>NC_135880.1:207053377-208253377 GCF_964194155.1 Cetorhinus maximus | reverse complement strand
AACCCTAATGCTTCCCAATTTGGAGGGGAAGGTGGAGAAAAGTCAAGGGAACCAGAAAGCGACTCATGATTTACATAATCATGAGCGACAATTTACTATTGGGGAAGCAGTATATGTAAAGGCTTTCAGTGGAGGAGTGAAGTGGTTACCTGGTGAAGTAAGTTCAGTGACCAGACCATTGTCATGCCACGTGGAAGTGGAGGGCTGGGTCACCCATAAGCATGTGAAGCATTTAAGAAAAAGAGAGATACCGCAACAAGATATTATTCCACCTGTAACCATTACTGAACCAGTGGTTCCTGTTGAAGGTGCTCAACCAAGGACAGACATGCCCAATGTCTCTGTCGGAATGAAAGACCCTGAGCTGCTTGTGCCTAATGAGGTACCTGATGTTAATGCGGATCCAGAGAACCTGGTTCCTGCAAAAGAACCGGAAGTCGTGGAGCTGCGGCGTTCCACACGGATCAGGAAACCACCTGAAAGGCTGAACTTTCATGACCTTTGTAAATATTATAATGTCATTAGATGAATATCCTTGTAAATACAAAATGTACAGAAAAGTTGAAGGGGGAGGAATGCAATAATTATAGTTTTGGGGAATGTTGGACTGTAGCTTTAAGAATAAGCCTGTGCTGCAAGATCACATGATCTATGTAAACCAATACGTTAGCAGTGCGGGGAACCTCTACAGGGAGAGTTTTTCTTCAGTTATGGAGTTTGATGAACGCGTGTAGTTGCTGCTGCTGTCTTATAAATAAAGTCAAGTGTTTCCACTAAGAAAAGTTGCCTGAAGATCAACTCTATAACAACAACTTACTATACAGCACTCAGTCGTGCTGAGAAGGCTGTGGAGGCCAAGTCACTGAATATATTTAATAAGGAAATAGATAGATTTCTAGATGCTAAAGGCATCAAGGGGTATGGGGAGAGTGCGGGAGTAGCCATGATCATACTGAATGGTGAAACAGACTCGAAAGGTTGAATATCCTACTTCTGCTACTATTTTCTATGTTTCTATGATTCTATGTTGATTTGGTTTCAACAGTGACTGAAATAAGATCATCTCCATAATGATAACTTGCTACATACTCTTACCCTACTGGGATGAATTCCTGTCCTTTATCTCCCATAGGGCTTCTACGGGTGTAGTAGCAATTAGCGACCTCTGCTGATGATGGTTCCTCAGAGGGACTGGGCGCTCCTGAATGTGCACCAACACAGGAATCATTCAGACCATGTTCAGATACTCAAACTCCTGTGGGACCAGGAAAGCAGATAGTTGGGTTTTCACCTACCTCCACTGTAGCTGCTATGCTCCCAGCACCACAAGGCCAACTGGAAAATTCCAGTCTCTGATCATTGGCGTTATAATTGGTCTTTTAATTATCTTAACTAGCGACCTGTCGCTTGTGGGCAATTTGCTGCTCCACCCCCAATCCTGTCGCCAGCAAAATGGCTTGGAGGCGGGATGGTGCTGGCAAATTGGCATGTGCCTGACCCTCTTCATTCCCACCCCCATTATGAGGGCAAAAATCCTGCTCCAATTACTGTTTCTCAAACAAGTAAAGTGTATTGATTTCATTTAACTGAATCATTGAAATAAGAATAGGTGATTTAAAAAAAAATACATGGAGATCAGCAATATTAGGAATGGAATCCCCTACATGGAATTTTTTCCCAACTCTTTTCCCCTATTCCCTTAACAGAATTTAACAGCAAAGGAAGCAGTTGTTTGGCCCATTGTGCTTGTGTTGACTCACTGCAAGAGTTATTCTCCTCGGTCCTTTGTCCTTTCTCTCTATCCTTTCAAATGTTTCTTTTCAAGTATTTATCCACTGTGCTCCTAAAAGCAAATATTGTTTCTGTTGCCATCAGTTTATTAACAAACAACCGACATGTCATCTTATCCTGGCTGGAATTGAAGGTGGCAACTGTTTGTTCCAACAGAAAAAAAAAAGGTCATCTGGATCTAAGTTGACAAACCACTCACGCAGTAATAGACATGTCCATAACTTGGAATGTAGTTCTACAGAGTGACAGCCTCCTCTGGTGTCTCCCTAAATAGCCACCTTGCTTGAGTCCTTCAGATTCCAATAATAAAGGGCATCACTGAGCTGTC
This sequence comes from Cetorhinus maximus, assembly GCF_964194155.1. NCBI lineage: Eukaryota > Metazoa > Chordata > Chondrichthyes > Lamniformes > Cetorhinidae > Cetorhinus > Cetorhinus maximus. The sequence goes on along the minus strand of NC_135880.1, from coordinate 208,251,258 downwards.
CACAATGGGGATCCATGTGCATACACTCTTCATTGGAGCCAGTGAATGGCTACCAGAAATAGAACTGCTGGATTTTCTTTTATTTTCTTTGCCAGTTCAGATAACCGATTGCCGTAGGCTCACCGTGCCTCTGCTGAGATGAGCTCAATCAGAATAAACAAAGTTTACTTTACAGATTACATTGATAATCATAGGTGCGGAAACAAGTTACTTGGAGGATTCTAAAAACTTAAGGTCTGCTTTTTGATTAGTCAGCTTTCTAGTCATCCTTTATAACACATTAGAGGGATAGGTGCCAAATGAAATAAAGTACATCTTTTGACATTCCTAAGCAGATTCAGCATTGAGAGAGTTAAAACCTTCCAACACTTATTCAACAATGTAATTGCTTTCAAATTTATGTTTGATGTGAAAAGTAATTTGGGGTTGAGAATAATTATGACTGATGTATTTTATGGCACTACAGGCTCCTTCTCTAAGAAATGTAATTAAATTGTTTTGAACAATCTAACATAACTAGGATATATTTGATTTGGTACAGTAAGGCTCAGAGAATGCCCTCTTTAAAGTAGTACTCTCACTGCTAATGCTCCTTTTAAAATGTAAATCGTTCAGCAAATTAGGATGGGCTTTTATGTATTTTTCTTTCTGTCCATTTCTGTTTTTAAATTGCCATTGTGTTGCCTATAATTAAAAGAACATTTTTAAAATCTCATTCAGAAGGTGATCATTAATTAAAGCTGAGTTCACTTTTCACATATGTGTTCACCATTTTACTATAAGTGATTAATAGCAAAAAGCTAACACCTCAGAGACACAATAGGCTGACTGGTGAGAGAAATAAGAAGTAAACCGTGCTGACACAGTCAGAGGCTTTTTCTGAGTTTGAAGCTGTGAAATATTGCTCAGGCAAAATGGAGGGATCTTAATCTGTATTAACTGATGGACTATAGCAGCTGGAGTTCCTGATACTGACACTGGACTCCTGAACTGGAAAGTACTCCTCTTCAATCACAATTATCAATATTCACATACAACAGAAATTAATCTAAACATCGAATGGTATCATCCATTGGAAATTGTTGACTAGCGTGCAAGAATAGTGTTGCTATGACGACACCACTAGCCACATGCACTAATTTTAGCAGGGAAAAACCTTTCACACATTACAGGTAGCTTTGCATGTGGATAATTAATTAATAACCATCTACCACCCTTCATTGACCAAGCACTCAACGATCAATAACCACCTTGCTCCTTATTTTTCTCACCGACAAATACACAAAGTTTTAAGTAAATATGTCTCGAGTATGAAAATATGGATATTGAGGTCACATGTTTAATCATTGTAAATATGATTCATTAGTATTAATTAATTAGAAATGTAATTAGTCACCTCTGGATTTCATTTTGGCCACATGTGGCTTATTGTTAAACTATTGGACAACACTAGTGCAGAAATAAGTTTGGATTTTTCAATCGGCAGTAGTTTCGGAGCAGTTACTACTATCAATAGGAAGATGTGAACTCGTTTTAATATATATTAATACAAAAGCAAAATACTGTGGATGCTGGAAATCTGAAATAAAAACTAAAAGTGCTGGAAGTACTCAGCAGGTCAGGCATTGCCTGTGGAGAGAAACAGAGTGAATGGGCGGAATTTTCTGGTTCTGCCAGCGGCGGAAGCCGTGGCAGGCGGGGTGGAAAATTTGGTGTGAGGGCAAAAGTTGGTTTTCTGCTGTCAGGAAATCGAGTCGTAATTTTCCCCTCAGCACTTTCATGGCGGGCTAATGGCAGGTCGACTTTCCCGTTGATCCATGTCGGGAACCCTATTTGCATGCACTTGTCATGTCATGAATACTCACTAAAAACACCAGTCGCCGGAATCATGTTCTCCCTTCTACTGATGTGCCCACACCAGCGGGAAATTAGACCGGTCTGAATCACCATCAGATGTGAGTGGCATGCTGCCCACCCTACACTCCGCTTGTGACTTCGAGGTGAGCGCAATGTTCAAAGCCTACCTGCAACAGTGCCGCTCCGAGTCATCAGCGATGCCAAAGCTGCTGTGTTAAGGTGAGACTGGCAGGGGGGTCTCAGGCAGGGTCATTCGCCGTGCATTGCCTGGAGGACTGCTCATAGTGGTGCCACAGTTTCTCAGTCAGGACTGCACTCCCCCGCCAACAGAGACCAGCATTGGGGGCTGGAGGTGGGGCGGCAGGGTTGACAGAGAGGGTGAAGGGGACAGGGGAGGGTTGGGGTGGAGGGGGGAAAGATGACAGGCAGAGGGATGATTGGAGGTGGGTGAGCTGGAGCCTGACATGAAAGGGCTGCACGCAGACAGGGTAAGGCGGAGGGGTGTTGGTGGCTGGGGTTCATATGGCGCGAGCGGGAGGGGGGTGCACACAGTCTCAAGAGTAGGGAAGGGGAGGTTAGTATAGCAGAAGAGTGAAGGGTTGCATGCACACTCATGATGGTGGTGGGAAGGGTTACAGATTGTACGAAAGGTAACAGAGAGACGCATGAGGGGGTAGGGTGGAAAATGGTGGTGTGATCAGTCCTGAAGGAGACGGGGCGCTGAGTGACATACAGCCATAGTCCAGGGACTCAAAGCAAAAGGTCAGGCCGAGAGGTTGAAGGTAGTCCTGGGGCTTTGCAGGCCATGCTACAGGGCAATGCACGGCACGCAGATGGTGGTACCACTCCACGGAGGGCCAAGGCCTTTGTGCCACAATGGGGTCATACACAGCTTGGTGTGCAGGGTGTCATCAGTGCCCCCCACTGGGTGGTCCTGGGGGTGGCTGGCTCGGTACTGGGCCACAGATGGAATGGTCATGGTCAAGAAAGGCACCTGCAGCCTGTAAATGGGGAAAACATAATAAAAGGGTAGGGGGGGGAGTTCGAATCTCTATAGGGGGAGGGGAGGGGTACTTCTGTTTGTGACCATGCACACAACCTAAAGATGGGGAGGGGTTAGGGCCACATAGGGCATGGGACATCAACAATGATGGGATCAGGGGGGAGGGCAGGAATGTCCACAGCAATCACGATGAGCTCCAGGGTTACTGGGCGAGGCTGGAGAATTACCGGAGGGAGGTGTACTTACACAGTGTGGGGCTCCAGGATGATCAGAGGGATATGAACAGTGATAGGGAGAGGGTCAAAACTGGTCTGGAAGTTGAAGTGCAGCACCACCATCTCGAGACTCCAAAGCAATGACACGGTTTAAAAATAAAACTAGAAAAAAATGTCCATGGGAGGGGTCTGAGGCAGTGTGGGAGGAGCCCACAGCTGGACTCCATGACACACGGCTAGAACTCATGTTAATTGAGAAGTTAGAATTGGAACACTTTTACATGAGACTGCAACAGCCATTGGGGTCACATTGAGGTGGTCTCATTGAGCATTTAGACCTCAGAGGAATGTGAGAAGGAGAGAGGCAGCCAGCCATTAAGGGAGCACAGCTGCTGGATATCTGCAAGATGCTCTGTGAAACCCTGTAACGTATATTGTCCAATTTACACAGGTCACGGGAGACCAGGCATCCAGTCATTCCTAAAGTGCAAGATGGGGGCAATCTCTAATCCTCATCGGGCAGTGTATGAGTGTCATTACTGATGGTCAGCTTTGCTTGGCAGTGCTGAAACCTCTCCATCCTCAATGGGATAAAGCTGTCAAATTATTGGGATGGCTTCTTAGACACCTGTGATTGGTGAGGGAGCGCCCCAGCTACAAGGATGGAACAAGGAAAGGCAGGTAGCGCACGTGCAGCACAAGGGCATGACAATGGCTTTCTGGCTGCGAGTGGAAGGTATGAACTATTTGGTCAAGCTACATTTCTCTCTTGGATCAATCTGTCCACAGGAAGAAGGAGGATTTCAGAATGGAGGCTGTTCTTATTGCTGCCATATTGATAGCAGTGCTCAGATTGAAAAGGAGAAGAGGGGCCTGGCTCCGTCTAGCACAGCTTCGAGAGGAGCCACACCCTGAGGTGCAGGGTCCAGGGGAGCCCCAGGAAGGACAAGAGGCCGAGGAGGTCAGACCCATCCCACAGAGGCGACTGGCACAACCAGGGGTTTACTGAAGACACCTCTCCTATTTGGGGATGAGCAAGGGGCAGTGCCGTACATGTCTACACTTGTCCAGATATGTGGTAGCTCATATCTGCCACGTTCTGCAGGAGGATCTGATGTGGCAAAGACTGGGAGGCCGTCCTCTGCCAGTGCCCCTGAAGGTCACCGCCACCCTCAATTTTTTTTGCAAGTAGCTTGTTCCAGGGATCCACAGGGAACCTATGCAGTATCTCTCAGACCTCCACACATAAATGAATAAAAGGAGCTGATGGATGCCCTCTCATTATATAAATTTCACAAAAGATGAAGCTAACCAGGTTGCTGGATTTCTGGGATTTGCAGTGATTTCTGGCTTCCTTGGCGCACAGGGTGCAATCATGTCACTTTACTACCCCCTGGCAGCAGCCCCTGATCTTCATTAACAGGAAAGGGTTCCACTCCATCAAGCTCTGAAGAAGAGTCATACGGACTCAAAACGTTCATTCTGTTTGTCTCTCCGCAGGTGCTGCCAGACCTGTTAGGGTTCTCCAGCACTTCCTGTTTTAACTCCACTCAACAATGTTCAGCTGGTCTGCGACCATCAGAATTAGATCATGCACGTGTGTGCCAGGTACCCTGGGAGTGCTCATGACTTCTACATCCTGACTCACTCCCAGGTGCCACAGATACTCATGGGGCCGTGGTACTTACAGGGTTGGCCGCTGGGTGACAAGGGGTACCCACTGAAGAGATGGCTCGTGACGCCTGTGCACCATCCTCAAAGATACAGATACAACACGGTGCACTCTGTGACAAGATCCACCACTGAGCAAACCACTGGCATTTTGAAGATGTGCTTCTGATGTTTGGACCTGTCAGTTGGGACTCTGCTGTACTCTCCACAGAGGGTGTCCCACATCATCACGATCTGTTGCACCCTGCACAACCTGGCGCTTGAAAGAGGAGATCATTTGCCACAGGGGGGACACGGGGGAGGCTGAGAGCTCCTCAGACAATGAAGACCTGCAAGGGCAGGAACCTGAAGAGGGAGGTGATGGTCAGCTTCCAGGTGAGGATGCCCTTGCAACAGCACGATGCGGAGGATGTACCCATGACACACTGATAGCCACAAGGCTCCAGGAGGGGTAAGGTCCAGGCAAAGGTACCTGAGCACACTTCTCCTGTTCCTTAGCTCCATGCCAATGATCAGAAAGGCTTTCACAAGCAGTGAGACCACAAGCAAGGCCAGCATTCGGCCTTAGACCTGCAACCCTCAAGGATCATGAGGCCCTAATTTTTGGAAAGTTCAGCAGCCAAAACTGTATGTAACTGCTGTGGGAAGTGAAAGGCAGTACACCAGCGCAAAGCCTGCATCAACTGTACAGTGTGCATCCATTGACACCTGAAGGAGACACTTGGTGCGGCCCCAGAGATTCGCACATAGTTGTTGAGACCATAATGGGTGCAGGTCATGTGCTTTCACACTCAGTGAACACAGCTCACTGTTGATGGAACAACATAACTTATAACCCTCGAAGACACATGAACACACAAAATTCTATGGTGTGTTGCAAGGCTTAAATGTTCAAAACTCAATGTGCAGTCACTTTCAGGAAAGAGTTTGACGCATCTCTCTGACATGACACAAGGAGCAAGTGACTAACATGGGTCTGCTCAACATCACCTGAATCTGAGGCACACAAAGGAAGGCAATCACGGAGTGGGAACTTGAGTCACCCTCTCAATAAGAGGGAACATAGGTGCACATGAACAGTGCATTAAATTGATGAGAGCATATGAACAGGAAATATATTACAAAGGAAATATATTACAGTGAGTGAACACCCATGCCACCATAGTGATCTCAGGACTTATTAGTCTTTCCAACCCTGCCGCTATGTCTAGATGCATCCCTGACATGCGCAGCAGAGGTGGAGGCAGACTGCTGACTGCTATGCCCTGTTTTCTGTGATGACCTTTGCGGGCGTCCTCTGGAGGCCTGAGACCTGGAGGGCCCCAGCCTGCCATGGGTCTCCAGCTATGAGACAGGTGCAACCTCCTCAGTCTGTGGAGCTGGAATAATATTTTTTTATTTGCTATGCAAAGGTTGGGGCAGTCTTGTGGTGCAGTGGTAGCATCCCTATTTCTGGGCAAGATGATCTGGGTTCAAGTCCATCTTCAGAACCTGGTGTCTATGGAGAGTACTTTCATAATGTGGCCAAACAGGTCGATTATCAGCATTTAATTAAATCCTTCCGATATGCCTGATGGTCAGCCACAAGAGTGGGAGAGTTCCCTAGTCAGCCATTTTGCAGGTGGCAATGGCAAACAGCAGTACTTTGCCAAGCTTAATCATGCACCAATCCAATTGAAGTCCATGGCTGCTAATGCCCTCATAGGGCATGGTAACTAAGGAAGAGGATATTAATGTTTTATTATATATTAACAAAGATAAATATTAAGGTCTGAGTACTAATGTTTGATCATCTTATCCTTTTCCCACAGTAGGTGATATTTAATGTAGCTGGCATATTTCGACTGTACTTATTCATGCATGCCAACTTTTTCTTGCCCACGTTTGCCTGGTTTGTGTGGAGGGCTAGGAAAACAAATGAGCCGCTGGAGTTTTTAATATTCTTTCACAGAATGTGGGTGTCGTTGGCAAGGTCAGCATTTATTGCCCATCTCTAATTTCCCTTGAGAAGGCGGTAGTGAGCTGCCTTCTTGAACCACTGCAATCCATGTGGTGTAGGGACACTCACAATGCTGTTAGGAAGGGAGATCCAGGATTTTGACCCAGCGACAGTGAAGGAACGGTGATATAGTTCCAAATCAGGATGGTGTGTGACTTGGAGGGAACTTGCATCTGTTGCCCTTGTCCTTCTCAGTGGTAGTGGTTGCGGGTTTGGAACGTGCTGTCAAAGGAGCCTTGGTGAATTGTTGAAGTGCATCTTGTATATAATGCACACTGCCACCATTGTGTCTTGGTGATGGAGGGAGTGAATGTTTAAGTTGGTGGATAGGATGCCGATCGAGCAGGCTGCTTTGCCCTGGATGGTGTTGAGTTTCTTGACTGTTTTTGGAGTCGCATTTACCCAGGCAAGTGGAGACTCTTGATTTGTGCATTGTAAATGGTGGACGGGCTTTGGGGAGTCAGGGGATGAGTTACTTGCATCATAATTTCCAGCATTTGAAATGCTTTTAGCCACATTATCTATATGGTTAGTCCAGTTCAGTTTCTGGTCACTGGTAACCCCCAGGATATTGATGGTGGAGGATTCAGTGATGCTCATGTCATTGAATGTCAAGGGCGGATGGTTAGATAGCCCCTTCAGGACTTGCTGGCTATGGAAAGTACTTTCATAATGTGGCCAAGCAGGTTGATTATCAGCCTTTAATTAAATCCTTCCAATGTGCAAGGTGGCAGGCCACAAGAGAGGGAGAGTTACCTAGTCACCCATACTCCATAAACCATGTTTGAACCAAGGCTGTAATGAGGTCAGGAGGCGGGTTGCTCCATAAACTATCCTTCCCATAGTAGAATATGGAGTGACCTAGCCTTCAGTCTCATTCCCAGTTCCCACACAAATAATATGGACTTGGGTGAAAAAGCCGAATGTTTTGGCAAGAATGATTATCAATAACAGATTAAGTTCTGATTCCCTAAAGTCTTTCTTTTCTGCTTTGATGGAACCAATGCCCAAATTATTGACAAAATCACATGATTCATTTCTAGCTGTTTACTGATACATTCGCTAGATGTCAACCTATATTTAATTATCATGGCTTATTTCATTGCTTGCAGCTGTACAAGATCATCAAGTTCCATTTCATATTTTCTGTTAATTTCATACGTTTTTATTACACATCACATTCCTATAAACTCATGGGCTCATTTGAGGTTTGAGAGGCGGATATATCCAGTGTCAACATTGTCTAAAGCTTGGCGTTCTATTGTAAATTGCCCAGAATTGCAGAAATAATTTCCTGTCTAAGTATTGTCTGCCCATTGTAAAATCAACCCAAGGGGCTGAATCTTCCAGTCAGTGTGCGAGGGCGGGCCTGACACACCGACGCGTAAAATGACGCATGATGACATCGAGCATGCGTCCAGACGTCATCGCAATATTTCGTTCGGCAGGCACGTGCGTGGCTGCGCACCCGTTGAAATGTCAACGACCTATTAAGGCCATTAAGAAAGTAATTAAACCAGTTAAGAACGCTGCCCATCCTTAAGGTTGGTGGGCAGCCAAAAAGCCAAAGCGGCCTTCGTGTTTTTTCGGGAAACCTCATCCGCGGGCGGGATGAGGTTTCCTGAAGCATTTATAAAATCAATAATTTAATTTTCCCACCTTCACAAACATGCCCCAACTGATGTGACACTGTCACATGAGGAGACATGTTTAAATCAATTTTCACATCATTTATTAAAATGTTTTATTGTCCATTCAATCTCCCTGAGGCAACTCCATTCTTCAGGTAGATTGCTGCGCTCTTCCGTACGTGTGCGCCAAAGAGTGCAGGCCCCTCCTCCCCCTCCTCCCCCCGCCCGCACAGGTAGCGCTGAGCGCTACTGGCCGCACATTATGCTGTGTTGGCCTTAATTGACCCACCTGCATAAAATGGCGGCACGCAGCCGATGGCGGGCGATGATCAGCTCCGCACCTGCCCCCGCCAAGCCCGCCCGCCTTAGTAAAAATCCAGGCTAAGGTGTCTGAGAACATGTAATTTTAAACGTGGATGTTAATCCAGCTTCTTCACATTATTAACCTGAGTAACTTCCCCCAGTACTAATACTTGTCCTTTCCCTGTTGTAATTTATTGTTTTCGCCCTTTCTCTCCAGATTGCATTTTTTCCATGTTAGGGTATGTCTCCACAGGTGCCAGTTGTGTCCTTGTCCCTGGCCTTTGCAGCTATTATTAATGTGTAAACCATAACAGTGGGTCCTGATAGGTTAATTAGAGAGTGGTTAGCACAGGATGAGCTTAGTCCTATCTTTAATTGACATCCAGCCACAGGCTTTTAGAGTAAAACTCACTGGATAGTGATCAACAGTGAAAAGAAACTGAACATTTTTTTTTTATTCTCCAATAACCCAGAGTTGCCGGGGTCAATTATTTTGGCCCTAATGCCATTCATCAGTCCATTTGGCAAAACAAAGCTTGAATCTTCATATTTGGTGAGGCTGAATTACTCACTGTGCAAACCCAATTGGCCATCAGGTAAGATGTCTCATTCATTTTAAGATCAAAAGAAAAGATAAATAAATTAGATGGAAATATAACATGTGCATCGATATTATTAGCACTGCATTCAGTCAGAAAACATACAAGAACCTGTAGTAATATCCTTCTGCTTATTGCAGAGCAGGGTTAAGGGGCCATGCGCTTGATCCAATTTCTATGTTTTTAATCCAAATGTAGCATTCCTTCCACCATCAAAAAAGGCTTAACACAGACTGAAAATGATTCATGTCAATGCATTTGGTGAAATATTGGGAGGGTTTTTAATACAGATAAAAAGGGTGATGTTAAAATTAATAAAAGTATTAATACTCATCAGAGTTTTCTTTTGCAAAAAAGAACAAAGCTTTTCATTCAGACAATATTGTGAATGGTTCCTTTCTGTGTGGTCAATTGTGGTTCCATTTTGCAATACATCACTACTAGCTGAAGAAATTACATTACAACCACTTTACTTAAAAGCCTTGGGGTAGGGCTTTTAAATTTACTAGATACAATAATATAATTGTTAATAAAGATTACCCATAGAAAAGGCTCTCTACATTATTGAATCCACAAAAATGCAACTCATCATGTAGTCTGTCTAGACCAGTCTATTCAGAAGCATTCTGACTGAGGATAAAATTACATAACTAACCACAGAACATGAAAGGTAATATGTACATAAATATATGGCATTTATTACTCATCCCCAGTTCCCCTGTGAATGTAGTGTCGGGTCGTAGTCTTGAACCTTGCTGCCCACGATATTCTTTATACCGGTTTCATTTAACAGAGTGCTTTGCCAAGCTATCTCGGGGGCCATTTAAGAATCAACCACAGTGGGGTCGGGTTGAACTCACACCTAGATTCTGATGAAAGGTCATCAACCTGAAAAGCTAATTTTGTTTCTCTCTCCACAGATGCTACTGAGCATTTCCAGCATTTTTTTTATTGTTTGCTTTTATTTCACACATAGGTTAGGCTGGGTAAGGAATGCAGATTTCCTTCCCTAAAGGCGATGGGTGAACCAATTAGAATTTTACGACAATCCGGCAGCTTCATTGTCACCTTTAATGATATTGAATATATATATATATCAAGATTTTTCAACCTGAATTCAAATTCTCAAACTTTCTTATATTGATTCTTTTTGATTTTTCTCTGTTCTCATCCTTCATTTTATTGCGTACAAAGACCAAAATGGGAACTGTAAGTTACAAAGGGAGATTTATTCAACTGATCTTGGTCTTATTGAAGCAAAGGTGGAGAAAAGCTACATTTTAAATTCTCAGGGGTACATATATTACAAACAGAAGCAGGAGTGTGAACTTGAAACCAATGGGCAAAAAAAATCAGAAAGCAGTTTTCTGAAGCATGCTTGTGATTGACGAGATGTCCCCGACCGACAGGTTTGGGAAAATCTACCTTCATGAATACCAAATTAACAGCAGAATCATTAATATGTAGAACAGGCTCCCAGCAAAAGCAGTCATCATCATTGATCAACTGCTTTGACAATGAGATGGATTAATATCCGGTTATGGAAGTGGGTTGCAAGATGCGGGAATAAGTGCAAACAGATGAATTACATATCAACCTCCAAAATTCAATAAAGCTGAAAAAATATTCCAAAAAAAAAACAGCTGATAACTCAAAAAACAATGTACACGTAAAACAAGCCCTGCATAAAAAGTTGCTCCAAGTTGACTGACTCATTTGAATTCCTATTTATTACATTGGATTTTGCGATGCTATTAGTGCTTTGAGATCACATTCTGCAACTGAGTTTGTATTGTATTTCTGTGAAAGCTGAAACCAGTTGTCCTCTACGATATGTGAAAAGAAACAGTTACACTGGCAGTGCAGTGGGACCTGAACTTGTCATGACTTAAGCTGTAGCTATACCCAAGTGGCAGATTTCAGGATTTTTGACCTTTCTTCTTCATGGGGAGGCTTTAGGAATGAATTATGTTTTGTGTCCTGTGGTTTAAAAGAAAATAAATGTTGCACAGGTTTAAAAGAAAGCCACAGCTTCTGAGACAGAAGGGGGTCATGTTAACTTAGCCCGCCCTCAGAAAACTGATGGATGGGGTGGAGCACTGCATCGCATCCAATATTAGTCTCCATTGGATTCAGTTGGAACATGAAGCAATTGTTGACCATTTTGCTCTTGGTTTTCCTACCAGAGGAAGTGGGGGAAAGGAGTTAGAACCATCTTTGCGCATTGATTCACCCAGTCAAAGATCCTGACGGTCCTGTGCATTTCAAAAGACAATTTCAAATGTTTGGCAGATAGGGTTCAGTCAACAGCTGATGTAGCGTAGACACTCATTTATCCTAAACTGGATCTGCAGAATTACGAGTTGAGAGGCCTGTTGTTTCACCATGCTTTTTAAAATCCTAAAATAATGGGGGCAAAGTCTCGTGAAGCCATCTGGGTACTGGAAATACGACAGGGGCTACCACTGTCACCTGCTGGTAACCCCAAATGAAGGGGTAGCAACCCATGCCATTAGTGCCACAACAGGGAAGCTGTACACTTAGAGCAAGCAGAATTTGATGTCCCTCTGAGAGACTGTGCCAGAAGCCCAGCTTGGGCCATCAAGAATGGGCCAGTCACTTTTAAAACTTCTTAATGGAACAGCAAGATCACTTTGTTACAGTATTTAATGGCCTGAGGATCGATTCCCATTGTATTGACTTTTCATGGAGCCTTCACTAGGTTAGGAATGGATTTTCTCTCAGTAGATGCTAAGTCCCACTAAACCCTCCACAGACCCTGTTTGCACAGTTGAAGGGATATTTCAGGGACATCGCACAGTCCTGTCCCAATCCTTTCCCAGGCACACTCCTAAAGCAGTAGAACTACATCAGTGAGGTGGACATACATCCCCTCTCCTAAAATAATATGCTGACTTCTCACAGGTGGATTGAGGATCTGCTCCAAATTGCAAGCGCTCCTTGATTTAACCCAGAATCCTACATTCCAGGTCATACCAGGATCTTACATTTATTAATTATAGCTTGAAGTGAATGCACTCTAGTTGCTTGTCATTCTAAATCGTATGTGCATTTGCTGATTTTCCCAGAGTCAGCAGAGGCAGCAATGTAGGTTACAGGGAAGTGATTTCCAACGCACAATGGATGTTTTATGTTACATGGATCGGAGAAAAGCAAGGTGCGGATTGATTGTGTTTAATCAGGGGCAATGCCTCCACCATCGACCTTAGTCCAGCAATCTCTAATATCTAACATTTTTCTGATCTGGGTTCTGTAATTCTTATACACTTGTGACTTCAACTACAGACTGGTTTAATTTCACTTGTTACTGCAAACAATATAGAAAAACATATAGGGGAGAATCTTCGGCTCAGCGAGTGGGGGCGGCTGCACGCCCGCCGAACTGTCAAAGGCCTATTAAGGCCATTTAACTAACAATTAAAATAATTAACAGAGCTGCCCGTCCAAGCTTAAGGTTGGTGGGCGGGGCAGGTGAAGAGCCCAGGCGTCCTTCGCATTTTTCATGGAACCTCGTCCACGGGCGGGATGAGGTTTCATGCATGATTTTAAATTTTCTCAAAAGTTTTTATTGAAATTAATGCACATGTCCCAGCTCATGTGACAGTTTCACACGAGGGGACATGTCATAAACATTTTTTCAACACTTTATCGAACTGTTAAAACTTAAGGCGTCTCAGAGAGATTTTTGCCCCAACTCAGGGAACCCTCCCACCCTACCGCCCGCACAGGGGGCGCACAGCACTTCCGGGTGCGCATCACGCTGGGTGGGCCTTAATTGTCCCGCCCACATAAAACGGTGGCACGGACTCGATCGGGGGCACCAATCGGGTCCGCGTCCACCTGCTCCCGCACAACCCTCCCGACAGGGGAAAATTTCTACCCATATAAAAGCTATAAGCAACCTATTAAACACAACTTCATGGACAATGGTAAAGAACGCAATGTTTATATGTATAGAATACCTCAACAATGTGCAGCGAAACAAATTTGATAGCCATACAATTCAAATCAGCATAACACCTCTCACAGACACACAAAGAATGCAGCTTACCTGAACATGTCTTGTGAAGTTTGTTATAAACATTTCGACATACAACATTAATTTCAAGAAGAAAACCACATTTGCATCATTCTACCTGTTTGGGGACAAAAAATAACATTATCCCTGAATAGGTTTGTAACAGGCAGCTCAAGTTGCAGATACTTGAGCATGGAAAATGCAATGTTTACTTTCTATTTTTAACAGATGGTTAGGACCTCTATGAACGGTAATGTTGTAAAGACAAGTTCCAATATTCAGGATGCCTGAGAGTAGATAATGCTGGACAGAAAGGGATGGTATTTTAGTGTTACAGGAGCAGGAGTAGACCATTCAACCCACTCGAGCCTGTTCCACCATTCATGGCTGCTCTGTATCTTAACTCAATTTGCCAGCCTTGGCTCAGCACCTAACAAAAATCTAGCAATCTCAGTCTTGAAATTATCAATTGAGATTTTTTTTCTCTGGGAGACATTGCCAGGTTTCGACTTAGGTTGGGTTCCCACCAAAGTACCAAAAACCAGTCAAATGGCGAACTCTGCAATTTTAAAAAATGACTTCTCTGCTTCCCAGTGAGAATGGGCTCCTTACACAGTGGCAAGATGTTGCATGCAAACTCCCTCGCTAACCATGAACCAGAGGGACCACTGGTACCACAAATGATATAGGCACTGTCCCCTGATACTCTTAGAAAATGGGTTATGAACAATGCTTCAATGAGAGAGGCAGGACTTCCATCCAGCTCCAAATCTGACTGCAACAGGCCAGCTATTTTAACCTGGGCCTGACTGGGGTAGCTCAGGCAAGTCTAAAATTTTAACAACTGGGGCACAGAGGAGCTGGGGTGCTGGTCCAGTCCCCCCCAAAAAATCCAGGGCCTACCCTGCTCTTCCCCCACCACCTCCGCCCTGCAAGACCCACCCTGTCACTTGCCTGGAAACCAGCAGGTGATCCTTGGCTGCACGAAATTAGATTTCCCACCTGAAATCCACTCTGAGTTAAAATCTTTCCCCTGGTCAAGTTCAGAGATAAAGATTGGCTTCTTGCTGGCTGTCACGTGTGTAGCTATCACCCAAAACCAAGGCTGCACTTTTAAGGAGAGAAAATGAGGCAAAGATCAAAGGGAAATGAGCTAATGTTCACTGGTGGATATTCAGAGTGATAATGCTATTTTGTAATGGGCTTCATGTAGGAACTTTGCATTGTATCAACCCTAACTACTGTGAGGTTTGACTGTAAGTGCAGATGCTCATCAGTTTTTATAGATGAAAAATATTTTCTTCACTCAGCAAGCTTCTTTGATTGTTGATACAAAATATTTTCTGCCCCTGTTTCCAGGCAATTTTTTGCATCAGTAATTTGCAAACTAATTGGAGAGGTCAGTTCTTCGCTCAGTAAAGACCCAGCACTGAAAAGATGAATGCAGCAAAGATAATAATCACAAGGAGGTTGCTACTATGAGCATTGACTCTGTACATGTCAAAGTCTATAGTCCTCTCACCCTTTTAGAAAGTGCAAGAGGTTCATTTTTATTTATTCTCCTATAGGAATTGGGTTCAAGTGGTAATTTGCTATTCATTAAGAACAGCTGTTGGAGTGCCTTTGCCAGGTCCTTTCAGGCTGAACATGAAAAGCAGATCACCTTGAAGCTGTGACATTTCGCTAAGGCAAAAATAAGCACTCCTCATCTCCTGTGGAGTCATAATGTCACAAGCCATTTTGGAATGTAAACAAGTGTGAGGCTATTCTGTTAGCATTGCATTCATGAACTTTATTTTTCACTTTTGACAATCTCATTACAAAGAAGATCAAGATAACTCACTTTACAAATATACTTGTCAAATGTTGTGCGCTATTTATTTTTGGATAGAAATTATTTTGTGGGGTCATGCTATAATCCCAGAAATATACCACACAGTATTATAAGAATGATTTCAAAAACTGTTCAAACTGATTGCAACAAGAAAGAATATTGCAATATTTCATAGAAATAAATAGAGGTGATAGCTGAGGCAAGTCCCAGATACAATGTTGATTATATTGATACAGTATTTCATACAGATACTTTCAAATTGTTGGCACAAAACTAACTTATCTGCAAGATGGTAAGCTGCTTTGATACAGTTTCATGCTGCATTATGAACTCCTGGCTAGGAACTGTTGGCAGAGCCTACAGTACTAAACCAGGTCCTAGCAGGGTATGTGCAATGTGACTTTCTTCCCCAAATAAAGTTATAAAGCTAACTTTAACTGAGGAGCTAGAGGGGATGTGGAGGGGGCATCCACAAATTGCAGACAAGGAACCAAATTTGTCAGTTCCTCTTTAGTGAGGAATTGCTCTGCATGATTTTATTCACTTACCTAAAGTGTTTAAATGTAAGGAATTTTGGATAAAACATGAGGAATGAGCCTGATTTTTCAGCCAAAATAAAGGTGAGGCTTATGTTGCTCACCGTTATTTATGCGTAAGTGGTACAGCAAGTTTAGGCAAGGAGCTGATGTGTGGTTGATTGGCCATATGTAAAAGTTACAGCCTGAATTGTGCTACACAATCATTAGCTCCACAAAAAACAGAACTCTGTTTTCTGCTCCACCTTTGAAATGCATTGAATGGCGTAACATTGCTGTATTTGAATTTTAAATGTGAACTAAACTTGCTGCAGGAAGTTAGATCTCATCATTTCAGACATAAGTAAATTTCAATTTATGTGATCATTGTTATTACTGTCAATCAACCTCTCTGCAACTATTACAGATATGAAATTTCATTCCTTCGGGTTTTAATTTTTTCAGGGAGATTGAAAACGTCAAATTTTAAATGTTAACTTTTTTCTTGCTTTTTGTTCCTCTCGTTTTTTCTCTCTCTTAATTCAGTCTTTCTTTCCCTCTCTTGATTTCTCTTTCTGTACCTGATTTTAAAATGAATTCACCCACTCTGATTTACACTGCCTGCTCAATCCTTGCACTGTTTATTTAGAAACCATCAATCTTATTGGTTCAGGAGATACACAATTGGTTGGTTTATTTACTCAGAGTCCTGAGGGGGGGAGTTTAAAGGATAATTAATGTGCAAATGAAGCAACTTCATGAAACTCATGAGAAGGTTAACAGCAAGCCGCTGCGTTTGTGTGGAGCAATGCAAATCGTCAGGCAACTTGTGGTGATTCGCAATCCTTGGCAAATCTCTTCCACACCACAAGGGCAGGATTTCCCCATCGGCAAGCGGGGGGCGGGGCCCGCTCGCTGACGCGTAAAATGATGTGCGGTGATGTCGGGCGGAACTCCCGCACCCCATTTAAATTTTCCGGTAGGCGGGGGCGCAGCAAAATCAGTTGTGCACCCGCCGACCTGTAAATGGCCAATTAAGGCCATTGACAGAGTCATTTAGCTAATTAATGGACCTGCCCGTCCAATCTTAAGGTTGGTGGGCAGGCCAGGAGCCCCGGCGGGAATTAGAAAATGCATGAAACCTCATCCACGGGTGGGATAAGGTTTCATGTAGGTTTAAAACATTTTATTAAAGTTTTTGTAAAAATTATGAACATGTCGCAACTCATGTGACAGTGTCACATGAGGGGACATGTCAGGAATTTTTTTTCCTCTATTTTTAATATTTGTCACAGAACAGCCGATCTCCCTGAGGCAGCACTTAGCCTCAGGGAGATGAGTGCGCTCTTTCCCACGAAAGAGTGCACTCTCCATTTAGGTTCTCCCCCTCCCCCGCACAGGGAGCTCATAGCATTTCCGTGCAGATGTTGTGCTGGGTGGGCCTTAAAGTGGCACCTCGCCCCCGATTGGGGGCGCCGATCGGATGCATGCCTGTGCGCGCCCGCCATTCAACTTCGCCCCTGACAGGGGGAAAATCCTGCCCCAAGTTTCTGACCAATTTGCACATTAACAACAATGTGTGTTGTTCATATGCCTTGAAGTTTTCAGCAAATTTCAGCCCATTTAGTTAAGATTTCACTATTATAGATGACCTTCCTCTGACAAAGCCATGCTGACTACCCCTGATCAAACCTTACCTCACCAAGTGGAGATAGATTCCCTCTTTCAGAATTTTCTCCAATAATTTCCCTACCACTGACGTGAGACTCACTGGCCTGTACTTCCCTGGCTTATCTCTACAACCCTTCTTAAATAGCGGAACCACATTAGCTGTTCTCCAGTTCTCTGGCACCTCCCCCGGGGCCAGAGAGGTATTAAAAATTTGGGTCAGAGCCGTTGCGATCACTTCCCTTGCCTCCCTCAGCAGTCTGGGACACAAATCATCTGGACCTGGAGATTTGTCCACTTATAAGCCTGCCAACACCTCCAATAGCTTGTCACTCCCTATATCAATTTGCTCAAGAACCTCAGTCTCTCTCCCCAAGTTCAATATCTTCATCCTCATTCTCTTGGGTGAAGACGGATGTGAAGTATTCATTCAACACTCTACTTATGTCCTCTGGCTCCACCCATAGATTGCCCCCTTGGTCCGTAATGGGCCTTACTCTTTCCCTGGGTTATCCTCTTCCCATTGATATACTTACAGAATATCTTGGGATTTTCCCTACTTTTACCAGCCAGATCTTTCTCATATCCCCTCTTTGTTCTCGTAATTGCTTTCTTAAGCTCCACCCTGCATTTTCTGTACTCCACTAATGCCTCTGCTGATTTGCTTCCCTTGTACCTGCTAAAAGCCTCTCTTTTCCTTCTCATCATACCCTGAATATCTCTGGTCATCCATGGTTCTCTGGGCTTGTTACTCCTTCCTATCACCCTCGAGGGAAAGATGTTGAGCCTGTACCCTCCCCATTTCCTTTTTGAATGCCCCCGCCCCCCTGCTTCTTTGTAGATTTCCCCACAAGTAGCTGTTCCCAATCTACCTTGGCCAGGCGCTGCCTTATTTTACTAAAATCTGGCCTCCCCCAATCCAAAACATTTTTTTGAAACTTGTCTATTTCTTTGTCCATACCAAGCTTAAATTGTACCATGTTGTGGTCGCTATCACTAAAATGCTCCCCCACCACCACCTCAGCCACCTGTCCGGCTTCATTCCCCAGAATTAGGCCCAGCACTGTGTCGTCCCTTGTTGGGCCCTCTACGTATTGACCTAAAAACGTTCTTCTGCACACATTTCAAGAAATCCACTCCATCCAAGCCCTTAACACTATGTCTATCCCAATTAATGTTGGGAAAGTTGAAATCACCTAATATAATTACCCTATTGTTATTGTTTTTACATACCTCCGCAAATTGTGCACATATTTGCTCCTCAATTTCCCGCTGACTATCTGGGGGTCTATAATAAACACCTAACCATGTGGCTGCCCTTTTTTATTCCTAAGCTCTACCCACAAAGCTTCATTCGATGCCACCTCCAAGATATCATCTCTCTTTACTGTAGTAACTGACTCCTTAACTAATAATGCAATGCCTCCTCCTTTTTTACCCCCTCCCCTGTCTCTCCTGAAGATTCTATATCCCGGAATGTTGAGCTGCCAATCCTGCCCCTTCCCTCAACCACGTCTCAGTGATGGCTACTATATCACAACTCCATGTGTCAACCCTCACCGTTAACTCATCTGTTTTACCTGTAATACTCCTGGCATTAAAGTAGAGGCCATCCAGCCTTGCCTTACTCCCTTGAGACTTAAAGCAGCTATACTGCCTCTGACTTGATTGTTTTACTGTATTATGATGTTTCCCTATTCTGCTAACATTCTGTGTCCCCCTCCCCTTGCCGAATTAGTTTAAACTCCTCCCAACTGCACTAGCAAACTCGCCCGCAAGGTTGTTAGTCCCGGTCTGGTTCAGATGTAGACCATCCTGCTATGATCAAGAAGTTCGCGGATGTCATGAAAATTGATAGGGTGGTTAATAATAAGGAGGATAGCCGTAAACTGCAGGAGGATATCAATGGACTGGTCAGGTGGACAGAGCAGTGGCAAATGGAATTCAACCTGGAAAAGTGTGAGGTAATGCACTTGGGGAGGGCTAACAAGGCAAGGGATTACACTATGAATAGTAGGATCCTGGAAAGTACTGAAGATCATAGGAACCTTTAGTGTGCATATCCAGAGATCCCTGAAGGTAGCAGGGCAGGTAGGTAAGGTGGTTAAGAAGGTATATGGGATACTTGCCTTTATCAGCTGAGACATAGAATACAAGAGCAGGGAGGTTATGCTGGAATTGTATAGAATGCTGGTTAGGCTAAGGTTGTTTTCCTTGGAGCAATGAAGATTGAGAGGGGACCTGATAGATGTGTATAGGATTATGAGGGGCATAGATAGGGTGCAGAGGAAGGCATTTTTCGATTAGTATAGGGATCAATAACCAGGGGCATAGATTTAAGGTAAGAGGTAAAAGGCTAAGAGGGGAGTTGAGGAGATTTTTTTTCACCCAGTGGGCAGTGGGAGTCTGGAACTCACTGCCTGAAAGGGTGGTAGAGTCAGAAACTTTTGTAACATTTAAGAAATATTTAGATATTCATTTGTGTTGCCAAAGCCTCCAGGGGTATTGGCCAAACACTGGAAAATGGGATTAGTGTAGTCAGATCTTTGTTCGCCTGTGCAGACATGATGGGCCAAATGGCCTCCTTCTGTGCTGTAGACATCTATGAGTCTATGAGTCTATGAGAGTAGAGATTAAAGGTCATTACTCACACTGGCAAAAGGTGCTCCACAAGATCGCTGCTGGAGCCGCACTACAGTGCATCATTTACAGAAATGATGCAGACTCAGGAATCAGCAGTACAACATCAAAATTTGTAAATGACACCAAATTGAGGACTATAGTTAATACTGAGGAGGACTGTGACAGAATACAAGAAGACATGCAGGCTGGGTGTGTAAATAGAACATCAATTTCAATATAGATTAAGTGTAATACTTTGTAGGAGAAGTAAGCTAAGAGTTTAACTGAGATAAACTCAGTTATCTGAGGGGTACAGATGCACAAATCATTAAAAGTCTCAATGCAGGTTAACAAATCTATAAACAGTGCAAAAGAAATCACTGGTGATCATAGGGTCCCGAATTCAAAAAGATATACAAGCTTGATACCAGAACTGAGAGGGTACAACAGTCAGGAAAGGTGAAATAGGCTGGGATCTTTTCTCTTGAAAAGAGAAGACTGAGGGGTGGCTAGGTAATTTTTTTTAATTTATGGAAGGGGTTGATAGGGTAGAATTAGAGAAAATGTTCCCATTATAGGGGGGGTCCAAAACTATGGCCAAGTTTTTCCAGCCCCGCCCACTGCCGGAATCATCTGGTCCCCCCAAGAGTCAATGGACTTTTGGCTGGCCTGCCGGCAGGTCCCAGCACAGTGGGGCCAGAAAATCCAGACCCATAGGCGTGATCAATAAGAGATATCACAAATAAATCCAAATAGAATTCAGGACAAACTTCTTTATCTGGAGAGCCCGTTAAAATGTGGATCTCGCTACCATGAGAAATGATTGAGATGAATAGCATAGATGCATTTAAGGACAAGCTAGGTAAACACATGTGGGAGAAAGGAATCAGGTAATGCTGATACCATTAGATGAAAAGGGGTGGGACGAGGCTTGTGTGGAACATAGACGCTGGCACAGACAAGCGGGGTAGAATGGCCTGTTCCTGTGTTGCAGATTCTTTGCAATTCTGTATGACACAAAATAACAATCCATACAGAGCACAGATTACATGGAACCTCAAGTTGTAAAAATCTGCACTTTGTGATTTTATTTGATGGGAAAGCATTATAAATTGGAAAGCAGTGCACTGTACTAATTAGAGATTGCTGGATTGTTTAATTGTGTTTATGAAACATGGTGAGTTTAGAGGCCTGGCCATTTGGTGAATAAAAGAAAAAGAGAAAGCTTGCATTCACACAGGGGAGGAGAGTTCAACTTTCATTGTTGGATGGTAAACTCAGCATTGTTATTAGCCACTCCTTATGGATATATTTTATCCATTCACTTGAATGGAAAAGAAACTCAGGCCAGGGATATAATAACCAGCTAATCTACGTCATCAAGTTTGCTCCCCAGCGTTAAAGATAAAATCTATGCCAGTGTCTTATCATATCTCTTTGAAATGTCTAAACGTGTGTTACTGTGAAGTGCAGTTATCCAGGTAAACGTGGCAGACAGGTTGCGCACAGAGAAAAAAAAATCGCAAGCAGAAACGTGATGAATGGCGCTATAATCTGCCTTTTATTAAGCTGTTTTTATTATGAAAGGGAGATAGAAGGAAAAACATAGAAGCATAGAAAATATAAGCAGGAGTAGGCCATTCAGCCCCTTGAACCTGTTCTGCTATTCAATATGATCATGGCTGATCCTCTATCTCAACACCATACTCCCGCCCTATCTCTCTCCTCACCACTTGATGCCTTTAGATTCTAGAAATCTATCTATTTCCTTCTTAAACATATTCAGTGACTTGGCCTCCACAGCCCTCTGTGGTCGAGAATTCCACAGGTTCGCCACCCTCTGGATGAAGAAATTTCTCCTCACCTCAGTCCTAAATGGCCTTCCCCGTAGCCTGAGACCGTGGCCCCTTGTTTTGATTCCCCACCCCCGACCCCCAGCAAGGGAAAACATCAGGGAAGATGTCCCCGTGAAGGCATAAACAGAATCCATTTGGTTAGAGTTGAGAAACAAAAAGGGGACAATTACACTTCTTGGGTGTATTCTACAGGCCTCCAAATATTGAGAGAGATAGAGGTGCAAATCTGCAGGTAAATCACAGAGATGTGCAGGAACTATAGAGTGATGACACTAGGGGACTTTAATTAGCCAAATATCAGTTGGGATAATGTTACAGTAAGGGGTAAAGTGGGGAGGAATTTCTGAAATGTGTTCAGGAGGACTTCCTTGGCTGGTATATTCTTGGTCTAACTAGGAAGGAAGCATTGCTGGATCTGGTGCTGAGGAATCAGGTGGACAAAGTGGACCAAGTTTAGATTAGCACTGGAAAAGAACAAGAAATAATCAAAAGTGTAACTCCTAAATTGGATAAGGGCTAACTTTAAATGTTATGATGGGTGTCAGGTGGACCAAATCCACAAGGGAAACTTGGCCACACTGTCACAATGGCTTTGCAATTTATATTTATTACGAGAAGATGTGTGCACTGAGTTCAGAAATAATGAGTCCACTAAGACTTTTAGAGATTTTAAAGATTAAATTAAAATGTTTATTAACAAAATAACAGATTTCAAGCACATACATAAGACTACAATTACTTAATGCTATAACAAATCCTAAAATTCCTAATTAACGTAGCTCCAAATTACACACCCCCTTTAAGGCAACAGTTCAAAATAGATTTTAAATTTAGAAAGCAAGCCAGCAAGTTACTACAGCACCCACTTGACAGTGGAATTGCCAAAGGCTTTTTTCCAACTTTAGTTACTGGGAATAGCAGAATTATGCACAAATGGCTGGAGGCTCCCTGAAGGCTGTTTCACACACTCCTATTAAGTCTTACATGCCCCCCCTCCCACCCCCACTCCCGCAACATAGCCTTTCATTCCTCTTTATATATGTTTCTCTCTCTTTAATCTGTAACTCCATTGTTCCCAAATTTATTATTCCCATAATGTAAAAATCTTTCATGTTGCCAATATGATCTCTTTCCATTTGAGAAAAATAAACATACTGCTTGGCCTTGCTTATCTTGCCAATTGTAAACATCCTACCATCCCTTTGAAATCTAAACAACTCCTTCACATATCTAAGAATGCAAATTTCCTTCACAACTTTTATGTTAAGACAGTATCCATCTTTATTCATTAGCATTTCAAGTACATTTCTACACCTAGCTTCTTTTGATATTTTCAAGCTTGCAGTTTACCTGACTCCAATGCAATTAAATCACACAGACAGAACCATCTACAGTCACACCCATAAACCTACTTTACAATAAACAGAATAATGTTACGAACATTATTATACTTTCATAACATAAGAGATGAGAAGGGTAAAATAGAACCAAAGATTGACAGGAGAAACTGTAACTGAACAATGGGTGATTTTAAGGAGATGATGCTTCAGGTACAGGCTAGGTACACTAAAACAAGGGTGAAAGGCAGAGGAACCAAAGCCAAGGCTCCTTGGAGGACCAGTGAAATAGAGAATATGATGAAACAAAAATGGGGATGTATCATGTATGCCAGGTGAACTCTTCAAGTGAGAACCAGGCCAAATACAATAAATTGAGAGGGCAAGTGAAGAGAAATATACCACTAGCAAATGTAGAATATGAGAATAGGATGGCTATTAACATAAAAGGGAACCCAAAGTCTTCTACTGGCATGTGAAATAGTAAGTGGATAGTGAGAGGCAAGATGACAAAGAGGGTGATCTCTGTAGGGTGAGCTAGCATAATAAATGAATGCTTTGTATTGATGTTTGTTGAGGAAGACGATGCTGATAAAATATTCGTAGACGCAGAGGTGGTAGAGGTAATGGATGGGGTGAAAATTGAAAGGAGTGATTGGCTATGCTTAGAATGCTCCTGGCCTGGATGGCTCATTTCCAGGTTGCTGAAGAAAGTGGGAGTGATGGTAGTGGAAGCACTTGCCATAATCTTTCACTTTTCCCTGGATACAGGTGAGATGTCAGATGATTGGAGAGTGCGAAAAGGAGAATTGCTAGGACCATTGCTCCTACATATATATATATATATAATTATATATATATCTACGCATGCAAGAAATAGCTATCTTTAAGGACAAACTGACAACAATAAAGTATTCTTGAGAGGGTGCAGAGGAGATTTACCAGAATGGTTCCAGGGATGAGGGCTTTTAGCCACAAGTTAGGTTGGAGAAGTTAGGATTGTTTTCCTTAGAGCAAAGTAGATAGGGGAGGGAGAGATTTGATGGACACGTAAAATATTATGCCAGGTTTAAATAAGATAGACAAAGAAATGTCGCTCCTATTAGCTGATGCAACAGTACAAAGACTAGGTACTGATTTGAGGACCTGGGCAAGTGATGCAGGGGGTTGTGAGGAAGAACATTTTTACACAGTGAATGGCAATGACCTGGAACTTGCTGCCTAAACAGGCAGTGGGAGCAACGGAAATGAATGATTTCAAAAGGAAATTGGATGAGCACTTGAGGGAAATAAACTTACAAAGCTAGGGGACAGAGCGAGGGCAATGGGACTGATTGAATTGTTCTACAGAGAGCTGGCATGGACTCAATGGGCCAAATGGCCTCCTTCTGTCATGATTCTATGACTCTATGACATCAGGTCTCATACTCATGTTTATCAGTCAGAAATAAACTTCAAAACATAATTTAGCAATCCAGCTGTTTCAACAGGAAACATCAACTAAATGGGAGTGCTAGTGGTACTCATGGGCATAAAGGTTACTGTTCTTCTTTGCTCATTGCCTAATCATTGCCCTGAAATTCCACCATGAGATACCTGAGTAGGAATATTTAATGTATTGCTCTGAAATTCCACTTTCTCTTATTTTGGAGGAGGAAAACAAACAAATGGGTGAACACTGGTACTAAAACGGCAGAGTAAACTCAGAATCTTTGTTTTCACTCCCCAGTTTGTTTGCTTCGCTCTACAAGTCACCAGGAAAATAATGACAACTCATAGGTAACTTTTGTGAAGAGCTTAGTTCATAAGGGTAGGACTCTAGGGACTGAGTTTTCCCATCTCAGATCAGAGGCTGGATGGCAAAAAATAATTGGCGTTGGCAACTTGTGTTCCAGTCTGCCACCTCCATGTCCAACTCTGATGATTTTCCCAAGGACAGAGAGGAGGAAAGCAAGCAGGGAAGCCTCATTAATTGTGCAGATTAAGATCACTAGGGAGCTTGTTAAAAGCTCGCCTCCTGACGTCCTGAGATTTTCATGTGGGTGGGTGACAATTCAGAGCTCTCTGAAGCTGCTCAGCTGCAATTTGGCACTGAAAAGGTTGTATTTAATGCAAAAATGTGAAACTTTGGACAAAATAGTATTGCGCAGTCATAAAATGTTAGTAACCAACCTTTCGCTACTCTATCCTGGGTCCCGGCTCTCTATTTGCCTTGGCCACGTGGAATACGAAAATACTCTCATTTTTTTAACGGCACACACAGATGGCAGCCATGGCAATGGTGCCAATGTGGGGCAGAACGTGAGCCACTTCCCTGGTATCCTGCCTCCATTTCCACCCTGCTCCCCCAACACCACCCCCACACCCCACCACCATCCCCGACCACTAATTGGGTGGCAGACCTGTCTCTAAGGTCATTAAGGCCCCGACCCCATGAACATCACATCTCGTAGCACCCTGACATGGGGGCGGGTTTGCAACTTAGAATCAAACCAATCTCCCGATTCCTGTCTTCCACAGGAAAATCCGATCCGAGGGGAAACATTTTTACTTCAGCGCCCGAACCGCTCGTGCGTAAAATGATGCGCGTTAACCGTTGGGCGAGCATCCTGATGTCGACACGAAGTCACGCGGTATTTCGGTCAGCGGGCACACAGCGGAGTCAGCAGCGGGCCCGCCGACAATTAAAAGGCTTATTGAGGCCATTAAAAAGGGAATTAAAAGAAATTTTTTGCTGCCCATCCATACTTACGGTTGGCGGGCAGGCGAAAAGGCCAAGTGGCCTTTGCACCTTTTAGGAAACTTCATCCACAGGCGGGACGATGTTTCCTGAAGCAAATGAAAGTAAAATTAAAAATTTTAAAATTTAATTAATAACATGTCCCTGTTCATGCGACTCTGTCACATGAGGGGACATATTTTCTAGCATTTTTATTCACTTTATTTTTTTAAAGCTTCTGGTCCCCCGAGGCACCTTTGTTCCTCAGGGAGATTATCAAGTGCGCACATGAGCGAAGTTCACGCTCGCCCTGCTCCCACTCTCCGCCCCCCCACCCCCCACCCGCACAGGCAGTGCTGCTTAATTGGCCCGCCGGCATGAAATCGCCTTCCGGGCTCGATGACCGGCGGCGATCAGCTTCCCGACTGCCCCCGCCCACCCTGCCGAGCGGGCCCGACATGGGCAAGATTCTGCCCTAGGTATCCAGTCCATGGGTGTAAAATGGGCAAAAGGGCCAATATCCCATAGGCAAGTTAAAAGCTGAAAGATATCCCATCAGATGTGGGTTGAACCATTCTTCGGGCGTTTCTGGTGACAGCCTAAATAGGGCCCTATATGTCGATGTGGGGATGGTTACCATTCATCTAGTTATTACCCTTATTTTTTTCAAGGGAGTGGAAATACAAAGGCAAGGAAGTTATGCTTCCACAGTGCAGAATATTGGTCAGATGGGCACTGAACCTGAGGGGGGATAGAGGCCATGAAGCGGGTATCCCCCAATGAGTGCTCCCATCTCAATCGACCAGCTGAGATCTTTGGATTTTGCTGAGCGAGACATGAAATCTGTTATTGACTGATAATCATGAATGGAAACTTGACGTGTTTCAGGATGGATTTTATTCAGCTATTATAATTCCTTGAGCTTGGATATCTTACTGAAGTGTTTAAAATGGATTTAAACAAGGTAGATACAAAAGAAGCTTTCCTAGTGGTGAAATCCAGAACAAGGGGCCATGATCTTAAAATTAGAACTCAAGCCTTTAAGCAGCGGGAAACACAAAGGCAATTTGAGGGGGAAAGCCCCCAGGTTTCTAATGGGCTTTGAACGTTGCGTCAATTGAAATTTTCAAGACTGAGTTGGACAGATTTTTATTAGGTATGGTTAGAAAGGGATGTGGATCAAAGTTAGGCAAATACAGTTGAGGTAAAGATCATCCCCATGGTCTAATTGAATAAAGTACAACACTGAGTATTGAATTCCCTACCACTGTTCCCAGGTTCCTAAGCAGCAATGATAAAAAAAAAATACAAAATTTAAATGTTGCTGTATTCAAAAAGAGCAGGCGTATCTCCCAACTCTGCAGTATCCTGGTTAATTCTGGATCAACTGAACTAATTTTTCCATCAAATGGCCCGTGATTTATTTCCTGTGACTGAGCAAACTGCCTGTGGAAGTCACAGGAGCCGACAGCTCCCTCATTTCGAGATAATGACCAAAAAACTTAATGTTGGGCTGTTCTAAATTGAATCTCCTAGTTTGGGTGTACGCTGGGGCTGCATCATTGCCTTCTTGCCCACCCACGCATCCATAAATCTCTATCCTGGGAGCCCCCATATGGAATTGAAAGAGAATACTTATTTCTATGTAAACAGCCTTGGGTGTTATACATCTTGTTGGAGATTTTATATTGATTTTAGTTGCACATTGATTTTAGTTGCACATTGCGCAAGGTCATTCTAATCCCACTACAAATACCCCTCCAGCACTCCTTGAACATATCTAAGTTGGGGTCTATACACCAAAAATTAATGAAGTTTTCAGTCAGCTTAAGAACAGTACTGGTGAAAATATCAGCCTAGAGGCTCTATACTGGTACTTGAGAGAAAAAGCAATATATTCCATCAAACTTTGATTTTGGAATGAAACCTTTTTCTCATCTGTTTATATCTGAAGGCTGGTTTGCTTTGAAATCCAATTTAGTTTTGTGTTGCATTTGAAAATATGATACAAGATCATGACTGCTCAGGTGTTCAGCCACTGATCTCCACCCTCCCTCTCTCTCTCCATTCCAGTGGGTAGACATTGATCAGCTGTATAGAATTACTTTGAAGTTACAAAGAGGAAGATTAAGACTGACTTTTACTCAAATTTATGCCCACCTCTTGAATTTTTATGACTCACTTTATTAAAGTTGAAAGTTTCTGAGCTTAGTCGTTTATTTCAAACAACCAGCAATGACTTTGGATTGCTGCAGTGATTAGGCGGGAGATATGAGTACATGTCCACCAAATCATGGCAGCAACAGCCCATCATCTTGACAGTCAGGCCTCACTTGGCATGATTAGGATACAAAGATAAAGACGTTATTGAGCCCCTGTATGTTATACAGAACCAGGGCCAGAAACTTACCTATGTCGGGCGGACTGGGCAGGAGCGGGCAGGGGCCAGCACGGAGCCAATCGCCGCCCCCGCCATTTGGCTGCGCGCCGCCATTTTACATGGGGGGCCAATTAAGGCCAGCCCAGCGTGACACACGGCCGGTAGCGCTCGGCGATACCTGTGCGAGCAGGGGGAGGAGGGAGAGTCGGGGCCTGTGCTCTTTCGCGCATGTGCGCTAAAGAGCGCAGCAACCTCCCTGAGGCATGGAGCTGCCTCAGAGAGATTAAGTTGATAAAAAAATTTTGTTAAAAATAAGGTACAAAATTATTTAAACGTGTCCCCTCATGGGATATGTTTTTTATATTTTGGAAAATGTTTTCATTTAATTAATAAAAGCCTTAGGAAACCTCATCCCGCTCAAGGATGAGGTTTCCTAGAAAACGCGAAGGCCGCTTGGGCTCTTCGCCCGCCCGCCAACCTTAAGGTTGTTCAGGCAGTGTTGCAAACAAATTTAATTTTTTTTTAATGGCCTTAATAGGCCGTTGACAGTTCGGCAGGCGCGCAGCCACCGAACAAAATATCTAAATGACACGCGATGACGTCGGGACGCACGCCCGATGTTATTGTGCGTCATTTTGCGCATCGGCGTGTCAGGCCCACCTCTCGCACGCCTATGGCAATATTCTGGGCCAGGAGTCATCATTATTGAACAGAAAAACATGCTTACAGTTGAGGCTGATTCACTAGGTTGATGAAATGTTGCTGACAAGGAGCCCAGTAATGTATTTAGGAATGAATCTTCATTCCCTATTTTCAGGCTTCACAAAGCTGAAGACAGAATATCATGTGATGCTAAGGGTGAATGCTAAGCCTATATGTCTGTCCACAGTGAGGAAGATCCCTCACCCACTCTTAGACATGGTGTTCTGGAATGGTCACAGTTCCAAAGCCTAATGGTTCAATTCGAATCTCTGTGGACTTGACACAGTTAAACAAGTTAGTGGAGTGCGAGATCACTTGATGGCATCAGTGGATGAAAATCTTTCCAAACTAGCAGAAAGCACCCTCTTCACAAAATTAGGCGTTAACAGCAGCTTTTTAGTTTCTGTTGGACAAAGAATCCAGATTGTTAACTGCTTTTATCATTCCATTTGGTCATTATTATTTTAACAGGTTACCATTCAGAATTGCTTCTGCACCTGAGATATTCTAAAGACCAATGGCTCGGACCTTGGAAGGCACGGAAGGAGTAATGTGTCATATGGATGACATTCTTGTACACAGTTCATCTAGTAAAGAACATGACCATCAAGTGAGAACAGTCCTCAAAGCCTTACAAGAAGCAGGTTTGACATTAAGCAGCAAATGTGAATTTGCAAAACTTATGATAAAATTCTTAGGCCACATTGTGAAAAGCTTCGGGAATAACTGCCAACCCACAGAAAACCAAGGAAATTAGAGAGTTCCCACAGCCTAAAAACATCCCAGATTTTTATTTTATTTCATGGGATGTGGGCATCACAGGTAAGGCCGGCATTTGTTGCCCATCCTGAATTGCCCTTGCTAAGCCATTTCAGAGGGCAGTTAAGGGTCAACCACATTGCTGTTGGACTGGGGTCACATGTAGCCCAGACTAGATATGGAGTTCAGATTTCCTTCCCTAAAGGACATTAGTGAACCAGATGGTTTTTTATGTAACAACCAATAATAGTTGCATGGTCACCATTACTGAGACCAGCTTTATATTCCAGATTTAATTAACTTAATTCAGATGCCACCAGCTTCTATGGTTGGATTTGAACCCACCCCCAAGCATTAGCCTGGGTCCCTAGATTACTAGCCCAGCAGCATCATCACTATGCCACCCTCTCCACCTGTTACAGTTACAAAGAATTACAAAGATTCCTTAGATGGTCAATTAAGTAGACACGTTTCTACATACTTGACGGAAATCAAAGAGCAGCTAAGACAGCTGTTGAGACAAAGTCAACAGTGGTGCTGGAACCAGTGGACCAGCGAAATGCTTTTGACAGGATCAAAAATCTCGCAATTTTGTCAGAAACTCTAGCACACTACGATCCAGAATTGCGAACAATTGTATCAATGGACACATTATCTACGGGCACAGTGTTGTTTCACTTTCAAAAAGATGGACAAAGAAGACCACTTTATTACACCTCAAGATCTCTCAAACAACAGGGAAGAGGTACACAGCCATTGAGAAAGAAGCATTCACAGCCACATGTGCCTGAGAGAAGGTCTCTGATTATGTCACGGGATTAAGGTTCAAAATTGAAAATGACCACAACCCTTTGGTAACTCTTCTTAACCTAAAGGAAATTGCAAAAATTCCACTTAGAATTCAACGCTTAAGACTGAGACTCATGAGATACAATTCAGTCACTGAGTGTAGTAAGGGATGTACCAGACGACAGCGGATGCATTATCAAAAATACCAGTGGAAGAAGTCAAATTGAAAGATTTAAATTTTATTGAGTAAGTGGAAGCATATGCTTCACTTATTACTAACAACAGACACAGAAAAGAGATAAAGCAAGCACAACAGCAGGATGCTGAATACATCCAGATAAAACAATATTGCCAGAATGGATGGCCAGGTTATAATCCAGTACTTTGCCGTTACTTCAAAGAAAGAAAACAGCTCACAATCATCGATGATTTCTTAGCTTTTTTAATGACAGACTAGTCACCCCTAAAACACTTTGATTCGAAATTCTCCAGAAAATCCATCAAGGTTATTTGGGAATAGTGAATTGCTGAGCAAGAGCCCAGCAGTCAATCTGATGGCCAGGTATTAGTCTCACTCCATTGAAGAGTTAATTACGAATTGCCATACATATACAGTGAATATCCAGCAGTAGAGCAAACCAGTGGCGCCCTCCACTTTTTCTTCAAAGTCATGGCAGCGCCTGGGAATAAATCTATTCAACTTGAAAGGCAAAGTTTTCATCACTGCCATTGATGACTACTCCAGGTAGTTTGAAGTAGGTCGACTGCACAGCATCACGGCGCAAGCATCTCTAAGAAGAATCACCCTGCTACATTGCATCCTGGACATTGTAGTGTCAGACAACAGACCTCAGTTTGCTAATGAACCGGTCCACAACTTTGTGCAGGAATAAGGTTTCTAAGAATTTCTAAAAGGAGTTTGAACAATTGTCTTGTGAATTTTAGTGGAAAAAAGTTTGGATGCAGTTAAAAATTCTCTGTGGATTCACTACAAGCCTGTTTTACACTGCTAGTATAGACCAATTTCACTGCCAAAGAGAGAAAGGGAGAGAGTGAATTAAATAAATGGATATAAGTGAACAACATGAGGCTGTCAGTCTAAGGGTTAATGACCTTACATTACAAGACCAGTAAAAGTACCTTAAAGGGTTTATTTTATACGTGGCTCTTGTGAAATATATGTCATTATAATTTAAGCCCAGAAAATCACCGCTAGAATTACAACAGCCCATATTCTGTTTTGTTTCTCAAGAAATCATCATAATTCACCAGCACCCCAGGTCCCCCTAAGTAATACATATTTGTGAAAGACCTTTGTTGCCTTGTCACCACTCTTTTATCTTAGATGCAATGCAAGCATGAACCATTATTCATTCTGCCACTGGGCCTCAAACAATTTTAAAGCCACAGAAGTCTGTTCATAAAGGTTAGAATCAATATGTTTTTCTAATTTACCTGACATACGCTCACACTTTAGAGGTACAGGGCATATGATCCCACTTTGTATCTCACTGCCTAGTACCAAATTTCTAGCAAGCTGTGTTCTCTCTGGCTATACCAGCAATTTAAACAGAAAATCCTTGATTTACACAATGGTGAACTTTTATTTAGGGTGAAGATTAGATCAATGAATTTCAATTTCAGTCACAGCACGATCCCAGGATAGTGTTCGTCCCATTATATTTAACGTGCATTGACCCAATTGTGCAACAACTGGAAACCCAACCCAGCAAAAGTTATCTTGCTAGCATGATGTAAGTTATATTTTCACAGTCATACTATTATGAGAGTACAATGAGATCTTTAGACAAAACCAGGAAATGTTGGAAACAATCAGCAGTTCAGGCATGTGGAAAGAACAGAGGGGCTAATGTTTCAGGTTTATCAAAATTGGAAGATCATACAAAGACATATAGCATTTAAGAAAGATCAGAACCTGAGGAAGGGACAAGGAAAACAGATATAATGATCTGCAAAGTGCTCGAGTAGAAAATTGGAAATGGCTAAATGGCAGGAGTAATATTAAGAGCAAACAATGGGGAGAGAAAGAAAAGATGTGTATAAAACAACTGAGAACGTGTGAGTCCCTGGAGGAGGTGGGAGATGTAAGGCAGATAGAAATGGCAGCTTTGAATTTGGACACGGGTTTTATTGGAGTTCAAAAGTGTTTATTTAAGTAAGTGACCAAGAAAAGCTTATCAACCCATCAGGGTCATCCACTATTCAGAGGAGGTGGCAGTGTAGTGTAATGGTAGTATAACTAGATAAGGAAAGTCAAGACCCAGACTGATACTCTGGGGACATGGGCTCAAATCCCACCATGGTAGCTGGTGGAACTCAAATTCACTAATAAACCTGGAATTAAAAGCTAGTCTCAGTAATGGTGACCATGAAATCATTGCTGTAAAAACCCACATGGTTCCCTAATACCCTTCAAGGAAAGAAACCTGCCAACCTCACCTGGTCTGGCCTACATGTGGCTCCAGACCCACAGTGGTTGACCCTAAGAGGCCTTTTTGTTTATGTGGGCATTAGTGGCTATTGTCCATCCCTAATTAACCTTGAGCAGGTGGTGAGGTGCCTTCTTGAACTGTTGCAGTCCATGTGGTGTAGGTACACCCACAGTGCTGTCAGGGAGGGAGTTCCAGGATTTTGCCCAGTGACAGTGAATGAATGACAATTTAGTTGCAAGTTAAGATGGTATGTGGCTTCGAGGGGAACTTGCAGGTTGTGGTGTTCCCATGCATTTGCTGCCCTTTTCCTTCTAGGTGGTAGAGGTCATGGGTTTGGAAGGTGCTGTCTAAGGAGCCTTGGTGAGTTGCTGCAGTGCATCTTGTAGATGGTACGCACTGCTGCTAATGTGCGTCGGTGGTGGAGCGAGTGAATGTTTAAGGTGGGGGCGAATCAAGTGGGCTGCTTTGTTTTTTTTATTTCATTCATGGGGTATGGATGTCACTGTCTAGGCAGTATTTATTGCCCATCCTTAATTGCCCTTGAAAAGGTGGTGGTGAGCTGCCTTCTTGAACTGCTGCAATCCACGTGGTGCAGGTGCACCCATGGTGCTGTTAGGAAGAGAGTTCCAGGATTTTGACCCAGTAATAGTGAAGGAACAGCAATATATTTCCAAATCAGGGTGGTGAGTGACTTGGAGGGGAACTTCCAGGTGTTGGTGTTCGCATGTGCCTGCTGCCCTTGTCCTTCTAGATGATAGTGGTCATGAGTTTGGAATGTGGTGTCTAAGGAACCTTGGTGAGTTCCTGCAGTGCATCCTGTAGATGGTACACACTGCTGCTACTGTGCATCGGTGGTGGAGGGAGTGAATGTTTGTGGATAGGGCGTCAATCAAGTGGGCTGCTTTATCCTGAATGGTGTCAGGCTTCTTGAGTGTTATTGGAGCTGCACTCATCCAGGCAAGTGGAGAGTATTCCATTGCACTCCTAACTTGTGCCTTGTAGATGGTGGACAGGCTTTAAGGAGTTACACAGTGAGTTACACGTCACAGAATTCCCAGCCGCTGACCTGTTCTTGTAGCCATAGCATTAAAATGTGTTATGGCACAGCCGATAGTAAATGCTGAGTTCTTCAAATCCCAGAGGGAAACTTTAGACAATTCCACAGCTATTTTTGAAATTTAAAAAAAAAGCAAAAAACCGCGGATGCTGGAAATCCAAACAAAAACAAAAATACCCAGAAAAACTCAGCAGATCTGGCAGCATCTGTGGAGAGGAACATAGTTAACGTTTCGAGTCTGCATGGCTCTTCAACAGAACTAAGGAAAAATAGAAAAGGGGTGAAATATAAGCTGGTTTAAGGGGGGCGGGGGGGTGTGGGACAAGAAGAGCTGGATAGAGGGCCAGTGATAGGTGGAGATAACCAAAAGATGTCACAGACAAAAGGACAAAGAGGTGTTGAAGGTGGTGATATTATCTAAGGAATGTGCTAATTAAGGGTAGAAAGCAGGACGAGCAAGGTACAGATAGCCCTAGTGGGGGTGGGGTGGGGTGAAGGAATCAAAAAAGGCTAAAAGGTAGAGATAAAACAATGGATGGAAATACATTTAAAAATGATGGAAATAGGTGGGAAAAGAAAAATCTATATAAACTATTGGAAAAAACAAAAAGGAGGGGGAAAATCGGAAAGTGGGTGGGGATGGAGGAGAGGGTTCATGATCTAAAATTGTTGAACTCAATATTCAGTCCGGAAGGCTGTAAAGTGCCTAGTCGGAAGATGAGGTGCTGTTCCTCCAGTTTGCATTGAGCTTCACTGGAACAATGCAGCAAGCCAAGGACAGACATATGGGCATCAGAGCAGGGTGGAGTGTTGAAATGGCAAGCGACAGGGAGGTCTGGGTAATGCTTGCGGACAGACCGAAGGTGTTCTGCAAAGCGGTCACCCAGTCAAGTCTCCATCAGGATTTTCGAATCTCTCTTTTGTCTTGTTCACCTTCATTGCTTTCCATTTCTCTCCTGGTGTTTGACAAGGTGTTTACTAAAACCCGATTTCACAGCCATGTTTCTTTCCTCAGTGACCGTCTCTGTCTCCGGCTTACCCCATGTGGATTTCAACTGAAGTTCCATCCCTCATGTTTCGAACCCACCCAGGATTACAGGCATCTTCAGGACATACAACGCTCCTCGGACTGCTGTTCCCGTCGCATTCTGAGATCCACACTCAGTGCCATGCGCCACCACATGGACACACTCGACCTCTCCCTCCAGCAGCACCGCCACACCCTTTTTCAAAGCTGCGCTTGCCCCCAGTTTCATTTTATTCTTCGTCGCATCCGATGCCTCAACAAGAAACTTTGTCTCTTTCTTTCAGGTGCAAAGGAACGCAAGCTCCAACAACTCATTGACACCAACACCCATCCAGGACCCTCCACCCCTGCCTTTCCCTCTCCCCCCATCCCGTCTTCCAATCCCAGCCCCGGCCGCGTATTCACTATACCCCCTGACCTTCCCCTCTCCGACGCTGAACGTTCAGTGCTCAGCAAAGGACTTAGTTTCATACCCTTACGCCCTCATCTCAATGAATTTCGGGCTCAGCACGATGCTGAACTCTTCTTCCGCCGCCTTCGTCTCCGTGCTCAATTCTTTGGGCAGGAGTCCTCTCCCTGTTCAACGGATCCTTTTACCCACCTCCAATATTCTTCCTTCACCTGGACCCCTCCCTCTGGATTCTTAACTTCTCTTGATCTTTTCATTGAGAACTGTCGGCGTGACATTAGTCGTCTCAATTTCTCTGCTCCTCTCACCCATTCTAACCTGTCTCTCTCAGAATTTGCTGTACTCCATTCCCTCAGGTCCAATCCTGACATTGTCATCAAACCCGCTGACAAGGGTGGTGCTGTTGTTGTCTGGCGCACTGACCTCTACCTCGCAGAGGCTGAGCGACAACTCGCAGACACTTCCTCCTACCTCTCCCTGGACCATGACCCCACCACTGAACATCAAGCCATTATTTCCAGGACTGTTAAGGACCTCATCTCCTCTGCAGATCTTCCTTCCACAGCTTCCAACCTGATAGTCTCCCAACCTTGGACGGCCCGCTTCTACCTCCTACCCAAAATCCACAAACAGGACTGTCCCGGCAGACCGATTGTGTCAGCCTGTTCCTGCCCCACGGAACTCATTTCTTGCTATCTTGACTCCCTTCTCTCTCCCCTTGTCCAGTCCCTTCCCACCTACATCCGTGATTCCTCTGACACCCTACATCATATCAACAATTTCCAGTTCCCTGGCACCAACCGCCTACTCTTCACCATGGACGTCCAATCCCTCTACAACTCCATCCCCCACTGGATGGTCTGATGACTCTCCGCTTCTTCCGCGAACAGAGCCCCGAACAATCCCCATCCACCACTACTCTCCTCCGTCTGGCTGAACTTGTTCTCACACTGAACAATTTCTCCTTAAACTCCTCTCACTTCCTCTAAATAAAAGGTGTTGCTATGGGTAGCCGCATGGGCCCCAGCTATGCCTGTCTCTTCTTGGGGTATGTGGAACATTCCTTGTTCCAGTCCTACTCCAGCCCCCTCCCACAATTCTTTCTCCGGTACATCGATGATTACTTCGGTGCTGCTTCATGCTCTTGTTTGGACCTGGAAAAATTTATTAAGTTTGCTTCCAATTTCCACCCTCCATCATTTTCACATGGTCCATCTCTGACACTTCCCTTCCCTTCCTTGACTTCTCTGTCTCAATTTCTGGTGATAGACTGTCCACCAATATCCATTACAAGCCTACCAACTCCCACAGCTACCTCAGCTACAGCTCCTCACACCCCGCTTCCTGTAAAGACTCCATCCCATTCTCTCAGTTCCTTCGCCTCCGTCGCATCTGTTCTGATGGTGCCACTTTCAAAAACAGTTCCTCCGACATGTCCTCCTTCTTCCTTAACTGAGGTTTTCCAGCCACGGTGGTTGACAGGGCCCTCAACCGTGTCTGGCCCATCTCCTGCGCATCCACCCTCACACCTTCTTCTCCCTCCCTGAAACATGATAGGGTCCCCCTTGTCCTCACTTATCATCCCACCAGCCTCCGCATTCAAAGGATCATCCTCCGCCATTTCCGCCATCTCCAGCATGATGCCACCATCAAACACATCTTCCCTTCACCCCCCCTGGTGGCATTCCGTGGGGATCGTTCCCTCCGTGACACCCTGGTCCACTCCTCCATCACCCCCTACACCTCAACCCCCTCCCACGGCATCTTCCCATGCAACCGCAGAAGATGCAACACCTGCCCCTTTACTTCCCCTCTCCTCACTGTCCAAGGGCCCAAACACTCATTTCAAGTGAAGCAGCTTCACTTGCACTTCCCTCAACTTAGCCTACTGCATTTGTTGCTCCCAATGTGGTTTCCTCTACAATGGAGAGACCAAACGCAGACTGGGTGACCGCTTTGCAGAACACCTTCGGTCTGTCCGCAAGCATTACCCAGACCTCCCTGTCGCTTGCCATTTCAACACTCCACCCTGCTCTCATGCCCACATGTCCATCCTTGGCTTGCTGCATTGTTCCAGTGAAGCTCAACGCAAACTGGAGGAACAGCACCTCATCTTCCGATTAGGCACTTTACAGCCTTCCGGACTGAATATTGAGTTGAACAATTTTAGATCATGAGCCCTCTCCTCCATCCCCACCCCCTTTCCGATTTTCCCCCTCCTTTTTGTTTTTTCCAATAATTTATATAGATTTTTCTTTTCCCACCTATTTCCATTATTTTTAAATGTATTTCCATCCATTGTTTTATCTCTACCTTTTAGCCTTTTTTGATTCCTTCACCCCACCCCACCCCCACTAGGGCTATCTGTACCTTGCTTGTCCTGCTTTCTACCCTTAATTAGCACATTCCTTTAGATAATATCACCACCTTCAACACCTCTTTGTCCTTTTGTCTGTGACATCTTTTGGTTATCTCCACCTATCACTGGCCCTCTATCCAACTCTTCTCGTCCCACCCCCCCCTTAAACCAGCTTATATTTCACCCCTTTTCTATTTTTCCTTAGTTCTGTTGAAGAGTCAGGCGGACTCGAAACGTTAACTGTATTCCTCTCCACAGATGCTGCCAGACCTGCTGAGTTTTTCCAGGTATTTTTGTTTTTATTTTTGAAATTTGTATGTTTTGAGATGCGAGCTTTGAATTCAATGGTAATAAGACCACCAAGAATTTTAGGTTTATACAAAACTAGGTCAAACATTTATTAATAAGAGAAACGATTGTAAGCACATACATATGTCTACAAATTATTACTATAATAACTTCTAAATCTCTTAATTAATCTGACTCCCAGTTCCATTTCTGTTAAGGCAACAGTAAGATGCATAGATTTTAAAAGACCCAGGCCAAGAAACATGATACTCCTGAACAAGTTGAATTCAAAGTGAGTTATCTTAATTTCAGTTCTTTGTAGACAACGGCTTGAGGCGTAGATGCTGAAGGCATTTCACAGTTGTTAGATCTTAGAATTCCTACCCTTACACATAGCCTTCGCTCCTTTATACATATTTTCCCCGTTGAATGCAAATTCCCATTGTTTCACTGTGTCTTTGGACTTCACTTCCCTGATCATAAAAATCTCTCATAATACTTTTACCAGTAATCTTTGGGAAAAATAAACACACTGGGTGAAATTTTACAGCAGCGGGATTTTACATTCCCGCCAAAGCCAATGAAGTTTAGAATGTCTCGCCGCATTTTACGGTCCCGTCCCCGCTGAAACGGGGCCGTAAAATTCTGCCCACTGTTTCTGAACTTCACCTGGCTCGGTGACACATTTCACCCCTCCTTTGAAAACAATGCAGTCTCATTTATTTAAAAAAATCAAATGTTCTTTACACCTTACATTCTAAACTCCCCCCATGTTTACCTACATAACAGTTCAAACCCAGCTTATCTTCTAATACATCAAAGCCTTCAGACCAGCTGCCTTTAATTAAATTAAGTCACTCACAAACACACACACAATACACACCCCCCATTATTTTATAATAAACTCCAATAACATTATTATATCTTCCTGACAAATGGCCACCCCATTTCAGTTTCTGTTCAATGGTAAACCCAAGATGTTAATAGAGGGGGATTCAGTGATGGTAATGCCATCACTGTTGAATGTCAAGGGAAGAGGGTTAGATTCTCTCTTGTTGGAGATGGTAATTTCCTGGCACTTATGTGGCGCAAATGTTACTTGCCGCTTATCAGCCCAAGCTTGAATGTTATCCAGGTTTTGCTACATATGGACACACTGACTGCTTCAGTTTCTGAGGAGTCACTAATGATGCTGAATATTGTGCAAACATTTGATGGAGGGAAGGTCATTGTTGAAGCAGCTGAAGATCGTTGGGCTCAGGACACTACCCTGAGGAACTCCTGCACTGATGTCCTAGTACTGTGATGCTTGATCTCCAACAACCACAAGCATCTTCCTTTGTGTTAGGTATGATTCCAACCAGTGGAGAGTATTCCCCCTGACTCCCATTGATTCCAGTTTTGCTAGGGCTCTTTGATGCCACACTTGGTCAAATGCCACCTTGATGTCAAGAGCAGTCACTCTCACCTCACCTCTTGAATTCAGAACTTTTGTTCATGTTTGGACCAAGGCTATAATGAGGCCAGGAGCTGAGTGGCCCTGGCAGAGCCCAAACTGAGTGTCAGTGAGCAGATTATTGCTGAGTAAGTGCCGCTTGATAGCACCTTCTCTGACATTGCTGATGATCGAGAGTAGACTGATGAGGTGATAATTGGCCAGGTTGGATTTGTCCTGTTTTTGGTGAAGAGACATACCTGGGCAATTTTCCACGTTGTCTGGTAGATACCGTTGCTGTAGCCATACTGGAACAGCTTGGCTAGGGATGCAGGTAGTTCTGGAGCACAAGTCTTCAGTACTATTGCCGGAATGTTGTAAGGGCCTGTAGCTTTTGTGGTATCTAATGCCATCAGCCATTTCTTGATATAATGTGGAGTGAATCAAATAGGCTGAAGACTGGCATCATTGATGCTGGGGACCTCAGGTAGAGGCTGAGATGGATTATCCACTCAACACTTCTGGCAGAAGATTGTTGCAAGTGCTTCAGCCTTGTCTTTTGCAATGATGTTCTGGGCTACCCCATCACTGAGGATGTGCATATTTGTGGAGCCCCCTCCTGTGGTTATTATTATTATATAACTAACATATTGGCCCTGATCTTCCACTCTCTGAATCTTCAGAGACCAGGCATCCGATTGTTGGGACCCCATGGAGGCTTGGACATGCTAACCTCCATTGGAATTGCCCAAGAAATTTGAATTCCCAATGAGCAATTCCTCTGCTCCCCAGGACCCTCTTCAAAAGTCTCTGAGTCTGAGGTAGAGTTGGAGACCTTTGGCAGTTCTAATGTACTTACCTGGTTGGTTACCCAGGGAATGTTAGAGAGAAATCTCCTAGTCTAACTCTTGTGTAATTAAAGAACTGACCCCTCCAATCACCCACACTAACCTCTCTGACTCCCACCTAAAACCCCAACTTTCCCAACCCCCGAACACCCAACTCCACACCTCCGCCCCACCTCCCAACCCCCGGCTAGCCCCCGACTCCTGACTACCACATGGATCCACCTTACACATCTACCACCTCACCCACCTGCCAACTCACCCGCCTGCCACCAACCCAACTGCCACCTCACCCATCTATGACCTCACCCATCTGCCACACCACCCATCCTTCCACCTCACTCACCTACCACCCTACCCAATATAGATCTCAATAAACGATTGATGCCTTCATCACCACAAATGCAATTTGCTGCATCCCTGGGTAGCACCCTCTGTTCCAGCAGAAACTCAGTTCTTCAGTTTTGGTCTACAGGGTTTTGCAACTGTATGACAATCCATACTGCTTAAGTACCTACTCAGGGCTACTCAGTGCCAATTACCTTCATTCCTTTTCAACATAGTTTCCCTAAATGCCCTTCCACCTCCCTAAGCATGAGTCTTTCTTTGAACTCATGTTGACTTACTATAGATTCAATTAGTCATGTTTTCCATAACTAAACTGAGTCTGAAAGAAATCAACTTCATTTTAATGCTTGAAAATGTTGTACTGAATTGTGGTGGTGGTGGTGGGATCGGTGGGGGGGAGGAGAGCATGGAAGAGGCTGCGTGCATGATTTTAATAAGCAGTGAAAGGGACGCACTCATTACATCGCTGCAACTGTAGCATCTGTTAGAGTTTTCCATGCTTTGGTCAACAATAATTTGGCAACTTTCATCTCATAGAATGCACAGAAGTCAAAAGGTGCAACTGCTGACTGCTGCCACAAACCGATTATATGAAAGAGTTCAGGCATTTGCATCAGACATGAAATGTTCATTGTTATACTGGATAAAACGCCAAAAAATAAATGAAATCCAATCAGTCATTTCAGCATGCAGAGTAACTGGAAATAGTTTCTAACTTACTGCAGGGTTCATACTTAAAAATAGACAAAAAAAAGATTTGATATGAGTGAGGTAAATGACCCTGTCAAGCTAAAAGCGTACCTCAGTTTACATTTAACTGCAGCAGCCAATCCAGTTGCAAGCAGAAACAATGGTTGGATTATCCTTCACAGTCCTGCCTGGAAAGGGGTGGGGAAGCACAGCAGAATAATGGTGAATAATGAGACAAATTTTGCAACTTCCCTCCTCTACATTCCTGCCCAGGCGGCCACTGGCCACCTCTTCTCTGA
Organism: Cetorhinus maximus; assembly: GCF_964194155.1. Taxonomy (NCBI): domain Eukaryota; kingdom Metazoa; phylum Chordata; class Chondrichthyes; order Lamniformes; family Cetorhinidae; genus Cetorhinus; species Cetorhinus maximus. The sequence continues at coordinate 208,209,550 of NC_135880.1, read as the reverse complement.
CATCGCATGCAAATTATGCTGGCGTAGGGGGCAGGGCCCAGGTCTCTGTTAACCGGCTGTTGTCATCCAATCATCCCTAGTTACCGCTACTTCCCAAAACCACCCTGTGAAAGGTAGTAGGAGGTCTGGCCTGGCAGCAGGAATGATCCTGAGGGCAGGAAATGGAAGGAGAGAACCTGTTGGAGGCCCCTCTTTCTCCAATGGCAATCTCAATACGGCACCAATAGGATTTAGTGCCTGGGCACCATTATCTATTGTCTTTGGAAAGCGCACATTGCAATCCTTTTTTTAGTGCCATTTAATTGATAAAATTTACCCAGCGGTTGCTAGCGAATGCCTCCATCTTCCAGCATAATGGTCTCAGAGACTGTGGTCGTGACCTGAGGACTCTTACAAGCTGTATTGGCTCAGTTTCTAAAGCTACCCAATATTCATGGAATGCTTTGATAAAGGGAATAGTTGAGGCAGAAACTGCTGCTCCTTTCAAGGAAAGAGTAATTAAGCATTTGAAATAGATAAAGAAAGAGGGCTGCAGGAGAGGTCAGGAGAGTGAGATTAATTTCGGATTGCTCAGTAAAGGGATGACACAGATGCAGTGAGTTGAATGGCACCCCCCACTGTAAATTTCTACAATTTTGTCCCATTAAAGTCTTTTCTTCCTCTGCATCTCCTGTTGGTGAAAAGGAAGAAATTGCATTTATATAGTGTCTTTCACCACCTCAGGACATCCCAAAGTAATTCCCAGTAATTAAAACTTTGCATGGTAGCCACCTTCCTAAGTCAAGGACAGACAGCATTTATTTTGTGCACAGCAAGATCCCAAAAACAGCAACTATGTTAGCAAGTGCATAATCTGTTTTGTTTTCAGTGATGTTGGCTGAGGAATAAATGTTGGCAAGGGAACCAGGAAATACTATCCTACTCTTTGAATAGTGTCTTGGGAACTTTTACATCACTTAAGAGGGCCTTGGTTTAATGTTCCACCCAAAAGGTAGCAACTCTGACAATGCAGCACTCTACCCAACTGATTTCAGGGTCTGACCTTAAAGGGATAAGACAGCTAATCCGTGGCTTCCTTTTACTTACAATATAACAAGCCTTTGAGCGGCACATGACATTAGACAATACAACGCATCCTCTGACTTTTTGTGAGAAATGCCACATACTGTAATACATCATAAAATACACTAGTGGGGAGTGCAGGTATATGATAAATGGGAGAACACAAAGGCTGCAGCAAGCTACAAATGGTAACACACTGGATGGTTGCAACTCCATGATGCATTATACCCTCACCACACATCTGTCTTATTCAATATAATACACTTCTGGAAGCGACCTTCTTTCATTTTTTTTGGCAAGTTGTCAATGTCTTTGGCGAACCACATTGATCCCGGCAAGCAAATGGCTTGAACTTAAATGCTATAACCCATCCATGTTCAAATATAGTGAACACGGTATTGTAGTTCACAGCATTATAGCATAACTTGTATATAGGGTACAATAACTAATGGATGGGTAAATTGGGGAAACTGTTACTCTACTAAAATATACATGTTGCCCCCTATCTTTACATTTACACATGCTTTAATGACACAGCTCAAAATCAAACATCTATGTTTGTAATTTACTCTGAATCATCCATCTTTGTGATTGCTGTTCTGTAGTGGTTTATTTTTTTTTATTTGTTCATGGCATGGGGGTGTCACTGGCTAGACCAGCATTTATTGTCCATCCCTAATTGCCCTTGAGAACAGGGTAGCTTTCAGGGTCAACCACATTGCAGTGGGTCTGGAGTCCAGTAGGACAGCAGATTTCCTTGCCTGAAGGACATTAGTGGACCAGATGGTTTAATGGGGAAGAATATTTCCCCCATCGGTAGGGGGGGGAAGTGCAGGAGCGGGGGCGGGCGAGCGCGCCTCCAATCAGCGCCCCCCATTTGGGGGCGCGCCGCCATTTTACGTGGGCGGGCCAATTAAGGCTCGCCCAGCGTGACATCCGCCAGGAAGTGCTATGCGCTCCCTGTGCGGGCGGGGGGAGGGATTCCCCCAGCTGAGAGTGAGCTCTTTCACGCATGCGCACGAAAGAGCGCACAGATCTCCCTGAGGCTAAGTGCTGCCTCAAATTTTAAAATGGTGAAGGGGCAAAAACAAAATTTCCCTGACATGTCCCCTTATGTGACACTGTCACATGAGTTGGGACATGTCTATCACTTTAAAGCATATATTTATTAAAATTTAAAAAACCCTCATCCCGCCCGTGGATGAGGTTTCATGCTTTTTTCTGAAGCCCGCCAGGGCTCCCAGCCTGCCCGCCAACCTTAAGGTTGGACGGGCATGTCCATTAAGTATCTCAATTGCTTTTTAAATGGCCTCAATAGGCCGTTTACAGGTCGGCGGGCGCACAGCTGATTCGGCTGCGCCCCCGCCGACCTGAAAACTGAAATGACGCGGGGTGACATCAGGATTTTCAGCCCAACATCATCCCACATCGGTGAGTGGGCCCTGCTCCCTGCCCATGATAATCATCAGACTGTTTTAATTGCAGATTTTTATTAAATTCAAATTTCACTACCTGCTGGAGTAGGATTTGAACCCCAATCCCCAGAGCATTACCATGGGTCTCTGGATTACTAGTCCAGTGACAATACCACTATGCTAGTGCCTCCCCTTTTTTCTACATACTATGAATAAAACAATACTGTTTGTTGTGAGCACTGGTTATCATTATTAATGATAGAAGTGCAGCCTACTCTAAGATTGAAATGGCCTCTCAGTATTCAGTGCTCAATGAGTTAAAAAAACAAGATCCATCATTTACACTTCAGGCCACCATGTTAATGAATCTTGACCTCTGAAATGCCACATAAATATTAAACTGGTACTTTGAATACACCATGATTGCAATAAATTAATAACAGTAATTGTTAATTGCTGTTCAGTTTATTACATTTTAATTACTGACCCCTTCTTGTTAATCTTCTATTCCTACATCCATTCTCCTGCTGATCTGTTAAGATTATATCATGAAGCCTAGAGAATATTACTTAAGCTTTCAACTGGATTTGAGGTATGAATGTGAAAGCCAGAGGCTGGGAGGCATGGATCATTATTAATATATAGCACCAACATGCTGAAAATAACTCAACCAAGGCCACAACATGGAAGACAGGAGAGAACATGGTTGCTTAGGAACAAGAAGTCATTCATATGAAATGCTACCTTATGAACAACATCGCCCATCTTTAGAGCAACTATCTGTCAGTCCATTTTTTTTTGCTCATATCTCTCAAAAATGTATTTCATGGGTTATGAAGCCAAGGCATCATGAGCTTGTGAAAGACTTGATCTATAATTCCAAGTTCTTCTTATAGCTCCATAGTTATGATGAGGTAGAAAATTCATACTTCTTTATGTGTGTAATGTTGGGGATGCTGAAAGGCAATCCTTTTTTGGAACACTCCGTCCGTAAAGAAGAACAGGGCCATTAAATGGCATCATATCATTATTTGAGGCCTGCTTATGGACAGGAATCAAACCAGGGTACAGAGACAGGGCCCATTTAAGTTAAAAAGAGAGGAGCAGAGAAAGAGGCTCCAAACAGGAAACAGGCTGAGTGCTGTGGATAAAGGGGAACTGGTAGATGTACTATACTTAGATTTCCAGGAGGCATTTGATAAAGTACCACATCAAAAGATATTGCAGAAAATAAAAGCTCATGGTGTACGGGGTAACATATTGGCATGGATAGATTGGTTAGCTAACAGAAAGCAGCGAGTAGGCATATATGGGTCTTTTTCTAGTTGGCAGGATATGACGAGTGTGTGCCACAAGGATCAGTGCTGGGGCCTCAACTTTTTACAATTTATATAAGTGACTTGGATGAAGGGACCAAAGGAATGCTGGCTAAATTTGCTGATGACACAAAGATAGATAGGGAAGTAAATTGTGAAGAGGATGTGAGGAGGCTACAAAGTGACATAGGTTAAGTGAGTTGGTAAAGATCTGGCAAATGGAGTATAATGTGGGCAAATATGAAATTGTTCATTTTGGCAGGGAGAATAAAAAGGGAGCTTATTATCTGAATGTTGAGAGATTGCAGAGCTCTGAGATTCAAAGGGATCTGTGTGTCCTAGTGCATGAATCACAAAAAGCTAGTATGCAGGTAGAACAGGTAATTAGGAAAGTTAATAGAATGGTATTAATTATTGTGAGGGGAATTGATTACAAAAGTAGGGAGAAAAAAGCAAAATACTGCAGATGCTGGAAATCTGGAACAAAAACATAAAATGCTGGAAAAACTCAGCAGGCCTAACAGCATCTGTGGAGAGAAAGACAGTTAACGTTTTGAGTCCGTATGACTCTTCTTCAGAGCTGAAGAAGAATCTCTGAAGAAGAGTCATACGGACTCGAAACGTTAACTGTCTTTCTCTCCACAGATGCTGTCAGACCTGCTGAGTTTTTACAACATTTCCTGTTTTTGTTACAAAAGTAGGGAGGTTATGCTTCAGTTATATACGGCACTGGTGAGACCACATCTGGAGTACTGTGTACAATACTGGTCCCCTTATTTAAAGAAAGCTATAAATGCGTTAGAAGCAGTTCAGAGAAAATTTACCAGACTAATGCCAGGAATTGGCGGGTTGTCTTATGAGGAAAGGCTGGTCAGGTTAGGCTTGTATTCATTGGAATTTAGAAGAGTAAGAGGTGACTTGATCGAAACCTTTAAGACCCTGAGGGGTCTTGGCAGGGTGGATGTGGAGAGGATGTTTCCTCTTGTGGGAGAATCTAGGACTAGGAGTCACTGTTTAGAAATAAGGGGTCGCTCATTTAAGACAGAGATGAGGAGAAAGGTTTTCTCTCAGAGGATTGTGAGTCTTTGGAGCTCTTTTCCTCAAAAGGCAGATAGATTCTTGATTAACAAGGGGGGTGAAAGGTTATCGGGGGTAGGCAGGAATGTGGGGTTGAGGTTACATTCATATCAGCCATGACCTTATTGAATGGTAGGGCAAGCCTGCAGGGCTGATTGGCCTGCTCCTGTTCCTAATTCATATGTTTGTACCTATGTTAGCAGACTTTAAATGAAGTGGGCTCAAGAGAAGCCCCGGCAATCGAAGAGAGCAGCAGAAGGTTGGTGACTCCATGCTGTGAGTCGTTGGATTGAAGGTGCCTCTTTGGAGCAGTAATGTTCTGCTTAGTGCTAAAGTTGTGCTTGTGAGTTGGTGCCTGAGTGCAGATTTGTGAATCCAATGGAATCTCAGGAGATGAGATTGAAATCCTGGGAGTTGGGCCATCGTTGAGGCCGTCTGAGTTGGAACAACTTGTGGAGAGAATTCCCAAGTTAGATCTTTGAAGGTGAAGATTGGAATCCCTCATGAGAGAGACAGAGTTTCAGTGAGATTGGTTGACTCACAGTGTTTACTGAAGTCTGGGTGGGTTGTTGAGAAATCCATGGACTCTGTCTTGGTTGGATTTGTCATTTATTTGTTTATAGTGTCATGTGTTCAACCACAATTTCCCTGTTCATTCATATATACCTCATATTGACCCTGAGTGTTAGAGTATAAGATAGATATTGTAAATGGCTTTATGCATAGTAAAGTTTATTTTTGCTTGCTCAAAACCCATGGAATCTTGTGACTTTATTCTCTTGGCAGTTGTCTTGAGTCTCAAACTTTGCTTACTTCAAACAAAATATTATTTGTCTCTAATCGGATCTTATCAAAACCTAAGGGTCTGGTCCAGGATAATAACAAATGAAAAAAAGAAACACTTGTATTTATACAGCATTTTTCATGGTTACTGGATGACTCAAACCACTTTACAGCCAACTAAGTACTTTTGAAGTACATTTTACACAGTTGCAATGTAACAAGTGTAACAGCTGATTTCCGGACAGCGAAGTTCCACAAAAAGCAATGTGATAACAACCAGAAAATGTGTTTTTCTGGGGAGATGTTGATTGAGGGATAATATTGGCCAGGACACCAGGGATAACTTGCCCTGCTCTTCTTCAAAATAGTGCCACGGGGTCTTTTACATCCACCTGCTCACGCAGATGGGACTTTGGTTTAATGCGTCACATCATCAGAAACAAACGCTAGATAAATCAAGTTGCCAAATAACTTACACTTGTAAGAACCTTGTAAGCACAATGTATGCAAAGTCAACAAAATTAAATGTACAAATATGAAAAAGAGTCTTCTGTAGTGTCCAGGCTCAAAATTTCACCAACATTTGCAGAGTTTAGCTCTTGATAAATGGAGTACATGGAGGAGCGATTTCAATTCTGTTCCTACATGGAAACCATGCAGATGGGTCATTCAAATCAAATGCATGAATTTGAAATCCCAGTCTTTTCCAAGAGGCTCCAATATCATCTTGCTAATTTGAGCAGGATGGATTCGGAATCAATCCCATAACCCATGAGGAGCAGGGGTTTGGGGGAAGTACAAAAATAGATGGAGTCCTCCTTTTAACTATGCAAATCAGGTTCCAATCACAATATTAGGGCCTGTAGGCTATTTTAAGCAGAGACCTGTACTTAAAAAAAGGAGTCGGGGCCAGAAGAGGCTCAAAAAATGCAGCTCATTTACCAGGAGGGACAGGAGAGAACTTCTGAACCTTAAGACATAGTCTTCCTTTACCCCAATCTTCATCTTTCCCCCTGATTACGGGGCCCCCATGTACACCTTCTCCGTGATGTACCCAAGTGCTGGGGTCAGTTCCTTCGGGTCCTGGACACGGGCACTTTGCCGCCTGACATTGTGTTTTCACCTAATCATTAGCTGCTGCTTCCTGCCAGTTTAGGATGGCAGATCTGCTAAGGATTTTGTGGGCTGTGTGAATGACATTGCTTAGATCAAGGAGATGTGTTATTATCAATAATTCATTCAATGGCGCTGTAATGTCATCTGTGTTAATTCGATTAACACAAAGACAAGAGATAAACAATGGTTTTGTTCCACAGGTCCTCATAAGGGCCACTTTTGTCCAACAAAATTACATTTTATAAGTGATGTCATAATGTGACCATATGTCATTATTTAAACATATCAACTTGTGCAACTCTCCAGACCTTTGTTAGTTTATTCTCAATATACTTAAGTTATGGTTGCACTTATCTTGGAGGAAAGACTAAGGCCGAGGGAGGAAGGACTCAGGCAGCAGCAGATAATGTCAACACAAATATTCATGAAGTACTGATCTTGCTGGTCTGGGCCATTGGCCCTTCTAGTTGTTTCAGTAATTAAACCTAAAAGACTCACTCTCCATTTTAGTGAACACAAAAACAGTTTTTTTCACCCCTTTTGAGATCTTAGGCAGAATCTTCCATTCTCGGTGGGTGTCTTGCTCACTGCCTGAAAAAGCAGCAAGACACTTGCGCTGATTCTGAGGAGGAAGGCCCGGTGTGTTTTCTGCCCATTGGGCAGTGAAGTGGACGGTGGTGGGCCTTCCTCCAGGCTGAGGACCTCAGAAGACGACTTCCTGCCCGCCAAGAGCTGTCGGCCAATCAGAAGCACTTGGTAGAGCCACGGAGGAGGCATTTGCTGCTGTGGGAACAACACCTCCTGGAGTCCCAGGACAGAGCAGCTCAGGAAAAAAGCAAGTGATGTTGTTGGGGGAGGGTGGGGGGAGGGGTCTTGCAGGGTGGAGATCATGGGAAGAGGCGGGGTGGGGGGGGGGGGGGGGGGGCCATGGGGTTTGGCAGCAAAGACACCGGGGTGGCTTTCAACAGCTACCTCCTGCCCAGGTCCATGTCTTCGGTCATGCACAGATTAGTGCAGATCATGGGACCTCAGCCCACTCCCACCTGACATGCAGCCCACACAGTATAGCCAGCTGTGCAGGCTGCATGTTGACAGGCCCACCTGGAGCTGGGAAGATTGTAGCGGAGTTGCACAAATGTTAATTGGCCACTTAAGGGATTCAAATGGAGAAGGGGTAGGAAGGCCGACCATGGGCCTTTCTGCCCAGAACTTATTTCCAGTGGAGGCGGGAAAGCATCAGGCATTGATCCTGATGCCAATATGCGAAATTCCCAGACCTGCTGCCTCCTTCCTCACCTCCTACAGCGGCAGAAGATTCTAGCCCATGTCTTCTTGTGCTTTCATAGATGTGTGCATCATTTTTGAGATTAAATAACAAAATGTAAGGAAATGTTAGAAGGCAAGTCAACTTTATTAACATAAAATACTTGTGGTTACTTAAGCAGAAAATAAGCAAATTCGACTTAAATGGGTCCATTAGATGCAAACATTGGGGCCAACTATAATAGTTGTGGCTGATCTTATTTTCAGCCTGACAGTGCATATGACATAGTCTGTGTTATTTGCATAATTGCAGTTTGGTGTGAAAACAACTCAAGAACAGTAATTTTTATGGAAGGAGAGCGTGACAATTATCTTTATAATTAACCATAACAATTTTATGTGATTATAATTTATATTGAGGTGTAAAAGACCAACAAAACATGCATTGTAGGCTTAAACAGAGCCTGGGTACATGCAGGGAAATTGTGAAACACTCTTACGGTGAAGCATTCTGAATCAGAGCAGCCAGTGACCATCTCAAAGAAGGTTGGACACCATAAAGGGCTCTAAAGGATCGCAAGCATTTTTGTCCACAAAAGTCAGGCTCTTTAAGGCAGCTTGAGTATTGCATCCAATTTTGGGCATCATCTCACAGGAAGGCCTTTAGGGATTATGCAGAGAAGATTTACTGGAATGATGCCAGGGATGAGGAACTTCAGATGTGTGAAGAGACTAGAAAAGCTAATTTGTATTTCTTAGACCAGAGAAGGTTAGGAAAAGTTTTAATGGAGACTTTTGGAATTATGGAAGGATTTGATAAAGTAAATGAGGTGTAACTGTTTCAAATAGCAGGAATGTTGCTAACTAGAGGATGCATATTTAGGATAATTTTCAAAAGAACTAGGGGGAATGAGGAATTGTTTTCCAATGTGTCAAGTTATGATAACCTGGGATGCACTGCTTAAAAGGCTGGTGGAAAGAGATTCAATCGTAACTTTCAAAGGCACTTGGATATAAACCTGAAAAGGAAAGATTTGCATGGCTGTGGGGAAAGATCAGGGGGCATGGACTAATCCAATAGCTGGCAAAAGTACATAAGGCTGAATAGCCACCTTCTGTGCCATTAGGATTTTATGACTTTATATTGATCCTGTCTGCCAATGAATTTACAGGGATAGAAATGAGGATTATTGTGCTCACTTCATTTTCCAGAAAAGTCTAAATCCATTGACCTCAAAGGATCAAAGGACACATAGGCTGGTGTTAGGCCAACAACACTGTAAAGTCAATTATCCGCCTGTGATCCCTTTGAGTGTGGTTCCTTGCTCGGAGTACAGGATCAATGAATCTTGCCTCCCATGGAGGTTGCGAAATAGGAACATTTTGACCTATTTTGCAGCATCTGACATTCAAGCTGGTTATTTTCAATTCAAATTAAATGGTATTTTTCTTTGGTGCAGATCATTTTATTTTTCTGGAACAGGATTTTACAGCACGTTGCCATGACAGTTACATTAAAATGATAAATAGGTTGCAAAAGTTTGGGTCATATAGCATTAACCGATGATAATATGGGGTTGTTGTGGGGATTAAGATAGCTGGAGAAAACTTCAGTTACTCGTTTAAATCTGATCAACCTGGTCCTTTTACGCTTGCCCTCTCTTTTTTCACGCTTGCAATAATGCAATTGTTCTCAATCATTTTTCTTGAAGGACCTCTTTTCAATTTATTTAGTAATCGCAGAACCTTTCTCCAAGCTAAATTACAAATCCATATTGTTACAGACACGAGAGCGAGGTAGATTGAGCGATTATGACCATTCCCCTTTTCTGCCCATGGCAGCCATAGTTTTAATTTCTAACTTGATTTGTTTCCCTTAGTATCCTTTTCCTTCTTGAAATGGGCCGTGGTGTGTTTCCCAACCCCCAGTTTATGGGGTTCAATGTTAACAATAACCCCACAGCCAATTCTTTCAGGTGAAACAAAACTGGGATTTATTAACACATTCAAAACCCGAGGGATGGATCGCGACACACATCCATACTCATGAGCATACAGGGTAGAAAGGCAGAGAAAGAAAGGGAAAGAAGTAACAAATTGTGAGTTACTTAAAAAAAAATCAAGAGGTTTTGGCATTAATTCACTTGAGTAGAGTCCAGTAAGTCAATGTGAGGTGGCTTTGCCTGGCAGAGTTCCTGGTCTTAGTCCTAGGAACTTGGTTGAGGTGGTTGGAGATGCAACAAAGCATTCTTGTATTCTGGGAATTAGTTCACCCTGTAGGCAAAATACAGGATTCTTTCTGGAGATCTGACTTTGAGAGAAATGGAGGTCAGAGCCAGGCTGCTAGCTTGGAGTCTGGTTTTCTCTTCTGAGGGAAAACCGCAACTGAAGACAGAATCTAGCTGTATAATTAAAACAATTCAAACAGCTCAAGCCTTGGTCATGTGACAGGGGTGGTTTTGGGTCGAGCCATTCAGCTAACAATGTAATTTAAGGACCCTTGTTAAAACCGATTGTATTTTGAGCAGATAACCGTGGAACCATTAGCACAACATTGGAGATGAGGGGTCACAATAGCTCTGCCTTTGTCTAGAGCTGGCTGATGCAGTCATCTCATCCATTAGTCCTTTGTATTGGCTTGGCTGGAACGTTGATACAATGCAAGGGGTATCACATTCCAGGAGGTTGATGAGTTAGCCAGTGTCTATTTTTAAAATCAGAATTCAAACAAGAGAATATGGAAGAGAAACAAATTTTAAATATTTTTTCCCTTCAAGCCTTCTCGGCATGACAGTATAATACTCATAAACTGAAAGAAAACAGGTATGTACTTATAGTTATCAGTGAAGAGTCTGTCAATTCTTGGCAGAAGCACAGAGAGACAACAGGAACTCAGAGAGAGCAGAGTAGGGGAGTAGAGGGAGAGCAGGAACAATGGAGAAGCACAGCACACTGAGGCCAGGACCCAGAGAAGGTAGGAATCTAAAGAGAGCAGATGGCCACAGAAAACACAGAAACATAGAAACTAGGAGCAGCAGTAGGCCATTCAGCCCTTCGAGCCTGCTCCGCCATTCATTATGATCATGGCTGATCATCCAACTCAATAGCCTGCTCCCGCTTTCTCCCCATATCCTTTGATCCCTTTTGCCCAAGAGCTATATCTAACTCCTTCTTGAAAACATACAATGTTTTCACCTTAACTACTTTCTGTGGTAGGGAATTCCACAGGCTCACTGCTCTCTGGGTGAAGAAATTTCTCCTCATCTCAGTCCTAAATGGTCTACCCCATATCCTCAGACTGTGACCCCTGGTTCTGGACTCCCCCACCATTGGGAACATCCTTCCTGCATCTACCCTGTCTAGTCCTGTTAGAATTTTATAGCTTTCTATGAGATCCCCCCTCATTCTCCTGAACTCCAGCGAATATAATCCTAATCAACTCAATCTCTCCTCATATGTCAGTCCCAACATCCCAGGAATCAGTCTGGTAAACCTTTGCTGCACTCCCTCTATAGCAAGAACATCCTTCCTCAGATAAGGAGACCAAAACTGCTCACAATATTCCAGGTGTGTACTCACCAAGGCCCTGTATAATTGCAGCAAGACATCCCCGCTCCTGTATTCGAATCCTCCCGCTTTGAAGGCCAATATACCATTTCCCTTCTTTACTGCCTGCTGCACCTGCATGCTTACCTTCAGCGACTAGTGAAACCAGGAGCAAGGACAAGGCAGGAAGTCAGGGAGAGAAGGAACCTGTAAATTGAAGGAACTCAGAGAAAACACGAGCAGGGGCAGAACAGGAGCCCAGAGAGCACAGTGCACAGAATGAGCAGGAGAATGGAGAGAACGAAGGAGAACGGAAAGGACAGGAACATGGAGAGCATAGGAGCATGTAGAGAATAGGAGCACAAAGAGAGTAGGAGCACAGAGAGAGAGACAACAGGAGCACAGTGAGAGAGCAGGAGCACAAAGAGCAGGAGCACAGAGAGCAGAAGCACAGAGAGAGAGTAGGAGCATGGAGACAGAACAAGAGCACAGAGAGAGAGCAGGAACACAGAGAGAGCAGGAACACAGAGAGAGCAGGAGCACAGAGAGAGAACAGGTGCACAGAGAGAGAGAGCAGGAGAACAGAGAGAGCAGAGGCAGAGAGAGAGAGCAGGAGCAGAGAGAGAGCAGGAGCAGAGAGAGAGAACAGGTGCACAGAGAGAGAAAACAGGAGACCAGAGAGAGAACAGGAGCACAGAGAGAGCAAGACCACAGCAAGAGAGCAGAAGCACAAAGAGAGAACAGGAGCACAGGGAGAGAGCAGCAGCACAGAGAAAGAGCAGGAGCATGGAGAGAGAACAGGAGTATGGAGAAAGAGCAGGAGCTTAGAAAGAGCTGGAGCACAGAGAGAGCAGGAGTACAGAGAGAGAGGGAAGGAGCCCTGAGAGACAAAAGGAGCACAAGGAGAGAGAGAGAGAGCAGGAGCACATGGGAGCGAGCAGGAGCATGGAGAAAAAGCAGGAGTGCAGAGAGAGAGAGAGAGCAGGAGCACTGAGAGAGAGAGCAGCGGCACAGAGAGAGAGATCAGGAGCACTGCGAGAGAGAGCAGGGGAAGAGAGAGAGAGAGAAGAAGCCCTGAGAGACAAAAGGAGCACAGAGAGAGAGAGAGCAGGAGCACAGGAAGCTAGCAGGAGCATGGAGAAAGAGCAGGAGCGCAGAGAGAGCAGCAGCGCGGAAAGAGCAGGATCACAGAGAGAGAGAGGGAGAGCAGGAACACGGAGAGAGCAGGCATAGAGAGAGAGAGCAGGCATAGAGAGAGAGAGCAGGCGCAGAGACAATAGCACAGAGAGACAGGAAAACAGAGACAGCAGGGGCACAGGTAGAGAGAGCAATGGAACAGAGAGAGCAAGAGCACAGAGAGAGAGTAGGAAAACAGAGAAAGCAAGGCAATGGAGCGAACGTGAACAGAGGGGAGGACCATGTTGACAACAGGATCATGTGGCGAGCAGAGCACATCTCCCGCCACCACTCACTTACTCACACTTCAGTATGGCCCTCTGGAAAATTGCCCATGTTTCAGACCCCCTGCAGTTTGGTGACCTCCGTAATAAGGAACTGGGTATTTAGAGCTCTGCTTTTATTTTAGGAAAATAACAGGAGTAGATTGTCGTACTTGGATTCGCTGAGCTGGGGAACTCTGTGTGTCAATGGTCCTGTTAGCTGTTCAATCACAGCGGAGGATATATCACATTACGCGGTGTAGGCATTGGTGGTGTTATTTAGAATGTTACTGCTAGAAATACAGTAAAATATCACCAGCATTCATTGATGAGAAAGGGGGAAGATCCAATCTGAATCCAGGAGAATGTAGGGCCCTGATATCAACTAGGAAGGAGGGAGGGGGCAGCTTTACAGTTGGGAGGACCAGAAGAACAGGTTTCCCTCAGATTCTGCCGAATTTAATGAAAGGGCCTGATTAGCATTTTTGGAAATTGTTCCTTGTTTGAGATGCAGGCGGAGTGACCTTCGGGCAGATAGGCCTTTGGCACTTGGCCACAGCCAGGGGGTAGAGAGAAAAGCGTGAGCTATTGGGGTGCAGGGTGGATACAAGGCATCAAGGAAGACACTAGCAAGAATGAAGGAGGAGGGGAGGCTGTAGAGGACATGTCTGAGGGAGGCCCAGGGTTTGGATAAGATCACTGGTTGCGGATGATTTCGGGAGGTGGTGTCTGATTGATAGTAAAGTTAACAGGTTTGCTTTGAGGCCAGAGGGAAGCATTCCTGCTCCTGCTGTCCACAATCTGCACTGGACAAGAACTTACCCCTTCCATGTAGCGCTTAGGCTGGAACAGAGAAAAATAATGTGTGGCACACAACCTCATTAAAACATTTAAATGAATATCCTGCATCCATTAAGACTGGAAGTAGGGGCAGGTTGGGCTTACAATTGAGATTGTTTACTTTCCCACCCAACCCCCAGTTTTTTGGGGTTCAAATCCCCAAGTGTATTGAGTTCCTAATTGGTAAATTTATGCATATGAATCTGGAGGGGCCAACTGGGAATATTTTCATTTTCTACAGCAATTAGCTAAATTAATTAGCTTACTTTTCCCTAATTACTAGCTATAGTAAATAAATCTTGTTTTTTTAAACCCTAGATTGTATGAAAACATTAAATTGTCAGACTGGAAGACATTTTCAATAGCACTCAAATGCACTGAGGGGTACAGCTTGACAGAAAGGAGACACATTCTACTCATCACCAGGGTCATTGAAGCTCCCATTGGTCTGGTTAATCTAGTCAGATAGTATCAATCTAGAACTAGATTATGTTTGCTGCTGAATGTTGAACAAATAGCATCAAAAGTGGGAAATGTGAAGCCGGTGATAGAAATGCTGGAGGTACAATTGACTTACCTCATCCTAACACTGTCCCTAAAACCCTTCCTCCCCAAAAAGAGATGTATATGTACATGTGGCGGAGTTTAATCCTTTTCTTTGCAAATTAAAAAGGATTCCGGTGTTTATATTACTGGTGCCTTTTTGTAAACTGACATTGACACGATGGAGATGCTCTGAGGTTCTAATTCCTGATTCCTTATTGGCAAAAGTTGGAATTATTCATAAGTTTCTGGATTTGCTTCCTTTGGACTCAGAAGAGGGTTAAATGCAGCTGAGGCTTAATTTCTTCTTTTTGGAGTCCAGGAGCAGACGGCAGGAGAGGCTAAAGCGGATAAAGACCTCCTCCCCTGTCATTTCAATCCCAAGCCAGTTGGTGAAGTATAAAATTCAACACAAATACTTTTCTTAATAATAGGTTTATTCACAGAATGCAGCATTATATATTTCTGCTTCGTACCTACTAACCTAGTGTCCCAGCGGCCTCTCCTTATAAGTGCTCTAAGTACTTAATTAAACAATGCTCTTCACTTGGGTATCTTAATAATATAAATTACCATTAAAATTACCCTCACATGCCTCTTTGTGGGGCATTGCGTTTACTAGCTTCATCACTCAGTGATCAGTGTACCAACCTACTCTCACTGTTCCAAACAGTCAGGTCCCAATTTGAATCATGGCAGAGGAGGTGCCAAGCAGAAGACAGACACAAAATGGCATTTACGACTACAGTGCAGCTGGACGCGACAAGTTACAGATCATGTTGGCATCGGCCTTTGAGCAGGTTATCTGCCCACCCTCTAGTACAAGGATTGGGGTATGGTATAAAGAAGAGGAGGTACCTCGAAGGAGACAAACATTTAATTTTTCATTTGACAGTAGGATTTGTTTCTTTAAAGTATGTTATTCCTTTGTAAATTTTGCCCTTTGCTTTCTTGCAAGTCCCAAAACCAGAGGTCATCCCTGATTGAGCTGGAAGGCAAACAGCATCCCTCTATAAATGTAGCTCTGAAACCAAGCACTTGAGGAGGTACACAAGTTCAATATAGGCTCTCATGTTTCCCTCCAGCTCCATTTGGAAGTGCCTATTCTCTGTTTCGCACCACCCAGTGAGATGATGGAGAACATGAGGATGTTACATCAGAGTCCAATGCAAAAAAACCTAGACAATTAGGCTCAAAGGCTGCACTGTGGAAAGAATGTGAAATAATCAAAATCCAAAATGCAGTTTATTTTTATGCTGCTTTTTTAAAAAATTGAATAACCCAACTGCATTTTAAAAAAAAGACATGGTTGGAGCAGTATTAATAAGGGGCCGATCATTTAGGACTGAGGTGATGAGAAATTTCTTCAGTCAAAGGGTTGTGAATCTTTGGAATTCTCTACCCCAGGGGGTTGTGGATGCTCCATTGTTGAATATACTTACGGCTGAGATAGACAGATTTTTGATCTCTCGGGGAATCGAGAGATATGGGGGCAAGTAGGAAAGTGGAGATGAAGCAGAAAATCAGCCATGATCGTATTGAATGATGTAACAGGCTCCAGGGGCCATATGGTCTACTCATGCTCTTATTTCTTATATTATTAACTCAATATTTTGGGAAATTAGACAACTACAAATTGCATTGTGATGAGAAACAGGTTCAACTCTTCTTGTTAAGTATCTACTATTTGAGCAGTGAAATAGCACTGTGCACCCAGAGAACTGCAAGCAACTGTAGAACTGAATTACCATGAGTCAACTTCTTTGGGGGAAGACTAGAAAGAAGGAGGGAGGGATTTTTAAAACAATTTGTCACTTAATCTAATTCTATAAAAAGAGACATTAAAACATAATAACTGTACTGTGTGCTAAAACCCAGTAGGTTGTAAAAATTCTGTACAATGCAACAACAGGTTAAAATTGTGCTTTGCAATAGTGACATTTGTATGAAATTCCTATGTCTGATATAATAGCAGATACTTATTTCTGCTCATTAGGGTTTTAATGAAAGATCGTTGACCTGAAGCATTAACTCTGTTTCTCTCTGCCCAGAGGAAGCCAGACCGGCTGAGAATTTCCAGCACTTTCTGTTATCATTTCAGCATCCACGGTATTTTGTTTTTTGTGCTTAATCCCACTGCTATGGCAAATAAATCGGACACTGAAGCAAAGGAAGAGATGTTAGGAGAAGTGACCAAAATTTTGGTCAAAGAGGCACGTTTTAGTGAGGGGCCTAAAGTAGGTGGAGGAGTTTAAAGAGGGAACTCTGGAGGGTGAGAGTGAGGCAGCTGATCAAAAATCTACCAGTGCTGGAGCAAAGGGAATGAGGGATGCATAAGGAGCTGGGGTTAAAGAAAGATAGCGCTTGGAGAAGATGGAGGCTGGGACTTGTGGAAGATTCTATCTTATGCACAATTTGATGTTTCCATGTATCCCACTTATTTCCACCTGTGCATTTTCTGTGCCAACCAGGGAGTTTTCTCTCTCAGCTAAAATATGACGACAGTTGTTAAATTAAAACAATCGATTCTGATCTGTGATTATATGAGGATATTAATATCTCAGCATAATTTTTTATTCAGCAGTCTCAGTTGATTTAAAGAAGCGATTTTGTGTCAGCCCATCAAAAGAACTATAATTCATCTCCAATACTGGTATTCCTACCCTGCTGAGCTGTGTAGCTGATATGGCCCTGAAAATTAGCACCGTACCTAAGCCACTAGCAGATGCTGGCAAATAAGGCTGAATAGCCTCAAGAAGGAAAGACAGTACAACATGCCAGTATGAAATGATATAATGTTATGAGCTGCTTACGCTGACTCTACAATCATCTCACTAACGTTCACTATTACGTGGCAGTCAGGTTGAGCAAAGGATTAAGGGCACAGTTTTATGTCCTGCGGGCGGCGCATGGCCAATGCAATCGGGCATAAAATAGCACGCAATGATGTCAGGTGAGCGCCCTGACATCATCGCGCACTTGCACGGTATTTCGGTCAGCAGGCGCGTGCGGGAGTTGGTAGCGCGCCCGCCGACAATTCAGAGGCCGACTAAGTCCATTAAAGTTTCAATCAGCGAGGATTTTCGCTGCCCGTCCAACGTTAAGGTTGGCGGGGTGGGCGAATCGGCCAGGCGGCCTTTGCATTTGTGAGGAAACTTCATCCGAGGGCGGGATGAGGTTTCCGAGATTAATTTTAAAAAAGATTAAAATGCTTGGACGCAAATTTCAGCACCCATATGTTTACGTGACTCATTCTGTAATGCGTGGGCATTTTTGTTCCAGAATTTTAAATCTGCTTTTATTGAATTTAAATTCTTCGGCTCCCTGAGGCAGCTCTCTGCCTTCAGAGAGCTTTCATTGCGCGCTCCCCAGCACCTGCGCTCGCCCTCATTCCCCCCCATCCCAGGGGCCAGCCAGTGTGAAATCGTGGTCGGGGGAGGATCGCGGGTGGCGGTCCATTCCCCGGCCACTCCTGGGCCTGCCGATCATGTAGCCACCTGCCGTCCCATAAATCCTGCCCTAAAATTCAGGCCACAACTAATGACTTCTTAAAGCAGCTACTGATGCACGTCTTAATTACTTTTTGCACAGACCATTTAGCAATGTAAAGCACTGGGAAAACTGATAGTGTAACAGTATGATCTATTAGCAGACCCCGCATGAAAATACAACATAAAATCTTACAGAGCACAATTAATTTTCTTGTTTTATTAACTTACTAGCTTTCAAACGACACACTGGCTATTTTTACAGGTAACTTTTCCAAATGGCATAGCTTAAAATGTAAGAGAATAGCTTCTTTAAGTGTCTATGAGAGTCATATTTTCAGAGAAATTTCCCTGGAGCCACCTCTTACCCATTTAATGTGCAGCAGTATTATTTACTAGGCTTTTACCTCCAATTTTTAAAACATAAAGTAATTAAAAAGCACAGCTGTTTAATTATACATTTGAAAAGTTACTGGAACTCTCTGCAGATCATCCATTGTGGTTTAGTGTTTCTGAGTAATTTTACGCAGCTGGCAGCCGCTAGATTATTTTAATGTTTGTACATCTCTGTCACTTTCTGTTTTTCTCCCCTTTACACTCTCATTAATCTCTCATTCTCTCCTTCTCTCGTGCATTCCTTTCCATTCCCTCCTCCCCTCTCTCCCATATCTCCTTCCACTGTATTCCGACCTCTCAAGTACCTCAGTCTTCCTTCTTCGCCTCTCGTAAACCTTTCATGTATCTCTTTGCCTGCTTAATCCTTTCATTTCATTCACCATCAATAGAAGTAACACTGATGTGAAGGACTCCTAATCCACGGAGCCCGCAATAACTATCTGCACTGTCTCCCCTGAGAAACAATAGACAAATTGGTTTCCCAAAATGCAAAACTTAATTAAGTGTTGTGTAAATTTGCATAATATTGAGCGCTTTGAAATAAATCCATGACCTACAATGAAACATTTAGATATATTTCTTGTAACTCATGTTAAATGGAATGATCGGCACCTCTACAATGCACTTGCATTTATATTTATCAGCAAGGCATTCAAACGTTTGCCAGAAATGTATGCCCTACTTACTGTATGAAATGCATATCCCTACCATCTGATTTTTTTCCAAAGATCAAGTAGATTTGTAGAAAATACAGTTTGGAGACAGACCATCTGTGGCATCTGTCTTTTTCCAGTGGCTCAGGGTAAAACACTGAGGTTTGTAAGGCTTACATTAATTTAGGTCTCTTAATGGAGTATTTGTGCTGCATTATCTCCTGGTTTTCGAGGGGATTTTTCACGTTTTTATTTTCTCTCCTTTTTTAAGTTATTTTATATCTTAAGAGCAGCAGGTATGGTGATGGTTGTAGAGATAGAACATTGTGTTGAAGGTGGCTGTAGAAGGGAAAAGTGAATGGAAAGCATCAAATGGAGCATTGAGTAAAACAGCACAGGGAGGCTAACGCTAAAACCTAAGAGCAAAAGCAAAATAAACACATGACAACTGAGGAAATAAAGCAGTAAATAACTTAAGCACCTGGGAAAGAACTCTAAAAGAAGAGAAGCATGTTAATAAATGCAACTCTGGTTTCTTTCCGCCCAACAAGCTTAAATTTACACAGGCCTGTCAGATACTTCTGACCTTTGCATCAAACAGTTGTGCAGTCACGCCAAATTGTCAAGCTCAGTTGTGAATGAATTGCAAGACACCTCAACCTATTTTGTAATTGTCAATCAGCTGAGTATCTGCACTACAAAATTTCCAATTATAAACTTGCCATGGAAGATTTTCTCAAGTACAGTGGTGAGGTGGAAAGGATAGACACCATTTGATTTATGAGTGGTACTTCCATTGGTTTAAGGTTCTCTCTTTTCCTCTTCACACTGCCTCCTTCCCCCCCCTCATTAGTTGCCCGTCTGGAGTTGATCCTTAAAGTCAGGATTACTGATACAGGCCGAGATTTCTTTGGGGAGTGTGGAGCTAATTTAGGCAAGTGACTAAATGACCACCCCACTATGCAAAAAAGCCCAATTATTTAATCTAAAAAACCCACCGTCCTTAACAAGGACATTATTCATAGATTCTCTCTAATAATGGAAGAGTATTAATGGGTGTGTTTAATAGTAAAATAATAAAGATCAAAAGCTTCTAAATCAAAGTGTTTTAACATTTAATTCTTTGAAGAAAAAGGTTTCAAGTAGAGAATGTGAACTTTTATCCCCTCTTGACAAACCTACTTTCAAAGCACTGCTCAGAACATTATAAATAAAAAAAATCAGTCAGTTGGAACAAAGAATATTATGAAAATCCCCAAGGGACATCAAACCTCTCTATGAAATCTCATTACCAGGAATCTCAACAAAATGGAGTTCATTCTTTTAAAGTGTTCTGTACTATTGTTACCTAGAATGTTAAGAACCTGTTTTGCAGTTTTAAGGATACTTTCAATGTTGTACACTGTTACAGTAAACCAAGTGATAAATTGAGGATGAGGGTGTATCCAATTTCTCTCTGTTCCATAAAGGCATTTTAGTTTGATTCCTATGGGCATGCTAATAACCCAGAGTGGACTATGGCACAGGGGAGGGTAGGAGAGTGATAGCAGATGCAAAACTCAGCTGAAGTTCTGGTTGCTCAGAATGCCTGATTTCAACTTGGAGGTTCAATTATGATTTTACTTCCAGGTTTCAGGTTTTCAGTGTGTGGGCAATAGGTGGTAAAAGGTCAATTCAGTGATGGAATTTGAAGAAGGTGGGAGGACTTGGAAAGAGACATCAAATGTTTAAGATGGATTCAGGACATTCAAAGATTGCGTCCCAGCTTAGAGATGCCTCACTTGGGGCATTGCTGCCTGCCTCGTGGAACCAGGAAGGAGATAATCACTGGGAAGAAGAAATCAGCTGCTGTTACCAAGAAGGTTTGGTTAGAGATGGTCGGGGAGGTTAACAGCCGGGAGATTGTACTTTGTCCCTGGATCCAGTGCAGCAAGGAGCTTTGAACTAACCGATAGGGCAGAATATTGCGTTCGTCGGGCAGGCATCCCGAATGAGTGTAAAGCGACGCGCGATGATGTCGGGTGAGCATCGCAACGTCATCACGCACTCGTGTGGTATTTCAGTCGGCGGGCACACATGGGAGTCAGCAACACGCCCGCCGACAATTAGCAGGTCAATTACGGCCATTAAAATTGTAACTAAATGAAATTTTCCGTTGCCCTTCCAACCTTACGGTTGGCGGGCGGGCGAAAAGGCCAGGCAGCCTTTGGATTTTTTTGCGAAGCCTCATCCACGGGCGGGATGAGGTTTCGATCAGTCATTAAAAAAAGTTAAAGGTTTTTCAGACTAATTTCTAACATGTCCCTGCTCATGTGATAGAGTCACATGAGGGGTCATGTTATTAACATTTTTAAAATCTTTCTTTTTTATTTTCAAAAATTTTCATCTCACTGAGGCAGCTGTGTGCCTCAGGGAGCTTTTCCTGTGCGCACCCACGCACATGCTCGAACTTCCGCGCTCACCCTCCTCCTCCCCACACAGGCAGCTCTGTAGCGCACGTTTCATGCTGGACGTGCCTTAACTGACCCACCAGCGGGAAATGGTGGTTGCTTTCGCAGCCGCTCCCGGGCCCATTTGCTGCACCCACCCGGCGAGGGCAAAATTCTGCCCATGCAGCTGGAGATTCACCTGCATCCTATAGTGCACACACTCCCCAACTCCCCGCTTCACCAAATGTATCCCATCACATCAGTCCTCACACTCACTTAAGCTTCAAGGACACCATTTGCTGACATTCTAGCTTCCTCACCTCCCCATCTATCCATCCACCATCACCACTTACCACAGCGCTTAGGTCATGTGATGTATCTGCCTGATGATGCACTGCATCCACTGGGTAAACACATGCCCTCATGGTCACTCATAGGTCTGTCACTCTCCCTGTTGCAGGTGAGGTGAGCACAAAGGGAGAAGGAGAGAACCCGAGGTGCCTACCACAGAACTTGCAGCTGACATCTGCAGAGGAGGAGATCATGGAGATCAGTGGTATTTCTGCATCATTGACCACCAGGGATAGAGATACTGGGGCTTCACAAGGGCCCGGTGAAAGCATTAAGTATCTCTCAAAGTATTGAGAGAAATATAACCATCCTAATTATGCTCATTTTGACTTCGGAACTTACCCAACTCGCCCCATATTGTGAGATGTTCAAATTCAATCCGTGAGTCCAGCGTCGGGCTTGTACCTGTTGTGGGGAAAGCAATGTTTCCTGCTTATGCTGGTGAACTTGGCATGCTGGGGATACTCAGCAGGTCAGGCAGCATCTGTGGAGAGAAAAACACATTTAACAAGCTGTATTTCTGTTCTGGAGTTGAGACGCCGATGTGGGGATCATTTCTGGGCTCCGGCCCCGCATTGCGCCAGCTCATGAGGCCTGACGCGATTTTTGACCCCAATTTGTGGTCAGGGTGCAAGCTCGGGATGGCGGGTGGGCTCCCGGGGCTAAAGGTCCAGTAGGAAGAGGTCCAGCAATGTCAGATGGACAGGTGCTGCCGACTATAGACAGGAGAGAGAGGCTGCCTCAAGATGGAGGCAGCCTCTGGATACTTTTTGAGCAGATAAAAATAAAACTGGCCACAGCTGCCAGGCCGCTTTGATGATGGGAGAGCCCTTCCACAGCCTGAAGCCACCTCTGACCATCTCGCAATCATGGCCACAGGGTGGGGCTAAAAATGTTCCATGGAGCATTGAACATACCCCCAACTGCCACCAGGAGGCTGCCTCCTTCCCTGGGCCGTGTTTCAGCCTCAGTTTGGGGGCTGATTGCCGACTAGAAAATTCCAGCAGGAGTCTGCACTGTGCCTTTAATAGGCCCTTTAACGGCCTTAATTGGCGTTCCTGCCACTTATGGGTGGATAGCCATTAACCCCAACCATCCATTTCTAAAATGGCCCAGAGGGAGGAACGTGGCGGCCCACCGGTTAGAGCTGGGCAATTGCAGGCCCGTCTACCTTCGCACCCACCACAAGAGTTGTTTGAAAATTTGGCCTTACTTTCAGGTCGATGACCGTTCACCACAAGTCGGCTCTCAGAAGGTTAACTTTAGCTAAATGGGTTTAGATTTCGATTCACCAAAGCAAAATCAAAATCATTTTCCCTGTTACCTACTCCAATGAAGCCTGAGTTGCTCATTTAATTCACATTGAAGGTTAGGATGGGTTGTCTCTGATATAATTAACTGTACTGTACCATTGATGTGTATAATAGTTTTACTACAGATTTCACATCACTCAAAGTGTCAGTATTTTCTGAGATTATTAATCTTGCTTTGCAGCATCAGTTTAGTTAATTATGTATGTGTACAAAGGATTGTTGCTTTTTCTTTTAACAATACTGATTAACACCAATTGGAATTCTCACCTGCCAAGCAGGAGGTAGAAGCTAGTCTTAGATCCCTGTGAAAACAAGGAATGTACTTGGATTGATCAATTTCCTTCTGCTGGACATGATACACTGATACTGGCGTGTTCAGACTGAAGGTTTTATGAGGAGATGAAAATGATTAAATTTGCTTTGCCAGAAATGGACATTTTATTTATTGACTATACATGAATTATTCTATTCAATCTGAAGAAGTTCTCAAGAAGAGTAATTGATCCATCACAGATTTTCTCACTACACATTTAGCCAATTTGCTGTGCTTCAGGTTAGAATGCAATTTTCAATAAATATGCAATTTGCTTTAGTCTAAGAGCTGTCCCCATTCGAGAGAACTGGGTAGCGTAAAACAAGTTGTTAAATGCAATAAACAGATGACTGAGAATGAAAAGAGAATTACCATTTGCACTGTGCAGACAGAATATAGGTAAAGCATAACCTTTGGAATGTAGGTGACAGGACCTACTCATAGGACCTGCTATCCAACCATGGAAGGAGAAAATAAGGCTTTATTAAAAGCCTAAACTTGGACAACTAAAACTGAGGCAGCTTTCATGAAAATTAAACTTGATTTATGCAAATGTTCATTAACGCAATGATGGTGAGTTTGGCTGACAGAGCAGTCTTTTTTGGACTCACTTAAAAGTAATCAAAGAGCATTCAAGCAGATGTATTTTTACAGAGCTTTAACACAGTGCATACATGCATTTCTTGATGTTTGTTAGGGCCGGGTATACACTCCAATGTTTGACTGACTAAGCAGTACCAGTGGATAACATAAATCATAAGATAAATATGGATGACCAAGGCCATTTGATCTTCATCCATCCATCCATCCATCCATCCAAAAATACCTAAAATTACAGGGACAAACATGGTCAGTTAACTGTGCAGCGCAGTTCCCAGGCTGCAATAGCATGTCCCAGCACAGACTATCACCTGAAGCTCGTGCGCATTACTGGTGGGCGGAAGTCAAAATTTATGAGGGTCAGGCTAATGTTGAGGATCTACGAATGGGTCCTCGGGAAAGCAAGTAGGGATAGGGAAAAATGGGAATCTCCAGGGCTTTGTGCAGTGGAGGAGACTGGGTAAGGGAGGTCCAATATATTCCTATAGGGAAAGGAGGAGAGCCCTCTCACCCATAAGTAACCTTAAAACATATTTTAAATTAAACTTATCTGGCCTTCATTGGCAGGTTTGAGGCCATGGAATCCTTTGCCGGACCTGTTTTGAAAATGACTTTCAAGGTCGATGGTGTCATCTGGATGCTACTTACCCATTTAAATTAATCTCCCTCTCCCTTTGGGCAGGTGGCTTTCCCGTGCCTAATTTCCAACTAGTTAAAATGGTGGGGGTTTGGGAGCACAATGTGAACCCCATCTATTATTTAACCACCCCCCCACCGGCATCCCATGCATCGATTTCAAGATGCAGGGTAGGGGAGGTGAGAATTCCTCTAAAAGACTTAAAATTGGCTTACCCTGTTTATCTAAAGTGGGATGGTGGCTCACAGTTTGCGATCTGCCTCACCAGTTCTGTCAGAGGCGGCACCATATAAATTTAGTGCTGCCACCTCGTTACCATGATTGTGGCATAGTCCCAAGCCTCTGCACCGCTCCTGGCTGCCTCTGCTCTCTGCTTGGTGCTGGTGGGCGGGTAACCCTTCAGAAAAAGGGTCCAGGGGTGGGGTGCAGCAAGCAGACTGGCACGTTGGCTAGTGATAGGACTTTTCATGCCTGCCCACCTCCATATGGGGGCAAAAATCCTGCCCCAAATTCGCAGCTTCTAAATAGGTATGACATTCAGGCAATCATAAAAATTAGCACGTTAAGATTAATATGCTTCATCTGATTTTTGATTCCTCTGATTTTAAATTATTAGGTCAAGATAAGAGGTTAAGAACCACTTAAATCAATTATTTAATATAGCTGGTTCTATTAAAAATCTGATACATAGACATAGTTCCTAATAGCTAAAGTATAGTCTAGTGATAAACAAAGGCACAATTTGCTTCAAAAGAAGTAGATAACTAATGGCAAAATTACATCCTCACTTTCCAATTATGCTTAAATTGTGCTGCAGTAAAAAGGCATCTAAAAGTGAAAGTACGAATTTAATGATTATTTTTAAATCAAATAGATATTTGAAATCACTTTAAAACTCTTGGTGAGTCAAATGTAGATTGTGACTCCCTCTGAAAAATAATATAATTATTTTGCTTTATAATAGAAATATGCGTCACTCCTTTCAAGGGACCATCTGGCTGTATTAGTCCTCGAGTCGAGTTCCAATGAAAATTTTCAACAGGGAATATTCGCATCTCTAACATAAAGCCTCAATTTTGCAAGGTTTAACGAGCTTTGTTATTGATGAGCATACATTACAAAATGGGCTTTGCAGGTCCATGTGCCTGATTTAGTCCATTCTGAATCACTGAAGTGAAGAAATAAACCAGGCACATGAAAGCAACACTGAAGTCGAATTTTAGCCTCGCTTAAACAGTAACTTTAGTTAGAGCTGATCCCTGGCCAAAACCCATGTTATTCTCATCCACACCTTACCCAAAAGGGTGCATGACTATTCACTAATTCCTCCGTGGATAGTGATTAACAGTCTGAATTCACCTGGACAGTGAGATTCCCAAATTTGCATCACAAATACACTTTGGCCACAATCTCCAAATAGACAAGGTTTTTTGGGTACATTGGTGACTAATTCTAGGGGGAGACGGTGGCATAGTGCCAATGTCACTGGACTAGTATTCCAGAGACCAAAACTAATGCTCTGGTGACAAGGGTTCAAATGGCAGCTGATGGAATTTAAATTCAACAATTTTTTTTTAAATCTAGAATTGAAAGTTAGCCTCACTAATGGTGGCCATGAATCTGCCATTGATTGTTGTAAAAAAAAACATCCGGTTCACTAATGTCCTTTAGGGGAGGAAATCTACGTGTCACTCCAGACCCACAGCAATGTCATTGACTCTTAGCTGCCCTTTGAAATGACCCAACACGCCACTCAGTTCAGGGGCAATTAGGGATGGGCAACAAATGCCAGTGATGCCCACATCCCATAAAAGAATAAAAAACACACTTAATGGAGCAGCACATCTACCTTGCCAGCTATAGTAGACATATCGGAATTAAACGCTGCCCCCATTGTCCATCAAAATATTTGGCAAAAATGGAATGGAACTTTGTTGAAAATAATAAAGCATGGAAAAAAGGTAAATGATCAATGCAATCTTTTAGGCACTCTACTGTAAAATCTGATTAAAGGCTTTCAATAAAAGCAAATATATTTGATTGTTAATGAATCATTAAACACAATTTGCTGACACCCCTTCTCCGTGACCTCTCTCCAGCCATCACTCACCTGGGATCCAGTGAAGATGCTAGGCCTCGGAAAACAATCTTGCTGGCAGCAGCCACTGCCTCCCCAGTGGCACTGCCATTCAATAGAGTTGCCGACATCTGATTGTCCAGCAGCACTTGGTGGGTGGGACCTTTACTGCTGGGAAAGCCCTGCTGGTCTGCCAAGTGCCTGAGTAGAACAAAATGCAGCGGCCTTCCCTAAAAGAGGCGATATGAGGCTCTCTTTTTTTATTTTTTTCTTTCACAGGATGTGGGCAGCGCTGGCTAGGCCAGCACTTGTTGCCCATCCCTAATTGCCCTCGAGAAGTGAGCCACCTTCTTGACCTCATGCAGTCCATGTGGTTTAGGTACACCCCCAGCGCTGTTAGGAGTTCCAGGATTTTGGCCCAGCAACAGTGAAGGAACAGTGATATAGTTCCAGGTCAGAATGGTGAGTGACTTGGAGGGGAACTTGCAGGTGGTGGTGTTCCCATGCATCTGCTGCCCTTGCCCTTCTAGATGGTGGGGGTTCTGAGTTTCGAAGCTGCTGTCGAAGAAGCCTTGGTGAATTGCTGCAATGCCTCTTTTAGATGGCATGCACTGCTGCAGCAGTGATGGAGGGAGAGAATATTTAAGGTGGAGGACAGGGTGCCAATCAAGCAGGGTGCTTTGTCCTGGATCGTGTCGAGCTTCTTGAGTGTTATTTGGAGCTGCACTCACCCAGGCAAGTGGGGAGTATTCCATCACATGCCTGACTTGAGTTTGTAGATGATGGACAGGCTTTGGAGAGTCAGGAGGTGAGTTACTTGCTGCAGAATTCCCAGCCTCTGACCTGCTCTTGTAGCCACAGTATTTATATGGCTAGTCCAGTTCAGTTTCTGGTCAATGGTAACGCCCCCCAGGATGTGGATAGTGGGGGATTCAGCAATGGTAATGCCATTGAATGTCAAGGAAGAAACTCTCTTGTTGGAGATGGTCATTGCCTGGCACATCTGTAGTGCGAATGCTACGTGCTACTTATCAGTGCAAGCCTGAATGTTGTCATGTCTTGCTGCATGAGGACATGGACTGCTTCAGTATGTGAGGATCCCCACCATATCTCATCCCCACTTCTGACCTTATGATGGAGGGAAAGTGATTGATGAAGCAGCTGAAGATGGTTCGGCCTTGGACACGACCCTGAGGACCTCCTGCAGTGATGGCCCAGGACTGAGATGATTGACCTCCACCAATCACAACGATCTTCCTTTGTTCTAGGTATGACTCCACACAGTGCAAAGTTTCTCCCGATTCCCACTGACTTCAGTTTTACTAGGGCTCCTCAAATGCTGCTGCCAAGGGCAGTCACTCTCACTCATCTCTTGAGTTCAGCTGTTTTGTCAACATTTGGACCAAGGCTGTAATGAGGTCAGTATGGCATTACTATAATGATTTAATACCTTGGGCTTATTTACTGTACAAGACACAAATCACCAGTCGCTCATTGGGTAAACACATTGTATGTTCAGTTATTAAGACTTGGCACATGACAAGTTATACATGGGTATAAAGCTTGAAGACAGTGTTGTGTGTGTGTGTGTTTTGCTCAAAGCAGAGGTAAAACTAAGACTGATCACATGACACACTTCGTTTCCAATGATGTCATTCTGATATCCTTTGAAGGCTGTGGCAGAGACCCCCATCACCTCCACAAGATTCACCCTCAGTCTCAATCTTTTTCTTGATTTCTGTCCAATTTACATTGATTATGCATTGCTTCAGATTTATTTTGCCATATTTACTTTCGGTAGGGGGATCCAAGCTAATATAGCATGACTAAATCAAAACCATTTATTATCGTTGCTGAATTGCTAAATCCAATCAATTTATATACCCTAGACCGCTCCTGCAAGGATACCATTGGAAGCCACAGTGGCTAATTGAACAACAACCTGCAACATTAATTGACTTCTGTTTTTGTTATGTTAACTGATCTTTGCTGGATGCACAAAATCTAACATACTTGCACTTTGGAGGGTAAATTGGTTAGACTTCATAATCCTGATAGCAGTCCAGTAATTGTTGCAGATAGTGCTTGTGTGTAGATATGGGACAAGGACAAGATTTTTTTTTTGTTTTCGGTTTTCAGATTGTGGGCTATATTTATTATCCATTTCTCATTGCCTCGTGAGCCTTTGCCTTAAACAACTGAACCACTTATGGTGACTATACAAACACAATTGTGTCTGGTTTGGAATGCCAGGATTTTGACAATAGCAGTGAAGGATCAATATATGTCCAAGTCAGGTGGTGAGTGACTGGGAGCAGAATTTGAATGTGATGATGTTGTCCTGACATTTCTGCGCTGCTACTGACCTTACAGACGGTTGAAGTGGCAGAGTTGGGAGGTGCTATCTAGATAACTTAGTGAGTTGCTGCAGAGCATCCTAGTTTCTTGAGTGTTATTGAAACAACGCCCATCCAAGCAAATGTGAGTATTTCATCACACTCTTGCCCGGGGCCTTGTAGATGGTGAAGAGCTTTAGAGGGGTCAAGACGTGAGCTATACATCAGCACATCCAGCTGCCTTGTTCATGTAGCCACTATGTTGCTATCTAGTCCAACAACAACAAAAACTTATATTTATATTTCACCTTTAATGCAATAAAATGTCCTAAGACACTTTACAAAAGCATTTTAAAACAAAGTATGCCACCCAGCCACATAGGAGTTATGAGGTGAGATGTTCAAAAGCCTGGTTAGAAAGGTTTTAAGGAGCCTTAAAGGAAGGAAGTAAGGTAGAGAGGTGTAGGGAGGGACTTCCAGAGTTTGGAGTCTAGGCAAATGAAGGCATGGCTGCCAATGGTGGATCGATTAAAATTGAAGGTGCTCAAGGGACCAGAATTAGAGAAGCGTGGGTATCTCGGAAAATCATGGGACTGGAGGTGATTACAGAGATAAGGAGGAACAAGGCCATGGAAGGATTTGTAAATGAGTTTGGGAATTTTAAGATCAAGATGTTAATTCACTGGGAGCCAATATAGGTCAGCGAGCACGAGCGTGAATGGAACTTGGTACGAGTTGGGACAGCAGAGTTTTGGCTGATGTGAAGTTTACGTAGAGGAGAATGTGGGAGGCCAGCCAGGAGTGCATTGGGATAGTCAAGTCTCAAGGTAACAAAGGTATGAATGAGCTGATGATCTAACATAGGAGCAAAGTTGAGCGATGTTATTGAGGTGGAAATAGATGGCCTTATTGTTGGCACGAATATGTAATCGGAAGTCCTTTTCGGGGTCAAATATGACACCAAGGTTGCAAACAGACAGGCTTAGCCTCAGACTAAAAACACCTCGAACTCCATTCCTAACAACACTGCAGGTGTATCTACACATGGTGGACTGCAGCGGTATAAGGAGACAGCTCATCACCACCTTCTCTAGTGCATTTAGGGATGGGCAATAAATGCTGGCTTAGCCAGCGACGTTCACATCCCATTAAAGAATAATGAAAAAACAAATTGAATCTTTTTTTCTGATAACTATTTCAATAGTGTCCTCTCTTCACCAATATTAGACTTGACAAGCTGCATAGGTGCCATTGTGAAGACTGGGACTAGTTTATGTAGTGAACTGCCTTGAATCAAGTTCTAAACAGAGGAGACATGTGCACCTGAGTAACTGCACAGTCCTTGGGTGTCCAACTGTGAAATTACTTGAATTTAGTCATTTTATATGTCAACTTCCAGTGCTCAATAGCAATAAATGTCATGCAATCAACACGATGGCACTTGGACCCCATTGTCTGAGATTCATGCTGAAATACTGTGCCAAGTAGCAAGGGGCAACATTTTAACTCTATGACACACAGGTCTCAGATCTGACAAGTTACAGCTGTTTGGCATTTGACTTTGATAATTGGCATTCACAGACAGCCTTAACCTTCTTTTTGTTGAAGGAGGATATGTCAAACAAATTTATTTTAACCCCCTTTGAAAGTCAGATTTGCAAAAGGGAATTAAGCACTCAGCATTAAAATAGGTGTTCCATCATTTCGATTGTGTAAAACAAATCTGATTTAAAAATATAGACATCAACTATCCAAATGAAAGGTTTAATTTGGACCAGACAAAAATTTTATTAAACAAAATATGCTTTGGAAGATGATATTATACATTTAAAACTAAAAATTAGACCCAATAGGAACAAAAGTAACTGCAAAACTTCAAGCCCACAAATTTGCCAGAGATTTGCACGAAACTCCTTCAGTAAAGATCACCTATAACATACAAACTGGATGGATGTTTGGTTTTACTAAACTTTTTTCCAATTAAAAACGGCGTATTAATTAATACTAAGTAATGTAATGTAACAGCCTCTCAAGACTAACACACTGCAGGAAATGGTTGATTAGTTAATTTAGGAATGGGGAGAAAATACCTGCCACTAGAAGACAACACCAAAAAGAGGTCAACATCACAAAGATTTTCTAAAAAAATTGGAGATTATTGAAAGGTTCCATCGTTTTTCAACTTAAATATCACAAGTGATAGATTTACTAGCTCAAAGTCTGCCCCGTAGCTGCAAGGCTCAAGTCAGGAGTGTGATGGAATACTCTCCACTTCCCTGGATGAGAGCAGCTCCAACAACACTCAAGAAGCTCAACATCCAGGACAAAGCAGCCCACTTAACTGGCCCCCATCCATCAGCTTAAATATTCATTCCCTCCAAAACTAGCACACAGTGGTTGCAGTGCATAACATCCACAAAATGCTCTGCAGCAACTCATCAAGGACTCTTCGACAGCACCTTCCAAACCCACAACCTCTGCTACCTAGAAGGACAAGGGCAGCAGTTGCATGGGAACACCACCACCTGCACGTTCCCCACCTAGTCTCACACCAACCTGACTTGGGAATGTATTGTCATTCCTTCATCGCCTGGTCAAAATCAGAAAACTCCCTACAGGACAACACTGTAAGTGCACCTACGCCACATGGACTGCAATAGTTCACCACCAGTGTTTCAAGGGCAATAAATGCTGGCCTTGCCAGTGACACCAACATTTCATGAATGAATAAATTAAAAGAAAAACATTAAAAATGTGCATCTTCTTAAATGCATATGTTACTACAGAGACCATTTTTGGTTTCTAACTTTTAGTTAACGAACCTGGAGAATTGATAGTAGTCACATGATCTTTGGTCAATATGATTCACGAGCTTTGTTTGTACCACATGCTGGACACTTCCATTACTGGTTTTACAACAGATCATCGTGCAATGTATACCTGAATCAATGGTATATTCCTATTATTCTCCTGAAATGCTCAACAAGTCCAAATTTTGCTTGTACTTGTGAAATAACACCAACGAGGGATCTACGGGTGCCAGTATGCATCATTTATCCTTATTTATTTCCTGCAGTAGCAATTTCTATTTGACTTTGGAACATTACCCAGAAATATAATCAGATAAAAACTGATAGAGAAACAAACTATTAAGAGTTGTGACCAAAGACTTAGGCTGGGATTTTCCTGCCCCACTGTGGCCAGCCAGAAGTCCTTTGACTTTTGGTGGGATATGCACAAGAAGCCAGATTTGGAGGAATATAGTATCCTCAGAGGGCTGGAGGGCTGCAGCAGGTTAGAGATAGGTTATGGAGGATTTGAATATATGAGAATTTTAAATTTGAGGTGTTGGTAGGCAAGAAGCCAACATAGGTCAGCAAGCACGGGCATAATGGGCAAACTGGACCTAGTGCATGTTAGGAAATGGGCAGTAGAGTTTTGATAAACTGAAGCACACATATAGGGTGGTGGGTGGGAAACCAGCCAGGAGAACAGTCAAGTTATCAGGGCTGGAGGGAAGAAAGGCATTGGATAAGGGCTTTCATCAGTTCTGATGAAAGGTCACAGACCTGAAACATTAGATCTGATTCTTTCTCCACAGATGTTGCAGGAAGAACTGAGTATTTCCAGCATTTCTTCCAAAATCCAGTTTTTATTCCAAAACTAATCCCACTGCCTTCTTCTCTCTAGAGTGCTATCTCTTCCTCTGCAAATGATTCTTAACTTTGCCTTTGAAAGATGTATGGATCATTGCCCAGAATATTCAGTGTGGCAGAGCATTCTTAACCTTAATAAATCTCTGTATAAAATCATTCTCCCCAAGAGGACATACGGAATATTATATTACATTGGGTGTGATCCATGTTCCTCATGGCCTCAAGACAGACTTTGTCCAGGGCAGATCCTGAAGATATTTTGTTATTAAGGGCAGAATTTTGCCCTTGTCGGGCAGGCTCAGGAAGGGTGGGCGGGGGTGGTCAGGAAGCCGACCACCGCCCACGATCGGGCCAAAAGGCAATTTCAAGCTGGCAGGCCAATTAAAGCCCACCCAGTGTGAAGCGCGAGTGGCAGCGCTCAGCGCTTCCTGTGTGGGCGCGGGAAGGAGGGCGAGTGCGAAGTTCACGCGTGCGCGCGAGTGTGCGCTTGATAATCTCCCTGAGGCACAGAGCTGCCTCAGGAAGATGACGAGATTTCTTGAAAAAAACTAAAGACATGCAAAATGTTACAAAACATGTCCCCTCATGCGGCTCTGTCACATGAGCAGGGACATGTTATTAATTAAATTTTTTAATTTTTATTTTATTTTTATTTGCTCTAGGAAACCTCATCCTGCCCGTGGGTGAGGTTTCCTAAAAAGTGCAAAGGCTGCTTGGCCTTTTCGCCTGCCCGCCCACCATAATGTTGGGCGGGCAGCAAAAAATTTCTTTTAATAACCTTGTTTATGGCCTTAATCGGCTTTTTAATTGTCGGTCGGCGCGCCCGCCGATCGAAACATGGCGCAATTCGTGTTGACGTCGGGATGCTCGTCATTTTACGCCCAAGTGGGTTGGGTGCGCACCCGCCCGCCAAGTAATATTTTGCCCTAAGTGTTAGTGAAATGTTGGACATAGCTAATGCAACAAGCTTGACCCAAGTCTTCCATTCAGCGTCGGAACCCCCATTTCCAATCCTGCTCTGACAAAAAAATACACACATCTTCCTCGATTTTTCTGGGCAATCTTCCAATGGAGGATCCTGCAGAACTCAGTCAGCGCAGGAAACCACGGAGACATTGACAAAGGGAATCGGCGCAGAAGCCATGTCCTCTTTTTACGACATTAACTGCTGCATCCTGGTAATTAAAGAGTGTTAGTGGCCCAAAGCTTCTGTGAAAAGGTGCAAAGAGAAGGTAAGCAGGTAAGGGGGTAGAGTGGGTAAGGGGGTAGGGTGGGTGAGATAAATGGGCAAGGGGGTAGGATGGATAAGGGGTAGAGTGGCAGCTGGGTAGGGTGGTAGATGTGTAGGGTGGTGAGGTAAGGTCAGGTTAGGTCGTGGGGGTCAGATGGGAGCCTGGTGGGGGCTAGTCAGGTTGGTCAGGCGGCAGTCAGGGGTCAGGGCGGTATTGGGGAGTCAAGGGAGGAGGTTTAGTGTGAGTGATTGGGGGAGCAGTGATATAGTCATCCAGATGTTAGACTAGGTTTTAGTCTAACATTTCCTGGGTAGCTACCCAGGTAAGTAACTCGGAACTGTCCAAATTAACCGACTATCTCAGAATTGGAGATCTCTTCAGAAGGTCCTGGGGAGCAGGGAAATTGCCCATCGGAATTTCAAACTTCTTGGACAATTGTATTGGACCTTCCAAGAGAAGTCACAGAATCATTGCATTGGGACTTCTGAGGGATCCCATAGCATATCATGGGGGATACATCCAGTCTCCAACTATCCAGAGACCGAAATGTCTGGGCCAATAGGTCACAGTGACACAAGAAAAAGCAGGTGGTCAATTCATTTAGTGAGGCCATGCTCCAGGCTGAAAGATCATAAGGCATACCATACTGAAAGCAAACCTGAAAATACACAGAATTAGGCATTTTGGCCTTTACCCCCTCTAATTGCAATTTAAGTTCAAATAGGCTATTTGAAAAATAAATAGCACATTCAAAATGGAATTCTACAAAGATTATATTTTACTGACTCTCTAAGAAATCAAGATTATCAATTCTTCACTTTTTATCCCAAGCTGGGGGTGAGAAACCTTGTAAAAGACTTCAGTCGTTTAATCTTTCCAGCTCAAGTATGCTATTCATTTCTGAACTAATTTCAGTTAATGCTTGCTTTTGTAAATAACTCTTTGGGGAAAAACGTAATAGTTTAGACCCAAAAGCATATGATGTAGTTGATGTTAACCATCTCCTCAATCTAATATGACAGGCAGTGGATGTCCTGCACTATATCTGAAGGAATTTGTTGTTCACCTGAGACTGGCTATCCCAGATTACTTCATATTTACGGCATGACGGGTCACCCATGCATTCATATTTTTTGTGTTGGGCACAAAGAAGGTCACAGAAACAAATTTTCAGGCCTTGTTGCAAATCTCCACACCGGACAGGATTAAGTAAGGTGTTCTGAATCACACAGGAGTGACAGAAAGACTGTCTAGCACTGCAGTAAATGCTCTAACAAGGACTGGAGACTGAAAAAAAAAATGGAGCAATACTGGTCTCCAACCCTAAACCTCCTCAGAACGCTCATGATAATGAGAGTGAGATTCAGTACCCAACAAGCAAATACAGAGTATGAGCATATTCCATTTTTTTGAGCCACAAGGACTGGAGGCATGAAAAAGCCAAGAACAAAACTGTTCCTAAATCCCGTTCGAAGCGCTCGTAATAATGGGAATGGAATGGGATTCTGCACCTCCTGAAAGGATGTCTGACAGGGCAGTATATTCATGCTGACAGCAGCAATGGTTGAATATTTAAAAATTAAAAACCATACTGCTCCTCAGTCTTAAAGTCTTTGAAATATGTTAAGAATCTGGTACAGCACTTCCAAATGCCCAGAAAAAGTCGTGTCACATTTATTTGAACAGTCTTGGGCACCTGAAAAATACAGCTCCCTGCAGTTCTTGTATCTTGTATTGTATGTGAGGGTGAGATAAAGCTATTTAGGTATATTTAGGTATTGGTCATGATTAATAGAGGTTGTTGGTAGGTGAGTGATGGGGGTGTGGTGAATTGAGCAGCACATGAGATTAGTGGTCTAGTTGGTGGCCTATGTCATTTGAGGATACATTCATTGACCTTGACTATTCATTGAACATCTGGCACCACTGTACCCAGATCGTCTGGGCTAGACTTCTAGTATTGACCGCCACAGCTATCTTGTCTTTCTGCCTTCTGAGAGTTTAAATTACATCTGTGTCTATCTCAGGCCAAACTCACTTTCACAATGACTTCCAGCACCCAGTCCAGCCAAAATGCGCCTCTTCTCTAAGGAGTGCAGGTTTGATTGAACTAGTTTCTCAAGATTTTGCATCTCTTGCTCAGGCATTCAGCCACTCAACAACACGCTTAGTGTGATTGTGCACTGCAATCATTTGATTGAGCAGGCAACACAAAGTTGGTGTGTGTCTACATTGGAAGCAATGGCACTGGTTAACTGCACATCATGATCTCCATGTTCCTTTTAGAAAGTATCAAAGTTCATGGCAAAAGGCTCAGGATTGTTGCTAGAGGGCAGATGTTAGGAACAGATGATTTATTGACATTGTTGTTACAGAGAGAAAATGTACTATGTTCTAAGTGTTACATTAAGGGGAGGTGATGGCATAGTGGTATTGTAGTTGGACTAGCAATCTCAGAGGCTCCAGGCTAATGCTCCATGAACCTGTGTTCAAATCCCACCACAGTAGATGGTGGAATTTGAATTCAATAAAAATATGGAATTAAAAGTTAATGATAACCATGAAACCATTGTTATAAAAACCAATCTGGTTCACTAATATCCCTTAGGAATCTGCTGTCCTTACCTGGTTTGGCCTACATGTAACTCCAGACCTACAGCAATGTGGTTGGCTCTTAAAAATGCTCTCTGAACAAAGGCAATTAGGGATGAGCAATAAATGCTGGCCTAGCTAGTGATGCCCATAACCCATGAATTAATATTTTAAAAATTATCTTCTAGAAGCGATTAGTAACTTTTTAAACAAACATCACCTGAATCTAATGTGGAGGTTAAAAATCAAGTCACATCAAAAAATTGGAAGCTCGTCTTAACTGTTCCCAGTTTCAGAATAATATAAATTACAATCGTAACATTTTAAGACATCATTTAATATGTTGTACGCTGCCCTTCTGATCTCAGAAACAGTAAAAGCTAACAGATGTGGTCACAAGATATTTCCATATTGCATTGTATGGCACTGTGGTGATCTTGGTCTTAAATCAGCTCACATTCAGTAACCTGGTGCAATAGATGGTGAGATACTTTGCCCATCCCTGAACTCAGATTTTAATGTCTGGATTTTACTGATACAGGCAAAACTGTTATGACTCTAATTTGATATTAGTGAAGCCACAGTCCAGAATCGGTACCTTTAATGCTCAAATACAATAAACCTCTGTTGTTCACTTCAATCAAGAATCTATAGGTTTCTCATTCAATTAAGTTTGGTCTGGTACCTACATTATGTGCATACCTGTTTAGGAATATCATGGCTCTATGCAGACTGAATTTGCTCCTGGAAAATTACATAATTAAATGTTTAAAATTTTCCTAGTGCCTCGATACAGATCATAAAATCTCAGCATCTGTCTGCTAGATTTAACAGGCACAAATAACCAGAGAAGCAATTAGGTTAGTTCAGCTCATAAAAGCTGACCACTACTTCATGTCAAGTCTTCTCATTTGAATTGTTAAAATCAGAGGTAGCTCCCAACCATAATCTTCACTGAGAAGTGTTCCTTGTACTTCATGTATCTGAATATTAGTAGACCATTTCCAAATTCCTGGTCTTGTTGCCTGGAAATTTTTTTTTTCCTGTAATTTGCTAATTTAAGCAAAATGCCACCAGAGCACAAAATATGCACTGGAGGATTCATCATAAATTCAGCTAACGACCGGCTCCATCTGTGTGAAGCATATTGCTGTCTATACTATGCAAGAGACCATATGGCCCAGGAGATTTACTTCTCAGTTACTGCGGTGGAAACTTAATGAAAAGCACTAAAATACTGAAGTAGTTACACTGAAATTACCCAGAGCTGCCAAGGGTTGAGAAATTTCATGCTGGAGATTAATAGGGGGAATGGGACCCATTAGATTCTATTAGATCATCAAAAGAAAAATGCGGGAGACCTGACAGGCCTGACTACTGTACCTAAGACCTGAAATTAGTTCTGTCATTAGAACGACAGACATTAGAGCTGTGTGGTTGCTATTTTACAGTTTCAAAATATTATTGATAGTTTGTGTATGTAGATCAAATAGCTATCGATTCTCCTAACTCACTGTTGCCAGCTTGATGGATAAATTATATTATTTCCAACCAGTGTTGTCACCATAGTGGGTCCTCTATCTGAAATTGTGACAATAGGGCAGCATCCTACTCTAATTCATTCTTTCCCATCCTCTGAGATACTTTATAACCTACCCCTCTTCATTTAAGATTGCTTAATTTGAATGGCAAATTCAAATTGAATTTCTGTATAAGCTCTTGTGTTGTGTTAAGTAGATTGCTTAATCCGAACTACTGGGTCATTCAAAACAAAAGTTACAACCAAAAGGGAATAACTTTGAATAAAACCGAAAAGCCTGCCTTCCTCAATCTTCCCTCTCTTTCACAAACTTCAAGGTTATGAAACTCAAACTTTGGCATCAACTAACCAGAATCCTCAATTTATCCCATCATTTCTCCTATTTTCCACAGCAATGCTGGAATTCTGCCTTGCGGATTTTTGGTCGTCAGCTGAGTTTCTTCACTTTGTGTTCCATTCCCTTGGAACTTACGGAGTAAAACTCACCCAAGTGGAGTTGATATTTGTATGGTCCCACTGTTACTTATTCTGAGGGAGAACTTTCAAATCTCATGCATGGTGAGTGGTGGGAATGGGGTATTTTAGAGAGCACAAGAACAATGTGCATCCACAAGGATGGATGTTTCACGGGTCTGAGCCTGGTGGTAGCCAGGAGAGCTAAAAACTTGCAGAAATTGTAGTAATGTTTTGCATGGCTCAGTGATGGATTCTTCATATCCAATGTATCCTCCAATGAGCAGTTCATTGTGGTTAACGATGAGTTCAGGTAAAATGTTAACTTATAAATTTCTCTTATGACATAAAAATTGGACAGGTCTCTCCGTTCACACATGAGCTGATGTGGATGTATATCAACCGTTCCTTCATTGTTGCTGGGATTCTGGAACTCCAAGCCCAGGAGCATTGCAGAAGCACCTTCACTACATTCTCCAAGGGCTGTCTCACCACCACCTTCTCAAGTGCAACGATGGATGGGCAATAAATGCTGGTCTTGCCCACATCCCAGGAATGAATAAAAGAAAAATCCCAGTGCTTTCTGTTTTTAGTTTCAGTAATATTTAACTTTGCATTAGGGCCTTTACCGACACTGCTGGGCAGTGAGTTCCACAATCGGGAGAAGCAATCAGCTGTTCTCCACTAAATTAAGGTGCAGCAGCTCTCATGTCCTAGAACGAACTAAGCGCCCTGGCTTGAACACTATCAACCACTGTCTTGCTGCAGTGTTTGTAACCTCCTGGATTGCTGCCCGCTCAACGCTCAGGTAATAAATGTGAAAAAGACCCTGGCACGGAGTAAACCCCAGTCTTATACTTTCCATTGAATTTCATGGTGTTAGATTGCACAAAGCCCATGAGGGAAAATAACTATGTTATCTCTCCAGCATAACTAGCAGGATCCCAAGGATTGCCAAAGCAAGGATGCTGTCAGATTTCTGATATGTAGCACATTTTTATTCTCTAGCAGTTCCGCCTACAGATGTGTCCACCTCTGGTCACCTGACATCAACTGTATGTCCGAACCTACAGAGTATCCATTCCCCTCTAACAATCCTATCAGCAGTTTACCACTGCCCACAGGTGATGATCAACCAGTTGGAATTTTGCTAAGTCCCAGGTCTCACCACAACTATATGAGCTGCGCATTAAGCTACTTATTGCTGATAGTGAAATTGCCACACAACGGAATTGTACAAAGGGCTAACTGATTAAGATTAATCCTTCATTTTCCCCTATAGTGATCAGTAACAGCTGGATTACAGATAATCAAGAGGGCTGCAGTTTAACCATCTGCCCAGGTAATTTTTCTTTTGATCATCCAAGGAGAAATAGTCATCCAAGGTAGATGAGGCTTCCCCCAGTTAATTGTAGGTAATAACACAACATCCACACCTCCTGTAAAGGAATTAAACCCATTTTCCAATGATAGGGGCAATAACAAGCAACTGAGGTATACATAGTAAAGAACGCTGGAAACACTCAGCATCTGTGGAGAAAGGAAGATAGGGTTTAGATTTTCAGATCAATGATCTTTGATCAGAACCCATTGACCTGTGATGATGGTCTTGCCCTCCTCTTTTTGCAGATGTTGCCTGGTTTGCTTAGAGTTTCCAGTAATATCCAGTTTTTATTTCAGATTTTCAGCATCTGCAGTATTTTACTTTGTGAGATGTAATGATTCTTTTTGAAGCTGCCTTTTGGTGATATACAGGATTTCCATTCTTCTACCTGCTTCTCAAACCATCTTTATCCACGTATGTAATCATTTGCAGCAGATCTAGTTTGAACCCTATAGAGATTGGCACACTACCCTTGGGGCAGGATTTTGCATTTTTGGTCAGGACAACGTTGGGGTCAAATGAGGGTCCCGACCTCACACTGTGTTGGGAGCAATCACCCGGGAGTGATTTGCCCTTGATTGGCCAATTATTGGCCAGGCAGTGGGCTTGCGGCCCATAAAAGATGGCGAGCAGGCCCTCAAAGCTTGAGGGCCAATAGGAGGTCCTCCAGCATGGACAGAGTTGCAGCCTGCCATCTTGAGGCACTCTCTCAGCAGCTTATAAAAACTAAAATAATGGCCACAGCTACCGGGACACAATTGAGGAAAGGAGGGCCTCTGGGTTGCCACTGGGAAGCTGCCTCTAGTCAACTGGCCTATTCCCAATGCCATATGGGGTCCACAGGCCAACTGGAAAATTCCAGTCAGCCTCTGATAATTGGCCTTAATCTTACCTTCATTGGCTACCCACCACTTGCGGGCAGGTAGTCCTCCCACCCCTGATCCCACCTCCTGGTAAATATCTCAAGGGCGGGATGGTGCCAGCAAACCAGCATGGTGACCAACGGTGCAAAATTACCCTCCCGCCCACCTCCATTCTCACCCCCATATCAGGGCGAAAATTCTGCCTTTGGCTTCTGAAGATGTAAATCCGCCTGCTAACCCTGGGACACTGAACTGAACATTAAAACAATTACATTTTAATTAGTCAGATTGCAGAGAAGCTGTAGAAAAAAAATGAAGCTTTAAGTGACTAAATGTTGGAATAACGTTGTTTGTATAACAATCTGCACGCAGCTGTTCAATGCACTGAATGAAATACGTTTAACCATAGCTTGAATTTCTGATTTATTTTACATTAATGATTTAATATCTAATTGCATTTTATGAGAGTTAATTAGCGAAAACTAATGGCTGGAAAATCAGTTGCAACAAACGAAAATTAAAACACTGCAGGTGATGCTCAACATCTA
Source organism: Cetorhinus maximus (assembly GCF_964194155.1). Taxonomy (NCBI): domain Eukaryota; kingdom Metazoa; phylum Chordata; class Chondrichthyes; order Lamniformes; family Cetorhinidae; genus Cetorhinus; species Cetorhinus maximus. Next base: position 208,168,289 of record NC_135880.1, on the reverse strand, counting down.
TGAATAGAAAAGGCAGTCCTTGGGGTTTAGACCCTTCATCAGAACTGAAAATAAATAGATAAAGCAACCACTTTGTTAAAAAGTAGAGGGTATAACTTTGGAGAAAGGTGACAGAAATTCAGTCAAGTGGAAGGAGTTGGTGGGTGAATGGTGGAAAATGGCTTAATAGAAAACTGTTCAATGCCTTAAGAGAATAACAGTGAAACAATGGAAAGACATTAAAAGAATAAAAGGCGTATGCAAACAGTGAAGAATGTGAAAGACATGAGAGGCCCAAAATGATCAGAAAGAGAGGAAACAACAGGAGAGAAGCTGCAAATGTTGGATGTCTGAAATATTAAAAACAATTAGCATATCGTAATTCAACATAAGTGACAGGAAAATCTCATAAAATGTTTGCCTTAGCAACACTGGGTGCAATTGAGGATCATTGGTGCCTTCCAGCATTATTAATTGGTTGCAGAAGGTAGTTTTAACCACTAAATGTCTATGCAAGTGTAGGTGAGACCAGAAACAGAGGCCCGTAAGTACAATATAACCCTCAATAACCCAGAAGGGAATTCGGGAAAAACTTCTTTACTCACAGAATGATTAGAAAATAGAACTCGCCACCACAGGCAGTTGAGGTGAATAGCACATATAGATTTACTGGGAAGGTAGACAGATAAGTGAGGGAGGAAGGATGGGGTTAAATAAAGAAGGATGTGGGTGGGCTCATGTGGAGCATAAACCCCAGTAAAGATATATTGGCTGTTTCTTTGTTGTAAATAAACTATAGTGCTTCTGTTTTTTTTTTGAAAAAATATTCTTTCAGCTTGTACTCAGCTCTGAGGTAGACATCCGTATTACACTGAACCAATCATAGCCAATCTCTTGTTACACACAAATGGAATTCAGGGAGTCCATTATTATTCTTAAAGTTAGCTAGGCTCAGGAGCCTACGCTTCTGGTGAACAGAACTCCTACTGCAGTTAAGATGTACCAGGAAAAATTCCACCACCTTACTTTAATTGCGCTTACTTTAATTGCTCCAAGGTATCACCTGGGTATCAATTAAGAGGCTGCTTCTGCTTCCTTCATGTAACTAATAGCAGCAGGAGTAGACCATATGGTCCTCAAGCCTAATCTGCCAGTCAGTACAATCATAGCTGATCTTCTGTCTCAACTCCACTTTTCCACCTAGTCCCCAAATCCCTTCATTCCCTGAGAGATCAAACACCTGTTTATCTCAGCCTTCAATATATTCAACAATGGAGCATCCACAACCCTCTAGAGTAGAGAATTCCAAAGATTCACAACTCTTTCAGCCGAAACATCTCATCTCAGTCCTAAATGATAGGCACCTTATTCTGAGACTGTGTCTCCATGTCCTAGATTCCCCAGCAAGGGGAAACAACCTCTCATTATCTACTTTCAGAAGCTCCTTCAGAATTTTATATATCTCAGTGAGATCACCTCTCATTCTTCGAAACTCTGGAGGGCATTGTTTCAACTTGGGTTCAGAGTCTAGATTGGATTTCTTTAGGTTTTGCCTGTTACCCTAAGAATGCTTCCATAGGCTGTTATCCCCAAAAAACCATTCTTGTTTATTTACAGATCTACATACATCCCAGTGCTGTACACGAGTACTTCTGCTTCCTACCAGACCGCAGTCTCTTAGTCATGTGACACTGCATCATAGTTACATCAGTATCAGGTGCTCCTAGTGTTTACCCTTTACTCTACAAGTATGGGCCTCTAATTGTAGGTCAACCCTCTCACTAAAAGAGCCACTGTAATGAACTATCTCACTTGCATGATGGTTACTACCGCAATTTAGATTAAGTCTCCAGGTGTAGATTGCCAAATTTGTATGGTGTCACTTCCAAATATAATTATAAAATATAAAGTGAAAATGCAAGTAACTGTGGTCTTGGTCCTTCTCTCTTTCTGAAGCTAAGATTGCACTATTTGTGTTCAAGCATCAGTCATGTCCATCACTTAGAATACTATGTAACCTAAGAATTTCTACAATAAATTTACACTTTGATGGAGTGGTTTTTCAGTCTGTCACTTTTTATTTTAAAAGTAGAATTTTATCCCATTATGCTCCTGCACTAAAGTTTTTAACTGTACTAACAAGTGATATCTCTCTTGGTTTGCAATAACTTCAATCTCCGGCTTAAATTGTACAATACGTAATCCATTCTTCCATCAAGTGTTTGAGGATTCTTGCCCCCACCCTCCTCCTAAACAATTTGTATCTTGGTTTAACAGTTCAGATGAAAAGTCACACTCAAAGCAGAAATCACATTGGAAGGATTAACCAACTTATCTCTATCAAAGCCTAATGAACTTGTTGTGCCTTTCTAGCATTTCATGGGTGAGTGCTTTGAGAACAATCTTTGGAATTTTCTTTCCCAGGGAGCTACGAATACTCAGTAGCTTGAGTGTCTTCAAGACAGAGGCTGATTGAATTTTGGCCACAAAGGGAAAGGGATATTGTGATCATGCGAGAAGGTTGAATTGAAGTAGATAATCAGCCTTGATCTTGTTGATTGGAGAAGCAGGCTCACAGACAAAATGGCCTACTCCAGCTCCTTCTTAGGCTCTTCAGTTTGAACCCTCATTTACGCACATTGGTTGGAATTTAATCCAGGCAACACGGGTCTCGTTCACAGGCTGGAGAGCTGGTGAGAGCCTCGCGTAACCTCCTTTGGAGAAGGCACCGTATTAAGTACCAGTCAGGCATTTAAGTGACCAACGATGGACATTCCCCAAGATCAAAGACCCCTGGGGCAGAAATTCCACCCCCCCCCCCACCCCCACCACCCCCCACCACCACCACCACTGAGGGCTGCCAATCAATCAGAATCTGGCAGCTCTCCATTGCAGACATCACTACTTGGGGAGTAGTGGTAGCTGCTGGCAATACACCCACCAGAAACCCAGGATCAGTGAGGGACCCAAGCCACAGGTGAGTGATGGTGGGATTGGGGTTGTGGGGAGGCAGGTTCTCACTTGTTAGTGGGGAGGAAAGGATATTGGAAGGAAGGGCAGGATGGTGGCTTTCCATCCTGGGCCTCCATTCCATTGGGCCTCCCTTTACCAATGCCGTGTCCCTTGATAAAACACTGAGTACGTTTGAATAAGGCCTCACTCCCCTCCCACCCACTACTCCAGAGCCTGCAAAAAACAGGGTTTGATTTATGAGCTTCCCATGTGGCGACTGCCCCACCCAACACGGGTTGAATACCAGCGGCAGTGGGTTGAGGCCCTTAAAGTGGGCTTTAATTGTCCACTTCAGTGCCTCAATTGGTGTCAGGGTGGGAAAGTCGTCCACGAGTCTTCTTGCGCTGGGTTTAATTGGGGCAGAGGCAGGAAGGTGGCAGAGTCCACACCCTGCACCCTCGATTAAATGCCTCCCTCCGTCCACACCTCCATACTTGCCTCTAGAGAGGGCATTAAATTCCACCCATTATTTTCAATTACTTTTCTTTCCTCTTACTTACTAAATGAACTTCCTCCAGTCAATTCTTTTCGATTAAGTGCCTGCACAAGGACAAAAGGCTGCTTCCCATTTTGTACTCTACTCAGCTTTTTCCACTAAAGTTATTGACAAGAGGGATTTCAACCTCGAAATATTCTCATCAAACTAGGTGTTGTATATTAACATACACAAGAATGGAAACAAAGAACTTGGCACAGGAGGCACCACTATTTACGAAACAGTGTGAACTGCATAATATTTACCAATATTGTTTTATTCTACCACGCTCTAGAGAGTTCTATTAAGGTTTGCTGCCACTGTCTTGTATTTTCTGTATCATTACTATGCTAATAGTTCTAAGGCCACCTTATTATAGATCCTACAGACAAATATAGCAAACAAAGCTGTGTTGTTATACAGCTGGCTGTAAATGTTAATCAGTTTAAGCCTTCAGTGCCCCCATGTTATAACAGAGCTAGAACAAGATTTTACAGTCCTGATGTTTTTCTTTCAGAAAATCCATGGCATAAAGATTAAAACCTCCAATTATTATGTGTTTAAAAACTCTTGAAGCCGATGCATCATACTGGTAATTATCATCTTTAGCACTTATTTTACCCAAGTTTAGCAATGGTAGGCACATCGCCTGTGGAGGCAAATAGCAGTCTGATGTGGACAAGCCTGGTTTTCTCCTCTGTTTACCAAAAGAAATGTTGAATTTCTGTAATCATAGCAGCTTGCGCCTACTATATGCAATGACATTCCCAAAGTATAGCCACAGAACCATAGATGTCAAACAAAGAATGCATGAAGCACAGAAGAAATGGTGCTGCTTGTTCCATGGGGGTATTGCGTGTAACTGTTTAGGAATGGCATTGTAGACTGTAATGCTAGTCTAATTCTTACTGCACTGTGAATCTCCTACTGATCTGCATGTGCAGCTTCAGTGTCAGCTGTGGCTCAGTTCATAGCACCCTCGCCTTTGAATCAGAGGGTTGTGGGTTCATGTCACACTCCCGGAAACCAAGAACTGTGATTGTACTCGAAAGAGTTGCAATCTGTGACTGTTGATAATTCGAAAGAGTTTCAATGGTCAGAGTCTTTACTGACCTGTCCCTCCAGTTCTGAAGATTAACTAGGCTGTAATAGTGGGGTGACTCATGGCAAATTAAAAGTGAGTGTATGGACCTAAAAGCTGCACAGCGTGAGCGGGACACTGAAATAACAAAGTGCATCATATAAATAGAGGTGGGATTTGGTTGGAGTTAGAAGAACAACATTTTAAAATGGCTCCAGGAAAGAGGAAAAAAATGCAATGGCAAGATGCCCCACAAGTGAAATGTTGATTTTATTTTAAATTTAAAGTTGCGTTGTGTTTGTTTTGGTTTTATATCAAGTTATATTACTAACATTTCAGCTACTTATTACCAGTTCCTCAGTCTCACAACGTATAAGACAACACTTACAAAACTAGACAGACAAGGAAGCCAGCAATATATCTGTCTGTACAAACAACCCAAGGATTAATTCTCTGGAATGCTGTTAGATTAATTTGGAGTGAGAGAGAAAATTGGCAAGAACCTTATCTTCCAGCAACTTTGGTCTGTAGTTAGTCATCTTTTAAATGAATGGGTAGGGCAAAGTGATAAAATAAATCATGTACAGTTGTCTCAACAAGTCGATGTAATGCAATGTAATGTAAAGTCTAGTGTGTGGCTGAAGATAGTTTACTTGCTTCTTGTTTTTTGTGTGTTCTTTGACTTCCCACTCATGGTCTACATCCCTGGCTAGCAGCATTGCAAAAAGGAGAGCCAAATGCGTAAGTTTCTCCCCATCAGTACATAGCATCTCAATCAACAAGCCCTTTGCTGTGCCTTGTGGCAACACATAGGAACTGGGTCCCTCACGGCCCCAGATTAAGGCTTCAGAGGAACTCAGAGGAGGTTTTGTCCCCAGACATGCAGCATGCATGCCCATTGACATGCGGACACACCTTGCCACTCATGAACCAAACTACCAGGCTTGGGAAAATAGCCTTGTTGCTTTCACCTCGGGAGAGATGAAGATTAAGGGAGTAAACCAGGACTGAAAATCTGGAGTGGAGCCTAAAGACGGATTGGTGCCTAAGTCTGTCACCTTTCCCACAAGTCCTGCAACCAAGCCTGTTCCTCCTCTGGACCCAGACAGGGAGGGCAAGAGGGAGACCCTGATGTTTGGGCAGTCAAGGGTCTCATAAATGTTGCGCCCTAGAGAAGACACTCCAGCTTTGCTGAACACAAAACTGACCACGAAGGTGCAAGCCATTAACTCACGAGACTGATGGTAAATGACAGAATAGTAAGAGAAATTCAAATTATAGATCAGCAAAGATGAAACATCATGAAATAGCACATTTTTCAGATATTTTGTCTTAACCATACACAAGGAGCTATAATTGTGAGCAAGTCATTTTTTTTTAAACCTGAAGTTTCTCCTGTTTTTCTATGGATTTATAGGGCTGGATCTTCATGGAGTCAGAGAGACACCGTGGAGAAGTGAAAATGGTGGCTGGGACCTGACTCCAGGATTCCTGACCCCATTCCCAGCATTTCCAATTTTTAGAAGTGTCTTTTTGAAAGGAGCGGGCTGGTTGGGGTTGCATGTCAGCATGCCGAACTCCCGACATGGCCGGTCCCATTGCTGGGTTAGGCAAGTGCTTGTCTTCTGCAATTTTCATGGAGTCAGGCCAACATTTCAAAGACACCTCAGACGTGTCGTGAAACATAGTCTGCATGAGGGAACCTTCTGAAGCCTAGTTCAAGGGATCCTCCTCATGCCCCTCATGCCAAGGTATGCCTGCCACCCACCCTCCATGGCCCATCATGCCACTCATGCAAAGCTATGGCACTTTCATTCCCATCCACTCTCACCATATATGGTATAGAGCCAATAAACCCTATAGTGACAATTATATGTATAAAAATAGCTTTAAAAAAAAGTCTGCCATTGATAACTTTCCACTTCCTGAAAAAATAAATCCCTTTTCACTACTGGCCAAAAAAAGAGTCACTCAGACCCTTTAACATATCAATAGCAGAAGATGCAAGCATTTGGAATCTCTTTATCTTGTGTAAATAGGCATTGGGCTGCATTTTATGGACCCATCGCAGTGGAGGCGATGAGCCGTTCAAAACTCCATTGACTTTGGCGGGACCGGAAGATCCCGCCAGCGGGAGGGGCCATAAAATTCCGCCCATTGTGTAATTGACAGAAGAGATCAGCGAGCCAGAGCTATCAATCAAACAATGTTTTCCTTGGGGCTCGGGTGTTTCACTACTCTAATGGACGTCTGGGCTCTCAGCTAAGCCTCATTATGCATTCTTGGCTAAGAACAATGCCATGAGCGGGCCTTGTATTTCCAACAGGCTGAAAAATACTTTCTAGCTCCAGAAAGGTGGAAAGATGAGCATTTTACCAATATGAGGCCAATTGTAAATAAAGAAACTTTTTATTTACACATAAGACAGAACAGAATGCAGTTTACCGTGAAATCCAAATCATTTTCCCATTGCATCTTGTGTCACAAAAACAATAAATTATTTAACCCTTTTAACCCTTAATTCAAAACAAAGTTCACTTTGTAAACCAATGTTCATTGAACTACCAAAAGAGCTGAAAGTCAAGGATTTATTAATTGAGCAACAAATCAGAAGTGTCATCGTTCCCTTTTATAGGTTCATGGCAGCTACATTATATTGAAGTTCCAATTATCCCTGATTGTTCGTGGTCTGTCCAATGGGTGGCAGATGGGCAAATCTGCCAGGCTGACTTTGTATTTTTGATTAAACCTCACCCAAAGGCGGGATGAGGTTTCCGTTAATAACTTTAAAAAAAAATGTTTGGACAGAATTTTCAACACGTACATGCTCAGGTAGCTGATTCTGATGCATGGGCGTTTTGTTCTGCATTTTAAAATCTTTATTCATCGCTTTTAAATTCTTCAGCTCCCTGAGGCAGCTCTCTGCCTTCAGGGAGCTTTCAAATCCGCGTTCCCCTGTGCCTGCGCTTACATCAGCACCCGCCCTCCTCCCGCCCCCACCCCAGCAGTACTGAACATTTCAGTGCGTGCTTCGCACTGGCTGGCCATTAAATGTTCAGCCAGTGTGAAATCGCGGTCGGGGGCCGATTGCCAGCGGCGCTCTGCTCCCCGTATGCTCCTGGGCCCACCTATCGCACCCTCACGGTGGCCTAATAATCCTGCCCTATGTTCAGCTAAGCCACCTGCTGGGCTCAACGAATGGAATCCATTGTAATAGCGCATGTGTGATGATGACAAGAAGATTCTGAAATGTGCTAATGGGTCCGTCCCCTCCCTTCCCCTCCTGCATTGTCTCAATCTATACTGTTTTAAGAACAATTGTTCATTTCATTTTGGGCAAGTTCATCAGAATTTATAACACAATCCTTTGGGGATTAGCTCCTAGAATCAGGAATTTGATTTTATGCCAAAAATACTGGAGTTCCAAATATCTACAGAAAATCCCAGTAGTAACAGCAAGATGGCAGCTGACAATTATGCCAGAGCTTGTCTCCCAGTGTCATCTTGTGCTGGAACATCTAATTTGTGGCTGGTTTGCGCCGGGTGACTATAAATGCACCTCCACTGCCCATTTTGTGGCTATAAAATACCCCACCCGGCAACCACTGCAGGTGGAGAGGAGGGAGGAGCCGGGGCGATATCCAGATGTCCAACCACTTCACGCCACCTCAGAAGGTCCCAAGATCTCAAGTAATTTAATTGGCCAATCTAATTTTTAATTTAAATAAAAACTTTTGCCTTTTATTTGAGATTCAGGTCATTCTCTTCACCCGAGATGGGTCCATTTGTTGTCATCTGGAGACCATTTTACCTCCATGGTGTTCTTACCAAGGGCTTTGCTGATCCTCCAGAGCAACATGGCAATAACTTGGTCAACCCTTGGACGGGCCCCTCAGAAGTAACGGGAAATCCAAAAGTATTTTTTCAGCTTCCATTTCTGCTTTTTGGTCCCAGCTACACCATAATTTGGGGCCTTCTCCATATTGTCCTGCTTTATTGCTTTGCAAGCCCAAATTACAGCTGAATTTTGGTTTTATGGGTGCAGATTTTGTACCATTACAAATTTTAACATATTTGAATTATGCCAGGTGAGGACAATTTGAAAGCACACCTTAGCTGTCATAGTAACTTTTCAAGGGAAATTATAAAACTGAACCAAACATATCTTTTCAGATCCGTTCCACATTTTTCTCACAGGCTACAATTAACTGTGACACTTTTAGCTTGTATATGAAATATAGTTCAGTAACAGAAAGGTAATTATGTTGACAACATTGAACACGTTGATAAAGGTATTCACTTCACATCTCTATGCTTAAACATTTGAATCCTGGCAAGAGTTCAGCAATTCAACATGTTGGTGTGCATGAGATGACTTTTAAGAAGCCTCTATCAGGCATTCATTTTCCTTATTAATTCTTCTTTAGTCAGGAAATTTAATCAATCAATGTTGCATCGTATATGCATAAAAGAGTTATTAGAACTCGAATATTGAGAAGGTGGTTCTTTGGGAAAGTAATAACCTCATCAACATGATTACTTCCCTCTCTTTAATGCCATGGACCTTTATTGTCAAAATAGAACCTTAAGTTATCTTCCTACATTGGTTCCTGTCTCCAGTAGATTAGTGATTGATGGTGTCAAATGGAGATGTCAGTTTTTTTTTTTCACATTCATCCTTGGGATGTGAGCATTTATTTTCCATCCCTGATTGCCCTTGAGAAGTTGGTGATGAACCACCTTCTTGCAGTCCCTGTGGTGTAGGTACACACGTAGGAGAGAATTTTTAGTTCGGCAGGTGGGCAGGCGCGCGCCCGACCTGACCCGACCAAGCGTAAAAAGATGCGCGGTGACGTCGGGCGAGCATCCCGACGTCATCAGGCACTCGCGTGATATTTCGGTTTGCGGGCACACGTCGGAGTCAACAGCATGCCAGCCAACTATTAAAGGGCCTATTAAGGCCATTAAAAACGTTATTGAAAGAAATTTTTCGCTGCCCATCCAACCTTACCCTTGGCGGGCAGGCGAAAAGGCCACGTGCCCTTTGCATTTTTAGGAAACCTCATCTACGGGCGGGATGAGGTTTCCAACAGCAAATTAAAATAAAATAAAAATTTTAAATGTTAATTAATAACATGTCCCTGCTCATGTGGCAGAGTCACTGGAGGGGTCATATTTCATAACATTTTAGGAACCTCTATTTTTTATTTTGGAAAACGTTCATCTCCCCGAGGCAGCTCTGTGCCTCAGGGAGATTTTCAAGTGCACACTCGCGCACATACATGAAGTTGCACTCTCGCCATCTTCCCCCCCCCCGCCTCCCCACACAGGCAGCACAGAACGCTGCCGTTCACGTTTCACGCTGGACGGGCCTTAATTGGCGTGAAATCGCTGTCTGGCCCTAATCGCGGGCAGCGGTTGGTTTCCAGGCGACCCCCGCCCGCCTCTGCCAAGCCCGCCCGAGAGGGGAAAAATCCTACCCACAGTGTTTTTCCCCTCTAGCAGTTCGCAATCCTAACTGATTGGCTTGCTAGGCTCTTTCAGAGGGCATTTAGGGGTCAACCACATTGCTATGGATCTGGAGTCATGTGTAGGCCAGACCAGATAAGGATGGCAGATCTCCTCCCCTGAAGGACATAAGTGACAACAATCCAATAGTTTCATGATCATGTCAGACCAATATTTTATTCCATATTTATTAACTAATTGAATTAAAATTCTCAAAACTACTATGGAGGGGTTTTGACTCATGTCCAGAGCATTGGTCCAGGCCTCTGAATATAGTCTAGTAATATTCTCACTATGCTTACCACCCCTGATAAAGATGCCGAGTCCCTATAAAACTTGTCTCCCTGTAAAATGCTCACACAGTTGTAAAAATGGCTCTAATCCTTTTTTTTAAAGAAACAAATTTTCTCATCTGTGAGAGCTTCAAACAAAGTCGAGTAAGTTTGTGTAAAGGAACATGAATAAGATTATATCTGCATTCTTTGACTGAGTCACCAGGACTGGCATTTGAACACTCCATGAAGTAATGTCGTACCTAGATCAAATGGCTTTTTCTTCTGGACAATCACTTCTTTCCTGTCTTGCAATATTTGGAGCTTGCACTTATGTTTATGTTGATTCAATAAGGTAAAAAAGCACAGGTTAAAATGCCGCCAAGAAATTGGTGAAGCATAATATATTTTTATCTGTAATTGGCATATAAATGAGTCAGCAAGAAGCCACTTACCTAATGCTCAGAAATATTATCTACAAATAGATGGTACAAATGGTGTTACTTTAATATGCCAGTTATTTTAAACTCACCGCTTGTAGTTTTCTTATCCTACCAGGTGGACTGTGGGAAAGTTTTCCTGAAGGGAAAGTGGTAAAAAAAAAATCATTAACATCTACCTTCAAGCAATAATAGCCAAGGTGTCTTGGGTCACTTTTCCTCCTACCCCAGCATGTCTCGGGAGGGCATTGTTGCACTGCACCTGATTGGAGCAAAGCTGAATCTGAATGAAATTATAGGCTCAGCCCATTGCAATGGCCTGGCTTTCAACCAAGCATGAAAATGCTCATAGAAATGGATGGGCGCTACAGACTGAGAGTAAGAACTAGATCCCGTCACCTTCAAGGCCTTCCGGGTGCTGTCAAACACAGAACCCTCCATCCTTGCTGGTCTATACAATGTCCTATTTACCCTCATAGAGTTACTGGTTGTAAGCGCCAAGAATCACTCTTCACTGGGTAATCTTACTGTTGGGCGTATGCCATGCAGAAACCCAGGATAACGAGGGAAGAAGTTCTAACATCACTCCAGCACCATAACAAACAACTTCCAAGAGTCATGCAGCAGTTTTTCAGCTACACCAGAATGTTTAAGGCAACAAATGTCAAGTGCAAAGCAAGGCTTAATATAATGAATGTCCGTTTCAATATTGTCTGCTTAGTGTTTCACGTCTAGATGCTCATGGGGCCTTAGGCAAAGGAAAATTGATTCAGGATGAATCAAGATCAGGACTAAGGCATTTCTAAAATCACAGTTTAGGAAGTACAAGGATCTCTTTGCATATTAGACTGCTGCCATTAATGTTCTCCTGTGCAGCATTAAGGAGAAGGATAATCAGTATCATCCTATTTGTGTTATGAGAAATTATCTTTGGCTGCTTCTCAATTACATTATCAATCGGAACCAATGATATTTAACTAATTCCTGGGAGGAATAAGCTACAAGACACAGAAAGTAGGCAGAGGGAAAACAAAAACTACTGAACTAGTGCAAGTAAATGTTTTAAATGCATATTACGTCATTTTCACAACAACCACTTTGAAATTTATAGTATATAATTTTATAGCACATTGATAGTTGTGATTATTCTATTCAGATAAAAAGAATGCTCATGAATTGATGGCTTTTAATATTTTAACACCTAGTAATGCAAAAAAATGAAGTAGTGAATGGTGATTTCATCAATTTATGATTTACTCACTTAACCCCTACATGGAATATGTGATGATAGGGCTATTTTTTCACAAAATTGATTTTGCCTTAATCTTTGCTTAAATAATTTATAGCAGTCATACCAAGGCTGTAAAATATCATGTGATATTATGCATTAATATATTTATTTACTGAGGGCAGGGAGTAGAGTGAAGCTAATCACTGATAAGCTCGCACAATCCACATAGTAATTATATAAGGTTATTAAAAAAAAGCTGGTCTAGAAATTCTAACATCTATTCATACACCGCTGGCCTTAATTGAAATGCGCTTGTTAGGATATCAAACGTGCTAGTCACTGACATTTTGCAGTGAGATCAGCATTTTGGGAGTTTGAATGGAAAACAGCAGTGCAGACGGGTTCCTTCTCTCCCAGTAGCACTCCTACCCAAGTCTGGCTGCTAATGTACCAGACAGGAAGAGAAAACAGGCTAGTTAGTGAAGAAAATAGCCACAGGAAAGACTGCACCATTTTCCGAGATGTTCCAAGCTTAGCTTAGAGATACAATTTACTCTAGCAAACAATAAGATCAAATACACCAAGTACTAGAGTGACATTAAGCTACCTTTGTTGTAATAATATCCAGTTAATTATCTTTTATCATAATAGTGTGTTTGTTCTTCTTAGGCGTGTTCTGAACAGCCCTTTTTTATACAGCAATTAACCATTTGATCTGATTCTCAGTTATTTTTTAAGCCTTCTTGTAGTCATCAGTCCACCTTGATGCTCCTACATTAAAGAGATACAAGAGTGAAATCATAGGCCTCTCTGGTAGTGTCAACACCCTATCACCTGGACAGCGTAAACTTTATTAATAAATAAGCCACATACTGCTACTTCACACAGTTCACAAGATTGTTACAGATGAAGGCCATCCAGTCCATCTTCATTTATTCATTGCAACACACTATGCAGTACCCAGGCACCAAATGTCGCAAAGCAGTCATGGCTGTGAAGTGATCACAAAAAGTATGTCAGGAGCAGTATGAATGCAGCTGAGGGAAGGACAACTGAAGAGACTAACAACCAACTCCCCAAACAAAGATGTAAAACATGGACAGCACTAATAAGTTATGGACAGGGGAGAGATTGTAGGATGGTTACCCTTTTTCCACCCCTCAACTGACCACAGATAGATTTTTTTTTAAGGGAAATAGAGTTTTAACTCCTTGAGTGCTGTGACTCTCAAAAAATAGACAAAAGGCAGTTTTTTCGTAAGTGATAAAAAAGAGCAGAAATGTATGTTTCTCAACACTCAGATGTATTTGCATATATACATACCCCAAAAGGTTGCTTGCATTTTTTTGTCCTGTCCAGGCAAGCCGGCTAACTTCCAGTCTTGTGCAATTTCCTTTATATTGGCAAACAAGAAGAGAGGGGCACCTGACTTCTCAACCCCATCTTGTTTCAAAACAGAGTGCCACTCTCTATTTTGTTTTTAAATTGTAGCATCAACACCCTGGGGGTTACCATTGACCAGAAACTGAACTGGAACAGCCATATAAATACTGTGGCTACAAAAGCAGGTCAGAGGCTAGGAATCATGTGATGAGTAACTCACCTCCTGACTCCCCCAAGCCTGTCCACAAGGCACAAATCAGGAGTGTGATGGAATACTCCCCACTTGCCTGGATGAGTGCAGCTCCCACAACACTCAAGAAGCTTGACAACATCTGGGATAAAACAGCTGGTTAGATTGGCCACCATCCACAAACATTTGCCCCCTCCACCACTAATGCACAGTGGCAGTATTGTGTACCATCTACAACATGCACTGCAGCAACTCACCAAGCCTCCTTGGACAGCACCTTCCAAACCCACAACCACTACTATCTAGAAGGACAAGGGCAGCAGGCACATGGGAACACCACCACCTGGAAGTTCCCCTCCACTTCACTCGCCATCCTGACCTGGAAATATATTGCCGTTCCTTCACTGTCGCAGGGTCAAAATCCTGAAACTCCCTCCCTAACAGCTCTGTGGGTGTACCTACACCACATGGACTGCAGCGGGTCAAGAAGGCTGCTTACCACCACCTTCTCACGGGCAATTAGGAATGGGCAATAAGTGCTCGCCGAGCCAGTGACACCCACATTCCATGAACAAATTTTTAAAAATAAAGTGTCCATTTTACCAAATCCATTGGTATAACTGCGTGGGCATGACAAATATGAATACAAATGCTGGAAATCTGAAATAAAGACAGAAAATGCTGGAAATACTCAGCAGGTTAGGCGGCATCTGTGAAGCGAAAAATAGAGTTAACGTTTAAGGCCAGTGACCTTTCATCAAAAGTGTGGAAAGTTAGAAATGCAATAGGTTTGAGCAAGTGAAAGTGGGGGTGGTGGACAGGGTAACAGAACAAATGCGAATGTCTGTGATAGAGATGCAGGAGAGATTAAACAACAAAAGGTTTCATGATACAAAAGCCAAAGAGTGTGGGAATGAGTAAAATAAAGAAACAAAAGATTTTTCTAGGTGATCTATGGATCATATCCCTTGCTTCCATTTTGTTTTGTGTGTGTGCTTTCTTGCTATTTTTTCCTGTTTATTTCTTTATTCTTTCACTTTGCTATCCATCTCATCTAAGCACATTTTTTGTTTCTTTACTTCGCCCAATACCACTCCCATTGGCTTTTGAAATCTTCTGACAATTAATCTCTTTTGCCCTCCAAGTTATCACAGATCTTCCTTTTTGTTCTTCTTCCCCTGACCACTGTTTTCACTCGCTTTGAAACTATTACATTTCTGACTTTCCTTGGTTTCCTGAAATGTTAACTCTGGCCCAAATTGTCGCTCCTGGTTCGGGAGCACGGAATTGGGATATTTCCCGGCTCCGCAAACCCGATCCGGGAGAAAGTGCCTTGGAAGTTGGGATTTTCATTCCAGTATGGCGTGGTTCCCTGGGAGTTAGGCTGGGCTATCCGGAGTGAGTGCGGAGCTGAAGGGTGTGGGGGCGGGCTGGGATGAAGACCTGGCTCAGCGCTCCAGCACTGTGTTTTAAAAAAAAAGCCCTCCAGCCGTATGCTCCATCCATGCCAACCAATGCTCCTCTGCCCACCCCATACCCTCTGTACCTACTCATGTCCCATTGCTAGCCCCATGGTCCCTCATACCTTATTGAGGTATACCCCTCTGCCTACCCACCCATGGCTCTTAATATTCCCTATGTCAACTTAGTGCCAACTCATTCCACTCTATGCTCCCCCACCCATCATCCTTTGCCCTTACACCTACCATGACAACTCATCCAGTATCCACCATGGGCAGACCTCAGGAGCCATGCTGAGATGAAATAATATAAAGTTCTAAATGGTCTATTGCAAAAAAAAAGTCTATTAAAAAAACTCATTCATAAAAACCTATTCACTGCATTTACATCCTTTAACTGCATAATCCCTTATGAGAACAAATATTATATTCAAGTGCAAAATCCCTTATAAAAACAAGCATCGGAGTTCATAGCCTCACTTCAAAGAATCTATCACCGCTCAATCAAACTGTGAAATGGCAGGCACCCTAATGGAAGTTTGTGAAATCAGTCATGCAGCACTAATCCAGTAATGGGAACCCTCAGGCTTATGTCAACAGACAGAGTGAAATAGCAAGCAATGATTTTTTTTCAATGCTCCAGAATTATTTTTCAAAGATTTGAAGGGCAGAACTTTTAAGTTCCTTGACACTTTTGACAGTTGATTTTTTTTTAGTTCATTTTGACATTTATAGCATTTCCAATGAGCTTGACAGTTTATGCACTTTCATGCTTAATTTTAACAGTTCCAAGGGGAACTTTACCTCTCTCAAGGGTCACCTGATTTCCCCCAAAAGGTGTCCCAGGACCATATCCAAAGGGGTATCCTATCTCTCCAAAAGGGTACTCCACTCCTCCAAAAGACTCTACAAAGTCAGAGTTGTTCCTGTCGGATCTAACCTGAGCATGTCATTTTTCACACACCTGGGTCACCAAAATTAGATATGAGTAGAGGCAGCTGCTGATTTATATGAGCAAGTGTATCCATGAACCGCGCATGTGTAAAGCGTGACCCGCCCCCATTCCTACCCCCACAAAAATAGTAGGTGCCATGTTTGGAGGTGGGACTTCCAATTTTCAGCCTCTTTCTCCAATTTGGCAAAATTTTCCATTGCTGCAAAAATCCAGGTCTCTGTTTTTCTCTCTACACAGGCTACCTGACCTACTGAGTATTTCCAGGATTTTCTGTTTTTTTATTTCAAAAAGGCTGTTATTGAAAATAGTCATGGGCCAGGGGAGGCACAAAAGACAACTTTAAAAGTTTCAGTTTAGGCTTTTCTTTGGGAGAGGAAACACCTGAGACATCTTCACATCTCACTAAAAAGCCTAGGGCCTCCCTTGAACCACGTGACCCTAACCCTCCTCTCACTATACTGATCTTTGCCATAATCTTGAACCCAAATCATGCCCAGAGCCCTTTCCCTCACACAACCCCTGATATTTCATAGAAGCCTCCCCCTCTCCCAACTGACTCTGGTGACCATTACCTGAGGTGCAGCCTCCTGTTGCAAGATGTTTACTCCCACCTACCACCTGGATTGTCAACCTGCTTCCTGCAGAGATTTACTCAAATGAGGCCCTAATCAAACTACAGGACTCCCACATAACATTCCCACCATCCCACCCCTGTCAAAAATCAAGGTCTTTATTTCCGGAACTCTCCTCAGCTGTAACGAGAGGCGAGATTGATGTCATTCCACCTCCTATAACCTTCGGTGTTGGATCTTATTTCACATTGTGTGTGTTTCTGTTTACGGTTGACGATTTTTGATCACAGGCTTCAAAAGGTCTTCACGGCAACAACTGAGGGAAGTGATTTAAATCTGGTAGGGCCAATTTTAAAATTCATGACAATTGATATTGAAGCAAAAGCGAAATAGAGTTTCACCAACTGTGACACACTGTCATTATGATGGTGTCAGTGATGCGCTAAACATAATAAAAACAGATAGCGCCAGAAACACTCAGCAGGTCTGGCAGCATCTGTGGCGAGAGAAATAGAGTTAACATTTTGAGTTAAATATGACTCCTCTTCAGAAATGAAAGAAGGTAGAAATGTGATGGGATTTATGTCCAGTGAGATTGAAGGATTGGTAAATAAGCAGGAGGAGGACTAAGAAAGAAAGGGGGAGGGGGGGCAGGAAGAACAAATAGGACAAGCCAAGGGACAGGACCGATTAAATGACAAAGGTGTCATGGAACAAAAGGCAAAGGGAGTAGTGAATGGTTATAGCAAAGAAACAAAGCATTTGTCCAGAGTGTGTGAATGGCAGATTTATGAACAGCTCTGTCTGAAAGCAAAAAGATGAAAAACAAGACACAGACTGGCACATGGCAATAAAAAACTGAATCAAAATGGGGGACGAAGTTCATGGCCTGAAATTGTTAAACTCAATGCTGAGTTCAGAAGGCTGTAAAGTGTGTAATTGGAAACCGATTGGGAGGCACACATGGAGAGATTCTTGGCAGATTCCAGATGTGATGATGCAAGGCAAAAGCTATTGCTTTAGACTCTCTGGCTTTGATAGGATAGGAAAGTATACATCCAAGTGAGGCCACTCCC
The DNA here is from genome assembly GCF_964194155.1 of Cetorhinus maximus. Classification (NCBI taxonomy): domain Eukaryota; kingdom Metazoa; phylum Chordata; class Chondrichthyes; order Lamniformes; family Cetorhinidae; genus Cetorhinus; species Cetorhinus maximus. The sequence continues at coordinate 208,150,655 of NC_135880.1, read as the reverse complement.
GCTCAACTCAACAATGGAGGTGAGGCATTGGAAGTCAATAGTGAATATTATGTTGATGGCTAAAACAAAAACAAAAATAGCTGGAAAAACTCAGCAGGTCTGACAGCATCTACGGAGAGGGATACAGTTGACGTTTCAAGCCCGTATGACCCTTCATCAGAACTAAGACATATAGAAATGAGATGAAATATAAGCTGGTAAAAGGGGGTGGGACAGGAGAGCTCGATAGGGGGCCAGTGATAGGTGGAGGCCAAGAAGAGACTGCCAAAAATGTCATAGACAAAAGGACAAAGGAGTGTTGACGGTGGTGATATTATCTAAAGGATGTGCTAATGGGGCCATTAAGAGAAGTAAGCTAGTGGCAGATGGCCCTAGTGCGGGTGGGGTAGGGGGAAGGGATCAAAATGGGCTAAAAGGTGGAGATAAAACAATAGATCAAAATTAATTTAAAAATAGGAGGGAAGAGAAAAAAATAGTTGTAAAAAAATATATAAATTATTGGGAAAAGGGGGATCAGAAAGGGGGTGGGGATGGAGGAGAGAGTTCATGATCTGAAATTGTTGAACTCTATATTAAGGCAGAAGTGCCTAGTCGGAAGATGAGGTGCTGTTCCTCCAGTTTGCGTTGAGCTTCACTGGAACATTGCAGCAGGCCAAGGACGGACATGTGGGCATGAGAGCAGGGTGATGTGTTGAAATGGCAAGCGACAGGGAGGTCTGGGTCATGCTTGCGGACAGACCAAAGGTGTTCCGCAAAGCAGTCACCCAGTCTGCTTCCAGTTTTCCAGTTTTGCTTTACCCCAAACATTCTCTGTCTAATCCATCAAGAACTTTTATATCTTTAAAGACTTTGCTGATGCTACCTCTCAGGCTTCTTCTTTTGAGAGACAAGAGACCCAACCTGAACATTCTGTCCTGATAGGTATAAACTTGCATAACTTACTGCATGGTGAGGTGAGAGTGACTGCCCTTGATATCAAGGTAGCATTTGACTGCGTGTGGCATCAAGGAGCCCTAGCAAAACTGGAATCAATGGGAGCCAGGGGGAAAACTCTCCACTGGTTGGAATCATACATAGCGCAAAGGGTTGTGGTTGTCGGAGGTCAATCATCTCAGTTCCAGGACATCACTGCAGGAGTTCCTCAGGGTAGTGTCCTAGGCCCAATCCCTCAGCTGCTTCATCAATGACCTTCTTTCCACCATGAGGTCAGAAGTGCAGATGTTCACTGGTTAAGTTGGCCATTAATAGGTTACGCTTTTAGCAATTTTGAGGATTGCAGGGTCAAGTCTAACTAATGCAGATGCCTTTAGATCCCTGTCACAGCTACAGGTCCATAAGAACATTGACTAAAAGCTTGGTGTGGTAATCTGGTGTGTATTTGTTTTTTATTCATTCATGGGATGAGGATGTAACTGGCTAGGCCAGCATTTATTGCTGATCCCTAATTGCCAGAGGGCAGTTAAGAGTCAACCACATTGCTGTCGGTCTGGAGTCACATGTAGGCCAGACCAGGTAAGGATGGCAGATTTCTTTCCCTAAGGGACATTAGTGAACCAGATGGGTTTTTGCAACCAAATGGGGGTTTTCATGGTCATCATCAGACTTATACTTCCAGATTTTTATTGATTTCAAATTTTGCTTTCTGCTATGGTATAATTCAAACCCAGGCCCCTGGGTCCCTGGAATACCAGCTTAGTGACAATACCACTATGCCACTGCCTCCCCTTTAAGAAGAATGTTATAATAGAAGATCACATGATCTTATTATCCAATGACAGAGTATTGTGGGCTACCTTAGTAGTCTGTAGTCTATAGTCAGTAGTGAGTAGTCTAGAACAAGGGTCTGTAATGTAGAAACAGGGTTTTAGTTGTAAGTACACAAGTGTAGCTGCTGAGTTCCTTTGTAACTAAATAGAATGTGTCCTACATAAGAACTGTCTACTGACCTGCTATGTCCCTGATACCAACTCGGACATCCTGAAACAAGTGTGCAACCCAGATCCATTCGCCCAACTAGTGACCAGGATCCAATAAACTGGAGATGAGGTGAAAAATGTAAGAAAAAGCGAGGAAGGAAATGAAATGAAATGAAATCGGGCCTTACCTCGCACGGTAAATGTAAATAGAATCTCTGTCCTAATCGTTGAAGCAATCCTCTCGAAGCATGCCACAGTTTGGAAGAGTTGATCCCTTTGACCCAACTGTGAATGATTGGTCTCATTATGTTGAATGCCTCGCATTCTTTTTCCATGCTAATGACATTGCGGGGGAGGAGAAGAGGAGCACGATCCTCTTATCCACATGTGGGAGTAAAGTTTATGGATTGATCCGAAGTTTAATGGCACCTAGTGCCCCGGATTCGAAAAGTTTTGATGATTTAGTGAACCTTGTGAAGAATCACTACCTGCCCAAGCCCTTGGTAATGAAGCAACAGTTCAAATTTAACTCCAGAAATAGAGCCCCAGGGGATACAGTTGCTTGTTATGTGGCAAGTTTAAAACAATTAACAGAACATTGCGAGTTTGGTACATCTATAAATGATATGCGTAGAGATCGTTTGGTATGCAGTATAAATGAAGATTCGATTCAGAAGAGATTACTGTCTGAAACAAATTTGGATTGTCAGAAGGTGCAGGAAATAGCGCTGGCCATTGAAGACGCATCGACGGACTCGAAAGCCACACAGGGAGCGCAAAATGGCGCCGTCCTCCACATTGGGTGGAGAGCCCCAGCCAAACAGGCATGAAAGTGTACAGCTCTGATAAAAATCGGAAAGCAGACAAATAAAAAGAAATGATTTAGCAGCGAAAACATGGAATAATGGTAACAGAGGTGGAAGCAGATAACCTTGTAATGAAGTGAAGTTTAAAAAAGTCAAATGTTTTTACTGTCTTCGCTACAGACACCTCATGAGACATTGCAAGGGTAGAATCAGGCAGAAAAAAGCCCCTTGAGATTCATAACATAGAAGAGCCTGAAGTAACAGATTATGATATTTATTCATTGTATAATTTAAAGAGGAGAACAGAACCAATCGATGTAACTGTGAGGGTGAATAATAGGCCTAACAGAATGGAGGTGGATACAGGACCTTGCTCTACAGTGATAGGTGAGCATACTTTTAAAACCTGAATCATCAGATTGCAAATGCTGATGCACTTAGTCGTTTACCTTTGAAAGAAAATGACGAAGGTGTTCCAGTTCCTCAAGACCTTGTTTTAGAATTGAACTTCTTAGATTCATCAACGGTATGTGCTGGACAGATTAGAGATTGGACAAGTCGAGACCCGGTCTTATCCAAATTATGAGAACAAGTTATTCAACGGTTGGTCACAAGAACAGGAATCTGACAAAATGAAAATGTATTTTCACAGAAGATATGAGATAACCAGCCGAGATGGTATCTTATTCTGGGGAGCTTGGGCGATTGTTCCTCCAAACACACAAAAGCCTTTGTTAACTGAATTACATAGTGCACATGCAGGTATTTCCCAAATGAAGACCATAGCACGCAGCTATCTATGGTGGCCTGGGATGGATAGAGAAATAGAGAGCTTAGTGAGAAGTTGTATGCAGTGTCAGCAAGTGCAAAAGTTACCTCCAACAGCCCCATTACACCCATGGGAATGGCCAGGAAGGCCATGGGTGCGATTACATATTGACTATGTGGGACCTTTTATGGGGACAATGTTTCTTCTCATTGTTGACGCTCACTCAAAACGGATGTACGTATATGAGGTAAAGTCACCACCTGCTTCTGCTACAATTGACAAGCTACGACAAAGTTTCACCATCAACAAGCTACCAGAAGTCATAGTAGCAGACAACAGTATGGCATTTACAAGTCTGAGTTTAACAGCTTATCAGCCTCAATGGTGTTACTCATGTAAAAACTTCACCAGACCATCCTTCTTTAAATGGCCGAGCAAGCAAACTGGGGAGGTAGGTGTAAGGTGGGGGTGGAAGATGTGACGGAAGGAGTGTGGAGGGGGGAAGGAGTCCAGGGGGAGGAAGGAGTGCAGTGTGTCACATGTAGTGAGTAGTCTAGAGTAAGGGTCTGCAATGTAGAAACAGGGTTTTAGTTGTAAGTGCACAAGTGTAGCTGCTGAGTTCCTTTGTAACTAAATAGAATGTGTTCTACATAGGAACTGTCTACTGATCTGCTATACCTACGGTACCAACTCGGTCATCCCAAAACAAGTGTGCAACCCGGATCCATTAGTCCAACTAAACTAGCGACCAGGATCTAACACTTTGTTAAAGAGAGAAATCTGAAGGAGGGTCTTTAAAGATTAAGGGAGGTAGTGAGGGACAAGCAATTGGGGAAGGAATTCCAGATTTGTGGGCCTAGGCAGCTGAAGGGAGCAGGAGCTGCCGAAAGAGGCCAGAGTTGGATAATTATCATTCCCTGAGGGCCGTAGGCTTAGAGGAGCTACCTGAGATAGAGAGTAGAAGGTGAGCACAGGGAGGATGAGCAAGTAAAGCTTGGTGCTGTTTAGGATATGGGAAGCAGAGATTTAGATGAGGGTGGAATGGGAGGTCAGCCAAGAGGCAATTGGAGCAGTCTATTCTAGAAGTGAAAAAGACAAAGGTAACAGTCTTTGTGGGCGAGCAAGGACAGGGTTGAGGGGTGTGGGGAAAAGATGAGGACTTGTATGTTCTCAATGGTTAACTGGGAGAAATTACAGGACTGGATGTTAGACACACAGCCTAGCAATCTTGAGACAGTGAATGGGTTGACAGAAGAAATAGAGAGGTAGAGTTGGTGTTATGAACCTGACACCTGTCTTCAGATGATGTCATCAAGAGGCAGAAAATAGATAAGGAAGAGGAGTGGAGGGACAAGGATAGAATCCTGGGGGACTCCAGAAGTAACATGCTGTGGAGAGGCCACTGTGGAGATTCTCTGGCAATGATAGGATAGGAAAGAATGGAATCACGTGAGAGCAGTAGACAACTGCTCAACTGGACAATGGAGGAGAGGCATTGGAAGATAGTGATGTGTTCAAGCATGTCTAAAGCTACAGGGAGGTCAAGAAGTATAAGAATAGTTAATGCATTATAGTCAAAGTCGCACATAATGTCATTTGTAATTTTGGCCGGGATTTTCCATGCCTGCTGGCATCGGGCGGGTTTGATGTTGTGAGCGGACAATGTGGTGAGAAGATGGTGAGAAGGCCAATGATCGGCTTTATGATGGCATGAAACCAGTTTGTGATCGTTCGCTCAGGCTGTCGATGGCGGGCCGCATTCCCCGTCATCGGACATCGGGAACCTCATTGTAATAGATCAACACATCATTATAAGGCCAGGCCGCCGGACTCATCCTGCCCCCCCACCGCTGGACCGTTAGCCAACATCGGTGGAAAATATGCCGGTGCAGAACACATCTTGACAGAAGTCAGGACTTACCACATCGCGGACATCGAGGAGCAGAAGATGCTAGAGCCTGACAGCAATGGGAATCTGAGGAATGTCCATGACACGTTGGGTGGATTCTTACGGATATGGCTCTGCTGCAAAGCAGCTCACAGAAGTTGGAAAGTCACCACTGATGCTCAAAATGGATGATGGTTGAGGTGATGGGAGAGGAAGGTCTAGGATCGACTGGGAGAGGAAGATGTGTCAGGGAGGTGCAGTTGGGAGGGGGGCAATGAAGGTGTCAGGGAGGGGTGAGGTTGGGAGGGGGGAAGGAAGGTATCGGGGATGAGGTTGGTGGGTAGGGAGTGCAGGGGGGAGGGCGTAATGGGGGAGAAAATGGCAACTGGGGAGGTAGATGTAAGGGGGTGGTGGAAGATGTGAGGGAAGGAGTGCGGAGGGGAGATGGATTGCGGAGAGGTGAAGGAGTCCAGGGGGAGGAAGGAGTCCAGAGGGACAAAGGAGTGCAGAGGGGGGAGGGGGTATGGGCGGGTGAAGGAGTGGGACGAGGGGAGGGAGTAAGGGTAGAGGAAGAAGTAAGGGTGGAAGAAGGGGTTGGGAAGGGGGCAGTACTAAAGCTGGAGGAAGAAGTGAGGGAGTCTGAGGGAGTCAAGAAGGGGAAAGGTCTAAGCGGCAGGGGGAGTGCAAGGGGTGGGTATGGGAGATCAAAGTGGGGGTGAAGGGGTTCCGGTGGGCAAGGGGTCCAGAGGGGGAAAGGGGATCCGGGGGAGGGATGTCCTGGTGAAGAGAGGGGTCTGATGGGTCCATGACTGCCTCCTGGGGAGTGAGCTGAGGCGGGCGTGGTATGAGGGAAGGGTGAGAATGATTGAGGGCAGAGTGAGGCGGTAGGGTGAGAGGGTGAATGTTCAACCAGAGCAATAGAAGGGACGGTGAGGTTGGTTGGTGGGGACTTGGTGGCAGACACTGACCCTGGGGGTGGGAAGGAGGAGGTCGGAGAGGTTAATGTGGGTGACGGTGGGATTTTTGGGAAGGAAGGAAACGTGCATGTTCACCTGGACATTCCCAAAGGAAAAGGGTTGTGGCTGTAGGCCACGGAGGGGAGGTGGAAGGTGATGCCAAGGGGGCCAAATCTGATGGCAGAAAGGAAATGGGCTACTGGGAGAGGGTAAAGGATGGGGAAGCGAAATTAGCACCATGCTGTCCAGATCGAAAGTGAAACGAGAGCCATGGTAGGTGAGATCAGGTGCTGCATGGGAGTGTGATCATTGGATGGACAGAGATGCAGGTCGGCTCATATGGTCAACTGAAAGGGAACTGCAACAGGCAGTATTCAAAATGCTCAAGGCATTGAGGTGAGTATGATACACGAAGGATCCATGTGTGTGGGAGAGTGCTTGCACGAGGCTCTGAAAAGCCCTGCCCCACACGCACTTCTCCCTCCAGAATCAATCATTGACCAGCTGCTCCCTCTGAGGCTACAGAGGACGATGTTGAGGGGTTTGCAGGCAAAGGGAACTTGGAGGGAGAGGACAGCCTCTGAGGTTCCTGAGTGGATGACCCAGGGGTGACCCGCTGCTGCTCCTCCTCCCTTTGGGTGCCCAGTAGCTCCGGCCTGACTCCTTGAGGGGAAGGAGCACCTGGATGTCGAGTTGCCCCATTTCCCTCTTGTGTTGCCACTGCAGGAAGTGGCTCCCGTGATGGAGTGCAGGCCTGTACACGTCTCCGCTTTCTGCTGGACCAGGGTCTCCATGGCGTCTGCCATTGTCCCCGTGCAGACCTCCATACACATACATGTGGGCACCACTTCATCAGAGAGTAGGCAGACGCACTCCTCTGACTCACGAGCCACTCTGTTGAGGGCTTCCAACAGCTCTGCATGATGTTCCCACACCCTCTGCAGACTCTCCAGGATGAGTTGGAAGGCCAAATCTAGAGGCTTGTCATCTGACTTGGACCTCACAGACACCTGATCCCCAGCAGTCCCCCGAGGGCCAGGGAGCTCACACCAATCTGCCTCCTGCTTCTGCGAACAAGTGTCTATGTGATGATCCCCAGATTGTGAACCCAAGCCTGCTCTAGATCCAGGTTCCACTGAGGCGTATGTCTCTGCGCTGGTGCAGGGTGTGGGTTAGTGCTGTGACGGGTCTTCCAGACTGCTGATTCCCAGCTCTTAACTGGAGGAGGTGTCCTCTTGGCTGGAGGTGAGGACGTGGATGGAGCAGAGGGACTGGCTGGCTGAGGGTGTTGGTCGCTTGGCAGAGCTCCCTTTGAACCAAAGTAGAGATAAGTAGTGCATGACAGCAGAGCCAAAAGCAGGAGAGAGAGAGCACTCACAGTTGCGTTGAGAGAGGGATGGTGTGGTGCAGAATCCTCATGAGTGTGTTCACCGCCGGCCTCACTGTCACTGCAGGCACGGTCCATGTCCTCACCAGTGAGCACAATGGCACACTCCTCAAAGTGAGCGAGGGGCCTAATGTGGACCACTCCGCTCCCTGGAACCTCTCCCTGCTTTTGTGGGCCAGCTTCCCCTGCTTGAAAACAGATGGAGTGTGAGCAGGACACATGGCACCGTGTGGAATGTTTGTGTGGTGAGCGGAGCCATGCACAGGATGAGGACGCGATCTCCAGAGGATATGAGCCTGATGGAGATGTGAGGGTGTGTGAGAGAGTTAGTGGTGCTGTCCCAGTGGATGGGTTTGTGAGTGTGTGAGCTGAGAGTGATGAGAAGAATGAATTACCTTGGCGGAACGAATGAGACCATTCATCCTTTGGCGACACTGGGTGGCTGTCCTCTTTTGTACGGCATTGGCGCTGACCACTGTTGCCACCAAGCCGGATTGATGATGTTGCTGCCCATCCCGCGGCTACAGCGGGAGTAGAGGACATCACAGCGAGCCTCCACTGCGTCCAAAAGGTGCTCGAGGGATGCATCATTGAAGCTGAGGGCTGCAGTCTTTTTACCTATCACAGCCTTGTCTTCTGAGCAGCAGTCATAGGCTGGAAGCAATGAGAGGTGTGCATGCGGCTAGAATTTAAATATGGCGCTTGGCATGATGAAGCAACGAGGTGATGGCATGGCGGGCGAATGAGAGCCCACCCGCTGTAGAAACAGCGTGTTTCCTGGGAATGCATAATTAATGCGGCAGGTTTGGGACGATATGGTGTGAAAAGCCGCCATTGCGGCCAGCGGGTAAAACATTATTTTGCCCACCTGTTACTGCACTTAGTGCAAATCTGGGACAATTCTGCCCTTTGAATATCATCATTTCATATTCTGGCTGAAGAGGATTCCTGATGAGAGGAATTCAAAAATTGAGTTGCAAAAAGATGAGCATGGCTCTTGGAGGAGAAAATACACTCTAAGACTTGAGATTAAAGGGAGGCTGGAGATAGGGTGAAAGTTTGCAAGGACAAAGGGGACAAGGGTGAATTTGTTGGATAGGGATCGATGACAGAAGCTTTGAAAGCACTCAAGGAGAGGCAACAATTTATAATGTCTGTTAGCATAGGGGCCAGGAAAGGAAATTGAGTTGTCATCAAATTAGTGAAATGGGGTTAAGAGAACAGAAGGTGGATTTCATTGCCAAGCTCAGAGGACATAAGAGGGAACAGGAAGGATATTGGAGAAAAATGCAGGTTTAAGGCAAAGCAATGCAGATTCTTAGAGGAGTTTTGGCTTAGAACTGTAAAAATGATAATGGATACAGTGAGCACTGATAATTATAAGGAAAGTGAGAGTCTCCTGCGAGAACAATTTGCATTTGCACAGAAAAGTGAATGTTGGCATGATGTGGTTTTAGGTACATATATCTTGTCTTTATGCTGCTGTTACTATTTTGACACTACCACCATGCATTTATACAGTGTGTTTAACATAGTAAAATGTCCCAAGGTACTTTACTGGAATAATTATCAAACAAAATGTTGACACCAAGATACATAAGGAGATATTAGGACAGGGGATTAAAGAGGTAGTTTGGAAAAGTTCATTTCTAGGATGATGCTTAAATCTTGTCAAATTCCAGTCATATTGTACAATTTACATCAAGGTAGAGGCAATCATTAATAAAAGGGCTATCCATTTGCAATAAAAAGCTAATACAGGTAATCACTTAAAATTAATTTAGTTGGAAATCATATTGGTTTATTTTACACTTTAAGCCTGAAGTCAATTCTGAATTTTGCATGATGATGAGGCTGTCGTAATTTTGAAATTTCAGCACCTGCATAAATAACTCAGCCTGTCCCCTATGTTTCCCTCTCCCGTGGTCATCATTAAACTCAGCCTGTTAGCCCTGTTTCTCTGCCTACAGATGTTGCCTGAATTGCTGTGTACTTCCAGCATACTTCTGTTTTTATTTAAGATTCACAGCGTACTTTACTCTCCTGACCACAGTTGGACATGTAGGCTAGAGCTTGGGCTGATTTTAGTCTGAATTTCTCAACTAATTCAAAGTGAAGTCAAATCTGTTCTTTTTAACAAGTTACTGAAAATCTCCCTGCACATTAAAACCTATTCAAGTTCAGCTAGCGCAGCATCATTTGGGGGATCAAGGCTTTCAAGTTTTAAAAAAAACTCAGATGTCTGTGGAAGAATTCAAACTCAGGTTCACCTAATCGTGCTTATATCTTTGAAGTCTACACACATTAATAAATTTTAACTGAGTTTCAAAAAGAGCAAAGGATGTTTAGTGAGAAGTGAAAGCTGAGTGGACTGCTAAGCTATAAATGAATATAATTAACATGGACTGATACAGTTTTGATGAGTGACTTTCATTTCAGAAAGAAAGACTTGCAGTTATACAGTATCTTTCATGATCTCAGGATGTCCCAAAATGCTTTACAGCCAATGAAGCACTTTTGAACTGTAGACTCTGTTGTAAAGGCAAAATACTGCGGATGCTGGAAATCTGAAACAAAAACAAAAAATGTTAGAAAAACTCAGCAGGCCTGACAGCATCTGTGACACTGTTGTAATGTTGGAAACATGACAACTAATTTGTACACAGCACGTTCCTTCAAAACGTTAATACGATGATGATCAAGTTTGTAATGTTGATTGAGAGATAAATGTTGGCCAGGACACTGTTGTAATATGCCTTTAAGGGATTTCAGCATGATATCACTAGAAAGGAAGTGTGTCACGCCATCCAGTTTTAGTTTCACTTTTGCTTTTACGCATAACACAGCACCGCCAGCTCTGCTGATGTGTCTTCAAGCTTCATACCTTTTTATACCTGTTCTCATGCGCTAGTCTTAATAAATGAACCCACAACATGTTTACCCAATCCCTTATGAGTGATTGGTGCCTTAATATCATTATATAAACACAGCAGATACTAGGGCTAACTCCCCTGTTCTTCTTCAAAATAGCACCATGGGATCTTTTACATGCTCCTGAGAGGATAGACAGGACCTCAGTTTCATATATCTCATCCAAAAGATGGCACCTCCAACAGTACAGCACCTCCTCAGTATTGCACTCAAGCATCAGCCTAGATTTTTGTGCTCAAGTTCTGGAGTGGAACTTGAACCCACAAACTTCTAACTCAGAAGCAAAAGTGCTGCCAACTGGGCCACAGATGACACCTTCATTTAACACTGGTAGTCAGTTAAAGGAAAACATTTACTTGACGAGCTATCACAGGTAATAATTGGCTAGAGTGTCACACAAGGCCCATGAGCAGGTCCAGAAAAATAGGCCAAGTAACAATTTCTATTAACCTTCAATGCCACTGGCATAACAATTGGTATTTAATTGAGTGGAATGATTAGCCATGAATATGTCTTCCCACTTCCCCACAGTCGCTGAAGTAATACAAGGTGAAGCAGAGTTCATTGCCTGATTGGTGCTATGAAGACATACGGCTATATAATGAGAACTTTTGGATGTGGTCTGCAATTTCAGCAGTGTCAAACCAAATTGTTCAGCGTGAAAAGGACTTCAAGCATGCAACATCTAAAACCTTAACTTGATGTAGGCATTTGAATACACAAAAGCTGTTTCAATCATTTTTGCTCTGAACGGGCGCTTTATTTCCAATTCTCTGCAGTTTCAAAGTACCAATCTCCAATTCCCTGTCTGCTTCGGCACATTTAATTTCCCTGCTTTCTTTTTTCTTATAAACTAAAACTGTCCTGTAATATAAAAAGCAATGAACAAACTCTGGCAAATGTTTGAATTCGCCTGACAAAATCTAAGGGGAACCTTTTGTTGACGACCTGTAGCAACAAGAACACCAACAACTTGGTGCCAAATTACTTTTGCTAATTGTTTCACTTTACCGAGCTTCAGTTAAAAACTCTAAAATCATTATCAAATGAAATTGCAGCCTGGTTAAAATACGACTTAAATGTTAATCGAAAGGTATTGTCTGAATATCATTATGTGAGTACACAAGTAGTGCCCTTTTGTTAAAACCATGTTGCAAAGCGAATGCTCTTTCACAGTTCAATCTTTAATGGCATTTTTAAAATGTCAGAATCACTGAAACTAAAGGAACTGAGGAGCAGATCAACTGCTTCTAGCCCAAATAACAACCTCTAGTAGAAGACCTGTACAGCTCCCCTGGGTACAGAGTACAAGTCAGAACCATTAAATGAGCAGACTGTCTAAAGTGTCTCTTGTATCTTACCACTCCATCTATTGATCACAAGATGGCCACTACTAAGTAAGTAACAACATTAGCTAATAGGATTCCTAGCTCCCCAGTGAGCTACCCATCAATCCTATGTAGTTACAACTAAAGAGTCACACTGCAATAGAGCTCTCCAAATTACAGCCCACATGCCACAAGTGACTTGCAATCCCTGGCACTCTGACTCATGAAATCCAGGCAATTCAGGCTAATTTGTTACTTGTTAATTTGCATGTTTGAATTTCATGGGCTGGTGGGTTTGGAAATGGCACTGATGCCGTTTCTTTGGCTAAATCTCAAAATATATTAGCATTTGCAGCTTGAGATATATGTAAATTAAGCAGGGCATTGAGTTAAAAATTGTATGTAACCTGCAAGGCCCCCTGGTAGGTGACCCATAAAGTTGGTCATTCTTGAGCCAGGAGAATCTCTGAGGCCCGATTGTGTCAGAACAGCAGTTCTCATGGTGTAAATCAGTGATGTGAAATGAGTCCAGCCCATGCACCAGATTGCTCATGGTGAGCTTTGCATAGCCTACCAGAATGGGACATGAATCTCCTGGCCTTTGCTTCCAACACAGGGGAGAACTGTGCATTTTAATTTTGTGTCATAGTGACTCCCCACCCTTCCATGGCATTGCCATTGCAATGGAATCCATGGTGTAGTTTTTGAGACAGATCCTAACTGGAAAAAGAAACTGCCAGTTTTGAGGGAAATGAAGACTGAAACTGAGATTGGAAACCAAAGCTTTTGGGAAAACTGAAACTGGTTGGAACCAGATAAAAGAGCACAGAGTCATCCAAGTGCAAATGGTGATTGTATTGTTGCAGTACAGACATGATGAAGAAGGCAGAGGCTGGATCCAAGAGCTGGGAATAGGCAAATACAGAGTTGCAGAGGCTGTTTCTGTTAACTGAAGATAACATTGGTGGATCCACGCCATCCAGACAGAGTTAAGGAAATCCTGCAGACGTGTGCCATTTTGGTGAAGACTAGTTGGTTGTGCGCTGCTGGTGATTAAATCCTGGAAGGAAAGGAGCAGCAATTCATCTTGAGAAAGACAGGGGTTTGAAGGACTTTGGGGCTGAGATTGATTATGTATATGCTGTGTGGACTGCCGCATAAATCTGTATGGTCTGTTTTATTTATATCTGCCATTTTACATGGAATTTATAGTTTTTAATTGACTGCAGTTTACCCATTATATCATGTTTAAATTAAGTTGACTTTAAGAACTACCATTCTTACACAATCAGGGCTTGATTGGTACAGTAAAAGTTAAAAAAAATTAAACGTTGCCCATCAGCTTTCCCATTGGGGTCATGTGGGAAGTTCAGTTCTTTCACATTATTGGTCTCTAAGGATTAAAAGCTGCTGTTTAGATCACTGTAAAACCTAGTCAGAACTTGTATGGCCTATCCTCATGCTGATAAGCACATGCAGGATTCTCCTTTGCATATTTAAAATGATCCAATGGCAATTTCAGGTGGCCATCAGGTATGCCTAAATTGGTAAACATTACATCCCAGAATACCAGCAAAACACATACCAATTGCTAGTTCAGTGTGTCCAAGCAAGCTTTGCCAAATACCAGGATGTTGAATTAGGCCAGCCATATAAAAATGCATTTGACACCCCTGGTATAGCTGCAACTGCACTGGCAATGGAATGGGCTGTACATGCTAAATTTTGCGATGCCAGCCACATGAGTAGTACATACAAGGGGGCAGAGTTATTTTTTTGGGTAGAATTAATCCTTGCCATTTAACTTCTGCAGCACAGTGTTGGTTTGGTTGCAGTTTGTAATGCAGCACAATGTAAATGCTACAGGAAAGCCTTGCTAAGCAGACCGGCTGATTTCAGCAGAAGGTCATTGTTACGACCAAGGGAGGAGGATCGAATGGCTGTACTCTTTGCCCTCTCCTCGTTTGATGGCAACAGGTTTTCTTTGTTTGAAAGCGATATACATGCCAATTCACTGAGCACTTAACTATTTATCCACCGCGATCATAAAAGAACCGGTAGGACAGATTTTCTTGAATTTATAAAAGAAAGAGGTTAGTTTTATCATACTTAAACCAATTTAATTAAAATAGTAAAATGTGTACCAACTTACGCACAGAGACACACACACACACACAGTCCACACACACAAATGCAGATTACAGAAGAACAAGTTCACCAAATTAGACTCCACAGAAGTTAAAACGAGATCAGTCTGTAGTTTGGTGAGTCAGCTGGCTTCAGGGTGAATCTGGTAATCTTGCTGCTTTCTCTCGGTGGTCTTCAGCTTTTAGCATTGAGGTGGTTTAAAATTGCAGGTGGATGATCGATCTGTTCTTCTGGAGACACAGCTGTGAAGTTGAGTTCTTTTTATAAAATCTCTGTCTGCTGCACATGGAGAGAGAGTCAAACAATAGCAGACTAGGCGCAAAGGCTTGCAAGTTGGGTGGAGAAAGAGAGAGAGAGAGAGAGAGTGAGGATCTCTCTCAGCTTCTCAGCTGCTTGTCCTCAGTTCTGCTGAGAAAGCATGTGCTTAAGACATATAAAGAGTTTGTTTGTCATGTGACTGCACAGGTCAACAGACCAATAATTCAAACATGATTGCGTATCCTGATTGTAACTTGGTTAGGTCAGGCCTGAAGATTCCCCCTCTTAGCCAGGGTCCCATTGTTCAAGTGATTAGGTTTGGTGGTTTGTCTCCACACTGTTTGAGTATCTGGACATTGTGCTAATGGAATAGAAAATATAGTTCATTCACATTCCCCTGTGGTTATTGTTTTTGATGGGTTTTTTGCAGGCATGCCATCTCCATCTCAATGGGGTTGGAATGTGGAATTTACAACAATGCAAACTACATAGCCATCTTGACTGTGAGTTCAAGACTTTAGAGTTAGAGTTTTTTTTTAAAGTTCAATTCATTTCTGGCCAGTGGATTAAGATAATTATATGACACATTAAAGCATATCTTCATGACAAAAATATGAGTAAAATGTCCAAGGATGAAATTGATAAGTGACATCCTACTAAAATATATCTATACTTCCAACACTGACTGAATCATAAGCAGCTGGCTTTAAAGATAAGGCCAAAACAGATCAGGCCAATGACAAGGTGCGTACATTCTGTACGAGTGAAATACACACTCACACAAAGCCATAAAATTGAGCATCAGTCTCGAATAATCTTACTTTCAAATGTGGGTTGGATATGCCTTCAGGATTTCCTGGGCAATGCTCAAGAAAAATCAAATGCCCCCTTCACTTCCATAATGTATGCAGATTAAGGTTCCAGCTAACCAACAGTCTTGGAAAATACCAGATGGGATAATAAATACACTTAAAGCCCACTCACTCAATTTCCTTGCCCCTTCGCCCATGCCTTTTGTCCAACTTCAGAAAATTGACCCTGTTGTTTGGTTAAATGTCAACTTTCCATCAGGTTTCAAAGTCTTCACTTCAGGATTTTCCAGCCAGTGTCAGAAGACTGGAAATCCTAGTGCAGCAAAAAGCTTGGGAAAAATGAGGAAAAACCCAAGTCAGAGGTGATGTAGAGATTACTGGGACAAGACTTCATTCTCAAAGGTGTTACGTTGGCACAGTTCTCTGCACTGTGCACTGAGATTATTGCTACCTCAATTATAATACTATAACTGCTTGAATCTCAAACTGATTAGACACTTGAAAAGGATGTGCTGGCCCTGGAGAGGGTCCAGAGGAGGTTCTCGAGAATGATCCCAGGAATGAAAGGCTTAACATATGAGGAACGTTTGAGGACTCTGGGTCTATACTCGATGGAGTGTAGAAGGATGAGGGGGGATCTGATTGAAACTTACAGAATACTGAAAGGCCTGGATAGCGTGGACGTGGGGAAGATGTTTCCATTAGTAGGAGAGACTAGGACCCGAGGGCACAGCCTCAGAGTAAAGGGAAGACCTTTTAGAACAGAGATGAGGAGAAACTTCTTTAGCCAGAGAGTGGTGAATCTATGGAATTCATTGCCACAGAAGGCTGTGGAGGCCAGGTCATTGAGTGTATTTAAGACCGAGATAGATAGGTTCTTGATTGGTAAGGGGATCAAAGGTTACAGGGAGAAGGCGGGAGAATGGGGTTGAGAAACTTATCAGCCATGATTGAATGGCGGAGCAGACTCGATGGGCCGAATGGCCTAATTTCTGCTCCTATGTCTTATGGTCTATGGTCTTAAAACTATAGTTGAAGGAATCTGCAACTGAATAGCATGCCAGGAATCATCATCCACATGAGTGGAGCTACAAAATGGACACCACAGGGAAAATAAGATTTAGAATCGGAAAGGAAAGCTTGCTGTTGGATATCAACCTCTGATTCATCTAATACCTAGAAAGAAGTGGATACTGCCTGAGGAAACAAATTCGAGTTGTTTGAGGAAAATATTATCCAAGGAGTTGCACATTTAGTATTTTGAAATGGTTTTCTACTTTCAAACCGATCCTGAAAAATAAAGCACTGGAATGATACACAGATGTCATTCAGCTGAATAAGTGCTAGGAAAGCAGGCAAAAGCCAAAGATTCAGTGCTATCTGCAAACCATTAATCAAGGACAGCATGTTCAAAAAAGGAAAAGGTTGTTGGTTACAGTACAGCACTAGTTGTAATACCTCTCCTTTCGATTCAATGAAACTAGCTGCCCTGCATTTAAGGGTACTCCAATGACATTAAGTTGCGTGAAAAATATATATGGTAAAATCACTGGGTAATATGGGTTTTATTTATATTCGTTCATGAGATGAGCTGGCGTCGCTGGCTAGGCCAGCATATATTGTCCATCCCTAATTGCCCTTGAGAAGGTGGTGGTGTGCTGCCTACATGAACTGCTGCAATCCATGTTATGAATTAGGGTTCTTTAAAATAAGTGGCCATTTGCCCTGAATTGCACTGCCAATAAGATGACATCACAGTCATTTTCATTGGGTTTTTACTTTGTGTAGCAAAGTTGTGTAGTTCATGTTCTTCAATCCATTCAGTGCTCACTGGAGAGTGGAGATTTCTCAGAGTGATGTTGGATGTCAAAATCCACTGATATTGAAATGTTGGAGCTATGAGAACTGTCAGAAGTGGGTGAATTGCTTGTAAACAGCAGCCTGGCATGAACTCTTCTAACTACCAAGTCTTTGTCTTACAACATATCACTGATGCTCAGCGAGCTTTGTTGGCAGTTTCTGTAACGCACCTGGCTGATCCATCCCATGGGTGGAATTAATCATAAACCAGTGAAGAACGACAACTGACAGCTCTAGACACTGAAAGGATCCATTTCTTGAATACATAGGACTCACCACCTCTGGCTGAAACTTTTATTTTCCAAGTTGATCATCTACTGGGGCCTCTCTCTCTCTT
Source organism: Cetorhinus maximus (assembly GCF_964194155.1). NCBI lineage: Eukaryota > Metazoa > Chordata > Chondrichthyes > Lamniformes > Cetorhinidae > Cetorhinus > Cetorhinus maximus. Next base: position 208,133,259 of record NC_135880.1, on the reverse strand, counting down.
CAGGTGCCATGCACTAAGAGGGTGTTGGCAAGTGTGGGCCTCCATGTTAATCATGCTCTGGAGGCATGGATCATCTTCGTTGATGACACATTCATCTAGATTGCGAGGGCCTTTAAAAAGATTGCTCTTTGTCTACCCTGGGCCCAGTGAGTAGTTTTATTGGGTTTTCCCTCATGAGATTATAAAAATTAGATGGTCTCCAATAGTACAGACTGCGCACAGCTGGTGGAGTTATTCTCTTATGTCTATGTTAAATACAAGCTGCTATTTTCCAATTCATGAAATGCAATATATTTTTAAATATGTAAAATTTTGCAAATCCACAATAATAAATCTGTTATCAGCTTTTTAAATGACTCAATTAATTCATTACTTGTCTGGATGAATCAGTTTGGCCCCTTAACAACTGGGTCACGTTCTATTGTAAGATACGTTAAATTCATAGGTAGTATAAGACAGAAAAGAGGCCATCTAGACCATTGTGCATCTTACTGCTTATAGAAATTATAGTGTTTAGTTTTTGGATATGTTGCACATAGGGCTGGATTTCTAGCTCGCGGGCGGGCACGCACCCAATGCAACCGAGTGTAAAATGATGCACGGTGACGTCGGGTGAGCATCCCGACATCATTGCGCAGTCATGTGATATTTCGGTCAGCGGGCACGTGCCAGAGTCAGCAGCGCACCCGCCGACAATTAAAACCTTACGGTTGGCGGGCAGGCAAAAAGTGGCCTTTGCATTTTTTTGGAAACCTCATCCACGGGCGGGATAAGGTTTCCAACTGCAAAAAAGATAAAATTAAAAAATTTAAAATTTAATTCTTAACATGTCCCTGCTCATGAGACAGTGTGACATGAGGGGACACGTTTTATAACATTTTTAACATCTTTATTTTTTTAATTTTGAAAACTGTTGGTCTCCCTGAGGAAGCTCTGTGCCTCAGGGAGATTTTCAAGCGCGCACCTGCGTGCATGCGTGAATTTCACGCTCGCTCTCCTCCCCGTTCCTCACACCACACCACACAGGCAGCCCTGAGCGCTGCCCCTCGCGTTTCATGCTGGGCGGGCCTTAATTGTCCCACCAGCATGAAATCGCAGTCCGGCCCCGATTGTGGGCGGCAGTCGGCTTCCCGACCGCTCCCACCTGGCCCCTTCGAGCCCGCTCGACAAGGGAAAAATTCTGCCCATAGTCTTTATCGGGGGACAGAGGTGAGGCCTTAAGATGCGGCGAGCCGTTCCAAAATTCATTGACTTTGGTGGGACTGGAAAACCCCACTGGCAGGAGGGGCCATAAAACTTGGCCCAAGGCCTATACCCTAGTTAAGTTTGTGGGGAAACATGTTCTCCATACATGAAAATACTGTTTTAAGCTTATTACTAGCTAAAAGCAGAGTTATACCCATTGTCGTCTGCATGCTGTACAATGCAGAAGGATGTTACCTGTTCCAGAAGTAATACCATAGCAAACGTGATATGACGGGACAACAAACTGTGAGCAAAATATGGAGAGTTCTTATTGCAGTTGCTGGCCGTGTAATTTGCCGATCTTTGATCATTGTAACTTTAATTAATATAAAAGGCTTTCTTGTTTGAAAGTTTGAATTTGCATTTCCCAGTGGAATATCAATAATTTAAAATCACTGGACTGCAAAAATTAGTCCCAATAAGTTCATACTTGAAAAATTAATCTCCAGGATAATCACGTAACAAAGTCTTTAAAAAAGCATGCAATTATTTCAATAATTCATTTTGACATCAATATTGATTGCTTGACATTTTTGATTTCAGTCACCAAAACTAGTGGCTGTTTAATTTGCTATTATAAAGCAACCAGTGTCATTGTGAGTATATACTATTGCTTAGGGATTTAATAGTGATGTTTCACTATGTGGTGGCATAATATTATTGTCACTGCGCTATTATTCCAGAGACCCGGGTTAATACTCTGGGGACCCGGGTTTGAATCCCACCACAGAGATTGAAATATAAATCCAATAAAAATCTGGAATTAATAGTCTAACGATGACCTCAAAACCACTGCCAATTGTCACCTGGTTCACTAATGTCCTTTAGGAAAGGAAATCTGCCATTCTTACCTGGTTCTGGCCTACGTGTGACTCCAGACCCACAGCAATGTGGTTGACTCTTAAATGCCTTCTGATCAAGGACAGTTGGGGAAGGGCAATAAATGCTGGCCTAGGCAGTGAAGCCCACATCCCATGAACGATAAAAAAAATGAGTGAAACAGTATCCCAGGTTGTTGCGTGTCATTTATATCAAGAGCAGAGGTAAAAACTTTTAGACCAGAGGGTGAGGTGGAGGGGAGTTGTGGTGGGTGGCTGGGTGGGGGGGTGCTGGTGGGCAGGGGGCGTGGTTCGCCAGGGAAACAGATCACGGAATTACGTTTTGCAACGCTACTGATGTTTTGTTTTCCTTGCAGAATGAAGTTGAAGGGCTGAGTCTCAGGGTGCCGGGCACCACCAAGTCTGAAAAGGATAGAAAGTAAGGCTATTAAGAAGAAGCAGTTTGGCAATGCTGAGCTTGAGTTTTAAAAGGCTGTTGCTTATAAGAAATCGAGAAAAGTTGCACAGTTTTCTGATGTTGTAGAATAATAGAATGGGTACAGCACAGAAGGAGGCTGTTTGGCCCATCAGATCTGTGCTGGAGTTGGCAGCAGGGCAGTGAATTGATTTCTGCATGGTGGATGCGGGAAAGAAAAACAGCATTGAGGATTGGGTGGGGAGGGGCGGTGGGGTTGGGGGAGTTGGGGGGGTGGTGGGGCAGGTGGTGCCTTACAAGTGGCGGGCCAGATCGGAGTCTTGAAGATAAAGAAGTGGCAGAACAGCTTGGATGGGTATATCGTCACCAAGTACGTGGCAGGGAAATTACCTCTTAAGCAGAGGTGTCTTGGGTTTCCCTGGAGGGGGTGAGGTAGACAAGGTGTCTATTATCAAGTTCAGACACTGCTTTACGGAGTGTCTGGAGAAGGGGGATAGGGCCCCTTTCAAAGAAGTAGCAGTCATCCAAGGTCAGATGGGTTAGTAAAAGCTAAGGGCCGAAAATATTAAAGCCTTTCAGTTGGGGCACTTCACTGCGCTGAGAAATGTGACAATGTTTTTCAAGGGTGAAATTTCACAGCAGCGGGATTTTACATTCCCCCCGAAACCAACGAGGTTTAGAATGTCTCGCCGCATTTTACAGTCCCGTCCCTGCCCAAACGGGGCCGTCAAATTCTGCCCCAGGAGTCAGATAATAAAGTAAAACAATCTTGTTTCTCTGAATTCCACCATGCCACAAATAAGGTGGAGATATAAAAGAAAATTTGGGGTTCAGGAAAATGGTTGGGGGAAAGTAAAAAAATTAAGCTGATAGACCCACAGCATAGTTAAGCTGCTGTATGAAAACTCAAAAAAAAAGGTGAAAAATAACATGTGTGAATATGTTTCTGGTGTGTTTTGCTGAGGAATAAATCATTTCCCTGTCTGAATGTGATTTCCTCGTGTGTCTGTAAGTGCTGTTTTGTATCAGTGCACTAAAGGATTGTTAGCTCTTTGGGGTCTGGTCTTGCATGTTGCTTAAGTTTTTTTTGTGGTTGTTTACTATGTATTATGGTTAAGACTTTAAACTGGTTTAACCTCTAATTTGTTTTATTTTTCTCTTACCCACTAACCACACCACCACCCCCCCCCACCCCCTGAACTCGTGATCTGAGGATACTTTTGTCAGTTTGAGTTTAAAAAATTCTGTGTTTTTTTGTGTGTATTTTGGTTAAGGGCTTGTGAGGTTGTAGTGTTCTGTCTCTTAAGAGGCTGTGGCTACAGAGATCGTTGTATGAGATTTTACAAGCTGCAAAGACAAAACATTGATTACTCTGTTCTTTTGTGTGAAAGCAGGCTTTTGTTTTGGGCTAAGTATGCTAAGTATTTTCCTGGCAACTTACTTTGTTTTGAGCTGTTTTATTACAGGCACTTTAGATGTTTAACAAAAGAAGTATTGCAATTTTTTAATATAAAAGCACATGCCATATTTTTCTGTTTGTGTGCGAAATAAGCTGAATTTTGTGTGGATGATGTTTGTGTGCCTCGAGGTTCAATATTTTTCTTCCCAAAATTGTGATGTTGTGGTTGTAGTTTCTCTATCGTTTAAAGGCTAACAAAGAGAGGTAATTGGTGAGATAAATTTTTCAAGTTATGAACCTGGAGTCATGATTGCTGGCTAGAATCATGATTCCTGGGTATTTTTGATAAACATGTGGGGATTTTAATGCATATACAAATTCACACATGTGTGAATGAGGTAGTCTTACAATCTTTATTAGAGTTAACTCTTTTCTTGGATATCCTTGTAACTCTTTCAAGTTATCAACAGATCGCATGTAACTCTTTTGAGTACATTCACAGTTCTTGGTTTTCCAGGAGTGGGACATGAACCCACAACCTTCTGATTCAAAGGCAAGGGTGCTATGAACTGAGCCACAGCTGACACCTCGTTGAGATAGTCTTACAAGGCTGACTGGAATTTGTGATATTTAAAGTGGTTATAACCAATCCAAAATTGGATTGTTCTCAGGTGAAAAACTTGTTACAACATTTAAGGATTTGGGAATTTTGTCTCTGGAGAAAGGGAAAATTTTGAGATTGGATACTGCTAATTGGAACTTGAGCTCAGACTGCCAAAAGTAAGGGGGAAAAAAAGGGAGCTTGGAATTTTTAAACAATTGGAAGGTTGATTTAAAACACTGTCTGAGGAGAACGTTATGAAATCTGAAGAAAGGTGGCAAAGATATCATTAGAATTCAAAACAAAGAAACAAATTCTATTTTACTATGTGTATTGGGTATTATAAGATATTGGGTATGATGAGTTTTTAAGTTTCTGAATTGTCAGATATGTTTGGATGAATTAACTCATTTTGCCCCAAGCAGAATGGGTCTTTTGTGGTTTTTTACAGGTAATTGCAAGTGGAACAAGATTTGCAATAACTTTGAGAAGTTGAGAATTTATCTACAGACTTTTAATGTCACATCATAGCCATGGACTAAAGACTTCGTACGGAATCGTCCCAGATTTGCATTAAGTGTGGGAGCGGGTGGGTAAAGTGACGTTTTACCAGCCGGCTGCGATGGTGGGTTTTCACGCCGTATCATCCCAAACCTGCCACATTATTTATGCACTCCCGGGAAACATGCTGTTTCAATGGCGGGCGGGCTGTTATCTCCCGCCACATCATCATCCCGCTGCTACATCACGTCAGGCGCCATATTTAAAGTCCAGCCTCAAGCACACATCTCAGTGCTTCCAGACCACCACTGCTGCATGGAAGACATGCCCCTGAAACTGAAGAAGATCACAGCCCCCAGGTTCAGCGACGCGTCCCTTAAATGCCTTTTGGATGCCGTGGAGGCCCGCCAGGATGTCCTCAACACCCACTCTGGCCGCAGGATGGTGAGCAACATCATTAACCCAGCTTGGGAGGCGGTGGCAGCAGTGGTCAGCGCCAATGCCCTTCAAAAGCAGACAGCCACCCAGTGCCGCAAGAGGATGAACGATCTCCTCCATTCTACCAGGGTAAGTTACTCTTCTCATCACTCTCAACTCACACACTCACAAACCCATCACACACCCACAGGGCCCTCACTCACTGCCAGTTCAAGGGACATCACCATTCACTCTCTCACACACACCGTCATTGTCCTCATCCCAGCAATGGTACCACTCACCGCCCACACAGGCCAGGCATACTTAGCATCTGATGAAGAGTCATACGGACTCGAAACGTTAAATGTATTCCTCTCCGCAGATGTTGTCAGACCTGCTGAGTTTTTCCAGCTATTTTTATTTTTGTTTCAGATTTCCAACATCCACAGTATTTTGCTTTTATACTTACCTTCTGGCCTGCCAGGCATCCTGCTTACACTTTCTTCATCTCGATTCATGCAGGACAAGCTGGCACAAAACAAGAGGGAGAGGTCACAGACCACGTGGCGGAATGCCCGAAATCAATGTCCTCACGGACTTTGAAAACAGAGCCATCCAGCTGGCCGGCGAGGATCTGGACTGGTCCTGTGCTGACATTGAGGTCGGCGCTGCTCAACCAAGTGAGGATCCGGCAGTGCAACATCCATCAGATAACCATGCTGTGAGTGATGTGTCCTGCTTCACAGGCCACTGCCATGCACTAATTATCTCCCTTGGCTTTCGCAGGCACATCTGGCAAACAGCCGACAGAGTCCATGACCCAGGGCCTCCAATTCAGCCCTGAAGAAACCTCTGAAGAGGAATCTGGAGGCACTCTCCTTAAAGTCCAGTCACAGCGCTCACCCACATCTTCCAACAGTGCAGAGACACACACCTCGGTGGGACCTAGCTTTAGAGTAGCCTCGGGATCACAAGCTGGTGAGTGTATTGCACCATCCGATCCACTGCAGGTGGAAGCAGGGATTACCCAGATCTTTCAAGTTGTCCTTCTGGCCAGCACTTCCAGGAAAAATAAACTTAATATGTTGCCTTATTTATCTGAGATTTTGCCGGTTGTAAAATATCCGGCCATGTCCCTTTGAAATGCAAACAGCTAACAATTCACTCCTCACTTATCTCCCAATGAAAATTCCCACTCATACCATATCTACTGGGATCACATCTTTGCTCACCAATCTCCGTTTCAAAATGTTTCTTTTTACACCTATCCCTTTGATGATTTAAACATTGCAGTCTTCAGCTTAGTTAAAATAGTCACGCACACACCCAGCCCCACAAGCCTCCTGCTTCTCAGCATCCCACAGTAATATTAGGAAAAAGATTATATTTCCTTTACAATACGAGTTGGTATGCTAAGAACTTTGAGGAAAAACCAGTATAATTTATCAAGTTACAAGCAAGTCCCAGTGCCCCGGTTTTGAAAAGTTTTGATGATTTAGTGAACTTTGTGAAGAATCATTACCAGCCCCATCCCTCAGTAATGATGCAACAGTTCAAATTTAACTTACGAAATAGAGCCCCAGGGGAGACAATTGCTTGTTATGTGGCAAGTCTAAAACAGTTAACAGAATATTGCGAGTTTGGTACATTTATGAATAAAATGCTTAGAGATTGTTTGGTGTGCGGTATAAATGAAGATTCGATTCAGAAGAGATCACTGTCTGAAACAAATTTGGATTGTCAGAAGGTGCAGGAAATAGCGCTGGCCATTGAAGACGCAGTGAGGGACTCGAAAGCCACACAGGGAGCGCAAAATGGCGCCGTCCTCCACATTGGGTGGAGAGCCCCAGCCAAACAGGCACGAAAATGTACAGCTCTGATGAGAAGCGGGAAGCAGCCACAGCTTTCAGACAAATAAAAAGAAATGACTTAGCAGCGAAAACATGGAATAATGGTAACATCGGTGGAAGCAGACGACTTTGTAATGAATCGAAGTTTTTAAAAAATGGATGTTTTAATGTCATCGAAACGGACACCTCATGAGACATTGCAAGGGTAGAATCAGGCTCTCTTTCAATCAAAAGAAAAAACCCATGAGATTCACAACATAGAAGAGCCTGAAGTAACAGATTCTGTAACATTTATTCATTGTGTAATTTAAAGGGAGGAAGAACAGAACCAGTCTATATAACTGTGAGGCTTATCAAAATGGAGACGGATACAGGAGCTTCCCCTACGGTGATAGGGTGAGCATACTTTTAAATACCTGAATCATGGGGAATGTAAATTTATTTTGGAAGAAAAGGATGCCAGATTGAAAACGTATACGGGAGAAGACATCAAAATCAAAGGCATAAGCAGAGTCACTGTACAGTAGGGAGTCAAACAGTAAAATTGCCCTTGATGGTGATAGTGGGTGAGGCGCCAAGTCTTCTTGGACAAAACTGGCTGAAAGAAATTAAATTGGATTGGACTAAGGTCTACCAACTGAGAGCCACTGGGTTACTTGAGCTACTACAAAAATACATCTCGGTTTTCCAAGATGAACTTGGGAAGATCCAAGGGCTACAAGCAAAAATTCATGTTGATCCAGGCTCTACCACCCCGCTCCCCCTCCCACCCCCGATTTATGAAGGCAAGACGAGTGCCTTATGCAATGTGGGAAAAGGTAGACACCGAATTGGATCGATTAGAGAAACTGGGAGTGATATGACCTGTGCAGTTCTCAGAATGGGCAGCACCAGTAGCCTCCATACCGAAATCTGGCCATTTATGGAGACTACAAATTGACTGTCAATAAAATGGCTAAGTTGGATAGACACCCGATACCAACCATTGGAGACCTGTATGCTAAGTTGGCAGGTGGAACCGCCTACATGAAGCTTGATATGAGCCATGCTTATCAATAATTGGAGTTAGAGAAGGCCTCCAAGAAGTTTGTCACAATTAATACACACAGAGGGTTGTACCAATATACCCGTTTGCCTTTTGGTTATCCTCAGCATGCACCATATTCCAGAAAACAACAGGAAGTTTACAGCAGGGATTGCCTCATGTTGTAGCTTGTTTAGATGACGTTCTGGTGACAGGACTCACTGAAAAGGAGCATTTGGCAAACTGGGAGAAGTTTTGAAGCGTTTTGCACAGTGGGAGTGCGTTTAAAAAAAAAAGTGCACCTTCCAAGCGAAAGAAGAAGTCTATTTAGGTCACAGGGTAGATGCACAGGGCCTCCACCCGGTTGAAGAAAAAGTGAGTGCCATCAGAGAGCCACCAGCACCAAGGAACACCTCTGAGCTCAAAGCATTCTTGGGGGTGATCAATTACTATGGACGCTTTTTGCCTAATTTGTCGACAGATCGGGCACCCTTGTATTACCTACTCAAGAAAAACCAATGTTGGCCTTGGCAAACACCACAGAAAGACGCTTTCACAAAGGTGAATTAGCTGTTGCACTTGTCCACCCTATTAGTACATTTTGACCAAAGAAAAGAGTTAGTTCTGACATGTGGTGTATCTCCTTGTGGAGTGGGAGCAGTGGTCTCCCATCGAATGGACAATGGCTCAGAATGACCTATTGGATATGTATCAAGAACACTCAACACAGCAGAAAAGGGATACTCACAGATAGAAAAAGAAGGCCTGTCCATCATCTTTGGTGTCAAGAAATTTCACCAGTACGTACACGGTAGGCATTTTACTATTGTTTCGGACCATAAGCCTTTGCTAGGATTGTTCAGTGAGAACAAGACTATATCACCCATAGCCTCAGCAAGAATACAGAGATGGGCACTGATTCTGGCAGCATATGAATAAACTTTGATCCACAGGCCTGGAAATCAGGTTGCAAACGCTGATACACTTAGTCGTTTGCCTTTGAAAGAAAATGATGAGGACATTCCAGTTCCTCAGGAACTCATTTTAGTATTGAACTTCTTAGATTCATCACCGGTGTGTGCTCGACAGAATAAAGATTGGATAAGTTGAGACCCGATCTTATCCAAAGTATGAGAACACATTTTTCACGGTTGGTGACAAGAACAGGAATATGACAAAATGAAACCATATTTTCATAGAAGATATGAGATAACCAGCTGGGATGGTATCTTATTGTGGGGAGCTTGAGGGATTGTTCCTCCAAAAGGACGAGAGCCTTTGTTAACTGAATTACATAGTGCACATCCAGGTATTTCATCTAGGTATTTCCTGAATGAAGACCATAGCACACAGCTATCCATGGTGGCCTGGAATGGATGGAGAAATAGAGAGATTAGTGAAAAATTGTATGCAGTGTCAGCAAGTGAAGAAAGGTACCTCCAGCAGTTCTGTTACACCCGTGGGAATGGCCAGGAAGGCCATGGGTGCGATTGAATATTGACTATGTGGGACCTTTTATGGGAACAATGTTTCCCCTTATTGTTGATGTTCACTCAAAATGATTGGTGATATATGAGATAAAGTTACCAACATCTTCTGCTGCAACTGAGAAGCTACGACAAAGTTTCGCCATCGCTGGACTGCCAGAAGTGGTCGTGCCAGGCAACGGCATGGCGTTTATGAATGCTGAGTTTCAACGGTTTATCAGCCTCAACAGTATTACTCATGTAAAAGCTTCACCACACCACCCTTCTTCAAATGGATTGGCCAAGCGAGCAGTTCAAATATTCAAAAATGGTTTGAAGAAATTAACTGGCGTCTCCATAGCCACCAAGTTAACATCTTTCCTTTTCCATTGTAGAGCCACCGCTCACACGACAACAGGTATCACACCTGAGGAATTGTTGAAGGATAGGCATGCCTCCAATGAGGCTGCCAGGAATGATATGTGTGTTACGTACGACTCCTGATTAGTGGAGCGAGACCATGACAATATGAAGCAAATTTACGAAGGAGAAGTGCCCTCGTGGATTACTAGCAACGGCTTGGAAACATTCAGCAGGATTTTCCATGCCTGCCCACCTCCATGATCTCCTGGTCCCGCCGCAAGTCAATAGGCTTCTGGCTGGGGCCACAGCGGTTCCCACCCACAGCGGTTCCCGCCCGCAATGGGGCCGGAAAATCCCGGCCATTGACTAAGTATGAAAACAACATCACTGCGTGTCAACTCCGAGGTTTGGTACAAGTATACCCTGTACAGGTGGATTGCAAAAAGGAAAATGTAAGATGATGGGATTGGGGCATTATTTTCCAGTAATACTGCAAGGGGCAACACCACTTCTGATATTCAGCAGTAGGCAGGAGTCTCGCCATGAGGGGAGCATGACAAGCAAACCCATTGGGAGTCTCTTGCAGGCTCCCGAGGGAAGTGGTTGGTGGAGCGGGGGGGTGGGGGGGAGTGGGGCGGGGGGGAGGGGGGGACAGTGGAGGGGGGGTGCATTGTAGAGTCCACCTTCAAAGGCACTCCGTGCTTAATCAAGGGGTCCAGTACCAGGAAGGAGGGGTCCCTTTGAGAGCCAGCCCCTTGCCTTGCTGCTGACACCCAGCCCTACCACCCACCCCTCCATCTTTCACTCAGCCTTGGCCAGGGATCCAGTGGCAACCCAAGGCCTTGTGTGGATGTCATACTGGCAGCAACCACTGCCTTCCTATTCAATAGAGCTGCTGACCTCTGATTGGCCGCTCTCAGTGGGCGGGATCTCTTAGTCCTGTGGAATGCCCGCTATCACCCAGTTAAGTGCCTGAGTGGCACTTAATTTGGCAGGTCTTCCCTAAACGAGGTGATATGGGGCTTTCGCTGGCTCTCCACCCATTGGGTGAGACTCCTGCTGCCTCCATTAAATCCAACCCAATATCTCCTTATATGACTCGATGCCTTACTTGGTTTAATATTGTTCCTGAGAAGTGCCTTTGGACATTTCATTACATTAAAGGTGCTATATAAATGGGTTGTTGTAGTTGTTTTCTTTTAGATTTTGTTATGGGTCAGGAGGGGCAGGAGCGCTACTGTGGGCCTCATGAGGAAGCCTTGCACATCTCTTGTGCCAGGCTGTCCCTATTACCAATTGTCATCAAATCGTTTTCCTCCCTTACAATCTTTCCATGGGCTTTCCTATCGACCATTCACATGGAGCCTTGGCTGCAGCTTCTTGTAGCCGAATACTCAATCCCGCCTGCCAGCCCAGAGTCATTCAAATCCCGGGTCAGGTAGCACTCTGAGGAACTTTATTTGATTGAGGCTCTGCCGTTAAGATCAACACAGCCTCCATGTCGGCCTTCCCATTTCCACCATGAGCTACTGGGCTGTCCCCCACCCCTCCCCCCACCTCCCATCCATGAAAATCAAGGTCAATGTGGTCACTTGGGGCAACCATATAAAATATTACACAATTTTTCTTTCAGGAGGGAAACATCAATTATAAATTGCAGCACTTTTCCTTCCCCACCCCCCGAGAATATTGCTGCAAAACTGAAGTATCATTAACTTGCGTGACACAGACAAAATGGTGCCAGCAGTTATGAGTATGTAAAGTCCCAGAAATGGAGTTTATAGCCTTAGTTGCTGATGCACGTTGTGTTCACAATATAAAATTCAGATCAGTGACCAGCAGGAGGTTATGTTTTAATAATGAGTCACTTCGGCAGAATTCTTAATGTGAAATGCTTTAAGAATCAAAATGAAAATGGCTAATTATGCACTACATGGAATAATTACCAGATTATACAGAACTCTATGGTTATGCCCTTAATACAGAGTTATTATTCTCAACTTCCTTACATACTTTACATTAAAGTGAAGGATGGCTGCATTCAACAATGAAATTATGGGCTTACATTCATCTTTGACAACTGGCAAACTATACTTTCCTCAAAATGAACAAACTTTGCATAAAATCATGCGAATCCCCAAGAATGCAATTTCATTAGTGAAAATGATTAAAAAATCACATGAAATAATGATCCTTTAAAGGTATTTCAAGCAGCTAATGAACCATCTGCGTTAGAAAGTTTATTTATCCAGCTGCGGAGTCTGCAAAATGGATGGAAAATATCTCACTACCAGCACAGCAAAGGACACTGAGCTCAGCAGCACTGCAAATTCCGGTGAAGTCGGTCAGGGGGGAATTATAGAGGAGGGAGAAAGCGGCCAGCGCAGGAACATTTCATAAAGCTGAACAACTCTGTTCAACTACCAGGTCGGGATTTTTAGTTGCCTGTGGGGAACAGAGCAGGCGTGGGTGCACACTGAAAACAATGCTACTGGATGGTATCTCAGTGTCACGACGCCCCTGGGACATGCTAGAATTTTCAAAGTGAGGTGAGGGGGAGTCGAGAACCTACTTGCCTTCAATGAAAAGCCTGTTAAGCACCTTGAATGCCTGTTAACAGGCCAGGAAGGGTGCGAAGGCAAGTTTCAATTTGTAAATCACCAAAACTAAACAGTCTGGTGCATGTTAGTACACAGCTGTCAGATTCAATGTGCATAGAAATTAATAGATTTTGGGAACTAGACTATCTTGCTCCAGATCAGGCACAATACCTTTAAACTGGCCATGTCATGTCCAGTACTGGCATGTCATATTCTGAACTTCAAACTAATTTTTTGTTTTAAAATACTGGACAAAAAGGCTGGAGAAAAAGGCCACAATGGAATACATAACTTGTTTCAGTTTAAAGTTCACCTGAGAACCAACCTTCTAGATATTCAACTACAAGAAATCTCACAACCTGCTGTGAACTTTTTGCTTTACAAGACCCTCACTCCGACTTTAAATCATCAAATTAAATCCATTTAAGAAGCTACTGGGATACTACGTGGTAGACCAAAGATCGGAATTCAGAGACTGAGATGACTTAATCTGTAAAAGTTCATGACCTTTATCTGTGTCCACTTTTTGTGTATGTGGGTGCGTGAGTTGAGATTGTGTGTGTGTGTGTGTGTGTGTGTGACATTGCATTTATTTCGGGTATGCATGTGAGGATAAATAACCCTTTTTGTTTAAAACTCACAAAAACTTGCTGCTGAATTATTTAATTGGAGTACATGCTCTATGGGTAAGAAAAGATGCACATCTGTCTATACAAAACATACTGATTATGGGCAATAAGGAAGCAAATACATTTTACCTGTGACAGCTGTTTGGCCACGTTTGTGTGCAATGAGGCAACTGGCTCTCGAAGGTGCTGCCTCCTCCCCTTAGCATCATTACATCATTCCTGTTTACGCTTCTCAGGAAGCTCCCACCTCCTGATAATATTCAGCACCGCTAATTGGACACTGAGCTCTCTACCACTCTAATTTGGGCATTCACATTTGACGATTGGCAGATGTGGCGCAGGATCGGAACCCGGAAAATATCCAGGCGTCAGGTTCACAGCCCCAGTTTGAAAATCATGTCTAAAAATACAGCATGATTATCAATAGATGTTGTGGCGGAACTACAAAATGACCCCATTCTTTACATGAGATCTAGTCCGACCTGGACTAAAATATCGCATTATGCAGCTGCAAGCGTTCGTTTGCAGTGCCATTTAGCAAGACATAAAAAATTCTCTTTCCCCTAACATTTTGCTTTACTCCATGCTTGGTCCTGCAGCACAAAACACAAGTAAACCATCCATTAGCATGTTACAGCAACAGTACACTGCTTTTCAAATAACATTTTTACACTAAGGTTAACAACTCAGCAACATCGACCCAGGTGTGGTGCCACCTTCAACAAACCACATTAGCAACTTGCCCACTGAAGAGGCTAGATTTGGCTTATTTTTTACTTTGTTTCTTTAATGGAAACAAATTGTGATGCTGCTGAAATCCACTCTGTTGGTACAGTTAATCCTAACGTGGATGTTGGAATTTCCTGTAAACACTGGTTTATTACATTTGGATCTTGGTGGAAAATGCAGCCCCAGCTTAAAGGGAGGACATTTTCTTCTCCATTTATTAATTTATTAATTTTATTAATAAAAATGATCCTTTTTTTTATTTGTTCATGGGATGTGGGTATCACTGGCTAGGACAGCATTTATTGCCCACCCTTAATTGCCCTTGTTCAGAGGGCATTTAAGAGTCAAACATATAGCTGTGGTTTCTGGAATCACATGTAGGCCAGACCAGATAAGGACAACAGATTTCCTTCCCTAAAGTGAACCAGATGGGATTTTATGAAAATCGACAATGGTTTCATCAGGTAGAATCTTACCTATGGCAGGCGGACTGGGCGGGAGTGGGAAGGTGCAGGCGCAGAGCCGATCGCCACCCGTGATCAGTTACGCACCGTCATTTTATGCGGGCGGGCCAATTAAGGCCCACCCAGTGTAATGCACGGCTGGTAGCGCAGTGCTACCTGTGTGGGCGGGCAGAGGAGGGATTGTCAGGGCCTGCGCTCTTTCGTGCATGTGTGCAAAAGAGCGCAGCAACCTCTCTGAGGCACAGAGCTGACTCAGGGAGATTAAGTGGATAATAAAAGTTTCTGAAAAATAAAGTAAAAAATCACTTAAACATGTCCCATCATTTGACAGTGTCACATGAGCTGGAACATGTTTGTGAAGTGAAATAAATTTATTTTTTAATTTTATTAAACCATCAGGAAACCTCATCCCGCCTGTGGATGAGGTTTCCTGAAAAACACGAAGGCCGCTTGGGCTCTTTGCCTGCCCGCCAACCTTAAGGTTGGACGGGCAGCGTTGTTAATAAGATTAATTGCTTTCTTAATGGCCTTAATAGGCCGTTCACAGTTCGGCAGGTGTGCAGCCACCTCCAGCATGCGCCTGCCGAACGCAATATTGAAATGACGTGCGATGAAGTTGGGACAAATGCCTGACATCATCTCACATCGGCCCCGCCCCCGCACACCAACGGCAATATTCTGCCCAAGGTCATCATCAGACTTTTAACTCCATATTTCTTTTTCATTGAATTCAAATTTCACCATCTGCCATGGTGGGATTCAAACCCAGATCTCCAGAGCATTACCCTAACCCTCTGGAATACTAGTCCAGTGACAATGCCCCTATACCACTACCTCCCAGACTCAAGAGAGTTGAGGAAAGCAAGCAGGTGATTTGTGTGGAAAGCCAGAAATGTTATTGTAGCACAGTAGATATTTTTCTGATGCCAACATTAAGACACAGGGCTGAATTTTCACCTGGACTCGAGAAAACCTTTCACAGCCTTTCACAGTTTGTAAAATGTACTCTCGACCCATGTGTGACTTTACCAGGAATTTTCATCTTTTCACACGGGGTCGGGTTGCAGTGCATTTTGTGAGCCGTGATGTAGTGCGTGAGGAGTGTGGATGAGAGAGGTGGGCCGGTTAGAAGGCCAGCCTCAGTTGTCCAACACAGCAGCCCAGCTTCCAACACCACATAAAGGCCCCCCTAAACCTCACCTCTCACGCCACCCACTCCATGCCCCCCCACATTCCCCAATGTCACCCTTTGCCACCTCATATTCCCCATGCCACCCTTTTCTCCCCGTGTATCCCCCATAGCCACTTACCTAGTATGGTCCATATACAGTTCTCAGGGGCCATGCATTAGCAATGGGAATTATTTTTAAATCATTGGAAAATCATTAAAAATCTAACAATCTAAGGAATTCCTGAATTCAAACTTGCTATCACTGATACTGGTCCAAAAAACCCAAGGGAAAAAGATTGAAATCCTTTAAGTGCCTATTAGGGATTGTAAACAAACAAGAAACCACATCCAATATATAATCTATTATTATAGTGTCAAGGAAATATAAATAATTTCTATAATGTTATTGGAAATTATTTTAAAATAGTGTTCTAGTGGTGCCTGTGTCTATATGTGTGTGTGTATGTCTTAATTGGATGAAAGCCAGCTGGCCTAGAGGCTTTGATCTATAGAAGAGAAGTAGGTTTGAAATGTTAATTAGGTAAACATAGGGAAGTTAGAAGGTGAAGTGTAAAGGGGGCAATTTGCATTTTTAAATAAACCATTGGAAAGAATGGGTGAAATACTACACCTGGCCAGAAGAAGACAAACAATGTGTTTATTTTTTCTAAAGCTTACTAATAAAATTGGTGCTATGAAAGGGTTTTATTGTTAGAAAAGGTAAAGTTCAAAAAACCTAGTGATACAATGAGAATTTGCATTCAAACAGGAAAATATGTATAAAGGGAGAGAAGGCTGTTGGTAAAAGGAGAGGGATTCCACCATTTAAAGCCACCAGCCTGTAAGCCTCAAGCCGCTGTCTGCAAGGACACAGAGCTGAAAAAAAACTAATTTTGAATGTGACTGTCCAGAGTGTGCTTTGCCAGGGGTCTGTTTAAATCTATGTGTTTTACTAACTAGGAGTTAGATTAAATAGAGGATTTTTAGAAGTTATTATAGTAGTAATTTGTCGACATATGTATGTGCTTGCAACCTTTTAATTAATAAATGTTTAATTTAGTTTTATAAAAACCTCGTGAGACTTGGTGGCCTTATTATAATTAAATTCAAAGCCTGCTTCTCGAAACATACAAATTTTAAAAATTGGCTATGACAGGTGTTTCAAGTTTCCCTCTGCGATTTGAACAGCTCAGCATTTACCATCAGCTGCATCATAATAATAGGTTCTTAAAAGTTTCAGTAGTACTCGGATAAGTGAGATCACAACAGATATCCATTTTCATTTTAAAGCAGAATGCTTATCAATCAATGGAAGGGGAGCAGGTGCAGACTGTTAAGCCCCAACAGTTGTTTAGAAATGAAGGCCGAAACCGAGACAGAGCTTTATTGTTTATCATAAAACTCTCTGCAGGCCTCACTAGTCTCAGCTGTTATCCCTTTTATACAACCAAATGGGTACTGAGTTAAACAGCCTAATAATTAGCAATCGAGTTTTTTTTAACTCTTTCTTCCCTAACACAAACCATTCCTTCTGCCTTCAGAAGCAGGGATTTTTTTTGATGGACAGATCTGCCACTCTAATTCAATCAGAACACAAAACATGACAGCAGAGGGGATTTATTTTTATTTTTTAAGTACATTATGCTTTCTCCATTGGAAAAGTATTGTAATGCATATGAACAATTACACAATGCTTGTCAATGCAACAGTTAAATTACCTCTGCAGGCCTGATCCCTTCATTAAAATATGTATACATTACAATACAGCACCTGATAGTGACATTTGAAGATGTCAAACTGTTTTTACACTTACCTTACTGAATGTTCACGACTCTTCAGCAGGCTTTCCTACGTCTTCGTGATCTCTCAAACTTGGCATTCTTTGAATGGGCTTCCAAACCCCCTGTGCCATCAGACAACGATGGTGTGTGGGTGGAAATATTATTTTTGGCCCCCATTTAAAATGGGGAAACACCACCTCAGTGGAGGCAGGTGTATGTTTTGCAGACTGGGCAGACCCAGCCCATGAAAAGGCCAAAGGAAAATGTGGAGAAAAATAGGATTTCCTCCAAAAACAGATTAAAAAATGTGGCGATTCACACACCAAACTGTGCCTCCACACCCAGATGAAAATTGAGCCCTTTGTATCGGTAAGGTTGGATGGAGCTTTCAACTGTGTGTAATGTGTTTGTGCTTGAGCAAAAACATTTACAACTTAGTGTAATTACTGATGAGAAAAAAAAAACATTTCCAAGCAAGAAAAATAGAAAAAAACTTCATTCTGCACCATCTCACCACATAGCTTGATGAACAGAAAAGCAATGTACATAAAAATCCTGAAAATGTTTTTGTATGCATTTACAGTAAGTATTAAAAATAAATTGAATCCGCAGAAAAGAAAATTATTTTTAAATAGAGTGAACATTAGTTCTATGTCCCCCCCCCCTCCCAAAATGTAAAGGTTTTCACCTATCGTAACCCATGGAGGTTCAACTTAGTCAAAGCTCGAAAGGGCCACCAATTTAGTACACTGGAGACCACTAACTCAGAGTTAAAACAAAATAATACAGTAATCAAAGTAGATCAGGCTTAAAAAATCTACAGCTTTGTATTCTACAAGTTTGGGCCTAATGGTAAGAATTGAACTGGGGCTAAACCCTAGACATCTTTGAGCCTGGCAGTTGGGTCAGGCTCCTGTTGTTATTTCCCTTCGGCAGAACTGAAGCATAGTTAGAAGAAGGGAGAAAATTTCTATTTCTCCCTTCTTCTAACTATGCTTCAGTTCTGCCGAAGGGCCATGAAGGCTCGAAACGTTAACTGATTTCTTCTCCGCCGATGCTGCCAGACCTGCTGAGTTTTTCCAGGTAATTCTGTTTTTGTTTTTGTTTTGGATTTCCAGCATCCGCAGTAGCTTTTAGCTTTTTGTTTTTATCCTGTTGTTATTTGTCTGTCAGCGAAAACTGGCTATAGTGAATTGGCAGCCTCGTTTTTTCAAGCCACCTGATTTACTTGTCTATTAAACTCAATGGAAACAAAAACTGACTGGAGTGTAAAACTAGCTGTCAACTTGCTCATGGCCATTTTGTGTGCCCTTTCCTGGCAAATTTATATCTCCGCTCAACTTCATTGCAAAAGGGAGACAAGTTTAGGAACTCTGTCAATGTTATAATCAGTTTAGAATTCGCACGATAGCTTCACATTGAGCTTTAACCCCCAAGCTGTCTGTTCTGTAAAGAAAAGACTTTTCTTTATACCAAACAATCCAAAGTATATTGTGATGAGAGCACAGGTGACATCAGGATAGTGTTCCGCTGTTTCTCAGCATACTTCAAAAAAACTGTTGACTCCTGCCTCCTTTTTCTCGAAACCATTGTTCATCTTTTGTCCTAAAGAGCTGTGAAACGACTCATTATCACACAATCACTTCACACATTTGCATTGCATTCCTCTCGACAATGGGTTTAATTTTTAGGCATCAATTCATTCAGAAGAAACAGACTAATGATTCTGTTAAAATAGCTTGGAGGAATGTAATATGAACACATTAAGCACATGAATGCAAATATCGCAATCATGTCAAGGCATCGAGTTGATGGATTTTTTTAAAACCTCTTTCTTTTATAATCGCTTGCAGAATTTAACCTGGCTTTCTAAATTCTGTTGTATAGCACAATGGACCATTAAAAATCCTGTGGCTAGCAGCCGTTAGCTGGTATCACTATTTCTTTCTTCTCAGTATTTCTATGTTAAAAAAAATCTGCCAATATTTAGGGAATACTAAGAATCCTCTGTGATGTGCACATCACATCCTTTAATCTACCAGAGGAGGACACCAAGAGAAAAGAGAATGAGCAGGAGATGAAATAAAGGCAAAAACAAAATTGTGATGCAGGATAAATGGAAGAAACAGTAATGAGAAACATAACTTGTTCCAACAGAGAATAGGTCTCATAACACTGAGTGATAAAGTCAAGTGGGTTATTAAGATCTTAATCACCATCGCAATGGGGTGTCTGTCATATTGCTCTCCAATTTGAATTCATATTCTATTCACGCCAAAGAAAATAATTGACATATGTAATTAATTTTAAATCTAAAAAAGTTACTTTTAGTTACTTAAATCAATAAATAAATTGCTCAGCTGCCTTGTCTTTGTTTTTCACCTTCATGTACATTTTTTTAATGGTTCCTGTTAACCATTAGAGTAAGAACGTGTCCTAGGCCGCAATCACCGCTGTTCATCAAACAGCTGCTAGGAGGTATGCAAGTATAACCACAGTGGTGTGTCCTGAAATCATTGACCATTTGTATGAAAAGTTGCTTATCTCTACTCAGCACTTGAACTTGACTAACCAGGTTCTCACTGTGTGGAAAATTCTGTGCATAAAATTGCAAAACAAAGCAATGAATAACCCAACATCACAGTTAAGTTTCTTTATGACATTCTAAAAAACTTAACACAACTTCAGTTCATGAATATTATTATATGGCCATCCAGCTTATTTTTGGCAATAAAAGTATAAAATATCCAAATTAACAAAGAAAAAAGTTCATCATGGAGTTGATTTTCCGTGGTGTTCAAATTTTGCACCAACCAGGGTGAAAAACTCAACCCCAATAACTCTTCCAGGGTTGACCTCAAATAACTATTCATTTCTGGTTCCCAGTATGCAACCTGCCTATTGTTAAGAGCTCACAGATTTGGGGATGGGGCATCTGGTACTACTGCAGTGACTATAAAGGGCTGCAGCAGCTTTGAAAAGGAGAGGAGCAAAGTATAAATGACACAAAAGACGCTTCCTCACTTCCAGTATACTTTGACCACTGTCTCATGCAAAGAACCCAGACTAGTTTATAGCCCTTTGAATGCATACTATTCATTTTCATTCTGTAGCAGGGTATAAATTAATGCTGCAATTTTTCATTAAACCCCTTATTGCACTGCCATCTTCAACAGTATTCATACAACAAACCCTTCTAACAAAATTAGCTGCATGATGAATGTTCATGTATTTGCAAGTTTGATGCCGAGTCAATTTATCTGCTACTTGCACTTCTGACATCTCAACGCATATGTCTGCTTGAAGCCTAAGCAGCATGTAACGGAAGAGAGGAGCTTTGAACTGGGGGATGGGCAGACAACTATAAGCCCGTAGGCCAATTTGATAAAGACGCCCTGGAAATCCTTTGGAAGCCTTGTTATGAATAAGAACCAATACTACCTTTCTGATCTTCATTCTTTTTGCCTATTCTCTCACTGTAACTTGGAGATACAGTCAAGCACAGCATACAATACATAACCAGTTTACTAGGTTCATATTAGATATTTGAGAGAGTGTATGATAATTGAGAGCCATTAATTCCTGAGACCAGCCAGATGGACAAATGTGTGGAAAAGAAGCACTCACTCATTGCATGAGAGCACTTTATACCAGTCTAGAAGGCCATCCAGATACTCACAAAATTAGAGTTCATACTATATTTTAGCTCTTGCATGCTGCCCCAGTTGTTAGGTATTCCGCCTGTCAGAAAATGGCACCCTATAGCACTATTAACCCATTTACCAACAGCATTATCATAAATAGTCCTTGGGGAATCATTCAAGCATTCAGGTGTGCAGCTTTAGTTGCCCTTTTGAAATGAATTTGTGCACTCGTAACGAACATTATTGTAAAAGAGGAGCTTTGAGAAAGAGTACATGGGGTTGTGATTGATTTTTTTAAAAATGATAAATATTAAGAAAATTAATACCCAACAACTCTTGAAAATAAAAGGTTCATTGCACCATCTCTTGGTCTAAAGTGCCTTGAATGGATATATACAAACAAATGACAAACTTCCCAATGGAGTGGTGAAACAGGAATCTGGAATGCAGATACACTAATCTTTAAAAGCAGGAATGTTGGTGGAACAGAGGGAATTAGACATGCAACTGAAGAGAGTAAAGGAAAGGGTTGGGAAATAGGACTAATGTAGATAGTTTTGAAGTGGATCCATAACTGGTATAGGAACTATAAGCTGAATGGTCTCCTGTGCTAAGCTATCTTTGAAATCCAATGAAAGTGAAGTCAATGCACTGATTGGAACTTTAGTCTGATGTAGGATTTCATCCAAATCTTGTCTTTCACAGCATTGTCTGTTTTTCAACATTCATCATTTCTTCATTTTATCTTCTATTTGATGTATAATTTGTTTTGAAAATACACAAGATGGGAGAGAGGCCTCACAAACATGCTCCAGAGCCAGAGCGAACTACACTATGACAGTTGTCATAGCAAAACTGAATGGAAAATATTGATGTAGCACTGATAAATGTTGACAGAATAGCATGACAAAAAAATTGGACGTAAGGTTTGTGGATAGAAATTTGCACCCTATACTTGGTTTCTAATGCATAGATTAATAAGTATAACAATGACTACATAGTTATGTTCAGGCCCATGTAAGCTAACAGAAAGACCGCTGCATTGATCATGTTTAGACTATTCAAGCCTCTATTCTTCCACCTTTAAAGCAGTATTGCATTGTACTGTACATTGTTGACTAGCCGAGATATTCTTCTTTGTATATAGCAGAAGCAGTGGAATTGTTCAACTAATCAATAGGTCAGTGGAATTTTATACTTTCGATTTTTAACAATATCACCACCTAGCACTCCCTTTATTGACAGTTCCATTTCACAAATCAGCCATAAACAAATCCTACTCCAACACAATTTCTGGATTACTGTCAAATTATAGAGTTTTATTGCGGATAGTATTGTCTTGTGCCCAATTGAAAATTGGAGTGAAAATTCATCCTACAATGCACTTGAGGAGATTAGACTGTTCTACTCCACTGCATGCCTAGCCTAACCATGTTCGATCAAATTCAACAAGGAAGTTATGCCAAAGCTTCTTAAGCTGCTCTCTTTCTGACAACAAAAATAATACCACATTGAGCTGTAAGATATATTTGCCCCATGTGGATCCAATTGCTTGGGAGGTCTAATAGCACAATGTAATGCCCTTGCCTCTGGGTCAGGAAGCCCTGGGTTCAAGTCTCACTTCAGGACTTGATAACCATAGAAAATGAGTTCATAATGTGGCCAAACAGGTTGATCATTCCAATATGTCTGATGGTAGGTGGTAAGAATGGGATAGTTTACTGGTCAGCCGTACTGCAGAAGGCAATGACAAATCACTGCAATACTTTGCCAAGCATAGTCATGGACAAATCCAATGGGAGACCATGTTCGCCAATGCCCTCTTAGGGCATGGTATCTGGTGGAGAAGGTGGGTCAAATTGCACTGTGGGAGTACCTTCATCAATGGTATAAAATGGCAGGTCATCATCATCCTCACAGGCAACTAGAGATGGGCAATGAATGCTGACCTTACCAGTAATGTTTGTGTCTTCAGAATGAACTGAGAATAGACTTTAACATTAAAAAGTCATCAATGTGGCAAAGAAATAAGGGAGTTTTATATCAATAATGCAGGGAAAATTATCATAACTGAAGGAAAATTATGTTCTTTAATTGTGTAAAAGATAAGTTCTGTAGAGCTTAGAGATCAGAACATCTTAATTACATGTAGAAGTTGAGGAGACTGAGAAAATTCTCAAGGCTGACACATGCTGAGTAGAGCCATCATCAGTGAGAAGCTGGTGGCTACCATAGTGATCGATCACCACTTGAAAGCTTGAAACACCACAGGTGCACTCTCAAAATATTCCACATTCATTAATGCCTGAATAAATTTGCATCAACATACAAACAACTCCAAGCAGTTCTTTCGTAATTATGCAATAAAAAGTGCCAAAAGGCATCTGGAAAAGGACATTACAGCTATAGACATAATTATTCACTTTTTCCAGAGACATCGAGTTGAGTTTACTATCAATCAGCTTTAATTAACTGCATTGCAGTATCTAAATCATATCAGAATTTTAGCGAACACATTCTGAGCCCATTCATTTGGATTACAGGCAAGTTCAAAGAGACAGATTTTTAATGCAGACAATGTTCCGATGCAAGTGGCGAATTTTAACAGACCGACTATTTTCTAGTGACTGCTAATCTGTAGATTGTTCATAGAGATCTGCATTTCAGTTCAAGATTTAAAAAATGCTCACATTTTTAAAAATGTTTCACCAATATACGGTTCAAGATTTTAAAAGTCTAGACAGTTTTGTGTAAAATACAAGCAAGTTTATTCACTGTTTTCTTTGGTTTCTGATTAGATTTGCTGAATGACAGTTTAAATGAGTTATTTGCAAGGATATGCAAACAAGCTTCCATCAATTCCTTCCTAATTATGCAGCAAACTTGCCAAAGGCATCCTGAAAAGGACTACCCAGTCATAGACTGTCATAATTATTCAGTTTCCCAGAGACATCTAATTGAGCTTACTGCAATGCAGTTAATTGAACACTGATTAATAGTATCTATATCATATTGGAATGTTAAATTGCAAAGGCAAAAATTATGTATATGACAAGAATGGTTGTGCAAGGTTTAGAATTCTTGATTCAAATCTCCAATTTGTTCCTTTATGTTGTTCAGTTCAGCTGCCTTTTGTGAGCTTTCACGCACTTTTCAACACGATGCTCATTTTAAAGGGGTCACTGATCTGCACCCATTTGGTTAGACGTGAAATGAGAGACACTGGTAGACAAGGGGAGATGGTAATTTCCCCTCCAAGTCACACACCACCCTGACTAGGAACTATATTGCCATTTCTTCACTGGCACTGGGTCAAAATCCTGGAACTCCCCCTCCGCCCCACTTCCCCATATAGCACTGTGGGCACATATACACCACATACACATACACAGGCGGCTCAGTACCACCTTTTCAAGCCAATTAGGGGTTGGCAATAAATGATGGCTTTGCCAGTTATTCTCTCATCCCTTGAACAAATTTTAAAAAGTCCAAGAAATATGAAACAGTTATAATTGTTAATTTGTAAAATAATAGTTTGATAAAATGAAAGTCATATCCATTGGGTTGAATTTTGCCACAGAGGCAGGGGCTGGAGAGGAGAAAATTCAGGACAGCTCTCCAACGCTCACCCACCTCCGGGCAAGTTTCCTGCCGTAGGTTGTCATGGGAATTGACAAGCCGCTCTACAGATGCAGGCAACCAATTAGGTCAATTAAGCCCCACTATCCTGTCTCCTCTTACTGGCCCAATGAATGAAGCACAAGTATGAAAAGGCTGCAGCCAAAACTATTCCTTTGGAGGGGTTTCCACTCTACACTGATGACCCCAAATGTGGACCTTCTTTCATTTTAAATTTCTAATAGGCTTCCAAAAGCACCTCCATTTTGAGATGCCCTCGTGCTCTCCATTCTACCTCAGCTGCCTCTTCCAGTGGGGCTGCTGTTGGCCAGTGCTGTGGGCCCACTTATTGGCCCACCTGCCGCAGGAACACACCCACCATCCTCAATTGGATCGCAAATACGGAGATGGCCAATTAGGAGCATGCCTCATGTCAATATTGTGCCGGTGGGCACCTTGATGAGAAGCGCAGGCTCAAGGTCTGCATATTGTCCCAACTTTGAGCTCCTGAGACATCAACACAAGCCTATCGTATGCCTCCTGTGATCCTCCTCATCTTCAGTCATTAGGGATGCCCATTACTCTTCTCAGAACAGCACATAAAGGTGGAGAAACAGGAAGTGATAACAGCTCCATAATGGTTCATTCACTTCCTTTCTCCCACAGCTACATATTAGAACTGAAACAGTGACTAACAAACAACTGCACAAACCTGAGAACTGGAGATACATCTTACCTGGCAAGGAGCGGCGTTTTCCTACCCTGCCCATTGCCGGCGTTGTCCGTGTGGGAAAGTGGAGTACCATGTACCTTTAAGAGAATGCAAGTGGACGAACCGTGTGACAGTGCTGACCAATCACTGAGCAGCACAGGCTACTGGGCAACTGATAGTCTAGAGTTGTGGGAACATGCAAGGATTTATTGCTCTGCCTTCTGTTGCAATAAACAATCACAGTTTGTTCTTATGGTGGTCTCTCTCCTTTATTGATAACGAGCATCAACTAACAAGTGTACATGAAGGCGTGCAATTCGAATTTATTCAACTTGTGAACTCATAGACTCAAGATCTAAGAGTCCGGTCCCATCGGAAGTCGATGGACTTTTGGCTGGGCTGCTGAATCTCCCACGGTGAATCCCTCCATGATGGGGCTGGAAAATCCAGGCCCAAGGACATAACCAAAGGTCTTGTTTAACTATGTAAGTATATGGGCAAAATTTTTAGTTTGGCGTGCAGGTGTGCACCTGACCCAATCAGACACGAAATCGCACGAGATGACATTGGGCGAGTGTCCCGACATCACCCTGTGCTCGTGCAACATCTCGGTCAGCAGGCGCACACAAAAGTCGGAAGTGTACCCACCGATAATTAAGAGGCCAAGGTCATTAGAGGTGCAACCATCGCCAATTTTTCGTGGTCCGTCCAACCTTATAGCTTCCAATTAATTGATTAACGGCCTTAATAGGCTTCTTAATTGTCGCAGGAGTGCTGCCGACTTTCACATGCACCCACTGACCAAAATATCACGCGAGCGCGCGATGACATCGGGACACTCGCCCAACGTCATTGCACGCCATTTTATGCTCTATCGGGTCGGGTGCACGCCTGCCCATGGGATGTAAAATCCTGCCCTATGTTTATGTAGGGTGGTGCTGGAGGAGGGAGTGACATGATTAAGGTCTTTAAGGATACGAAATGGTTGGATAGGTAGACATAGATGTTTCCATTAGTGGGAGGGACCAAAATCACAAGCCATAAATATAGGATAGTCAATAATAAATCCAATAGAGAATTCAGAAGAAACTTCTTTACCCAAGGAACGCTTGGAATGTGGAAGTCATTATCACAGGGAGTAGGCGACATGAATGGCATTGATGGGGAAACTAGATACGTGCATGGGGGAGAAAGATGAAGGAGGTGATGTTGACAGAGTTAGATGAAGAGGAGTGGGAGGAGGCTACAGTGTGAAGTATAAACACAACATAGATCCGCTGGGCCGAATGGCTTGTATCTGTGCTGTATGTTCAATTATAATTCATATGTATGCTGAGCATCTACAGTGTAGTTAGAAGTTCAAATTTTATTAGGACTTCATCGCCTAATTAACATAAAATCAGGGCCTCAATAAGCCTCGTGTACAACTGGTGGGCAAACTCCAAATGCCACAGGCACACCCAAGATGCAGTCTGATGCGCTATGCAATTAGCCGTTAAAAGGCTTCAGATCTCACGCCCTGTAATTTGAGGAACCAGTGTGCTACCTACAATAACAGAGCAGACACCAAAGATTATGTTGTCTTCCCGCAAGTGCCTCCCACTGATTTTCTGCACGTGAATTTGTTAGCTGGCTTAACAGGTTATCACACTGCTCTGTTCTTCCGACTAGTGGATAACTGTGCCATCATTATTGACAGGAGCTTACTTTGCCTGCTGTACCCCTCACATTGGATAAAACAGCTCAGGGTGCTTTCCTGTGCAGAGGAATATGATGGGCTGTAAACTGAGAAAAAGGGAAACAAAATGTCAGTAAGGATCACTGAAAGGATGTTTACAGAGAAAGGTTTTTAAGATCACGGAAGGGGGTGGTATGCTAAAAAGGGTTTTATGGAGAGTGAGTGCAAGGATATATATAGTAATGGAAAGAGTTGTTTGGCACCATTAAGTGTGAATTCTGACAAATTTACTGAAAGCTGCCTCTGCATGTTCAGCTAAGGGGGATCAGCTAAGCAACATGAACATGCAGGATCCTCTTTCACAAAGCAAACCATTGGTTCAGCAGAAATATTAATGCAACAGAACAAAAGAGCTTTGACAGCACAGCGCACAAAGGAAAAGTTATGCAGGCTGAAGGAGTTGGTTTGAGTAAAATTTATAAGAATGTCTTTTAATAAGTTGTCAGTCATGTAGCTGAGCCTCAATTGGCATGGCAACAATTCTTTTAAATTAACTGGCTGGCAAATAAGGTAGAGGAAATCAATGCGAGATCCATGGCGTCATGCTTTAAAAGCAGCCTGGTATTCCATTATTTAGCTAATAAGGTCAAGATCCAGCTAAGCTAACTAAAGTAGCAGAGCTAATATTTAAATGAAGAAGCTGCATTTGACATTTAAAACTTCACTTGAGAGAAATATTGGAATTAGCCACACACACGCCTGGCAATTACGGTGAGCATGTGTAAATAGCGGACAGAGAAATTTGACATGAACATGTTAATTGTTAATATTTGAATGTTATTCAGGCTACAGCCTGGCATTGCAACTGTTTCTAGTTTGGAGTTACTAGCAAAATGCATCACCTTTAAGACACTTCTTAAAGCTGTCACTTTCAAAGCAAATTTGTCAAACTTTCCTTCAATTCATAAGCAAATTTATTGTGAGGATGAGATGATACTAGCACGGCCACATTTATCTCCTATGTTTAATTGACCTGAGAAGGTGGGAAATACCCTGCTGCCTGTTGTGAAAATGCTGGTCGTCCCCAATGGTATTCAGTAGGGAATACCAGAATATCAAACTCTTATAGTGATGTCCTGGGAATGGAATAATCAGATAATCTTACCTGGATTTCATTTTATTTAAATACATGCACTTCTGTGAACCCTGCAATTCTGCTATTGTCTGTCTTTTGATGCATCTCTGCACTTCTCATGAATTATTGTTAGATGTCCCCTGTGGTCGCCTGGAAAGACCCAAGAGGCATAGAAGTCAAGGACACTTGTCAGTAAGTGCTACAGGCACTGCAGCCCCTGTGGCTACCTGAAGATTGGTTTGCAGCTGCTGGTACAACTCCACCAGCCCCAACTAGCTAGCTGGCTTTATAAACACAGAACAGTCAATAATGATGGCTGCCAGCAGCTTATCTCATATGCTGACAAACCTCCCTGGGATCTGTTCATCAGCCTCCAAAGAAACTTTGATTATAGGAGGGCATTGAATGCATAACGTTCATCTTTGACAAACTCTTTCTGAAGGGTCTATAACATTCATGTTACACAGGTGAACTTAGTATACTGCATGAAATCAGGTGTGAGGTATGGCAGTGCCTTGGGCTGGAGCACGTAGAGGTAACGTAGAGGCATAGAAGAGTGCGTGCAAACCACCAAACACCTCATCTAGGTGACCCTTTAAGGACCACCTACCACACATGTGACAGAATCTGCAGATTGTGCTTTGGATTTATCAGCCACCTCAGAACCCATTGAACCAGAGTGGAAGCAAGTCATCCTCAATCCCAAGGGACTGCCTTAGAAGGAGAAGGATGGTAATGTTGCCGGACTAGTGTAATGAAAATAACAGATCTGATGGGTAAATTCAGATGCAAACTATTAAAGGATACTACACAGTGTAAGCAAAAATTTTTGCCGCTGCATTTGAATTGTCACCAAAAAGCCAGTTAGCGTAGAAAGCAGGGGGAACTCAGAAGTCCCTAGGAGGCAGCCAATTAGCCAACCAGCTGCATTTTCAGACAGTAAACATGCTCCTTAAAGGTTCTTAAATTTGTTAAGAGCTAATAATAACTTGTTTTTATAAGAAGACAATTAAAAATAGAAGCCGGTTTGAGTTCAGCTAAAAAAGATGCCATTGCTGGGGGACAAATTATTTTGCCATTTTGGACACATGGGTTGAGTTCTGGACCTTTAGAATTCCCCAAGGGTTAAAACAAAGACATTTCAAAGCATTAAGAAATTATATTGAATGGTAAGTATAATTCTCTTTAATCAATATTTGTTTGTATATCCAATCTGTTTATTACAGTGAATTAAAATATTATAGGTTACCTTAGGTAGAATTGACGTGTTATAATTAGCTTTAGTTACCATTTATGTTATGGTAAAATTCTCTTCTATAAAATGTAATCTATAATTGTTTTCTACAATAAATATTCATTAAACAAATATAAAAGAGTTGTAATCTCACATTTATATCCTCATTAGCCCAAATTTAACAACAATCCTAGAATTCTAAGTTAGGATTCTAAGAGCTGATATTGGTAAACCCAGCAATAGTTTATTCTGCTATAATATACCTTTAAGTATATTCTATCCTAAGATAATTTTGCTGGTTTGGCAATTCCTGGGAGAAAGGACTTTTTATTTCAGGATCCAGGCTATAGCTGATAAAGCACAGTAAGTTCCTTTAATTATTTGAAATTTCTTTTAGCTGAGGCTCTAAGCTAAAATAAATTTAAGGGAATAAGTTTACTCTGCTGGAGGGTAAAGATAGCAGAACCACTAACACCAGAAATACAGAGACCTGACCTAATAATTCAAAACACCTGATGGTTGTTTGAGAATTTCAACTGAAATTTAAAAAAAGAAACCTGGAAATAAAAATCCGGTGTTAGTAAATGTGACCACAGAGCTGCCGCATTGCCATAAAAGGCAAGATGGTTCACTAATACCCTTTAGTGACAGAAACCTGCTGCCAAGATGGAACTTTCTTATGACTCCAAACCAACACCAATGCAGTCGACTCTAAACTAGCCTCTGGGATGGTCCAGGAAGCCAATTATATTAGAAGTGTTTGGGGATGGGCAGATGTCACCTTTGCCAACAATGTTACAGGTGTTACAAAGACAAATCTTATAAAATTGTTATGTCCTGGGACTGTCTAGAATTTAAGGTGAAATGGAGGAATGACGGGTCATGTGATCTGTCTGAGTTCTGCCTGACAACAAGCCTTTTTAAAGGTTAATGGGCAGGCCAGGTTGTCTTACTGGGAATAAGGTAAATGCACATTTGTATAAAATACCAAGAGCAGTTGTGCTGACTGTTGCTAGACTGTTAGGGCCAGATTTTCACTCGGTCAGAAAGCCTCCACAGGCCTTTAAAAATGGTGGTGGGACCCTGTTGCAGAAATCCCACCCCTGTTTCTGACAGATCCAATTTTTGCTGACACGGGGAAGGGGGCAGGATGGGATTTACACAGGCAAGAAACCCAAACTCAGCAGAGCCAGTTGAACTCAATACTGAGTGCAAACAGAGGTCACTTTGGCTGTCCTAAGAGCTTAATCCAAGAGTGTGGGAGATACAAATTTATGGAATAGATGTAAGCCCTCTTGTGGTGTGGGTGAGGTCTGTTTAAGCCTTATGATCTGAAGTTTCTGAATTGCCCTGTTCTTTAAACTTGAAAAAAAAAGCTGAAGCTGGAATCGTCCCAGATTTGCAGATCATCCCAGAAGTATGGCAACAGGCTTCATAAAAGTCGTTTTACCCACCAGCCGCAATGGTGGTTTTTTGCCCCATATCGTCCCGTTCCTGGTGTGTCCCACCTCATTAATAATGCATTAACGGGGAACACACCGGCTCGCTGGAGGGCGGGCTCAGATTTTCCCTCCACACCCGTGGACTCAACACTTCCTCACTCCGGGCGTCACCAGAGTGCAGCCTACTTCGTGTCTACAGATCAGGCCTGCTCCAGGTGACGGATGGCACCAAAAGCAAAGAAGACGGAAGCCCCCAAATTTAGTGACGCTTTTCTGGGGTGCTGCGATGCCCTCTACGCTCACTCTGGCCACAGGAGGTCCACCAGAGTCACCAATCAGGCCTGGGAGGGGTGGCAGCAGAATTTAGCTGGAGATAGAGGAGGTCAGCCATCCAGTGCAGGAAGAGGATGAATGCTCTCATCCGTTCTGCCAGGTTAAGTCAATCACCTCATTGCTCTTGACTCACATAATTACATACCGATCACACATCCACAGGGATCTTACACCTCAAGGGACAACACTAACTCTCACACACACCCTCACATCTCCATCAGGCTCATATCCCCTGGAGCTCGCCCTCATCCTGTCCATGGCTCCGCTCACCACATAAACATTCCACACAGTGCCATGTATCCTGCTCACACTCCCTCCATCTGTTTCCATGCAGGAGAAGCTGGCTCAAAACAGCAGGAGGAGGTCCCAGACCATGGGTGGAGGGGCCCACATTATGCCCCTCGCTCACTTTGAGGAGCGTGCCTTCGCGCTGACTGGTGAGGATGTGGACCATACCTGTGGCAATGGTGAGGTCAGCAGTGAACACCCACATGAGGATCCTGCACAATGTCATCCCGCCTTTAACACGACTGTGAGTGCTCACTTTGCTGCTTTTGACTACCATGCACTAATTATCTCTACTTTGGTTCACAGGGAGCTCTACCAAGCGACTGACACCCTCAGCCAGCCAGTCCCTCAGCTCCATCCACATCCTCACCTCCAGGCAAAAGGACACCTCCTCCATTGAAGAGCTGGAAATAAGCAGCCTGGAAAACCTACTACAGCACTACCCACACCCTCCACCAGCGCAGACACACACCTCAGTAGCACCTAGATCCAGAGCAGGCTTCACAATCCAGTGGTCACTGCACAAACCCGTGTCCACAGCCGGAATAGGCAGGTTCGGCCGAGCTCCCCAGCACCCTGAGGAATGCTGGGGGAGAGGCATCTGTGAGGTCCGAGTCAGATGACGAGCCTCTGGATTCAGCCTTCCAACTCATCGTGGAGAGTCACAGAAGGTGAGGGAACATCAGGCAGAGCTGTTGGAAGCCCTCAACAGAGTAGCACATGAGTCTACCTGCTCTCTGATGTGGTGCGCACATGTGCATATGGAGGTCTCCATGGGAGGGATGGAGACCCTGGACCAGCAGAATGTGGAGATGTGCACAGACCTGCATTCTATCGCTGTAGCCATGGGTGACTTCCTGCAGTAGCAATGCAAGAGAGAAAGGGGGAACCTCAGCGTCCCTCCAGGTGCTCCTTCCCCTCAAGGAGTCAGGCTGGGGCACTCGGGCACCTGAAGGAAGGAGGAGCACAGCTGGACACCCCTGGGTCATCCACTCAGGAATCTCAATGGCTGTTTGTTCCCTCTAAGTCTCCTTTGCCCGTAACTTCCTCGACCTCATCCTCTGTGACTGCAGAGGGAGCAGCTGACCCACAGAAGGACAGCCAAAGTGAACTGGGGCCCTCAAGACCTTGGCTCTCCAGACGACACATGCCAAAGTCATCAGAGGGACAGGACCAGCCATTGCACAGTCTACACCCCTGCTGCGGATGTCAGGGGAGCACCTAGAAGAAGTGGTAGGCCTAGAACTGTTAAGGAATTCTGATCACAAATGGTTCCACGGGTGAGCACATCTTCTTATTTATAAACTGAAAATATATTCACTTTCACTGAGTAATATGGCCAGAATCTTTGGGTCAGTGTGCAGGGAAGTGTCCAGCTCGCTGATGCATGAAATGGCGCGCTGTGACGTCAGATGTGCATCCTGACATCACTGCGCATCATTCCGATCCTTAGTTCAGCGGGTGCGCACCAGAGTTAGCTGCGCGCCTGCTGAACTGTCAAAGGCCTATTAAGGCCATTTAAATAGCAATTAAACTAATTAACAGAGCTGCCCGTCCAACCTTAAGGTTGGCAGGAATGTGAAGAGCCCAGGCGGCCTGCTCATTTATCATGAAACCTCATCCATGGGCGGGATGAGGTTTCATCAAGGTTTTTAAAGTTTAATAAAAATTTTTAATAAAATTCATAGACATGTCCCAGCTCATGTGACACTGTCAAAATTTTCAAATTCAAGCTAATCTCCCTGAGGCGGCTCTGTGCCTCAGGGAGATTTCTGCATTCTTTTGAGCTCATGCATGAAAGAGCGTAGGCCCCAACTCAGCCCCCTCCCCCCGCCCACACAGGGAGTGCTCAGCGCTTCCGAGTGCGCGTCACGCTGGGGGGGGGCCTTAACTGGCCCGCCCACATAAAATGCCATGCGCAGCCGATCGTGGGCAGTGATTGGCTGCGTGCCCGCCTGCACCCACTCCCACCCAGCCCCCCCCAGCCCCACCCCAACGGGGAGAAAATTCTCCCCTATGTAATGTTGTCCTTCAGCTTCAGTAACAGGTTTTGTGAGACCCCCCCCACTGCTTCCCCCTCTAGCAGTTCAGCTGCACACAGCCGGCCCATGAGTGATTCTGGAGGGAGTAGCGTGTGTGTGGCAGGGCCTTTCGGAGCCTCATGCAAGCACTCTCCCACGCCCATGGGGCCTTCATCCATTACACTCATCTTACTGGCCCGAGCATTTTCAACGTTGCCTGTTGGGGTTGGTTTTCGGTCGACTATCTGAACTGGCCTGCGTCTCCACCCACCCATTGATCACACTCCTGTGCACGAGGCTCCGCTCACTTTCAATTTTGACGACTATGGCAGTCATTAAGTTTCTGATCCGCTCCCCCACTCCTTTCCCCTCTCCCAGTCACCCATACCTTTTCCCCTTTCAGTGTCAAGCCCCCTAGCGTCACCTTCCACCTCCCCACCGTCACCTTCCACCTCCCCACCGCCACCCTCCAGCCAGAACCCTTTCCTTTCCAGGATATCCAGGTGAATGTGCATCTTCCCTATCTTCCTGAAAATACAACCCCCATCCGCATTAACCTCCCTGACCACTTCCTTCCCCCCCCCGCCCCCTCCGAGGGTCCCTGTCTGCTTCCGACCACCCTCGCCATCCCTTCTACCGCTACTGACACACCCTCACCCTCCCACCCTTCCGGCTCCCTCTGCCCCTCTCATACTCACCAACCTAACACGCCCATCCTCAGTCTGCTCCCCATGAGGCAGTCATTTACTCCACAGACCCCTCCATTGCACATTCACCTGGACATTCCTCACCCTTTATTCCCCCCTCCCCCAGACGCCTTCCTCTCCCCAGATACCTCCGCCCCTGCCAAAATCTCTCCTCCCTCCGACCTCCTTCTCCCCTCCGACCTTCCTCTCTTACACCTTCCTCCCCCACCGTCCACCTACCTCCCCACTTGTCGCATTCTCCGTTGCTACACCCTCCTCCTCCCCTCGTACTCTCTCCTCCCCTCTCCCAACCTCACTACCCCCTGACAGCTTCATCCTCCCCCCACCAAACCCCACCACCTGCTGACATCTTCGTCATCCCCCACCCAAACTCGCCCACCCACCAACCCCCGCCGTCACCACCATCCACCGATACAACTTCCTCTCCTAGTCACATCTAGACCTTCTTTTCCCAACTCCCGCACACACCCCACTCCCCCAGTACACCTTCCTCTCCCGCTCTCAGCACGACCTTCCTCTACCTACCCCCCACTTGCTGATCATCCATAGCAGCCCATAGCCAAGGCCATGATGTTCCAAAGCAGACCCGAGACATCATCAGAGACCTCCCCACCTTCCTTGAGCAGCTTCACAGTGGAGCCATGTCCATGAGAATCCACCCAGCATGCAGTGCACGTGTTCCTCCAGGGTCCGGCAGCTGTAGGGCTCCAGCATCTTCTTCTCCTCGGATGTCCAAGGTCCGAACAAAGCCTTAACGGTAAGCCCAAACTTCTGCATATTACACTTGTCTATAGGTGTTCTGGGCCAGTGTGCTTTTCCACCAGCAAAACGGTAAATCTGGCATGGGGGTGACGATTCTGATCAGGCCTAACTTTGCATCCCATTACCAAGATGCAAAATGGACTCACGCCAGCCTCCAGCAGGATCCGCCATGGCAGACACCAACGGATGATCCGGTTGTGCTTTCACGCCAGCGTGAAACCAATTTTTGGCCTTCTCGGCATATTATACTCCCCCCTCCCCACCCACCATGATACCTGATGCCAGTGGGGCTGGAGATTCTAGCCTTAAGCTGTCAGCGAAGAAAAGCTCCATCTGCTGGATAGCTTTGATTGACAGGCCATCTGGTGTAAATTAGGAAAAAACTCTACCATCTGTTTGTGCAGTTTTAGTAGATTTCTTTGTTGAGATTTCCTTAAGACTATTATTATGTTATTATGAATGCTTAGCTGAGTTTCAAAACCTGAATTGATCTCAGTATGGGTTTCTGAGTTCACAGTTTGATTGACAGTTTAGAGAGGCTATTAAAGGATTGGCTGTTTTTGATGTGGGGTCCAAGTAGAAGAGTGTTTTTATAAGAGATTAAACAGTTGAGATTTAAAAGCTTTTAATGCATTTCATGAATGGGATTTTTTTTATTATCAAGCGTGTATGGGTGAGAGCTGTATTAGATTGTTAGGAGTTTATCTTTTCAACTCCACATGCCTCCTGACATCTGCCCATGGTGGCCACTGGGTGGGTGATTATGGAGGTGAAAATGGGGGTAAGAGGGGGCCATGCATGGTATGAGGGAGCATGTGAGGTGTGTGGAAGGCATAAGTTGGCATGAGGGGCCATGAGGATATGAGGTTCATGCAGGTTTGAGTAGGTAAGCTTATGATGAGGGCTAGAGGGCTTAATAGCTTCTAAAACAACTGGGGAAAAGTCTAACCAGCTCATTTCTGTACTCCTCTGCCCTGTGGATGGCCTGGGATCTGTTTCCTGGCTTGGTGGGCCTGACTGTATCATAGTCCTACATCCTCAAAATGAAAATTGGGTCTAATGGGCCCTTTTTTAAACCAAAGCAAGTCTGCTCAGTTGGAGCTACCCGTCTCGGTCACGAACATCCAGCCCTTAGCCTCCAAGTCTCACAGTGAGGTATTCTGACTGTCAGATTTTATAAATGTATATATGTTGAACTGATGTAAAAACAAAAAACCACTGCGGATGCTGGAAATCCAAAACAAAAACAGAATTACCTGGAAAAACTCAGCAGGTCTGGCAGCATCGGCGGAGAAGAAAAGAGTTGACGTTTCGAGTCCTCATGACCCTTCCGCAGAACTGCTGAAAGTTTTTAATGCATTTCATGAATGGGATTTTTTTTTTATTATTAAGCCTATATGGGTGAGAGCTGTATTAGATTGTTAGGAGTTTATCTTTTCAACTCCACATGCCTCCTGACATCTGCCCATGGTGGGTACTGGGTGGGTGACTATGGAGGTGAAAATGGGGGTAAGAGGGAGCCATGCATGTTATGAGGGAGCATGTGAGGTGTGAGGTCTGCTGAAGGGTCATGAGGACTCGAAACGCCAACTCTTTTCTTCTCCGCCGATGCTGCCAGACCTGCTGAGTTTTTCCAGGTAATTCTGTTTTTGTTTTATATGTTGAACTGTTTGTGTAATCCAAGATAGAATGGTGTTGGGGGTCTAGAAGAAAGCTAATCAGCATTTCTGCCTTGATACATGACCCATGTGATTCACATTGCCATGGAGATGGGCTTTGAGTGGGAAAGCCATTGTAGTATTGGGTTACAGGGTTTCTAAGATATTCATGAAATTTGACATGTCAGTCTGCAGTCATCTGAAAACAGAGAGCAGGAAATAGAAGCAGCTAGTTCTGCACCTGAAGCAGAGAAAAAGCTGTCCCTATTAATCACCACATAGAATGCAGGTAGGAGCTCACACTTAGAGTGAAGAGACTGACTTTATGAGGATTTAAAGGAGGATGGAAGATATGCCTAGCTTTGGAAAGAGGGAATGTACGTCTAGTGTAACCCTCACAGTGAAAGTCAGTTCTGAAATTGGGTGTTATCCCGCTGGGAAAGAAGAAAAAAGGAAGCAAGACATTGGGAACCGTGAATAACTTTTGATCGGCTCTTGGAGAATTACGTGTCCACTTAAGAAACAATGTACCATCTAACCATGGAATGGGATTGTTGCACATGTTGACAATTAATGGGACTGAAAAATCAATTAAGGCCTTTTGATAGACACTAATTAGAATTTTCCTGTTAGCCTCCAGGCAAACCCCTCCACCCTCGCCCCAGGCATCGGACACTGGGCTAGCAACCTGGAGGTGGCAGACCAGGAAGCCAGTGCTGCAGACAGGCTTTGAGGCCCTCCCTCCACTGCCCTGCCCGGCCTGGCTTCAATTGTGACCACAGGTCACTCTCCCCCTCCACAATGGTACCTGGTCTGCTGAGTCATTTTTTTAGGTTAAAAGGTTGGTGACAGGAGTCATCATGTTTGCCTTAAACCTGAAAACACAGCCTGCTCCTTCCATGCTGGACAGTTTCCCAAGCCCCACTCCTCAATGCCATTTAATGCAGTGGAAGGTCTGAGACAGTTTAGAGCCAGGATGCTTCCCTATTCTAATTTGGCTGCTGCAGTACTTGGACACTATAGGAAAAGAGCTGCTTTACAGAGTAAAATCTAGCCCTGAACCTCACTGAGACTCCTTCATGTTAGTATTGGATGCTTGAAATGGGGAAGTGTTCATTGTCACAGCACTGACATCATTCACCCCAATAAGCAAAATATTCACCCCAAAAAGTTTTTAAATTGGAGCAGTTAGAATTTGTATTTGTCTGTTATTGAGTAAATGAGCAATAATGTATCACAGAATTTAAATGAATCCAGTTAACATAGGAGAAATTTTAACAATCCTATTTTATAAATGCAAGGATGTATACAAGTATGACAGCCTTTAACTATTATGGTGTTTTCTGAGCCAGTGGCATATTAAGTCAACAAATGTAAATTATCAACCTAGCTCACCATGTTTAAATGTGTTCCATGGCTTTTGGTCTAAATTCTTTTTTTTTTAAATCAGTAAATATTCCAGAATCTCGAACATGGTCTAAATCCAAAATATCCAGGATATCCAGTGAACACTAAGTCAAATTAAGCAAGAAGCCAGAAAACCATTGGGGGCACTGTAGCATAAAGATATGTTATTGGTACTCCAGAGGCCTGAACTATAGCAGCTGAGAAATTGAAATTCCATTAAATAAATCTGGAACAACAAGCTAGAATCAGTAATGGTGACCATAAAACGACCAGATTATTGTAAAAACTCATTTGGTTCACTAATGCCCTTTAAATTTGTCATCTTTACCACATCTGGCTGATATGAGATTCCAGACTCACGGTAAGGTGGTTAATTCTTACACCCTCGGAAATATTCTCAAAAGGCAACTAGGGATGGGGCAATAAATGCTGGCCCCACCAGCAATTCCCACAGCCTTTGAACAAAAAATAAATCACACAAGCAAACACTCAAGGGGCCTAAACAAGCAAATCTATATTACAGTTAGTCAGGCAGCCTAGTATATGTATTTTCCAACACCCACTGTTTCTTGATATCTGACTACTGATGATTTGTTCTTCAACAGCTACTTAAAACATCAGAAAACATACAATATAACCACTTTTGGAGCCAGATACATGTCTGCTATTCCTGATTAATGTGTCCATCACGATTAGGTATTTCCATGTGCATAGAGACATTCATTTTATGATAATAAGTACTTTAGCCTAAATTAGCAACGAGGTTTATTTCTGTGTACTCTCGTGTTATGTAAGCTACAAAAAAATGCTGCCTGCCAGTAAATAACTGTTCAGGTACTGTTATAGCACACAAAAAAAAGACCAATTCAAAAAAATATATAAAACAAGGCACTCAGTAATAGCTGGAACCTTCATTTAAACTGAGCCGTTATCACCATTTTATTCGTTCAGATTTGCATATATTTTTATAGTGGAGCTACTCTCTATAAATCTATAAATTGCCAGAAAATATTTTTACGTGTTTTGTGTGATGCCAACAGTGCTTCACACTCTAATGCATCATGTTCTGAATGTGAGGCATTATATGGTTATTTTTGGAACTGTCTTTAATTCAACCTAAAATGGAGTAGTGAAGAGGGGTGATGTATTCTGAAATCAGTTCTGCCTGACAACAAACCTGGGTGGCTTGGTTACCGTGGGGACCGGGAAACCAGATTAAGTCTTACTCAGAGCAAGATACAAAATGCTCACACCTAATGCAAGAGCAGCTAGGCTGACTGTGGACAGACTTTCAGTTTCCGAGTTTTTGGACAGAAAAGGAAAGAGAGAGAGAAGTCACAGAGAGAGGCAAAGGACTGCAGCTAGCGTTGCCAGCAAAGAAGAGCACCCTGCCTTCCTGTGACCTACTGAGCAGGATGCAGGAAGGAAGAAAGCCTCTGGTCGAAGAGACGCATCCAATGGCAATCTAAGGAATCCAGAAGATTCATCCTGGCATGGCTGGCGAGGGGAGAAGAATTGCTTGAGCTGGTCTTACTGCTGGTATTTGGTTCAAAAGGATTTCAACTGGGGAGCTAGGCCAGCACCAGGCACGATTCTGCACTGGATAATGTGCCCCTTTACATTCCAGTGGGGTTGACATAGCTGGGTAATCCGTCCAGGTCTTCTACGTGAAGGGTGTGTATCTGAGACAGATACCAGGCTACCCCAAAAAATATCCACTCATTCTGTCCTAAGGTTTCAGGGAACACATGCCAGTGGAAAGCAGCACTAAATTTTCATGAGCCTTAGAAATACCCCAAACATTTACTATGGGAGATAACTTGATCTCCTCTGGGATCAATTTCCTTCCCCAGGGCCCACTTGTTCCATGGGGAGTAAGAGCTGTAAAGGAGAAGATTCTGCTTGGGTACTTGCAGGTTTTCCTCTCCATTAACAGAACAGCATGGCACCCTGTGAGAACCTGAAGTACCTGTTCAGGTAGCAAACACCATTCCAACTAAGCACCGATCCTCAATTCGGAACCGGGTCTGCCTCTCTAGACAGGTACCGATAATGTTGCGGTCTGCCAGGCTTGCATTGGTGGAGTGGGGCCACTGGAATTTTAGGGTGGAGCCACAACTTCCTGAAGTAACTATTTGTAATCTGCACTACAAATGTTTTTGACCTCATGTACTCAATGATCCACTTTGGTTTGTTTTCCCAATTGTCTTGCTTGAAAAGTCCAAATACAATTATTATGGATTGTAACGCTTAAATACCATTTTTGTTTAATTTTACTTTGATTACCCCAATTAGCACAGGGCTCCAGCAACAACTTTGCTACGTACCTCTTTTAGCAGGAAAGTCATACATGCAGGAATAAATGGGATTCCTGCCAATCTTTCATAGAAGTTACAGTGGATGCTTGGCAGAACCTCTAAAGCAATTCCCAACATTAACAATTCTGGTTTAAAACAGAAAGGTTGTTGCTCTCATTGATTTGTGCCTGTGCACTTGGACATGAACTGATCCGAGAGAGCCAACATTGATTTGTGAAGTGCAAATCATGTCTAATGAAGCTAGTTGAGCTTTTTGAAAAGGTCACTGATGCAGCCGGTAAGGGACTATCTATGGATATTACATATGTGGACTTCCAGAAGGCATTCAATAGGGTTCTGCACCAGAGGCTATCAGCAAAAATGAGGTAGCTTATTGACCTCAGCAAGACATTGGTTATGAGGTAAGAGAGAAGGAAGATAGGATTTCACCATATTTCTAAAGGATTTAGGTGAAAGAATGGAAACCCGTATATACAAGTTTGCTAATGTTACCAAACTGGGTGGCAGGGTAAATAGCAGAAGTGGAGCAGAAAGTTGCAAAGGGTCATTGGTATGTAATGTGGAATTTAATCACATGACTGCACAAAGTTTAAAAAAAAGGTTCCTTTTTTACACCAGCATCAAAACTGTA
This sequence comes from Cetorhinus maximus, assembly GCF_964194155.1. Lineage (NCBI taxonomy): Eukaryota > Metazoa > Chordata > Chondrichthyes > Lamniformes > Cetorhinidae > Cetorhinus > Cetorhinus maximus. The sequence continues at coordinate 208,092,177 of NC_135880.1, read as the reverse complement.
TAAACTCTCAAGAAAACATACCTACAAGAACAAACTATTTACTGAGAATATTCATCGCTGATGCTCCAGATCTCTTTTCTATTCAGAGCTTTGGCTCCTCAAAGCAGTGACCCATCAGGCTTGATCTGCTTCTCCAGCTCCTAGCTGCAGTCCTGTTCTCTCTCTCTCTCTCTCTTTCTCTCCATGAGCTTTATAGTATCTCTTTCTCCTCCAGCCCGCACTCCTGGTCCAGACCCTGCCTCCAGCTTTCTTCACCCTGCGCTCTGGGATTAGGATCAGCCTCCAGTTTTCTTCAGCACTTCTGCTCCAGTTGCAAGGGGAAGCCCCAGGCCAACTGAATCCCCTGCCCAGCATCCTCCTGGGCCAAAGACCTCAGCTGGCGGTGACCTAATGCCCCACAGTGAATGCCCCGGAGTGGAGAGAGCCATGTCTGTGGCCTCGCTTCGAAGTCTGAAGCCTTTGGAGCTTACCTCCCCCATTACAGGTAGATCAACCATGCAGATGGAGTACAATGTGGGGAAGTTTGAGGTAATCTACTCTGGGATCCAAGATAGATGGGTTTGAGTATTTTTTAAATGATGAGAAGCTAGGAATTGAGAAGGAACAGAGAAATTTCAGGGTCCAAGTACAAAAATCACTATAGTGAGCATTATAAAAAACACTTTAAAAGGCTAATGGAATGTTCGCCTTTCTCTCAAGGGCAGTGGAACAAAAAGGGATGGAAGCTACGCTCCAGCTGTACAGAGCACTGGTTAGAGCCATTTGGAGCACTGCACAGTGCTGGGCATCCCATCTCAGGGAGGATATTCAACACAAATTCATCAGAATGATACTGGGGTTGGTTAACGTATGAGGGCAGGCTGTGTAGACTAAGTTTGTATTCCCTGGGTAGATTAGATTTGGGGGTGGTGTATCTGAGGTGTATCAAGTGATCACAGGATCTGAAAGAGTAGATAGAGTGGGGATGTCTTTATGATGGGGGAGTCCAGAAGAAAGCATTAAAATTAGATCTGGGCTGTTCAGTTGACACATACCAGCCTTCAGGAGTGCATAAGTGATTTCCACAGACCAGGCTATGCTGTGATGAGGGAATGTTAGCTTCTAACAAATTGTGATATGGCCAATTCACTGGAAGTCACTCTCCGATGTTTGAGGAGAAACCCAAGATAAATGGATGATTTTCACTCAAGCAGGTCAGGCTAAGGGATTTAACATTATGCTAATCTATAATAGGCTGAATAGAAAAAGTGCATGACAGCAGAATGGGCCACCCCCTCAGCAGTTGTAATTACCACCGTAAGGCTGAGGAGAGAGGTTGGAGCATGGCCACTGAAATTGATCGAAGCAGGAACTATTGTTTCTTTTCATGGGAAACTGGGGCCGGGATTTTCCATGCCTGCTGGCGTTTGGTGGCGTGAGTGGACAATATGGCGAGAAGGCCAAAAATCAGTTTCAAACCAGTTTGCGATTGTCCGCTCAGCCTATTGATGGGGGGTCCACGTTTCCCGCCATCGGACATTGGGAGCCTCATTGTAATACATCAGCATATCATTATAAGCCCAGACTGTCGGACTCATCCCCGCCCGACCCCGCTGGATCCTCCGCCCAATTCGGCGGGAAAACACGCCGGTGCAGAACACGTCTTGACAACTGTGACATGCAGAAGTCGGGACTTACTGCCAAAACACGGACATCCGAGCAGCAGAAGATGCTGGAGCCTGACAGCAATGGGATCCTGGAAGAATGTTCATGGCATGCTGGGTGGATTCTCATGGACATGGCTCTGCTACAAAACAGCTCAAGGAAGCCAGAAAATCATCATTGATGCTCACAATGCATGATGGTCAAGGGGATGGGAGAGGAAGGTTTAGGATTAACTGGGAGAGGAAGAGGTGTCTGGGGAGGTGAGGTTGGGAGGGGGGGAATGAAGGTGTTGGGGGTGAGGTGAGGGGGGAATGAAGGTGTCAGGACGTGAGGTGAGGGGGGGAGAGGGAGTACGGGTGGAGGAGGGCATAATGAGGAGAAGATGGCAACTGGGGAGGTAGGTGTAACGGGGGCTGGAAGGTATAAGGAAAGGAGTTTGGAGGGGGAAGGAGTGCAGAGAGGAGAGGGAGTCCAGGGGGAGGAAGAAGTGCAGAGAGGGGAGGGAGTCTGGGGGGAGGAAGGAATGTGAAGAGGGGATGGAGTCTGGGGGTGGAGGAAGGAGTAAACCTGGAGGAAGAAATAAGGGTGTCTAAGGGATGCAGGAAGAGAGAGGGACTAAGTGGGCGGGTGGAGGGGGTGCGGGGGGGTGCGGAGAGAGTCAGGGTGGAGTCAGGCTAAGGGGGAGGGAGGGGTTCCGAGTGTGTAAGGGGTCCAGAGCGGGAAAGGGGTTCCGGGGGGGAGGGATCCAGAAGGAGAAAGGGGTTCTGCTGGGTAAGGTGTTTGGAGGGAGGAAGAGGTCCAGATAGGGGGATGTTAGATGAACATGCAAAGGAGGGGTCTGATGGGTCTATGGCTGTCTCCTGGGGAGTGAACTGAGGGAGGGCATGATATGAGGGAATGGTGAGAATGATTGAGGACAGAGTGAGGCAGTTGGGTGAGAAGGTGAGAGGTCGACAGTAGTGGTAGAAGGGACAGCAAGGGTAGTTGGTGGGGTCTCAGAAGCAGACACGGACCTTGAGGGTGGGAAGGAGGAGGTTGGGGAGGTGAATGTGGATGGGATTTTCGGGAAGGAAGAGGCGTGCACGTTCACCTGGACATCCCTGGTGTTGTCCCTTGAGGTGTGAGATCCCTGTGGATGTGTAATGGATTTGTGAGCGTGTGAGTTGAGAATGATGAGAAGAGTGAATTACCCTGGTGGAACGGATGAGACCATTCATCCTGTAGGACACTGGGCGGCTGTCCTCTTTCGCAGGGCATTGGTGCTGACCACCGTTGCCATTGTCTCCCAAGCCAGATTAGTGAGTTTGCTGCCCATCCTGCAGCCAGAGCGGGGGTAGAGGACACCACCAAGAGCCTCCGATGTGTCTGAAAGGTGCCCGAGGGACACGTCATTGAATCTGGGATCTGCAATCTTTTTGTCTTTCAGGGCATTGTCTTCTTTGCAGCAGTCCCGGGCTGGAAGCACTGAGAGGTGTGCGCACAGCTGGACTTTAAATATGGTGCCCAGCATGATGAAGCGGCGAGGTGATGGTATGGTGGGCAAATGAGAACCCATCAACCATGGTAACAGCGTGTTTCTTGGGAATGCATAATTAACGCGGTGGGTTTGGAACAATACAGTGTGAAAAGCTGCCATTGTGGCCGGCAGGTAAAATGTCATTTCACCAGCCCGCTGCTGCACTTAATGCAAATCTGGGACGATTCCCCCCTGGGTAAATATTTGAAGTAGTGAAAGGTTCAGGGCTATTGGATTCGGAGTAGAGCAGTGGGACTAGTAATTGCTCTAGGAACAGAGGTGACACAGAGAGGGAAGGCTGAATATGTTCCTTCCATGCCATAAGCTTCTGTGCTTTTATCTCATGAAGCAGCTATTTGAAGAGAGTGATTCACACCTTGGTTCTCTTTGCCTCAAAGAGAGTATGGCAGCCATCTGATGATGTACTAATCTCCATTAATACTGGAAGGATACACCAAAAGCTGACGTATACAATCACAAGAAGCTGAACTGACAGCAACTAGAGACTTGAATGACAACTTTGTGCTTTGACATACCTGGAAGGAATTAAGCAATTGTCAATGTTTATCATGGAACAGGTCCAGGCAAAGCTTGAAGATGCGCGTTTGTGTTCACTAAAAAGCTGCATGGACTTTTTTTTTGAATTACTACTTCACAAGGTGATGATAATGAATTTTTATTCAATTGATCAGCTACGCATTTGACTTCTGACAATCCTAGTTCACTTTGTTGTATATCATGTTCTTTGATGTTCTTAATACCCATGAAGAGCAGCCCACAATAGTTTGATCTTTGTGGATGCTATAGAATTCCACAGATCTTTAATGGAATATATGCATGCAGTTAAATGTGGGTAGAAATTTGGTAATGAGATTCATGGCCTCAAGGGTTATTTATATGACGCTTCATTTAGTATCAAAATGGAAGAGTTTTGCTTTTCAATATAGACCCTTTGTATAATTTGTATAAATGAAACCTGCCCATTTATCCTACACAAGTTCAACCACTGCTATCGCTGCTGGACAGGGATTGGTTGTCTAATTATTGCGAATTCATGAGTTAACGATACAAACAGGACTATTCAGTAATGAGCCAATATTCTCCTAAAATTAGCTGACACCAAGTGGCACTGAACATTTGTGCATAAAATGTGTTGTAGATATTATTCAACGCCATTACAGACTCTGCTGAGAGAACACTGTTTGACCACATTAAACTATGTTTCACTTGAATCCACTTTTTTACAGTTTCTTGGCACATTTGTTACTTCTATCTATAATCCTGTAGCTGCGGCTCAGTCGACTCTCACCTCTGATTCAGAAGGCTCTGGGTTGGTCCCGCTCCAAGATTTGGACAGCAATCCAGGCATGTCACTCCAGTGCAGTACTAAGGGAATGTTGCACTGTCATAAGTGCTGTGTTTCAGATGAGATGTTAAACCAGGGCCCTGTCTACCTCTCAGGTGGACATCAATGGTGGCGCTATTTTGAAGAAATGCGGAGGAGTTATCCCCAGGGTGCTGGCTAATATTTATCCCTCAATTAAACAATATAAACAAAAATCCAAAATAACTGGTCTTGCTGTTTGTGGGAGCATGTTCTGTTCAAATTAGCTGCCACATTTCCCACATTACAACAGTGGCTGCATTTCAAAAGTATTTAATTGGCTCTTTGGGATGTCCGGTGGCCATGTAAGACACTATGTAAATGCAAGTCTTTCTTTTCTGTTCCTTCTAGCTCCATATATCTTTGGGATTTCTTTGGGCTTAAATTAATTCTGGGCTCTTGCGACTCTCTGATTTAATTTTCCCCACCAGCCATGTTTTCAGTTGCCTAGGCTACAAGTTCTGAATTCCCTTCTTAAAACTCCCCAGCTCACCACTCCTTTAAGTCAATCCTTAAAACCTACATTTTTGTCCAAGCTTTTGGACTGCTGTCTGAATATCTCATTATGCGGTTCATTGTCAAATTTTGTTCGTTAAACTTGGAAGTGACTTGGAACATTTTACGATGTTAAAGATGCTATATAACTGAGATAAAAGCAACATCTTGCGGATGCTGGAAATCTGAAACAAAAACAGAAAATGCTGGAAAAACTCAGCCGGTCTAACAGCATCTGTGGAGCGAAAAACAGGGTTAACGTTTCAAGTCCGTATGACTCATCCATATGAAGAAGAGTCATACAGACTCAAAGTGTTAACTCTGTTTTTCTCTCCACAGATGCTGTTAGACCTGCTGAGTTTTTTCCAGCATGTTCTGTTTTTGCTATGTAAATGAGAGTTGTTGTTGTTGCTGAAATTCACCTCACTCAAATCCACTCTTCAACAATTTCTTGGTACATTCAGTTCACTAAAACATGCACCATCACTGCTCCAATTCTCTGACCTGAAGAAGAGTACTAATTGCCTTAGGTTTGCCTAACCCAGCAATGCATGTTTACTCTGCCCCGAGTGCAAGGCTACCATTTTGAGATGGTCAGGTACACAGCAAGCAACAAGGTTTGATCAGAGCTGGCTCATTGGGCAGAATTTTTACCTCAGCGGGTGGTGAGCGTCCCGATGTCAACGCGCAGTCGCACGATATTTCGGTCGGCCGGCGCGCGCAAGAATCGGCAGCGTGCCCATCGACAATTAAAAGGCTTATTAAGGCCATTAAAAAGATATTTAACCTTACGGTTGGTGGGCAATCAAAAACGCCAAGCGGCCTTTGCACTTTTTAGGAAACCTCATCCATGGGCCGGGTGAGGTTTCCAGCAGCAAACAAAAATAAAATAAAACATTTCACATTTCATTTATAACACGCCCCTGCTCATGTGACAGGGTCGCATGAGCGGACATGTTTTAGAACATTTTTTAAATCTTTACTTTTTTTTTGAAAACTGTTCATCTCCCTGAGGCAGCTCTGTGCCTCAGGGAGATTTTCAAGTGCACACTCCCGAGCATGCACGAAGATTGCACTCGCCATCCTCCCCTGTCAGCACCGGCAGTGCTTAGCACTGCCGCTCGTGTTTCACCCTGGGCGGGCCTTAATTGGCCCTGTCATGAAGTTATTAACGTATATAATATTATTGGAAAATAGTTTTCTTTTAAAATAGAGGTTTAGTCTGTGGGTGTGTCTTAATTAGATTAAAGCCAGCTTGTCTGGGTGCTTTGATGTGTACAAGTTTTGAGATGCAAGAGAGGTAGAGTGTATTGGCGTTTTTTGAATAGGGCATTCGAGAAGTGGGGTGAAATCTGGCACCTTGTGAGCAGAGACCAAACAATGGTCTCTAAATATATTACTAATAAATTTGGTACTATGAAAAGGGGCTTTATTGTTAGAAGAGGCTGGTGATACAATGAGAATTTACATTCAATGAGATATGCTAGGTATAACAGAGGGCAATTTTGTGTGTGGGGGGCAGAGGCAATGTAAGATCAAAGTAGCTGTGAGCCTACAACCGTCTCCACAGGAACCAAAGAGAAAGGAGCCTTATTTTGAATTTGTAAGGTGAAATGCTTTGCCTGGTGTCTGGTTAAGTTTATGGGTTGCTGCTGCCTTAATGGAGATTAGGAATTTGTTAAAAGTTATGCTAGTAGTAATTTGTAGCCATGTATATATATTTAACTTGTGTAAATTAATAACATGTTTCATTTAGTTTAATATAAAGATACTCGAGAACTGGTGGTCTGATTCCTGAATTTAGAGCTGCATCTCAAACATACAAAAGTAAAATATAGGTTATGACAGTTTTTTTAAAGTTTCCCTCTGAGATTTTTAAATAATTCAGCTTTACCAAATGCTAACTCATAACAATTGGGGGCTCTAGCAGGATAAAAATATTTCTAATTCCTTGATTGGTTTGGAATTGGTGAATTTTAAGGTTACGAATACAATAAGCACTTTGAATTCAGGAGTTGGTGAGGTATTTTAGAAGTGGTGAGACTGCAAGGTGGATTTGGCAATTGGTAAGGCTGGTCTGAGAGGAGAAGAGATAACTCTGATAGGGTTGGAGAAAATAACAAAAATTAAGGTAACAGAGTTGGCAGATAAGTTAAAAGTGGGGTTACCTGCGGGGCTAGGAAATCAGTTATAATGAAAAGTATAGCACAGCATCTACAGTTAGAAGTGAAACCTGGCACTAGTGATTCACTAGCTGAAGGTAGTGAGACTTCAGTTGCAAATGAAAAGGCATGAATTAGAATCAAAGGACAGAGAAATTGATTTTAATAGGCAATTAGAAATTGTGAAGATAGAGATGGAGGAAAAAGAAAATGAGAGAATTCCAACTGAAAACGTTGGCAGTTAAATAAGAGATGCCAGTAGGTGAGGAAGGATTTATCTCTAGAATAGAACCCAGTGGGGAGATGTTTAAATTTGAACAAGCTCTTCCAAAGTTTGAGGAAAAAGATATTGACGCATTCTTTATTTCATTTGAGAAGCTAGATGAACAGATGAAATGGCCACAGGAAAAAATGAGCGTTATTATTACATTCTAAGTTGTTAGGTAGGGCGCATGAGGTATATGCTTTGCTATCAGAAGAAATGTTGGTGAATTATGATGTAGTGAAAAAGGCTATTTTGAGTGCATATGAGTTGGTCCCTGAGGCATACAGACAGAAATTTAAGAATATGAGAAAACAGCCTGGGCAAACTTATATTGAGTTTGAAAAAGTAAAACAAAGTAATTTTGACTGGTGGATACGGACATTAAAAATAGAGACAACTTATGCAGCTCTTAGGGAAGTAATTGTTTTGGAAGAATTTAAAGATTCAGTCCCTTCGGTAGTGAGAACTCATGTGGTGGAACAGGCATTTCCAGCATTTTCTATTTTTGTTTCAGATTTCCAGCACCCGCAGTATTTTGCTTTTATATTATGGAGGAACAGAGGATTGATTCTGTAAGACAAGCAGCAGAGATAGCTGATGATTATGAGTTAGTTCACAGAGCTAAACCTTTTTTTTTTGTCACCTTTTCAAATTGGAAAAGGATAAAAAGTGGAAAGGTGAAAGGAAGGTCGGTAATCAGGGAAGATAAGGAGTAGCCGCAAGTCCCAGGAAGTTTTTTTCCCAGAATAAAAAAGGAAGGTGCTGAAGGTAGAAGTGACATTTGAAAATGGAAGTGTTCTCATTGTAATAAAGTGGGACACACAAAGTCAGCGTGTTGGAGATTGAGGGAAAAATCTGTCTGAATTGTTGGGGTACAGAAAAGCTCTGGAAGTAAAAGTACTGTGGGTTCTGATGTTCAGGCACAGGTTTGTGGTTTGTGTAGAGGTGAAACAGGGAGAACCAGTAAAAGGTAAAGAAGTGAGAATGTGTTCACAGTTTACTCAAGAGAATCCTGAGGAGCAGGTTGCAGAAATCTTTAAAGATTTTGTATGTGAAGGGAAAGTCTTTCCATGTGTGTAGGGTGGGGTAGGTAAAGATGTTAAAATTTTAAGAGACACAGGGGCTAGTCAATCCTTAATGTTGTGGGATAGTGATATTTGGTGTTCAAAGGGAGTATTGAAGGAGCAGGTAATAATAGGTGGGTTTCATGGGGATGCTAAATCTATTCCATTGTGCAAGGTAAATTTAAAGAACAAATCGAAGACTGGTGAATTTATAGTTGGAGTGCTGGAAAAATTGCCCATTGCAGGGGTTCAATTTAATTTGGGTAATGATATAGCTGGATCGCAAATGCGAGTGATGCCTATGGTAGTTGAGCAACCTGTAGAAGTGTTTTCAACAGCGGTGTTACAGAAGGAACATTCTGGATTGTTTCCTGATCATGTTGTAATGGGATCAAAGGCTCATTGAAAAGAACAAGGTAAAATAGAAACAACTGATGCTGCTCTTAGGGAAGTAATTCTTTTGGAAGAATTTAAAGATTTAATCACTTCAGTAGTGAGAACTCATGTGGAGGAACAGAGAGTTGATTCTGTAAGACAAGCAGCAGAGATAGCTGATGATTATGAGTTAGTTGATGGAGCTTAGCCTTTTTTTTGTCACCCTTTCAACCTGGAAAAGGATAAAGAGTGGGTAGGTGAAAGAAAGGCAGGTAGTCAGGGAAGAGAAGGAGTAGCTGGGAGCTCCCAAGACGTTTCCTCTCAGAAGGTGTTGAAGGTAGAAACGACATTCGAAAATTGAGGTGTTTTCACTGTAATAAAGTGGGGCACACAAAGTCAGTGGGGAGAATTTTCTCCCCATTGGGCGGGCTGGTCGGGTGCAGGCGCAGGCCGGCGCTGAGCCAATTGCTGCCCGCGATCGGCTGCGTGCCACCTTTTTACGTGGGCAGGCCAATTAAGGGCCGCCCAGTGTGACGCATGCCCAGAAGCACTCAGCGCTACGTGTGCAGTTGGGGGGAGAAGCGAGAGTTGGGGCCTGCACTCTTTTGCGCATGTGCATGAAAGAGCGCAGAAATCTCCCTGAGGCACAGAGCTGCCTCAGGGAGATTAACTCCAGTGTTAAACTTGCGCTAAAAAAAATAATAAAATTATTCAGACACTGTCACGTGAGCTGGGACATGTTCATGATTTTTTGTAAAATTTTTAATTTAATTAATGAAACCTTCATGAAACCTCATCCCGCTTGTGGATGAAGTTTCATGAAAATGCAAAGGCCGCCTGGGCTCTTCGCCTGCCTGCCAACCGTAAGGTTGGACATGCAGCTTTCTTAATCGGGTTAATTAGTTTAATAATGGCCTTAACAGGCCTATGACAGTTCGGTGGGCATGCAACTGACTCTGGTGCGCGCACGCCAAACGGAAGATCATTTTACACATCAGTGTGCGGGGCCAGCCCCCACATACTGAACAAAAGATTCTGGCCAGCACGTTGGAGATTTCAGGGAAAATCTGTTGGAAATTTTGGGTACAGAAAAGCTCTGGAAGTAAAAGTACTGTGGGTTCTGAGGTTCAGGCACAGGAGAAACCAATGGTTTGTGTATAGGTGAAACAGGGAGAATTAGCGCTACGTGAAGAAGTGGGAATGTGTTCACAGTTTACTGAAGAGAATTCTGAGGAGCAGGTTGCAGAAATCTTTAAAGATTTTGTGTGTTAAGGGGGTCATTTTTCCATGTGTGCAGGGTGAAGTAGGTAAAGATGTTAACATTTTAAGAGACACAGGGGCTAGTCAATCCTTAATGTTATGGGATAGTGATATCTGTTGGTTCAAAGGGAGTAATACAGGAGAATGTAATAGTAAGTGGGGTTCATGGGGATGCTAAAACTATTCCATTGTGGAAGGTAAATTTAAAGAGCAAATGGAAGAATGGTGAAGTTATAGTTGGAGTGGTAGAAAAATTGCCCATTGCAGGTATTCATTTTATTCTGGGTAATGATATAGCTGGATCGCAAATGTGGGTGATGCCTATGGTAGTTGAGAAGCCTGTAGAAGTGTTTTCAACAGATGTGTTACAGAAGAAACACCCTCGATTGTTTCCTGATTGTGTTGTAATGAGATCAAAGGCTCATTTGGAAGAACAAGGTAAGCAGGCAGTTCAAAGGCAAGAAGAGGGTGTTGAAACCCAATTAACTGCCACTGTATTTGATAGCATTGTTCAGGAGTAAGGAATGCAGGCAGCTCAGTTGAAGTGTTTAACTCAAAGTGGTTAGTGGAATTATAGAAAAATGACTTGCAATTAAAACAGCTATATCAGAAAGCTTATTCAGGAACAGAAGCAAAATATATTCCAGAAAGACATTATCTTCGAGGAGGTATTTTAATGAGAAAATGAAGGTCGGATCATGTCTCAGCAAATGAAAGGTGGAGGGAGGTAGATCAGATTGTTATCCCATAAGGGTATAGAAATTAGGTTCTGAGGATTGCTCATGAAATTCCAATGGGGAAACATTTAGGGACCAAGAAAACACAGGAAAAGATACAGAGGATTTTTTTGGCCAGGATTGCATCAGGGTTTAGTCAAATTCTGTAGAACCTGTTATACATGTCAAATAACAGGAAAACCATGAACTGGCGCCTTTAATCTCAATATGAGCCTTTGAAGAGCCATTTACCAGGATCATGATTAGGGCTCTTCCCTAGGACTAAAAGTGGAAATCAGTATTTATTGACAATAATGGGTGTCTCTACCAGGTTCCCTAAAGAGATACCTATAAAAAATATTACAACTAAGAAGATTGTGGAGGAGTTAATTAATTTTTTTTACAAGATATGGTTTACCTAAGGAAATACAATCAGATCAAGGGTCAAATTTCATGTCACGGCTGTTTAAGGAAGCAATGAACAGTTTAGGATAAAACCGTTTAAGTCAACAGATTATCATCTAGAGTCACAAGGAGTTTTGGAAAGATGGCATCAAACTTTAAAAACTATGATAAGAGCATACTGTCAGGATTATGCACAGGATTGGGATACAAGGATTCCATTTTTGTTATTTTCTATTAGAGGCATTCGTAATGCATCAACTGGTTTTAGCCCTTTTGACCTAGTTTATGGAAATGAGGTAAGGGGACCACTGAAATTGATTCATGGGAAATTGGTGGGTCAAAATTCAGAAACTATTCTCCTGGATTACGTATCAAATTTCAGGGAAGATTGAACAGAGCATGCAAGTTGGCTAGGGAACATTTAAAGACAGCACAGCAAGTGATGAAAGTGAAAGCAGATAAGAATTCTAAAACTCGCAGTTTTGTTTCTGGGGAGAAATTACTAGTTTTGTTACCAGTACTAGGTGATTCATTAAATTAAAGATTTAGTGGGCCTTACAAGGTTGAAAAGAAGTTGAGAGTGAAGTAAAATATTAATAAATACTCCAGATAGAAGAAATAAGCAGAGGGTGTGTCATGTAAATATGCTTAAAAAGTACCTTGACAGGAAAGAGGAACAAAAAGAGGTATTAGTGATGGTGGATGATGAGAAAGAGGTAGAAGTGCAGGACTCTGAAATTGATTTTCCTCTAATCAAATTGAATAATGAGGGGGTGCTTGAAAATTTAAATGAAATATGGACCTACCTTCCAAACAAGTGTCAAAGTGATTTGGGAAAGCTATTGCAGTCACACAAACCTATTTGTGGAAATAAGTTGGGAAAGACACCTTTAGCTTCACATGATGTTTGTATAGAAATGTCACCTTCAATAAGGCAACAACCTTATAGATTAAATCCGGCAAAGATATCACAAGTATAAAAATAAATTGATTTCATACTTCAAAATGATATAATTGAGTCTAGTTGGAGTTTTGCCTATTGTACCCGAAACCAGATGGAACACAAGGACTGTGTGCAGACTATGGAAGGTGAATGCAATGACAAAAGCGGATTCACATCCCATACCATGGGTGAAAGATTGCATTGAGAAAGTGGGACAATCGAAATTTATCACAAAGATTGACTTGCTAAAAGGATATTGGCAGGTACCGTTGTCAGAGAAAATAAAGGAGATATCAGCTTTTGTGATGTCAAGTGGATTATATCAGGTTAAAGTCATACCATTTGGTATGAAGAATGCACCTGCAACATTTCGAAGGCAGACAAACAAATTAATTGCAGGCCTAAGCAATTGTGCAGTTTATATTGACAATCTAATTGTTGTCAGTCAGATGTGGCAGGAGCACTTACAGCATCTGGAAGAATTATTTACTCAACTACAAGAAGCTAATTTGGTCATGAACTTGGCTAAAAGTGAATTTGAAAAACCGCAAGTTACGTGTCTAGGCCATACCATTGAACATGGCAAGGTGGCCCCAAGAGATGCGAAAGTCAAGGCTGGATTTCCCAGTACTTACAACAAAACGAGAAGTTTTGAGATTTCTGGGCATGAGTGGGTTTTACCAGAAATTTGTACCAAATTTTAGCCAAGTGGCTGCTCCACTGGCTGAACTATTAAAAAAAAACAAAAAGTTTCGATGAGCACTGGAGTGTCAGAAATCATTCAATAGTTTGAAAACTGTATTAACTACATCACCAGTTTTGGCAGTACCCAATTATGCCAAGCAATTCAAGTTGGCCATTGACACGAGCGATATAAGAATTGGGACTGTACTGTTACAAGAAGATGACACTGGAATTGAAAAACTGGTAGGGTATTTTTCAATGAAGCTGAATGTACAACAGAGAGGATATTCAACGATCGAAAAAGAGACTTTGAGTTTGGTGTTAGTGCAGCATTTTGAAATTTATGGGAAGAATCATCCCCCCATTGGTGGGGGGATGCAGGAGTGAGCGCGTGCGGGCGCGTCTCCGATCAGCGCCCCTAATTGGGGGTGTGCCGCCATGTTACATGGGTGGGCCAATTAAGGCCCGCCCAGCATGACGTCCGCCAAGAAGCGCTATGCACTCCCTGTGCGGGCGGCGGGGTGGGGGGGATTCCCTCAGCCGAGAGTGTGCTCTTTCGTGCACGCACTGATCTCCCTGAGGCTAAGTGCTGCCTCAGGGAGATCGGCATCAAATTTTAAAATGGTGAAGGGGCAAAAATAAAATTTCCCTGACATGTCCTCTCACTGTCACATGAGTTGGGACATGTCAATCACTTTTAATTAAACATTTATTAAAGTTTTAAAAACCCTCATGAAACCTCATCCCACCCGTGGATGAGGTTTTATGCTTTTTCTGAAGCCAGCCAGAGCTTTTGGCCTGCCCACCAACCTTAAGGTTGGACTGGCAGGTCCATTAATGAGCTTAATTACTTTTTAAATGGCCTCAATAAGCCATTGGCAGGTCGGCGGCTGCACAGCTGATTCAGCTCCACCCCCGCCGACCTGAAAATTGAAATGACATGGGATGATGTCGGGAGTTCCACCCGACGTAATCCATTGTCATTTTACGCATTGGGAAGCGGGTCCCGGGCCCCGCCCTCCCAGGCCCCGCCCTCCCGCTCGCCAACCTCAATATCCTGGCTGATTTTGCAAACAATTCATCTGAAACAATTGTTTATACTGACCATCATCCTTTGAAGTCTTTGGACAAATTTCAAGATAAAAGTCCAAGGCTTTTCAAGTGAAGCCTATTATTACAACCATTTAATCTATGGATTATGTATAATGCTGAACGAGAAAATCTGTTCACAGATGTGTTATCAAGAGCTTGAAGCTTAAAGGAAAATTGGACATTTTTAAAACCCTGAACATTGAACTGGAGTGATTTCTTTTGATACCAAGGACTTGTGTGTATATATATATAGTTATATTAATGCATGCATCTGGTAATGTAATAGTGTAATAAGCCTAGGAGATAGTGTGAGATGGGTTAGTAAAATGAAGCCATGTTTTAGAATTGTGACGGTTCATTTTTCTATAAGGAGGGGATATCATGAAGCTATTAATGTGAATGATATTATTGGAAAATATTTTTCTCTTAAAATAGATGTTTAGTCTGTGGGTGTGTCTTAAGAGGATTAAAGCCAGCTAGCCTGGGTGCTATGGTGTACTAGTTTTGAGCTATAAGACAGGCAGAGTGCATTTGTATTTTTTGAATAAAGCATTCAAGAAGGCGAGTGAAATCTGGCACCTAGCTAGCAGAGACCAAGCAACGTTTATATTACTAATAAATTTGGTACTATGAAAGGGGCTTTATTGTTAGAAGAGGCTGGTGATACAATGAGAATTTACATTCAATGAGTTGTGTTGGGTATAACAGATAGCAGTTGTGTGTGTGCAGGGCAGAGACAATGTAAGATCAAAGTAGCTGTAAGCCTACAACTGTCCCCATAGGAACCAAAGTGAAAGGAGCTTCATTTTGCATTCGCAAGGTGAAAACATTTTAGCTGGTGACTGGTTAAGTCTATGGGTTGCTGCTGCCTTAATGGAGATTAGTTTAGGAATTTGTTAAAAGTTATGGTAGCAGTAATTTGTAGCCATGTGCATAGATTTAACTTGTGTAAAATAATAAAATGTTTCATTTAGTTTAATATAAAACCTCTCGTGAACTGGTGGTCTGATTCCTGAATTTAGGGCAGAATTTTGTCGTTGGCATGCGGTGGTTGGCCTGACACGCCAATGCATAAAATGACGCGCTATGACATCCTGATGTCACCGCGCACCATCGCAATATTTCGGAGGGTGGATGCTATGAGTTCTGAGGCGCGCCCGCCATTAATTAATGGACCAGTTAAGGCCCTTGAGGCAGTAATTGACAGTGATTTTTCACAGCCCGTGCGATTTTCAGTGCGTCACATGGGCACAATGGGCAAGCGGGTAGGCCACATTTTTAAAAACCTCATCCACAGGTGGGATAAGAGGGGTGAGAGGGCTCGCTGATGCGAGTTGTCAGTACTTTACTTTTTAAACTTCCTACTACTTGCTTGTGTGAACAGGACAGCTCCAATTCTCTTCAGACATGCTTTGACAGAAAGAACAGGCTTCAGTTCAGGACTCTGGAGGAATCATAACATTTGGGGCCTTGCAGGTTTCAGACAGCCTTCCTTTACCCTGGGAATGGGGATTGTGCTCTCCAATGGAGGCACCTCCTCTGAGGAGGATGGGAGGGCCAGAAGGAGGAGGCCAGGAGCCCATATTCAGCCTCCAGAGGAGCCACCTTGGGAGGACAGGTGCAGGCACAAGGGGCGCCGGCCAACAGGTGACAATGCAGCTACCTCAATATGTCTGGGGTGCAAAGCCGAAGGAGGCTCCATCCCTCAAATGAGACAGTGACCTCCATCTGTCAGTCCCTGAGATCAGCTCCAGCTGTGTGGGTGGACACCCCATGCCAGTGAAGGTCATGGTTGCCCTCAACATCTATGCCTCTGGCTCTTTCCAGGGGTCGATGGGCGTTCTTTGTGGAGTCTCCCAGTCAGCTGTCCACAGTTGTGTCAAGTTGGTGACAGATGTTCTGTTCAGGCATGCATTAACTTTCATTCACTACCGCATAGACAAGGCCAAACAGGCTGAGGAAGCCAGAGGCTTTGCAGTGATTGCTGGGCTCCCCCATGTCCAGGGCACAATCAATTGCACACATGTGGCCATCAAGGCACCAGCGGGCGAGCCAGGAACCTTTGTCAACAGGAAGGGATGCCTCTCCATGAAGATCCAGATAGTGTGTGACCATAGGATGCAGATTCTGCAAGTCTGTGCAAGGTGCCCCAGACAGTTCCCATGACGCCTACATCCTCAGACACTCCCAGGTGCCGAGGCTCTTCAGTGCTCCAGCCCAGCTGGATGGATGGCTTGTGGGTGACAAGGACCAGCCCCTCAGAAAGTGGCTGATGATGCCTCTCCACCATCCAAGAACAGAAGCTGAGCAGTAGTACAATGGGAGCCACGTCTCCACAAGGGCTGTGGTAGAGAGAACCATAGATCTTCTCAAGATGCGCTTCCGATACCTGGGCCATTCAGGAGGCACACTACAATACCCTCCAGATCGTGTGTCACTGATAGTGGTTGTATGCTGTGCTCTCCACAATTTGGCGCTGGAAAGTGGGGGCGTAGTGGAGGAAGAAGATGTAGATGCAGATGGTCTGGCTGCAGACAATGAGTCCAGCAGCGAGCCCGAGGATGAGCACACACAGGAGAATGCTGAGAAGATAGATGCTGACCTGGGCATACTGCAGGGAGGCAGGGATACCTGGGAGGCTTTAATCCAACAAACCTTCAGCTAGCCCACCACAGATGGACCTCCAACACAAGCCAGGGCTGCAGGCTCCATACTCGATACCTGAGAGCAACATCTGTCTGGTTAGGAACATTAACTATGTGCCTTGTCAATAAAGCTCAATGACAAACAAGTCACTCATAACATCACGGGCTCCCATCCACCTGCAGAAGAAAGGAATTGCCCTGAGCCATGCTCACGTATGAAGCATTTAATGAACTCACAAAATAAACAGGAAAGAAACTTAATTCACAGGTGTTCAGCATCACACCAAATTATAATCAACTAAGAGCGGAGCAACATAAAACCACCAGTGAGAAGCCTGTGGTGTGCCTAAGGTGCCTTAAGTTTAGCACCACATTTCCGGGTGCTATGTCTAGGTGCGCCCCCTTGCTGGCACTGGCATCTGAGCCAGCCTGCTCACTCTGCTGTCCTGTTGGCCTCGATGACCTGGGTGGGCGTCCTCTGGCCCGTGGAGCCTGTGCTGGCCTCACCTGGAAAGGAGCAGCCAGTTCCACAGCTGACATCTCCCCAGTCGCCACAGCCTCACCAGATCCCATGGTCACTGGCAGAGGGGCGGAGGAACTGCTATCCTCATCCGGAGCGCCCTGAGAGGAGCCCGCACAGATGACAGGCAGCTCCTGCACCCACGTGAGGTCCCTTTGGACCTCCCTGCTCATCATTGATGGATGGGCACTGAGCTGGGATACTTGGTGCCCAATCCATCTCCCACACTGGCACTGACGTGAGGTCAAGGCCACTGTGAGGGCTTGCAGGTCCAAGCGCAACCCCAGGAGGCCCTCATTGTTCTCCTGGAGGATCCTCTCCATGAGAGTTGCTACTCCCTCCATGGAGAAAGCATGGCGCTCGGACATGAGGCTCATTGCATTGATGATGCTCCACGTGGACTCCTCCTGCACGGGGACCATGCCATGTGTAGCCTCATGTATCTCCGTCAGATCCTCCACATACCCTGCTGGACTTCCAGCATCTGCTGCCTCATGGACGACTCCAGAGGCCCATCATCAGCCGTTGACTGAGCATTGTCCTGGTCCCCAGCAGTCCTCCGACTGCCAGTGCCATGGGCACTCCCTGTCTCCACCCGCACCTCAAGCGAGCCCTCACCTCTGTGCCCCGGGACACTAGCCAAAGATCTAGTTCCACCAAGGTGCAAGTATCTGTACTGGTGCCTGCCTGAGGTGGTGTGACACTGGTGATTCTAATTGTTTTGGGCCCTCAGGTGTCAGAGGTGGCCTCTCTGCCTCCCCCTCCCGGCCCTGCTCCGGTGATGCTGAAAGGAAGAACAAGGACATTTGATTAGTTCAAGTGGAGAATGTGCATTCCTGGCCCCCAGATCAGTATGTGCTCATCCTTTTATAATCAATGATCAACCCATGTTGGAAGCTTAAATCATTGAACATTCAACAGTGGGATGGCTGCTGGGGCACACATGGTGACCTCAGTGCATGTCAATCTTACCTCCCCCAGGCACCTCAGCCTCACCGTCACTGGTGGACCTGGGCACATGGCACTCTCTAGCACCATCGCCTCCTGCTCATATCTGGTGATTATGGCCAACTGGGCCTGGTCTCCGTCAGTCCCCATCCGCTCAGCGGTGTTGTGTGCGGTCTTCTCCTGAAAAGGAGAGAGGAGCATTGATTAATCCACCCTGTACCTCGATTGTCATTACATCCCTGCAGGGCTCCAGTGAATCTTCACCCCGCAGCTGCCGCACACTCACACCAAGAAGCCGGAGCTGAACCCCCCTTGCCCTCATGCTGCCTCCATCACATTTGCCACCCACACGGTTTCACCTTGCAAAGCAAGGACGCACAAGCACGTGGAACGCCAAGGGCAGCAGATGGATGGGTGTTCTGCCATCTAGAAGTTCCCCTCCCAGCATGTCAGCAACCTGACCTTGACATGTTTTGCAGTTCCAGCACTGCGCCTAGGTACAGATCATTGAGGTAGACCCCAAGACAGTACACTGGGTGTCAGTCTAACACATGCTGCGGGTGCAGAACCTAGTTGAGCACAACCTTCTCAGGGTGAACTAGGCATGGGCAATATCTGCTGGCCCACCCATCGAGGAACACATGCTGTGAATGATTCAGTGCTGATACTGCACTCAGAGTTGGGGCGGGGGCTACCGGGGGAGGTTGGCCAGTGGGGAAAGCCTACCTGCTGTGTTAAGTCACCAATGCCAACATGATACTCACCCTTCCTAAGTGCAAGAGGTCGTTGAAATGCTTGCGGCACTGAACCCAGGTGCATCGCACCACGTCATGAGAACTCACTATCTCCACCACCTCCTCTCAGGCACGTTTGGTCATGTGGGGGGGGGACCTTCTCCTCCCGCCCCTGGGAACAAGGATCTCCCACTGTGCTGCCACCTCCTCGACGAAGGCAGCAAGGCACACATCGGAAAAGCGAGGGGCACAGTGCCCCCTGACCTGCCTTCCTGCCTGGCCTGCTCACCAGCAGCATTCTGGGGAGCCTTTCTGTTTGCCATGATTCACAGCCTTTGCAAGGCTGCAGGAGCGCTATTTAAACAAGCCACCGGGCCACCATTGGACCCGATGGTCATTGCGGTCCCGCTGCCACCTGCCCACTCCCACTGTCCTTGGAAGCTGCTTTTCACGCTGGGTGGGCCTTAATTGGCCCGTCCACGTAAAATAGCGGTGCGGAGCCGATTGTGGGCGATGAACGGCTCCATGCCCGCTCCCAACCAGCCCACCCGACGGGGAGAAAATTCTCCCCATAGTTTCAAAACCTGTAGGTGCAGCAGTGGGAAGAAATGGTAGAGTCTGTTATTTTACAATTGTTGTTCACTGCCAAAGAAGATGAAGGTGTTGGTCCTGTTGAGCAATGCTTTGTTTGAAACATGTATGGGGACAACTTCACTACTTTTGCTATTGTTTCATGTGCTAGCCCAGAAGACGTTGAGTGCATAAAAATACGCACTGTGATCATCTTGACTGCACTGGTGGCATCATCTCTATGGTGGAGATTGGCCGGTCTTCAGGAACTAGAAAAGAGTTATGTATTCACCTCTCTGTTGAACCTGAGCTAGGAGGCACTTTGCCTTCTTCCTACCAGATAGCTCTACCCAAGCCTGTAGATACAGTTACCAGTGTGACTAGTCTGCATCTCGTGCCACCTGTCATGAAGAGAATAATGTCTATAATGTTATTGGAAATGATTTTTTTTTAAATAGAGTTCAGTGCTATCTATGTCTATGTGTTTTTATGTATGTGCGTGTCTTAATTGGATTAAAGCCAGCTGGCCTAGAGGCTTTAATGTATAGAAAGAGGGAGATTTCAAATGGTGTTTAGATAAACATGGGGAAGTTTAGAAACATAGGTGTCAAGGGGGCAATTTGCATTTTTAAATAAACCGTTCAAAAGAATGGGTGAAATCTTGTACCGAGCTAGAAGACACCAATGAATATGTTTATTTTTTTCAGCTTACTAAAAAAATTGGTGGAATGAAAGGATGTTATTGTTAGACGAGGTAAAGTTAAAAGCCTAGTGATACAATGGAAAATTGACACTCAAAGAGAAAGATATGTATAAAGGAGAAAGGAAATTGTGTTTAAGGTAGAGGAGTTTTAAGATTCAACAAGTGTGAGAAGCCTCAAGCTGCTGTCTGCAAGGAGCCGGGGCTGAAAGAAACTCATTTTAAATACAGAGATAAAAACAAAAAAACTGCGGATGCTGGAAATCCAAAACAAGAACAGAATTACCTGGAAAAACTCAGCAGGTCTGGCAGCATCGGTGGAGAAGAAAAGAGTTGATGTTTCAAGTCCTCATGACCCTTCAACAGAACTGAGTAATATTAGGAGAGGGGTGAAGTATAAGCTGGGGGGTGGTGGGGGGGTGGGGGGGGGAGAGGTGGGGGGGTTGCTGGTTGTAGGGACAAGCAAGCAGTGATAGGAGCAGATAATCAAAAGATGTCACAGACAAAAGGATCAAAGAGGTGTTGAAGGTGGCGATATTATCTAAATGAATGTGCTAATTAAGAATGGATGGCAGGACACTCAAGGTACAGCTCTAGTGGGGTCTATCAGTCTATCACCAGAAATTGAGACGGAGAGTTCAAGGAAGGGAAGGGAAGTGTCAGAGATGGACCATGTGAAATTTCTGGTGATAGACTATCCACCAATATCCATTACAAGCCTACCGACTCCCACAGCTACCTCGACTACAGCTCCTCACACCCCGCTTCCTATAAGGACTCCAACCCATTCTCTCAGTTCCTTCGCCTCCATCGCATCTGTTCTGATGATGCTACATTCAAAAACAGTTCCTCTGACATGTCCTCCTTCTTCCTTAATCGAGGTTTTCCACCCACGGTCATTGACAGGGCCCTCAACCGTGTCCGGCCCATCTCCCGCGCATCCGCCCTCACGCCTTCTCCTTCTTCCCAGAAATATGTTAGGGTCCCCCTTTTCCTCACTTATCACCCCACCAGCTTCCGCATTCAAAGGATCATCCTCCGCAATTTCCGCCAACTCCAGCATGATGCCACCACCAAACACATCTTCCCTTCACCCCCCCGGCGGCATTCCGTAGGGATCGTTCCCTCTGGGGCACCCTGGTCCACTCCGCCATCACCCCCTACACCTCAACCCCCACCTATGGCACCTCCCCATGCCCACGCAGAAGATGCAACACCTCCCCCTTCACTTCCTCTCTCCTCACCGTGCAAGGGCCCAAACACTCCTTTCAAGTGAAGCAGTATTTCACTTGCATTTCCCCTAACTTAGTCTACTGCATTCGTTACTCCCAATGCGGTCTCCTCTATATTGGAGAGACCAAACGCAAACTGGGCGACCGCTTTGCAGAACACCTGCGGTCTGTCCGCAAGGAAGACCCAAACCTCCCTGTCGCTTGCCATTTTAACACTCTACCCTGCTCTCTTGCCCACATGTCTGTCCTTGGCTTGCTGCATTGTTCCAGCGAAGCCCAACGCAAACTGGAGGAATAGCACCTCATCTTCCGACTATGCAGTTTAGTCTTCCGGACGGAATACTGAATTCAACAACTTTAGATCTTGAACTCCCTCCTCCATCCCCACCCCCTTTCCGTTTCTTCCCTTTTCCTTTTGTTTTTTCCAATAATTTATATAGATTTTTCTTTTCCCACCTATTTCCTTTATTTTTAAATCTATACCTTTTACGCCCTGTTAGTCTTTCCACCCCACCCCCACTAGAGCTGTACCTTGAGTGTCCTGCCATCTATTCTTAATTAGCACATTCATTTAGATAATATCGCCACCTTCAACACCTCTTTGATCCTTTTGTCTGTGACATCTTTTGATTATCTGCCCCTACCACTGCTTGCTTGTCCCTAAAACCACACTGACCCCCCACACTTCTCACCACCCCCCCCCACCTTAAACCAGCTTATATTTCACCCCTCTCCTAATATTACTCAGTTCTGTTGAAGGGTCATGAGGACTCGAAACGTCAACTCTTTTCTTTTCCGCCGATGCTGCCAGACCTGCTGAGTTTTTCCAGGTAATTCTGTTTTTGTTTTTTCATTTTAAATACAACTGTCCAGGTTGTGCTTTGCCGGGTGGCTCTTTAAATCCACGGTGAGAATTCTCACATCGGCATGCGGGGGCGGGCCCTGCATGCCGATGTGTGAAATGACGTGCGGTAACGTCGGGCGTGCATCCCAACATCACTGCATATCATTTAGATCTTTAGTTCAGCAGGTGTACAGCCTCTGTCAAAGGCCTGTTAAGGCCATTTTAAAACCAATTAATGTAGCTATGAACGTTGCCTGTCCAACCTTCGCATTTTTCATTAAACCTCATCCACGGGCGGGATGTTTTATTAAATTAATAAATACATTTTGCTTACTTCATAAACATGTCCCAGCTCATGTGACACTGTCACATGAAGGGACACATCTGAATAATTTTGATCTCTCTTTATTTCAAATTTAAATATGAACTTAATCTCCCTGAGGCATGGAGCTGCCTCAGGAAGATTTCTGTGCTCTTTTGTACACATGCATGAAAGAGCGCAGGCCCCGATTCTCCCTCCTCCCCCTGCCCGCACAGGTAGCGCTGAGCGCTACCAGGCGTGCGTCACGCTGGGTGGGCCTTAATTGGCCTGCCCACATAAAATGGTGGTGCACAGCCGATCACAGGCGGCGATCGGGTCCGCGCCCACTCCCAACCAGCCTGATCAACAGGGAGAAAATTCTTTCCTATGAGATTTACTGTTGCCTTAACTGGGGTGTAACTGAGAGTCAGATTAATTAGGGAATTTTTGTAGTTATTATAGTAGTCATTTTGTAGACGTAACTATGTGTTTACAATCTTTCTTGTATTAATAAATATTTACTTTAGTTTTATTTAAAAAAACCTCTTGAGACTCGGTGGTCTTATTACTGCTGAATTCAAAGCCTACATCTCAAAACATACAAATTGCAAAAATGGGTTATGATAGCTGTTTAAAGTTTCCCTCTGTGATTTGAATAACTCAGCCTTTACAATTGGCTTTGTAATAATACACCTGATAGCTTCTTCATTGCATCTGTTCATACTCTTCCATTATATCCAGCCAAAAGGGAACAATGAATGCAATCCCCATGGTGTGCAATTATGTGGCTGGAAAGATACATAAGCAGTGATAAGCAATAAACTGAATTACCTGTAATATCCATCTTAAAATGGATGGGATTAGTACACCACCCATGTACATTATTACAAGGGTGCCATTTCAAATGCAGCTCTTGCATATTCTGTAACAGCAGGAAATCAGGCAAAAAAAAGAAACACAATACAGTGGGCACAGAGGAAACACTAGCTGCTTGATTTATCTGCCTCACTTGCACTGGTAACAGCATTTTGATCAGCAAGAATTTCCAGCCTGATTTTGTGGTGCCTGTGGTACATACAAAGCTTTGCTTGATGAATAGTGTCTGACGAGTGTGGCATTTTTAAATTGAAACACTAGAGCAATAAATATGAATCCTTTTTACTGTGAACAAATACAGCAAAACAATTTGGAAAATGTTCCGAAGAAGGACTCAAAACGTTAACTTTGTTTCTTTCTCCACAGATGCTGCCAGGCCTGCTGAGTTTTTCCAGCAACTCCTGTTTTTATTTCAGATTTCCATCTCCGCAGTTTTTTGCCTTCATTATATTGGAAAATGTTTATCGCTCACTGGATATTATGGGCTAGGTTTTTCTCAACAGTCCTGCCCGCAAGATTGCAGCTCCATCGGACCTTTGGACCTTTATGGCCACTTCAAATGCGTAGCACAAATTCACAATTCACACAATAAACTGCAATTTAGTTATAACTTTTTTTTGAAAAATTGAGAAACCAGTGAAGGGCCAGCACCTATTTATAGGACACCAAGGAAAGACAGGATTAAAAGGAAAGATCGGGCAAAGAGGCGGTGATTAGGTGGTGCCTGGCTTAATTTTAAATAAATACTCACCAGACCTGATCATCAGCTATGCCCTCGAACTTAGGGCTAGCCACTCTGTCATTTGTGTCTGGAGCAGTGATGAAAATTTACTTCCCATGCAGGCCACCATTTGTTTGTTTTGATATAATAACTTTCTTTGAGGCAGAGCTATTTTCTGCAATTCATCCACAACTGCTATCCCAACAACACCCAAGGGACTATGGAATGGCAGAACATTGCAGATGACAAGCATTATTGTCAATGTGTATTGTAGATCCTGTAAATGATACCACGGGATGCAGAATTACCATGGCAACCAATTCCTGACTCAGGCTTAATTTGGTTTCACATCTTTCCCTTCTGCCTGAGTGTGGCTGAGGCAGATTCACGGCTTTCAAAAGGGAATGGATGACTATCTGAAGGGAAAAAGATTGCAGGTCTAGGAGGGACAGGTGAGGGAGGAGGTGGGCCTAGCGGAAAGGCTCTTGTAGAGGGCAGGCACGGACCTGGCCAGCCTCGTTCTCTTCCGTAGCCATTCTATCATTCTGCCCGGCCTCACCAATTTGTCAATGCGGTTGAACATTGAGGGAGAGCTGGAACATTTTCATCCCTTTTTCTGCTGTGATGTTCTGATAAATGCTGCATGCATCCAGCCTCTGGTGTTATGTTACTGCATAATTGCCATAATCTTCTATGGGGCCATGTAATTAAAAGAAGAATAACTCTTAATGCAATCACGACAGGAGAAAATGCAAATGCATGGAAATGGCCAGGTGCCCTGCCAATACCCATCCCTCTTGGGTCATATTAGCATCAGAAAACACTTTTTAACCTCAGAATGAAAGGATATCAGTCAGAATAATTCTTTGTCCTGATTCTGTGAAGACAGAAACAGGAGATAATGGGCAGTATATATCAAATCAATGCATGAAGTAACTCTCACACTCAGAGAAAACTACTTAGCACCACTGATGATAATGGCTGCCAGGTCACATAAAATTGTAGAGTGAGCCAACACCTCGAAGCAGCATTTCAGCATCCAGTTTTGTTTCATCAAGGTGAACAATCTCACCAATCCTGAATTAACTCCTGAAAGACGGCAACAATTTCAGGGGCATAATTATAAAGTGAATAATAAAAACAAAAATAGAAATACCTGGAAAAACTCAGCAGGTCTGGCAGCATCGGTGGAGAAGAGCACAGTTGATGTTTCGAGTCCTCATGACTCTTCAACAGAACTAAGTAAAAATAGGAAAGGGGTGAAATATAAGCTGGTATAAGGCGGGGGTGGGGGGGGGTGGTGTTGGGTCAAGAAGAGCTAGGTAAAGAGCCAGTGATAGGTGGAGACAACCAAAAGCTGTCACAGACAAAGGAACTAAGAGGTGTTGAAGGTGGTGATATTATCTAAAGGAATGTGCTAATTAAGGGTACAAAGCAGGACAAACAAGGTACAGATAACTCTAGTGGGGGTGGGGTGGGGTGAAGGAATACTAAAAAGGCTAAAAGGTAGAGATAAAACAATGGGTGGAAATACATTTAAGAGAAATCTATATATGGAAAAACAAAGAAGGGGAAGAAACGGAAAGGGGGTGGTGATGGAGGAGAGAGTTCATGATCTAAAGTTGTTGAACTCAATATTCAGCCCGGAAGGCTGTAAAGTGCCTAGTCGGAAGATGAGGTGCTGTTCCTCCAGTTTGCGTTGGGCTTCACTGGAACAATGCAGCAGGCCAAGGACGGACATGTGGGCATGAGAGCAGGGTGGAGTGTTGAAATGGCAAGCGACAGAGAGGTCTGGGTAATGCTTGCAAACAAACTGAAGGTGTTCTGCAAAGCGGTCACCCAGTCTGCGTTTGGTCTCTCCAATGTAGAGGAAACCGCATTGGGAGCAACGAATGTAGTAGACTAAGTTGAGGGAAGTGCAAGTGAAATGCTGCTTCACTTAAAAGGAGTGTTTGGGCCCTTGGACGGTGAGGAGAGGGGAAGTGAAGGGGCAGGTGTTGCATCTTCTGCGGTTGGATGGGAGGGTGCCATGGGAGGGGGTTGAGGAGTAGGGGGTGATGGAGGAGTGGACCAGGGTGTCACGGAGGGAACGATCCATACGGAATGCCGCCAGGGGGGGTGAAGGGAAGATGTGTTTGGTGGTGGCATCATGCTGGAGTTTCATGCTGGAGGGAGGATATTCTCCCTCCACCTGGACCCCTCCCTCTGGATTCTTACCTTCTCTTGATCTTTACATTGAGAACTGTCGGCGTGACATTAGTCGTCTGAATTTCTCTGCTCCTCTCACCCATTCTAACCTGTCTCTCTCTGAACTTACTGCACTCCGTTCTCTCAGGTCCAACCCTAACATTGTCATCAAACCCGCTGACAAGGTGCTGTTGTTGTCTGGCGCACTAACCTCTACCTCACAGAGGCTGAGCGCCAACTCGCAGACACTTGCTCCTACCTCTCCCTGGACCATGACCCCACCACTGAACATCAAGCCATTGTTTCCAGGACTGTCACTGACCTCATCTCCTCTGGAGATCTTCCTTCCACATCTTCCAACCTGATAGTCGCCCAACCTTGGACGGCCCGCTTCTACCTCCTACCCAAAATTCACAAACAGGACTGTCCCGGCAGACCGATCGTCTCAGCCTGTTCCTGCCCCATGGAACTCATTTTTCGCTATCTTGACTCCCTTCTCTTTCCCCTTGTCCAGTCCCTTCCTACCTACATCCGTAATTCCTCTGACATCCTACGTCACATCAACAATTTCCAGTTCCCTGGCCCCAACCACCTACTCTTCACCATGGACGTCCAATCCCTCTACACCTCCATCCCCCACCGGGATGGTCTGGTGGCTCTCCGCTTCTTCCTCGAACAGAGGCCCAAACAATCCCCATCTACCACTACCCTCCTCTGTTTGGCTGAACTTGTTCTCACACTGAACAATTTCTCCTTTAACTCCTCACACTTCCTCCAAATAAAAGGTGTAGCTATGGGTACCCGCATGGGCCCCAGCTATGCCTGTCTCTTCATGGGGTATGTGGAACATTCCGTGTTCCAGTCCTACTCCGGCCCCCTCCCACAACTCTTTCTCCGATACATCGATAATTGCTTCGGTGCTGCTTCATGCTCCCATCGGGACCTGGAAAAATTTATTAATTTTGCTTCCAATTTCCACCCCTCCATCATTTTCACATGGTCCATCTCTGACACTTCCCTTCCCTTCCTTGACCTCTCTGTCTCAATTTCTGGTGATAGACTGTCCACCAATATCCATTACAAGCCTACCGACTCCCACAACTACCTCGACTACAGCTCCTCACATCCCACTTCCTGTAAGGACTCTATCCCATTCTCACAGTTCCTTCGTCTCCGTTGCATCTGTTCTGATGATGCCACTTTCAAAAACAGTTCCTCTGACATGTCTTCCTTCTTCCTTAACCGAGGTTTTCCACCCACGGTGGTTGACAGGGCCCTCAACCATGTTCGGCCCATCTCCCGCGCATCCGCCCTCACGCCTTCTCCTCCCTCCCAGAACCATGATAGGGTCCCCCTTGTCCTCACTTATCACCCCACCAGCCTCCGCATTCAAAGGATCATCCTCCGCCGTTTCCGCCAACTCCAGCATGATGCCACCACCAAACACATCTTCCCTTCACCTTCCCGGCGGCAATCCGCAGGGATCGTTCCCTCCGTGACAGCCTGGTCCACTCCTCAATCACCCCCTGCTCCTCAACCCCCTCCCACTGCACCCTCCCCATGCAACCGCAGAAGATGCAACACCTGCCCCTTCACTTCCCCTCTCCTCACCGTCCAAGGGCCCAAACACTCCTTTCAAGTGAAGCAGCATTTCACTTGCACTTCCCTCAACTTAGTCTACTGCATTTGTTGCTCCCAATGCGGTTTCCTCTATATTGGAGAGACCAAACGCAGACTGGGTGACCGCTTTGCAGAACACCTTCGGTCTGTCCACAAGCATTACCCAGACCTCCCTGTTGCTTGCCATTTCAACACTCCACCCTGCTCTCATGCCCACATGTTTGTCCTTGGCTTGCTGCATTGTTACAGTGAAGCTCAACGCAAACTGGAGGAACAGCACCTCATCTTCTGACTAGGCACTTTACAGCCTTCCGGGCTGAATATTGAGTTCAACAATTTTAGATCATGAACTCTCTCCTCCATCCCCACCCCCTTTGCGTTTCTTCCCCCTCCTCTTTGTTTTTTCCAATAATTTATATAGATTTTTCTTTTCCCACCTATTTCCATTATTTTTAAATGTATTTCCACCCATTGTTTTATCTCTACCTTTTAGACTTTTTAGTATTCCTTCACCCCACCCCCACTAGGGCTATCTGTACCTTGTTTGTCCTGCTTTGTACCCTTAATTAGCACATTCCTTTAGATAATATCACCACCTTCAACACCTCTTAGTTCCTTTGTCTGTGACATCTTTTGGTTGTCTCCACCTATCACTGGCTCTTTACCTAGCTCTTCTTGTCCCAACACCCACCCCCCCACTCTTAAACCAGCTTATATTTCACCCCTTTCTTATTTTTACTTAGTTCTGTTGAAGGGTCATGAGGACTCGAAATGTCAACTGTGCTCTTCTCCACCGATGCTGCCAGACCTGCTGAGTTTTTCCAGGTATTTCTATTTTTGTTTTTATTTTGAATTATAAAGTGAATGTTCCACAAGGCGCCCCACTATTTTAAATGGGTTAATGTTCACATTAAAAATAAAGGGAAATGTTCAAAAAACGACTTTAAACTGTAGTAGGCTGGGACCCTATGGTAGTATTTCAGGATCCATATTATTTGATGAATCAGGTGCCAAGGTCACATATAAGGCAAAATAATCCAGTGTTCCAAGCAGGGAGCACATTTCAGGAAATCTCATGGCTTGATCATGCAATCGTCCTTTCACATTGAATGTCACCAATTTTACAAGGAGCTGGGTTAATTATATCAATCATGCCTTCCATAACTGGAGGATTGAAGCACACTCTTTAGTATATGCAATCAAATCTACGCAAAGGTGGCATAGCATTGGCCTGAGTTCTGAAAGGATTTCACACTGGCCTGAGTGGGGTGCTCTTGAGTTACAGGTCAAGTCATATTAATAACTCAGTGCAGGGCCTGCTGCCAACCTGAGAATGTTTAATTCCCACACTGGGTGCAATTTTCCTGCCGCTGGGATCGTCCGGTCCCACCAAAAGTCAATGGGCTTTGGCCGGGCCGCTGAAACTCCCGGAGCAGGTCCCACCATGGCGGGGCCAGAAAAACTCAGCCATCATGCACTGACTCTCCTTACCGCAGCAAAAAATTCACCAAAACAAAAGATTTAAAAGACAGAATAATATATAAATAAATAATACGATCAGGTGAGGAGGGGGAAGGATGGCTCTCCTCTTTTCCTTCTCTTTGTGTGACGATAACAGTTTCTTCTTTAAAAAGAATTTGCTGGCCAATTCAGTGGGTGTTTAACTGTTTACGTGCTGTGACTATAAAAGCACAAACCGACAGGTTTTCTGGAGTCTTTTGAAAAGTAAACAGGATAATGTTTATTGCACATTTAATGATATGGTGCCTGGCATACATAATACAAATGAAACTGAGAAGTGTTATCCATCGATAAATGAACATTTAACGTAAAAGTGGGGGAAACAAATATCACCTGTGATCAGGCCGTGTTGTGATTAAGGTGCTTTACGTTTGCATTTACGGGTGCTATGTCCAGGTGCTCCCCCATCGCTGGCAACGGCATTGGAGGCAGCCTGCTCACTCTGCTGCCCTGCTGACCTTGATGATCTTGGCAGGCGTCCTCTGGCCTGTGGAGCCTCTGCTGGCCTCGCCTGGGAGGGAGTGGCCAGTGCCATGGCTGGCATCTACCCAGTCACCACAACCTCATCAGATGCCATGGTCACTGGCAAAGGGGTGGAGGAGCTGCTGCCATCATCTGGAGCACCTTGAGAGGAGCTCGCAGAGACGACAGGCAGATTGTGCGCCAACGTGAGGTCGCTTTGGACCTCCCTGCTCACCAGGGATACTGGGTGCCCAATCCATCTCCCACACTGACAGTGACCACTTGAGGTCATTGCCGGTGTGAGGGCTTGCAGGTCCGAGCGCATCTCCAGGAAACCCTGGTTCAGCTCCTGGAGGATCCTCTTCATGAGAGTCTCCACTCTCTCCATGGAGGAAGCATTGAGCTTGGCCATGAGGGTCAACACAGTGCTCATGCTCTGCATGGACTCCTCCACAACTGAGACCATGGCACGCATCCCTTCATGTATCTCCGCCAGATCCTCCCGCACACCCTGTTGGACTTCCAGCATCTGCTGCCTCAGGGACGACTCCAGAGGCCCATCATCAGCCACCGACTGAGCATGTTCCTGGTGTCCAGCAGTCCTCCGACTGCCGGCGCCCTGGGCACCTTCTGCCTCCGCCTGCACCTCAAGCGAGTGTGAAGCGCCCTCACCGCTGTGCACTGAGACACTAGCCGCTGATTAAATGCCCACCGAGGTGCTAGTATCTGCGCTGGTGCCTCTTTGGCTGAGAGGGTGTGACGCTGGTGCGTTGTGATGGTTGCTGACCTCTGGGGTCAGTGATGGGCTTTCAGGCTCCTCATTCCAATGGGCTGGTGAGCCTGAAAGGAAGAAGAAGGACATGTGATTAGTTGAAGTCATCCCACTGTTACTGTGCATGCCTGGCACCCAGATCAGGATGCCCTATTCTTTCCATTATCAATGGGGATATCATATTCGAGGCTCAAATAATCAATATAGAGACGACAGTGGAATGGTTGCTATTACAGACATTCTGACCTCAGTGCACTGCACTCTTACCTCCCTGAGGTGCCCAACCTCACCGCGGCCAGTTGACCTTGGCACATGGCGCCTCTCCAGCCCCAAAGCCTCCTGCTCATATCGAGTGAGGATGAGGTGGGGCAGTCTGCTGCCTGTCCACAACCTCTCAGCATTGTTAGGGGATGTTTTCTCCTGAAAGGGCAGAGGTGCATTGATTAGTCCACCCTGTACCTGCAGCGCCATTGCAGCCTGGCCAACCCCACCTGAGGAAAACCTCGCAGGGCTCAGCCAATTCACGACCCTGGAGCCTCAAGACACTCATTCCAAGCAGCCAGGGCTCACCCCCTTGGCCAGATGCTGCCTCATTGACATTTGCTACTCACACTCTAAGACCGCTGAGGTCCAAGGGGGGGGTGCAGTTGGCAGCTCTTAACTGCTGTGCCAAGTGACCCATGCCAACACGGTACTCACACTTCCTCACTGAAGCGCTTCCGGCACCACACCCAAGTGCGCCTCTCCACATCATGGCTGTTGACCCTGGATGCCACATCCTCCCAGGCTATTTTTGGTGAGGTATGGCAGCCTCCTCCTCCTGTCCCTGGGGACAAGGATGTCTCTCCGTGCTGCCACCTCCTTCAGGTGGGCAGCGAGACGCTCATCAGAAAAATGCGGGGCCGACTGCCCCGGTGAAATGCCCTCCCGCCTGCCGAGTCCACCTGCTACACTCTCCATCACGAGATCCACGTCCTTCACTGGCAGCCTTCAAATGGCTGCCGCGGCCATATTTGAATCAGCCGCTGAGTCGCCATTGGACTCAGCGGACATTAAGCACATTAAGCACTGGCCCCCCTGCCTGCCCCTTCTCGCTTATTCCACAGCTGCGTCTTACACTGGGCGGGCCTTAATTGGCCCACCGGTGTAAAATCGCAGTGCAGAGCCAATCACGGGCAGTGGTCAGATTCCCGCCCGCCCCCGCCAAAGCCGCCCGAAGAGGGAAAAATTCTCGCCATGATGTTTTTGATCCTGTCAAAATAACATTTCTGTCCAGCTAGTGACAAAATTAGTTATATGATCTACAACCGACAGATCATACCTCCTACAATTCTTCTCTCAGGTCTGTCACATTCAAAATAAAAGTTACTTCATAGATCATTTCTACTGTTAGCTGCCAGTTATTCAGTTTAAGAGACACCAATAAATATACCAATGCTTTTAATTTCTTTTTTCAAAACACATTTGCATTTGGTACATTGAGGAACTCAAATTCAACAGCTCTACACTGAAAGGGAAAAAGTGAGTTAATTTATATGCAACATAAAATTGTCTCAACAATTCTATTAATGGACTCAGCATAATTTTAAGATAAACCTCTAACCATACTGGTTGGAACATGATGCCAATTTGGATCTTCAGATCTGCTCTAGTACTATCACAGTCTTACTTCAGGCTTGATTTCTGAATGTTTTAGTCTGGCCTTGAACTTCAAACTTAGTTTCCATTGTGAAATTGGCCTTCGACACTGACCTTTGACCTTGAAATAGGTTTAACCCGTCTTCTGGATATCAACAGTAGCTGCAGGAACTTTAAAAGGCCGCCAAGGGGTTTATATCTCCTGAGTAGTCCCAGGACAAGGGTTAATAAATAACCCACTCACACTTGGTTAAAATTGAGCTCCACTGTGAATGTGGATGGATTCTGAAAGTAATAAATCCTCGATCACTAATATTGATCAGTCTCTCATTATAACCTCAAGATTGGGAATGCCTGAAAAACCAATATATAGCAGTCAAGGCTAGTTGCAATTTGAATACCGGGGACCCAACGCAGAACAGAGACACTTCCTATCACAAAAGTCAGATTAAGGAATTTTATGTACAAATGTGCCTTGCCCACCATACTCTAGCCTAGATGAATCTATGAATGCACCACTGCATGTGGTATACTAATAAAAGGTACACAGCATGGTAATATGGTTAGTTTGTCATATTGTGGATCAGGACTAAGTGATCTGGTTCCTTATTAGTTCAGTCCTAAGAGAGTTTTCTTTCCTGAACCTTAAGATTTTGGTGCCATTTTGGATGCTTGTATAATGTTGTGTTTAATTCATGCTCACATCATCATTCACTCAGTTGGTTTCCAATGCAAATAGTTTCTGTCTGAGCAGTTGTTTATTGGTTTAATGCATTACAAGAAAAAAGTAACTTTACAACATGTTTTCTCAGCAAGTGAAAATATTCAAATGAAAGCACAAGTATTGGGAATGCTCAGCAGGTCAGGGAGCATCTGTGGAGAGAAACAGAGTTAACGCTTCAGGTCAGTGATCATTGATCAGAACCGGTATTTCATAAAAATGTAGAAAATAGGAGCAGGAGTAGGTCATTCAGCCCTTCAAACCATTCAATATGATCATGGCTGATTCTTTATCCAAAGCCATACTCCCGCATTCTCCCCATAACTCTTGTCGGCTTTAGAGTGCAGAAATCTACCCATTTCCTTCATTGTTTTTGTTTCCGATTTCCCTCATCTGCAGTATTTAGCTTTCGTATTTGTGTGAAAATATTCAAGTTTTCATATTAGATGTTATTACCAGTTCCTATGCAAGCTTATTCATTAGCATCACAAGATCCACAATCCATGGATGATTTTAAAAATATACACATTTGTATGTTCGGCATGTATTTATGGCATTTATTGCCCAGGGTTGATATGGAGATGATGGTTGTGGGCATCGTTCTTGGTCTGCTGCAGTCTACGTGGTAGAGATACTCACGAAATGTTGCTTAATAAGGGAGTTGCAGGATGTTAACCCAGTGACAATGAAGGAATGTCGATCAATGTCCAAGACAGGTTGATGAGTTACTTGGAGGGGATGGTGTTCCCACATATCAGACAGCTTTGTCTTGAATGAGGTCAAGCTTTCTGAATGGTGTTGGAGCTGCACCCATCCAGGTAAGTGGAAAGAATTTGATAGCACTCATGAATTGTGCATTGTAGATGATGGAAAGGCTTCAGGGCACCAGATCACCACTCGTTGCAAAATGGCTAGCCTGTAAACTGTTCTAGTCGCCGAGGCATTGATTCTTGTCAATGGTGACCCCTCACAAAGTTAATAAAAGTGGACTCATTGGTCATAATGTCATGGATAGGTGGGTAGACTCTCCTGTTGGAAGCCAATAAGAGCTTTGAATAAAACAACTGCCACTTAGTGGCAACATTTGTGTCATACAAGAACCCGAACCTGGATATTGCCCAAGTCTTGCTGCATGCAGGCATGGGCGGCTTCAGTTTTTGTGGACTCGCGTCTCTCGTTCTGATGAATCGCTGGTCATTAATAAAGCACCTGAAGATAGCCCTCAATTCCTCTCTCTTTCTCTAGAACTGCTGTTAATTATGCTTCACACAAGAAATGATGGCTGAATGGGGATAAGAGTTTTTACTTTGCACACAATCGGCAATCTGGGCACAAATTCAGAAGTGTCTTTTTTGTTCAAATTTCTCTTCAAACCTATTTGCATATTCCTGGCAATAAAATTTCCCATGAACCAGCGCAAGCTTTTAGAACATCTTTTTTCTAAATAAAACAGTTTTGCATTAAAAGTGTTCCTTGATATATTTTCAGGGTTAGCAGTGCAGTTTTCTTAATATAGCTGAAAATGGATTTGTCGCTAAAAAAGCATTTTTAATCAGGGTATCCAGTCCACCAGCCATGAGTTTCCCGATGAAGTAATTGAACATGTCTAAAGAAACGCAGGACCATTTATTGGTTTCGTCGGTTTACAGTAATCAGTTTTAGTCAAATGAAATATTTAACAGTTGGAAGCTCTTAAAAAAAAGGCATTAGTGTCCTTGTGCCTAAAAGGAGCTTAATTTCAAAAGCTTCCTCAAGGGTCTGCAAATGAACACAATTAGTGAAAATGGGCCATGCTGATTAATTCGATCCAGATGGAGACAGGTTCGATCGAGGTATTCAAAAGGGAATTGGAATGCTACCTGAAAAGAGATAATGTGTAAAGTTAGGGGGATAGGGTAGGGGAGTGGGACTAGGTGAAATGCTCTTTCAGAGAGCCAGTGCAGACTCGATGGGCTGAATGGCCTCCTTCTACACTGTAAAGATACTGTGATATTGTATGAGAGAGAGTGAGAGAGAGGGAGAGAAAGAGAGACAGAGACAGAGATAGAGAGAGAGAGAGAGAGAGAAAGAGACAGGGAGAGAGACAGAGACAGTGCAATTTTTTTTAGACTGGCATTCTGGACGAAATTTGCACTTGAAATTCCTCAGTCTTTTGCACTGGCTTGGATGATTTGGGGTAAATTATGCAAAAACAATTGGTACAACCGAACGGAAGCTCCAGGTGACTGACTAGGCTTCTGGGAGGGTAGTGAAGCCAAGACACTCGAGTCATTTTGGAAACAACAGTTCACTTAAAACGGTTTCCAACTAAATGAGGTGTGAAGGCCAATTCCTCAACTGTATTTAATCTAATTTTTTTTAAGTGTAAATATGTTATTGTGTACATATATATAGAGATATATAGATTTAAAAACACATTGTAAGTATCAGGTGCATACTGAGTGGAGTGCAGCATGATCTCATTGTGCAATGAGAAAAAGTGACCCCTACAGTGACAGAAGGGCAGATGATATCATCTAATAACAGTGCCTGGATGCAAAATCTCTCAATCTGAATAAAAGATTGCTACAATAGCAGTGACATCAGCCCTAGATTGATGCAAAGATGAGAAGGATGAGCCTATTGTGAATGTCCTGACTGAAGACTTTCAGGGCTACCTGCTCCAAATAATTATGAGTAAGTGCACAAAACAATGCTTTTGACAGCATCAAGACATGTAATTGAAATGTTAAAGACACCCAGTTGTGGAATGTAATGCAAACAGTGCTGCCTTCCTCAGAGGGTTAACGCAGCTTAAATAACCGCAAAAAGACTGGTATTTTTAACAAAAGTAGTAAAAGCAATTTCATGTGCTCTTGTGGTTTTAATCTTTCAAAATGTAACACATTTGACGTGCCCATTCATCTTACAAAAGACAGGATGAAATAACCCTCTGCATTAGATTTGGTATATCACATCAGAATAGAGGATGTCACTGCACATTTCAAAAATCTTGCTTATTCTAAAAGTCTATATTAAAAAGTTAATTTGTATTTTCATTCCAACTGATACACACGAGAAAGCTTGCGTCATTGTCTAAAAATGTTATGAAATTCTATTATAGAAGTTTGGTTTAATTTATTAATCTTCTGTTGCACTCAATGGCTTGATCTCACCAACCGGTATGGAATATCTGCTCCTTTTGCAGAAAATTGAATGTAAGGCCTTCCTTCTCCTAAAATAATTGTATCTTTTATTCTATTTTCCAAAACACAACTTGCCTGGTTACGATTATAACTTAGGTAATATAATAATAATCTAAAGTTAAACCTGAAAAGCTTAAGGGAAACACTGGATGTCAAGTTTTACTAATAGAGTTGATATCGATAGCACAACGGGGACATTTGTAGAGGTGAGCAGTTAAAGCTTATTGTTTTGAATAGGATATGTTGTAAAGTGTTGGACATAGTTCAGCAGGTCATATTAACACATTTGTAGCCTTAGGTAGTTCAACGGTAAATGGTTATTAACAACAGTTAATATTTATTAACTTATTAACTAAATATTTATTAAACTGCAATGACATCCTCTATTCTGATGTAATATACTAAACCTGTCTTTTGTAAGTTGAATGGGCACGTCAAATGTGTTACATTTTGAAAGATTAAAACCACAAGAGCACTTGAAATGACTTTTACTACTCTTGTTAAAAATGTCAGTCTTTTTTGCATAGGTACATTTAGAGCTACAGTACAGGTTCAAGCTAGGAGCTGTCGCCATGCTTGTTTTTTCACATGGCTCTGTCCAATACTAGACTGACGCCTTAAGTGTGGGTCATGTGTTCTCCTACATCACTGTGTGGGCGGTACTGTACTCAATCTCAAGTTAACCCTTTATGTGTCAGACCCTTATACTACACCTCCCCCAATCTTTATCCAGCGTATTTACATGTTATCCCAGTTTACCCCATGTGTTTTAATTATTACTATTACCCCAGCTCGCTCCCCTCAAGTCTCTGAGTTCATAAGTTCAGATAGTCTGGAATCCTTATGGCCCTTCCATATCTTGTTCTCACTACTGTCGGAGGAGTAGTAGGCTCTTTCACTGCAGGTAAACTTTGTTGAATTGGAGGTTGTTCTGGCATGTGTGTGTCTTCCTTAATTTCTCTCCACTGTACAGTGGGAGGGACCCTTCAAGGGATGGGGAGGAGGCTCCCCCTGTTTCTACTGACTGTACCCTCTGGAGTGCCAAACAGGTATGACTGGGATTGGTCATCATCTTCCTGGATGCTAGTGCCCTCTCTCTTGAGGCCTTTAATCCAGACCATGTCATCCTTTTGTAGTTGTGGCAAGTGTCTGGTGTGGTCCCTTTTGTTGTAGGTGGAAGCTTGATTCTGCCTGTAGGTCTGCCCTCTGTCTTGGATGTCCTGCTAATCCTTGGCTACCAACCCTGGTATTAGTCTCTTCGGCAGGATCAGGAGTTGTGAGAGGAGTTTTCTGCCCATCAGGATTTCGGATGGGGCTAGGCTGCATCATAGTAAGGTGGACATGTAGGTTAATGGTGCTGCTTGGAAGTCTTTGTTCTTTTTTAGGAGGGCTTTTATAGTCTCAGTCACCCTGTTTAACTGCGGGTATCTTGGGGAGCTGGGATGATGCTGGAAGCCGGGTGTGATGGCAACTTGGGAAAAGTACTCATTTGAAAATTGTGGGCCATTATCAGATACAATCCTATTCAGGATGGCATGGCTCATGAACATCACTTTCAGCACTTTAACGACTGCATTTATGGTTGTCTTGTACAGTTGCTTCACCTCAACCCATCTGGAAAAGTAATCCACCACAATAAAGAAACAATTTGATGTTGAAGATAAATAAATTGATGCCCCCTCATGGCCTGGTAGAGAACTGTGTGGGGATAAGGGTCTCTCTTTGATCCCGCTTGAGCAGCGCATATACCTGACAGTTTGAAATCATATCCTTAATTGCCCTGGAAATGCTTGGCCACCAGACAGCAGATTGGGCCCGAGCCCTGCACTTGGTGATGCCCAGGTGGTCCTCGTGTATTTTTTGGATGATCTCTGGCCAAAGGGAAACAGGGATGACCAGCTGCTCATTGTAGACCAGGAGATCATCAATCATTGTGAAGTGTTTTTTTTTGTTTGAAGCAAGCTTTCATGGTACCACCACTTGGTCTCTGTTGTGACAACTCTTGTTGGCAGTAATGGCAGGTGCAGCCACAGTCCTCATTTTCCATTTGTTCCTGGCAAATCTGTGGAGTTTACTTATGGTCACTAGTAGGTGCCTCCTTGTCAATTGAGAGTATGCTTCAAACTCCTCGATCAGATTGACATCCTGTTTTGACGGAAGGTCCACTGTGGCCCTGGGAAGTGCGTCTGCCATTGTTTGATTTTTGTCCTGGGCGTATATCGTCTCATAGGCGAACCTCATCAGGAATGGGCAGAATCACTGCATCCTGGGAGGCACCTTTACCAGAATGTTGGTTGAGAGCAGCATCATTTTGTTGTGAGTGTATGCTTGCTCTTGATGTGCGTCCCAGCACCATGCCTGGTCTTTATTAAGTAAATGTCTCAAAGGTTCTGTGACCTGTGCCAGATTCGGTAAGAATTTTGCCAACTGGATCACCATTTCCAGAGGCAAGATTTAACGTCTTGTGGGCGCACGCCCTACCCGACCGGGCATAAAATAGTGCACAATGATGTCGGGTGAGAGTCCTGACGTCATCGTGCACTAGCGCAATATTTCGGCGGGCGGCACAAGAGTTGGCAGCTCACCCACCGACAGTTAAGGGGCCTATTAAGGCCTGTAATGAATTAACTTAAACACATTTTTCACTGCCCATCCAACCTTATGGTTGGCGGGTGGGCGAATCGGCCAGGCGACCTTTTGATTTTTTAGCAAATTTCATCCACGAGCGGGATGAGGTTTCCACAATTAAATAAAAAATAAATATAAATTTTTGGGCAGAATTTTTATTCTGTTCACGCTATTGTGAGTTAGTCCCATGTAGGGGCATTTTTTTTCAGATTTTAAAAATCTTTATTTTTGATTTTAAGATTGTTCAGCTCCCTCCCTGATGCAACTCCCTGCCTTCAGGGAGCTTTCAGTGCACGCTCCCCACCGCGCATGCGCAGACTTTTGCGCTTGCGCTCTTCCTGCCCCCCGCCCCGGCAGCACTGAGCCTTTCAGCGCACCTTTCACGCCGTTAATTGGCCAGCCAGTGTGAAATTGCAGTCAGGGATCCAGTCGCGGGCGCTCCCAGCCGCTCCCGGGCCCTCCCACCGTGCCCACCCGACAACCCGAAAATCCTGCCCCAGGAACCTCTGGAGGTCCAGACACGAGTATGGGGTTGGGAACCCGCTAATAGCTTTTGTTTCCTGTGGTTCCATAGCGACGCCTTTATTGCTGACAATGAGTCCCACGAACTGAATTAATGTCTTAGAGAACGCGCATTTCTCATTCAGCAGTGGTTTATAATCGGCCTCACCTTCTGAAAAACTAGCGGAACCCACACAGCAGCATGAGTGATCGCAATATTGAGTACACAGAATGAGGAATCTACTGCGATGATCTTTCCAGATCAATGGCGATACAGGTGCACTTGTGGGAATGATCATGTGTAGATTCTTGGGTAGATTTGTAAATTTAATCCAGGGATATGCAGGAGAGTCATCTGCAACTATGGAGAAGGCATTAGCAGAATCATTTATTCTCCAAAATCAGACAACTCAATGAACCCCACCCCCCCCAAAGAAAACTCATTTTCTAATTTTGTGCTTCTGGTGTGGAGCCCTGCCTGCTCAGGCCACTTCCTCAAAAGGTGGGTGTTTGCCAGCATGATTTTGGAACCATTTTAAACAGTCAGGAAATGATATGTTCCTGGATTTTTTTAGGAGGAAGGTTTCCCCACTGATCGTGGCAAATCAAAAATTGCATCTTGTGCAGACACATGGTTGAAAATTTGCCAGTTGAACAAGTGCACAACACTGTGGCAGATGTGTGCCCAGTCCATAGTTCATCCTACACCCTCAGTAAGTGGGCACGAATGCTGCAGGTGAACTGTATGACAGCAATTTTATGTGCAATGCCTTGGAAGTTGGCAAATTGGTGCGCTGAGGAAAAATGGACAAGCACAAGATGCCAAAGAGCTGTCAGTTTGTGCTCGTGCTGCCTGAGCAGTAAATGTGGAACAGGAAACCTTGGGCTAATTGGTATTATTGGGTAGTCTTACTGTTTTTCTGCTTCAGTTCTCAGGTCCTGCTGATACAGTACAAAAGACTGGAAGTTCCTGCTAGTCTTTCGGTGAAATCTCTCACTTTCTATCAGCCCAGCTTCTTGCAGTAGTTTTCTGGCATGGTTTCTGCTGGTGGTGCAATCTCCTGCCAGTGTGAAAACTCCATCCTACACAGACGTACACATTCAAATGTCATGAAAGATGAGGATTAATGAGAAATATAAAAAGAAACATGGTTAAGGAAAATAAACTTAGATTGCATAGAGTGTAGGGGTTTGGAGTGCCTGTCTTTGATTTTGAAAATGCAGACTTCTGCCCCAATTCAAAAGATTGTTTTTCTCTTGTGCCTTACACAATTTCAGATCCAGACTGCATTAACTAGCAGATCACAGAATCACAGAATGCTTAAAGCACAGAAGGAGGCCATTCGGCCCATTGTGCCTGTGTTGGCTCTCTGAAGGAGCAACTTACCTAGTGCCACTCCCCGACCTCATCCCCGCAACACTGCACATTCTTCCTTTTCAGATAATAATCAAATTCCCCCTTAAATGCCTCAGTTGATTCTGCCTCCACCACACTCTCAGGCAGTGCATTCCAAACTCTAACCACTTGCTGAGTGAAAAGGTTTCTCCTCGTGTCTCCATTACTTCCTTTGCCAATTACGTTAAACCTGTGCCCTCTGGTTCTCAATCCTTCCAACAATGGAAACAGGTTTCCCTATCAGCCGTCCAGACCTATCATGATTTTTAATATCTCCTTCAAATCTCCTTTCAATCTTCTGTTCTCTAAGGAAAACAGACCCAACATCTCCAATCTATCTACATAACTGAAGTTCTTCATCCCTGGAACCATTCTTGTGAATCTGTTTTGCACTCTCTCTCTCTCTCTCTAATGCCTTCACATCTTTCCTAAAGTGTGGCACCCAGAACTGGACACACTACTCCAGTTGAGGCTGAACCAGTGTTCCATACAAGTTTAATATAACCGCCTTGCTTTTGAACTCTATGCCCCCATTAATAAAGCCAGTAAAGATAATGTATGCTTTATTAACTGGTCTCTCAACCTGTCTTGCCACTAACTTATGCACACATACACCCAGGTCTGTCAAGTATTGGTCATAAACCAAATGATGGCTGCAATGTTGTGATACAGGGTGGTCACGTTGATCACACTCCCAGGGTTTGTCACCAAGATACAGAAGAAGCTCACTGACTTCTTCTGGGACAAAAGGACACGCTAGGTCGCTGCTGAGGTACTGAGTCTCCCACTTATGGACGGTGGTCAGCGCTGATATGCCTTTGCATCCAGGTGGCGACTTTCTGCCTTCAGATCATGCAGCAATATCTTTACATCGTGTCCCCGCCCAGATGGTATGCACTGGCGATGTATTTCTTCCACCAGGTGCACGGCTTCAACTATGACCTGCAGCTCCTGTTTATAGAGCTGGGAGGTATCTGTGTCTCCTTGTCGGGGTTGCCTGTCTTTTACCAGGAGCTGATGAAACCATTGGAACATGGCTGCCTTGCTCCAGAGCTCTGTCCCGTCAGGAGTAGCGGCTCTCATCAGGAATCTGCAACTCCACCAATATGGGTTCATGTGCCTGGTGGAAGAGACAACTTGGGCTGCTGGGGTGACCAGAGTTGGGGACGGGTTGGATGACAGAGGAGTGGGCTGGATGATGCCACAAGAACTTGTGCATTGTGCGTCTGTGGAGGCCCAGTTCACATCCAAAGCAATCCAGAGCCTAAAAATCACAGTGTTCAGCCCCAACTGCAGTCATGGTGTCCGAAGCAGCTCAAGTGCATGGTAGACTCCAGTCTGAACTGACCCTGTTCAGAATTTCACTTTGGCCCCGGGTCCTGAAACCTCCCTCGGGAACCTCAGCCCCGCAATGTGAGCCATCTTAAGGAAATTCCCTCTGTGCCTTTCCACTCTGCACAGTGGGCTGTCCTGTGCAGGCTGCTGCTGCCCACCCTCCACTTCCCCACCCCCGTCAACCATCCGGACACACCACGGTGTTCTGTACTGCTGTCCAGAGATGGGATGCTCTCTATGTGGGAGCTCCCTACTTTTCGATCAGGGATTTGGTGTGGAGAGTGTACCATACCGCAGCAGTCCCATGTAACAGAAGATGAAGATGGTTCACAGGTTGCTAGGCTGTCTGTATTTTCTGCGGCCTTGGGAAGTCCGTGTTCCATGTTTACACTGAATGTGTGAGGTTGCAGCCCTTATTCCAATATGCTAGGGAGCTGCTCCTCAAGTTTTGGCTGCACTTCAGCCCCACATTCCTGATCTTTGGCCACCCAGTGCAGAGTAGTTGGGGGGGTCTGATGGGAAAACCTCCTTGTTAGTCTGCTCCTGGGCCTGGCCAAGGTGGTCAAAGCAGGTCCAGACAGCTGGCAGTTGCGGAGGTCATTTGACCAGACTGCCTGCCTTTCCTCCGCAGCTACATTCACACCGAGGTATCCACTGGTAGGCTTGAGGCCTTCCATGAGCAGTGTGCACCTGAGGGGTTGAAGTGCATCATCAGCCTATAAAACAACATTTTAATTTAATTTTGACAAGTTTCCTTTCAAGTTTTGTCTTTTGTTACTGTACCCCTTTAAGGGATGGTTCATTAGTGAATTAGTTTATTTATTTACTTGATACTCAAAAGAGTACACGCCAACGTTCCTCTGCTCCTGTGCCCCCTTTACAATTGTGCCCTTTGTTTTATATTGATTTTCTGTGTTTTTCCTGCCTAAATGCATCACTTCACACTTCTCTGCATTAAATTTCATCCACTACATGTCTGCCCATTCTACTAACCTGCCCCTGTTTTACAGGAAGATGGTGGCATTGTGTTAATGTCACTGGACTAGTAATCTAGAGACCCAGGCTAATGATCTGGGGGCATGGGTTTGAATCCCATCATGGCAGCTGGTGGAGTTTGAATTTAATTAATAATTAAAAACTGGAATTAAGAGCTAGTATGAGTTAGGGTGATTGTCATAAAGCCTCATCAGGCTCACTAATGTCTTTTCACAGAATCACAGAATCACAGAATCGAGTTCGCACTGACAGGTGAGAAACACCTGACCTACCTAATCCCATTTACCAGCACTTGGCCCATAGCCTTGAAGGTTATGATGTGCCAAGTGCTCATCCAGGTACTTTTTAAAGGATGTGAGGCAACCCGCCTCCACCACCCTCCCAGGCAGTGCATTCCAGACCGTCACCACCCTCTGGGTAAAAACGTTTTTCCTCACATCCCCCCCTAAACCTCCTGCCGCTCACCTTGAACTTATGCCCCCTCGTGACTGACCCTTCAACTAAGGGGAACAGCGGCTCCC
This sequence comes from Cetorhinus maximus, assembly GCF_964194155.1. NCBI lineage: Eukaryota > Metazoa > Chordata > Chondrichthyes > Lamniformes > Cetorhinidae > Cetorhinus > Cetorhinus maximus. The sequence goes on along the minus strand of NC_135880.1, from coordinate 208,048,598 downwards.
TATCCACCCTGTCCATGCCCCTCATAATCTTGTACACCTCGATCAGGTCACCCCTCAGTCTTCTCTGCTCCAACGAAAACAATACAAGTCTCTCCAACCTCTCTTCATAACTTAAATGTTTCATCTCAGGCAACATCCTGGTGAATCTCCTCTGCAGCCCCTCCAATGCAATCACATCCTTCCTATAATGTGGCGACCAGAACTGCACACAGTACTCCAGCTGTCGCCTCATTAAGGTTCTATACAACTCCAACATGACCTCCCTACTTTTGTAATCTATGCCTCGATTGATAAAGGCAAGTGTCCCATATGCCTTTTTCACCACCCCACTAATGTGCCCCTCCGCCTTCAGAGATCTATGGACACATACGCCAAGGTCCCTTTGTTCCTCAGAACTTCCTAGTGCCATGCCGTTCATTGAATACTTCCTTGTCAAATTACTCCTTCTAAAGTGTATCACCTCACACTTTTCAGGGTTAAATTCCATCTGCCGCTTATCTGCCCATTTGACCATCCCGTCTATATCTTCCTGTAGCCAAATACACTCAACCTCACTGTTAACCACCCGGCCAATCTTTGTGTCATCCGCAAACTTACTAATCCTACCCCCTACATAGTCATCTATGTCATTTATATAAATGACAAATAATAGGGGACCGAGCACAGATCCCTGTGGTACGCCACTGGACACTGGCTTCCAGTCACTAAAGCATCCTTCTATCATCACACACTGCCTCCTACAACTAAGCCAATTTTGAATCCACCTTATCAAATTACCCTGTATCCCATGTGCATTTGCCTTCTTTATAAGTCACCCATGTGGGACCTTGTCAAAGACTTTGCTGAAATCCACATAAACTACATCAACTGCACTACCCTCATCTAAACACCTGGTCACCTCCTCAAAAAATTCAATCAAATTTGTTAGGCATGACCTCCCTCTGACAAAGCCATGCTGACTACCCCTGATCAAACCTTGCCTCTCCAAGTGGAGATAGATACTCTCCTTCAGAACTTTCTCCAATAGTTTCCCTACCACTGAAGTGAGACTCACTGGCCTGTAGTTCCCTGGCTTATCTCTACCACCCTTCTTAAATAGCGGAACCACATTAGCTGTTCTCCAGTCCTCTGGCACCTCCCCCGTGCCCAGAGAGGAATTAAAAATTTGGGTCAGAGCCCCTGCGATCTCCTCCCTGTCCGGCTTCATTCCCCAGACTCCCTCAGCAGTCTGGGACACAAATCATCCGGACCTGGAGATTTGTCCACTTTAAAGCCTGCCAACACCTCCAATACCTTGTCACTCCCTATATCAATTTGCTTAAGAACCTCGTTGTCTCTCTCCCTGAGTTCGATACCTTCACCCTCATTCTCTTGGGTGAAGAGGGACGTGAAGTATTCATTCAACACTCTAGCGATGTCCTCTGGCTCCACCCATAGATTGCCCCCTTGGTCGCGAATGGGCCCTACTGTTTCCCTGGTTATCCTCTTCCCATTCATATACTTATAGAATATCTTGGGATTTTCCCTACTTTTACTAGCCAGAGCTTTCTCATACCCCCTCTTTGCTCTCCTAATTGCTCTCTTAAGCTCCACCCTGCACTGTCTGTACTCCACTAATGCCTCTGCTGATTTGTTTCCCTTCTACCTGCTAAAAGCCTCTCTTTTTTCTCATCGTAACCTGAACATCTCTGGTCATCCATGGTTCTCTGGGCTTGTTACTCCTTCCTATCACCCTAGAGGGAACATGTTGAGCCTGTACCTTCCTATTTCCTTTCTGAACACCCCCCACTGTTCCTCTGTAGATTTCTCCACCAGTAACTGTTACCAGTCTACCTTGGCTAGATCCTCCCTTATTTTACTAAAATCCACTCTCTCCCAATCCAAAACATAGTTTTGCAATTTGTTGATTTCCTTGTCCATAATAAACTTAAACTGTACCGTGACAAAAACAAAAATACCTGGAAAAACTCAGCAGGTCTGGCAGCATCTGCAGAGAGGAACACAGTTAACATTTCGAGTGCGAATGACCCTTCAACAGAACTAAGTAAAAATAGAAGAGGTGAAATATAAGCTGGTTTAAGGGGGGGTGGGACAAGTAGAGCTGGATAAAGGGCCAGTGATAGGTGGAGATAACCAAAAGATGTCACAGACAAAAGGTCAAAGAGGTGTTGGAGGTGGTGATATTATCTAAGGAATGTGCTAATTAAGGGTAGAAAGCAGGACAAGCAAGGTACAGATAGCCCTAGTGGGGGTGGGATGGGGTGAAGGAATCGAAAACGGCTAAAAGGTAGAGATAAAACAATGGATGGAAATACCTTTAAAAATAATGGAAGTAGGTGGGAAAAGAAAAATCTATATAAATTATTGGAAAAAAAAGTGGGGGGGAATCGGAAAGAGGGTGGGGATGAAGGAGAGAGTTCATGATCTAAAATTGTTGAACTCAATATTCAGTCCGGAAGGCTGTAAAGTGCCTAGTCGGAAGATGAGGTGCTGTTCCTCCAGTTTGCGTTGAGCTTCACTGGAACAATGCAGCAAGCCAAGGACGGACATGTGGGCATGAGAGCTGGGTGGAGTGTTGAAATGGCAAGCGACAAGGAGGTCTGGGTAATGCTTGCGAACAGACCGAAGGTGTTCTGCAAAGCGGTCACCCAGTCAGCGTTTGGTCTCTCCAATGTAGAGGAAACCGCATTGGGAGCAACGAATGTAGTAGACTAAATTGAGGGAAGTGCAAGTGAAATGCCTCTTCACTTGAAAGGAGTGTTTGGGTCCTTGGACAGTGAGGAGAGGGGAAGTGAAGGGGCAGGTGTTACACCTTCTGCGGTTGCATGGGAAGGTGCCGTGGGAGGGGGTTGAGGTGTAAGGGGCGATGGAGGAGTGGACCAGGGTGTCCCGGAGGGAACGGTCCCTGCGGAATACCACCGGGGGGGGTGAAGTGAAGATGTGTTTGGTGGTGACATCATGCTGGAGTTGGCGGAAATGTCGGAGGATGACCCTTTGAAGGCTGGTAGGGTGATTTTTCCACTTTCAAAAACAGTTCCTCTGACATGTCCTCCTTCTTCCTTAACCAAGGTTTTCCACCCATGGACAACCTAGTCTGGCCCATCTTCCGCGCATCCGCCCTCACACCTTCCTCTCCCTCACAGAAACATGATAGGGCCCCCCTTGTCCTTATCACCCCACCAGCTTCCGCATTCAAAGGATCATCCTCCGCCATTTCTGCCAACTCCAGCATGATGCCACCACCAAACACATCTTCCTGCAGCATTCCTCAGGGATCGTTCCCTCCGGGACACCCAGGTCCACTCCTGCATCACCCCCTACACCTCAACCCCCTCCCACGGCACCTTCCCATGCAACCGCAGAAGGTGTAACACCTGCCCCTTCACTTCCCCTCCCCTCAACGTCCAAGGGCCCAAACACTCCTTTCAAGTGAAGCAGCATTTCACTTGCACTTTCCTCAATTTCGTCTACTACATTCGTTTCTCCCAATGCGGTTTCCTCTACATTGGAGAGACCAAACGCTGACTGGGTGACCGCTTTGCAGAACACCTTCAGTCTGTCCGCAAGCATTACCCAGACCTCCCTGTCGCTTGCCGTTTCAACACTCCATCCTGCTCTCATGCCCACATGTCCGTCCTTGGTCTGCTGCATTGTTTCGGTGAAGCTCAACGCAAACTGGAGGAACAGCACCTCATCTTCCGACTAGGCACTTTACAGCCTTCCGGACTGAATATTGAGTTCAACAATTTTAGATCATGAACTCTCTCCTCCATCCCCACCCCCTTTCCGATTTTCCCCCTCCTTTTTGTTTTGTCCAATAATTTATATAGATTTTTCTTTTCCCACCTACTTCCATTATTTTTAAATGTATTTCCATCCATTGTTTTATCTCTACCCTTTAGCCTTTTTTGATTCCTTCACCCCACCCCACCCCCACTAGGGCTATCTGTACCTTGCTCGTCCTGCTTTCTACCCTTAATTAGCACATACCTTAGATAATATCACCACCTCCAACACCTCTTTGACCTTTTGTCTGTGACATCTTTTGGTTATCTCCACTTATCACTGGCCCTTTATCCAGCTCTACTTGTCCCACCCACCCCCCTCTTAAACAAGCTTATATTTCACCCCTTTTCTATTTTTACTTAGTTCTGTTGAAGGGTCATTCGCACTCGAAAAGTTAACTGTGCTCCTCTCCGCAGATGCTGCCAGACCTGCTGAGTTTTTCCAGGTATTTTTGTTTTTGTTTTGGATTTCCAGCATCTGCAGTTTTTTGCTTTTATATTAAATTGTACCATGTTGTGGTCACTTTCACTAAAATGCCTGCCCACCACCACCTCAGCCACCTGTCCAGCTTCATTCCCCAGAATTCGGTCCAGCACTGCGCCGTCCCTTGTTGGACCCTCTACATATTGACCTGAAAAGTTCTCCTGTACACATTTCAAGAAATCCAATCCATCCAAGCCCTTAACACTATGTCTATCCCAATTAATGTTGGGAAAGTTGAAATCACCTAATATAATTACCCTATTGTTATTGTTTTTACACACCTCTGCAAATTGTGCCCATATTTGCTCCTCAATTTCCCGCTGACTATCTGGGGGTCTATAATAAACACCTAATAATGTGGCTGCCGCTTTTTTATTCCTAAGCTCTACCCACAAAGCTCCATTCGATGCCCCCTCCAAGATATCATCTCTCCTTACTGCAGTAACTGACTCCTTAACTAATAATGCAATGCCTCCTCCTTTTTTACCCCCTCTCCTGACTCGCCTGAAGATTCTATATCCCGAAATGTTCAGCCACCAATCCTGCCCTTCCCTCAACCACGTCTTTGCTACTATATCACAATTCCACATGTCAATCCTCACCCTTAACTCATCCGTTTTACCTGTAATACTCCTGGCATTAAAGTAGAAACCATCCAGCCTTGCCGTACTGCCTTGAAGCTTATTGCAGCTATACTCCCTCTGACTTGATTGTGTTACTGTATTATGATGTGTCCCTATTCTGCTAACATTGTGTGTTCCCTCCCCCTGCTTAGGGAAGGAAATATGCCGAGCTTACTTGATCTGCTCTGCATGTGACTCCAGATCCACAGCAATGTGTTTGACTATTAATTGCCCTCTGAAATGGCCTAGCAAGCCACTTAGTCCAAGGGCAATTCAGGATGGACAACAAATGCTGGCCTTACCAGTGATGCCCACATCCCATCAAAGAATAAAAAAAAAATCTTTTTGAAGTTCTACATTATCCTCTTCACTGTTTACAATGCTTCCAAGTTTTGTACCATCCACAAATTTTGAAATTGTGCCCTGAACACCAAGATCTAAGTCATTAATATGTATCAGGAAGAGTAAAGGTCCCAACATCAACCCCTGGAGAACTCCACTACAAACCTTCCTCCAGTCCAAAAAACATCCATCCTGTCACTCAACCAATTTTGTATCCATGTCCACTACTGTCCCTTTTATTCCTTGAGTTATAATTTTTCTCACAAGCCTGTTGGGTTGCAATTTGTCAAATGCCTTTTGGAAGTCCATGTACACCGCATCAACAGCACCTCAACAACACCAGCAACAGATACCAGGAGAAGAACTATCAAATAATGCCAGGCCTGAGGATCGGAACATCCTGACGCGCCAGGGATAGACATCTTATCCAGCCAACAGAGAACTTGAGATTAACATTGAGGAAGATACTTGATCAATCAATATACCATCTACAGTCTATTTTACAAATCCTGAGTGATGGGGACACCCACATAAACAAAAAAAAAGGGAAGTGAACTTCAGAGTAAAACATGAGCTGAATATACTTGTTCTCTTGTTGCAGAGTTACACAGTAGAATATTTATCTTTGGCTTTTGCAGCAAGGTGTGAGAACCATCAGTTTGTGGTGTTCTGCATAAAATGTCAGATGATTGGAGCAATGAATTTGTCAATGTGTGGAGTTCCAAACTGGTCTTGTGCCAGTAAATGTATTAATGTATTCAGCATTTGTACACTGCAACCTCAAAGTGCAAGTCTTTAGTGACTCTATTGATAATCCATTGTTAATATTTTCCCACTTGTTGTGAAAAATCACTGACACCAAAATGAATAGATAAGACAGGTAAAGCAATCGTTTCAATGTGGACATGAAACCATTAGTGTTTCTCAATTTCAGCTAAGAGCTTATTTTAATTTTGCATCTCAGATTGTAAAGATTGCAAGGATATTAGGACAGAAATCATCTGCCTGCACTGTCCAGTGCATCACGAGTCATGTTTGTTGAGTACAGCCAGCCTTGCTATTCACAAATCAGAAATGCCATTAAGTGAGTACTAGCTATGCACAAACACAAAGCTAACAGAAATGCATGCACATTGCAGATCAGGTCAACGCAGACTCCAAAACAAAAACAGAATTACCTGGAAAAACTCAGCAGGTCTGGCAGCATCGGTGGAGAAGAAATCAGTTGACGTTTCGAGTCCTCACGACCCTTCGGCAGAACTGAAGTATAGTTAGGAGAGAGGTGAAATATAAGCTGGTCTAAGGTGGGAAGCGGGGGGAGAGAGAAGTTGAGGGTGGGGTGGTTGTGGGGATAAGCAAGCAGTGATAGGAGAAGATAATCAAAAGATGTCACAGACAAAAGGATCAAAGAGGTGTTGAAGATGGTGATATTATCTAAGAAAAGTGCTAATTAAGAATGGATGGCAGGATACTCAAGGTACAGCTCTAGTGGGGGTGGGGTGGAAAGACTAACAAAGTTTTAGTTTTAGATTTAAAAATAATGGAAATAGGTGGGAAAAGAAGAATCTATATAAATTATTGAAAAAAAAGGGGGAGGGGGAAGAAACAGGGTGGGGATGGGGGGAGGGGGAGTTTAAGATCTAAAGTTGTTGAATTCAATATTCAGCCCGGAAGGCTGTAAAGTGCCTAGTCGGAAGATGAGGTGCTGTTCCTCCAGTTTGCGTTGGGCTTCACTGGAACAATGCAGCAAGCCAAGGACAGACATGTGGGCAAGAGAACAGGGTGGAGTGTTAAAATGGCAAGCGACAGGGAGGTTTGGGTCTTTCTTGCGGACAGACCGCAGGTGTTCTGCAAAGCGGTCGCCCAGTTTACGTTTGGTCTCTCCAATGTAGAGGAGACCGCATTGGGAGCAACGAATGCAGTAGACTAAGTTAGGGGAAATGCAAGTGAAATGCTGCTTCACTTGAAAGGAGTGTTTGGGCCCTTGGACGGTGAGGAGAGAGGAAGTGAAGGGGCAGGTGTTGCATCTTCTGTGTGGGCATGGGGAGGTGCCATAGGTGGGGGTTGAGGAGTAGGGGGTGATGGAGGAGTGGACCAGGGTGTCCCGGAGGGAACGATCCCTACGGAATGCCGCCAGGGGGGGTGAAGGGAAGATGTGTTTGGTGGTGGCATCATGCTGGAGTTGGCGGAAATTGCGGAGGATGATCCTTTGAATGCGGAGGCTGGTGGGGTGATAAGTGAGGACAAGGGGGACCCTATCATGTTTCTGGGAAGGTGGAGAAGGCGTGAGGCTTTTTGTTTTTAACGCAGACTCCACTTGTGTGAATTTCTTGGTTTGGAGGCTTTTCAGCATAATGCTACTTTTCCACATTTGTGTGAGATATTGATGACCCAATAGAGGGTGGTTGTGGGTCATGAATGAGCTCACTGTTAAAGTTTGGGAACAAGATTCCAAAAGCTTTATTACCCATTTCACAGCTTCATCACATTTTGGAGAAGCTGTTGGTAGGATGATTTATTAGGGTTTAGGGAGCAATTCAACAGAGACAGGAGAAATCAAAGTGAGTTTTTGCGATTAATTGAGCATTGAAATTTAAATTTCTGCCTGAATAAATGATTACAAAAGTAGCAAGTATTTGATTTAACCAAGAATAATAACAGAGAGCTTTGATACTAAGAATTAACAAAATGAGAGCAAGCAGAAACATAATTCTAATGACAGTGGGCCCCTTCTATCCTGATGAGAATGGCTATAGAAAGACTTGCACTTATATGCCACTTGTTACAACCACAGAATGTCTGAATGTGCTTTACAGCCAATGAAGTACTTGAAGTGTAGAAGCATAGCCATTGTTGTAATGCCTGTTTTAGCATTGATTCTAAGTTGAAATCTCCGAGAACAGCTTCAGTCAAATAGACAGAAATTCAGTGCCCTTCCTTATCTGATCCTGCAGCTCTAGTTGGTTCAAATCCTCTTTAGATGTGCAAGAGGATCTAGATTCTATGTGGGTCTTATAGAATAGATTTCAACCTCAGAATTAAAGCCGTGTTATTTTCGGAACTATGCGGAATAATAAGAGCATGAATTATTGATTTGAACTCGAGCTTACTATGTACATGCTATATTTCCAAATATGAAGGCTTTCTGAAATCATGGCTGCCTTATATACAAATACAATTGCAAAAATCACTCTCAGAATATTGTGAAGGACCTAAATATTTGACGGCTAAGGAAAGAATTCAAGTTAGTCTCATGAAAATAGCTTGCAAGGAATATTAAGTAATGCATACTCATCTCCTCCTGTAGTTTCGAGTGATGTTTGCCATTACGTAATGACTGTGTTTGCTAACACTGAACTCTGTAAAGAGAGAGAGAAAGGGTGGGGGGTGGGGGTATAGTTACTGCCCTTCCAATATCAGTCAAAGCAACACTTAATCGGGACAGACATCTTATCCAGCCAACAGAGAGCTTGAGATTACCAATGAGGAAGATACTTGATCAATCAATATACCATCTACAATCTATTGTACAAAGCCTGAGTGACGGGGACACCCACATAAACAAAAAACAGAGGGAAGTGAACCTCAGAGACTGATTCCACTGATCTACATGTGAGGCTTACCAAGAGTGGCAGAAAATTTACTCAAAGTTTGTCAATTATTTTAATTTCTGTCAATCACTGATGGCTTTATTTAACCTGAGTTAATTATATAAATAAACTGGTGTTTCTTATCTACCTGTTTGAACCATATCGTGATGTTTCCTACAGTGCTTTCGTTTAGTATTCATGTTCTCTGTCAAGCTTCTAGTTACTTCTCAAAAGTGAAGGAATAAATGTCTTAGGTGGCTGCAGGGTTTAGTGAAAGTTGGATTCATATGGCCATAAATAGATTTGGATGTACTGACTGTGTCTCTTTCATGTGTGCAGAGTCCCAAATACTGCTATTCAAGAAAGGAGGGAGAGTGAAAACCAAGAACTACCAGCCATTTAGCCTGACAACAATTGTTGGGAAAATGCTGCAATCCATTGGACTTTGAAAATTATAATATGATTAGGCATAGGTTTATGAAAGGGGAATAGCCTTTGACAAATTTATTAGCGTTTGTTTAAGGATGTAATGAGCAGGGAAGATAAAGAGGCTGCAGTATATTTAGATTTTCAAAAGGCATTCAAAAGAAAAAGGAGTCTCAGGCTCAGTAAGGGAGGTTGCACAAAATAAGGGGTTGGGGGTAATATATTCATAAGGATATAAAATTGGATAAAGGATAGGAAACAGAGTAGGAATAAGTGGGTCATTTTTTGGGGTGGCAGTCTATGAACTAGTGGGGTGCTGCATGGATTGGCGCTGGATCCTCAGTTATTTACAATCTACTGTATATTAATGACTTAGATGGAGGAACAAAGTGCAGTATATCCAAGTTTGCTAATGATACAAAGCTGGCTGGGAAACTAAGCTGCGAGAAGGCAACAAAGAGCAATATCTTATGCCCTTTGAAAAATTTCAGGTATCAGGACCATTTCCAGGTCCCCAATCCACACAGATCAGGTGTGCACCGACAGGTGGAATTCTTCAGGAGGCAGACAAGTAAGAAGCTACCTCTGCATTCCTCATCCTGTTAAGAGCTTGGGCTGGTTCAAGGTGGCGGCACCTCAGGATCCTTCTAAAGACTTAAACATAAGGAAGGCCCAAAGCCCTTGGGAGCATCAGTGTGGAGGAGAAATCCCTCCAAGGGAATGTTCATGGACCAGGTTATGACCTTTAGATTCATGCGTCTCAATAATAGGGTGAGTGAGATGTGGGATTGCTGGCCAACTGGCTGCCTCCCAGTTGCTGCCACCCTCATGATTCAGCTGGGAGCTGGTCTGATGCCATGGAAGTCTCTACGACGTCTGCACCTTGGCCCTAAGTGGGTTCTTAACTGACCCTCGTTGGTTATGGGGTGGGTAGCCACTGCCACTTAGAAGTCCCCTCAGGCAAAAGTGAACAGAGACAAAAACACATCATGGAGCTGAACCAACCCGCAACTTTCAAACTTTGCGCTCAGCACCCCCTCCAAAGCTGCCACTATGGGACTGGAAAGTTTCTACTCAAAAAAATCTGCAAAAGGATGTAGATAGGTTAAGTGAGTAGACAAGATGGTGGCAGATGGAATATAATGTGGGAAAATGTGAGATTATTCACTTTGGTAGGAAGAATAGGAAAAAAGGATATTTTTAAAATGGTGATAACCATTAAATATTGATGTTTAGAGGGATTTGGGTATCTGTGTACAAGAAATGCAAAGTTAACATGCAGATACAGCAAGCAATTAAGGCGGCAAATATTATGTTGGCCTTTATTCCAAAGGGGTTTGGAATATAAGACTAATGAAGTCTTGCTGCATTTGCACAGGGCTTCAGTGAGACCACACCTGGAGTCTTGCGTACAGTTTAGGCCTCCTTACCTAAGGAAGGATATGCTTGCCTTAGAGGGGGTTCACTAGATTGATTCCTGGGATGAGAAGGCAGTCCTATGAAGACAAATGGAGTAAAACGGGTCTATACTTTCTGGAGCTTAGAAGAATAAGAAATGAAACATAAGATTGTGAGAGGGCTTGGCAGATAGATGCTGGCAGGCTGTATCCCCTCCCAGCAGAGCCTAGAACTAGAGGCATCGTCTCAAGGTAAGGGGATGACCACTGAGGACTGATGGGGCAAATATTTTTCACTCAGAGGATATCAATCTCTGGAATTCTCTACCCCTAAGGATAAAGAGCGTATAATTGAGTGTATTCAAGACCGAGATTAATAGATTTTTGGACTTTAAGGGAATCTAAAGATATGAGGATAGGGTGATAAAGTGGTGTTGAGGATTGAGATGGGCTGTGATCTTATTAAATGGAGCAGCAGGTTTAAGGGGCCATATGGCTTAGGTGTGTTATTCTTTCTTATGTTCTTATATAGTCTTGCACACTTTTCCTGCCCCTATATCTTCAATGTGTGGAAATCAAAGGTCACAATGTCACTCATTTGCAAGGCCCCAGAGCTGCACATCTCCTAATTTCAACCCCCCAAACTTAGCCTTCGCTTCTTTCTGCAGACCACAGGATTTTAAACCCATTCCCTTTTTAATTTCTCAACTTCACTCCTTCTTTTCAAATGCTATTACGCGCTACACCAAGAGATTTGTTAAGTTTAAGCTTAAGTTTCTTAGGAAACAAGTGATTGTATATGGTTAACATTCGATCCTTCTATATGGAAAGGCAATAGCATTTTGTTTTCATCAGGTGAGTATTATGACTGATGGGGTACTTTCAAGATTTTCTGACAGATATACTTTCTACAGCACCACCCAACAGAAACAAAATTGATTTACTCATGACCTTGAACTGCCCAAGATGCAACACAGGAGAAATAAAAAACAAAATTTAATACTGAGCCATCATTTACCTGACAGCCTCGGCTCTCTACAGGAAAAGCGGGAAGTCCGAAAACCTGGCAGGCTGACCTCTCCACCTGGTTCTCTGACCTGTGCACCCTGTGTGCGAGACTCCATGTCAAGAGCTGAACCGCACGAAAAGAAAGAGTTGCCAATAATCTTTTCTGACGGGAAAGTGCCTGCTCTTCTTTGAAATTAAGAGGTTGATAAAAATCGCAGTGACGTGTGAAATGTAATTCCCGAGAATGTGATTTGATTAGCATCAAGGAAAAAAACAAAGCTGCTCATCAAGCAGTTAATGAGCTGGTTAACTGGCATAAATATCAGAGTTAGCTAATATAGATATGGAGAGCGCAATGTTTGATTAAAGTGGATATTGTGAAAAAGGGAAAACTTAATTTGTTGTTCAGGTCCTGAAAATGTGGGTAATGTCCTCAGTTGAGATCTCTGACATGGGAATGCAATCTCCAAATATGTAAAGATGACACTTAGCGTACCAAAATGTCAACGACAGAGTGAATTCTGACTCAATCATTTGGATGATTCAAAATCTAGAGAAAACTGGATGGACTAAAAGTGTCTAAAGTGTGAAGGTAGAATATTGCTGTAAAACATAAGCAGGAAACATAGACGGCAATTTTACAAGTCTGCATGGAAATTCATCCTCTCTGATTTTGAGCATCAGAACTTCATGAGATTGGTGCTCACAATTTTCTGTCCATTAAGTATTGGGAAAATCATGAACAACAGGCATGTGAATTTCATCATTACTGATGGGTAAGCCCGTCCACCAGTAACTCAGAAGAGTTAACGTAACTATGTAGATAGTCCAGCTAGGGAAGGAGCAATACTAGCGAATTAACCCAGCCAGGTGGTCGAAGTTTCAGTAGGGGAGCATTTCGGGAAAAGTGACCATAATTCAGTAAGTTTCAAGGTACTGGTGGATAAAGATAACAGGAATCCTCGGGTTAAGGTGCTTAATTGGGGGATGGCTAATTATAACAATATTAGGCAGGAACTGAGGAATCTAGACTGGAGGTGAATGTTTGAGAGCAAATCAATAACTGACATGTGGGGGGCTTTCAAACATCAGTTGATAAGAATTCAGGACCGGCATGTTCCTGCTAGGATAAAGGATAAGTATGGCAAGTTTCAGGAACCTTGGATAACGAAGGATATTGTGAGATTAGTCAAAAAGAAAAGGGAAGCATTCATAAGGATTAGAAGGCTGGGAACAGATGAAGCCCGTGGAGAATATAAAGAAAGTAGGAAGAAATTTAAACAAGGAGTCAGGAGGGCTAAAAGGGGTCATGAAAAGTCATTGGCAACCAGGATTAAGGAAAATCCCAAGGCCTTTTATACATATGTAAAAAGCAAGAGGGTAGCCAGGGAAAAGGTAGGCCCACTCAGGGACAGAGGTGGGAATCTGTGTGTGGAGCCAGAAGAAATGGGAGAGATACTAAATGAGTACTTCTCATCAGTATTCACCAAAGAGAAGGACTTAGTGGTCGATTTGTCTAGAGAAGAGTGTGTAGATAGCCTGGATCATGTTGAGATCAAAAAAGACGAGGTGTTAGGCGTCTTGAAGAATATTAAGGTGGATAAGTCCCCAGGGCCAGATGGGGTCTACCCCAGAGTACTGAGGGAGGCAAGGGAGGAGATTGCTGGGGGCCTTGACAGAAATCTTTGTATCCTCACTGGCTACGGGTGAGGTCCCAGAGGACTGGAGAATGGCCAATGTTGTTCCATTGTTTAAGAAGGGTAGCAGGGATAATCCAGGAAATTACAGGATTTTGACTACCTTCTCCACCTGCATTGCCACTTTTAGTGACCTGTGGACCTGTACACCCAGATCCCTCTGCCCGTCGATGCACTTAAGGTTTCTGCCATTTACTGTATAATTCCTACCTGTATTAGACCTTTCAAAATGCATTACCTTGCATTTGTCCGGATTAAACTCCATCTGCCATTTCTCTGCCCAAGTCTCCAATTGATGTATATACTGTTGTATCCTTTGACAATCCTCTTCACCATCTGCAACTCCTCCAACCTTAGTGTCATCTGCAAACTTACTAATTAGCCCAGTTACATTTTCCTCCAAATCATTTGGTGAGCCTTACGTCAGTGGTAGAGAAATTATTGGAGAAGATTCTTCGTGACAGGATTTTCTACCATTTGGAAGCAAATGGGCGTATTAGTGAGAGGCAGCATGGTTTTGTGAAGGGGAGGTTGTGTCTCACTAACTTGATTGAGTTTTTCGAGGAAGTGACAAAGTTGATCGACATGGAAGAGCAGTGGATGTTATCTACATGGATTTTAGTAAGGCCTTTGACAAGGACCCTCATGACAGACTGGTACAGAGGGTAAAGTCGCACGGGATCAGAGGTGAGCTGGCAAGATGGATACAGAATTGGCTTGGTCATAGAAGACAGAGGATAGCAGTGGAAGGGTGCTTTTCTGAATGGAAAGCTGTGACTAGTGGTGTTCCACAGGGATCAGTGCTGGGACCTTTGCTGTTTGTAGTATATGTAAATGATTTGGAGGAAAATGTAACTGGGCTAATTAGTAAGTTTGCAGACAACACTAAGGTTGGAGGAGTTGCAGATAGTGAAGAGGATTGTCAAAGGATACAACGGGATATAGATCGATTAGAGACTTGGGCAGAGAAATGGCAGATGGAGTTTAATCCGGACAAATGCAAGGTAATGCATTTTGGAAGGTCTAATGCAGGTAGGAATTATACAGTAAATGGCAGAAGCCTTAAGTGCATCGACGGGCAGAGGGATCTGGGTGTACAGGTCCACAGGTCACTGAAAGTGGCAATACAGGTGGATAAGGTAGTCAGGAAGGCATATGGCATGCTTGCCTTCATCGGCAGGGGTATTGAGTATAAAAGCTGGGAAGTCATGCTGCAGCTGTATAGAATCTTGGTTAGGCCACACTTGGAATATTGCATGCAATTCTGGTCGCCACATTACCAGAAGGATATGGAGGCGTTGGAGAGGGTGTAGAGGAGGTTTACCAGGATGCTGCCTGGTCTGGAGGTTATTAGCGATGAGGAGAGGTTGGAGAAACTTGGAGTGTTCTCAATAGAGCAATGGAGATTGAGGGGCAACTTGATAGAAGTTTACAAAATTATGAGTGGCATGGACAGAGTAGATAGTCAGAAGCTTTTTCCCAGGGTGGAAGAGTCAATTACTAGGGGACATAGATTTAAGGTGAGAAGAGAAAACTTTAGAGGAGATGTGCGGGGCAAGTTTTTTACGCAGAGGGTATTGAGTGTCTGGAATTCGCTGCCAGAGGAGGTGGTGGAAGCAGGTACGATAGTGGTGTTTAAGAGGCAGCTTGACAAATACATGAATAGGATGGGAATAGAGGGATACGGACCCCGGAAGTGCAAAATGTTTTAGTTTGACAGGCAATATGATCGGCGCAGGCTTGGTGGGCCGAAGGGCCTGTTCCTGTGCTGTACTTTTCTTTTGTTCTTTTGTTCTTTGTAAGGGAGTTCAGCATCCTGAGATAATGGCTATCTGCATTGCTAAGCTTGTGACAACACGTGACATCCGTCATGGATGCTCCACAACTACTCGATATAAATCAAGTTCTTTTTCATCTTTTTTCTGACTTGGAAATACGTCATTGTTCAAATTCATCATTACTGGGTCAAAATTCTGGAATTTCTTCCCGAATAGCATTGTGGGTGCACCTACACCATGGACTGCAGTAGTTCAAAGCAGCGGCCTACCACCACCACCTTCTCAAGAGAAATAAGGGATGGACAATAAATACTGGCCTTGTCAGTGATGTCTCCATCCCATGAATGAATAAAAGAAAATTTAACTGTAAATCAAGGTCCCATCTTCCTTCTCAGGTGGATGTAAAAGATCCATGGCACTATGTGAAGAGCAGGGGATCACCTACAGTGGCCAATATTTTATCCTTCAACCACCACCAAAATTATCTGATTACTTATCTCATTGCTATTGGTGGAATTTTGCCGAGTGCAATTATATTGTAAGAATACTTCAATCTTGAGTATTGCTGAAAGAAGAGACATGTCAAAGCTTTTCACCTTGCACCTCATCAGGACACTCACAGAATATCAATATAAGGGGAAAACAACAATTTATACCGTGTGTGAGGCGAGTGCTGATAGGTTGACAAGTGGCATTGCCATGGAGAATGCACTAGTGATAGTGACTGACAGTTAACTGGCAAGCATTGTTTGAAAGTTAAACCAGGCAGCTTGGCCCTGATTGGTCAAGGCATTGCCCTGAGGAATGAGTCAGTGAATGGCTGTCACTTATTTTGTTTAGCTGAAACAGGCGCCATGTATGGACATGTTCTTTCTGTCTGCAAAGATCAGGGGCCCTGTGTATTAATATATGTAGTTTCCAGGACAGGCAAATGCGTCACATTTCTCTTTTCTCAGCAATACTCAAGTTCTGTACCACCAAACAACTGCAATTTGGAAGATGCAATGATGTGAACGGGACTATATAAATATAAGTTCTTTTCTGTGGTAGACAAAGAAATCTTTGCCTTCAAAGCTCATTAATTTCTGGTCTGTCTTGTCTTGCTACATCATTAATGGCCTCAGCAAGTAAAATAGGCCTCACTTCACTTCTGACAGGCAATTTTTTTTTTGTTTGAGGAGAGTAAGTGCTCTGGCCAACACTAAACAGACCAATTATTTTCTATGCTTTTTCCTGACATTGCAACATTTCTGTTGAAATTTTTTTTAAAATGAGAGGCCCTCAATGATTAAAAAGATGTGCAAATTAGAGCTCTGTTGCCAGAGTTACCACCAAAGACTTTCAGTTCATTAACTTACAACATGAAATATAATTGCTTGGAATAAGGATGCTGACAATCTTCAGTGCTCAAATGTAATGTTGCTGAAAGGATGCAGTGTAATTGAGGGAGATAATATCATGAGGGATACTTATGAACTTGTAGGTTGCAAGATTCAAGCCTTAGTCCTTTATTCTTTCTTGGGGTGTGGGTGTCACTGGCAAGGCCAGTGTTTGTTGCCCATCCCTAATTGCCCTTAAACTGAGTGGCTTGCTAGGCCATTTCAGAGGGCAGTTAAGAGTCAACAACGTTGCTGTGGATCTGGAGTCACATATAGGCCAGATGGGGTAAGGGCGGCAAATTTTCTTCCCTAAACGACATTAATGGGCACGTGCCCAACCCGATTGGGCATAGAATAGCGCAAGCACCCCTACATCATCGCGCACTTGCGTGATATTTTGGCTGGCAGGCACACACAAGAGTCAGCAGCTCACCCGCCGATAATTAAGAGGCCTATTAAGGCCCTTAATCAATTCATTTAAACATATTTTTCGCTGCCCGTCCAACCTTAAGAGTTGGCGGGCAGGATGCGATTTCCACAATTAAATAAAAAATAAATATACATTTTTGGGCAGAATTTTTATTCTGTTCACGTTGTTGTAGGTGAGTCTTATATTGGGACATTTTCTTCAGATTTAAAAAATATTTCTTTTTGATTTTAAAATTGTTCAGCTCCTTGAGGCAGTTCCCTGCATTCAGAGAGCCTTCAGTGCGCGCTCCCCTGCTCGGGCACAGACTTCAGCGCTCATCCTCATCCCAACCCCACCCTGGCAGTGCTCAGCTTCTCAGCGCAGCTTTCACGGTGGCTGGCCGTTTATTGGCCAGACAGCAAGAAATCGCGGTCGGGGGCCAATCGCGGGAGGTGGACCATTTCCTAGCTGCTCCCGGGCCCGCTCACCGCGCCTGCCCGACAACCCGAAAATCCTGCCTGATGGGTTTTTGTGACAATCAACATCGGTTTCATGGCTGCCATTAGATTAGCTTTTAAGTCCTGATTTTTATTATTTTATCGATTTGAACCCATGTATCCAGTGCACCAGACTTGGTCTCTGGATTACTAGTCCAGTGACATTACCACCATGCCACCATCGCCCTCACCATCTTAGTACTTGCAGTTTTGACGCTACGGGTGCTGTTTTTGGTAGCAGAATGGTGTCTGTGCCGTATTTATCCAATTTCCTTTTGAACGCTAATTTGAATCTATATCCACCACAATATCAAAGACGGAGTGCATTCCAAATCCTAACCATGCTTTGTGTAAATGTTTTTGTTCAAAATGCCTCTGGTTCTTTTGCCAATCATGTTTAATGAAGTTAAATCTGGGCCATCTGATTATCGATCCTTCAGCCATTGGAAACAGTTTCTATTTATTTTATCTAACTGTTCATAATTTTATACACCTCCATCAAATCCTCTAAGGCTTCTTGGCTCTAAGGAGAACAATCATATCTTCTCTGCAATCCTTCATCCCTGGAACCATTCCAGTAAATCTCTTCTGAAGCTTCTACAAAGCTTTCACATCCTTCCGGTGCCAGATTTGGGAACTATAATCACAGTAAAGTTGAGCTGTTATACATAGGTTCAACAAAACTCCTTTGCTTGTGTACTCTATGCATCTATTTATCCCATCAAAAGCATAGGTTTCAGTTTGATGCACTTAACAATCACGGCTTTGTTAATTACACACAATTTGGTCATTAATATTACACAACCAGTTCCGCTTCTTTGAAATTGGCCTTATGCAATGTCCAGACAGAAATATCCAACAGACTTGAACCTCACAAGCACCGCAAACAATAATCCCATGTACAAATGAGGATACCTTGAACTCACAGTGATATGTTCCATTGGGGCATGACTCCTGGCTTTACTTCCAAGTGTAAAAATGTCAAAACCTTCCAGCAAATTAGCACCAACCAATTTGCCTTCAATAATGTACTATTTCTATCCACACAAGTGGGCTTCAGCAGAAAAATTACACTTTGCATTGAGTGATAAATATTTTCTCATTAAAACTAACCACACTCACAAATGCCCAGCATGGAGCGTATAATAGGAGAGCAAAGTACTGCAGATGCTGGAAAGCTAAAACATAAACAAGAAATGCTGGAAACACTCAGCAGGCCAGGCAGCACCTGTGGTGAGGGAAACTGAGTCAACACTTCAGGTCCACTATCTGGACCATTTCTGATAAAGGGTTGCTGACCCCTCTTTCTCTCTGCACAGATGCTGCCAGGTGTGCTGAGCATTTCCAATACTTCCTGTTTCTATTGGAGCAAAACTTATGCCTTTTGCCAGCCCTCCAAAAAGCAATCGGACTCTTGTGAGCCTTTCATTCCCCTTCAGCAAGAAACCCAGCAGCAGAGATTCTGGTTTGGCACAATATTAAACATGAATTTCAAAAAAAAAGTTAAGGTATGAAGAACGCATAAACTACTTGCTGAGAAGAAAAAAACAAAAAATTCAATAGCGAATAAATTGATCATTTAAAATGAATAATTAATAAAAATTACCAGTAAAAAGTGCTGAGCAGCAGATCCAACTAATAAAACCCTCAGTCACCATCACTGGTGCATTGTCCATGGCAACGTCACTTGCCAACCTGTCAGCACTCTCTTCACATACAGTATAAATTGTTGTTTTCCCCTTATATTGGTATTCTTGCGAGTGTCCTGATGAGTGCAAGACAAAAAGCTTAGGCATGTCTCCTTTTGCCTTTTTGCTTAAGAAGCAGAGCTGGAGAGGGACAGAATAGGCCCAAGTTGTGGTTGCTAGGTAAGGGCGAGGGCACTGGGACCGAGCTAAGGAGCTGGGTTGAGCTAACACTGACCTTCCATTCGCCTCTAGTGGCAGACGCACTGAGCTGCTCCCCTGAGGACAGGTGGCAGGCACTCACTCACAACCCTGGGGCGTGAGGCAGCCACTTGAGAGAGAGGGTGGTGCTGCGTGACTCCAGTTCCCCCCTCCCCCATCCACGCAAAAGACCTTAGCCCCAATGATTAGTACTGACTGCACCCCCTCTCCTAGGTCCTGCTGTGGCTTCCATCCTCTGGGCCTGCAGGATGTGCAATGGCAGTACCAAAACAAAAAAGCTGTTTGCAGAGGGAGGAAGGGGAAAGGCTCTTAGCAGCACGCCTTACACCTACGATCATTAGGGAGCATTTCTTACATGAATCTAAGCCAGGAACAGTTTGTGCATCACCACCATTTTACCAAGCAGCTGCTGACAGAAATGTGCCATCTATTGTTGGCAGACCTGCAGCCTGAGAGCATGGCAAGGATGGCACTGCCAGTGGTGTAACCCTGAATTTCCTCACTTCTAGGCTGGAGCGGGCAACATCTGTAATGTGATGGCCTAAAGACAACTATAGGGGGGCCCACTCAGTATTGAAAGGGTTAATGGAGCAATTGAATTAAACGCTTGAGCCTAAGAGAAAAACACTGCAACCTTGAAGAACAATAGCATCTTGTCTGACCACTATAGCAAGATGGGCCTTGAGACATTCCATGTGTCTCTCTCTTGGGCTGAAGGTAATCAAAGTTGTGATAGTCAAATTATAAACAACTGCACCTGTGGTGTAGGAATGGAAATTTACTGGAACGTGGATTGGTCAGTAAACTTATGCAAATAAGTGGATTGAGATGTACAAAATTTACTGATTGGTTGTAAAATGCTTTTAAGCAAATCTTTGTGTATTCTGCTTTGGGACAGTACAATAACTCTCGCTGTATTGTTCTCCCTTGTGCACAAGTAATAAATGGGGTTTCTACAATGAAATGATGCCTCAGTGTGATTAATCTCCGACAGTAACATCTCGCAGTTGGCCATCCATTGCTGCGGCAGAGAGATGACTGACATTCCTTTTGCCAGTGAGGAGAGTACATTGTGTTTTCTCTGATCAGAGCCAAGAAGGTGGAGCATATGGGCGTTTCATTAGGATAAAAGGCTTCCTCATGGCACAGGGAGCCATAGACTGCAGGCATGAGGCTCTGTGGATGCTGCAACTCAATACTGAGATGTTCTCAACAGCAAACAGATGTACTCAACACTCGCTGAATGTGTAATTGGTATGTGACATGCTAAGCACATCATGCAGGTAAATTCCTGGTTTCCTGACAGTTGTCATGATGCCTCTATTCTACATCTGTCCGCTGGGCCCTCAGAATTTGAGCCACCATTTTCAGGCCTTAACTAACTTTTCCACTGTAGTCATGAACCATCCTTTGTACAATGAATGAGACCTTCAGGCCATTCCTGGTAAAGCTTGGTCTTCTCCAGGAATAATACACAGTGATTTTTGTGCATTGATTTTTGAATTCTAAAGAAAATTGCATCACACAATGGCCCGGATTTTGCATTTACTGCTGAATGAACGGCATTTACTGTTGATTTGTGGTTATCAGACAGCCAAAGCAGCACATTGCCTTCTACAGGAGATCTGGGACCTGTGTGAACAGGGTACGTAATTGTGTGGCTGGGGTATTTAAATGGGTCAAGGCTGGTATCGGAGGCAGGAGAAAGCACAAATGGCGCTGCTAGTCTCAGTGCCTCGCCACCTCGATCCTGACCCTGCGCCACTACCAATGAGGGACGTTGCTCACTGGGAAGCGGTGGGTAGCAATTAAGGCCGATTATTGTAAATTAGGCCCCGTTCCCGCACCAATAGGAATTTCCAGACTGCAATGCAGGCAGCCCACATTGACATGGAATACATCCAGGCCAACGTGGTGGGCTCAGGGCAGGAGGAGAAGGGGCATGGAAGATCAAGCAAGAGACCTTCCCCCCTACCCACTACTGCCCCCCGACCCCCCCGCACCCACCAAACAACCCCAGCCTCTGAGCTGCTAGCCTTCACTCCCAGAATCATGGGCAGGTAGCAGTGGCTTTTTGAAAAGTAAAAACCAACTTACCTGCACTTGTCCCCCGCAGTCGCCATGTTCAGATCAACAGCTCCCACCTCAGTTGGTGGGGCTGCCAATCACTGGGTGCTGGAGGTCTTCCCATTGGGATCCCATCTGCCTTCCCTGATTGGACAGTGAGCCCTCCTCCCTGGCCTTTAATTCACTGGAGCAGTGAAGATTGTGGTGGGGTGTCTAAAGCAGGCTATGCAGGGTCAGGACTCAGAACTGGCCCCTATGTCCAGTTCCCGCCCCTGGTTGGCTAAGGAGATACAGGGCTTTGCTGAATTTTTAATACAGAGTGGAGAATTTAAACCAGCAAGTGCCATTTAGAATATTTAATTCAATGTAAAACATGGAGTGCGCCCCAACAAGACAGAGGCCAGTGAATCATACACCTTCTCAGGCCAGTGTCTTTCTCTGCAGCAAATGCAGCAGAGCCTGCCATGCCAGAGTGGGGCTCCTGAGTCACAACAAGGGATGCCAAACACAGAGCTGATCACCAGGGTGCAAACCATCATCCTACAAGACGGAAGGCTGCCACTTTCCATGTTAGCATTAGTCGTTTGGTAGTACTTGAGTACTGCTGAAAAAAGAGACATATCTAAGCTTTTCACCTTCTACTCATCATTACACTCACAAGAATACCAATGTAAGAGGAAAACAACAACTTATACTGTGTGTGAAGAGCATGTTGACAGCCAATCGCTGACTTAGTCCTAAAGGCAATGCCTTGACCAATCAGGGTGAAGTTGCCTGGTTTAAATTTCAAACAATGTTTGGCAGTTAATTGTCAGTCATCATCACTGGTGCATTCTCCATGGCAATGTCACTTGCCAACCTATCAGCACTCTCTTCACATATAGTATAAATTGTTACCTTCCTCTTATATTGGTATTCTTGCGAGTGTCCTGATGAGTGCAAGACGAAAAGCTTAGACATGTCTCTTTTTTCAACATGTTAGCATTAGCTCAGCAAAAGTGAGAAAATCAATCAGAAGGTTTTGGAACTGGTCAGTTAGTCCTTTTTAAGCTGGTCCAGTGGTTCATAATCAAGCAGGACACCAAGTGTCATAAAAGACAAACAACTATGCTGACTGGAAAGCATTGTTACTGGTCTGGGATGACTGCCAATATTGATGAATACTGCCGAAACTATGAGAAGTCTACTTTGGCCAAATCAGGGAAGTAGCTTCACCCCAGCATGGGCTCCCTGGTTGCCGTTAGTTCTCATACTGTTCAATGTCTTCATCAAGTTTACACAAGTCATTCCCACCTATGACCTAAAGGACTCAACTATAGCCAAAGTGTTAGCACGCGATTGGTTCATCCGATTCGGTGGCCCACGTGAGATCCACTGTGACCAAGGGCACAATTTCGAGAGTAAGATCCTACAGGAATTCTGCATGATGTATGGCACTGTCAAGAGCTGCACCGCACCTTACCATCCAAAGGGTAAGGGACAGCACATGGCCGATTGCACATCTTGCCTCCTGAGAGTAAACAAAAGTATCTTCCAGAGCTGGTCTATGCTTAAAACAGTAACCCACAGGTTGCTCACCACAACATCTCGTCTTTGGAAGAGACCCAGTCCTTCCCGTGGATTATCTCATTGAGCTCACCACACATTCAGACAGAGATGGCCAAGTTGACGAGGTGATAGCTGAGCATCACGTAATGCTAAGCCAGGATTGCAGATGGCGTCCAAGAGGACAGTGAAAGAAGCACTGTGAAGAAAAATGTTACACGATCACAAGGCTGACAAGGTGCACCTTCTGATCAGTACAAGAGTATTCCTCCTGAATAGGAATATAAGGGTGGAATAAGATACAGGACGTCTGAGATCCTGAACCCCACAAATTTATCAAGCAGCTTCACACTGGTGGACACACCTACGTTGTTGAACCAGTAGCTGGAGGGGAGCCTCAAAAAAATGGTTGTCAAAGGAGAGTTGCTTGAGGCCAAAAGTCTGGTGGATGATGTGGAACAAGCAGCCCACTCAACAACATTGCTGAACCTGAAATGTCAGCGTGTTGTGGCTCCGGTGAAGAGAAATTGGAGAGCGATGGGAAATCCTGAAATGTGTGTGTCAGGGGTTCAGGGGTGTATCCAATGTGAAGATGCTGACTCTGGTGCCAGAAGGAGATGCAGAGCCATCAGGCAGGGAGTCTGCAACTAAAACCAGTGCTGCTGATCATACGGCCCCTGGAAAAAAATACCAACCTAGACCCCCTGTGCGGCTGACCTATCGCAAGCAGGATCATCTCGAGAAAATGCTGGAAATCATCCCTGTTGTAATATATTTTTAAGGGATAGCAGCATTCCAAAATTTAAGGGAAATCAGTCATGTGATCCAACCTCAGCTTCACTTCGGCCTGGAACTGAACACACGCACACAGCCCTGCTGCTGATGTCCTCAAGCTTTCTGTCCATGTATATCTGTTCACATGTGCCTGGAATTAATAAGTGAACCACAACATGTTTGCACAATCCTTTATGAGCAATTGGTGCCTTTATAACATTATAACAAACACACCAATCCCAACCCTTGCCCAGAGTGATGTGCTATTGGCGATGTTGGAGGAGAGCACCGAGCAGAGGAACTGGTCAACCCCTCTGGGCTCCTCCATGCGGGGAGCTGTGTCTTTGGCAGGCTTCTGGATGACAGAGCAGATGCCATGAGGTGAGGGAGAGAGCAGCAAGGTGTATGACTTGTGAGTTGCAGCATCATAAGAGCCAAAGCCAAGAATAGGGCAGCTCGAAGTTTCTGATGGTGGCGAGAGAACTGGGAAGTGGAGCAGGATTACAGCTGCTGGAGATCTAGTTCGACTGCCTGGGCAGCACCACTGAGTCCGAGAAGCCACAAGGAGAGGAATTCCCCTTGTGTCTGGGAGACAAGGTAATCTGGGTCATGTAGTCACAGGAAATTAGCAATCGGAGCTCTGCCAACTACCCAGCAGATCAGGGATCAGGAGTAAGCTCTTGATGGTCTCCTGGGGAATCTAGAGTGCCGGTCATGATTATCCATTGTAAATAGTCCATCCCTCTAAGTTAAGCTTTTCCAGTGATGTTTATAAAGATTTGATGCCAGTGGAATAAAGGATCCGTGTTTTATAACCCTCATGCAGTCCATGTGCTTGAATCTTATGTTATGCTTCCATACAGAGAAATTTCTCTAGAGTGTTTTGTTGAGTGAGGCATAAAGAGGGTATAAAGTGAGTAGTAGGGGGAAAAGGAAGTAGAGTGGTTATGCACAAAACCTGTCAAAAGGAAGGACATTCGGGAGTGTTAGAAGACAGGGAGGGAGATGAAAAGGCAGTTTTGACACTCTGGGATATAACTTCTGGTCTTTGATGATGCTGCAAATGGAGTGTGGAAATGAGGAATAAACTAGAGTCAGGAGCGAACGAAACACTCAGGATAGGAAAAAAATCACTGAAGTAGAATAAGAACACGGACACAGAGTGATTTAAGAGTGATGAGAGGGATAGTAAAGTATAGGGCATGAGGACCTAGTGGTCAAGGAGGGGTGTTGAATAGTGTACAGGCTTCAGTGTAATTCGGAGGATATTTCCATTATAATTTATTGGAGTGGGGAAGCAGGGGTTAACCAGAAAAGGATTGGGAACATTCAGCTTCAAATGTAGTGTTATGACACAGTAGTTGGCAAAGGCTGAATTATTTAAAATCCCAGAGGGAAACTTTAAATAACTGTCATAACTGATATTTCAATTGGTATGTTTGAGATACAACTCTGAATTCAGAAATGAAACCACCGAGCCTCAAAAGGTTTTTTTATATAAATTAAATTAAGCATTTATTAATTTAACAAGGAATTAAACACATACACATGTCTACAAATTACTACTATAATAACTTTTAAACAAATCCCCAAATTAATCACTCCTTGGTAAATATCTTCACCAAGGCAACAATAAACCATAGATTTAAACAGACACCGGGCAAAGTACATTTTATCTTACAAATTCAAACTGAGGTTCCTTTCAATTTGTTCCTTCACAGAAACAGTTGTAGGCTTACAGGCTGCTTAGATATCACATGCCCCTGACTCTCACACATAACTCTTTTCGGCATATACCTAGCCTTCCCGTTGAATGTAAATTCTCATTGTATTGCCATGCCCTTTGAACTCCACCTCTTCTAACAATAAAACCCCTTTCATAGTATCAATTTTATTAGTAATATAAACATATTTCTTGATGTCTCCCAGCTAGATGCAAGATTTCACCCCAGTCTTCGAATGGTTTATTGAACAAAATGCAAATGTACCCTCTACCTTACTGTTTAACATCTCAAAACTACTATACATCAAAGTACCCAGGCTAGCTGCTTTAATCCAATTAAGACACACACAGACCCTACTACAAGTCCAATTTAAAATAATTTCCAGTAAGATTATATACATTACTGGGAACAGTTACTTGCGGGGAAATCTACAGAGGAACAGTGGGGGGTGTTATAAAAGGAAATGGGGAGGGTACAGGCTCAACATGTTCCCTCTAGGAGTAACAAGCCCAGAGAACCATGGATGACCAGAGATATTCAGGTTACGATGAGAAGGAAAAGAGAGGCTTTTAGCAGGTACAAGGGAAGCAAATCAGCGGAGGCTTTAGTGGAGTACAGACAGTGCAGGGTGGAGCTTAAGAAAGCAATTAGGAGAGCAAAGAGGTGATATGAGAAAGCTCTGGCTAGTAAAAGGGAAAATCCCAAGATATTCTATAAGTATATCAATGGGAAGAGGATAACCAGGGAAAGAGTAGGGTCCATAAGGGACCAAGGGGGCAATCTATGGGTGGAGCCAGAGGACATCGCTAGAGTGTTGAATGAATACTTCACATCCGTCTTCACCCAAGAGAATGAGGGTGAAGTTATCGAACTCGGGGAGAGAGACTACGAGGTTCTTAAGCAAATTGATATAAGGAGTAACAAGGTATTGGAGGTTCTCATATAGTTTATATTTCTCCCTTCTCCTAACTATGCTTCAGTTCTGCCGAAGGGCCATGAAGGCTCGAAACGTTAACTGATTTCTTCTCCGCCAATGCTGCCAGACCTGCTGAGTTTTTCCAGGTAATTCTGTTTTTGTTTTGGATTTCCAGCGTCCGCAGTAGCTTTTAGCTTTTTGTTTTTATCAAGGTATTGGAGGTGTTGGCAGGCTTTAAAGTGGACAAATCTCCAGGTCCGGATGATTTGTGTCCCAGACTGCTGAGGGAGGCAAGGGAGGAGATCGCAGGGGCTTTGACCAAAATTTTTAATTCCTCTCTGGCCATGGGGGAGGTGCCAGAGGACTGGAGAACAGCTGATGTGGTTCCGCTTTTTAAGAAGGGTTGTAGAGATAAGCCAGGGAATGACAGACCAGTGAGTCTCACGTCAGTGGTAGGGAAACTATTGCAGAAAGTTCTGAAGGAGAGAATCTATCTCCACTTGGAGAGACAAAGTTTGATCAGGGGCAGTCAGCATGGCTTTGTCAGAGGGAGGTCATGCCTAACAAATTTGATTGAATTTTTTGAGGAGGTGAACAGGTGTGTAAGTGAGGGTAGTGCAGTTAATGTAGTTTATATGGATTTCGGCAAAGTCTTTGACAAGGTCCCACATGGGAGACTTATAAAGAAGGCAAATGCACATGGGATAAAGGGTAATTTGATAAGGTGGATTCAAAATTGGCTTTGTTGTAGGAGGCAGTGTGTGATGACAGAAGGATGCTTTAGTGACTGGAATTCAGTGTCCAGTGGCGTACCACAGGGATCTGTGCTCGGTCCCCTATTATTTGTCATTTATATAAACGACATAAATGACTATGTAGGGGGTAGG
Source organism: Cetorhinus maximus (assembly GCF_964194155.1). Lineage (NCBI taxonomy): Eukaryota > Metazoa > Chordata > Chondrichthyes > Lamniformes > Cetorhinidae > Cetorhinus > Cetorhinus maximus. The sequence goes on along the minus strand of NC_135880.1, from coordinate 208,021,363 downwards.
ATTAGTAAGTTTGCGGATGACACAAAGATTGGCCGGGTGGTTAACAGTGAGGTTGAGTGTCTTGGGCTACAGGAAGATATAGATGGGATGGTCAAATGGGCAGATATGTGGCAGATGGAATTTAACCTTGAAAAGTGTGAGGCGATACACTTTAGAAGGAGTAATTTGACAAGGAAGTATTCAATGAACGGCATGGCACTAGGAAGTTCTGAGGAACAAAGGGACCTTGGCGTGTGTGTCCGTAGATCTCTGAAGGAGGAGGGCCATGTTAGCGGGGTGGTGAAAAAGGCAGATGGGACACTTGCCTTTATCAATCGAGGCATAGATTACAAAAGTAGGGAGGTCATGTTGGAGTTGTATAGAACCTTGGTAAGGCAACAGCTGGAGTACTGTGTGCAGTTCTGGTCGCCACATTATAGGGAGGATGTGATTGCGCTGGAGGGGGTGCAGAGGAGATTTGCCAGGATGTTGCCTGGGATGAAACACTTAAGTTATGAAGAGAGGCTGGATAGACTTGGGTTGTTTTCGTTGGAGCAGAGGAGACTGAGGGGTGACCTGATCGAGGTGTACAAGATTATGAGGGGCATGGATAGGGTGGATAGGGAGCAGCTGCTCCCCTTAGTTGAAGGGTCAGTCACAAGGGGGCATAAGTGCAAGGTGAGGGGCAGGAGATTTAGGGGGATGTGAGGAAAAGCTTTTTTACCCAGAGGGTGGTGACGGTCTGGATGCGCTGCCTGGGAGAGTGGTGGAGGCGGGTTGCCTCACATCCTTTAAAAAGTACCTGAATGAGCACTTGGCATGTCATAACATTCAAGGCTATGGGCCAAGTGCTGGTAAATGGGATTAAGTAGGTAGGTCAGGTGTTTCTCACGTATCGGTGCAGACTCGATGGGCCGAAGGGCCTCTTCTGCACTGCGATTCTATGATTCTGTGATTCTATGATTAATATCTTCATGACAGTAGTAAATAGATTGATCAGGATTTTAGCATTGATGTGGCAGAAGTTTTTTATTCTTTCATGGGATGTGGGCCTCGCCAGCAAGGTCAGCATTTGTTGCCATCTCTAATTGCCCTTTAGCAGGTACTGATGAACTGCCTTCTTGAACTGGCCCAGGTATACGCACAGTGCTATTAGAAAGGGAATTCTAGGTGTTTGACCCAGTGACGACGAAGGAATGATGATATAGTTCCAAGTCAGGTGTGTGGCTTGGAAGGGAACTTGCAAATGGTGGTGTTCCCATGGATCTGCTGCCCACCTCCTTCTAGCTTGTAGAGGCCATGGGTTTGGCAGGTGCTTTGGAAGGAGCCTTGGTGAATTGCTGTAGTACACACTGCTGTCACTGTGTGTTGCTAGTGGAGACAGTCAATGTTTAAGATTGTGGATGGGGTGCCCATCAAACAGGCTGCTTTGTTCTGGATGGTGTTGAGATTCTCAAGTGTTATTGGAGCTGCACTCATCCATGCAATTGGAGAGTGTTCCATCACACTCCTGACTTGTTCCTTGTAGATGGTGAACAGGCTTTGAGGATTCAGCAGGTGAGTTCCCTGTCTCAGAATTCCCAGCCTCTGACTTATTCTTAGAGCCATAGTATTTAAATGGCTGCCCAGTAAGGTTTTTAATCAACGATAACACCCAGCATTTTGATAGTTGGGATTTTTTTAAAAATTCATTCATGGGATGTGGGTGTCGCTGGCTAGGACAGCATTTATTGCTGATCCCTAATGACACTTGTTCAGAGGCATTTTAAGAGTCAACCACATTCTTGTGGGTCTGGAGTCACATGTAGGCCAGACAAGGTAAGGACGGCAGATTCCCTTCGCTAAAGGGCATTAGCGAATCAGATGGGCTTTTGCAACAATCGGCAATGGACTTTTTATGAATTCAGATTTCATCATCTGTCATGATTGGATTGGAGCCCAGATCCCCAGAGTATTACCTCTGGAATACTAGTCCAGTGACAATGCCACTATGCCACCACCCCCCCAGTGCCAGTGCATGTCATGGGAAGATGGTTAGATTTTCTCTTGTTGGAGATGGTCTTTGCCTGGTACTTGTGTGGCACGAATGTTACTTGCCACCTATCAGCCCAGGCCTGAATGTTATCCAGGGCTTGCTGTATATTGGCATGAACTGCTTCAACATCTGAGGAGTTGTGAATGGTACTGAACATTGTGCAATCATCGGCGAGCATCCCCACTTCTGACCTTATGATGGAAGGAAGGCCATTAATGAAGCAGCTGAAGGAAGTGGAGCCTAGGATGATACCCTGAGGAACTCCTGCAGCAATATCCCAGGATGGAGATGATTGGTCTCCAACAACGACAACCATCTTCCTTTCAGCAAGGTATAGCCTAGGTAGGGGCAGGTGCAAGCAATGTTTAGCACTTCAAAGTAATTCATTGCACACAAAGTGCTTTAAAATGTTTAAGAGACTCGAGAAGGTGCTTTAAGAATGGAAATATCCTTCCCTCTTCTTTTATATCCTTTCTCTCAACATTCTGTTCCATTCTATTGTAGAGTATGGAGAATAAAACAGCTGAGGAAGTCATTACGTGATCGTAGTTAAGGGTCAAACATTGATTTCCTTTGATGAGATTACCAAAAATGGATTTTAAAAATTACCATTTATTAATGCATTTAAAAATCAAAATATAAATGAGGTCTTCCAATCTCACCATACAAGCCTGAAATTCAGAGAAGGACCAAATTAGAACTGCACTTTGATGCATTCAAATTGTCTGCATAATCTCTGAATCACATTGAGATATTAAAAAAGGGTTAAAAATGCATTCCCCGACCAAAGTTTAAGGGAGTATTGCATCTTTTGTACAAGTTGTGAGGGAAGCATCCTTTCTTCAAATCACAAACTAATTTCCCTATGTCTATTCCAGAGATATAAACTGTCTAGATCATGGAGCACATTGAACATGGACTTGATGGGCTGAATGAACTTCTGTGCTACAATAATGACCCCATGACATGCAAGCTGTAACCCATTTACATTAATCTGTAGATAGAAAACAAGGTTATCATTTGGGGTTTAACATGTCCCACCCTGAGATAATTCTGGCTGTACATGTGTTAACTGGTAGCGATCTTATACTTCAATCACACCTTCCTCCCACTAGTAAATATTTCTAATGAATGGTGTTAAACATGTGTTTTTTTCTCGCTTGTTAATGCTCATTATGCAGCAATTAAAATGGAATATGCAGAATTTAATTCCTTCCTACTGTGTTAATTCATTTCACTTAAAGCTGGTGTTAAATCACCAAAAGATGTTGGGTAAAGGAGGAGCCTATCAGTGAATTCTTCAGCTTGGAAGACCCATCAAGTCCAACAGTGCTGCATAGCAAATACAACAGCAACACATGACAGTTCAGGGGGCACGAAATGCAAGGATGTAGAGTTTCAGCACTCGCTACTACTGCAGTGAGAGCAGAAAATAAAAGGGTTTATTGCAGGATGTTATGCAGCGCGAAATTACTGACCCCAATTGTGTCTGTTCCTGCTAGTGTACTATCAAAAGGGAAATTAAAATACAATCAGTACATGAAGAGCAAATTGAATTCCTAGGAGACTAAAATAAAGAATAAATGATAACAGAAAGACAGGCAAATATGTTTAGTATTTCTGCTTTATATCGACCTAATTGTGGTAATATTCAATTAAAGTTGTTTGTAAAAAGGCCACATTACCCACTTAATTTCCATAGTTTCCCCATTGCACTGGGGAAGATACTTCTCATTATCTTGCTTTCATCTTGGTCCCCAACTATAATAAGCCTTTTTTGAATGCTGTTTAGCGCAAGTAAACATTTTTCATGCAAATCTAATTTGTTTACATGTTGCAAGGGGTTTTGCAGCAATTTCTTTCTGTCATTATGTTAAAATGATTAAAAAGATAGTGTTATGATCCCCTTAGGGACTGATAACTTTAAAAAGAAGATTTGAATTCCCAGTGACCGACTTAAAGGGGTCATATGACAAGATTAAGTTATAAGACTTTTACTTTAACAAACAAGCTGAAATCAGCATCAATTAATCATCACTCCAGCCCCCATGAAGTCGCATGGCATCAAGTCAAATACAAGCAAGCAAACCTCTAGCTGATTACCACATACTGACACCCTCAGCTGATGAATCAGTGCTCCTCCATGTTAACACCACTTGGAGGAAGCACTGAAGGAGGCAAGCATGCAGAATGTGCTCTGGGTGGGGGGATTTCAATGTCCATTACCAAGGGCGGCACGGTAGCACCACTACTGACCGAGCTGGCCAAGTCATAAAGGGCATAGCTGCTAGACTGGGTCTGCCACAGGTGGTGAGGGAACCAACAAGAGGGAAAAACATACTTGACCTCATCCTCACCAACCTGCCTGCTGCAGATGCATGTGTCCATGACAGTATTGGTAGGAGTGACCGCCGCACAGTCATTGTAGAGTCGAAGTCCCACCTTCACGTTGAGGATACCCTCCATCGTGTTGTGTGGCACTACCAGCATGCTAAATGGAATAGATTTTGAACAGATGTAGCAACTCAAGACTGGGAAACCATGGGGCATTATGGGCCATCAGCAGCAGCAGAATTGTACTCAACCACAATCTGTAACCTCATGGCCCTGCATATCCCCCACTCTGCCATTACCACCAAGCCAGGGGATCAACCCTGGTTCAATGAAGAGTGCAGGAGGGCATGCCAGGAGCAGCACCAGGCATGCATAACAATAAGGTGTTACCTGGTGAAGCTACAACACAGGACTACTTACGTGCCAAACAGCATAAGCAGCAAGTGATAGACGGAGCTAGGCGATTCCACAACCAACGGATCAGATCTAAGCTCTGTAGTCCTGCCACATCCAGCTGTGAATGGTGGTGGACAATTAAACACTGTAGGAGGATGCTCCATAAATATCCTCATCCTCAATGATGGGGGTGCCCAGCATGTCAGTGCAAAGGATAAAGCTGAAGTATTGCTTTATCTTCAGCCAAAAATACCGAGTGGATGATCCACCTCAGCTTCCTCCAGAGGTCCCCAGCTTAATTGGATTCACCCCAAGTGATATCAAGAAATGGCTGAAGGCACTGAATACTGCAAAGTCTATGGGTCCTGACAATACTCTAGCAATAATACTGAAGACCTGTGCTCCAGAACTTGCTGCGCCCCTAGCCAAGCTGTTCGAGTACAGCTACAACAATGGCATCTACCTGGCTATGTGGAAAATTGCCCAGTATGTCCTATACACAAAAACAGGACAAATCTAAACCGGCTAATTACCATCTTATCAGTCTGCTCTCATTCATCAGTAAAGTGATGGAAGGGGTCATCAGCAATGCAGCATTTGCTTAGCAATAATCTGCTCGCTGACGCTCAGTTTGGGTTCCACCAGGACCACTTAGCTCCTGACCTCATTACAGCCTTGGTTAAAACATGGGCAAAAGAGCTGAACTCCAGAGGTGAGATAAGAGTGACTGCCCTTGACATCAAGGCCACATTTGACCAACTGTGGCATCAAGGAGCCCTAGCAAAACTGGAGTCAATGGGAATCAGGGGTATAAACTCCCCACTAGTTAGAGTCATACCTAGCACAAAGGAAGATGGTTGTGGTTGTTGGAGGTCAATTATCTCAGCTCCAGGACATCACAGCAGGAGTTCTTCAGGGTAGTGTCCTAGGTCCATAAGACCATAAGACGTAGGAGCAGAAGTAGGCCATTCAGCCTATCAGATCTACTCTGCCATTCAATGAGCTCATGGCTGATCTGATAATCCTCAACTCCACTTTCCTGCCTTTTCCCCATAACCTTTGATTCCCTTACTGATTAAAATTCTGTCTATCTCAGCCTTGGATACTTGATGATCCAATCTCTACAGTCCTCTGCAGTAAAGAATTCCACAGGTTCACTACCTTCTGAGAGAATAAATTCTTCCTCATCTCTGTCTTAAATGGGCCAGCCCTTACTCTGAGATTATGCCCTCTGGTCCTAGACTCTCCCACAAGGGGAAACAACCTCTCAGCATCTACCCTGTCAAGCCCCCTAAGAATCTTATATGTTTCAATAAGGTCGCCTCTCATTCTTCTAAACTCCAATGAGCACAGGCCCAACCTACTCAACTTCTCCTCATAAGAAAATCCATCCATACTCAGGATCAACCTAGTGAACCTTCTCTGGACTACCTCCAATGCCAATATATCTTTCCTTAGATAAGGGGACCAAAACTGTTCACAGTACTCTAGGTGTGGTCTAACTAGTGCCTTGTATAGTTTTAGCAAGACTTCCCTATTTTTATACTCCATTCCCTTTGAAATAAAGGCCAATGTTTCATTTGCCTTCCCTATAACCTGCTGAACTTGTATGTTAGCTTCTTGGGATTCATGCACAAGGACTCCTAAATCCCTCTGTGCTGTAGCTTTCTGCAGCCTTTCTCCATTTAAATAATATTCAGCTATTCTATTCTTCCTGCCAAAATGCATAACCTCACATTTTCCCACATTATATTCCACATGCCAAGTTTTTGCCCATTCACTTAACCTATCTATATCCCTCTGTAGACCCTTTTGTGTCATCCTCACCACTTACCTTCCCACCTATTTTTGTGTCACCCACAAACTTGGTGATAGTAAATTCACTTCTCTCATCAAAATCATTAATATATATTGTAAATAATTGTGGACCCAGCACTGATCCCTATGGCACTCCACTAGTTACAGGTTGCCATCCTAAAAATGCTTCCCTTATCCCAACTCTCTATCTTCTATTAGTTAGCTAAACCTTTATCCATACTAATATACTACCACCAACACTGTGGGTTCTTATCTTATTAAGTAGCCTTATATGTGGTTCCTTACCAAAAGCCTTTTGTAAATCCAAATATATTACATCTACTGGTTCCCCTTTGTCTATCCTGCTTGTTACCTCCTCAAAGAATTCTAATAACTTTGTCAGGCATGATTTTCCCTTCATGAATCTATGCTGACTCTGCTTGATTTTATTATGTATTTCTAAATGCTCCGCTATTACATCCTTTATAATAGGCTCTAACATTTTCCCAATGACAGATGTTAAGCTAACTAGCCTATAGTTACCTGTTTTTTGTCACCCTCTTATTTTGAATAAGGGCGTTACATTGGTTTTTCAATCTTCTGGGATTTTTCGAAAACCTAAGGATTCTTGGAAGATTACTACCAGTGCATCCACTATCTCTGTAGCTACCTCCTTTAATGTCCTAGCATCCTAGGATATCCAACCAATGGAGAGTTTATATCCCTGATTCCCATTGACTCCAGTTTTGCTAAGGCTCCTTAATGTCACAGTTGATCAAATGCAACCTTGATGTCAAGGGCAGTCACTCTCACCTCACCTCAGGAGTTCAGCTCTTTTGTCCATGTATGAACCAAGGCTGTAATTAGGTCAGGAGCTGAGTGGCCCTGGCGGAACCCAAACTGAGCTTCAGTGAGCAGATCTAGGGAACTTATCGGCCTTTAGCCCCATTAGTTTCCCTAGTACTTTTTCTCTAGTACTCTAGTTCTCTATTGTATTTATTTCTTCCCCCTCTTTTGCCCCTTGATTATTTAGTATTTTTGGAATGCTATTAGTGTCTTCTACCATGAAGGCTGATACAAAGTATTTATTCAACTCCTCTGCCATTTCCTGGTTCCCTATTATTATTTCCCAAGCCTCATTCTCTAAGTGGCCTATGTTCACTTTGGCCTCTCTCTTCCTTTTTATATATTTAAAGAAGCTCTTCCTGTCTATTTTTATATTACTTGCTAGTTTACCCTCAAAGCTTATTTTCTCCCTCTTTATTATTTTTTGATCATCTTTTGTAGGTTTTTAAACATTTCACAAACCTCTGGCTTACCATTAATCTTTGCCACATTGCATGTTTTTTTTTCTTTCAATTTGATGCTATCTTTAATTTCCTTGGTTAACCATGGTTGTTTTATCCCCTTCCTAGAATCCTTTTTTCTCACTGGGATATATCTTTGTTGTGAGTCATGAATTATATTCTTAAATATCTGCCATTGTTCATCAACCATCCTTTCTGCTAAATACCCTTCCCAGTCCGCTCCAGCCAACTCTGCCCTCATTTCTTTGTAATTAACCTTATTTAAGTTGATCACAGCTGTTTCTGACCCAGGTTTCTCACTCTCAAACTGAATGCTAAATTCTACCATGTTATGGTCACTGTTTCCTAGGGGATCTTTTACTCTGACATCATTTATTAAACTTGCCTCATTACACATTACCAGATCCAAAATAGCCTGATCCCTGGTTGGATCCACAACACATTGTTCTAGGAAACTGTCCCGAATATACTCCATGAATTCTTGCTCATGGTTACCTCTGCAAATTTGATTTTCCCAATCTACCTGAAGATTAAAGTCATCCACGATTAATGTACTGCCTTTTTTACATGCCCTCATTATCTCCTGATTTATTCTCTGTCCTACAGTATAGCTACTGTTAGGGGGCCTATAGAATACTCCCACCAGTGTCTTCTCCTTGTTATTTCTTACCTCCACCCATATTGATTCTACATCTTCTGATCCAAGATCATTTCTTGCTATCGTACTTGTTCCATCTCGTGCTAACAAAACTACCTCACCACCTTTTTGTTCCTGCCTGTCCTTTCAAAAATTCATATACGCCTGAATATTTAGTTCCCAGCTTTGATCTCCTTGTAACCACATCTTCGTAATGGCTATAAGATCATACCCATTAACCTCTATTTGTGCCGTTAATTCATTTATTTTTTCTGAATACTATATACATTTAAGTAAAGAGCCATTCCTTTTGCCTTTTTGCCATTTTTCCCCCTTTGACCCTGCTGTTTTAGCTGCTTCAGCTACTTCATAAATGACCTTCTTTCCATTATAAGGTCTGAAGTGGTGATGTTCGCTGATGATTGCACAACATTCAGCACCTTTTGTCACTCCTCAGATACTGAAGTAGTCCATGTCCAAATGCAGCAAGATGTGGACATCAGGCTTGGGCTGACAAGTGGCAAGTAACATTCACACCAGACAAGTGCCAGGCAATGACTATCTCCAACAAGAGAGAACCTAACCATCGGCCAGTGACATTCAGTGGCATTACCATCGCTGAAACATCTACTATCAACACCCTGGGGGTTACCATTGACCAGAAGCTGAATCAGACTAGCCAAGAGCAGGTCAGAGGCTAGGAATCCTGTGGCAAGTAACTCACCTCCTTATTCCCCAAAGCTTGTCCACAGTCTACAAGGCATGAGTCAGGAGTGTGGTGGAATACTCTCCATTTGCCTGGATGAGTGCAGCTCCAACAACACTCAAGAAGCTTGATGCCAGCAGGACAAAGCAGCCCACTTGATAGGCATCATATACACAAACATTCATTCACACCACCACCGATGCACAGAAGCAGCAGTGTGTACCATCTACAAGATGCATTACAGAAACTCACCAAGGCTCCTTAGACAGCACCTTCCAAACTCATGACCGCTACCATCTAGAAGGACAAGGGCAGCTGTTTGATGGGAACACCACCACCTGGAAGTTCTCCTCCAAGCCACTCCCTGTCCTGACTTGGAAATATATCACCGTTCCTTCACTGTCGCTGGGTCAAAATCCTGGAACTCTGTCCATAACAGTACTGTGGGTGTACCAACACCACATGGACTGCGGCAGTTTATGAAGGCAGCTCACCACCACCTTCTCAAGGGCAATTGGGGATGGGCAATAAATGCTGGCCTAGCCAGGGAAGCACATATCCCTTGAATGAGTAATAAAAAAAAAGGCAATACTCTCAACTAAAAGTAACCCTTATTACTGTCTTAAAACCCCACGCTGCGTTATACGTTGTGGCATACTCTCCACAGAATTGCAGTCTTTTCAGGAAAGAGTCCAAAGTCAAGCCTAGTTTCCAACGGGTTAAATTCTCCCCGTTTCACCGAGTCATAACATCCAGTGACTATCGAAGGCCCAGTTCCTTAGTCCTCCTAGAATTCCCAACACAGCAACACAGCTCACTTCAACGACTCTATGATTCTTCCCCCGGCCATGTCAGGACAAATCTTTTAGCATCCTTAAATGTCGAGTAATTCTGTCTCTTCCAACCCACATACTGGCCGGGATCTTCCGGCCCCGCCACAGCGAGACCCACCGGGGAGGATACGGCAAGCCAGGCAAAGGTCCACGACTTTCAGCGGGACCGGAATATTCCAGCAGTGGGCTGGACCAAAAAATCCCAGCTTCTATCTTGTAGCTAACAGCAAAAACAGAATTTTCATCACATTTGTGAGCTGCCTCAGCAGAAGCAGAGACCTGTTTTTCCAAATGCCTTCATTATGAATGCTTTGTTGAGCTCCAAGACTCAATAAAGGATTAGTTCAGCTGAGGTCTGTTTTCACAGGTGAAAGTGGAGTGTTTTTCTTTGATTGATTGACCTATTTATGAGATAATGATAAGTTATTCTCCAAACAGGTTCTTTCAATGTTTGTATATTTCTTTGGGCAAGATTAAGAGTTGTGAAGTGAGGTAAAGCTTCTGTTATTGCTAACATATTGATTCTGTCTGATTGACATTTTTATAGAGCTGTAGGAGCAGCAGCTTTTTTTTATCGAAGCAGTTTTTTGAATGGGTGGGTTTTTTAAAGAGCATTTCAGACTTGCCATTATGTATTACTGAAAAAGGGACATTTTTTTGTCAAAGTTTGTCACCTTGCACTCATCAGGACAGTTCACAAGAATACCAAATGTAAAGGGAACAACAATTTATAATATATGAGAAGAAGGTGCTGATTGGTTGGCAAGTGGGCTCTGATTGGTAGAGGCAAGACCATGGAGAATGCACCAGTTGATGGTGCCCGACAGTTAACTGCCAAGCATTGTTTTGAATTTAAATGAGGCAGCTTGTCACTGATTGGTCAAGGTACTGCCCTGACGAACGAACCAGCAAATGTCTGTTTGCCGAGTTGTAATTTGAAATGTTTGCCAAGGCCACATTCCTTACTTTTCCTTCAAAGTTTTAAAGGGCTTTATTACAGCCACCCGGAGCTGTCATGTTATTCTCTGTAAAGCCATTTTATATTTGACCTTTTCACTGCAGAACTAAAAATGCACAGCTGCCAAAAGAGTTCTCATTTTACATAAGGGGGAGATTAATTTTACATTTTGTCTCAGAATTAATAAGTGTGTTGTGCAGAAGGGGCTGTCACTTTATTTGTGGACCAGCATCTATACAAATGCTAGTACATGACAGAGTTGAGGAGATGGTGTCGATGTATCTATGGACAGAGAAGGGAAGTAGGTTGAAAATATATAATAAGATAGAAACTTCTGAGTAAAGTCTAGTGAGGAGGGATAAAGCCTAGCAAGTTTTCTCAATCTACTGCTATTGCATGAATCATAATCTTTAGGTTTTGACTTGTGCTGAAATCCACAGCTGGTTTCAATAGCAATATTAACCTAAACAAGCTGATGAGGCACCAATAATTTCTAGCCACCATCACATCCACTGATTCACCATCATCACCAAAAGACTCAGCACACAATATCCTATTCCAATTCTATTTCTTAAGATCTCAAAACTTACAGCTGTTTTCCTCCCAGGTCTTGCTTTCTTGTGACAGTCTATTAAAAGCTACACGTAGTATAATCTAATCCAGAGGCATAAATGTCTTGTCTTAGCTGACCACATGTTTGCATGTCATGGTGCTCCACAGATCATAGAAACGTTACATTTTCCCATTGATTTTCATCCATTTTAGGTTACTGAAATGTATATCTCTTCAGGGGTCTTATCAGGATTTATCCAGCAGTGAAAAAAGAATGCCAACAACAGGTCTTTCCAAACCATTAGCCCCATGAAATAGGTTAAAACAGGACAAGCCTGTGAATAGGAAATACAAAGTCATGTACGACAAATTTGCCTGGGCTTTGAGGGCCAAATTCCCATGTTGGGAGCCACAAATTCCCCTGGGCAGTTACTTGAACACCTCGAAATAACAACAGCTTCTTAATTATCACAATGATTAACTTTTAAATTGGAGCTGTCCAAGGCTACAAGATTTGCCACCATGTTTCTTATTTTAATAAAAAAAGGCCATGAAAACCAGACGAGTAAATGTTGGTATTAATGGAGATTCGGACGTTCTTGTAAATGTAAACCACAAATTAAATAAAATTAGCCATCCTGCACATGCATAGCTCAAATTATATAGAATTTGTAATATTCAAAAAGAGCACACCATGGTGTTCTATTAGTCTTCTATTGTAATTCCATGATGAACATGTCCATTTTGCAGTATTTTCTTGCCAGGTTCCGACCTCTCTTCCTTCCACCACCCACTGCCCCCCCTCTCCCCAACACAGTCCCAGGTTTGGACACTGCAGATTTCAGTCCCACCACAGTTAAGTAGCTTTCTGTTCATTTGAATGTGTTTTGAAAAAGATATTAACCAAGTAACATACCTGCGAATGGTGGAGAATCCATGAAATGTTTCTAAACGGCACCTACACTTCTGCCCATTCCTAAGATTCCTTTTCCAACCACATATAACGTGTTTACACTCAATGAATCACTTCCATAAGTGGGAAATAAAATATTCTTTAGGAGTTGAGAGACTAGTAAATGCTGACATTCGGGTGCTCTTGTACATAAATCACAGAAGATTAGCATGCAGGTATAGCAAGCAATTAGGAGGGCAAATGGTATCTTAGCCTTTAAGGCAAGGGGATTGGAATAAGAGTAAGGAAGTCTTGCTGCAATTATATTGGGCTTTGGTGAGACCACCCCAGGAGTTCCATATGCAGTTTTGGTTTCCTTACTTGAGAGAGGTAGATACAGGCTTACACTCAACTGCAAGAAAATGTACACTATGGTATTGACAAAGAAAAAGGGCATTCCAGTATGCAATATCACAGTAACTGAAAGCTAGTTAGAACACGTTAATCGATTCAACTATCTAGCAAGCACAGTAATGTCAGATGTCAAAAGCAATACTGAAATTCAAGAAAGGATTGGACATGAGAGAATCAAACCATTGCCTCTTGACATTCAATGACATTATCATCACCGAATCCCCCACTATCAACATCCTGGGGGTTACCATTGACTAGAAACTGAACTGGACTAGCCATATAAATACTGTGGCTACAAGAGCAGGTCAGAGGCTAGAAATCCAGTGGTGAGTAACTCACCTCCTGACTCCCCAAAGCTTGTTCACAGTACACGAGGCACAAGTCAGGAGTGTGATGGAATACTCTCCACTTGCCTGGATGAGTGCAGCTCCAACAACACTCAAGAAGCTTGACACCATCCAGGGCAAAGCAGCCCACTTGATTGACACCCCTTCCACAAACATTCACTCCCTCCACCATCGACAAACAGTGGCAGCAGTGTGTGCCATCTACAAGATGCACTGCAGAAACTCACCAAGGCTCCTTAGGCAGCACCTTCCAAACCCACGACCACTACTGTCTAGAAGGACAAGGGCAGCAGATGAATGGGAACACCAACAAGTGGATGTGTTCCCCTCCAAGCCACTCACTATTCTGACTTGGAAATATATTGCTGTTCCTTCACTGTCGCTGGGTCAAAATCCTGGAAGTCCCTCCCTAACAACACTGTGGGTGGACCTACACTACATGGACTGTAATGGTTCAAGAAGGCAGCTCACCACCACCCTCTCAAAGGCAACTAGGAATGGGCAATCGATGCCCACATCATGTAAATGAACTTAAAAAAGCCAAAAGTATTTTTACAAAATTAAGCAACATTCTAAGAAACATCAGCTTGACTCTTGAAATGAGAATCCGTGTACTAAAATGTTATGTCTGGTCAATAATGAGTTATGGATGTGAAGCTTGGAGCATTGGGGAAGAGGAAGAAAAGAAAATCAAAAGCTTTGCAGTGTGTTGCTTCAGAAGGATTCTTAAAGGTAAGCTGGGTGGGGGAAAGAACTAATGAAGAAGCATGAGGCTGGGAGAACAAGAGAACTCTTAAAAATCAAAATAATATAAATGAAGTTCTTCAGACATGGTGTCTGTGCAGAAGGGCCGGAGTGCCTAATCACCACCAGAATTTTAAACAGAAGAAGAGCAAGAGGTCGGCAGTGAAGGAAGCAGCAAGACAGCATGAAAGACTGGCTTAACCAGAACTCCAACAACGAGGTCATCCATCGTTGCTGTGGTTGGAAAGTTGCCTATGCCACTTGGCATGGCACTTAGGCACCGACAACTTAAGGGAGGACATGTTTGCCTTGGAGGGGTTGCAATAAAGGTTCAGTAGATTGATAACTGGGGTGAGGGTGTTGTCCTTCAAGGCATGAGCAGAATAGAATTGGCCTGCATTCTCTGGAAATTAGAAGAATGAGAAGTGATTTCACTGAAATATAACACTTGAACTATTAAGAGGGCTCTAACTTGAATAGAATAGATAATGATGCTGGCAAAGGTATAGGATTACAAAATTCTTAAACTAATTTTATTGAACCATGCTTCCAAATCACAAGGATAACAATAGCATACTGATAGCTGATAAACAGGAAGATATCATCATGCAGGACCCACAATGAGAAACAAAATTAACAAGCTGATTTCTTTTGATTCAATTATGTCTTCAATTTATAAATACTCCACAGAAACTGAATCCTCCTCATCTAGTTCATGTTTTACCTTTTAAACTACAGGTGCAGAATTTTCTGCCTATCGGGCAGACCAGTCGGGAGCGGAGGCGGGCAGGTACAGAGCCGATCGCCACCCATGATTGGCTCCACGCCGCCATTTTACGTCGGCGGGCCAATTAAGGCCCACCCAGTGTGACGCATGGCCGGTGGCGCTCACCTGTGCAGGCGAGGGGAAGATGGAGAGTCGGAGCCTACGCTCTTTCACATGGGTGCGAAATAATACAGAAATCTCCCTAGGGCACGGAGCTGCCTCAGGGAGATTAAGTGCATATTGAGAATTTTTAATAAAGATAAAAATTATTTACACATGTCCCCTCATGTGACAGTGTCACATGAGCTCGGACATGTTTATGAATTGAGCAAAACTTATTTATTTATTAATTAAAACTTTCAGGAAACCCCGTGAATGAGGTTTGCTGAAAAATGCGAAGGCCGCTTGGGCTCTCCGCCTTCCCGCTAACCTTAAGGTTGGACGGACAGCGCTGATAACTACTTTAATTGTTTTTTTAATGGCCTTAAAGGGCCGTTGACAGTTTGGCAGGCACGCAGCCTCCTCCGGCACGTCCACTGAACAGAAGATCTAACTGACGTGTGGTGACGTCGGGATGCACGCCCAACGTTACCACACGTCATTTTACGCGTTGGCGTATCGGGCCTACCTCCACATACCGACGTCAAAATTCTGGCCCAGGACAACTGGTCTTTTTCATCCAGCTCCATGCCTTATTTTAAACTAGGAGATCAAGCTTTACACACCTATTGTCTGGATGATACCCACAAAGCTAAATCTTTCACACAGTCCCCAGCCTTACCCCTCAGTCTCTTTAGCTCTTTACTTTAAACCACAGAGAAACTACTAGTCTTTGTTACCCAAGCCTTCTATCTATAAATCAACCAGAAGACAAATGTTTGCATGGTCCCAGATACTCACAATACCTTAGCTCCTGTTCACTCCTGGAATGCTGATCAGACGCTATTAGGAAATAGAGATAGCTTAAGTATATTTGTGGGTGTTAGGAACGAGTTTTAGCTTTAACGTTTAAGTTTGATTTGCATTTCTGTCTCTGTGTGTTGAGAAAGGCCAAATGGAGTTTTAGTTTCACTTGAAAAGGCTGCCTGCATTTCTAGTGAGACATTTACGCTCCCTATAAAGTGAAAGTAAACACACAAGAGGAGGAAGAATAGTGCTGTTGCCTAGCAATAGGGGGCCAAGATAGGCAAGTTTCTCCCATAGATACACACACAGAAGAAGAAAAACAACAGTTTGTTTTGGAAGCTGTTTGAGTTCAGTTGGTTTGAAGGCGGCTGTGAAGCAGAAGCAGCCTAAAAGGGGACAGATAGGAAATCTGGAGCTAAGAAAAATCCCCAAAATCCAGGTGAGTGGAAGAAGAGAAAGTCCAAAGAAGTCCTTCTAGTTAAAGGAAGGACAGGAACCTGGGAAAAGGTCCTGTTAAGTGAAGTTAAGAATGAGGGGCAGAGAGAAAGGCTCCAAGCTTCAGATTTAAAGTGAGAACAGCTTGCAAGAAGCAAGAAGGTTCAAAGAGACAGCTGAAGGTCTGTAACTCTTTCCGATGGACATGCGAAGCAGTGGTGCACTGTTAATGCTGAGTTGGAGAGAGAATGTGCATCGAAGACAGCTTGAGTGCATATGGTGGTCCAGGAAAGAGGAACATTAGAAGGAGAGTTCAAAACCCTGGAGGTGAACCCTTGTGGAAGGTGTCTGAGCGAAAACATCAGTTTGAGAGAAGATTCCAAGGTGAGGTCCTGGAGAGTGGAGATTGGAAATGTTCATGTGAAGGATGAAATTCAGTGAGACTGGTTGGCTCACGGTGTGACAAGCATCTCAGGGGAGTTGAGGAGAGATCCATAGCATCTGTTTGAGGTGGCACCTGTCACTTGGTTTCAGAGTGAAGTGTGTCTGACCAATGGGTGCCTTAGGTTTATATGGACTTTGTATTACTGTGAACATTAGAATATAAGATAGATGTAACTTGTGTTATCCTTACAAATCTGTATACATCTGTAAAGGTATAGTTGCGGGTGAAGGAGTATTGTAATCTTGTTGGATAAATGTTTTATTCTTTTGATAAAAGTTCATCAGCTGACTGCTATGACTCTGTTCAGTAGCTACTCTCCACGTATCTAAACAAACAAAAATAAAAGATAGGATCTATCAAGCTGGGTTCCACTCTGGAAGCAGGCTTGTCCAGGGGGAAACTCAGCTTGGATCGTAACAGGCGCTCAGGGGAAAAACCTAACTTCTGACGTGTTGGCCTATGTCCAGCTGGTCAACAAAGGACAAGCGAAAGGTACGCCTTTCTTACACCCTCTCTGTACAGGTGTTCAAAACCTATGGTGATCAGAGATTGGTTACTTCCTGCATGGTCGACTCTGTGCTTGGTCAAAAGCGATGACATCCCTCATGGACAGAGCCCCTATGAACTGTTTCACAATGCCCTTTTTGACTGTTACAAGATCCCCAAACATCCCACATGGTTGATTAGCATCACACAGGTGCACCTTCACACAGTTTCAAGGCTTCTCGCTCCCTTGACCACAATGATGATTCCATGAAATCGGAAGAAGTTACAAGATTTCCTTAATGAGGTCAACCTTGTTAGTGTCTTGGTAATCATAGTTATTTGTACCATTGAAATGCCTGCAATAAACACTGACCTATACCTGACCTTATATTTAGAAGGTCTTGGTCATTTTATGGCCTATATCCTGCCTTAAGAATGCATTTCTGTTTAAGTGCTTGCCTGCATAGGTGAACTGACCATTACTATTTGTAATAACTGAGGGTACAGCCTTCTCTTGCTGTTGGTCAGGTGACACATGATGTTCTGGGAGGCTATGACCAATGAGCCCTAAGCGCAGGCAATCCAGGGGCATGGGGCTTCCTGACAAGAGTCCTGATTGAACAAGTAGCACCTGTAAAGCTCTATGTAATGAAGTTTATCTGTTTCTTGCTGAAACCTGTCCACTCTGTCAAGTCATTACAATTGGCGACAAGGGTAAAATAGCTCCAATACTGCACCTTGCCTTGTTACCGTGAGTACATCAAATCTTAAGAAAAAGAAAAGACTACTCACCAGACATGCCACTCTTCTTATGATACGACTATGGAAGACTGGAGCCAGTATGTAGAGCGCCTCGGATTTTATTTCGTAGCGAATGAAATTACTGCGAAGGAAAAGCAGAAAGCAATCCTTTTGAGTGTTTATGGCGCTAAGATATACAATCTCATTCGCAACCTGAAGGCCCCGTGCACGCCCAATTCTAAGTCCTTGAATCAATTTGTGGACATCGTGAAAACTTACTTCCAGCCGAAGCCATCCATAATAATGCAGTGTTTTAAATTTAATTCCAGAGTTAGGGCCCTGGGAGAGCGAACCTTAAGCAGTTGATAGAACACTGCAACTGCGGGGACATATTAAATGATAAACTGCGGGCTTGATTAGTTTGTCTAGTTCAGGACGACACCATTCAGCATCATTTACTCACCGAGGTTTTCATCGACTTTAAGCATGCCCTGGAAATCTCCCTCATCATGGAAAGTGCTGCAAAAGACTCACAAGCTTTGCAACACATACAACATGGCGCTATTCTTCATGTGAGGTGGGAACCTACTGTTGAACGTGGCACGAAAACCAGACCCACAACATCGAAGCAGAATGCCATGTCCATTGTTAGAAACATAAAAAGGTCCAGTAGCTTCAGCAGCGACTCCAAGGTTAAGTTGTTAGAGATGTGGAGGTGACCACGGACCAGAGACTTGTAAATTCAAGGAGGCAGAATGCCATTACTGCCATAAGAAAGGTGATATAGTAAGGCGATTCAGGGCAAATTAAAGCCCGTAAAGCAGCAAACCAACATGATTGAATTAAAACATACTGCAGAACCTGAAGCTGCTGAAACCGATATTTATTCCTTGTATAACGTAACCGTTGTGAAAACCAAGCATATTACTGTCACAATTCAAGTTAATGAGAAGCCACTAATAATGGAGGTGGATACGGGTGCCTCAACTACAGTGGGGGGAGAGCACACTTTCAAATACCTTAATGAAGGTAGAAAGCTGATAAACCTGGAGGGGACAACTGCTAAACTGAAGACATGGAGAATCTATTCAGGGAAAGGGCATCGCCACAGTACCAGTATCTTATAGGCAACAGGCAGCCCAGCTGCATGTGATAATAGTGCAAGGAGAAGGACCCGGTCTTTTAGGCAGAGACTGGTTATAGAAGATCAAGCTTGACTGGTTTGAGATATTTCACCTGAAAACAGGAGTTCCTGAACTGCTAAGGAAATACGACAGGGTATTTCGGAATGAATTAAGGAAGTAAAAAGGCGTGCAGGCCAAAATATATGCGGATCCTCAGGCAACACCGTATTTCTTTAAGGCCAGGCGTGTATCTTACACGTTGAAGGAAAAGGCAGATGCAGAACTGTACCGGTTAGAAAAACTGGGCATCATTCAACTTATCCAATTCTCTGAATGGGCAGCACCCATAGTTAAGCCTGATCAAACCATATGCATTTGTAGAGTCTATAACCTGACCGTTAACAAGGCAGCAAAACTAGACAAGTACCTCATTCCAAGGATAGATGATTAATATGCAAAGTTAGCTGGAGGCAAGTCGTATACAAAATTGAATATGAGCAATGCCTACCCAACAATTAGGACTGGATAGCACGTCGAGAGAATATGTGACTATTAACACACACAAGAGTCTTTATCCGTAAAGACGCCTACCCTTTGGAGTATCATCTGCATGTGCTATCTTCCAGAGAACAATGGAAAGCAAGTAGTTCCCCAAGTGGTAGTATACCCAGATGATGCTCTGATCACAGGGTCAACTGGGACCAAACACTTGGCCGATCTGGGGGAGGTACTGCGAAGGTTCACGGAAGCCAGCGTGCGGTTAAAGAAGGGAAAATGCACATTTCATGTACCTGAAATTACTTATCTGGGTCACAGGTTGGGTGCCATGGGTTTGCATCCAGTAGAAGAGAAAGTTCGAGCAATAAAAGATGCACCCTCGCCATCCAATGTAACCAAACTCAAGTTCTTCCTGGGTATGATCAACTACTATAGCCGCATCTTGCCTAACTTATCAACTGTATTGGCACGATTACACTTGTTGTTAAAAATGAATCTTGTTTCTGTGAATGTTTCTGTGACATGGACTGAAATATCTGAATGTAACTGATTAATTTTAAGCCTGTTCTGCTGTGAGAGTGTACATAAGACACAATTGGATTAAGACAAATTGGCCACTGTTGAATTTGCAAGCTTGACCTTTGTGGGAACACAAGGGTTAAGTGAGTGAAAAATAGTGTAATGACTCGGCAGAGTGGACAGGTTTCAACAAAAAATGGCTAAACTTTATTATAGAGAGCTTTTCAGGTGCAACATTCTTAGAACGCTTGACAAGGTAGATGCTGAAGGGTTGTTTCCTCTGGCTGGAGACTCTAGAACTAGGGACCATAGTCTCAGGACAAGGGGTCAGCCATTTCGAACTGAGATGAGGAGACAGTTTTTCATTCAGGAGGTTGTGAATTTTTGGAACATTCTGCCCCAAAGGGCTGAAGATGGTCAGACATTGAGTATAGTCAAGACAGAGATTGATAGATTTTTGGACAGTACAAGAATCAAGGCATATGGAGGTAGGGCATGAAAGTGAAATTAAGCTAAAAGATTATCCATAATCTTGTTGAATGGTGACACCAGCTAGAGGGGTTTACATGGCCTGCTCCTGTTCTTATTTCTTATGTTCTTAAATTTAGAACCAACAATTCTGCCATTTCTAGAAAGGCCAATAAAAAAAACCAACCAAGCCCTTAGCCTACTTGAGGAATGAAGAATTACTGATCAATAAATATTCATTACATTGATTCATATTCTGGATAATGATCCAAAAGCAATTTGTACTGAAGGCAACAATCATACGGCTAATATTGGAAAAAAGCACACTGAAGGAACAACTCATGCGTCATCATCCAATAGTAGTAGATAAGAGAAGTGACTTAAATGATGAGATAAATTTCCTTGTGGAAATGAAATGAATTTGAACATTGTTAAAAAAAGAGTCATATGACAGTGCTGTTTGAAATTAACCTTCACTGCAGATATAACAATTCTAGGTCAATGTGGCTGGTTGCAACCTAGATCAGGAATGCATTGATGTAAGTTGTATGTTCAGTAGGTATCACAAAGAGGTTCTGAGTCTTATATGGTTGAACATTAGGTGTTTATTGATAGCACATAAATATAAACACATAAATAGGGTATAGCAAGCTATGGTCTGACACCATGCTTACTTCTACACAGGTCTCTGTCCAGTTCACAACTGAATCTAATCTCAGGTTATGTGCCTCTTTAAATCACACTGTTTCCCACTCCCACCTTAACCCTTGCGATGTCAGATACCCTTCTCTTACATGCGTCAACTTGGGCTGGGCAGCTCTACACCTTTCATGTGCTGCTTAAAACACAAGAATACTTAGAACCGAGGATAAGCAAATATGTATCCAGCTTGGGGCCATATTGTCTGTCACTTCTGATGAAGTTTATATTAATATTTTAGGCAAGTAAAGTCACACTAAATCCAACACCCAAATATTATAATTGTTGACACCTGAGAAAGGAGCTCAGCTGCCATTATACAGAATTACGTATTATTAGAGTAATGTAGGATGGCCTATGTTTTAACCCAACTTACTGTGTGGTACCACAAACTACAGAAATACTTAAAATAACTCCAGTTACAACTGGACAGGGCTCATAAGTGTAGAAATACAAATAATATCTTTATGCAAGATTATAGGATTTTATTACCCAAATTTAGTCATTCAATACCTGAAGGATCTCAAAATTGCAATAGAGGAAACTCAATATCTCAAACAGCTTAAATATCCTTACCATCTGCCCATTGGAGGGACGATGGGGAAAAGCAGAAAACATTACTTTCCAGGAGCTCTATAAAGCATTGGCAATGGTAGTTTCTTTATGCAAATAGAACGTCTCAGCTCTACACAGGTGCTTTGTTAGGAGTCTCCTTGTCTGGAGTTGTCTGAACATCAGGTGCTTCGGTGGGCTCTTGCTGTTCTGTATCCTCAACTCTTACAGGAACATCAGACATGTCTGTACTGGATTGAGTACTCTCAACAGGAAATGCTGACCCGGCCATGAACACTGGTGGAATCAATTCTTGATGATCTGCTTCTCTCTTCCTTGAATGGTCCACATGTCTCCGTATGACTCGGCCTTCCACCTCCACGTGGTAAGATAGAAGTCCAGTCACTGCAGTATTTCACCCGGTAACCACTTTGGTCCTTTTCCAATGTACTTCACCTATACTGTCTCTCCCATGGTAAATTTCATCTCACAACCATGCCAATCATGTCTAGTTTTCTGACTTACCTGACTCCTTTCTCCCTTCCCCTCTAAATTCAGCATTATTAAGCTCAATCTCATTCTGAGATAGTGTTTTAACAATAACTCTGCAGGTGTGACACAGAAAACAAAGCGGGCTAGCTTGGTTGCTAAAGCATCTCCAGTTAGCTTCTTCACGCCTACCTTGAACGTTTGAACTGCACTTTCGGCCAGTCCATTTCAGGAAGGGTGATATGATGAAGCTTTCACATGAGTGATACAATTGAGGCTGATAAACCGTTGAAACTCAGCACTTGTAAATGCTGTGCTGTTATCAGAAATGACTATTTGATGGCAAAATTTTGATGTAGTTTCTCAACTGTAGCAGTCAACATTGGTGACTTCACCTCATATATGTTCATCCATTTTGAGTGGGCATTGACAATGAGCAGAAACATTGTTCCCATGAAAGGTCCAACATAGTCAATGTGTAACCCCCACCCATGGTCTTCCTGGCCACTCCCAAGGGTGTAATGGAGCTGTTGAAGGTAACTTTTGCAGTTGCTGACATTGCACACAGTTCATCACTAAACTCTCCATTTCATCATCCATTCCAGGCCACCATAGGTAGTTGCTTGCTATGGTCTTCATTCGGGATATTCCTGGATTTGTGCTGTGTAGTTCAATTAACAGTGGCTGCCTATCCTTTGGAGGTACTATCACTCGTGCTCCCCACAGTAAGATGCCATCCTGGCTGGTTATTTCATGTCTAATAAAGTACGGTTTCATTTTATCAGATACGGACTCTTGTGACCAGCCATGAAGCATTTGTTCTCATACTTGAGATAGGACTGGGTCCCGACTTGTCCAGTCTCTGATCTGTCGAGCACATACCAGCGAGGAATTTAAGAAAGTTAACAGTAAAACAAGTTCCTGTGGAACTGGGACATCCTCGTCATTTTCTTGTAAAGACAAATGACTAAGTGCATCAGCGTTTGCGATTTGATTCCCAGGCTTATGCACAAAAGTGTACTTAAATGCTGCAAGATTAAAATCCTATTAGTATTTCTGTATCATCTTTCTACACCCCTTCTTCTTTCTAGCACAGACTTTAATCTCGGCCTTCTTTTTGACTTCGCTATTGGCCACACTGCTCTCAGATGCAAGTTCAACTTGTCTGATCTCAGTGGCTGAGTTTCCCAAAATTTCATCACCTGTCTGCCTTTTGGAAAATTCTGCAGCTTTTACTTCCAAAGCCTCTTTGGCTTCATTTAGCTGATTCTTCAGCTCTTCCATCTATTTTTTGTATTTGTTTGTTGCTTCGTAGAAAATTGAACATTGCGGAGTCTTCTCTGCCAACTTATCCTTCAGTTTGTTCAGAGAAGTGCTGAATTCTTTCCGTTTCTCCTTGTACCTTTCCAGTGGTACAAACTTTGACCTGAGGGAATCTTGTAGTGTGTGAAGGTCCTTTTAACAGGTTTTCTTTTCCCTTTCAAAGGTAGCTCACCTCGTCTCGAACTCTGTCATCAAGTAGGGTCTCTTCGAGTTTCTTCTGCTGTTCTTCCAGGTTTTGGAATAAGACAGCCTGCATTTCTGCAGGTTGTTGAGTCCTTACACATTCCTTTTCAAAACAGGAATGCATCCAGCTTCCTTTTGGAATCTCAGTGACCCCTGAAGGTTGATTTCCCTTAGCCAATTTTGCACTAGAAAGCTTGGCCCTCTGCCTCTCAATATCAACACCTGCAGCTTTGCCGATTGGCTTCCGTAATGAATAGTTACTCTACTTATACCTTCGACTTGAATGTCTTCACCCGTGTATGTTTTTAGTTTAGCAGCTGTTTCTTCTAAATTTAATTGATGTTCACCATTATTCGCATATCTGAATGTATGTTCCCCATTTACCATAGTGGAAGCTCCCATGTCCACTCCCATTCTAATAGGTCTGCCATTTACTTTCACTTTTACAAATATTGGTTCTGACTTTCCAACTCTCAGATTAAACAGTGAGTAAATATCTGAATTTGTTGTTTCAGGCTCTTCTACATTGTAGATCTCACAGTTGTTTTTCTTCTGTTTAAAAGCCTGCTTGAATCTTTCCTTGCACTGTCTCATTATAAGTCAATTTCTGTGACAATAATAACATTCAATTTCTTTAAACTGCCAATTGTTAAAAAACTGCTTGTTTCCACCTCTAATTATGAAATTATTCTTTGTTTTTACCGCTAAGCCATTTTGTGGTGAGTGGGGGCTGTTTCCTGCTTCTCTGCAGAGTTCTGCATTTTTGCGCCCTTTTTGGCTGGCGTTTCCCACCTGATGTGGAAGACGGCACCATTTTGCACACCCTTTATTGCTTTTGAATCTCTTACTGTGCTTTCCATGGCCAGTGCTATCTCTAATGCCTTCTTGAAATCCAAATTTGCTTTGGACAATAATCTCTCCTGAATCATGACCTCATTCACACACACACTAAACAATCTCTGAGCATATTGTTTAGAGATGTACCAAACTCACAATGTTCTGTTAACTGCTTCAAACTTGCCACATAGCATGCAACTGTCTCACTTGGGGCTCTATTTCTTGAATTCAACTTGAACATTTGCATCATTACTGAGGGCTTTGATTGATAATGACCCTTCACGAGATCCACCAATTCATCAAAAGTTGTCAAATCTGGGTCACTGGGTGCCGTCAAACTTCAAAGCAAGCCATAGGTTTTATTCCCACATGTACTTAAGAGGTCGCTCACCTCTTCTCTTCTCTCATAATCTCATTTGCTTGGAAAAAGAACGTGAGACATTCAATGTAATGAGGTCAATCATCCGTGGCTAGATCAAAAAGGTCAATTCTTCTGAATTGTGGCATCTTGAGAGGGACTTACTTCATCGATTCGAACAGAACATCTACCCACACTCACTGGGCGAGGTACAGGGTCAATTTCTTTTCACTTGATTTCTTGTCTTAAACTTGTTTCATCCTCGTCGCCAATTTGTTGTGAGTGGTGGCCGAGTTGGTACTATTGATGGAGTTGATCAGCAGACCCTTCTTGGATGGAAGCTTTAAGTTTATTTATAACGTACTCAGCAGCAATTACACATGTGCTTTCAACTCAAACTCAATCGCTACACATTAACTCCTAACTACTAGCTACTGACTACTAAGGTAGCCTGTGCTACTCTCCTATTGGGTACTAAAGATCATATGATTTTCCTTAACAATCATTTATTCTTAAAGGTGTATTACACACTAATTAAAACCATAATTACCACACTGGCCAAGTCGGGTATTTTCTGTATCTCATGATAAACCAACCAAATGCCTGTTTTGGACATCTCCAATTGAACCTGGGGAGGAATTCAGGGTATCAGAAAATTTGCAATCTATCTGGGTCTTTTCCTTCCTTTTGAATAGCTGGGCCAATAAGTCTCCAAAACCTCAATTACTACCAAAAATACATAATGTGAAGCAAAAATATCTGGTTCTGCCATCTTGGAAACCACAGATTCACCAATGGTTTAGGGGTCATTTATTAGGCACTGCTAAGTGGCACCATGACCCTTCCATTTCTCCATCTGATTAATCAATTTACAATTTGATTGTATTTAATAATTTTACAGCCAGTTATCATATGTTGTCTCCAGCTCCTTTGGTAAATGAAGAAACACATTTCTAACTAATCATCATAAATTTCTTGATGTAAATTCCCTTTCAACTATGGAATTGGCTCTTTATAAAAGCTGTCCATTAAATTCAGAAATGTCCTTGCCCTTCAGTTTGCATTAGACAGAGCATACAGGTGTGCTGAGATTTCTTCACACTTCTGATACAAATAGATTTCTGAACACTTGCTCCCATGTGCAACATATCAATTGTCTGATTATTAGTTTAGTAAAAATCTGTGACTTTTGGTACATCTGGTAACCAAATTCTTCCAGTCCTGTATGTCCAGAGCAAGATATTTGACTTAATTTCTTGCATTATATCCAGCAGATCGTGGTTCTCCAAAGTTGACGTGCAATTCGGTAACTGACATCTCATCTTTGGGTTGTTTCCATAATGAAAAACATATTTTCTTTTGCATCAACATTTTGTTAACCTGACTCACCAGTCTCAACCTGGAAGTCAGTGAGCTGCCTTTAACCTGTTTTCTTTTAACCTGTCTCACTCAGGTGTCCCTGCCAAGAGTTATATTCATCACTATTGTTCTGAGTCATTAGAGAATGTAACCCTTCTCACCATATCAAAGTGAATCCTATGGAATGCATTGTCTGATATACTGACAATATCCAAGTATTGGTATACATTTTGTATTTAACTTATCAATCCCTTCCTCTTGAACACCTCTGTTCGACCTCCTTTCAACTTTTTCTCCACTAGTTTCTCAAAAACTAAAGTCTATTAATCCTGGTATCATGCTAGTGAACCTCTTATCTCCTTCTTGCCCTTGACATCCTTCCTGAATTTGAATAGCTCAATTTTTGGCACAATATTTAAACTGCAGTTCAGCCAGTAAATTATATAGGCTTAATGAAACTTTTCTCCCTGACAGGAAATTATATTAATTAGGTCTTGGCCGAGCAAGTACAAGATTCATTAAGAAAAATGAAGTACTCCAAAGAAACGACTCATGATTAAGAATATTATTGCAGTGCTATGAAAATATTTCCTTCATCTAGATATGGATGTGTACACAGCCTAAAGTGCCCTTGATGAGAGCAATAAAACAGAAAATCTATAGACCATTATACCATTCAGCTTTTTCCTACAAAATAACATTTATATTCACTACAGCTGCAATTAACTGATGGACTAACTTTTCACCATCACGCTTTTATGGTCAATTATGATTATAAGTCTATTGCTTTTTCTCTATTTGTTTTTTCATTGAGTGCTAATGGCATCAAGGATCTGATCTTTGCCTGGACATCTCAAGTGTCCCAATATATCCTCATAAATACAATGTGAATTCCAAGTATAGATGTAGCATAGCTAAAGTTGCTCATCTAAAGGTCAATTACAGTGAAACATGGCCCAATGATGTATCATTGCATCCAATTTAAAAGACACATCCTTCCAAATGCAATGGTTGTCATAATGCCAGATTAGAACAAAAGAGAAAACTGCAGATACTGAAGATCTGAAATAAAAACAGAAAATGCTGGAAATACTTAGCAGGTCAGACAGCACCTGAGGAGAGAAAAACAGGGTTAAAATTTCAGGTCTGTGACCTTTCATCAGAACCATCGGACAGGATTTTCCCATCAACGGGTGGGCAAGCCTGGGAACGGCCGCAAAATGGACTGCCGCCTGCAATTCAGCCCTGACTGCGATTTCACGCTGGCCGGACAATTAAGGCCTGCCCAGCATGAAACACAGCTCTGCTCTGCCCAGGAGGGGCCAAGACGGGGTGGGCGTTTATGGGCCACTGGGTCCAATGGCGACCCAGCGGCCAGCTTCAAAACGGCCCAGGCAGCCCCTGGAGGGCTGCCGCAGAGGACGTTCCCTGAGCTGACGCTATGGACCTGGGTGCAGCTGGACACGGCAGGCGGGAGGGCAAGTTGGGTGGGCACTCGGCCCACCCACTTCTCTGATGAGTGCCTCGCCGTCCTACTGGAGGAGGTGGCTGCCAGGAGGGACACCCTTGTCCCCAAGGGATGGGAGGAGGAGGCCACCGCACCTCACCAAAGGGCATGGGAGAAGGTGGCAGCGCTGGTCAGCAGCCATGACATGGTGCAGCGCACATGGGTGCAGTGCCATATGCACTACAATGACCTGCTTGCACTCAGGAAGGGTGATTACAGTGTTGGCATGTGTCAGTGTGCAGGTGTATTAAGGTTTGATCATCTCCCCATGGACCTCAGGGATGGCAGAGTCTGAGTGTCAACTGTCAATTATGCCAGAGCTGGCCAAGTGGGTGAGCCCTGGCTGCTTGGACTGAGTACCTTGCGGCTTGAGGGCCACGACTTGGATGCACCCTGCCAGGTGTTCCTCAGCTGGGGTTGGCCAGGCTGCAATGGCACTATCAGTAGAGAGGGGGCTAATCAATGTTTCAGGAGAAGACGGCGCTCAACAAGATAGGAAGGCCGTGGGCTGGCGGAGGTCCAACTAGCCTCCTAATTCTCTCGAGGTATAAGCCAGACACCCTAGAACTTGAGAGCCGGCAAGCCCAACGTGCAACCAGGCGTGGAGAGGCGGGGGTGCCAGATGAAGGTAAGGGTGCAGAGCACGTGATGAGAATTTTGGCTTGTGCAACTATTCTGGTGGAGTCTTTTCATTGATGTGAGCCTCGAATCTGGAGTCCCCATTGATCATTGGGAGAAGAGGGCACCATGATGCAGATCTCCATGGCTTCACCAGGGTGCCTGACATACACAGTGACAGTGTGATGGCTTTAACTAATGACATGTCCTCCTTCTCCCTTTTAAGTTCACCAGCAGGTGTCCGATCTCCGGATCCCAAAGGGCCATCCCTGACACTGGAGGACCACCGGGTGTCATTTGCACCTACGTCACACCCGCTCCCTGAAGCAGGCACCAGCACAGGTACCAGCACCTTGGTAGGCATCAGAACAGTGGCTAGTATCTCGCTGCACATTGGTGAGGACACTTCACAATCGCTTGAGGTGCAGGCAGAGAGTGCCCAGGGTGCCGACAGTTGGAAGACTGCTGGGACCAGGACAAAGCTCAGTCGAAGGCTGTTGATGAGCCTCTGGAGTCATCCATTAGGCAGCAGATGCTGGATGTCCAGAGGGATGTGCGGGAGGATCTGGTCGAGATCCATGAGGGTCTGCGTACCATGGTCATTGCATTGATTGTCATGCTTACTGCCTCCTCCATTGATAGAGTGGTGACTGTCATAGAGAGACAGCTCTAGGGACAGAATGAGGGGTCCCTGGGGTTGCACTCGGACTTGCAAGAATTCACCTCAGGTGGTCAATACCTGTGTGGGAGATGGATGGGGTACCCAGTATCCCAGCTAGGTGCCAGTCCATCAATGGTGAGCAGGGAGGTCCAGAGTGACCTCACGTTGGTGCACGAACTGCTTGACATCTCTGTGGGCTCCTCTCAGGGTGCTTTGGATGATGGCAGCAGCTCCTCTGCCCCTCTGCCAGTGACCAGGGCATCTGATGAGGCTGTGGAGATGCCATCTGTGGCACTCGCCGCTCCATCCCAGGTGGGGCCAGCACTGGCTCCACTGGCCACAGGACGACTGACAAAGACATCAAGGCCAACAAGACAGCACAGTCGGCAGGCTATCTTCAATGCTGGTGCCAGTGAGGGAGAAGCACCTAGACGTAATCCTCACAAACATAAGTTAAAGGCTCCACGAGCACAAAAGGGACGGGTCACATGTGATTTTATGTTCATTTTTGTTTACTTTGTGTATACTGGCCTGCTGTTGAATACCAGAAACGTTCTGTTAAGATTATTGAACTGGCAGAATGATTTAAATTGTGTTTTTGTTGTCATGGTCTGAGTATGCTTCACCTTTTTATTTCATTGGTGTGGGGAACGGCAGGTTGTGATGCTGGGCATAGGTGGCACTGAACTTTATTGCACAGGCATTGAGTGTTCTTTGGGTTCAAATAAAAGAGTCCTTTCAGACATCCGGGATGGAGGAGGCAGCCCTGGCATGCAGTTGAAGCAGTTGAAGCTGATCTATGGTAGCCTAGCTGAAGGAGCATTGGATCAAGGCATCCCTGGTGTCCCTGCCTCCCTGCAGGTTACCGAGGTCTGGCTCCACACCCTCAGCATTCTCCTCACCGTGCTCCTCTTCGGACTCATCATCTGTGGCCTATGGAGCCACATCAAGATCCTCTTCCTCCGGTGGGTCCCCCCCCTTGCCAGTGCCAGATTGTGGAGAGTGCAGCATGCAGCCATGATCAGTGACACCCACTCTGGGGTTATTGTAGTGCTCCCCCTGATCAGTCCAGGCATCGGAAGCACATCTTGAGAAGACCTATGGTCCTCTCTACCACCGCCCTTGTGGAGGTAGGACTCGTATTATAACACTTGTCTGCCTCTGCTCTTGGGTGTCTGAAGTGCTTTGTCACTTCTTAACAATTAAGAATACACACAGAGCTATCTGCTTCTGAACTCCAACTTCGTGTAAGAAAAACAGAAGGTTCCTTTATTCCTTATTCTCCATCAGAGAGCAATACTTCCGGGACTTAGCACACCCTACTGGCAGGTTTTATACAACAATTATTTTTAACTAAAATGTCCTTTTACAAAAAAGCATAAACATTAAACACAATCATTACATCTCCTCCCCCTTTAGCCAGGAACAAATCGGTCAGGTGGTTTGCAGATTCACTTTGGCCTTGAGAGGAGTGCTGGCTTAGGTATCTCAGTTTGTTTGTTCTGCAGTTCCACTTGTTTCTGTTCAGGTTACAGTTGCAGCTACAGGTTTGTCAGTTGAATCAAGTTGGGTTTCACCAACTAGAGCAGATGTTTCCCAGAAATCTTCCATTGTGACTGGAGATCACTGGAAATTTGGTTCCTTGGATTTGGCTTCTCTAAT
Source organism: Cetorhinus maximus (assembly GCF_964194155.1). Classification (NCBI taxonomy): domain Eukaryota; kingdom Metazoa; phylum Chordata; class Chondrichthyes; order Lamniformes; family Cetorhinidae; genus Cetorhinus; species Cetorhinus maximus. The sequence continues at coordinate 207,990,796 of NC_135880.1, read as the reverse complement.
CTGGTCAGTGTGTCTCTTCCAGATTCCACAGGAAAATTCAACATCATAGGTCAGTGGTCCTCAACGCTTGATGATTCTTCCCAGGAGCCACTTTGGTGTCCCACAGTAATTTCGGACCCATCCAGATTAAACTCATGAGCTGGTTTACTTGTGTCATGTGACCTTTTCTGATCGTTACCTTGAACCAGCCTTTCCTTTCAAGTCCAGACACAGTAAATCCATTCTGGTACGCCGTCATCTTCCAAACATCAGCTCAGCAGGAGATACACCTGTTGTTGAATTTGGATTGTTAGGATACATCATCAAAAAGTTCTTCAGCTTCAACTTCCAAACTGTTTGCTCTTCCCCTTCAATATGGCCGTTTCGAATGTCTGGACAAAGCGGTCCAATTCGCAACTTGATGACAGGTGGTAAGGCGAGATGAGAATCTACTTGATCCCATTGTTTTTAATGAATATTCGAAATTCGCATGATGTGAACTGGGTGCCATTGTCAGACATAATCTGCTCCGGCAATCCAAAAATAGTGAGCACATTCCGGAGAGCATCAATGGTCTTTGCAGAAGTGGTCGACTTCATGGGAATAACATGAGGCCACTTTGTGTGGGCATCAGCCACAGTCAGGAATGTATGTCCGAGAAGTGGTCCAGCAAAGTCCACATGAAGTCTCTGCCATGGACGGTCAGGCCAAGCCCATGGATGTAATGGGGCAGGTGCAGGGGAAGACTTCATTTCTTGGCATGGAAGGAAATCACTGACCATGCCTTCGATGTCTTTATCCAGGTGTGGCCACCATACATGTAGACAAGCTAATGCTTTCATTTTGACGACTCCCATGTGACTGAGGTGAAGTTCTTCTAACACTCGCGTTTGGAATTTTGGAGGAATAACAACTCTGATTCCCCATAACAAACAACCGTCTTGCAGAGTCAGCTCAAATCTACGCATGTAGTAAGGCTTAAGCTCAGTAGTCACTTCTTGAGGTACACTCCAACCCTTATGTGTGTACAGGTAAACTTTGGAGAGCTCAGCATCCTTCTGTATTTCAAGTCGAATTTGGTCCACTTTAACAGGTAACATTCTGTCTGGTTCACATTGAAATCAGTGGCTTCACTTCGGGCTGTGGAACTGTGGTGTAATGGAAGTCTGGAAAGTGTGTCCGCATTTCCATGATTCTCAGTGGAGCAAAATATAATTTTGTACTGGTAAGCAGATAAGATCAGTGCTCACCTTTGTAGGCGCGCAGCGGCATGTGCCGGGGTTTGTGACTTGGGGTAAGCAACCAGGTCAAAGGCTTGTGGTCCATAATTAACGTGAATTTACGCCCATACAAATATTGGTGGAACTTCTTGACTCCATAGCTTAGTCCAAGAGCTTCCTTCTCAATTTGAGCATAATTTTGTTCTGCCTTGGACAATGTGCATGAGGTGTATGCAATGGGCCATTCACTGCCATCAGGAAATGTGTGGGAGATGACAGCTCCAACACCATATCCAGATGCATCACAAGCCAGGCTGACAGGTAACTTTTCATTGAAATCTGTCAGGACTTTAGCAGAAGTGAGCTCTTGCTTGAGTTCCTTGAAACTTTCCTGACAGGCTTGTGACCAACCCCATTTTGCATTCTTCTTCAGCAGATTATTCAGTGGTGCTGCCTTGGTGACCAAACGGCAAATGAACCTGCCGTAGTAAGTCACTAGTCCCAAAAACGAACAAAGCTCCTTAGCATTTTTGGGCTGTGGTGCATTCACCATTGCCTCCACCTTTCTAGGTGAGTTTGAGAGGCTAGTTTCGTTGATCACATGTCCCAGGTACTCCACTGAGAGCTTCAGGAATGAGCATTTGGATTTCTTACAGCAGATGCCGTATTTTTCCAACCTACGCAGGACCCTGCCTAAGTTCTCTAAATGAGTTGGGGATTTTTTTACCCGGTGATGAGCATGTCGTCTTGGAAGCAGATTACACCAGGGAGGCCCTGCAGTGTTTTGTCCATGACCTGCTGGAATAAGGCTGGTGATGATGCGATTCTGAATGGTAGTCATTTGTATTGATACAGACCTCTGTGTGTGCTGATGGTTGTATACTTCCTGGAGTCTTCACTCAGCTGCATTTGCAAAAATGCCTGTGATAGGTCAAACTTGGTGAATAATTCACCTCCATTCAGAGCGGCGAACAGGACCTCAATTTTCAGTAGCGGGTACTGATGCACTTCCAGGAAAGGATTAATGGTAATTTTATAGTCACCACATATTCTGATAGACCTGTCATCCTTCACTGCTGGAACTATTGGAGCTGCCCACTCTGCATAATCAACTTTCTCAATTATCTGAAAGTTTTCAAGTCGTTCTAGTTCCTGCTCGATTTTCTGTCGCATTGAGTTGGGAACTGAACGTGGTTTGAAGAAACTTGGAGAAGCTTCAGCCTTCACAGCGGGTTTGGCTTCAATGTCTTTAATAACTCCAAAAATTTCTTAAACGACATCAGTATGCTTGTCTAACAAGGACTGCAACATGAGGTTGCAATGCACTTTATTTATTTTACTCCAGTCCAGCCGAATTTCTTTTAGCCAGTTACTGCCCATAAGCGATGGACGATCACCTTTCACAATGATAAGTGGCAACCTTGCTATTTGATCTCCATATTTAGCTTGAACGGACATTTTTCCACGTATATTTACAGGCTCACCAGTGTAGGTGCCAAGCTGGAGGAGGATTTTCTCCAATGGGCATTTCTTGAAAATTTTCTCCCATGTCTTCACTGAAGCAGTAGAAACAGATGTTCCAGTGTCAACCTCCATTTCAAACATTTTACCATTTCAGGCAATGTCAACTTTTAGCCCTTCATCTAATTTCAGATCAGACTGAATGCAATACAATTGCTCTTCTGCATTGTGGCTGTTAGTTTCAATTTCTGTCTCTTCTGGACCCGTATTACTTTTGCATTTTGTTTCCAAGTAGTGAATCTTTTTAAACTGCCTGTTTATTTTCAAACACGACTTGTCTGTGTGCTCCTTGTGATGCCTTTTTCTTGGCAGTACTGCCTAACTGTGATCAGCCTTTGATCTACATTCATGCTGTATGTGTCCTTTTTATCCACAGTAGCGACAATCTGTGGTTTTCCACTTACAGGCTTCTGCATTATGCCCTATTCCATTACAAACGGTAACATGTTTGGAAGGGAGTATACCCTGACTTTACTATTTTAACTTCGGCATTGTTAGAATGCGCTTTCAAATCTTCAGCTTGTTTCGCTGCCATTTCTACGTTTTGCGCAATCTCGAACGCTTTCTTCAGTGTCAACTCTTGCTCCGCTAACAATCTATGCTGAATTCTTTCATTTCTTAGTCCACAAACCAAGTGATCACACAACGCTTCTTCCAGGTAACCTCTAAAGTCACAATGTTCAGCTAATTTTCTCAACTCAGCCAGGAACTGGGGAATTGACTCACTTTCATGCAGTTCTCTTTGGTGAATCTCTCGGCCTGGTCTGGGATCAAAGTTTTTTTTTTCAAAATGTCCACAAGGCTTTCTCCTGCTGGCTTGTCAGGAGCAATGAGATTTCTCAGTAAAGTGAAATTTTTCATCCCGATGACTGTATGAAACACTAAGGCCTGCTTTTCCTCTTCAATCCCACTTGCAATGAAAAATGTTCCATTGGCTCAACATAAACTACAAAGTCCATAGTAGCTGGATCAAAAGCCTCTATTAATGACAATCCCACCCTCCTCGCCATTTGAAGTGTTTTGTCACTTCTTAACAATTAAGGCAGAATCCTTGGCTCGGCAAGCGGGGGCGGGGCCCACTCGCCAAGGCGTAAAATGATGCGCGGTGACATCGGGCGGGCATCCCGACGTCACCGCGCATCATTTAGATTTTCAGTTCGGTGGGCGCACAGCCAAACTGTCAAAGGCCTGTTAAGGCCATTTAAATATCAATTAAGGTAATAAACTGAGCTGCCTGTCCAACCTTAAGGCTGGCGGGCAGACGAAGAGCCCAGGCGGCCTTCACATTTTTCACGGAACCTCATCCACGGACAGGATGGGGTTTCATGAATGTTTTTAAAATGTTTTAAAAGTTTTTAATAAAATTAATGGACATGTCCCAGCTCATGTGCCAGTTTCACATGACGGGACATGTCCTTAAAATTTTCGCATACCTTTAATCAATGTTTCATAAGTGAAACTAATCTCCCCGAGGCACCTCTGTGCCTCAGGCAGATTTCTACACTCTTTCGTGCGCATGCGTGAAAGAGCACACTCGCGATGTAGGAACCCCACCTCCCCAACCCGCCCACACAGGGAGTGCACAGCTGGGTGCGCATCACGCTGGGCGGGCCTTATTTGGCCTGGATCACGTAAAATGGCAGCGCGGACCAATCAGGGGCACCGATCGGGTCTGCGCCCTCCCCCACACAAACCCCCCCCCCCAACAGGGGGATAATTCTACCCTAAGAATACACACACAGCAACCTGCTCCTGAACTCCAACTTCCTGTTTGAAAAACAGAAGGTTCCTTTATTCCTTATTCTCCGCCAGAGGGCGGACTTAGCACACCCTACTGACAGGTTTTATATAACAATTCCTTTTAACTAAAATGTCCTTTTACAAGCATAAGCATTAAACACAAACATCACAGTGGTGGAGAGGTGTCATGAGCCACCTCTTCAACAGATAGCCCTTGTTATCCAGCAGCCATCCATCCAGTCGGGCTGGAGAACTGATGAGCCTCAGCACTTGGGAATGTCTCAGGATGTACTTGTCATGGGAGCTGTCAGACTTGCAGAATCAGCATCCTGTGGGTGGTTACGCACTATCTGCACATTCATGGAGTGGAATCCCTTTCTGTTGATGAAGGCACCCGGCTGACCTGCTGGTGCCTTGATGGCCACATGTGTGCAGTCGATAGCACCCTGGATGCGGGGGAAGCCAGCAATGGCCGCGAAGCCTCTGGCCCGCTCAGCCTGGCTGGCATCTTCCGTACAGTAAAGAATAGAGATCAGTACCTGCCTGAAAACAGCTTCTGTCACCGGCTTGACACAACTGTGGACAGCTGATTGGGAGACTCCACTCAGATCCCCCACTGAGCCCTGGAAAGAGCAGGAGGCATGGGTGTTGAGGGCTACTGTGGCCTTCAGAGCCACTGGCATGGGGTGTTCACCCACACAGTCGGAGCTGATCTCAGGCCCAATCATCTGGCAAATGGAGGTCACGGTCTACTTTGAGAGATGGAGCCTCCTTCGGCATTGCAGCTCGGACATATTGAGGTAGCTGCATTGCCGTCTTTAACCCTGGCAGCAGGATAGTGGTGTCTCTGTGGCCCCTTCCACCTTGGACTACCTGCTGGCCCTGCACTCCTTGTGCCTGCACCTCTCTTCCAACAGGTCCCTCCCCTGGAAGCTACATAGGAACACATGGCCTCCTCTCCCTTCTGCCCCTCTCTTCCTCAGAGGAGGAGGTGCCTCCAGCAGAGACCACAATCCCCGTTACCAGGGTAACAGAAGGCTCTCTGATACCTGGAAGGGTCCACATGGTCTGAATCCTCTGGGTGCCTGGCAGACAGCAATGAGTCCTGAAATGAAGCCATAACATGCTAAGAATGAAGCCCCGAACAGAGATGAAGCTACCAAGTACTAATACACAACCAGCTGCAAATGATCTCCAATAGCTCCTCACTACTCACACTGGCAATGCTGCTGACCCTTTTTATCCCGCCCTTGGATGAGGCTTGTGAAAATGTCGGCTGCCCGCCTGCCCGTTTTGACTGTGCGACGAGCAGAAAATCGCATGGGCAAGGAAAAAATCACAGACAATTGGACTGTCAAGGGCTTTAACTGGCTGCTTAATTAATGGCGGCCACTGTTCTGGCACCCGCGTGCACCCGCCGAGCAAAATATCGCGTGAGTACGTGATGATGTCAGGACGCTCATCTGACATCATCGCGTGCTATTTTACTCCCGTTCGGGTCGGGCACGCACCCGCCCACAGGACGAAAAGTTCTGCCCATCATTTCTACCCATGCACTGGCAGCAATCCAAATTTTGGGCACAACATTGACCCGGGTACTTTCATAGGGCACCCTGGTCTTGCTGAAAGCAAGAACACCACTAACCGTGTGTAGACAAATTGACCCACAGCACAGCAGCTCCTTACTTGCTCGCGGGCAATGGCCCAAGGAGGGAAAGAACATTGGGGCAGGCAATCCTGATAAGACAAAATAACCTGTCTCCATCTCTCAAAGGAGACCGTGACCTCCATTTGCCAGATGATTGGGCCTGAGATCAGCTCTGACTGTGTGGGTGAACACCCCATGCCAGTGGCTCTGAAGGTCACAGTGGCTGGTGATGTTGTTCAAATGTACCTGTTTTGCCAAGCCATTCACACTGAGAAAGATTCAGAGACCACTGGTGCAAAGGAATGGTTGTCATAAGAATTGGGTTGTACCATTGGTGAATCTTGGGTTCAGAGATGATCCAAACTGATAGGAAAGTCTCCTTTTTTTTTCCTGCTGCCTAGAAAAGTCTCAAATAAAATTAATTTTTGGCATTCTAAAAAGTTTCTAGCAGATATGAAGCTTTAACAAAAAATGCTTAGGAATTGGTATTAATTTGCAGTTTTAACAAGAGAAGAGCAAGAGTGGATTGTATTTTTCACTATAGAAGGGCCTTTACTCTGAAATTAAGCCCATATCTGACCTGCTACATCACATTCTGTAATAATTAGAAAAAAAACTGCAAGTGAGTCACATTCTTCAGCAATTAACTCTTTTAATCTTAATGAGCATGGAATTCATCCGCAAAAATTGAACGATCAAATCAAATAAATTCCCCAAATGACAGATGCCAGATCTGATTTCCAAAGCATTGGTATTTCAACAAGCAGTGCACTTATCTGCAGCAGTTTCACATACCACACTCTGAAAGGTACATTTCCTCAGGCTAAGCCTATGTTTATGCTGGTTCTCAAGCACTTGCATAATATAATCATCTCACACATATAAAATCATATTTTCAGCCATTTTTCAAAGCTAGTCCCATTCAATTATTGACAGTTGTTAAAATCACTAATCTGCATTATCGATTTTAATGCAGGTATTAAAATCTGCATTAAACTTTTCCTGTGACAAAGATTATTTTAAATACATTTCATTAGAGACATTTGGGGGAATGTAATTTGAATTGGCAACTTTTTCTTTCTGTGTCGCTCCCACTTCAGTCAGCTCATTGAGAACTGAAGAACGACCAGCAACACACAAACTGAAGACAGGTCACCCACTTTCATTTCATTCTTTGCTCACTTATAAACAGGATTATATTGCATAATCTATCTGGGCAATTTTCCAAAAATTCAAATGAATATTTCTGTAAATAATAAGCAGATTCAAAGTCACGCAAAGGTCGATGCTTGTCCCACCTCCTGCTCCAGAAAGCCTGATATAAGTTGCTAATTTGAGGTACACCACTAAAATTGAGCTGATATCCAGCCCAGTTGTTCTAATGGATGATGTTCCTGTCCTCTTCAGGATGGAGAATACAGAATACATTAATACTGGTAAAAGTGGAACATGGCCTATTCACTACACTTACACTTTGAGACAGATGTGAAAGCATCATTACTTAACCCTTTCAGCATTGTAACACTGTTTCTGGACCAAGGATTCACTTTTGTTCTTTGTTTGGTATGTAGGGTTTGGAAGGAGCCATGAGACTTGTTCACAGTCACTTCAATTCAAAGACAAGATGCAGCCAAGCCTTCAATTTTCATAGTTACACTGATTCAACCTAATGACTACTACTGAAAGAATCAAAAATTAGGTTTAGCTGAGATGAACTTGCATACTGTAGTCATGTGTCGCACACAGTGAATCTCCTTTCATTTTTATTTTGCATTAATTACAGCTTCAGCATGAATGGATAGTGGAACAGTATTCTATAATGAAGATAGAGAGACACCAAGAATTCAGTTGATGATGCACATCAACTCGTTTTACTGTTATGGGACAACAGGCATATATAAGGACCGGAAAACATTATTGCTGCTTAAAGACAATCATAAGTGCTTATTGCATTTACTTAACACATTGGCCCAGATTTTCACCATGATGAAGAGGCTTTCCATCATGGCAAAAATAGCGGACAAGCCTGAAAATCCTAAGTTCCTCCCCTGAACATGAAACTTCCTATTTTCACAGGGGTGGGACTGGCGTTGGGCTGTGGTTTACGGAGGTGGCTGGCCATTTAAATAATCAACTGCCTCCTCTGAACTAGGATTTTGGTAGGCCAGGAGTGTCAAGCCTGACATGTGCAGATTAGACCAGGTAAAAAGAGGTCTGAACTTGGTAGATTCATTTGGATAGACCTTTGGAACAGTAAGCTACCTCTTTGGATATGATCCCGGGACACCTTTAGGAGAGGTAAGACACCATTTGGAGAGGTAAAGCATGCTTTGGGGTTGTTAAAAGTAGACATGATCGTGCACAAAAATTGCATAAACTGTCAAAGTTGTGAAAGAATAGATAAGCTGTCAAATAACCATCTAAGGACTGTCACACTGTCCAAGAACTGTCAAGGAATTGCCAAGCTGTCAAAGAACTGTCAAGCTATCAAAGAACTGTTGAAGCTGTTGAAGAACTGTCAAAGAACAGTCAAGCTGTTAAAGCTGTCAGGGCAATTTCAAAGCTGCCAAAGAACTGCCAAGCTGTCAAAGAACTGTCAAAATTTCAAATAACTGTCAAAATGTCAAAGAACTGTCAAAATGTCAAAGAACTGTCAGAGCTGATAAAGCTGATAACAAACTGTCAAAGCTGAACTGTCAAAACTCATTGGCACTGTCAACACTCTCAATGGATTTAACTCGGGCAGGCATTATTTTTTTTTTTAAGAAGTTTAGTCCAAAATAACTGAATGCTTGATATTTCATTCTGCCTGTTGACATAAGTCTGAGGGTTACCATTGCATAATTTGTGCTGCAATGACTTGGAGGGCTTTTTTTTGTTTCATTCGTTTTTTTAATTGAATTCAACAAAGTGCCCGCCTCCACACCCGGCAGCCTCCACTCTCGCTCTGGGGTCAGTGGGCCCAGCTTCTAATTCAGCTTGGCTCCGGAACAAAAATTGGATCTGCAGGCTGCCATTTTTAAAGGCCGGGTTCACAGAGCTGGGAATTCTCCCGTCTCTGTGCACCCAACCCAGGAGCGAAAACCTGGGCCATTGTATTTGTTCCCTCCAAAATAAGTTATGCCAAGAAACATTGATCCCTTCCAATGTTTTTGTTGATTAAACCTAAAGCTCTAATTATAGGTACTTTCATTAGAAGTGTCACAAGAAGAATTCAAGGTTAGCTGATGACTATATGAAGTAACACATTGCATGGTTCACTGCAGCTGCTGACCCATAATTAACTAGGACTATTCATCTTTTAAGATGTGAATGTTGACCATCAGGAATTAAATCTGATCATAATTATTCCAAGGATGCTAGTTGACACCATTATGTGCAGGTACGACTGGTTTTACGCACACAAACATTGGAGAGAAATGAAAGGGAAATATGACTCAGACGTGTTATAAGCATTCCATCTTCACTATGAGAGGCAATTCTAGCATCCAAGCTGCTTTGTTAATATCGCATTCAGATTAAAACAACACAAGGATTAATGGTTAATTAAGAGAATTAAAGTAAATTTGTCAGGGGAGTGGGGTGGCATTATATATTTCAGGAAGACTTTGACCAAGAAACATGAGGTGCCAAAAACAATTCACTGCACTGTCTAAATGGAGACTCATCTTGCTGAGCACCAGGGAAGTTGTCTCATGTACTGCCATGCACACCTTCCATTAGAAATAATGAACCTAAATAATAAGTAAATAATGTGTTACTTGTGATGTTCAAAATTAATTTAGAGGGCTCATGTAATACCAGTTAATTAAAGTAAAAAGTCTCTTAAAGTGCAATGAGGTGAAGAGTATTTTGGTTTTTTCTGAGGCAATTTAAATACCGAAGCATTTTCATAGTACGTTCTTTATCTTCCGTGACAACTTTTCATATCTAATTATACTATAAACATCAGAAAGAGAACCAGAGCATATGTAAGAGCCCTTCAGTGACCTACCACTCTCTTTAATGAAATGTTCTTCAATTGTATGTAGTGCACCGTGAGATTTATTGTGAGATGTAAAACTGCTTTTTCATGAATTCAAAGTCTCTTGCTGCTGCCCCATAAATTACTAAGTTTGAGACTGGAACAATTCCCTCAGCACAGTACTCTACATAGTGAGCTTTGGTAAATGAATCTCACATTATCATAGAGCAAAATGATGGAAAACATTGTAAAGCCTAACAATATTTATGAGTGGCACAAAATCCCAAATGACAGGCCATAAAATCACAAATTCCTGATTGCATTAAGTTATTTTTATTCAACCAACCTATTCATTTAGCCATATCTTTTAATGGAACATTTAAGAAGTTACTTTCTAAGGTGATGTCCAATGGAGTTATTGCTATATTTTCATACACAATGTCAATGTGTTAATGAATACCAGTCAAACAAAAAGATGTACAAACTCTTTGGACAGTTTAAAAAAAATGTGAGCGGCTCAGCAAGCAACTCAATCTCATACTAATTTTAAGGAGACTATGCTACTTATATTACAGAGTAAAGCTGAAAGATGACGCCTTCTGTTATGTGGAGAGACTAGAGAGACTGAGATCATTCAACTGATAGCAGAGAAAGTTAAGGAGATTTAATAGGGTTGTTCAAAACTATGAGGGAGTAAATAGAGAGAAACTGTTTCCACTGGCTGAAGTGTCAGTAAATCAAGGGCACAGTTTAACATAATTGGCTAAAGAACCAAAGGAAAGATGAGGTGAAAAGATTATGCAGTTAAGATCCAGAATGCACAGTTTAAAAATGGGGTTAGATCTGTACTTGAAAGGGAAGATATTGCAAGACCATTGGGAGAGAGCAGAGGAATGCAACTAATTGGGCAATTCTTTCAAAGTGCCAGCACATAAATGATGGGCAGAACAGCCTGCATCTATGCTGTATGATTCTATGTCAAGAGCACAGAAACATCTGCACAATTTTACACTGAGCTATCAATGCATAACCCAGAGCATTTCTATTCACTGTTGCTTGCGTAACCAAGTCTAGCTCCCCAGGCAATTATAAACTCTGCTTTTGCACTTCTACATAAAGCCTACAAGTTTAAAGTTGACAACATTATTTGGCAGTGTTCCATAGGTAGCCTGCAGATGTTTTATTTTGACTGACACAATGTTGAATTGTAGCTGCAAACATCTCTTTTGGGTTCATGGTATATGGTTATGCACCATCAATGTTCGCGATGCTGCTCCAGTAACAGTGTTGTAAATGATTGACAGATCACTACTTCTTTTCAACATTTAAGAATACAGAGTCTGGCATGGAATGGGTGAGTCATATTCAGTTCAATCTTCTTTTAGTTTTGAATCTTTCTAAATGAAGGAGAAAGAAAAGTTTTCTCTACAACATCTCATTATTAAGTGCACAGAACTTTTGGAGAATAAAGTTTCAGACGGCAACCAAACAGAACCAGACTATATTGAAGCTTCTCTCTTCAATTATTTTATTAGGTGACTTTAGAAGTTTTTGTGGGCAATTATCAGAAACGGTGTTATCAGAAATTTTCTCTACATACATTCTGAGAGGAAAAGACTAACTAGAAAAACACAATCTAAGTTGTCTATTAGAGATCAAGTAGCCACCACTAAATCAAAGTTACCAGCCGGGGTAAGCGAACAGATGGATTACCTTTGAATGTAATAGAGCTTGCTAAAGCAGCTTAGCAACAGCAGATTTTTCAGGATAATTAATCCAAGACTTACAAAGACAAATATTCAGCACAAGTTCCCTTCTGGTGCTTGAACAATATGGAGCCAGGCAAGGTCTCATTTGATCAATTAAACCACTCTCTCAACAAAGTAGAGTTCTGTTTATCTTGGCATCTTCTCATTCAAATCTCCTGAAAGAGGTAGGTGGCTTATCACAGGGAAAATATTCCAAAAAAATAATCCGCCTAATTTCCAAGTTCTCAAGATAATCAAATGAAATGCCTGAGAATCTGTCCTCACAATCCATTCTGCTCACATGGAGGTCACTGATGATACATCCATGTTCACCATAGCCAAAGAATAATTGTGTTCCACGTAGCTTTCCATCATCTACATGAGGGATAACCTGATCAAGGTTTAAAAGGTGACAAGAAAAATAGGTTGTATTCAAGTTAACAGTTTTTTCCAATTACATTGGATGGAAGGACCAAGTGTCATAATTTTAAGTTGTACAGGACCAGGTCAAGGTTAGATGTCAGGATGTAGTTTTTTTTTCCCCAGAGAATAACAGACTCTTGCAACAGGTAAATGCCAATACAGTGAATTCCTTCAAGTGAGAGATGGACCTGTTTCAGGCTGGGCACAGATCACCTTTTAAAAAAAACATTTAGGTACTGCAAGGAATTCAGGGCCAGAGTGATCTCCTAGACTTCAATCACCCTGGGGGCAGTTTCAGGGAGGAATTTCCCAGGTTTTCCCCTCCAAATTGGCCTGGGTTTTTCTCTCCCCCATTATTGCTCTTGTTATTATTGCTCCATTGTCTTCATGAGCTTCAACCTTAAACAGATCGGGTGGAATCATGTGCATTTAATCAAATGGGAAGGTGGTGGGCAGAAAACCCGCCACCAGCCCACACCCGCCCTGATTAAGTCTCTGAGTTCATTAAGAGATTTAAATGATGTTGAGGAGGGTGGTTCTCTGGTTAAAAGGCACTCAGTGCCTCTATCAGTGATGAATCGAGGGGCCAGGTATCAGGAAAGGGGGACCTGCTGAGAACTTCCCCACCCTTAGCCTTGCGGCTGACCCCCTCATCCTCCTCCTCCTCCTCCCCCTCACCTTTGAGCTCCACCCTGCAGCCCCCCACCTCATGCTATCACTCACCTCTGGTCTGGGACCCAGCATCAATCTTAGGCCTCAGAAAGGTGTCTCCCGGGTGCCACCATCCCGGTGGCACTGCTGTTCCATAGAGCTGCCGGCCTCTGATTGGTCAGCAGCTCTTGGTGGGTGGCGCTCTCGCCCCCCAGGGCCCTTGACTCTGGGTGAGGGCCTGTCAAATGCCTGAGTGGAACAAGATGTGGTGGGCCTTCCCGAAAAGAGATGACACAGGGCCCTCGCCAGCTCTCCAGCCAGCAGCATTGCCACACAAGATTCTGCCGTCGACAGTCAACCAACTTCTAAAACAGCTAATTAATGTAACTTTCGCTTATTTTAATCCATTTTTCTCAATACTTTAATAGGAAAAACTTTAATCTTCACTTCCACTTGAGGTTTACTAACAATTGTACTAATACCACATAAATTTATGAACACAAAGTTGCACCTACAAGTTTTACATTTCTTATAATTTTAAGGGTTTGCACAAGGTTCCTCTCGACACTTTGTCTATTGAAACAAGTAGAGTGAAAGTACCAGAATCATCGTTGTCCTTCTCCTCTGTACTGTCTCTCAATATCCTTTCCAGAGAGAATGCTCCAAATTGCACACAATATTTAAAATGTCACCTTAGCAGTGAGTTATACAGGCTTCTAAAATAACCTCCTACTATTTGAACAAGACTTGGACAGCACTCTAAAGGAGTCAAAATACTGTTGCAAGCGCTGAGTGGCCAAGAGCAGCAAGTGAGCTTAACAGTGTGTGTCTCCATTTTATTCCTGTCAAGCTTCAATTACTTAATGCACAATAAGGGACTGTAATGGCTCATTGGTCTAGGAGTATGATTCTGGCTTAGGAGTTCTCATTGAGTTAGTGTGCGAGAGGTCCTGGGTTTGAATCGCGGACAAGCTCTCGTGTTATTAATTGTCGTCTAAGTTGCTGGGGATGCTTCTTAGGAAAAATAATATTTGTAATAGAAAGCAACAATTAATTAAGTGGGGCTGGTAAGTTTAATGGAGTATTTACCCAGTTAAACTCCCCCAAATTATGCATAATTGATATCTTAACCATGTGTAATACAAATCAAAGGGATTTATTAAAATATACAAAATAGCTACAGCCTTCCAGTGAAGTGTTTAAAAACTGTATCTTGGGGCAGAATTTTATGGCCTTGTTTCACCAGGGACGGGGCCCTAAAATGTGGCGAGACATTCTAAACGCCATTGAACATAAAATCCCGCTGTCGTAAAATTCTGCCCTTGGTCTCATCAGAGAACCCGAGGTATATATAACCATGCTCTAGCATTACATGGGCATTTTATTTTCTTTTACAATAATTAATTGGGACATTTTCAGAAAGCAGGGATTAAAATGTGCTGCAGATGTCTGGTTAGAATTGCAGTCTAAGTAGACAAAACAAATATACAACAACAGCTAGCTGGCACAATTTAAGGTGATAATTCAAATTCTAATGGTTCTAGAATAAGCAGCACTCAGAGATTGAGCTGAAGCCCAAAACCTTTATTTCAAAATCACTTGTGCTTTCCTTTTTCCTGTTAGGTAGTAGTTCAAGTATGACGAACACACGGACATTTCCCACCACAGAATGTTTGTCAGTAAACTATACGTAAAATTAAACCAATTGTCATGCACTGCTTCAAGATACATAACAAACATTCTGGATTGCCAGAACTAAACTACATAGTACATGTTATATAGAGAGATTTCTAGATGTGAGTACAAATTTCATTAAGGGGCTTTAATGGCACCATTCATATCCATGATATGTGTGAAGTCCAACATTATAAAGAAATTTTCTTTTGGCAGTCCCTCGAGGCAAGGAGGGCACTTTGCCACAGAGATAAAGAGTTCTTGTATCAGGGGCTCATATATTCCAGTTTCAGTTTTAATCAATGGTTGCTAAGTAGGAATTGTGTAGTACTATTACGGAAATTTCCGAATTTCCAAATTACTAATTGATGGTTCAAGGTTCAGCCAGAGATAATTAAATTGGAATGAAATATAGATCGACTCTGAGTATGAGGTTGGACCAATTTGACAAAATTGGTTCCACTTCCTTTATTCAATTTAGTTAACAAATGGGTAATTTTCAGGACATTATTGAGAATGAACGATCTCTTGTCTCAGTATCGAGTAAACAATAACAAGCATCACATATGTCTTTAGATGGTAGATTGCATACCTGTGTATACAGAATATTGGAACTGTCTCATTTATCTCATTTTAAAAGTGACATGTCCATAGGTACTTTGGAGTGATATATGGGATATGCATTGTATGGCAAATGTGCAATTTATATGGCTGTTCTGTAGCATCTGAGAGATTGAGAATTACAACTAACACAATCTGACTGCAAATCTAACAGCTTTTATTAGCAAAAAGCTTAAAACTTGAAGAGTTACGAAACAGTTACCCCTAAGTAGTCAATCAAGGTTGACTGCAGGAGAATTGGATCTGGTCTGACTAGAACTGATCCTCTTTCAGCGGGACTTTTCTATTTGATGACCTCCCTCCAGTTTGGGCAGCATGGTGAGGAGGTAAGTGTTATTTATCCACATTAAGTATACTGCATCAATTTAAGGTAATGATAGGTTCTCTCACCTCAGCTGATCTGGTAAGGTCACTAAGCTTTTCCCTGCGTTGTGTCAAGGAGGAGGTAATCACACTGCTGGCTAACACCAACCAGGACTGAAGAGGGAGCCCCTCCTCTGCCATTTTTATTCCAAAAGAATCTCATTGACCCCAGTGGAGAACTGGGTCAGTCCTTCCACGCATTGTCTTTCTGTTTACAAAAGCTTGTCATCTCCCAAGTTTTAATAAAAGCTCTCAAGAAGAGTCATACGGCCTCGAAACATTAACTCTCCACTGATGCTGCCAGACCTGCTGAGCTTTGCCAGCGTTTTCTGTTTTTATTTAATAATCACAATCTCTGGCCCTTCAAGCTGTTGAAAAATATAAAGTCCTGCTTTTGAGAACTATCATTGAACTCACAACCACATGCTGGAAGCTTGGGTACAATATTTAACTTAGACTGACTCCAGTTTTATGAAGAGAGGTGTAGGAAGTGAATTCCAGAGCTTAGGGCCTAGTGGACTGGTTAAAATTAGGAATGCACGAGAGACTAGAATTGAAGGCATACAGAGCGCTTGGGAGTTTGTCGAGCAGGAGGATGTTTCAGAGATAGGGAGGGGTGAGGCCACAGAAGGATTTAAAAACATTACTACTGAGTTCCCCAGTAGAGCTCCGATGCCTTCTGTCTACTCAAAGAAAACCAAAGTATGCTCCAAACTGATTCAAGTTACCACAAAACTAATAATTACAAGATAACTCAGTACCAGAGCTCCTCATAGGTTGAGGTAAAAATGTCATCAAAAATGTAATTTCGCTTTCATTATTTCTCATGATTTTCCTAATTTCTTATTAAATTAGTATTTGCATAAGATATTGACATTTATATTTAACCTTATAAAAGTGTACCTATTTTAGTGTCAGGATATAAAGTTTATTTTCCATAGAAGTAAATAGAGTCTACAGCACAGAAACAGGCCATTTTGCCATACTGGTCTGTGCCAGCATTTAATCTTCACACAAGCTCCTTTCCTTCACCATTTAACCCTATCAGCATATTCCTCTCATTCCTTTTTCCATTATGTGCTTATCTAGGTTTCCCTTAAGTGCAGATATGCCATTTGCTTCAGCTATTCCATGTGGTAGCAAGTTCCACAATCTGCCACTCTTTGGATATAGAATTCCTGAATTCCTTATGGATTTATTGGAGACTGTCTTATATTTATTGGCACTAATTTTGGTCTCCTACACAGATGGAAGTAAGCCTATTAAAGTATAATTTTACAAAGCTCATAGGCCCAGATCTTCTGGTCTCTCGCCCATCTACCACCCTATCCATCTGCCACCCTACCTACTCACTATCCTATCCATCCGCCACCCTACTCATTCAGTATCCTATCCATCCACCACCCTACTCATTCAGTATCCTATCCATCCGCTACCCTACTCATTCAGTATCCTATCCATCCACCACCCTACCTACTCACTATCCTATCCATCCGCCACCCTACTCATTCAGTATCCTATCCATCCACCACCCTACCTACTCACTATTCTACCCATCCACCACCCTACCTACTCACTATCCTATCCATCTGCCACCCTACTCATTCAGTATCCTATCCATCCACCACCCTACTCATTCAGTATCCTATCCATCCACCACCCTACCTACTCACTATCCTATCCATCCGCCACCCTACTCATTCAGTATCCTATCCATCCGCCACCCTACTCATTCAGTATCCTATCCATCTGCCACCCTACCTACTCACTATCCTATCCATCTGCCACCCTACTCATTCAGTATCCTATCCATCTGCCACCCTACCTACTCACTATCCTACCCATCTACCACCCTACCTACTCACTATCCTACCCATCCGCAACCCTACCCATTCACTATCCTATCCACCTGCCACCTTACTCACCTGCCACTTCACCCACCTACCACCAACCCACCTGCCACCTTACCCATTTACTACTCTAACAACCTACCACCTCATCCACCTGTCACCCTACCCAACTATCAGCTCACCCACCTGGCAAACAACCCATTTACCCGCTTAGCTCACCCACCCGCCCACACTACCACCCTATGCATTCACTCATTTATCTGCTCACCCAGTCATCCATTCACTAACGTTCACACTAGATCTTTAAACTTACCATACGGCAATAAGTAAGAAGGGGTCATGTCCTGTCTTCCCCCTGACACTATAATGCTGCGATGTTGTTCTCTGAGCAGCGTCAAGGCATGGAAAAATTGGAGCAGAGTGGCAATTCGATGATGATTGTCACTCCGCAGAAGATCTGGGCCAGAAAGTCACCTCTCAGTCTTCTCTTGAATAGAAAAGAAATCACAGCCTGTTCAATCTTTCAAATAAATATATCCACTCAGTTCTAATATTACCCTTGTAAATCATTTTTGCATCTTCTCCAGTGCCTCTATATCCTTTTTATAACATGGAAAGCACAATTATGTACATTACCCTAGCTGTGGTCTCATCAACTTTCCAAAAAATTTTATCATAGCTTCCCTGCTTTTCAATTCTATCCTCCAGAAATGTTGTTTACCTATTCTGACCTGATTAACATGTTTCACTACTTTTAGTGATTTGTGTCTTGTTCTCCTGGATCTTTTTGCACCTCTATCCTATTTAGACTCTTATTATCCAAGTAATATGTACCCTTCTTATTATTCCCTACAAAATATAACACCTCATACTTATCTATACAGAATCTCAGAATGGTTAAAGCACAGAAGGAGGCCATTTGGCATGTCGTGTCTGCGCAGAATTTCCGAAGGGGAAGTTTACCCAGTGTCACTCCTCAGCCTTCCCCCTGTAGACCTGCACATTCTTATTTTCAGTTAATAATCCAATTTCCTCTTAAATGCCTCAACTGAACCTGCGTCCACCACACTTTCAGGCAGCGCGTACCAGGTACTAACCACTCGCTGCGTGAAAAAGCTTTTTCCTCATGTTTCCATTGTTCCTCTGGACATTTAGCTTAAATGTAACTGTGCCCTCTTGTTTTTGATGCTTCTACCAATGGGAACAGTTTCTTCCTATCTACCCTGTCCAGCCCCCTCATGATTATGAATATCTCCATCAAATCTCCTCTCAGCCTTCTCTTCTCCAAGGACCAGCCTCTCCAATCCATCCGCATAACTGAAGTTCCTCATCCCTGGAACCATTTTCATGAATATTTTATGCACCCTTTCTAATGTCTTCACATTGTCCCTGAAGCTTGGCATCGTGAACTGGATACAATACTCCAGTGTTCTATACCAGTTTAACAAAACTTTGTTGTTTTTGTACTCTTTGCCCCTAACAATTAAGCTTTATTAATTGTATGCTTTATTAATTCTCAACCTGTCCTGCCACATTCATTGACTTACACACACTTATACACTCAGGTTCCTCTGTTCCCGTAACCCTTCAGAATTGTCCCCTTTATTCCATATTGTCTCTCTGCTTTATTTTATATTGTCGCGCTGTACTGAAATTCGTACATGATGTTGCTCAATTGTGTGGTAGGCAGAACATCTTTTTGGACTGGCAGCTGTTGTGGTTCTATGGGCAGAGTTTTGCCCTTGTCGGGCGGGCTCGGTGGGGTTGGGCAGGGGCAGTCAGGACCGGACCGCGATTTCACACTGGTGGGCCAGTTAAGGCCCGCCCAGCTTGAAATGCGAGCAGCAGCGCTCAGCGCTGCCTGTGTGGGCGGGTGAGGGGATGAGCACGAGCTTCGTGTATGCGCGAGTGCGCGCGCTTGGAAATCTCCCTGAGGCACAGAGCTGCCTCAGGGAGGTGAACAGTTTTCAAAAAAGAATAAAGATTTTAAAAATGTTATAAAACATGTCCCTCATGTGACCCTCTGTCACTTGAGCAGGGACACGTTATAAATGAAATGTAAAATGTTTAATTTTATTTTTAGTTGCTGTTGGAAACCTCATCCCGCCTGTGGATGAGATTCCCTAAAAAGCGCAAAGGCCGCTTGGCCTTTTTGCCCACCCACCCACCGTAAGGTGGGACAGGCAACAAAAAATTTAAGTTAATTATCTTTCTAATGGCCTTAATAGGCCTTTTAATTGTCAGCGGGCGCGCTCCCAATTCTCGCTCGCGCCCGCCGACCGAAATATCACGCGACTGCATGTTGACATCGGGACACTCACCCGACGTCAACGCACATCATTTCATTTTACACTCAAGCGGGTTGGGTGCGTGCCCGCCCACCGAGGGAAACATCCTGTCCTATGTCTACTTTGCACAAACTCGTCAATCTCACACGGTGACTGGTAAACTATATGTAGGTCCCATTTATTTGAAGATACAAAACAGGATGTCTCAGCAGACGGATCCACTTTATAGATTCAGCAACTATTACTCATAAGGACAGCACAGCTGCGATTCTACACACACACACACACACACACACACATACACACACACTACTAGCTGCTAGTCACATGCTGCTCCAAATCTATGTTACTGCTCATTTGCATATCCCCTTAAAGTGATATCATAACATCCCCTTTTTATTCCAAGACCTACATACATTAAGAATAAAAATACACACACAGTGGGGTGGTGGTGAAAACAATTCACACAAAAGATAGGTCTCTGTTTAAGAGTTTATATAAGCGTGGCTTACTGTTCCTCCTGGATCTTACAATGGTATGCCCCTCCCGAGAACCAGACTTGTCACTTAGGTGATCGTGGCTTGAAGGCGCATTGATATCCTGTGTTTAATCAGAATGTTGACTGTTTTCGTGGTGGTCTTCCACAACTTCACCTTCCGAGTTCATCCTTGGATGTGGTTCAGATGCAATTGGACTGCCGGGTTTTATACAGTTGTACGAACACTTTAACTGACTCTTTTTCTCCTTCATGTCGCCCCTTCAGTGTTGCGACCTCATAGGATCTGGGCTTATTGCACACTTTGGATACTTCTGTGGGTGGCCATGTTCCTGGCTAAGATGTATGACCCAAACCTTCTGTCCTACGCACAGAATTGCCAGTTGTGCACCTGCATGTCTTCATTGTGCTGTCTTCATTCTCCCTTGATTTTTAACAAGTTTTATCTGTATCTCTGGGAACTGGGACAGGTGATCGCTTGGCAAGGTTATCCTAACCTGCCTCCCGAACATCATTTCCACTGGTGGTGGTTAGCCCATATCTAAAGGTTTTGCCCTTAAGTGTAACATGATCCACCCTGACCAGTGCTACATGGTCCCAGGACAGACCATCTGTGATAATATCCATCTGGTCTAGGACCTGATCCATCATTCCCAGAGGGCTGGTCTGTCGAATGCCTTCTTATCCTTCAATCAGGAGAAGGCGTTTGTCAGGGTGGATCACGAATATTTATTCAGGACTCTGCGAATGTTCCAGTTCGAGATGTGTTTTGTCGCCCAGGTCCGACTTCTGTACACTGCCACAGAGTGTCTAGTTAAGGTTAATGGGCCCCTGACAGCGCCCCTTCATTTTAGGAGAGGAGTGTATCAGAGCTGTCCCAATAATTATATTCTATTTGCATGGAGCCTCTCCTGCGCCTCTTGCGGAGGAGGCTGCCAGCATTGGTTCTCTGTGGACTGAGTGTGAGCGTAGTCCTTTTGGCTTATGCTGATGATGTGCTTCTCATGTTCACACACCAAGCTGACTTGTGGAGGATGCGTAAGTGGCAAAAAATCTGCTCTGAAGCGTCCTCCGCCAAGATCAACTGGGGCAAAAGTTCTGGACTCTCAGTTGGTCAGTGGCAGATGGACTCCCTGCAGGAGGAGATAAGGCCTTTTGCCTAGAGTACCACCAGTCTCCTCTACCTGGGAGTCCATCTTAGTCCTGCTGAGGAATTCTGGCCAGCGAACTAGCAAGAACTGGAGTTGAAAGTCACCACTCGCCTAGGGCGCTGGACTGGACTACTCCAAGTGCTGTCCTCTACAGGGGTCGTTTGTTGGCCATAGACCAGCTGATCGCTGCATGTTGTGTTACCGGCTGGACACTTTGATCCCTCCCCAGGCTTTGTTACAAAAATACAGAAGAGGCAAAATGACTTCTTCTGGGAGAAAAAGGATGCACAAGGTCACTGCTGAGCTCCTGTATCTCCGACTTAGGGAGGGCGGTCAGATGCTGGTGTGACTTCGTACCCAAGTGGCAACTTTCCGTCTCCAGACCCTGAAACAATACCCTCTACAATGAGCCCCCTACACGATGGTGTGCCCTGCTGATATACATCTTCCCCCCAGGCGCATGACCTCAACTATGGCTTGCAGTCCTCTTTATAGATCTGGAGGGGTCTCCATGTCTCCTTGCAGGAGTTGCCTGTCTTTTATAAGGAACGGATCAAAGTCTGGAACATGGGGTGGCCTCACGCTGGAGTTGTTTCCAATCAGGAGTAGCAGCTATCGTCAGGGAGCCACTGCTCAGGAATCTGCACCTCCGTCAGTATGGATTCTGATGGACGGAGGAAGAAAGGGCTCAGGCTGCTGGGGTGACCAGAGTCGGGGATGTGCTGGATGGTGGAGGAGTGAGCTGGACGATGCCGCAAGAACTTGCCAGGCCTGCGACTTTAAAAGCCTAGCTTGTGGCCAAAGCCATCCAGAACCTTAAAAGCAGTGATGCTCAAACCTGACAGCACTCGTGGCGTGGAGGTGGCTGAAATGTGTGGTGGGCTTCCGTCGGAGCTGACCCCTGCTCAGACGGCATTTAGCACTGGTCCTGTGCCCCGACACCTCCCTCGGTGTAGAGGGGTTTCCTGTATGGCTTGCTGCTGCTTGCCCTCCACTTCTTTGCCTTCCTCCACCATCAGGACATGCTGTGGTGTTCTGTCCTGCTGTCTGGCAGTATCGGAGGTCCCCAGTGGGGGGGCTGTCTACTTGGGAGTCCTCCCTTTTTACATCAGGGACCTGGCATGGAGGGTGTTACACGCAGCAGTGCCATGCAACTGTAGGTTAAGGTGGCTCATGGACTCCCAGGCCGCATGTGTTTTCTGCAGCCAAGGGGAGCTCCATGTGTATGTACGTTGCCAGAGGTTGCAGCCCCCTTTTCATTATTTGAAGGGGCTGCTCCTTAATTTTTGGTTGCACTTCAGTTCCATGCTCAGTACGGAGGGGTCGGGGAGGGAGGTGGACCTCCCCGTATGCCTGCTCCTGGGCCTAACCAACATGGCCATCAACAGGTCCTGGCAGCAGGTGGTCGAGGGAATCATTCAACCCAACTGCCTGCTTCCCTAGCAGCCTTGCTCATGGCCAGGTGGCCCTGGAAAGGAAGCATGCAATGTCCACTGGTATGCTTGAGGCCTTCTGTGACCAGTGGGCACCACGGGGGCTGGGGTGCATCATCACCCCCGTGAGTGATATTTTGATTTAATAAGTAAAATCCCCTTTTACATTTTTATTTTAGTTGCAGTGCTCCACCAGGGGCTACCACCTTCTCTCAGTCATTGACTTCTGTTTACTTTATTGGTTTTTGTTTTACAAAAAAAGTGTAAATAGGGGATAGCTGGGACACTGGGTGTGTGGGAGGAGAGCTCTGAGACTCTGAGTCAATAAACTCTGTCTATAAAGAAAAGCTCTGTTCTCGATTTCTGCTTCACTAACTGGCTTGGATCCTATTAACACCTGGATCAGGGCAAATCCCAGAACTTGAATAAATAGAGCTGAGAAAGTTAATCTGACCTACATTTCTTTCTGTTGAAGACAAGCAGCTTGTTGTCATCAGTGAATGTAGATTTTGGTCATGTTCTTCTTTGGTTTTTCCCATCACCACAATATCATTGGCAATACATATGCATCCAGGAATATTTTCTTTAATTCTGTCCATAGGCTGCTGGAACAGGCCCTGACTGATAGATAAACCATAAGGTAATCTCTGGAAGCAGTATCTTCCAAATGGCGCCCTGAATATAGTGACTTCTTGCCAAATGAACTGACCAATAACTGTGTTTGGTGACCAATTTGGAGATAACTTTGTTCCTGTGAATTTGGGATCCAATTCCTCTAATGTTGGAATCTTGTGTGGGCACCTCTTTAGAGTAAGATTTAGACATTTTGGATCCAAGTATACCTGGATTGTGCCACTTTTTTTCAGACAGTGTTGGAACTCCACCAGTCAGTGTGATGATGCATACGACAAATAATGCCATTTAGCTCCATGTCATCCAAGTCGCTCTGAAGCTTCTCCTGTATGTGTATAATGCACTTTCTAGGAGGGTCAATCTACGGAATTACATCTTCCCTGAGGTGTAGAACAGCATCACCTCTGAAGTTTCATATAACTTCAAACCTGTCTGTGTACATCTGTTGTAGGTGATGGGCTGACACACCGGTAACTCTGCTACTGCTGATCCGCTTGTGTCCACCAGGTAGAACATTTGTGGTTTCCATGCAGACTTGCCATAGCTGCATTTCAATGTCAATGTACCAATGCAATGAATGGATGGCCCACTGTATGTAGTTAGTTTGTGTGTCATAGGTTGTATCACTGACTTCCAATGATCTGGATACATGTCCTTCAGGATTCTGACTGGTAAGTTCATACCCTTTCCCATGCTGACTGTGTGTGTGTGTGTGTGTGTCTTTTCATCAAGCATATGATGTTAATAATAGCTAAAGCCTCTGTTTGACTTCATCCACACATTGTGTCACATTCACAGTGAGGAAAGCCTGTTCACTTCCCAGTTGATTTTTCCACACTTAACCTTCGCCCTGGTCTGTCTGACTGCTAACTTCATGTATGTGCTTGCGCTAATGTGGGTTTCTGGTCTCTGGCATAATTCCTGGCGTTGCTGCCAGCATGATGTTCAGCTATATATTATTGAAACCTCTGGTCACACCTCCAGAACCAGATTTCCTACATAAGTGAGGCCAATGTCCTTTTACACCCCATACCTCGCAAAGATCTTGGAACACAGGATAGCTCTGCGGTGGGTCCAGCAAACTTGACTTCCCACATGACTTGCTTACTTTCTGCACCTTGGCTACTGCAGCAATACTGGTAGCTGCACCTAATGCTTGCAGGTGTTGTTGTCCAGCTACAAATGCTTCATATTTTTACCGTCTTTTAGCAGTGTGTCATTGTTGTGACCTTTCTTTTTCTCCAAAAGGTCTTTTTGGAAGACTTTGATTGGCCTCGAAACTATAACCAGCTCCATTATGCGTTCAGACAACTCAGCTTCCAAAAACTTTCAGTCCTTGACCTTATCACAGCACCTGCTGATGAACTGATCAATTGATTCTGAAGGCTGCTGTCTGTAGGATATCAGCTCCAAATGGCGAATTCTGAAGTTAACTTTTACACAAAGCTGATCCTCAAGCATGTTCCATAGCTTAAATGGGCCCTCTGATCCTCCTTAGACAGGCCCAAAGTGTTGCCTCTAAGCAACCCCTTCATTTCCAACAGCTATTTTAATTTTCACCATTTGTTTATCCGGTTCTGTGATGGATAAATCTAAAAAGCATAGTTCCATCCTTTGTTTGAAAACCCTAAACTCAGACAGGACATCTGCGGCCTTCCAATTCATGCTGGGAAATTTGGTGGTCACCTTCCTGATGTGTAAGGGATTTTTAAACTCTCGACTCTGTGCAGATTCACCAGTGCAGCTGCTGTGTTTGTTTTGTCCTCTTCCCTCAAGCTTTTGGCTGCAGTTCAGGTTTTCCTTCCGTTTTGCACGCTTTTGTCCTTTGAGCGGAAATGACGCCCGAGGACATCATGATGGCCCTTCAACTTTTACTGCCCAATTCAAAACCGACTTGCTGCTTGGGTTAACCACCGATCTGGCTAGTCCATAAAATGCGATACTCGCGGTTCTGCAAAGCACCGCCTGTGGAGGGACTCTGCCTCCTGGAGTTTCAATGTACATATAGCCTCTGTTTTATCAAATCTCTTCTGTGGCTCATCCTGTGGTCCTCAAATTCACATCGCCGCCATCACATTGCATTTCTATGTCTGCTCTACATAAACTCATCAATCTCACACTAGGGCTGGTAAACTATACATATGTTCATTTTATTTGCAGATACAGTACAGGATGGCTCAGTAAACAGAGCTACCTTATGGATTCACCAACTACTATTCTCAAAAATAGCACAGCTGCAATTCCTACGCACACACACCACAAGCTGCTTGTCACATCCTTGTTACTTGCTCATTTGCATATTCCCTTAAAGTGATATCCCAACAACAGCAGCATCCTATCAGTGGAAAATACCACTTATGTAGCCACTACATAGGTCTCCTAACCTGTTCTTCAAATTTGTGAGATAAGTTGCCTTTCTGGGGTGTTTTGAGTAGGCTGTGTACTTTTCAGGTCAGAAAGTAGTGGCCTTTGGCCTATTTATGAGTTTGTGCAATACATAGTGAACAATGATCTGATAGGGATAGCTTTGATGCGCCCTATTTCTATGTCAAGCTTGCAAGGTGAGCAAATGCTGGGGTCCTGTTTACATGGTTGCTGTTTTGGGGTATGGTGCAGACACTATGATGTAACGTACTCTAGGTATCTTGATATCTTGAGGCATATGGAGAATGTTTAATGTTGACTAAGCACTGCAAAGCATTTTGGCAATGGGACATGTCAAATAATACCATAAAGGGAAAGGAAGACTAAACAATTTCTTCTTACTAACCATGGGATTGGTTGTTCTCTGTGAAAAGCTGATAGTTTAATATAAACAAGGCTAGGCTTCTGTCATTTAAAAAAATAATCTTGTTGCTTGTTTTGACATTGTGATTAATACTGATTCCATTTCAGTTGACTAATTATTGGGGTCTGTGTAATAAAGGGCCTTATAGGAGGGTAAGTGCTTTGTGAATGATGAAATTGTACTAATTTAAATCTTTGAAAGATAGTTGAAGGATATAACTATTGAATCAATTCATGATCAATTGCAACCAGTATGGTGGGATGTTGAGCTTAATTAGAGTTTAAGGCAGAGTGTAGCATACTAGCCATACAGCAAAAATATACAATATACAAGTAGCGAATACCGTTCCAAATCGGGCAGGTCGGTTGGCATGCAACAGCCCTTCCTCCGTCTCCTTTTCGCATTGTCCCAAGAGTCCTTGACTTCTTGAATGCCTCATCAGTATTTAGCCAGAGACCTCCTTGAGAGTTCTGAGCTGTCTACTGCACTGAGCTCTCCCAAAATCTCTTCCTTTATACTTTTTTTCAGGAATGGACCTGGGAAAATTATTGGCAAGGCCTTTTTGTCCTATAAAGATTTACTTTATTTTGAAATACCCTATAAAATGTTGAGGTCTTTGTCTAAATCTTAGGTTGAAAAGTTTGCCTTTAACGCCAGCCACCAGCTTCTTGAGACACCTCACGTACCTTCTGGCCTTCATCAATCAATCTTTTACCTCATCCTTTGCTTATCTCACCCTAGGCTGTTCCCCATTGCCAATTCCATAACTCTCTCAAAAACCACCCTCAGAGACTTAATTGTTTGTATGGGCCCGTTAGTGAGCTGTTCATAACAGCTAACCAGTCTATCTATTCTAATTCCTTATCAAGCTGTTGAACCATAATGCTGTTCACTAAAATAACTTCTATTCTACTTTCACATACTAAATAACCTAGGTTCCAGTCTGGAATAAACAAGTTTGAATGAAAAGTACAATGCAGTTTTGTTTAAATATCTAATAGTTGCTCTCCCACTAGGCCTCATGTTTCCATGAGCCTCTTTTCAGGCTTAGTACTGCTGTCATCATCTAAGAACAAGCGTTCTACTGATATAAAAGCAAAAAACTGCGGATGCTGGAAATCCAAAACAAAAACAAAAATACGTGGAAATACTCAGCAGGTCTGGCAGCATCTGCGGAGAGCAGCACAATTAACGTTTCGAGTCCGTATGACTCTTCAACAGAACTAAGGAAAAATAGAAAAGAGGTGAAATATAAGCTGGTTTTTGGGGGGGTGGGGGGGTGGGGTGGTGGAACAGGTAGAGTTGGATAGAGGGCCAGTGATAGGTGGAGATAATCAAAAGACGTCATAGACAAAAGAACAAAGAGGTGTTGAAGGTGGTGGTATTATCTAAGGAATGTGATAATAGGTGACATTAAGGGTAGAAAGCAGGACCAGCAAGGTACAGATAGCCCTAGTGGGGGTGGGGTGGGGGGAAGGGATCGAAATAGGCTAAAAGTCAGAGATAAAAAAAAGGATGGAAATACATTTAAAAATAATCGAAATAGGTGGGAAAAGAAAAATCTATATAAATTATTGGGAAAAAAGGGGGATCGGAAAGGGGGTGTGGATGGAGGAGAGAGTTCATGATCTAAAATTGTTGAACTCAATATTCAGTCCGGAAGGCTGTAAAGTGCCTAGTCGGAAGATGAGGTGCTGTTCCTCCAGTTTGCGTTGAGCTTCACTGGAACAATGCAGCAGGCCAAGGACGGACATGTAGGCATGAGAGCAGGGTGGAGTGTTGAAAAGGCAAGCGACAGGGAGGTCTGGGTCATGCTTGTGGACAGACTGAAGGTGTTCCGCAAAGCGGTCACCCAGTCTGCGTTTGGTCTCTCCAATGTAGAGGAATCCGCTTTGGGAGCAGCGAATGCAATAGACTAAATTGAGGGAAATGCAAGTGAAATGCTGCTTCACTTGAAAGGAGTGTTTGGGCCCTTGGACAGTGAGGAGAGGGGAAGTAAAAGGGCAGGTGTTGCACCTTCTGCGGTTGCATTGGAAGGTGCCGTGGGAGGGGGTTGAGGAGTAGGGGGTGATGTAGGAGTGGACCAGGGTGTCCCAGAGGGAACAATCCCTGCAGAATGCTGCCAGAGAGGGTGAAGGGATGATGTGTTTGGTGGTGGCATCATGCTGGAGTTGGCGGAAATGGCGGAGGATGATCCTTTGAATGCGGAGGCTGGTAGGGTGATAAGTGAGGACAAGGAGGACCCTATCATATTTCTGGGAGGGAGAATTAGGTGTGAGGGCGGATGCTCGGGAGATGGTCCGGACACGGTTGAGGGCCCTGTCAACCACCGTGGGTGGAAAACCTCAGTTAAGGAAGAAGGAAGACATGTCAGAGGAACTGTTTTTGAAAGTGGCATCATCAGAACAGATGCAACGGAGGCGAAGGAACTGTGAGAATGGGATGGAGTCCTTACAGGAAGCGTGGTGTGAGGAGCTGTAGTCGAGGTAGCTGTGGGAGTCGGTAGGCTTGTAATGGATATTGGTGGACAGTCTATCACCAGAAATTGAGACAGAGAGGTCAAGGAAGGGAAGAGAAGTGTCAGAGATGGACCATGTGAAAATGATGGAGGGGTGGAAATTGGAAGCAAAATTAATAAATTTTTCCAGGTCCCGACGAGAGCATGAAGCAGCACCGAAGTAATCATAGATGTACCAGAGAAAGAGTTGTGAGAGGGGGCCGGAGTAGGACTGGAACAAGGAATGTTCCACATACCCCATAAAGAGACAGGCATAACTGGGGCCCATGCGGGTACCCATAGCCACACCTTTTATTTGGAGGAAGTGAGAGGAGTTTGAGGAGAAATTGTTCAGTGAGAGAACAAGTTCAGCCAGACGGAGCAGAGTAGTGGTGGATGGGGATTGTTTGGGCCTCTGTTCGAGGAAGAAGCAGAGAACCATCAGACCATCCCAGTGGGGGATGGAGGTGTTGAGGGATTGGACGTCTATGGTGAAGAGGAGGCGGTTGGGGCCAGGGAACTGGAAATTGTTGATATGATGTAGGGTGTCAGAGGAATCACGGATGTAGGTGGGAAGAGACTGGACAAGGGGATAGAGAATGGAGTCAAGAAAGCAAGAAATGATTTCCGTGGGGCAGGAACAGGCTGACACGATCTGTCTGCCAGGACGGTCCTGTTTGTGAATTTTGGAAAGGAGGTAGAAGCGGGCCGTCCAAGGTTGGGAGACTATCAGGTTGGAAGCTGTGGAAGGAAGATCTCCAGTGGAGATGAGGTCAGTAACAGTCCTGGAAACAATGGCTTGATATTCAGTGGTGGGGTCATGGTCCAGGGGGAGGTAGGAGGAAGTGTCTGCGAGTTGACACTCAGCCTCTGCGAGGTAGAGGTCAGTGCGCCAGACAACAACAGCACTACCCTTGTCAGCAGGTTTGATGACAATGTCAGGGTTGGACCTGAGAGAACGGAGTGCAGCAAGTTCAGAGAGAGACATGTCAGAGTGGGTGAGAGGAGCAGAGAAATTGAGACGGCTAATGTCACGCCGACAGTTCCCAATGAAAAGATCAAGAGAAAGTAAGAATCCAGAGGGAGGGGTCCAGGTGGAGGGAGAATATTGGAGGTGGGTAAAAGGATCCGTTGAACGGGAAGAGGACTCCTGCCCAAAGAAGTGAGCACGGAGACGAAGGCGGCGGAAGAAGAGTTCAGCATCGTGCCGAGCCCGAAATTCATTGAGATGAGGGTGTAAGGGTATGAAACTAAGTCCTTTGCTGAGCGCTGAACGTTCAGCGTCGGAGAGGGGAATGTCAGGGGGTATGGTGAATACCCGGCCAGGGCTGGGATTGGAAGACGGGGTGGGGACAGAGGGACAGGCAGGGGTGGAGGGTCCTGGATGGGCGTTGGTATCAATGAGTTGTTGGAGCTTGCGTTCCTTAGCACCTGAAAGAAAGAGACAAAGTTTCTTGTTGAGGCGTCGGATGAGACAAAGAATAAAATGAAACTGGGGGCACGGGCAGCTTAGAAATAGGGTGTAGCGGTGCTGCTGGAGGGAGAGGTCGAGGTCGTGTTCATATGGCGGCGCATGGCACTGAGTGTGGATCTCAGGGTGCGATCAGAACAGCAGTCCGAGAAACATTGCATGGCCCAAAGATACCTGTAATCCTGGGTGGGTTCAAGACATGAGGGATGGAACTTTAGTTGAAATCCACATGGGGTAAGTTGGAGACGGAGACAGTCACTGAGGAAGGGAATATGGCTGTGAAAGTGAGTTTTAGTAAACACCTTGTCAAACACCAGGAGAGAAATGGAAAGCAATGAAGGTGAACAAGGCAAAAGAGAGAGACAGAAATTCTACTGATTTGTTTCTATGGATATATATGCAGACCAAAGGTGTTTCTAATTTCTAACAAATGCAGAATAATTTATATAATATTGTGCAATACAATGTACTAAATGTAGAGTAAATGGTTAACTTCAGAAGGGCCTGGTACTGGTGTAACTAGCAATGTAACTATGATATAATGTCACATGAATAAGAGGCTGTGATCTGGTGGGAAGCAGAAGTACAACCTCGTGTAGAGTACGGAGATGTAAATAAACAAGAATGGTTTTTACAAATAAAACAGCCTATGGTAGCATTCTTAGGGTAACTGACAAACCCTAAAGACACCCCATCTAGATCCTTAACCCAAGGTGAAACATGGTGCAACGGACAGAGTGTAAAGACCCAGGAAAACTCCAAGTGAAAACTGCAGTCCTGAGAGACTTACAAATTCTTGGAAAAAGTTCAAGAAGAAAAAGGTTGAAGAATTGAGAATGGTGCTTCATGAGTGCTGCAAATACAAGCAGACATATAAATCTAGAATCCAGCATCGGTAAGTACAGATCACAATCTACAAATGAAACTACTGAAGCAGCAATATGTCCAGAGCTTAGGACAAACACAGAGTCGACATTACCGGTGCCATAACCTTTCCGAAGCACTGAAGGCCCTCAACAGACTCAAAACTGGGACAATTGGGGGAAGAGATTCTCCAGATACAGAACAGCGTCAGGTTTGCATAGGAAGAAAGAGAATGATTAGGCCAGTACTTTACTCTACACAGTGGGGGCCATAGCAGATAATGTTAATGCAAGGCAGTGTCAATGAGGCGCCAAGCTCATTTGAGGAAGTCCTCCAGGCATGTGATTCATACTTCGCTGTTCAAAAAAATTTGATCATTGAGTGAGCAAAATTTATTAAGAGGAGGCAAAAAAATGGGTGAATCTGTGTTCTTATTTATAAATGACCCATACAGACACATGGAGAATTGTGACTATGGGATCCCCAGAGATTAATTAATACATGACTGTATAAAAGTTAGGGTCTGTGATGGAACCCAATCAGACTTTTTGCCAATGATACAAGATTTAACTTTCACAAAGGCAGTACAAATAGCATGACAGACTGAACTTAGGAAACAAAACAAAGAGATTGTTTGTGGGGAAGGTGACGTCCCTTGCAAAAAACCAAGTGAAGCCATTCAGTCTGTCAGGCAAAAAATAAAAGGTACAGTGAAGCAAAAGCATGCCAATCACCATCTTGAGATGCTCTCGGTGTGGCAGGGAAACCCTACACAAGCGGGAAGAATGTTCAGCAGGGGGAGCTGAGTGCCACAACTGTGGGAAGTTAAGACATTTTAAAATAGCCTGAAGATCCAAACATCCTATAGCTCTTAGGAAGAAAGAAATAATAACAAAACCAAGTAAAAATCTCAAAGTGCAAGAGCCAGAGATAAAACAAACAACCTTCCTAGGAGAAGTTAACAAAACAGAAAGTAATAGCTGGAGCATTAAATCAGAAGTTGATGGTTACCCCAGAATTCAAGACAGACACTGGCGCAGATGTTTCAGTATTATCTGGTGAAGTAAAATGGCTTAAAAAATATCATGTTACAGCTATCCTCCATTCAGTTGTGAGGTCCAGGAGGGACAACATTAAAAGTAATAGGCCAACATTTGGCAAGATTAAGATACAAGGATAAAGAAAATATTGAACCCCTATAGTTAGGCAGAACCAGGAGTCATCATTATTGAATTGAAACATGTGCTTATGGTTGAGGGTGATTTACAAGGTTGATGACATTGCTGACAAGCACTCTAGTGTGGTAGAAGTGTATCTCTATCCCTATTTTCAGGCATAAGAAAGCTGAAAATACAATGTCATGTAACCTTATGGGCAGATGCCCTTACCCACTCTTAGGCAAAGTCGAAAGCAAGATTGAACACATTTTATAGCAAGGGGTAATCTCTCCGGGAAGCATACCTACAAAATGGTGTTCTGGAATGGTCACAGTACCAAAGCCTAATGGTTCAAATAGAATCTTGACTTAATTAAACAAGTCAGTAGAGTGTGAGATCCACCCAATCCATCAATGGATGAAAGTTTCACCATCTAAGCAAAAAAGCATCCTCATCACAAAATTGGATGCTAAGAGTGGCTTTTAGCAGTTGCCTCTGGACAAAGAATCCAGATTGTTGACTGCTTTTATCACTCATTTATTATTGTTTTAACAGGTTACCATTTGGAATTGCTTCTGCACCTGAAATATTCCAAAGAACAATGTCCGGAAGGCATAGAAGAAGTAATGTGCCATATGGACAACATTCTTGTACTCGGCTCATCGAGGGAAGAACATGACTATCAAGTGAGAACAGTCCTCAAAGCCTTACAAGAATCAGGTTTGACATTAAATGACAAATGTGAATTCGCAAAACCTATGATAAAATTCTTAGGCCACATTGTGCAAGGCTTCAGGAATTACAGCCAACCCACCGAAAACCAAGGTTATTCAATAGTACTCACAGCCTAAAAACATCACAGAATTACAAAGATTCCTTGGGATGTTTAATCAAGTCCCTACCAAACTTGGTGGAAATAAAAGAGCCGTTAAGAAAGCTGTTGAGACAAGGTCAACAGGTGTGTTGGAATTTGGGCCAGCAAAATGCTTTTGATAAGATCAAAAATCTCCTACTTTCACCAGAATTTCTCATGCACTATGATCCAGAGTTGCTAACAATTCTAGCAGCAGACACTTGGGTGCAGTGCTGCTTCAAGTTTAAAAAGATGGACAAAGAAGACCAGTTTATTATGGCTCAAGATCTCTCACACAACAGAGAAGAGGTATGCAGCCATTGAGAAGGAAGTATTCGCAGCCACGTGGGCCTGAGAGAAGGTCTCTGATTATGTCACGGGATTAAGGTTTAAAATTGAAACCAATCACAAACATTTGGTAGATCTTCTTAACCTAATTGCAAAAATGCCACCTAGAAGTCAATGTTTTAGACTGAGGCTGACGAGATACAATTCAGTTACTGAGTGCATTCAAAGGAAGTACCAGACGACAACAGATGCATTATCAAGAATACCAGTTCAACGAGTCAGGCTGGAAGATTTAAATTCTATTGAGGAAGTGGAAGCATTGGCTTCACTTATTACTAAACACTTTCCAGCTATTGAGAAGAGATTACAAGAAATTAAGCAAGCACGACAACAGATTAATGGGTGCAATAAGATAAAAGAGTGTTACCAGATTGGATGGCTGGATTATACCCTTAACAATCCAATACTTTGCCAATACTTCGAGCAGAGAAATCATCTCACAATCATGGATGATTTCTTAGTTTTCAATGAAAGACTATTCATCCCTATATCACTTTGACTCGATATTCTCCAGAAAATCCATCAAGGTCACTTGGGAATAGTGAAACGCTGAGCAAGAGCCCAGCAGTCAGCCTGGTGGCCAGGCATCAGTCACTCACGAATTGCCTTATATGTGAATAGCCAGCAGCAGAGTGAACCACTGGCACCCTCCTGTTTTCCTTTGAGGCCATGGCAGCACCTGGGAATGAATTTATTTGAGTTTAAAGACAAAGTTTTCATCATCGTTATTGATCACCGGTCCAGATTGTTTAAAGTAAGTAGACTGCATAACACCATGACAAAGGCAGGCATTACATCACTAAGAAGGATCTTCATGACACATGGCTTCCCGGATGATGTGGTGTCAGACAACAGATCTCAGTTTGTTAACGAGCTGTTCTAAAGCTTTGTGCAGGAATATGCTTTCATACACATGACTAGTTCACCTAGATGCCCTCAGTCGAATAGAGAAGCAGGGAGAGCAGTTGGAACAATCAAGGATTTGTTAAAAAAAGATGAAGATATTAACTTAGCCCTTCTTAACAATAGAAACTCACTGCTAATAAATGGGTTCTCGCCATCTGAACTATTGATTGGAAGACCGCTGTGAACACAGCTTCCAGCTCTACAACAAAACTGACAACGTAACGTTACCT
Organism: Cetorhinus maximus; assembly: GCF_964194155.1. Taxonomy (NCBI): domain Eukaryota; kingdom Metazoa; phylum Chordata; class Chondrichthyes; order Lamniformes; family Cetorhinidae; genus Cetorhinus; species Cetorhinus maximus. The sequence goes on along the minus strand of NC_135880.1, from coordinate 207,956,279 downwards.
CAGATGATTGTGAGAAAGTTAGGAAACGTGAGGAGCAACAAAGAGACAGTCAAGCTCCTAATTTCAACTTCAACCACAGGGCCGGAGACTTGAAAGTGCTACAGCCCGAGGAGAGAGTGTGGAATGAGATCAACAGAGAGAAGGAATTGTAATAGAGAGAGCTTCACAGCTGAGATCTTATAGAATTGAGACAAACCAGGGAAATATCAGACGGAACTGAAGAGCCTTGATATCATTAGGAAGGAAGCCAATGGAACCTTGGACATACTATTTAGATCCAGATGGAGACATACAGATGGAGAAATACAGCCTTGTGTAGAGTACTGAGATGTCTATAGATCTGTAAATAAATAAGAATGGTTTCTACAAAATAACAGTCTATGGTAGCATTCTTAGGGTAACTGCCAAACTCTAAAGAAACTAGGCATCTAGACCCCAAACTCAAGACAAAAGACGAAACAATTTACTTTTAGCTCAGATGAGGTGGCTGCAGGGGACCTAACTAATCTCAATACCCCTGGATTTCAGAGGGTATCCATCAGGTATTCCTGATCATTATCCAGTAGCCTCTGCTAAGAGTGCTCTAGGTGTTAGAATTAAACTCAGCTATATGCTTGCCATGACTAACTAACCCACTCATACTAATTGTGCAGGCTCCCTATGAAGAATAGTGATTCGGATAAGCTGCCCAAGGACTGCTGGATATTTTGGTACCTTTAGGATGGGAGGGGAGGGAACCAGCAGAAGAGCAACTTACATTTGATAATTTGCTGCCAAAAATGCTTCAAATGCGGTTTCTCTGGCCATCAGATAATATCATTTACCTTCTTATGAGGGAGTGACATTCCTGCATTGATTTTACATGAATCGGGAGTAAGTCTGCCTTTCCTCCATAATTAATGACAGTGCAGGAATGTGTGGTTCTGAGAGGTGCAGTCATAGAATGAGTTTTTGTCAACAGATCATTAATTAGGGAAAATAATGCATTCTCCCCCTTCTGCTTAAAAGCAGCATTCTGCCCTATCTCACACTCAATCAGATTTGTTACCTTTTTACTTAGGCCCCTGCAAAAATTCTGCTCAACATGCTTTCTGTGCAGTCGTAAATAAAAATTCATGTTTGGGATATTTATGGAACTCTGCCAGGCTCCACCCACTGCAGCCCTGATTTACAGGCCCACACAAGCCACAAGAGAGATTGCCTGCTGGAAGCAGAGCCTCACAACAGTTGTGCCTATGATATACAGGATCGCTGGAAAGCATTGAGCTTAAGGTTGATTAAGTCTGAGGGGCGGATGACATTAATAAATCACTTTACTCTTGTGTTTGATGATGATGTCGTCATCGGAACCACTCAGTTGAATTGCATCCCTGAACTTGCTGCCAGCAACTCATATCTCATGGTGGATGTTACACTCACAAAGTACTAGATTACTCTGAGACAAAGTTCACAGCATCTAAATTACAGCACCTAGACATCCCTAACTGTGTTTACTGTAAGGATGTGAGCAAGTACCCTATGTTTTGAGCAATAGCCTGACTGATTGTGTATGTGAGTCTATGAATTACAGTAGCTGTGTTAACAAATGGCTAATGTTACAGAAAACTAGATGACTGGTAGTTAAAAAAGAGTCTCATCAATCGTCTGCTGATGTCTCCGAATGCCAGTTCAGTTATAGAGCCATTCACTGAAGAATAATATTGAAATTCTAAAGCAAAATCCTTGTCAATGCTGGAAATCAGAAATAAAAACAGAAAATACTGGAAATACTCAGCAGCTGGGCAGCATCTGTGGGGAGAGAAGCAAACCTTGTTTCAGGTTAATGACCTTTCATCAGAACTGGAAAATGTTCGAGGTGCAATGGGTTTTAAGCAAGTACAGGGGCAACGGTCGGAAAGGTCGGGGAAGCGGATGTGGGGGGAAGAACGAAAGGGAAGGTCTGTGATAGGGTGGGAGGCAGGAGAAGGTAAATAACAAAAGGGATGATGATGTAAGGCAAAAGGAGATGGTAACAGAACAAGAAAAAGAAACTAAAGATGGATCTAGAGGTGGTGTAAATGTGAATAGCAGAAACGTTACCAACAGCTGCCATCCACAATAACAGGAGCAATGATTATGATCTGAAATTGTTGAACTCAGTCCAGAAGGCTGTGAGGTGCCTATTCGAAAGATGAAGCGCGGTACCTCAAACTTGCATTGCACTCCATTCGAAAAGTGTCAGAGGCCAAGGACCCAGAAGTCAGAGTGGGAGTGGAGCAGAGAATTAAAATGACAGGTAGCTGGAAGTTAGGAATCACACCTGCAGACTGAACAGATGTTTGCTGCAACATAATCACCCAGTCTTCATTTGGTCTCATCAATGTAGAGGATGTCGCATCATGAGCATCAACTACAGAATATCAAATTGATAGAAATGGAAGTAAATCAGTATTTCGCATGGGCAGAGTGTTTGGGGTCCTGGACGGTGGGAAAGGAGGAGGTAAAAGGGAGGTGCTGTATCTCCTGAGCTTGCACAGGAAGGTGCTGTGGGGAGGAGATGGTGTTGGGCGTGTGGCCCCCGGGGGTGGAGGGTGGGGGGGTGGTATTGAGTACACCAGAGTGGCATGGAGGGAACGACCCCTTCGGAATGTTAAAAATGGAGGGAAGGATCTGTTTGGTGGTAACATTGTACCGGAGGTGCTGGAAATTATGGAGCATGGTCTATTGAATGGTGGGGCAGGAGGTGAAAACAAGGGAACCTCTATTGTGGTTCTGGGAAGGAGGAGAATTGGTCAGAACAGAAGATTGAACTAAATTGGAGTGGATTTTTCCACTCATGGTGTTTGGGTGGGCGATATAACAGAAAGTCAGTAGGCTCCATTACAGGTGTGCCACACTTCCTCACCTAACTTCCCCCTTGTGTTCCATCTTGGTGTTTCATTATGTCACAATACTAATAGAGGAAAATCCGCCTTGATAACTGCAGAAAAAATGGACAGAATCTTCCGTTCTGAAGTTTACATTCGGTGGTGGGTGCAGAATTAGGAGTGAGTCCTGCTGGGGGGGGAAGGATGGTTGACCATGCGCAATCTTGCACTGGTCAGCTCATTAACTATGCATCCATGTGGAGAAAAACGAATCACACGGCCGGAGGGGGGCAGGAAGCTGCCATTCCCGCCGTTACCTTGCGGGTTCAAAGGTGCGGGCGCCCTTGTTAAAGGGCACCCGGACAGCCATTCACTCACTGCAGGCCAGGACCTTCAGTCTGGATGTCCGTAATATCCCAGAGAAGAAAGCAATGTGCGGCCCCATGGTCCATTGAAGTTTTCCTGGAGATTCTCCTCCAGGCCTCCAACAAAGACCGGAGGTGCTGTTTCCCAGGGATGGCAGCAGGATGCCCTCCCATCTGACCACGGCAGCCTGGATGGAGGTTGAAGTGGAGGTTAGTGTCAATGGGCTGCAGTGCAGAGATGCCCAGCAATGTAGGGAGAAGGTGAATCTGCTGCACTTTACCAGGGTAAGTATACGTCTACTCACTGCAAACTTACACTCATAAGGGCATCAGGCAGTCTAAGTGTGTGAGTGCACAGGGATGTCACACAGGAGTTTGGCTTGCAACACTCACCAGCAGATGGGACATCTGAACTGAATGTGTGCCAGACACCTCATGCTTTCAACCTCATATCACAACATCCTCTGTCTTAATCACTTACTGGGGAGGGCTCAGCAGCTGCCATAGGCATACATGCTCCAGAACTGCTCATGCAACCATTGGCATGACAATCTATCCTTCTGCCTTTCTGCAGGAGAAGAATGTCCACGGCATGTGTGAGCATTCCCAGACTAGAGGTGGAATTCCGGACATCAGAGTCCTCAGCCCTTTTGAGGAGATGGCTACAAAGCTGGGAGGAGCAGGACCGTACCTGTACTGAGGGCCAGATAGGACTCCCCCAGGAAGCCAGTGAGGATGCCTCTTGTCTGCAGTTGTCAGCGGCACCCACTGCGTGAGAGATGCATTTGATTAAGGAACCTGCTTTATCAATCACTAAATCTTTATTCTCTCCATTCCAGGCATCAGAAAGAAATGGGGGAGGCCAACAACCCAGACCAGCCACAGCCCCTGCCCCAAACCCACCTCTGAGGAGGATGCCTCAGGATCATCAGAGGATTCACAATCATGGCTTATACCTGCATCCGCCACCAGCGCAGACCTTCACCTCGGTGGGTCAGGTTCTAGAGTAGGCTTGGGGTCACTATCTGGTGAGCACATCACTGACACGGGTTCACAGCCAGTGGAAGCAGTGACAACTGAGGCCTCTGACACTAGGAGGACAGCTGGAGACCAGGCCCCTGATGAGCCCTATGCAGATGTCGAGCCTCTGGACTCGGCCCTAAGAGACCTGCTGGAGATGCAGAGACAGGCGGGGGCACATCAGGCACAGATGACAGAGGCCATGTGTGGGCTGGGCCAAAGGCAGGAGGAGTCCATCCACATTCTGTGTGATGTTGTGGGTCTGGCGTGTGAGTGCTTGGCTGCCTCCATGGTAAGGGTGGCGGCCACCTTGGAGATCCAGGTCCAGCAGAATGCACAGTGGCTGCCGGATATATGCACGGACCTGCATTCCGTTGCTCCAGCCATGGGTGCAATGCAGCAGTGGCTAGGCGAGAGGGGGACGGGGCACCTCGACCTCCCTCGAGGTGCCCCTTATCCTCAAAGAGTCAGGGATGTGCCATTGGGCACCCAGTGGGAGAAGGCACGCCAGCCAGACAACCCAAGGCTAGTGACCCCATCGCCTCCAGCAGGTCAGGCTGAGGAGGTTGCACTTGCACCTGTGCGGGAGACCCTTAGCAGGCTGGGGCCCTCTAGGCCTCTGGTGAGCAGAACACGCACACCCAAGTCATTCCAGTCAACAGAGCACAGCAGTCATCAAGCTACCTCCACCTCAGCTGTGGACACCAGGGCTGCACTTAGGTGTAGTAATAGGAAATAAAATTTCAAGAAAGATTTAGGGCACAAAGGTGGCATAGCTGTTAATATCTATCGCAATTGTAAATATATGTATAATTGCACCGTGTTTTTGCTTGTTGTATTCTCAACATGCTGCTAGTTGCTGAAATAATCACGTGCATTTAAGGACATTGCATTTCATTCCCAAACACCCACGGGTGATGTGGGCCTAATCAATCACCATTTATTGTCTCGCATCATGTGTTGTGTGAGGTATAAGGACTCTGAACTGTGTAGGAGGCATCACTGTTGAAGTTGAGGTTTGTACAAATCTGGCCACCCAGCAGGTACTGGTGACCCGATTAGGCTCCCTCTGAGAATGCTTTCTGAGCAGCCTCTGCAGCCGCCACCCCTTGCTGCTCTGGCCGTTGTTCCTGGTGCTGGGCCACCCTGCACCAGTTCCTCCTCAGTGGCACCATGGCCAGCAAAAGCCATCATCAGGGTTGCCTGATGTTCTCTGTGAACACATCACAATGACCAATGTGGTCATCTCATTGTTTGAAACTTGCCCTCTGCCCCTGACAAAATTCAGCCAATGGGAGGGCCTGTATCTAGCATCGGTCCACTGCTGGGAGCCACCTTGACACACACACACCCAGCATGATGCCCAGACTCGAGGACCACAGATGAGAGCTCCTCTCATTCAGATATCCATGTGCATGTATACACACTGCCCGGACCGGAGTCTGGGCACCCTCCCTCAGACACTATTGAGCTGCCCTCCAAAATCCTTGAGACACTTTTGGTCCTTGCCATCATATACATAACACACAACCACTTATCTGCCATCATTATCCGGATACCTCGATGTTCCATCATGGCACGTTTGGAGCCAACCCCATCTGGGCCCTGTGGAGCTCCTCTTCCCTCTCCCACTCCGGCCATCCCTGCCTCCATTAAGAGGAGGTGGCCTTCAGCTCAAACTTCACTGCTGCTCCAGACCTGGCTGGAATGAAGCAAATTTCGATTAAATGGCTTTACTCCCCCATGGCCATTAAACTACCGATTCTCATGGTAGCAGAGCTGCCTCCGGAATAGTCTCAGGTTTCTCAGTTGTGTTTGGAAACGTTATAGGTCAGTAACTAATGCGCTTGATATTGGTGGACAAACATTCGTTTGACACAAGCTAACCTCTCTGCTGAAGAGGGAGAGAAACAGTATTAGTCATTTACTAACTAACATCAGCAACAGTCATTTTAAGCGAATGTTGGGTGGATCCTCCCTGTCCCATTAGCAGCGGGAAGCATGGTGAGTGGGGGAAACTCAATTTGGCACGAGGCCAAAAATCAGTCTCCCAAAATCAGGATGAACTTTTGGAATTCTGTTCTTGGGGCTTTAAAGATGCGTTAAAAGGTGAGTCAAGCTTCCCAATGAACAATGGCTGGAAGCCCTTTTGTATGCATTAGCATGCCATGCATATTTATTAAAAGGCCGCCTTGCTGGAGTTAAGTTACCCTGCCAAATTATGCTCCCCGCCAGCGAGAAGTTAGAACGTTCACTTTTACGACAGTATGGAACTGGTGTGCACCTGGCGAGGTAGACTTCCTCCATGATTAATAATGAGTTGCCTCTGCGTTGTCCTCTGTGGGGAGGCTCTGTAACTGCCAGCCTTTGCTTGAGACCAGGTGGTAGCAGTGGAGGATGATCAAAGGAAAGTAGGCATAGCGGGGGAGGGTGGAGCGGAGGCTGGGAAAATGAGGGAAGGATAGGGCAAGATGTCAGGGGATGGAGAGTGCAGGCGGCCTGGGGAGGGTTGGCACAGGATGTCCAGGGAGGGATAGTGCAGGCTGTCCGTGAGGGATGGCGCAGGATGTCCGGAGAAGAATAGTACAGGCTGTCCAGGGCCAAGAGAGGCTGATCCACTCAAGCGGGTGTTGGTCATGTCTTTGGTTGGGTGAGTGGCTTTCTGGGTACTGAAGGTGGCAGATGGAAGCCTCTAATAGGTGGGGCCATGAATGCCGAGGTTTGTGTCCTGAGGGTTAAGAAGTACTGGAAGGCAGGGGGCATGGTGACGGTGACAGGGACAAGTTGGATCTGGAAGGGTAGGAGTGGCAGGGTCAGGGTTGTTTACTGCAGGATTTCATGGGGGCGGTCCTAAAAAGTCAGGTTAACCGTGTCCGGGGAGGAATGATGCAGGATGGAAGGGATCAGAGTCAGAATGGGCACCTGCACTTGGACAGTTAGGGTAACGGGGGAGAGCAGGGATAAAGGCATCAAGTGTTATGGGGTCAAGGGTAACGGTGGGGGGGGCGTGGGTGCAAGGTGAACATGAGGGAGATGACGGATAATGTAGTGTAGGTGAAGGTAGATGGGGGGAACCTGGTGGGTGACAGGGGGAGAGTAAAAGGTGTTGGGCTTTCGTTGATAAGATATGCACACCATTGTTTAACACACAATGTCGCAAAGCACTTGCATGGTGTAACCCAGGATTTGAAGTGGGAGGAGGGTCTTCAGTGGTGGGTGGAGTTACTTGTGGGCTTAGTCGATCAACTAAAGGGGCACCTGATAAATATTTGTCAACCGGATGGAGAGCTATGCTCAGGTGCATTCTCATCTCTATGGTTAAACCCCTACAACAGCAGCAGCATTCCTCCATAATTCGTGGGCCTCATTGCAGCATTATTATTGGACAATTCAAATTCCTTTAGCGCCTGAACAATTTTGAAATATCAGGAGTGAACAGTGCAAAACAAAACAAGGTTATACTGAAAAGCTTTATCAATATTGATTGTTGTTATTAGTGGACAAGTATTCATTCTAAATAGATTAACATCTCCATTAAAGTTTTAAAGAATGTCCTTCAGGTATGTTAAGCATTTACCCACTGACATCTTCAGCAGTCATTTTAAACTGGTATCATTTGAAGTTTTCTGGAGTCATTAGAGAAGACTTTGCTCCTATGTAATGTTTTAGTATAGCTGATCACCAAGGTAGACAGAACATCAGACAGGGGCAAGACATAACACGACCTTATGTCCTACATCCAAATGTTAGAGGAGGAAAAGCTTTTCAATCTAATCCATTGCAAAGGGGAGTTGGATCCTCACTGATTGACCAAGTAACAGAACTGACACTAATACACAGAAGCTGACAATTGATGTGGCTTTTTTTATATACTACCAGCCATCTAGGTTTCATAAAACCTTAAAGAGAGGTGAGAATTCTTTGAGCACCAGCTACATGGTAGGCAGCAGTGTTAGTTTTTGATCAACAAATATATATTTTTTGGAAATGGGGGGAGAGAGAGAGAGACAAAAGCAGTGAAATTGGGCGTGGGTGGGTGGAGACACAAAACAGCCAGTATTTTATTGGCTGCCTGTTATATGCTTTGTCTGATATTCAGCTCAGTTGAGTACAACAGAACAAGATATCAGATGTAAAAACAAAAAGCTACTGCGGATGCTGGAAATCCAAAACAAAAACAGAATTACCTGGAAAAACTCAGCAGGTCTGGCAGCATCGGTGGAGAAGAAAAGAGTTGACGTTTCGAGTCCAACTTGTTCTGTTGAAGGGTCATGTTGAACTCGAAACGTCAACTCTTTTCTTCTCCACCGATGCTGCCAGACCTGCTGAGTTTTTCCAGGTAATTCTGTTTTTGTTTAAGATATCAGATGTGTCCTTTACTGGAGAATAAATGCCATTACACCTGTTCTGTTCCCTCACCAATGTCCAATTTTGCTCCTTCTCTGTTTCTCTTTCTCCCTCTCTCCTTCCAACATCTTAGCCCCATTAGTTTCCAGGATTATTACTCCCTGTCTCCTCTTTCCTTATGACTGCATAGTAACCATCAGAAGTGTTGTGCTTAATAGATTATTCTGCAGCTGTACAAAAATATATTCCTGTAAACTGCAATTCCCTATTGTGACTTAGCTGTACCTAATGGTAGCCAATTATTGCCCTGTCCTGATTTGTTTCTGTAGAAAGAGTAATGTTATTGCATTGTTTTACTTGCTGCTTTAAAAGTCTTCCCTCTCACTCTGCTGTGTTCGGTGCCCCACAAACCATACAAAATGGAGATGTCCAACTATATTGTGGGGAGGCTGAGCACTCTAGAAGGTGAGCAGTGGACCCTCTTAAATCTTTCGCTGCTTCCACTTTTAAAGCAGAATATGCCACCAAATTGGTTGGTTGTGCATCTGCACGTAACGCTTAATTTGCTATCTGAGGCTGTGTCAGGCACGGACAGACATTTGAATAAAATAGGAATTAATTGCTATTGCCACAACCTCCAGCTTGTTAGGAAAGTGCATCATATCGTTAAATGTCATCAGTACTTATATTCACTGGGATTCTGGTGGTAATGGTGGACAGGAGTCTTCCTCCTAACCAATCTTTCCGAAATTGGTGATGAGTCAGCTAGTCAAGTATGTGGCCTCCCAATGGAATGCTTGATGCTGATTTATTTTGTTTTCACCTGTTGGTCTATTTGGCCATATTGCGTCTTACCAGTGTCTTTCTCTTCTGTTGCTTCGAAGCCTTCATGACAGACCGAACACAAGGCCACACCACACTTGTCCAGCTGGGAGGCAGGAAGACAAGAGGTTCAAGATAAGTTAGGCAAGGAGCACAAATAGCACCATCTTCCACATCTCAGGACTCAGACTTCTGTCAAATGAAAGTAGCCACTCCTGAAAGAAATCTCTCATCTTTAACATTTTCATCTCCTAGAAGAAAAGGCTTCCATCATGAAGGAGGAAATTAAACTTAATCAAGAGCTTACAAATGTCAATCCCAAACATTTTGACATAGAAAGGAATTGTCACTTAATCCGTGGCCTGACAGATACCTGAAGCCTACAGTTGTATCTCACAGTATTCAGTAGAATAGAAATGTTTCAGACATATTCGGGTTGCTATTAACTTCATTAACCATTGTGGGCAGGAGGAGGCTGGGGAAGCAGCGTGGTTAAACCCTAAAAAAATATGGACTGTGTCCCCAACCCTTTACGTGGGTAACCCAGTTACAGCAGCAGCTAACATGTCTTGGAGAGGAAGGATATTTTATTGTCATATTTAAAACAGGTCCCCAAGGTGCAGTTGGGAACCTGATATAAATATAACAGCTGCTGGCCAGGTTTCCCAGGGCTAGCGAAAGCCATTGGTTCCAATATTAATGGGGGAGGTGGGCTGAGACCCAACAAGGTAAATAGGCTCTTAACCTCATCCGAGGTTTGAATTGCCACCACAAATAATGTACTGACTGGAAGTGGGGTTGGGTTGCTTAATTCCAAATTTTTAACCTCTGACCCTCTCCTGCCGCTCTGGGATTGGTGGTGGGGGGGTGGGGGGGTGGTGATGCACAATCAAGGCCATTGTATGGATCAGCAGGAGTTTCCTCATACCAGAATGGGTATCCAAGCCTCGATCCTAACATGGAAGAGATGTGATACCTCCCCGCTCCCCACCCTCCCCCATCACCCACTACTTGACGCCAGTTCTCTCGCCTCAAACAACCTTGTCGTTTCTTTGGCTTAGGTACTGTCCAATGTGATGCATTTACTCATTGATCCATCAGAAAAGTTCCATCTCTTACAATACCATGTCATTAAAATCTTTGTGACAATTATACTTTCTGCTAGTACAACGAGGGACATTTCCTTTATTTACAGGCAACTTCTTCAATTTATTTTAAATGGAGTGACTACATTGAGTCAATAATTCCTTGAAAAAAGCACATTAAATTTAAGAACGAAAGCAAGAGATTGAAATTCCTAATGCCATCTAGCAGCAGCATGTACAAGCTTGCCTTACTGTTATGCATTTTCCTAAGTCTTTTACGCTGAGATTACATTTAAAAAGGACAACAATTTCCACCAAGAAGAGAATTTTGAGGATAGTCAGTAAATAATAGGCACCTTCTGCACAATATTAGAACTCGATTTGTGTGATAATGTTGTTTTACCTGAGAACCAATAGGTTTCAACTTACTGTGCAAACTGCTCTCTGTGGCCTTCATTAGTACCATCTATCACAGTCACAGGATTAATATATGCCAGTGAGCAGGAGGAGAGGCAATCTGTCTCTGCCGTGGTTGCACCAAGCTTGTGCTGGATCTTCTATCTGTCTGGGGTTTCAGTGGTATTCATCCTGTGTTAAAAAAAGAGAAAAAAAAATTAGAATTGCCTAATACACTTATCACTGTCAGCCAGGATTCAGTCCACTTCCTGTGTTTTTGTCTCCCATTTTCAACGCGGTGAGAACATCAAGTGACTCTTGTCCTCTCAGCAAAGATTCATTTTCGTTCAGCAGACGAACATTTGTAACAAATGCAAGGCCACTCAGGCAAGCCTATTCACGCATGTCTTAATAAATGAGGTGCAATTTACCAACTATACATTTTGTCTGTTGACATAAATGATGATCGGTTGGAATGTGCACCAAGAGACAAACAGCAGCTTGTCTTTCTTTCCAAAGCACTGAAAGCATGTGGTCTGACTGCCCTCTTGTGGTTCTTTCCTTTTTTCAGACTGTGATGTCTGCATTAACCAGGTCTTGACAAAAACAGGATGTCTCACTTTTAAATCACAAGTAAAACAATTAGGTTCTGTTATTTGCGTTTCTTCGGTGAACCTTTTGCTCCTCTCCTTCATGGAATTCCCTTTGGATTCAAAACCAACCATCATTACAGCCTTTGTCCAAAAATGGACAGAAGAGCTTAATTCCAGAGTGAGGGAGGCTGCTCTTGACATCCAAGCAACCTTTGACCTTTTGTGGCACTAAGGAATCCGGTAAAATTGAAGTCAGTAGGAATCAGGGGAAAACTAGCCACTGGCTGGAGCATTAATGAAAATACTTGTGTATCTTGGATGCTAATAGGCTTAGTCCCAGGACATTGCTACATGTATTCCTCAGGACAACATCCCGGACCCAACCATCTTCAGCTGCTTCATCAATGACCTTCTCATCATCATGGAGGTTGCAGTGGTCTCATTCATCATCATTCAATTCCATTCAGAATTTCTCAGATATTGCAGTAGCAAGTGCCCACATGCACCAACTGATCAGTGGCAAGTAGCATTTGTGCCACTTAAGTGCCAGGCAATGACCAAAGTTAGTATGCAGGTTCAGCTCATAATCAAGAAGGCTAATGGAATGCTATTCTTTGATACAAAAGGAATTGTATATTAAAGTAAAGATGTTATGCTTCAGTTATACAGGGCATTGGTGAGACCACATCTCAAATATTGTGCGCAGTTCTGGTCTCCTTATTTAAGGAAGGATGTAAATGCTTTGGAGTTAGTTCAGAGGAGGTTTACTAGATTGATATCTGGAATGAGCTTGTTGTCCAATGAGGATATATTGGACAGACTGGGCTTGTTTCGACTGGAGTTTGGAAGAGTGAGGGTTGATTTGATTGAAGTATATAAGATCCTGAACGGCTTTGACAGGGTGGATGTTGAAAGAATGTTTCCTCTTGTGGATGAGTCCAGAACTAGGGGGCAGTGTTTTAAAATTAGGGGTCACCCTTTTAGGACAGAGATGAAGAGAATTTTGTTTTCTCTCAAGGGGTTGTGTGACTTTGGAACTCTGCCTCAGAAGGTGGTGTAGTTGGGGTCATTGAATACTTTTCAGGCTGAGGTAGATAGATTCTTGTTAGGCAAGGGAATCAAAGGTTATCAAGGATAGATGGGATCTGGAAGTCAAACACAAACATATCAGCCATGATCCTATTGAATGGTGGAGCAGGCTCAAGTGGCCTACTTCTTCTCCTATTCCATATGTTCATATGTCCAACAACGGAGAATCTGGCCATTTCCCCTTAATGTTCAATGACATTACCATCACTGAATCACCCAATATCAACATCCTGAAGGTTACCATTGACCAGAAACTTAACTGGGCCAGCCATATAAATACTGTGGCTAAAAGAGCAGGTCAGAGGTTGGGAATGGTGTGGCGAATAACTCACCTCCTGACTCCCAAAAGCCCATCCAGCATTTATAAGACACAAATCAAGAGTGTGATAGAATAATCTCCACTTGCCTGGATGAGTGCAGCTTCAACACACTTAAGAGGCTTGACACCATTTAGGACAAAGCAGCCCGCTTGATTAGCACCCAATAGGCGTCCTGTGGTCAGACACATCACAATCTGAAACCAAGTGATAGATGCCATTTCAAACAGATGCTATGGATCTCTCATCAACTCCCCACAGATGCTTGTCACACTGTGAGCCAACCAGTCTCACTGAACTCTGTCTTTCACACGAGGATTTCTAATCTCTACTCTCCAAGAACTCGCTTTGGAATTTTCTCCCAAACTGATGCTTTCTCTCGGACGCCTTCCGCAAGGGTCCAGGGTTTCGAACTCTCCTTGCGATATTCCTCTCCTCTGGGTCACCATGTACATTCAAACTTTCTTCCTCGCACTCCCTCTCACTGACTCAGCCATCAGCAATACGCCACTGCTTCACATGCACCACCTTAAACATTTATTCCCTGCACCACTGGCACACGGGAGCAGCAGTGTGTACCATATATAAGATGCACTGCAGTAACTCATCAAGGCTCTTTTTTATTCTTATGTAGGATGTGGGCATCACTGGCAAGGCCCCCATTTGCTGATCATTCCTAATTGGCCTTGAGAAGGTGAGCCGCCTCCTCGAACCGCTGAGGTCCATCTGGTGCAGGTACACCCACAGTGCTGTTAGGAAGAGAGTTCCAGGGCTTTGACCCAGCAACAGTGAAGGAACAGCAATATAGTTCCAAGTCAGGATGATGTGTGGTTTAGACAGGAACCTGAAAATAGTGGTATTCTATATGCGTTACTAATAAATTCAGAATTCATAAGAAATTCAGAAGTGTCTTTAGCCAGAGAGCAGTTAAAATGTTAAATTGTAGTTGAGTTGAATATGTTATGCCCAGTAAAGGCATGTCATATTCATAACTTTAAATAAGGACTCTGTGTTTGTTATGATCCCAGCTGAGGTTACCACTGGACAAGCCTGATCCCAAGTTGGAACCCGGCTTGAGAGATCCTAACTTTTATTTTTTGTTTAGATATGTGGAGAGTGGCTACTGACAGAACCACTGGAATAAGCTGATGAACTTCTAACAAAAGAATAAAATATTTATTAAACAGGAAAACATGAACTATATTAGAATACTCCTTCACCCACAATTATGCCTTTACAGATATATACAGATTTGTAAGGATAACACAAGTAACGAAAACTATCTTATACTCTAATGTTAACAGTAAGTACACAGTCCATGTAAACCACTAGATGGCCTCTGGTCAGATACAACACACTCTGAAACCAAGTGACAGAAGCCACTTCAACCAGATGCTATGGATCTCTCATCAACTCCCCACAGACGCTTGTCACTCTGTGAGCCAACCAGTCTCACTAAACTCCATCTTTCATCCCAGGGTTCAATCTCCACTCTCCAAGAACTCGCTTTGGAATCTTCTCCCAAACCGACACTTTTTCTCAGACGCCTTCCATAAGGGTCCAGAGTTTCGAACTCTCCCTCTAATGTTCCTCTCCCCTGGGTCACCATGTGCATTCAAACTTTCTTCATCCACTCTCTCCCACTGACTCAGCCGTCCACAGTGCACCACTGCTTCACATGCCCATAGCAAAAAGTTACAGACCTCCGGCCATTTCTTTGGACCTTCTGGCCTCTTGCTTTAAACCTGTAGCTTTTCTTCCTTTAAGCTTGAAGCTTGGGGCCTTCCTCTACTCCTCACTCTTAATTTCATTTAACAGGGCCTTTGCCAGGTTACTGTCCTTCTTCGGACTAGAAGGTCTTCTTGGGACTTTCTCCTGTTTCTGGCTCACTCTTTGGCCTTGGGACCTTCCCATCCTTTTGGGGCATATGCTCTCACTCTGCAGTTCCCTGTCCAGTGTCCAGTCTCTCTGGAGTTCAGACTTCAACTTCAGTTTGGGACTGGCCATTTGTCCCTTCTAGGCTGCTTCTGCTAGCAACTGCCTCCAACTGAACTAAAAACTGCTTCTTCTGTTTTTTTTCTGTGTGTGGGTGGAGCCTGCCTCTTTGGACCCCTGTTTCTGGGCAACAGCACAATTTTTTCTACTTTTGTGTTTGCTTTAACTTCTATTCAGGAGTCATAAAGCTCATTAGAAATGCGGTTGTATAAACAGTTTTAGACCTGCCTCAAAAATGAAACTAAATCCCGGGTTTCACCTTATAAAGTGAAACTGAAACTAAACTTGACCTTCTCTTAACACACAAATACTGAAATACAAATCAAACTCAAACTTTAAAGCTAAAACCCGTTCCTAACACCCACAAATATAAATATAACTTTATCTAAACTGTCACTTATTTCCTAACAGTTCATATAGAAGTTTCTGGAACTGTCTTTTATCGAATATGGACACTGCTGAACTGATAGGGTGACTGCCAAGGGTCAGGTGGCCTTTTCAATTTCAACTCAGACTATCTGAAACTTCCGGAAAGTTCCTAAATGCGTCACCCTGGGTGGGGGCCTTCCCTTGGAACTGCCATATCAAATTAACCCTATCTGTGGAACTCAAATTGCTATTGTTTGGGATTTACCTAAAACATAAGTCCAGCCTCCCATGTCTCTGAGTTGGAACCCTAACAATGAGAGCTGGGCATAAATTAATTTATTATGAGTAAATGTAAAGACCTCATCCATTATCTCTATTGTATAGCAATGGCTTTCAACAAAGCCATTTTGAGTGGAAAATATCAGTATTGGTCATGTGACTGAAACTGGCTAGAGACAACAAGTTTTATCTGAAGACCCAGAAAGACCTGGGTAATCTTCAGACAACACTGCAAGAGACAACAGCTACAGAAAAAGGCTGTGTCATCTTTGCCTTTAAGTACCTGGAGGCTATACATCTTAAAAGAGCCTCCCAGCCTGATTCCAAGTCCATCTGTAAAGAAATTGGACCTCCTGATTTGAAAAGCACAAGTGCCTAACTTCATGACCTGCTGAACATTCATCTCTTCAAGGGAATCCTGATATCCGACTTCAGCTATTTGAACCCAACTGAACTACAATTCAACAGTGGAAAAAGGCACCTCACTTTATTGGGCCCACAATGACTGTTCTTCTACCATGATCCCAATACATGAACTATGAACTATTCAATTTGGTTTGCAAAGTATATTATTTCCTGTAACGATAGCTTTCTTGTGTGCGTGGAAGTGATTGACATAGTGTTTACAATTTCAGGATGCATGTTTAAATAAATAACCCTCTTTATTTAAACCTACAACAGCTTGCTGCTGTTATCTTAAATTGATCACACAGTTCAGGAGCTAAGAGCCAGACAAATATTCCTCTCCAAAACCACACTGAATACGGACAGTAAGGGAAAGGGTACAAGGGTTTCAGTTCTCTCCAACTCTGTCCATGATAAGTATCATAGTTGCATTTAAGAGGAAGCTAGATAAACAAGTGCGAAAGGAATGGAAGAATGTTGTAATATATTGTAAGAGCTGAACATTTTGTTATACTGCCCTCTCTGTTGGGGAGGTGTAAATAAAGTTGGTTCAATAATGGCTGCCTGCAGTTGAACACAGGTTAGTCTTACTCAGTGCAATACAAAACAGATATGTTGATGGGGTTAGATGAAGGAGGGTGGGTGGAGGTTCCTGCGGAACCTAAACTCTGGCACGGGCCTGTTGGGCTGAATGGCCTTTCCGTGCTAAAATCTATGAGAAAATAGCAGGAAGTTCACCTGCTAACCTGGCCAAAGTTTCCCATTTTATCTCTGTCCCCTTTTCTGATCATTGGCATAACCCTAGCAACTCTCCAGTCCTCTGACACTTCTCCTGTATCCAATAAGAATTATGATTCTGACCAATGGCTCTTCAATTTCTATCTTTACTTCCTTCAGCAAGCTAGGATACCGTTGGGATCAGGTGACTTACCGACAATCAGAACTGTTAATCATTTTAGTACATCTTCTCGATCTATTACTATCCTATCCATAAACTTGCTCTCCTATTTTACTGCAACCTTCACATCATCCACTCCTTTGTAAAGACAGATATTAAGGCCAGAATTTTCTGGTCCCATTGGTGTCAGGTCTCATTGTGGGGGTGGAGTGGGTCAATACGGCGCGATGGCCAAAAATCGGTTTCACTTCATCGTGAAACCAGTTTGCGATCGTCCATTCCACCCGTCATTAGCGGGCCACGTTGCCTGCCAGGAACCTAATTTCAATACTTTAGCATCTCATTATAAGTCCTGCTCGCCGGAATCATACCCCCACGCTGGATCATCCGGGCACATCAGTGTGATTGCACACCGACGTGTTTCATCACTGAGCATAAGCGATGTGCACCTGGTGAGCTGCACTTCACTCGGGACTTCGAGGTTTGTTTGCTGCATTGCTTCGGGCAGCACTCATGGTCATCAGCAACAGGCTTCGCAGGCAGCACTACATTACTTTCAGGGATGCTCACCAGACCAGGCATAAGGTGGGGGTGGCTTTTCAATTGCTGCAGGGCTAGGCCTTGCTTGGGGACAGGGGAGAAGTGGCCTCAGGCAAGGGAAGAGGTTGCAGACTGAGGGCTGTACTAGGGAAGGAGGGGGTGGGTATCCCAGGGTATGTGTGGGATACATGTTGATCTGTTCAAAAGGCCTCAAGAAGGTGAGGGCTGAGGAGGCAGTCTTCAGAGAAGATGAGGCCAGATAGACATGTGAGGGTATGTGTGTGAGAGAGTGAGTGGTGATGTCCCTTGAGCTGGCAGTAAGTGAGGTGCCAGTGAATGTGTGATGGGCTTGTGAGTGTGTGATTTTACCGTGATAAGATGGTTGCCTTGCCCTGGCAGCATGGATGAGATCATTCATCAATTTTCTGCATTGGATGGCCAGACTCTTGTGTGTAGCATTGGCACTGACCACCTCTGCCACTGCCTCCCAAGACAGAGCGGTAAGACAGATGGGCCTCCTGCGGCCAGGACAGGGGGTAGAGGACATCGCGGTGGGCCTCCATCGCATCCAGAAGGCATCCCATAGATGCGTCACTGAATTGGAGGGCTGCACTCTGTTTGGCTTTTGGGGCCATGTCCTAACTGGAGCAGTCCAAGGCTGCAAACATTGAGAATTGTGCACGTGGCTGCAGTTTAAATATGGTGCCCTGCGTGAAGAAGCAGTGAGGTAGCAGCGTGACGGACAAATTGGAGGCCGCCTGCCAACGAGACAGCGTGTTTCCTGTGTCTGTGTCATAATTAATGAGGTGGAAATGGGACAATGAGAGGTGAAAACCCACCATTACGGCTGGTGGGTAAAACGACAATTTTCCCGCCCGCCACCTCACTTTGTGCAAATCTGGGCCGATTCTGCCCTAAGTCCTCTTTGGCCATGTCCTCTCCCTTCACTTGAAAATTTCCTTTCGGATCCTTAATAAGCCCAAGATTTT
This sequence comes from Cetorhinus maximus, assembly GCF_964194155.1. NCBI lineage: Eukaryota > Metazoa > Chordata > Chondrichthyes > Lamniformes > Cetorhinidae > Cetorhinus > Cetorhinus maximus. The sequence continues at coordinate 207,937,924 of NC_135880.1, read as the reverse complement.
CCCTAATAAATCTCTTACAATTTGTATGTTTATAAAATGTTTTAGGTGTTAGAGTAATAGGCGAATGGTTATGTTAATGAGACAATGAGGTTAATGATATGTAAGCATGCCATCAAGAGTCAGATGACTAACAGGCTCGATGAGAGCAAGGCATAGAACAGCCTGTGTCCTGGAAATTATGTGCTTACCCTGGCCTTTGTAAATAGTTCCTAATAAATAGTTTCAAGAGAAACGAAATACTAAATATCTCAAATCTCTTATAGAATAAGCAACGTTTCATGAAGATACGGTAAAACAAAACATGGCGACAGATAGAAACATTAGGCTGCAATTTAACATTGCCTGCTAATCTTTTCTTGTCCTTCTCTTTGCCTCCCATATTAACTTTTCGAATCCCCTCCTGTACTACCCATAATCTTCCTGATTTTTAGCTGAGTTTTTCTCCTGACGTTTGACATAAGCCACTTCTTTTCTGTTTTATTTGAACTTTTATTTCCTTTCTCATCTGGCGTACATTCATGTTGATACTCTACCTCCTCCCTTCAAAAGAATGTACCTAGTTTGCAACTCAACTAGGCATTTTCTCAGTTTTATTGACCTCAGGTTTTCTCCACCCCTTGAAATGTTCTAATCTTTTAACATGTCAGAAAATGATCCAATGATCGGGGCTTCAGTGGAAAGAGGTTGCAGCCAGTGCAGAGGGAACTCATGCATGTAGCTGGATCCACATATCTTGGCTGCATCAATGGAGGTTGCTGGAGGCCAATAAACAACTGAAAGAATGTTTGGGTGTGACACCTCATCAGAAATGAAGCTGACACCAAGGATATCACGCTACCTTCAGTTTCAAGATGCTGTCTGACCTGCCCTGTATTTTCGGAAATTTCTGTTTTTTATTTCAGACGCATTATTTTGAAACTGTGCCCTCTAGTTCTGGATTCTCCAAAAAGGGGAAACACCCTCTCAATATCCACTCTGTCAAGACCATGCAGAATCTTATGGGAAGGATTTTTCCCTCGTCAGGCGGACTCAGCAGGGGGGGTGGGTGGGTCGATGGGGGCCGGACCACAATTTCACACTGGCGGGCCAATTAAGGCCCACACAGCGCTGCCTGTGTTGGGAGGGGAAGTGCGAACTTCACGCATGCACACGAGTGCACACTTGAAAATCTCCCTGAGGCACAGAGCTGCCTCAGGGAGATGAATATTTTTTCAAAATAAAAAAATTAAGATTTAAAAAATGTTATAAAACACATCCCCTCATGTGACTCTGTCGCATGAGCAGGGACATGTGATTGATTACATTTTTAAATTTCGATTTTAATTTTATTTGCTGTTGGCAGCCTCATCCTGCCTGTGGATGAGGTTTCCCATAAAATGCAAAGGCCACTTGGCCTTTTCGCCTGCCCACCAAACCTGCGGTTGGCGGGCAGCGAAAAATTTCCCTCAATTAACTTTTTAATGACCTTAATAGGCCTTTTACTTGTCGGCGGGTGCTCTGCCGACCCCAGCGCACTGCCGCCGACCGAAATATCGCGCGAGTGTGCGATGATGCCGGGATGCTCGCCCAACATCATCGCGCGTCATTTTTAATGCATGCACCCACCTGCCCAGCTAAAATTTCTCCTCTATGTTTCAATAAGAACATCTCTCATTCTTCTAAACTTATAGGCCCAACCTGCCCATAAAACAACCCCTTCATCTCTCCAATTCAGGGTGGGATTTTTCAGTCCCACCAGCGGACTGCATTATTGCGGGTGAGTTGGAAAAGTCCTGGCCTCAGTTTCAAGACAGCCCATAGCGCTGAGATTGTTCTGGTCAAAATCATCAATGACGCCCATGTGCCAGAGTTTGTTGTCACCCCTTCATCTCTCTTCCACCTTGAACAAAGATGAGGAGGAATTTCTTCTCTCAGACGGTCTTTTGAATTCTCTATCCCAGAAGGCAGTGGATGCTGGGCCGCTGAATATATTCAAGGCTGGGTTAGACAGATTTTCGATCCACAAGTGCTTCAAGGGTTTTGGGAGGCAGGCGGAAAAGTGGAGTTGAGGCCATGATCAGATCAGTAGAAACCTTATTGAATGGATGAGCAGGTTCAAGGAGCTGAATGGCCGACTCCTGCTCCCATTCCTTATGATCTTATGTTCATTCGAACAGGAGGCGATGGAAGAGTTGAGCCAATAGTTGGACGTTCAAGAATCTTTGAGACAAAAGGCAGGTTAGAGATAGGATTGTCGTGTGCCATAATGGGGGGGGTTCGTTGGACTTCTTAACAAGAATGGTGATGGTGGCATTTTAAGGAGGTAGAAACAACCTCAGACAATGTTTTCAGAATGAGCTCCTTCGCCAGCTATGGGCTGTCTTGTGTCTTTCTCACAATGAGAAATGTTGCCATGGGCCGAGAAGGGGAGGGTGGATAGTCAGGAGAATGTTAAAGATGGAGAGCTTATGAGACAGAGAACTAAAGAAAATGAGGTACTGGGGGTCGGGTACAGAGGAATAGTTGCACAATATAGAGAATGAAGAATGCATTTAGAGGTTTTAATGGGTGTTGAAAAGTGTGGTCAAACAAACGCTAGTGTCCTTCCCGAAGCCAGTTCCATAAGCGTTCAAACAAAACTCCTGCAAAATCATCTATGTTTGATTGGACACTGTGTCTGGTTAGCAGATAAGCATCTCCCCTGTCAGGTCCTGTTCTCAACTCTTAAATGGCCAGCTCCAGGGGAGGAGAGAGAAAGCATGACAAAGGCACTCTGAAGCTCTCCTTGAAGTGCAGCAGCATTGACATTAATGACTGAGAGGAGCTTGCTACCAATCATTCAAAATGACAACAACTTGCTCATCAAGCTGGATCATGCTTCGAATCCAAACATCTTACTGATGAGGCAGAGCAGCAACAGAAAAGGAAAGAAAAGGAGACAAATCCTGCATTCCAGATCCCACGACCCTATGGGATGTCCTACCCCATGTGCCCAAAGGGTCGAGAATCGGCCTGTTCAGTGTCATGAAGACCCATGGTAGAAATTCACAACCCTGAGTAGACGTGATCTTCGAATCAAGGGACAGCCAACAAAGTGGAGGAGAGACGGTTGGACAGAAACTGAAGGGACTCTAGGGAGTGTGATGACAGAAGCAAGGCGGTAAAGATGGATGAACAGATGGCTTTCATTTTGTAAACAAAGGATAACATAAGCTCTTTACATCTGATACCAGAGGTAATGATGATGGGAGGGGAATCAATTGAGGCGGTTTGTAGAAAAGAGCAATTTCGGATTGTCCTTGCCATCCCAGAATGATTTCTCACCTCTCACACATTGATTGCATAAATCTGCTTTTTTGCTGAAAGAAAAGTCGCAGAATCCCAACCCTACATTGTGAAGCGTAACCCTGACAACCGTTTCCATGGGCATAAATTTCATTCAAGAAAAAAGCAGCAGCTGCAGTCTGCAGAGTAGAAAACTGAGGAGAGATCCTATGCTTCATGCACATCTGATGCGACCAGATCTCAGACATAGTGGGAAATAATTTCAAAAGATCTCAGCTTTTCAAAAAAAAAACATGGATCAGAGAAACAATTATGTTCAATGTTCAAACTATGCTGTGTATTTACTAGTTATCGACCTAGATATTCTGCCATTGAAGTAACCCAAATATTAACGCTGAACCAATCTGTGGAAAATTGTTAGAAGTCCTGCATGAGATCAGTCTATTATCAGTCTTAGGGCAGCATTTCCCCGCTTTGGGGTGGATGTGCGGGAGCGGGCGCAGGCAGGCGGGTTCCCCGATTGGCGCCCCCAATTGGGGGCGTGCCGCCATTTTACGTGGGCGGGCCAATTGACGTCCGCTCGGAAGTATGCAGGCGAAAGAGTGCACAGAACTCCCTGAGGCAAAGTGCTGCCTGAGGGAGATCGCTGGAAGTTTCAAAAATTTTTAGGAACGGTGAGAAAAAAATTCCTGACACATCCCCTCACGTGACACTGGGATGTGTCCTTTATTTCAACATTTTGTAAACATTTAAAATCCCTCATGAAACCTCATCCCGCCCGTGGATGAAGTTTCATATTTTTTCATAAGCCCGCTTGGGCTCCCGGCCTGCCCGCCAGCCTTAAGGTTGGACGGGCAGGTCCATTAATTACCTCAATTACTTTATTAATGGCCTTAAGTGGCCGTTGACAGGTTGCCGGGCGTGCAGCTGACTGGGCTCCGCGCGCACCGACCTGAAAATGTAAATGTTCGTGGGGTGACATCGGGACGCCTGCCCAATGTTACCCCGCGTTATTTTACGCGTCGGCGAGCGGGCCCCGCCCCAACCCCCCCCCCCCCCCCCCCCCACTCGCTGACCGGACGATGCAGCCCCTAATCACACAAACACAAGTGGGCCATGCAGACATACATGTACACACTCATGCACGTAAAGAAGTGCAATTACACATACATGCAGCCACGGCAACACAAACATCCACAAACATGCACGAGCACATGCAGACAATGCAGACAAACATGGGCACAAAACAAATGCACAAAACCATTCATGTGGAGATGCAAATTTGTGGACACAAACACACACACTTACACACACACAACTAGAAAATTGCATCCAGACAGGCAATTTTCTGCCAGATTTTCAACAGATAGAAAATTGGAATTCAGGTTAAAAATGAGCTTTTGGCTGCTAGTCTGGTCATTTAATTTTTCTGGTCTTACAATAATTCAGGTACAAGAAGTTTCTGCGCAATGTCAAATGACTGTTAAATTAACTAGTTGCTGAACCTTTGATCCTTGAGAGTACTTTTAATTTTCCAGCCTAACTTCGCCCTTCCACCATGTGTGGAATTCAGACCTGATCAAAAAGTATTAAAACCCACATAGTGCAGGCTGATAAAATGGAGTGAATGTGATTATAGTGAAGGCACATACTAGAATAATTGGTCCCCTGGAGCGTTCCTGTACTGATTGTGTAAAAACATCATAAAATTAAGAACTGTAACCCTTCCCCTACTCCCGACTGCAGAACACTGGATATGGCTGATGATTTCCAGATTACACAAGGCCGTGCAGGAGTGGGGGAGGGGGGTGGAGTTAGAGATGATCAAATCCATGATTAATTTTGCAGAGTTGGGAAAAATACGAAGCTCACAGGTATCTTGAATTGATTGTAAAAATATGTAATGACCAAACAAATCAAGATGTGCTAAAAAAAAATTTAAGTGTTTAACACTAAAGATATATATATTATATATATATATATATATATATACCAGTGTGCATTGTTAAATTACTGGTGATGGCTTAAGATCTGGAATTGGTTCTACTCTTTGCCCAGGGAGAGCAATGATCAGTTCACCAACATCCAAATCCTGGTTAAATTTTCGGAACACCAAGTAGTCGACGGGACAATTGACTCTCAGCCACCTTTAAAAGGACAAAGAATGTTGTGAAACCAAATCAGTGTGAGATTACCCCTTAAAGCATTTTTCAGCCTATTTCCAATACTAAATTCAGGCAGCCTCGCATCCAAGTTACACAGCACTTGTGTCAATGCACAGGCAAAGAAACACCCAAAAAAGACTTTGTGCGCCTGCAACAAAGTACATTTTTCAAATTGTTTGACTCTAATTTCATAAATAAACAATAGTGTAATACTTGAACCTAGATGTTTAAGCAGGACTCCCACACTGAAATAACTGTGACAGCTATATCTGATTTAACATTGTAGTTAATTAGCGTTGAAAACTTATATTTTATCTTTTGCATTATGGTGATTCGTCCTTAGTTTTGTAAGTCGTTCAAGATTAGATGTATCTTGTAATTAACCTAATTTACTTGCATAAATTAAAATTAGTTCCGTTTATCATAATTGGCTAACACCACAAACAACTTAATGACGTTCTCCACTTTTCATAATGATAGGATTTACTGATGTTGAGTTATAAGGAAACGGTCCATTATAATTAACCCCTTGCACACTAAGGAGTCTATGGGCAGAATTTTTACCTCATCGGGTGGGCGCAATGGGCAGCCCCCAGAAGCGGCCACGAAACCAACTGCCACCCACGATCGGGCCCCAGCCATGATTTCACACTGGCGGTCAGCCAGCGTGAATCACGCACTGCGATGCTCAGCGCTGCCCGGGTGGGGGGGAGGAGGAGGGCGAGCGCGGAATTCAGCACATGCAAGCGGGTGCGCTCACCGAAAGCTTTGTCGACATGAGCAGGGGCGTGTTGAAAATGAGTTTTTATCCTTTTTTAAACCAATGGCCGATACCTCGTCCTGCCCGTGGATCAGGTTTTGCAAAAAATGCAAAGGCCACTTGGGCCTTTTGCCAACTGTAAGGTTGGAGGGGCAGCGAAAAATTCAATTCAATTGATTGATTAAGGGCTTTAACAGGCCTCTTAATTGTCGGTGGGTGCGCTGCTGCCTCTCGCGCGCGCCCACCAACCAAAATATTGCGCTCTATTTTTCTCCAGTTTGAAGCGACGAGGGAAAAATTCTGCCCCTATGAGTTGGAATACGGCCCTTCACCTCTGGGCACCAAGTGTATATCTAGCCAAGAATAATCTACAAAATGAAGCTCTATTGCCTCTGCTCTTTCACATGACCCCAAGTAAAATGTGTTTGAGCTGTCTCATCAAGCTCTCAATAGGTGCAACTCTGTTGCATAAAACTTCCCACACTTCAGTACGAATAGGAAATCTCATTTAGAGGAAATGAGAAAGGTGAGGGCTTGATGGAGAATTGTATAGGGAGCTTTAACCTGTGCTGTACTTGACTAGGGACCACTTGAAGCTAATGTTCCCCCAGCACTCACATCTATTATCTTGACGAGAACAATATTCATCCCACCCAAAATCAAAGCAGTATATGCAAATCGTGTCCAATTAGCATAACTAATTAACAACTTCACTCTCCCTATAGAGTTATCTACTGTAAGACAGGGTTTAGGTTGTTTGATTGCAGCAGAAAACCAATATTCAAATTAGTCTAATTTGCATAACTCTCATGGTTTATCTGTAACCATTTTACTATGCTGAATTTGGAGGTAGGACACTATTTCTTCTCCTCCTTTATACTTTACTATGTTGCATTGTTAAAATCAAAACCAAGAAACTGTAAAAAGTTGTGACCAAGGTATTGCTAAAGTGGCGTCATAGTGCAGTGAGTGCAAGAATCATTGAGTGCAGTATGTTGGAAAATATCTCTTAGGCACCCTCTGTGACTGTCAGTCTGCAAGATCATGGTCCACTTGATCCAACAAGAAAGACGCAGTAGGGATCATCACACTTTCCAATTTAGGGACCACTGCACTGAGTCTTATGAAGCATTCTCCGCAATGTTTCACCTCCACAGTCATGATGGTGTATGCTACAAACCAATTGACTTGACCTGCCAACTCTCTTCAGTGTTTTCAGACTCCCCAAAAGGCTTTTGCCAACATCACTTCTGAATAGCAGGCCAATTGTATGGATGAAATATTGCTGCTCATCGATGCAGCACAAATCCAGCCTGTTATTGATGCCAGGATAAAGAACAAGCATTTCAGTTGACTATATGCTGGTGGCAGGTGCCAATGAATAAATTGGATTCATTTTTGAACTTTGTAAAAATCCTACCAAAGGCTAATTGGCCCCCTCTGTACTGTGTACATTCCCAGTGATAAATGTCATGCCAGCTTCCAGTACAGTAGTTCAATTAGAAACATTTCAGCCGAATTTGGAAGTATGTCTCACCAAGACTTCACTATCTTCTATGATAAAAGCAAAAAACTGCGGATGCTGGAAATCCAAAACAAAAACAAAAATAAAAATAAAAATACCTGGAAAAACTCAGCAGGTCTAGCAGCATCTGCGGAGAGGAGCACAGTTAACGTTTCGAGTCCGAATGACCCTTCAACAGAAATAAGTAAATATAGAAGAGAGGTGAAATATAAGCTGGTTTAAGGGGGTGGGGGTGGGGGACAAGTAGAGCTGGATAGAGGGCCAGTGATGGGTGGAGATAACCAAAAGATTTCACAGACAAAAGGACAAAGAGGTGTTGAAGGTGGTGATATGATCTAAGGAATGTGCTAATTAAGGGTAGAAAGCAGGACAAGCAAGGTACAGATAGCCCTAGTGAGGGTGGAGTGGGGTGAAGGAATCAAAAAAGGCTAAAAGGTAGAGATAAAACAATGGATGGAAATACATTTAAAAATAATGGAAGTAGGTGGGAAAAGAAAAATCTATATAAATTATTGGGAAAAAAAAAGAGGGGGGTGGTGAATCGGAAAGGGGGTGGGGATGGAGGAGAGAGTTCATGATCTAACATTGTTGAACTCAATATTCAGCCCGGAAGGCTGTAAAGTGCCTAGTCAGAAGATGAGGTGTTGTTCCTCCAGTTTGCGTTGAGCTTCACTGGAACAATGCAGCAAGCCAAGGACAGATATGTGGGCATGAGAGCAGAGTGGAGTGTTGAAATGGCAAGCGACAGGGAGGTCTGGGTAATGCGTGTGGACAGACCGAAGGTGTTCTGCAAAGCGGTCACCCAGTCTGCATTTGGTCTCTGCAATGTAGAGGAAACCACATTGGGAGCAACGAATGCAGTAGACTAAAGTGAGGGAAGTGCAAGTGAAATGCTGCTTCACTTGAAAGGAATGTTTGGGCCCTTGGACGATGAGGAGAGGAGAAGTAAAGGGGCAGGTGTTGCACCTTCTGCGGTTGCATGGGAAGATGCCGTGGGAGGGGGTTGAGGTGTAGCGGGTGATGGGAGAGTGGACCAGGGTGTCCCAGAGGTAACAATCCCTGCGGAATGATGCCGGGGGGGGGTGGTGAAGGGAAGATGTGTTTGGTGGTGGCACTATGCTGGAGTTGGCGGAAATGGCGGAGGATGATCCTTTGAATGCGGAGGCTGGTGGAGTGATAAGTGAGGACAGGGGGACTCTATCATGTTTCTGGGAGGGAGAAGAAGGTATAATGGCGGATGTGTGGGAGATGGGCCGGACACGGTTGAGGGCCCTGTCAACCAACGTGGGTGGAAAAGCTCGGTTAAGGAAGAAGGAAGACATGTCAGAGGAACTGTTTTTGAAAGTGGCATCATCAGAACAGATGCGACGGAGGCGAAGGAACTGAGAGAATGGGATGGAGTCCTCACAGGAAGCGGGGTGTGAGGAGCTGTAGTCAAGGTAGCTTTGGGAGTCGGTAGGCTTGTAATGGATATTGGTGGACAGTTTATCACCTGGACCATGACCCCACAACTGAACATCAAGCCATTGTTTCCAGGACTGTTACTGAGCTCATCTCCTCTGGAGATCTTCCTTCCACAGCTTCCAACCTGATCGTCTCTCAACCTCAGACGGCCCGCTTCTACCCTACCCAAAATCCACAAACAGGACTGTCCCGGCAGACCGATCGTGTCAGCCTGTTCCTGCCCCACGGAACTCATTTCTTGCTATCTTGACTCCATTCTCTCTCCCCTTGTCCAGTCCCTTCCCACCTACATCGGTGATTCCTCTGACACTCTACATCATGTCAACAATTTCCAGTTCCCTGGCCCCAACTGCCTCCTCTTCACCATGAATGTCCAATCCCGCTACACCTCCATCACCCATCGGGATGGTCTGATGGCTCTCCGCTTCTTCCTCGAACAGAGGCTCGAACAATCCCCATCCACCACTACTCTCCTCCGTCTGGCTGAACTTGTTCTCACAATGAACAATTTCTCCTTAAACTCCTCTCACTTCCTCCAAATAAAAAGTGTGGCTATGGGTACCCACATAGGCCCCAGCTATGCCTGTCTCTTTATGGGGTATGTAGAACATTCCTTGTTCCAGTCCTACTCCGGTCCCCTCCCACAACTCTTTCTCCGGTACATCGATGATTACTTCGGTGCTGCTTCATGCTCTCGTCCTGACCTGGAAAAATTTATTAATTTTGCTTCCAATTTCCACCCATCCATCATTTTCACATGGTCCATCTCTGACACTTCCCTTCCCTTCCTTGACCTCTCTGTCTCAATTTCTGGTGCTAGACTGTCCACCAATATCCATTACAAGCCTACCGACTCCCACAGCTACCTCAGCTACAGCTCCTCACACCCCGCTTCCTGTAAGGACTCCATCCCATTCTCTCAGTTCCTTCGCCTCCGTTGCATCTGTTCTGATGATGCCACTTTCAAAATCAGCTCCTCTGACATGTCCTCCTTCTTCCTGGTTTTCCAGGATGGTTGACAGGGCCCTCAACCGTATCTGGCCCATCTCCCGCGCATCCGCCCTCACACCTTAATAATTTATATAGATTTTTCTTTTCCCACCTACTTCCATTATTTTTAAATGACATCTTTTGGTTATCTCCACCTATCACTGGCCCTCTATCCAGCTCTACTTGTCCCGTCCCCCCCCTTAAACCAGCTTATATTTCACCTCTCTTCTATCTTTACTTAGTTATGTTGAAGGGTCATTCGGACTCGAAACGTTAACTGTGCTCCTCTCCGCAGATGCTGCCAGACCTGCTGAGTTTTTCCAGGTATTTTTGCTTTTGCTTTCACTATCTTCTATGTTGTTCTTGGTCTTTCTGTAGGTATTGGCCTAGAATATGGTTGATTCTGTTCCTGGTTTACTGGCCTAATGGCCTCTGTGCCCGAATACGCCACCCGCCATAGGTCAAGGCATCTAAAAAGGCATCCACAGCCTGCAACTGAAAAGAAAGCATTAGGCCTCTTATTTGCATATGCAAAGTGTCAAGCACCTGTTTCAGGTGCCCTTCCTAAAACTGGTCTACCCTGAATGTGCCACGGGTCAGATGCTTTCAGGGAAGACTAGGTCTACAATGCAGTTTAACCTTAGAGGGATTGATGGAGTACGCTACCAAGAAGACATTTGTTAAAAAACAGCTGAATGTGAATCTGACGAGTGCAAGAGCGTTCTTCCTGGCTCCACATTCGTGTCAAAGAACACTGTTGGCACCTGTTAGGTCTCCATTCCCCCAAAACCTACCTGAGGCTGCTGCTGGCATTTCTGTGAAATAATACTCAAATTTGACTCACTGGCAAGCTGCCTTGCAATGCCCAGAAGGCATTTACAGCCCATTGGTCTCATGTAATGGGGCCAGGGCCCAAAACCTTGCATACCATGGGCTCAGTCTATATATTCCTATGTTGGCATTTAGGTCTCCGCATTAATTTTACCCATATGGTAAATATAGTAATATTCTATGCATGTAAGTGAAGGTTAAAAAAAAGTACAAACAACAAAAGAAACAACAACATCTTGTATTTATATAGCACTGTCATCAAAGTAAAACATCCAAAGGCACTTCACAGGACCATTTTTGTCAAAATAAATTGACACCAAGCCCTGTAAGGGGATATTATGACAGATGACCAAAAATTTGGTCAAAGGGATAATTATGAAGGAGCATCTTAAAGGGAGAAAAGAGAGTTAGCGAGGTTTACAAAGGGAATTCCAGAGTTTGGAACCCATGCAGCTGAAAGCATGACCCCATTAAAATAGGTGATGCGCAAGAGGCCAACATCATATAGTTTTATTCATCAAGAAAAAGAGACAGAGTGACAGAAGAAGCTGTGCAATCATATCTCATTTAAGGCTTTATTAACCAGGAAAGTGGATAATAAATGAGAATTAGAGAGATCCCATTCTATATACTTGGATCCAAACATACATTGTGACAAGGATATCATGGCATTAATTCCTTTTGGCTGTTGTACCTATAATGGAAGTTAAATTACCAAACAAAAATTGTATTCCAATGCTTGAGTGCAAATCCACCTCTCAGGCCTAGCTATTCTGTTGTGTTAACTAAATAAACTGCTCACTCTGATCACATGAACAAATATTCCAAAAACCTTAATGAAATTTCATATTTCTAAAGTCCTTCATCAGCATCAGTGCACAGCAGGACAAGGCCTAAGTTTTGGCAGTAAATAGAAGCAACTTATGGGGTGGAATCGTCCCAGATTTGCACTAAGGGTGGTAGCGGGCAGGTAAAATCATGCTTTACCCACCAGCTGCGATGGTGGGTTTTCACACCGTATCATCCCGAATCCACCACATTATTTCTGCACTCCCAGGAAACACGTCGTTTCGATGGCAGGCGGGCTCTCATTCACCCTCCCGCCACCACTTCGCCACTTCATCACACCGGACGGCATATTTAAAGTCCAGCCACATGCACACATCTCAGTGCTCCCAGACCAGGACTGCTGCACGGAAGACAGGATGACCCCATAAGACAAAAAGACTGCAGCCCCCCACTTCAGCGATGCGTCTCTGGAATGCCTTTTGGATGCAGTGGAGTCTCGCTGGGATGTCCTATAACCCCACTCTGGCCACAGGATGGGCAGCGGCGTCACCAACCAGGCTTGGGAGGCGATGGCAGCAGCAGGCAGCACCAATGCCCTTAAAAAGACAACAGCTACCCAATGCCACAAGAGGATGAATGATTTCCTTCCTTCTGCCAGAGTTCACTCTTCTCATCACTCTCAACTCACTCACTCACAAATCCATCACACATCCCCAGGGCCCTCACTTACTGCCAGTTTAAGGGACATCACTATTCACTCTCTCACACTCACCTTCATTGTCCTCATCCCGTCCATGGGACCACTCATGACCCACACCAGGCATACTTATCTGACCCGGCAGGCATCCTGCTTCAACTCTCTCCATCTCTATTCATGCAAGAAAAGCTGGCACACAACAACAGGGAGAGGTCGCAGACCGGTAGAAGAACGCCTGAAATCAAGGTCCTCATCGACTTTGAAAACAAAGCCAACCAGATGTCAGCAATGACCTGGACTGGTCCTCCGCTGATGGTGAGGTCGACGCTGCTCTACCAAGTGTCCAGCAATGCAACATACATCAGACAACCATGCTGTGGGTGATGTGTCCTGCTTCACAGGCCACTACCATGCACAAATTATCTCCCCTTGTTTCCGCAGGCATATCTGGGAAACAGCCAAGAGAGGCCATGACCCAGGGCCTCCAATCAAGCCCTTAAGATACCTTGGAAGAGGAATTTGAAGGCACCCTCCTTGAAGTCCCGCCACAGTGCTCACCCACAGCCTCCACCAGTGCAGAGAAACACACCTCAGTGGGACCTAGCTTTAGAATAGCCTCAGGATCATAAGCAGGTGAGAACATCGCACTGTCTGATCCACAAGCAGGCGGCATCAGGGACTTCCCAGGTGTCCAGCTGACTGCTAGAGGACAGAACCTTGCTGAGTCCGAGTCAGATGACAAGCCTTTGGACTCGTTCATGTCACAATTGCTGGAGCTGCAAAGGCAAGCTCGGGAACATCAGGAAGAGATGTCCGCTGTGCTCCTCAGATTGAAAGGCACGATGGAGGAATCCATCCGCCTTCAGTCTGAGGAGATAGCGCAGGCATGCCAATGCACTGAGGTCAACATTGGTAGGATGGTGGCCGTCATGGAGAACTTGGTCCAGAGCATCACTCCTGCATTGCTGCATGGGCTGAACTCCATCGCTGAGGCCAAAAGTGTGTACGTGAGAGGGGCGCTGGGCAGCACAATCCCGCTCTAGCTGCCCCTTCTACTCAAGGAATCACCGTGGGGCCCTCAAGCACCCATAGGGATGAGGATCAGCAGGTGCACACTCCAGGGCCATCCATCCAGGTGACTCCAAGAGAGTCCAGCCCATCCGAATCCCCTCTTCCTGTGACCCCAGCAGCTCCAGCTCCATAGACCAAGGAGGGTGCCATTGCCACACCACAGGACCCCAAAAGCAGGCTGGGCTCTCCAAGTGTCAGCCCTCCAGAGGACGCCTGCCAAGGTCATCACAGACAGGGCGTCACAGTCAGCAGGCTGCCTCCACCTATGCTGGGGATGTCGGAGGAGCACCAAGACATAGCGGCAGGGTTAGGAAAGTTAACAATTGGTTGCACAACCTGGGCACGGGTGTTAATCACTTGTACATTCTGTTCACTATTGTCAATAAGCACCCAAGAATGTCTCCCTGCCTATGGATCCTTGTTCTGATGAGCAGTGTTCTTGTCATTCAGATGTGAAATCTTTCTGCACAATATAAAGGCAGGTGTCTCAGTCCAGGGCCTCTTCCCTGTGCCCTGTGCAGCCTTCAGACCAAAGTGATAATCCAGCCTCACACTCCCTGGACACATTACTGATGCCTGCACCTCGGCAGTGCTGGTCATTGCTGCCAGAATGTAGTGGGCAGGCGCCACAGAGTTCTCTCATTCCCTCTGTGTGCTCTCAGCACCTTTAAGGTGGGGCTGCCCCCCATCTCTTCAGCATCTGTGACCAGTGAAGCTGTGCTTCAGCTCCTGAAGAGCTCAGTTGCTGAAGGTGGACAAAGGATCAGATGTTTCTAAAGTTTCATGGCTGAGTCTCCATGATATGACCCTGGTCACAGAGTACAAGCGAGCTGTCCTCAGCCAGAAAGGAGTCAGGCATTCTCAGAGGCTATGTGTCCTCACTGCATGTCATCATCATCCTCCTGCAATCGAGCGTCCTTGACAGGAGCATTCTCAGAGAGGGTATTGGCGCTGCCATTAGCCAGACTGGAGTCAAACATTCACAGATGCAATGTGAGGATCTATGGGGTCACCTCACTGCATGTCATTACAAATCTAGCAGATATGAGGCCTCCCAAGTGTGCCTGCCTCATCTAGCCAGTGCGAGGGCCTCATCCTCATCATCCTCACCTCCAAGGGCCTCCTCACCCTTATCTCTGTTGGCGTCCTCCTCATTGGACGAGACCTCCACCTCCTCCATCTCCACCTCATCCAGCTCGTCTCCCCGTTGCAGCGCTAGGTTGTATAGGGCGAAGCAGACGATAATGATGTGTGACACCCTCTGCGGACTGTATTGCAGGGTTCCACCAGACCAGTCCAGGCACCAGAACCTCATCTTCAGCATCCTGATGGTCTGCTCCACCAAGTTGTGAGCTGCAGCACGAGCCTCATTATAGCGCCGCTCTTCTGCAGTCTGAGGCTGACGCACGGGCATCATCAGCCACGGCCTCTGCAGATAACCCTTGTCCTCTGTGGACCCTGGAAGACTTCAGGGATCTGTGACCGACTGAAGATGTAGGAGTCGTGCACACTCCCTGGAAACTGTGTGCACACTTGCAGGATGTATTTCTAGTGACCGCGCACCAGCTGCACATTCAGCGAATGGAATGCCTTGCTGTTAATGCAGTTCACTCCGTGTTGCAACAGAGATCTGAGCGCCATGTGAGTGCAGTCGTTCACACCCTGACCCTCTGGGAAACCCGAGGTCTGGGCAAATCCAGTTGCTTTTGCATCCTGGCTGTCCTGGTCCCATGCGAAATGCACAAACTTGTGTTCCCTCCCAAAGATGGCATCCGTGACCTCCTGGGTGCCTTTGTGGGTGGAGGCTTGTGAGATCCCACAGAAGTCACCTGTGGAGCCCTGAAGTGAGCCACTGGCATAGAAATTGAGCGCCACTGTCACTTTCACGGCCACTGGCAGTGGATGCCCTCCATGTCCCCATGGCGCCAAATCTTGCAGTAGCTGGAAGATGTGAGCAATCAGCTCCCTAGACATTTGGTGACACTGGTTCTCGCTCATTTGCAGGAATGACAGGCGGCGTCTATAGCCCCTGGGTGTTTCTAGGTGCCAACAAGCGATGGCTCAATGTGGCTCCTGGGCAGCATGTGCGGGAGCCCCAGCCGCCCCTTCTTCCTGAGGTTGCTGCTCCTGCCTCTGCACAGCCAGGAGCTTCAGTCGCTCACTCCTCTGTCGTCTTTGCTCTCTGTCGGCCATCAAGCATACAGCTAGTTCACCAGGCTCCATGATCCTGATGTACTCCTCCTGCAGGATGAAAGAGAGATACACGTGGTTAGCATGGGTGTACTAAGAACCTGTCCTGGTTAAGTCTGGAGGCCCCTTAATGATTCCCGGAGAGTGCTGGCCACCACTTGGATGGCCAGAGATTATTGCGCTGCATGGCTGCCTGAAACCGCACCACCTCTGCCCCAGTCTACCCGACTGACTGGCGACAGATTTGCCCATTGGGCTGCAGGCTGTGCTCTCAGCTCAGGCACAGGCATTCGCCTAACCCGCACTGCAAGGCTGCACTGTTAGCTTGAACCATGGGGGAGACTGGTCCAAACCGGGATGCTGACATTGCAAGGGGCTGTGAGCGCCTCCAGCAGTGACTGCTCCATGGTCAGCTTTAGCGAGGAGATTGTACAACGTGTACAGTCGTCCAACTGTTCTGCCGTCCACTAAAATGCTCATGACGTTGCCGTCTGTGTCACGGCGGTGGGGGCGGTGGGGTGGGGTGAGGGGGCAGTGGTGGAGGGTGGTGGGTGTGAAAAGCTTTGGAGCACTTGGTAGCACTTGGATGCCTCCGCATTGCTTGAGTGGGCAGATAAGCTAGAAACCCAACCCCAAACATATCAATGTGGCTGTGCCCGAACTGTCTGAGTTGCAGAGGAATGGTCACTTTCTATAGTTTTCCCTAGTGCATGGCCACTTCCCTCGCCCACCTTGCTGCCCACCCCACAAGTTGCCTCAACGGCAGGGATGCCCTTAACCCTAAGCCTCCCGCTCCCCTCAAGCTTGAAGTTCGACAGACGACCCTGGTGAGCACTGCACAACGTTACTGTGTGCTCACTTCTGAGTTCCCCTCAAAGTGCAGCCCACCAAGTGCACATCACTTATGTGCTGTTGTGAAACACATTGGCGTATTTTCCCACCGAGGCGGACGGACGATCCGGCGAAGGGGAAATATTCCGGTGGGCAGGCCTAATAATGATACGCTGTTGCATTACAATGAGTTTCCCGACACCCGATGGTGGGAAACATAGCCCGCCACCAGCAGGCTGAGCAGATGATTGCGAACTGGTTTCACGCTGTCATAAAACCGATAGCGCCATATTGTCTGCGCACACCACTGAACATGCCCTGTGTTTTCTATGTCACTGTTCTTTACGTCACTCATATATTTGACGTCACTCATATATTTGAGCTTCCTGCCACATACCCAATCAATCACCTCTGTAACATCACCCAACTCTGCCCTTGCCTCAGCTTATCTACTGCCGAAACTCTCGCCCATGCCTTTGTTGCTTACAGACTTGACTATTCCAACACATGCTTGACCAGCCTCCCTAGATCTATACTCCACAAACTTGAGGTCATCCAAAATCTGCTGCCGCATGTCCTAACTCACAGCAAGTTCCAAGCACCTATCTGCTCTATGCTGACCGGCCTACGCGGCTTCCAATTAAGCAATGCCTCGATTTTAAAATTTTCAAATGTCTCCATGGCCTCACCACTCTCCGCCACAAATCTTGAAACACTTATTATATTGAAGATGCTATACAAGTACAATTTGTTGTTAAAGATGCTTTGCAAGTTGGTATTGGTATCATCACAGTGACTTCAAAAGTACTTCTTTGGCTATATAGCACTTTTGGGACATCCTGAGGTTGTCACGGGTGCTGGATAAATGCAAATCTTTCTTTGTTCAGTTTTTCTTTTCTGCATGTCTGTCATTAATTATAGAACTCCCTCATTACCTGTATTGCTGAAAACTACAGCAAGGCTCATGCAAAATGAGCTCATGAGGTAAAATAGGTTGCATCATAGAAATTGAGTTTCTTGGACCCTTGCCACTCACATTTTCCAGTATCTTTTCTTTGGCTGCAGTTCTCTGTGTAGTTCCTTGGATTCGGCAATGAAACAGAATTATGTTTATAATTTGAATCAGGTTCAACATTTGGGCAATTTTAACAGCTTGCTACGTTAAATCAATATTTCAATTTATTATTATGGTCACCCAATTTTTATTTAAAATTCTCATTACAAGCATTTCGTGCCTTGCCGGTATTCAGTGTGAGAACTGGAAGAGCATTTTTTTCTTGTGTCAATAATTACTATATGAAGTTGGACTGAAGGGCACAAACCAGTCTCCCAGTATGGTCAGGCTAATTCTCTACTTCTACATAGCTCTGTTACAGAGCATTTATTCTAAAAGCAAGTTTGTTCTTAATCTTTGAAGATTTTAATAATGTTTTTCCTCAAATAACTGACTGTCACAAGAAAATATGTCGGCTTGAAACATTTTACTCTCTTGTTTAGTCTAATTTACATTTGGCTTGCTATTTTCCAACTAACAACTTCACCTTACATTTAGATAGCACCTTTGATGTGACAAGCATCCCCAAGGCATTTCGCAGGACCACAACCAGACAAAAGTTGGCACCACGCCAAAGAAGGAATTATTAATAATAAAAACAGCAACATGCTGGAAATACTCAGCAGATCTGGCAGCATCCAGGACAGCTGGCCAACACTTGCAATATCTTAAAAAGAGCAGAGAAGGGTACATAGTGAAGAGGTTTGGAGAGGGAATTCCAAAGCTCATGCCCTCGACAATAGAGGTAATGGCCATCATTGGCGGGGGTGAATGAATTGGGGGATGTATGAAAGGGCAGGTTGGAGGAACACAAGAGTTCTTGGAGGGTTGTAGGGCTGAAGAAAGTTACAGAGATAGTGAGGGGATGAGCTATGGAAGGCATTGAATACAAGCCTCAGGATATTAAAAGCAAGGTGTCATAAAAGCCGATTACAGCCACAAATTACTTACAGGCATGTTGAACTTTTTAAGGAAGGCTGGTGGGTTTTTTAAAGAAATACAAGCAAGGATACTGAACACAAGAGGCTGATAATATAAAGTGACCACTTTCTGGAAAATTCCCATGTGGTTTATACTGACAGACCTGTCCTGAGAGAGCATGGACTCATACCTGAAAAGGTGTCATGGCCTTCTTCAAGCAGAGACACTTAAAAGGGAGACAGAAAAGATGTAAAAGACTGAACTATAATCTCCTGTCTTTGCAGAGACAAAAGACTGATTACCAAGTCTCAGCAGTCATCTAAAATCCATCTCCTGTTGATTCATATGTCAGAATGTGTAAAATGGTCAGAGGTCAAAGAACACAGGCTCTGGAGGCAAGACATATTTTTTTTTTCCCTTACAGGAGTACTTTTCTTTAACTCAAGAAAGCGTGGTTAAATTGGTTTCTTCTAAAACATAAATACATTTGTACTGGGAAAAGATATCTACGGGGAAGGGATCACTTTCAAATTAACTTTGTTGCAACCAACAGAGGTGGTTGAATGAAGAAGGGAAGCCGGCTCATTCCTCCTAACTCAGGGGCATAACAAAATTGGGGTCCCATTCGGGAAGTTAACAAATTGGGATAACTCACCCAGGAACCGGTTGTAACAAAGGCTTTTGTGTACCATAAGACCATAAGGTGTAGGAGCAGAAATAGGCCATTCAGCCCTTCAAGTCTGTTCCGCCATTCAGTGAGATCATGGCTGATCTGATAATCCTCAATTCCACTTTCCGGCCTTTTCCCCATAACCCTTGATTCCTTTACTGATTAAAAATCTGCCTCTCTCAACTTTGAATATACTTAACGGCCCAACGTCAACAGCCCTTTGCGGTAAAGAATTTCACAGATTCACTGCCCTCTGAGAGAAGAAATGTCTGCCTTAAATGGCTAACCCCTTACTCTGAGATTCTGCCCTCTGGTCCTTGACTCTCCCACAAGGGGAAACAACCTCTCAGCATCTACCCTGTCAAGCCCCTGAAGAATCTTATATGTTTCAATAAGGTCACTTCTCTCTCTTCTAAACTCCAATGAGTACAGGCCCAACCTACTCAACCTATCATCAAAAGAAGGCCCCTCCATACCCAGAATCAACCTAGTGATCCTTCTCTGGACTGCCTCCAATTCCAGTAATCTTTTCTTTAGATAAGGGAACCAAAAGTGTTCACAGTATTCTAGGTGTGGTCTAACTAGTGGTCTAACTAGTGCCTTGTATAGTTTTAGCAAGATTTCCCTATTTTTACACTCCATTCCCTTTGAAATAAAGGCTAACATTCCAATTGCCTTCCCTATAACCTGCTGAACTTGTATGCTAGCTTTTTGGGATTCATGCACGAGGACTCCCAAATCCCTCTGTGCTGTAGCTTTCTACAGTCTTTCTCCATTTAAATAATATTCAGCTACTCTATTCCTCCTTCCAAAATGCATAACCTCACATTTTCCCACATTATATTCCATCTGCCAAGTTTTTGCCCACTCATCTAACCTGTGGATATCCCTCTGTAGATTCTTTGTGTCATCCTCACCACTTGCCTTCCCACCTATTTTTGTGTCATCCGCAAACTTGATGATTGTACATTCACTTCCCTCATCCAAGTTATTAACATATATTGTAAATAATTACCATCCCAACACTGATCCCTGTGGCACTCCACTAGTTGCAGGTTGCCATCCTGAAAATGCCCCCAATATCCCAACTCTCTATCTTCTATTAGTTAGCCAATCCCCTATCCATGCTAATATACTACCCCCAGCACCAAGGGCTCTTATCTTATTAAGTAACCTTATGTGTGGTGCCTTATTGAATGCCTTTTGGAAATCCAAATATATCACATCTAATGGTTCCCCTTTATCTACCTATGTTACCTCCTGAAAGAATTCTAATAAGTTTGTCAGGTATGATTTCCCCTTCATGAAGCCATGCTGAAACAGGAACAGGGAGGTTGGGGTGGTCAGGGGGCAATGTAAGTCAGCAAGCACTATGCTGATGAGTGAGAAGAACTTGGTGTGTGTTAGGGCACAAGTTGAAGAGATGTGGATGTGCTCAAATTTATGTAAGGTGTCAAGTGCAAGGTCAGAAAAGAGAAATTTGGAACATTCAATTTATTATGCGGATGCTTTATTTTTAAGGAGGCAAGATCAAGTTTGATCAAACCTAATCCTCAAAATATGTAATATAATTATAACCTGCAACACTTTAATATTGAAAATATATTTCAAACAGCTGGTGCTGATGGCTACTTTTTCTCTTTAACTTATAATGATGAGACTCCTATATTTCATTAAATGTCTACTCCACAATGGCCTAATAACAGTCACGTCTTTATGTATTTAGCTAAAAACGTTCTCCTTCCTCCATACATCTTTGTTTTACAGTCTAAATGATTTATTATTATTAAATATGTTCCCACACAGATCTAGGTCGCCATCTTTCCTGAGGCTAAGTAACGAAAAGTGAACAAAATTTTTTTAATGAAAATCAAGAAAATGCCAGTGAGTTAAGTGAAGCAAAATTAGATTCTCAGAAACTATGTGCCTCTGTGCTGCACATCCCAAAGATTTTACTAATGGATGAGCAACTTTGGAAAAATATTTTTTTTCCCCATTTTTGGTAAATATTTTTTCACTCAATGATGGGGGCGGGGCTGTTAAATGCAGTGAGCCGTTGAAAAGTCCATTGATTTCGGCGGGACCGTAAAATCCCGCCACCATAAAATTCCGCCCACTGACTTTACACATGCTGTGTGCTAGAAGTGGGCTCCACCTTGAAACTGAAAGTGGTCTCAATTAGACATCTTGAGGACAAGTTAAGAATCTCTGCAAGTTACCGTGTTCAGTTCAGCCCATTTGAGTTTGACCTGATCTTTAAAAGAATGAAAAAGCAGACACAATAATTATCCCTGTGCAAATGCATTTAGTTTCAATTGTCATCATGTGCTCTTCCCTCTATCCTTGGAAGTCGTGGACAGACTGTTAATCTAGGTATTTAAAAAGTGCATATCTTTCCAGACTTGTTACTAACTTGGTGTTAATGATGGACATGATTCCTGGGAGTCCAATGAGATCATTTGTTCCCTGATAGTTTGTTTTCCCTACCAGCTGAGTAGCAACCTTATCCTTGCCTGAGCTAATGGTAAATGCATAATCCAGATTCTGTTCTTGCAAGGAAGCCAATCAATTTGGTATGACTAATGCTCCCGCCTACTTTTTGTCAGCTTTCTAATTTCCAGTTTGATTGGAGACCTTCTCCACACACACATCCCCTGAATCAGGTATTATTTTTAATATGCAGGTTCCTCAATATTACAATTTACTAAATTAATTCCAACTATTTAACACAGAAGAGATTCTAAGGAACACTTTGTGTAATATTCATGCAATATTACAGTGACATAGCAAGATTCATAATGTAACAAGCCATGACCATAAACTAGCAGACATAATAATTATCAAAACTGTGAGGTACAAAGAGCTATTTTACACTCACTTTGCTGGCAGTTTTTTTTCTTCTGGAATGCTGCCTGAACTAAACTCTAAATGAGTCCCATACATAAACCCCTGATAAAGGTACAGCTTAATGTGACTTTGGTTCCATCTGTCAATCAAACCATTAAGTCGAAAGGCATTTATCAAATAAAATATTACACTTGATCACTGTTTAGCTTTCATCAACTTACCTCTTCCTGTCTCACTAGAGCTAACAGGCATCCGATACTCACTACCCTGTAACAGTTTCATCCCACTGGTGCACTGAAAAAATACAAACAATATTCTTCAATGTTGCTGAGTCTATCTATAGAACAGAGTTCCGAGCCATGTCAGTACACACGTGCACAGATTTTTATCATTGAAGCATCATGGGATTTTCTTTTTGCTTTAAAGGTGTTATATAAATACAAGTTGTTTTAAATATGATGCAGTCAGGAGGATGGCATTGCACTCTCATAGTTCCTGATGACTTGCACTGGTGATTCTGCTGTAGCATGAATATCTAGTATTCACTGTCTCTTTAAGAACATAAGACCATGAGATGTAGGAGCAGAAGAAGGCTATTCGGCCCATCGAGTCTGCTCCGCCATTCAATGAGATCATGGCAGATCTGGTAATCCTCAACTCCACTTTCCTGCCTTTTCCGCACAACCCTCGATTCCCCCGTTGATCAAAAATATGTCTATCTCAGCCCTGATTATACCCAATGACCCAGCCTCCACAGCCCTCTGCGGCAAAGAACTCCACAGGTTCACTACCTGCCAAAAGAAGATATTCTCCCTCATCTCTGTCCCAAATGGGCAACTCCTTTCTCTGAGATTATGCCCTCTGGTCTTAGACTCTCCCTCAATGGGAAACAACCTCTCAGCATCTACCCCATCATGGCCCCTAAGAATCTCAAATGTTTCAATAAAGTTGCCTCTCATTCTTCTAAAGTCCAATGAGTACAGGCAGATTGTTCTTCATTGTGCTTCATTCACTTCATTGTGCTCCTCTGTTCAGTGATAGCGTGACTAAATGGGCAGCAATCTCCCTGCTGAGTTAGAAGGTTGTTAGCTCAAATCATACTCCCGAAACCTGTGCACATAATCTAGGTTGACACGTTCAGTGCAGTGCCAAGGGAGTGCTGCAGTGTCGGAGGGGCTGTCCTTCAGATGAGATGTTAAATTGAGTCCCCTCCTCCTGACTAAGTTGAGTGTAAAAGATAGGATGGTACTGTAGGAAGTGGAATCCTCCCCAGTATCCTGGGACAATATTTAACCCTCAACCAATATCACCAAATGATGATCTGGTCATTATCTCACCATGGGAGCTTGCTGTGCATAAATAGGCTGCCAAGTTTCCTATGTTTCTAAAAGTACTTCACTGGCTGTAAAACATTGAGATATCCTGAGGTCGTGAAAGGTGCTATAGAAATGCAAGTTGTTTTATAAGTCAAAGCTGGGCTGCTTGGGAAGAAAAGCAATATTTGACAGAACTGTGATATCAAACTCGTGCATTAACACTGCGGGGATGAGTAAATGTTTGATTGACCTGTGTTATCAAACCCATGGGTTAGTGCTGGGGTGGTGGTGGGGGGTAGGTTAGAATGTGTAAATGGTTCACAGTTTAACAGATCCGCAATATCAAATTAACAGGAATGTGTAAAGGAAAGAGAAACTTAAGAGAAAGAATGGTTATCACTTGTCTAACTTTCCTAGTTGATTGCAAGGTAATTGCAAGGGACTAGATGCAGGGATGATGTTTCCTCTGGCTGAGGGGGGAATCTAGGACAAGGGGTCACAGTCTGAGGATACGAGGTAGGCCGTTCAGGACTGAGATGAGGAGAAACTTCTTCACTCAGGGGATGGTGAACATGTGGAATTCTCTACCACAGAAGGCTGTGGAGGCCAAATCACTAAATATATTTAAGAAGGAAATAGATAGATTTCTAGACACTATAAGTGTCAAGGAGTAAGGGGAGTGTGCGGGAGTATGGCATTGAGATAGAGGATCAGCTGTGATGATATTGAATGTGAAGCAGGCTCAGAGGGCCGAATGGCCTACTCCTGCTCCTATTTGCTATGTTTCTACATGTCTGGAAATGTAACCTAGTCAATGCTGTGTGACAGAGTAAGTAATATCGCAATCAGGGAATTATTGATTTATTTAGCGACCTGACTGTGGGTTTGCCATAAGGGCCTGACATCCTTTCCAGCAGCTCATTCAGCAAGTCAATGCCTTAAGGTGGCCCTAGATGGATAAGCAACAGGGAGTTCAGTGTTCATGTTAACAAACAATATTATGCCAGCTGTAACTCAGTGGATGGCATTCTTGCTTCTGACTCAGGAGGTTGTGGGTCCATAGATCCACCCAGACCTGAGAACTGTTGGAAGTGCTGTCCTTTGGTGGAGGTGTTAAACTGAGGCCCCATCTGTTCTGTCAGGTGGATGAAATAGATCCCAGGGCAATCTTTCAAAAAAAAGTACAGAGTTATCCCTGGTGTCCTGGGCAATATTTATCCCTCAGCCAACAACACTAAAACAATGCTGATTATTTGGCCATTACACATTGCCATTTGCGCAACCTTGCTGTGTACTCATTAGTTGCCGTGTTCCCTGCCTTATATCATTGACAACGCTTCAAAGTTCATTGGTGATAAAAACACTTTTGGATGTCCTGAGATTATGAAGGCACTATTTAATGCACATCTTAATTTTCTTTTAGCAGGTAAAACTTCAACAGCATTTATACACATGTGCAGGTTCTTAAATCTTCACTCTTGTCAATCCTAAGTACTCTGGTCTTAAGTAGGTAAAGTGCTTATGTAAATTCCTTACCAGTAACCCTTGTAAGTATAGTGATAGTTTTTTCTATGTGTTAGAGACCTAGTTGAGAGAAAAAAGCTATACGATACTTTGCTATTCATAAGACTGTGGCGAAACAATCAACATTTCAACTACAGACCAGAATTCGGTGGAAACTTACATAGTATAGCAGAATTGAATTTATCTGGAATATTCACAAGTAGCAGGCTAGATATCAATGGAGGGTTGCAGCACTAAATATGGTGTGGTTTTTGTGTAACTTTTTGTTTTATCAATAAACCTAGATAAATGGATAGGGCCCACAATATAGAACACCTTCAAGTTAAAAAGGGCAGAGTGAGGCAAAAATTATTAGTTGATACTAACACTACAGTTTTTTATTCATACAAGGGATTTGGGTGAAGCCAACATTTATTGCTGTTGAAAACTGGAGGAAGAAGAGAAGATTTTGGGTTTAACGGGAACTCAACAGCATTTAGGTTCTAGGAAAGACCAAGTAAGAGACAGCACAATAAGTCTGGATTTCAGCAAATTGAGCATATAAGGTGGAAAAGAGCAGATAGGAAGGTGCACTGGGAATTTTGTAAAAAGATTAGTTTAATGATTTACTGTATTCTGGATCATTATATAGATGTGGACAGCTTGTTATGTAATTTTATTGCACACATTCAGCTATGATGTTCAATTCTTTAAAGTAAATACATGAAAAATGACAGCTGGGGATCGTACAATTTTCCAATATGTGCCCACTGAGAATTGAAGGGCTGTGTGTGTGTGTTGTGTGTGTGCTGTGTGTGTGTGTGTTGTGTGTTGTGTGTGTGCTGTGTGTGTGTGTGTGTGTGTTGTGTGTGTGCTGTGTGTGTGTTGTGTGTGTGTGTGTTGTGTGTGTGTTGTGTGTGTGTGTGTTGTGTGTGTGTGTGTTGTGTGTGTGTTGTGTGTGTGTGTGTGTGTGTTGTGTGTGTGCTGTGTGTGTGTTGTGTGTGTGTGTGTTGTGTGTGTGTTGTGTGTGTGTGTGTTGTGTGTGTGTGTGTTGTGTGTGTGCTGTGTGTGTGTGTGTGTGTTGTGTGTGTGTGTGTTGTGTGTGTGTGTGTTGTGTGTGTGTGCGTTGTGTGTGTGCTGTGTGTGTGTTGTGTGTGTGTGTGTTGTGTGTGTGCTGTGTGTGTGTGTGTGTGTGTGTGTTGTGTGTGTGTGTGTTGTGTGTGTGCTGTGTGTGTGTTGTGTGTGTGTGTGTTGTGTGTGTGCTGTGTGTGTGTGTTGTGTGTGTGTGTGTTGTGTGTGTGCTGTGTGTGTGTGTTGTGTGTGTTGTGTGTGTTGTGTGTGTGTGTTGTGTGTGTGTGTGTTGTGTGTGTGTGTGTTGTGTGTGTGCTGTGTGTGTGCTGTGTGTGTGCTGTGTTGTGTGTGTGTGTTGTGTGTGTGTGTGTTGTGTGTGTGCTGTGTGTGTGTGTGTGTTGTGTGTGTGTGTGTTGTGTGTGTGCTGTGTGTGTGTTGTGTGTGTGCTGTGTGTGTGTGTGTTGTGTGTGTGTGTGTTGTGTGTGTGCTGTGTGTGTGTGTTGTGTGTGTGTGTGTTGTGTGTGTGCTGTGTGTGTGTGTGTGTGTGTTGTGTGTGTTGTGTGTGTGCTGTGTGTGTGTGTTGTGTGTGTTGTGTGTGTGTGTGTTGTGTGTGTGCTGTGTGTGTGTTGTGTGTGTGTGTGTGTGTTGTGTGTGTTGTGTGTGTGCTGTGTGTGTGTGTTGTGTGTGTTGTGTGTGTGTGCGCTGTGTGTGCTGTGTGTGTTGTGTGTGTGTTGTGTGTGTGCTGTGTGTGTGTTGTGTGTGTGCTGTGTGTGTGTTGTGTGTGTTGTGTGTGTGTTGTGTGTGTGTGTGTTATGTGTGTGTGTGTTGTGTGTGTGCTGTGTGTGTGTTGTGTGTGTGTGTGTTGTGTGTGTGCTGTGTGTGTGCGTGTGCTGTGTGTGTGCATGTGTGTTGTGTGTGTGTGTGTGTTGTGTGTGTGCTGTGTGTGTGTTGTGTGTGTGTGTGTTGTCTGTGTGGTGTGTGTGCATGTGCTGTGTGTGTGCGTGTGTGTTGTGTGTGTGTGTGTCGTGTGTGTGTGTGTTGTGTGTGTGCTGTGTGTGTGTGTGTGTGTGTGTGTTGTGTTTGTATAAGAGGGTGAGTATATTGAAAGTGTAGTGATCAATTAAGTCTGTATAAAGCAGTTCTATATACAGCTATTGCTAAAGGTAACTAGTTGTGTGGTCCTAAACCTTTTGGAGTGTTATAAATACTTTGGCACTGCAAGGGAAAATCTTAGTATGCTTCCTGAAGGAAAGAAATTCCACTGTTACAAACTTTTAACCTAATGGCCCTACTCAGATACAGTTAATACAGGGGATACGTCTGAGGGTCAGCAAGCAGTAGAATCCAAACCAGTCACGATATTGCACCTGCAGACCATTCCAGACTATTTTTTTTTAACCTTTGACCTGCCATGGCAAGAAATAAGATGTCCTACCATTGCTGTAATCAAGGAAATGATGTAAATTGTATCTATCTCTTGTCAATAAATCTTTTATTATCCTTTCAGCCAGGCATAAAATTACAGCATATAT
The DNA here is from genome assembly GCF_964194155.1 of Cetorhinus maximus. Taxonomy (NCBI): domain Eukaryota; kingdom Metazoa; phylum Chordata; class Chondrichthyes; order Lamniformes; family Cetorhinidae; genus Cetorhinus; species Cetorhinus maximus. The sequence continues at coordinate 207,910,433 of NC_135880.1, read as the reverse complement.
GATTCTAACAGGGAGAAACGATGGGCTGCCCAAAGAGAAAATGGGTTGGAATTTTCTGTTAATTCAGTGAGGGGGGGATTGATCATCAAAAATGGACCAGTCATCTGAAAACATCAGCCAAGAGCCACATGTAAAAAGAGGTTTCACTGTTCCAGTCAGATTCTATTTTGCATTATTAATGTCTCTGCAGTTACAAAAATGGCCATTTGTTTGTATAAAGATACATGGTGTTTGCTGGTTAAGTATTGTGAATGAAATGAAGCATGAACAATATTGTTTCCATTAAGTGGAAATGTAACATGAATATCTCTACACTTAAAACCCATTATAGAAGATAACATTTTTTTTTAAAAAAGCATTTCAGACAGATTTTGATTACAGCAGAATCAAAAGTGTGGTTGGAATTGAAATGTCATTTGTTCTAATGGTCTGTATGAGTTCCTCTTCTGCTGTGTTGTGCTGCTGGGTCTGGAGACCATGCCCTGAATACAAAACACCCATTGTTAAGGAGCCATGAAAGGAATCACTTTGCTTGGATTACTTCCGTCTTTGTAGATTTGGTTTTAAAATGAATGAAATTCAGATTCTCCACAGATAAAGCTCAAAACTGAAGCCCAAACTTTAAAGCTGCATCGGTGATCTCATCTAGATCAAGGAGTTTAAATAAAAAGTGCTGCAGATTTAGCATGGAATTTGAATTCAAAGTCCAGTTCCATAACCAATACATTACCGTATCAAGCAAACATTTTACTTTCAGAATCACCTTACTAACTTCGTTGCTCCTGTCAATGCAGCAAATCCTAATTTCTATAGAAAAGGATATAAGATGGATTGGACTTGCCTGCTAATATCCATTAGAATAGGATTTCAACTACAAATAATAAGCAAATTGCTACCACGATTCCGAAAATTCATGAATGAAAAATAAGATCATGCTTGCTACTGCGATGAACTTCTGTGGGGCATTTTCTTCCTGAATGAGTAGTTGTGCTGCTTCTTTTGCAAGATCCAGAAGGGGCTTTGGAAAGAGAAAGGTTAAAAAGAATGCATATGGAGAAGTCATGACTATGGATCCTATCCCCAAATTACTTATGGACATATTGAACATTTAAGTAAGATGTGTTTTTTTTTAAAATAGGACATACAAGCAAAAGCTGGCTGAGACTGTAAGGTAAACACTTGCTGGGAAATTGCAGCAAGTTGTGGAACCAACTAGTTCAGAGAGAATGGAATGTCATACCTAAAAGGCGTGACATGTAATCTTCTGTGGTTGCAGAGATAATGGAAAATTATTACCATCTCAGCCAAAATCACCTTCTGTTGAGTAATATCCCAGACTATGAACGTCAACTGAGTTGAAAAGAAAACAAACCTAGGCAAAAGGCATGTTTGTTTTTCCCTTCCAGGAATTATACAGGAAAAGGGTTTAAAAAAGCCAACTGCAACCCTAGTTCCTTATGATAGTTTGGTGTTCTGTTCTGGTATGGGTGCTGTGAAGGTCACAGCTGAAGAACACCAGCGGGCCATCCCTGCACTTTCAGGTAAAAAAAAACTGGAATCGAGTCACAAGTGAGCAAGGCCACAGTCAAAAAGGAAGAAGGACAACTCCTTCCAGCTCACCTGCAGAACCAAGAATTTCCAAACCAACTGCTCAGCTGCCAAAGTCAGTGCTACCGGAATCACCCCAACTTAACGGTCGCAACGCTTTGCCATCTACTCCTCATGGACAAGCCAAAGGATTGAATCATCTATCTTATTTAAACTTCTATTTTTGGACTCAATTTCTCATTTCTAATCTGTGTGTATATGCATTGCATTTTTATTATTTTTCCTCGCATTTAGTAACTAATAAATTCACCCTTTCTTTGACTCAAGACAGTCTGGTTATATTGGGTCCTTTTAAAACATAAATACATTTGGACTGAGAAAAGGTATCTAAGAGGGAGGGGATCCTTTTTAAATTAACTTTGTTGCGACCAACCGAGGGGGTTGAATAAAGAAAGAGAACCAGTTCATCCCTCCTCATCCGGGAGCATAACAATTTGGGGTACCTCCTCTGGGATCATAACAAATTGAGGGAAGCTCACCCTAGGATCAGTTGTAACAAGAAAAAGAATAAAGGGACAGGGAAATAGCGCAGATATAAAAAAAAAAGGAGGATAAGTTAAAGAGACATGGAGACACCGGAAATACTGTGCACAGAAAATATCACTTGATGTTATGACTACACTGCAACTGTCTACACAACCACAGCAATAGGAAATCTGATTGGTAGATCAGTAGAACAGTTGGTAGAACAGGCACAGTTATCAGAAATGTTGGAGTTAATATGCAGAATGTTAGTCTATTCCCTTGCACATTGCTGCTGTTAATTGTTAAAACGTGAAAAATCAGAACTAGAAGCTCAACTCATTTGGTGAATTTGAGTTTGATTCTGTCTCATCCCTATTCATTTGATTTTCATTTTGTCTGTAGCTGCCACTGATGGCAGTATTGTATCTCATCGAGGCAACTAAACTTGGTGAAGTTGTAGATTAAACTGTAACTTTAAATGTGTCAGCACTAAGGGCCATTGATTTTTTACACCTTGTAAAATCAATATAGGTTCAAAAAGATCTTCTTCGTCAGCTTAATAATGATTATCGCCTACTAGCTAACAGCTTGTTAAAAGCAAAAAACTGTGGATGCTGGAAATCCAAAACAAAAACAAAAACAAAAATACCTGGAAAAACTCAGCAGGTCTGACAGCATCTGTGGAGAGGAATACAGTTAATGTTTCAAGTTCAAGTGATTCTTCATCAGAACTAAGGAAAAATAGAAAAAAGGTGAAATATAAGCTGGTTTAAGGGGGGGGGCTGGGACAGGTAGAGCTGGATAGAGGGCCAGTGATAGGTGGAGATTGCCAAAAGATGTCATAGACAAAATAACTGGCTTTTCAGCTTGCTTTTGAGTATAGAGTGAGCCTAATAAAACTTCTAAGCTGGCAATTGGTGCTGGATTGTAGGCTGTGCTGTGCTGTCCCAAAACAATTAGAAACTAGGTTGAAATTAAAAACTTATTTCACGTAGAATTGTTACAGCCATCAACCATTCAGACCAGTGTGGGCTAAGATCTCAGGGGTAAAAGGAATATGTTGACCAAATGCATAGATAAAGTACAAATTTACCATTACATTTTTTGCCATTATTTGCCCCTCAATTATTTGCAATGTTTTGTTTGAGCCACTGTACACTCTGGGTACTGTCATCCTGCAGGGGGGTGGTGAAAGCTATAACCCCTTTGCTTTCTCACACATACACACAATTTGTCAACAGTGGTTGGACATTACAACACACTGGCCCAAGTGAAATTTCAAACCCAAGCTATAGGCTCCAATCAAGGGCGCAGGCCCTTCTGAAGCGAATGTTCAGAACATTAGTTAACCAATTTTATGGGTAGTTTTTAGTGATTTTTCCCACAATTGCATCGATTTCTTGTTACATTAAGAATTATTTTCTCACCAGATACTCTCCTCCAACTGAGGAAAAATAAAAAGAAGTGAGAGAAAATTATTTATACAGGTTGATTGAAGGTTTTGTGGTGCTTGTTGCTTGGTGAGTGGTAACCAGAAAGAATCACTGATTTGATTTCTCCATGTTTTCTTGCTGAATTTTTCTTCATGTGGAGTTTCGGACTAAATACAAGAACCTTTCCTTCATCCATGTTTGGACAATAGGGTATTGATTGATAATTTAACAAACAAATTCTCATTTCAGCCAATTACCATATAGGATCTATGGATCTATGGATGTGTGCCTGAAATGTGACATATCCTGAAGTGTGACATTATCGGATTTGCCATCTCTGAAAGGTGCAACATGCCATCTATCTGCAAGATATAAGACCATGGGCGGAATTTGCCCAGATTTGCACTAACAGGCGGGCAAAATGGCGTCCTACCCGCCGAAGGCGATGGCGAGATTTTGCGCCGTATTGTCCCAAACCCGCCTCATTATTTATGCATTCCTAGGAAACACACTGTTTCCATGGCGGGAGGGCTCTCATTCACCCTTCCGCCATCACCCGTCATTGCATCACGCCAGCCACTGTGTTTAAAAGACAGAAGCTAGCACAACGCTCATCGCTACCAGCTCACCATCGCTGCCCAGGAGACATGGCCAGCAAAGGAAAAAAGAACTGCAGCCCACCCCCCCCCCCCACCCACCTCTTCAGCAACAGGTCCCTTGATCGACTGCTGGATGCCATGGGGGCCCGCCGGGATGTCCTGAGCACCCGCTCAGGCCGCATGATGGGCAGCAACGTCACCAACCCAGCTTGGGAGGCAGTGGGAGTGGTGGTCAGCACAAACGCCCTTCAGAAGAGGACAACCACCCAATGTTGCAAAAGGATGAATGATCTCCTCCATTCCACCAGGGTAAGTCACTCTTCTCATCACTCTCAACTCACACACTCACAAACCCATCACACATCCACAGGGGACTCACTCACTGCCAGTTCAAGGGACATCACCATTCACTCTCTCACCACCTGCGTTGTCCTCAGCCAAGGGATCACTCACCACCTGCACAGGCCAGGCACATGTATCATCTGGTCCGGACATCCTGATACATTCTCCCCATCTCTATCCATGCAGGACAAACTGGTACACAACAGGAGGGAAAGGTTGTAGACCGATGGAGGAATGCTGGAGTTCAAGGTCCTTACGGAATTTGAGAACAGAGCCATTCAGCTGGCCGGCGATGATCTGGACCGGTCCTGTGCTGACGGTGAGGTCAGCATTGCTCTACCAAGTGAAGATCCAGCAGTGCAACATCCATCAGACAACCATGCTGTGAGTGATGTGTCCTCTTTCACAGGCCACTGCCATGCACTAATTATCTTCCCTTGCTTCTGCAGGCCCATCACTCCAAGAGCTGATGGAATCCATGACACAGGGCCTCCAAGCCAGCTCGGAAGGGACATCCGAAGGGGAACCGGAATGCACCCTCCTACAAGTTCCGTCACAGTGCTCACCCAAACCCTCCACCAGTACAGAGACACACACTTCAGTGGGACCTAGCTCTAGAATAGGCACAGGATCACAAGGTGGTGAGCACAGTGCACAGTCTGATCCACAGCAGGCAGCAGCAGGGATTTCCCATATCCCCGGCATTTGGAAGGCTGCTGAAGGCCAGGAACATGTTGAGTCTGAATCAGATGACGAGCGTCTAGACTCAGTCATGTCACAGTTGTTGGAGCTGCAAAGGCAAGCTCGGGAACATCAGGAAGGGATGTCCACTCCACTCTTCAGATTGCGAGGCACAATGGAGGAGTCTATCCGTATTCAGGCTGAGGTGATAGCACCGGGATTGCACACACCGAGGTCAACACTGGCAGGATGGCGGCCGCCATGGAGACCTTGGCCCAGGACGTCACTCCTGCACTGCTGTGCGGGCTTAACTCCATCGCTGATGCAACAGTGTGTACGCAAGAGAGGTGATGGGCCGCTTGATCTCAACCCAGCTACCCCTTCACATCATGGAGTCAGCCAGGGGCCCTCAGGCACCCATAGGGAGGAGGATCAGCAGGTGCACACTCCGGGCCCATCAACCCAGGTGATTCCTGGAGTGTCCGGCCCATTCATATCCCCTCTTCCTGTGACCTCCGCATCTCCAGCTTCACAGGCCAAGGAGGGTGCCACTGCCACACAGCAGGACCCCGAAAGTAGGCTGGGGCCCTCCAAGTCTCAGCCTTCCAGAGGACGCCCGTAAAAGTCATTACAGACAGGGCGTCACAGTCAGCAGGCTGCCTCTTCCTCCGCTGTGGATGTCCAGGGAGCACCAAGACATAACAGCAGGGTTAAGGCAGTTAAGGAAAAGTAGTTGCACAGTCTGGGCATGGGTGTTGATCACTTGTACATACTGTTCATGATTGTCAATAAACTCCTAAGAATGTCTCCCTGTCTGTGGCTCCTTGTTCTGATGAGCAGTGTTCTTGTCACTCAGATGTGAAACCTTTCTGCACAAGATAAAGGCAGGTGTCTCAGTCCAGGGCCTCTTCCCTGTGTCTGTGCAGTCTACAGACCAAAGTGATAGTCCAGCCTCACACTCCCTGGAAACATTACTGATGCCTGCACCTCAGCAGTGCTGGTCATTGCTGCCAGAATGTAATGGGCAGGTACCACAGAGTTCTCTCACACTCTCTGTGTGCTCGCAGGACATTTAAGGTGGGGCTGGCCCCCATCACACCAGCGTCTGCGACCATTGATGCTGTGCACCAGCTCCTGAAGGGCTGAGGTGGTGAAGGTGGACACAGCGTCGGAAGCTTCTATAGTTTCATGGCTGCATCTCTGAGATGGCCCTGATCACAGAGTGCAAACGAGCTGCCCTCGGCCAGACAGGAGTCAGACATTCTAAGAGGCTATGTGAAGATCTATGGAGTGTCCTCACTGCATGTTGTCATCATCCTCCACAAATCTGGCAGCTATGAGGGCCTCCCGAGCACGCCTGTCTCATCATGAGAGCGCCTCATCTCTATCATTGTCACCACTGAGAACCTCCTCACCCTCATCCCCGCTGCCGTCCTCCTCATCTGAGGAGAACTCCAGCCCCTCCTCAGCCAGCTCGTCTACCCAGTAGAGCGGCAGTTTGTAAAGGGCGCCGGAGACAATAACAATGTGTGACACCCTCTGTGGACTGTATTGCAGGGACCGCCAGACCGGTCCAGGCATCAGAACTGCATCTTCAGCATCCCGATGGTCTGCTCCACCAAGTTGCGAGCTGCAGCATGGGCTTCATTATATCATCACTGCTGCAGTCTGAGGCCACTGCACGGGTGTCATCAGCCACGGCCTCTGCAGGTAGCCCTTGTGCCCACAGAGCCATCCCTGCAGCCTCTGTGGACCCTGGAAGACTGCAGGGATCTGTGAGTGACTGAGGATGTAGGCGTCATGCACACTCCCTGGAAACCATGCGCATACCTGCAGGATGCGTCTCTGGTGGTTGCATACGCTCAGTGAGTGAAAGCTCTTGTGGTTGATAAGTCCACTGAGTGTAGCGTTGGAGATCTGAGCGCCACATGGTGTAGTCAATTGCACCCTGCACCTGTGGGAATCCCGAGTTCAGGGCGAACCCAATAGCCCTGGCATCCTGGCTGTCCTGTCCCAGGCGAAATGCACAAAGTTGTGTGCCCTCGAGAAGGTGACATCTGTGACCTCCTGGATGCATTTGTGGGTGGAGGATTGTGAGATCCCACAGAGGTCACTGTGGAGCCCTGAAAGGAGCCACATAGAGTCAGAGCTTTACAACACAGAAAGAGGGCCTTTGGCCCATCACGCCGGTCATCAAGCCCCTATCTAATCTAATTTCATTTTCCAGCACTTGGCCCATAGCCTTATATGCCATGGCATTTCAAGTGTTCATCTAAATACTTCTTAAATTTTGTGAGGGTTCCTGCCTCTATCACCTTTTCAGGCAGTGAGTTCCAGATACCCCCACGCTCTGGGTGAAAAAAAAAATCCTCAAATCCCCTCTAAACCTCCTGCCCCTTACCTTAAATTTATGCCCCCTGGTTATTGACCCCTCCACCAACGGGAAAAGTTTCTTCCTATCTACCCTCTCTATGCCCCTCATAATTTTATACACCTCAATCAGTTACCCCCTCAGCCTTCTCTGCTCTAAGGAAAACAATACCAGCCTATCTAGTCCCTCTTCATAGCTGAAACGCTCCAGCCCAGGCAACATCCTGTTGAATCTCCTCTGCACCCTCTCCAGTGCAATCTCATCCTTCCTATAGTGTGGTTCCCAGAACTGCACACAGTACTCCAGATGTGGCCTAACTAACGCTTTACGCAGCTCCATCATAACCTCCCTACTCTTGTATTCAATGCCTTGACTAATAAAGGCAAGTATCCCATATGCCTTCTTAACCACCTTATCTACCTGTCCTGCTGCCTTCAAGGATTTATGGACGTGGACACCAAGGTCCCTCTGATCCGCTGTACTTCTTAGGGTCCTACCATTCATTGTGTACTCCCTTGCCATGTTAGTCCTCCCAAAATGCATCACCTCCCACTTTTAATGAGAAAGTGCTAATTAGTAACCTTGCCATAAAGGAGATTTTGGCTAATAGCAGCCATAATATGATAGAATTTCACATTAAGTTTGAATGTGATATAGTTCATTCTGAAACTGGGGCCTTAAGTATAAACAGGGGAAACTACGAAGGTATGAGAACTGCACACAGTACTCCAGATGTGGCCTAACTAACACTTTACACAGCTCCATCATAACCTCCGTACTCTTGTGTTCAATGCCTCGACTAATAAAGACAAGTATCCCATATGCCTTCTTAACCACCTTATCTACCTGTTTGAGGGGCAAGTTGGCTATGGTGGATTGGGAAAATACACAAAAATATTTGACAGTAGACAGGCAATGGCTAGTATTTAAGGAAATACTACATGGTCTACAACAGAGATAGATTCTCCTAAGACCCAATGGAAAAGGTGAACCAACCGTGGCTAACAAAAGAAGTTAAAGATTGCATTAGATCAAAGGAAGTAGCTTATAAGGTTGCCAGAAAAAGTGGTATGCTTGGGGAAGAACCCAGCAAAGGATGACTAAGAAACTGATGAAGAACTGGAAAAGAGAACATGAATGAAAGAAACATTGAGCCAGACTGTAAAAGCTTCTTCAGGTATATCAAAAGGAAAAGATTATCTAGAACAAATGTGGGCCCATTCCATGTGGAGACAGGAGAATTTATGGTTACTTTGGGTGGAATTTTCCGCGCCCGCTGCCGTCAGGCGTTATGGCGGTCATGAGCAGACAATATGGCGGGAAGCCCAAAAATCGCTTTCACAATGTTGTGAAACCAGCTTGCAATCGTCCGCTCTGTCCATCAATGGCAGGCACTTTGCTCAGGACTTCGAGGTTTGTTTGCCTACCTGGCTTTGGGCAGCACTCACAGTCATCAGCGCCAGGCATCATTTTTAGAGGGGCTCACGGGTAGATCTCTACCTATCAGACCAGCTGTAAGGCAGGGGTGGCTTTTCAATGGCTGCAGGGCTAGGGCTTGCTTGGGGAAGGGGGAGAAGTGGCCTCAGTGAAGGGAAGAGGCTGCAGGGTGAGGGCTGTACTGAGGAAGGGGGGTATCCCAGGGTGTGTGTGCGGGCACATGTTGATCTGCGCAACTGGTCTTGAGATGGTGAGGACTGAGGAGCCAGTCTTCAGAGGAGATGAGGCCAGATGGAGATGGCCAGGCAATGACCATCTCCAACAAAAGAAAATCTAACCATCTCCCCATGACATTCGTCAATGGCATTACCATCACTGAATCCTCCACTATCAATATCCTGGGGTTACCACTGACCAGAAACTTAACTGGACCATCCATATAAATAATGTTGCTTCAAGATTAGGTCAGAGGCTGGGAATTCTGCAGTGACAAACTGACCCCCTGAGTCCCCAAAACGTATCCAACATCTACAAGGCACAATTCAGAGTGTGATGGGATACTCTCCGCTTGCCTGGATGAGTGCAGCTCCAACAACACGCAGGAAGCTCGACACCGTCCAGGACAAAGCAGCCCGCTTGATTGGCACCCCATCCACCACCTTAAACAATCACTTCCTCCACCACCAACGCACAGTGGCAACAGTGTGTACTGTATACAAGATGCTCTGCGGCAACTCGACAAGGCTCCTTCGACAGTACCTTCAGGCCCATGATCTCCACCACCTAGAAGGACAAGAGCAGCAGACGCATGGGGACACCACTACCTGCAAGTTCCCCTCCAAATCACATTATCTAAACCAAACCATCCTGAATTGGAACTATATCACCGTTCCTTCATTGTCACTTTGTCAAAATGCTGGAACTCCCTCTCTAACAGCGCTGTGGGTGTATCTAGATGACATGGACTGTAGCAGTTGAAGAAGACAGATCAGCACCACTTTCTCAAAGGCAATTAGGGATGGACAACAAAGCTGTCCCACATTCCATTCAACAATTTAAAAAGGTAACCAGTCATTTGTTTCCTGGTCGTGCAGTTTTCAGGTAGAAGTTGTTTATTCCATTGATCGATTGTCTGGAAGGTTGTTAATACCTCCAGGACTATCAAAGTAATTAAGGATGAATATTTTCTAATTAATGATAGACAAATGGGCATTATTACATTTCAAAGTTGTTAAGTCATTAGCTAATTTCCTTTTAAATATATATATCTCTCACCTTTTGAAATGGATCCTATAAAGCACAGCGCAAAGCCTTTCAGTAGTACCAAGGTGACAACTTTTGTTAAACATTCTTACAGGATTATTTTTATCTAAAGGTATCAAATGATTTTTAAATCTTCTAAGCCTTTTAAAGTGAAAAGACTTGAGCTTGCCAATATTCCCTTAACAAATACATAGCTTTGCAGTAGTTTTTATGACGTAGCTTACCACAGTACTTACATAAATAGGAGAATCACTTTCTTGACTATCCAGTTATCAGTTTGATTCAGTTATTGCAAATGTCAACTCTGAATCAGTTGTGGGTTTAAACCCCACTGTGGAGATTGAGTACTGGCATCAGCAGGGAGAACTTCCCTGCTCTTCTTATAAGCATTAAAATTCTGAATTTTATTACACAGTTCTTTTAAAGGTTTGGAATGCATTAATGCGTTTACAGCAAGGGGAATGGAATATAAACATAGGGTAGTTTTACAGCAGCTGTATAGGGCCTCGTGGTGAGGCCGGGGGCGGAATCGTCCCAGATTTGCACAAAGTGCGGGAGCAGGCGGAAGAAGGGACATTTTACCTGCCGGCAGCAATGGCGGCTTTTCGTTCTGTATCGCCCCAGCCCCAGCATGTCCCGCCTCATTAATAATGCATTCCTGGGAAACACGCCTTGTCGCTGGCGGGGCAGCCTCTTATTCACCCGCCACGCCATGACCTCTGGCCTTCAGAAATTGGGGCACTATATTTAAAGGCCTCCCCTGCACAAAGCTAGCACTCATCAAGGAATAGGAAGTTGCTGGGAACCGATGGCTGCCAAAGGGAGGAAACATGCTGCCCCCAGACTTAGCGATGTCTCCCTCAAGTGTCTACTAGACGCAGTGGAGGCCCACTGTGATGACCTCTACCCCAGGTCTGGGTGAAGACCAGCAAGCAAGGTCACCAATCCAGCATGGGAGGTGGCGGCAGCAGTGGTCAATGCCAATGCCTTGCAAAAGAGGACAGCCACCCAGTGCTGCAAGAGGGTGAATGATCTCTTCCGTTCCGCCAGGGTAAGTCACTCGCTTCATCACTCTCAACCCACACACTCATGAGTTCATCACACATCCACAGGGATCTCACTCACTACCAGTTCAAGGGACATCACCATTCACTCCCTCACACACACCTTCATCTGCCTATCCTCAGCCCATCCAAGGCACTACTCACGCACCTGCCAGACATCCTTATCATCTGGCCTAGCAGGCGTCCTGCTTATGCTCTCTCCATCTATATTCAAGCAAAAAAAGCTGGCACACAACAAAAGAAAGAGGTCACAGACCGTTGGAGGAATGTCTGAAATCAAGGTCCTCACAGGCTTTGAAAATAGAGTCATCCAGCTGGCCGGTGAGGATCCTGTGCTGAGGGTGAGATCGGCGCTGCTCTACCAAGTGAGGATACTGTGATTCAACATCCATCAGACAACCATGCTGTGAGTCAGTTCCCCTGTTCCGTAGCCCCCTACCATGAACTGATTATCTCTCCTTGCTTTCGCAGGTACATTTGAGAAGCAGCCAAAGGGGTCAACAATCCCAGTCCTTAACTTAAGCCTGGAAGACACCTCAGAAAAAGAATCTGATGACACCCTAATTGAAGACCTGTCACAGCGCTCACCCACACTCTCCACCAGCTCAGAGACACACACCTCGGTGGGACCTAGCTCTAGAGTAGCCTTGGGATCACAATCTGGTGAGCACATCGCACTGTCTGATCCACAGGAGGTGGCGACAGGGGCTTCCCAGGTGTCAGCACTCGGATGACGTTCTGTTGCTGAGTCCGAGTCAGATGACGAACCTCTGGACTCAGTCATATCTCACTTGCTGGGGCTGCAAAGGCAAGCTTGAGAACATCAGGAAGGGATGTCCACTGCACTCCTTAGATTGCAAGACATGATGGAGAATCCGTCTGCCTTCAGTCTGAGGCGATAGCGTTGGCATGCCAATGCACTGAGGTCAACACTAGTAGAGTGGCGGCTGCCATGGAGGCCTTGGTCCAGGGCATCGGCCCTGCACTACTGTGTGGGCTGAACTCCATCGCTGATGCCATTGTTGGCCTCCAACAGTGTGTACACAAGAGGGGTGTGGGGCAGCTGAATCCAACTCCAGCTACCCATTCTCCCCAAGGAGTCAGTAAAGGTGCCCTCGGGCATCCATTGGAAGGAGGATCAGCCAGTGCAAAGCTCGGAGCCATCCACCCAAGTGACTTCAGGAGTGTCCAGCCCATCCGAATCCTCTCTTCCGGTGACCCCAGCAGCTCCAGCTCCACAGATCGAACAGGGTGCCACTGCCACAAAGCAGGACCTCAAAAGCAGGCCAGGGTTCGCCATGTCTGGAGCCTCAAGAGGACGCCTGCCAAAGTCATCACAGACAGGGTGTAGCAGTCAGCAGGCTGCCTCCACCTCCGCTGTGGATGTCAGGGGAGCACCAAGACCTAGCGCAGGGTTAGGAAGCTTAAGAAAATGTTTTTGCACAGCTTTGGCACAGTAGTTAATCACTTATACATAATGTTCATTATTGTAAGTAGAATCCCATGAATGTCTCCTTGCCTATGGCTCCTTGCTATGATGAGCAGTGCTTATGTCAGTCTGAAGTGTAACCTTGGTTCCTGCACAAGATAAAGGCAGGTGTCTCAGTCCAGGGTCTCACCCTGTGCTTTGTGCAACCTTCCCAGCACACTGATGGTGTGCCTTCACTGTCACTGGATACAGCAGTTATGCCTGCATCTCAATGGGGTTTAACATTGCTGCCAGGATGTCCTGGACTGGTGGCACCTGTCTCTCTGTATACTCTCAGCACCTTTGAGGTGTGGCTGGCCCTCCATCTCATCAGCATCTGTGTCCGGTGACAGTGCGGTCCTCAAGGGTTCAGCTCATGAAGGATGCCATAAGATCAGGAACAGTTAAAGCTTCCCCGCTGCATCTCCCTGATATGACCCTGTTCACAGAGCGCAAGCGAGCTGCCATCAGCCAGATAGGAGTTAGACATTCACATAAGCTATGTGAAGATCTATGGAGTATCCCCACTGCTTGTCGTCAACATCCTCCTGAATGTGGGGACTATGGGCATCCACTGCATCTCAGTGGCAGAAAGTATGTGCGCTGCCATCAGCCAGACAGGAGTCAAATGTTAATAGGTGCAATGTGAGGATCTATGGAGTCTCCTAAATACACGCCGTCACTCTCCACAAATCTAGCAGCTATAAGGGCCTCCCAAGTGTGCCTACCTCATCTGGATAAAGCAATGGCCTCATCGCCATCATCCTCGCCTTCCGGGACCACATCACCCTCATCCCCGTCAATGCAGCTCCTCCCTCCTCCTCAGGCAGTTCCTCCCCGCATTGCAGTGCCAGGTTGTGAAGGGTGCAACAGGCGACAACAATGCATGACACCCTCTGTGGACTGTTTTGCAGGGCTGCACCAGACTGGTCCAGGCACCGGAACCATACGTTCAGCATCCCAATGGTTTGCTCCACCAAAGTGCAAGTTGCCGCATCAGCCTCATTATACCTTCTCTCGGCTGCAGTCTGAGGCCACCACACAGGTGTGATCAACCACATCCTCTGTGGGTAGCCCTTGTCCCCGAAGAGACAACCCTGCAGCCTCTGCGGACCCTGGAAGACGTCAGAGATCTGAGACCTTCTGAGAATGTAGGAATCACGGACACTCTCTGGGCATCGTGTGCACCCCTGCTGGATGGGTCACCGCACACCAGCTGAACATTCAGCAAGTGAAAGCCCTTGCAGTTGACATATTTGGCTGCTTGTTGCCATGGAGATCTAACGCCACATGAGTGCAGTCAATGGCACCCTGCACCTGTGGGAAACCTGAGATCTGGGCAAATCCCAGCGTTCTTGCTTCCTGGCTTGCCTGATCTCAGGCGAAATGCACAAAGATGTGTGCCTTCACGAATCTGGCATCCATAAGCTTCTGCCTGCACATGTGCATGAAGGCTTGTGATATCCCACAGAGGTCACCTGTGGAGCACTGGAAGGAGACACCAGTGTAAATATTGAGTATGACCACAGCCAGTGGATGCTCTCCATGTCCCTGTGGCACCAAATCCTGCAGCAGTTGGCAGATGTGCCTGACCAGTTTCCTAGACATGCGCAGTCATCTGCAGGAATGACAGGCACCGTCTCCAGACTCTGGGTCTAGCTAGGCACTGACCCGCGATGGCTGGCTGTGACTCTTCAGCATGTGCAGGAGCCCCTGCCACCCCTCCTTCTTGAGGATGCTGCTCCTCCCTCTGCCCAACTCCGTCGCTCTCTTCTCCTTTGTCTCCGCTCTCTGTAAGCCATGAGGCATGGGGTGGAAAATTCCAGCCCACATCTGGAGTACTGTGTACAGATTTGGTCTCCTTATTTGAATAAAGGACATAATTGCATTAGAAAAAGTTCAGATAAGGTTCACACAACTCATTTCTGGGATGAAGGGCTTGTCTTATGAAGCAAGGTTCAACAGGTTGGGCCTATACCCATTGGAGTTTAGAAGAATGAGCGGTGATCGTATTGAAGCATATAAGATCCTGAGGGGACTTCATAAGGTGGATACTGGGAGGATGCTTCTCCCTCTTGTGGGGAGGCTAGAACTAGGGGACATAGTTTAAGAATAAGAAACCGACTGCTCAAAATGGAGATGAGAAGAAATATTTTCTCTGAGGGCTGTTAGTCTGTGGAATTCTCTTCCCCAGAAAGCAGTGGAGACTGGGTCATTGAATTTATTCAAGGCTGAATTAGATAGATTTTTGATGGACAAGGGAGTCATGGGTTCGGGGGGGCAGACAGGAAAGTAGAATTTAGACCACAACCAGATCAGCCATGATCTTATCGAATGGATGAGCAGGCTCAAAGGGCCAAATGGCCTGCTCCTGTTCCTAAGTCCTATGTTCCTATGTTTGTATGTTCCTTCAAAATAATGCCATTGGATCTACAACATCCACACAATAGAATGGGCAGTGCCTTGGAAAGACAGCATCCCGACAGTCCAGTGTTCCCTTTGGAGTGTCAACCTTGAGTTAGATGCTTGATTCTCCAGAGTCGGAGTGTGAACCCACAACCTTCTACCTTAAAGGTGAGACATGTTACCCACTGAGCCACAGGTGACACAAGATATACTCTAAAACATGTTTCAGAAGATGGGATTTTAAGTTGATGAAGGATGAATGTTCGTTATCAGTGGAGTGTTATACAAAGATTGTTTAAAATGACAGCATTTTAAATGGGAGGAGACATATGTGGAGCATAAACACCACATGCACCAGTTAGTCTGAATGGCCTGTTTCTGTGCTGTACCTTCAATATAATTCAATGTAATTTTTACTGACTGAGTGGTGGTTGGTGAGACTCTAGAGCCCAGCATACCGATCATGCAACATCTGTGGAGATGAGAGAAACAGATGGAAGGTCATCAACTTAAAACATTAACTTTGCTTCACAATTTTTTGGTGTGTGGGCCTTATGAGCAAGCACTTGGCAAATTCACTAAATGTTTTGCTACAAGCGTACAAGTGTTTTAGTGTTAACATCATGTGAAAAATATGTTCCTCCCTTGCACTTCATGGCTGCTTAACGTAGTTATGACGTTACTTCCTCAAAGATCTTAATAACGCCATTTATTGTAAACAGGTATAATAGCTCCATTAACATGACAAAAGGGCCAGATAATTTTGTTAAGTATTTGAGTAATGCTGTGCTACAAGTTCAGATCAAGATAAACATTTGCCCTCCAACAATAACTGAAATTTTATCCAAAATAAATGGATCTTGTGAAAATGGCTTTTATAATAGATGAGAAGCAGCCAGAATCACAGGATTCACTGCATGACTACATTTATCACAGTCCTTAAGAAGATCTCGTTTTTCCATTCAGGTGGATGTCAATGATACCCCTGTGCTATCTTTTGCTACATAATAACACTCCTTGAACTTCAAAAATAAAGAAAGACTTCCATAATGTAGCGTTTATCATAACCTCAGGATATACAACACATGACAGCCAATGAAGTAATTTCTGCAGCGTAGTCACAGAATTTTTTCATCCATCTGTGAGGGGAGATGGGACCTTGGTTTCATATCTCACTCAAAAGATGACACCTCTGGCAGTGCAGCACTCATTCGGGTACTGCACTGGAGTGTTAGCCTAAATTTGTGCTCACGTCTCTTGGGGCCCTTGAACCACAAGCTAACTGTGTGAGAGAGAGAAAAGTACTACTACAGCTGGCACATAGCATAAGTTACTCATTAACTCAATTTGGAGGCTCTAACTTAACGATTTACGCTGTCAGATACTTACTAGCCAGTTAAAACAAACCTAACGGTACATTTTAGATCTCAAAATAGTATATTATCTTCATCCATGGCAACACACAAAAGGATTGAATTTTATCAAGCCTTTGTGGATGGGCTGGAAGGTGGGAGGGCAGGAGGAGAACCTGACCTCATCTCGCCAGAGTGGCATATTGCCAGCAGCAGGGAGCTCAGCGGTGTGGCTGCCCAGCTGGCAGCCAAATGAAGGAGTTAAGGGCACAATCAAGGGTTACTTCCTGCCTTTGCCAGCAGCTTCCAGGGGAGGGCCCTCCTTTACAGTTGCCGCATAACTCGTGACACCCCGTGGTAATGACCACGCCCCTGGCAACGGCATTGCCGATGCGCTACGCCCCCTCCCCACTCTGATCATCAGGTTCTGCCTGCCTGCCTGCCCCAGCTTTCTCACAAAAACGCATCTGCCCTCTTCAAGGGCACCTCAGCGTTGAGGTGCCTTCCCCCTCATGCTGGCAGCCTCAGCAGCGGCTACCACTCACAGTGGTGCCACAGAGGCTGCCCTGCAGCAGCTGCCTCAGTTGCGTGTGGCCCGACAGCGGCCTGTTAATTGGCCATTGGTAGCAAAATGCTGCTCCCTTATAACAAGCGGTAAGTGGGTAGACTTCATGAGAACTGAAGACTGAGAGATATACGGCCAGATCACCAGGGTTAGGAGAAAGTGACAGGTAAGAAAATCAAAAGATGCACCAACAACAGTGAGGGAGTTATTGGGTTAAATGGTTTGATAAGAATTGAATAACAGCCTGTGACAGGATGCAGTTACAACAGTTACAACAAAAGGTTGTGTTAATGATTTGAAGTCATACAAAAAAATGTAAGAATGAGGAAGGACAGAGGGAATAAAAACAAGCTGCAAGCAAGCTGATATTCAACAAATTGCAAACCAAAGGCTGTAGATCTGGCTGTCACAAGGACATGGAAAATCAGCTCAGACCCCTGCCAGTGCTACTAGCTCCAGTGAAGGGTCTCCATCCCATATCAACCTGGCGCCCCTACCTGCCCCACTGTGCGTTGTGACTCACTTTCCAACCCACCAGCCTTTCCATTCAAGGTCACCCCACCACCTACGACATAGATTCCACAAATGCCTGTCCTGCTCTACCTTTTCTGCCCCTCCCACACTCTCAGGCAGTGAGTTCCAGACTCCCACCACCATCTGGGTGAAAGACATTCCTCCTCAACTCCCCTTCACTCCTTCCAGAAATCACTTTAAACAAATGCCCCCTAGTTATTGAGCACTCTGCTAACACAAATGGGTCTTTTCCATCCCATTCTATTTGGGCTCCTCATAATTTTATACACTTCAAATAAATCTTCCCTTAGCCTCCTCCAAAGGAAACAAACCCAACATATTCTATCTTTCCTCATAACTAAAATTCTCCATTCCAGACAATGTCCTTTGAATTTCTTTTGTATCCTGTCTAGTAGGATTACACTCTTCCTGTAATACAGTGACGCAGTACTCTAACTGTGATCTAAGTAGTGTTTTATATACTTCGAGCTTAACCTCAATGCTCTTAGCCTTGGCCAGTAAAAGGAAGTATCTTGAATGCTTTCTTGACTACTTTATCTACCTGTCCTTCCACCTTCAGGTATCTGTAGATATAAATTTAAAGTGCCCTCTCTTCCTATACACTTTGCAGAATCCTAGCTTTTAAAGTGTATTCCCTTGCCTTGTTTGTCCTCCACTAATGCTTTATCTCACACTTCTCTGGATTGAGTTCCATTTCCATTTTTATGCCCAGCTGACCATTTTCGATATTTTCCTGCAATCTACAGCTTTCTTCTTCACTATCAGCCACAGGGCCAATTGTTGTATCAGCTGCAAATTTCTTAATCACGGCCTCAACATTTAAGTCTAAATCATTGACATGTACCTCAAACAGCAAGGAGTCCTAAGCCCTGCGGAACCCCACTGGAAACAGCTTTCTAATCACAAAGACACCCGTCAACCATATAACACTTTACTTCCTGCCAATGAGCCAATTTTGGATCCAACTTGCCACTTTGCCTTGGATCACATGAGCTTTTGATTACTGACCAGGATGCCATGTGGGATCTTGTCAGAAGTTTTGCTAAAATACATGTAGACTACATCAAATGTGGCACCCTCATTGACCGTCTTTGTTAGTTCCACAAAACAGACATGGTCTTCCCTTAACAAACCCATGCTGGCTGTCCTTGATTAATCCTTGGCTCCCTAAACGGCGATTTATACTGTCTTTCAGAATGTTTCCAATAATTTCATCTGAACTAAAGTAAAATTAATATAAATGGCAGTTCTAATGAGCTCCAAACAGCTCATCAAATGCGCTGCTATGACAGCAGTTTAACAATCCTCGCCTATTTCCCCTCCCACTCCAAGCAAGACTTTTAATCTGGCACCAATTTATGGGCAGTTAAAATGCTGAAGAACTAAAGCGAATTTGCCAAATTCATGTAAATTTCATGTAGGGTTCATCCAACTGGATGAAAGGGGTTGAGTTTGTGAACAGTGAAGTCAGAAAAAGAAAGACTTGCATTTATATAGTTCCCTTCATGACATCAGGACATCCCAAAAAACTTTACAGCCAAAGAAGTATTTTGACGTTTTGAAATCTAGGAAATGTAGCATCCAATTGGTGCACAGCCATGTGATAATAACTGGATAATTAGTTTTTGTGATGTTCATTGAAGGACATCGGAGATAATTCCCTTCCTCTTTTGTGAAGTTCTGCCATGGGATCTTTTATGACCGGTTGGGAGGGCAGATGGGGCCTTAGTTTAGCTTCTCATTCAAAAGATGGCATCTCTGACAGCTCAGCACTCCTTCAGTTCAGCATGGCACCAACCTAGATTGTCATGTTCAACATTCCAGGCCACGACTTGAAACCATGACCTTTCTTAACTCAAAGTTGAGCATGCTACCAACTGAGCCATGGTTGATACATGGATGTTGCTGAAAATAAAAATCGGGAAAGTCACAAGATGGGCTGCCGGCTTGCTATCACCAGATTTACACAATTGCACAAAGCGAAATAATCTATCCCAAACGTCTTCATTCTAGGCCTGATTTGACCCTAGATTTTTAAACTACTTTTACCTTGAAGTACTGCGAGTGTGCATCATTCCCACCATCAGTGCCACTCTAATATAAAAATATAACCCCACCCACACACCTGATCCCTGACCCCTGAAAGCCCAATTGTCTTCAGACACCCATATCTTAATCAAACTCAGGAGCCGGGACTAGGTCTCCTGGTACCACTGCCTGTACACAGTCCCCTCCTTTGTACCTATAGAAGAGCAGAGTCAGGGGAGTGTAACGTAAAGGTTATGGGCCTCAATTGAATGATGCAGCTCTCAGGATCTCTTACAAGAATGTAAATGTTAGAAGAACATTCTCATCATTATTACTCCTTCGTATCTAATAAATTAAAGTCTTGCGGTCTGTTCCATTATATTTATTTACCTGCTCTCTGTCACACATTTTTTGATTTGATTTAGATCTTGATTGCCATTGTGTTCACATGATTAATTTTCTTTTTAAAATTTTCCCTTCCCCAATCAATTTATTGAAGGTGTTTCTTATTTATTCTTTTCTCTTTCAAGTCTCCATTGTATGTGAAAAAAAAAACTGGCATTTGTAAGTACGGTCAATTTAAGATTCATTTCCCACATAACCTCATGTATTATTTCCATGTTCAGCTGAAGCTATTTTTGGAAATTGTTGAACAATTCCAATGTATGTGTTAAACACGTGCCTGAAGGGTCAAAGTTGCGTGGAATATTGCCACATTTTAAAAATGCTATTAACAGTTCTGTAGATACAGACAGATAAAATGTTAAATGTTGGGAAGCTAAGTAAAGAAATACTTGCATTTATATAGCACTTTTCATGATCAGCAGATATCTCAAAACGCTTTACAGCCAAAGAAGTACTTTTTGAACTGTAGTCACTTTTGTAATGTACGGGATGCAGTGTAACTAATTTGCACTCAGCAAACTCCCACAAACAGTAATGTGATAATGACCAGATAATCTGCTTTTTTGTGATATTGCTCGGGGGATAGATATTGGCCAGAACATCGGGGATAGCCCACTACTCTTCTTCAGAATATTGCCATGGGATTTTTTACATCCACACCAGCCGGCAGATGAGGCCTCAGTTTAACATCTATACTGAACAGTGCAGTACTCACTCACTGCTGTACTGAAGTGTCAGTCCTGGTTTTTTTGCTCAAGCACTGGAGTGGGTCTTGAACCTGGAACCTTGTCATTCAGAGGCGAGTGTGCTACCAACTGAGTCATGGCTGCAGGAAATACAGCAAATATACAGTGCCAGAAAAATGTATATAAAGAGAAAAGAATAGGTCATTGGCTATCCCTCTATTTGAGGATGGCGTCAACTCAGGTTTGCAAGTTTCTTCCGTGGGTTTTCATATGACCTAGCAGGCAGATTTTTTACCTGCACATCTTTGGACTCATGGGGCAGCACATCCTACAAGGTAAAGGGATCCGGAGTGCAGGATTTGCTTCCTTTTCTTTCCTTCTCTGCAGCCACTCTGTCTTATCATTAAAGCATTGGCACTCAAAGCGTGATGCAGCTTGATAGACCAATTGTCCTCATCATGAGAAATGAATAGCTTACTAAGAATAGATAGGAACATTTTGGGTGTGTTAGCTTTACTGGAAGTCTTGGGTGAGGGGAGAGTTGACAAATTGTGATGTGTAAGGACAGACTGGGTGAACTGGTTACTCTTTACCTGTAAGTCATGCCCATAATGTTCGTAGAACGGAAAAAATGAAGTGCTGTGTGAGTGTGAAGTAAAAACAGAAAATTCTGGAAATACTCAGCAGGTCAGGCAGCATCTGCGGAGAAAGAGAGTTAACAGGTCATTGACCTAACATTAGAACCAGAAATCTTAGAGATGTTCCAGATTTTAAGCAAATACAGAGACATGCAAAAGGGGGGAAGAGGAGATGAAGGAAGAAAGGAGAAGGTCTGTGGTAGATTGGAAGGCAGGAGAGATTAAATGACAAATGGGATGATGGGGTTCAAGGCAAAAGTGGATGACAATGGAACAAGCAAAGAAAGAAAAGGGCCCAGGGAAATCTGTAAAAGGCAACAGCAGAATCATTATGAACAGCTTTTGTCTGAAAAATGGGGGCAATGTTTATAGTCTAAAATTGTTGAACTCAATGTTGATTCCAGAAGGCTGTAAAGTGCCAACTCAAAAGATGAGGTCCTGTTGGCACTTTGGCCACAATCTTAACATCGACTGCCTTTGCCCCACCAGGAAGCTAAAGAGCAGCACCTTACTCAGATCCTGTCATCCCACTACTTTCCACTGAGTGTAGAGATTAATCTACCCTTCTGAGCAGAATGGCATTGAGGTCCTTCCTTAATGAAAATCGATTCCCAAAAGTGTCATCAAACCTGACTGCAGTTTTAGTTAGTTAGAGGTCTAAGCAGAGGAAAGGAAATCTTGCCTGGGTTTTTCTTTCCCACTCCCTGCACTGCCCCCACCCCCAGTCCCACCCCAATCCTGGTTTACCACTGCCCGAATTCCCACTCTTGTGCCTGGTAGTAGATCTAGACTCAGGCTGAAGAAATTTATTGCAACAAGATCTGACCATCAACTGGGCCCTGATGCCTCAGTTGTTTCTGGGTGCGTTGTCCACTTTAAGGCTGTTTTTATTCATTCATGGGAAGTGGACATCTCTGGTAAGGCTCACACACACTGTTCTCTTTATCCTCATTAAAATCAGGGCCTTACTGTCTTGGTCCAGGCTCAGTCATAATTGATGCACATTTTAGTAACATACTGGAGGGCAGCAAATAACTATAGAATTGTATTCCAGCACAAGCTGTAGGAAAGGGGTCAAAATGGAGGCGTGATGGGGAAAAAAAAGTTAAAAAGGCTTTCAACAGCAGTAAAAGTGCAAATATAGTAAGGAACAGTAAGAAGTTGTCTATCATTTAAAGGTTATAATATACGTCACAGTGAATATCATATTGTAGTGCTATTGTACATTCACTTACACTCCCGTGATTTGAGTGAGACTCACAATTAATTGAAATGCTCCAGGCCTCATCAGTGATACTGAAAGCCTTCAATGCTACCAGGTTCAGTCCCCACCCAATGACTCAGGGATATTATTAATAGTAAGGAATCACGTAAGGTGAGATGTAAAGATCTGACAGAAGGAATGTAGTCACGCCAAATGCTGTTGCAAATGAAATTTGGTTTATCAGTGTAAACATTTCTCTACATGGTTGCGGGTTGCAGGAAATAGTAATTTAACAGAAATCCAGAAGAAGGAAATCTCTTTAACTCAATTGAAATGTTGCTCATGGCTCTGCCTCGAGCATATTACCCAAATGCAAGTTTCTTATTCAGGCACCAGTGGCAATACAATGATTGTTATACAACAGACTAACACGTTTCCAAGGTGATCAAGCTTGGCTTCCAACTTTCCCATGACTCTAACTTCAAGATGGTTGCTACCCATTCTTATGTATCCCTCTTTATCCATCACATACCCAAAGACCTTCTCTGCATCCTTTAAAGACATTCCCTTTTAATGTGAGTTATATCACATGATACCCTGAATGTACAATGAAGTGAGCATACTTCTCACCAAATCATCAGAGTTTGACATAAAGTCTACCTTCATGGTTTCATTGCTAATCAATTTAACCCTCTGTTTCCTGCCTCATATTGTAAAGGAACATAAGATCTCCTGGGCAATCCCGGATAGTTAATGTGATTACTGGTTAGTCTATTCATCAGTTTACTGCTCGTCCAGCTCTTCTTCGATATTGACACATGTCCTTATCTGACAGTGACTTTCAGGGGTGATTAACTTTGATGGGACACTTGACCCAAAGCAAATTCTAACAGCCAGCTAGGATGGGGTTAGATAAAGAAGGGTAGGAGGAAGATTGCAAGGAGTATTAGCACCAGCAAGTTGGCCCATTTCTGTGCTGTAAATACTTCGTAATTTTGTAATACTTTGTTATTCAGCTTTCTGTTATATAAGATTCCTCAGCTATAGATTCTAAATGCCATTTACTTTATAGCCCCCATTGGCAAAGTCAATAGATCTAGATGTGCAGTATATCTATTCTGAACACTTACAAGTAGCTTGAGTATGGCTTTTCCGCTTGGCTAACTTCTCTTCCATTCACAAGAGATACCTTGAATGAAAATTCTTCAGATGCAGGGGTTAAAGGGGCGGTGGGGGAGGGGGCGGAGTTGGGGTGGGGGAGGTGGGGGTGGGGGGGGGGGTGGGTGCGGGGTTGCGTGTGAGCGCAGTGGATCATGTGGTAGAGGTCTTTACAATTATGAAAGGGATTTAATGCAGTAAATGTAGAGATGTCTCCATTTGCAGGTTAGACCAGAACCAGGGCCATAAAAATAAGATTGTCTCTAATAAATCTAATAGGGAATACAGGAGTAACTTCTTTATTCAGAGAGTGGTTGGAAAGTAACACGCTACCACAAAAAGTAGTTAAGATGAATAACATGGACACATTTAAAGAGAAGGTATTCGAGCACGCGTGAGGGAGAAAGGAATGTCTAAGGCGCCTCGGAGAGTTCCTGCAGTGCATCTTGTAGATGATACACACTGCTTGCCACTGTACATCGGTGGTTGAGGCAGTGAATGTTTGTGGAAGGGGTGCCAATCAACTGGGCTGCTTTGTCCTGGATGGTGTCAAGCTTCTTGA
This sequence comes from Cetorhinus maximus, assembly GCF_964194155.1. Classification (NCBI taxonomy): domain Eukaryota; kingdom Metazoa; phylum Chordata; class Chondrichthyes; order Lamniformes; family Cetorhinidae; genus Cetorhinus; species Cetorhinus maximus. Next base: position 207,886,164 of record NC_135880.1, on the reverse strand, counting down.
GTGTGGAGTGGAGCTGCACTCATCCAGGCAAGTGGAGAGTGTTCCATCACACTCCTGACCTGTGCCTTGTAGATGGTGGACAGGTTTTGGGAGTCAGGAGATGAGTTACTCACAGCAGCATTCCTAGCCTTTGACCTGCTCTTGTAGCCATAGCATTTGTATGGTTAGTCCAGTTCAGTTTCTGGTCAATGGTGACTCCCAAGATGTTGATACTGGGATTTTCAGCGATGGTAACGCCTTGAATGTCAAGGGGCGATGGTTAGACTCTCTCTTGTTGGGGATGGTCATTGTCTGACACTTGTGAGACGCAAATGTTACTTGCCACTTCTCAGCACAGGCCTAGAAGTTGTCCAGGTCTTGCTACATTTGGACATGGGCTGCTTCAGTATCTGAGGAGTCACAAATGGTGCTGAACATTGTGCAATCATCAGTGAACATCCCCACTTCTGACCTTATGATGGAAGGAAAGTCATTGGTGAAGAGCTGAGGATTGTTGGGCCTAGGACACTACCCTGAGGAACTCCTGCAGTGATGTCCTGGAGCTGAGATGATTGACCTCAAACAACTACAACCATCTTCCTTTGTGTAGGTATGACTCCAACCAGCAGAGAGTTTTCCCCCAATTCCCATTGACTCCAGTTTTGCTAGGACTCCTTGATGCCACATTCGGTCAAATACTGCTTTGATGTCAAGGGCAGTCACTCTCTCCTCACCTCTGGAGTTCAGCTCCGTAATGAGGTCAGGAGCTGAGTGCCCCTAGCGAAACCCAGACTGAGTGTCAGTGAGCATATTATTGCTAAGTAAGTGCAGCTTTATAGCACCGTTGATGACCCCTTCCATCACTTTACTGATGATCAAGAGCAGACTAATTGATTGAGTTGGATTTATCCTGCTGTTTGTATACAGTACATACCTAAGCAATTTTCCACATTGCCGGTTGATGTCAGTGTTATAGTTGTACTGGAACAGCTTGGCTAGGAGCGCAGTAAGCTCTGGAGCACAAATCTTCAATACTTTTGCCGGAATATTGTCTGGCCCCATAGCTTTTGCAGTATTCAGTGCCTTCAATCATTCCTTGACATCACATGGAATGAATCGAATTGGCTGAAGACTGATATCTGTTGTGCTGGTGACCTCTGGAGGAGGTTGAGGTGGATCATCTACTTGGCACTTCTGGCTGCAGATTATTACAAATGCTTCAGGCTTATCTTTTTGCACATCATTGTTGTTGGAGCTGCACTCAGCCAGGCAAGTGGAGAGTTTTTGATCACACTCCTGACTTGTGCCTTGTTGATGGTGGACAGGATATTTGTGGAGCCACCTTCTCTACTGAGTTGTCTAATAATCCACCACCATTCATGACTGGATATGACAAGGCTGCAGAGCTTAGGTTTGATTCGTTGTGTGTGGAATTGCTTCTGTCTTTGCTCTGTCTATCACTTGCTGCTTATGCTGTTTGGCACGCAAGTAGCCCTGTGTTATGTGCAGTGGTTACTCCTACCAATATTGTCATGGACAGATTACCTGCAGCCAGCAGGCTGGTGTGGATGAGGTCAAATATATTTTTCCCTCTTGTTGGTTCCCTCACCACCTGCTGCAGACCCAGTCTAACAGCTATGTCCTTTAGGATTCGGCCGACTAAGTCAGTAATGCTACTACTGAGCCACTCTTGATGATGGACATTGAAGCCCCCCACCCAGAGTACATTCTGACCCTTGCCATCCTCCAAGTGGTGTTCAACATGGAGAAGTACTGATTCATCAGCTGAGTGGGGGCAGTACGTGATGATCAGTAGGAGGTTTCCTTGCCCATGTTTGACCTGATGCCATGAAACTTCATGTGGTCCAGAGTCTATTTCGAGGACTCCCAGGGCAACTCCCTCCCGACTGTATACCACTGTGCCTCCACATCTGCTGGGTCTGTCCTGCTGGTGGGACAGAACATACCCAGGCACGGTGATGGTGGTGTCTGGGACATTATCTGTAAGGTATGATTCCATGAGTATGATCATGTCAGGCTGTTGCTTGACTAGTCTGTGAGACAGCTCTCACAATCACCCAATGCCTGGTAGCATCTTCTTCCTTTGTAAAGATGGATGCCTTTAATATTCATTAATATTGCATTCGGTTTAATACCGCCACTATTGTCCTGCCTCCACGTGCAAGTCCCCTTTGTATCCTTAATCGGCCCTATTCTTTCTTTTACACCCCCTGCCTTTTATTATTTATATGCTTATTGAAGACCTTGGGATTCCCTTTTATGTTCACTGCCAGTCTCATTTCAAGCTCTCTCCTTGCTTTTCTTCTTATTTTTTTTTCACTACCCCTCTGGTCCTTCTAATTTCAGCCTGATTCTCCATTGTATTTTCAATCTGACATCTGTCATTCGAACATTTCTTCCTTTTCATCTTCACCACTATCTCTCTCGTCATCCAGGGTGCTCTGGATTTATTTGCCCTACCTTTCCCCTTCAAGGGATTATAGCTTGACATTGTCAGCAATACTTTTTCTTTGAAGGTGGCCTATCGTTCAGCCATCGCCTTTTCTGCCAACATTTGATTCCAACTCACTCGCCTCGGATGCATTCTCATGCCATCAAAGTTGGCTTTCCCCAAATTAATTATCCCTACTCTGGATTGTTCTCTGTCCTTTTCCATCGCCAACGTAAACCTTCTGGTATACTGGTCACTGTCTCCAAAATGCTGTCCCACTGTTATTTGATCTACTTGCGCCAACTTGTTCCCTAGAACTAGGTCCAACTGTGCCTGCCCTCTCGCAGGGCCAGAAACATACTGCTGCAGAAAATAATCTTGAACACATTCCAGGAACTCGTGCCCCTTTTGTCCCTTTGCACTATTCCTGTCCTTCTTGTACAGGTTGTCAGGAAGATATAATAATTCTCATAATGTTATTGGAATTTATTGTAAAATATTGGCATCCGTGTCTATGTGTGTCTGTGTGTGTCAGTGTGAGAGACTTAACGGATTAAAGGCAGTTGATGTGAAGGCTTTATTGTAAACATGCTAAACATGGGTGAAGTTTAGAATGTGAGGTGTAAAAAGACATTTGAATTTTTAAATAAACGTGCTATCATAATCCACAGCCTCGCGGATACCGCCGCTCAAGTTCCGCAATCGGGGGCTCAAGTTTCTGCAGTTGATGACACTTCCTGCAGGTGTAGTCATTGAGGACACTTTGTGTCTGCATAACTTCCCACTTCCTGCAGAATGCACATTCTACATGGCTGAGCTGCGCTGACATACCTTAAACATTGTAAAAAATGTTTACTACAGAAAGCTATAATAGTATAATGGTATAATATAGCTCACCTGTCACTCACCAATCATCTCCCCTGTGACCAGTCTGGAAAGGCCCATATTTATCAAACAATCAACTTACGGAGCACCTGTGATGTCACTTATTAGATTTAATCTGTAAACTCCTGCCCCTCTCTCCCTCTCCTCAGCTTTATGGGCTCCTTCTCTTTCTGAACTCCAACTGCTTCACGGGTTTCCCTTGTAGCAAAATATCAGCCAGCTGAGGAAAGGTAGAAAATGAAAGGATCGCCTCCTTCCCTCTTCACTGAACTCTCTCACTCACCAAATTCCAACTTAAGCACTCTAATATACCCAAAGCAGTACTTGGGCACAGGCAAAAGCAGCACTGAACTGTGCTTTAAGTAATTAGTAATGCTTTGTTAAACAGTGAGATATATACTGGCCTTTCACCTGTGGGATCTGGATTTAGGCTCATCCTGGACTGATAAATTAAAGGGCATCTTGATCTGCTGGATGCCATGAAAAGAATTTGGAACAATTTTAATTTAATCTACTGGGTCAGAACTCACAGCACAAAACTGGTGCTAAATTTGCCATATCCCACACAAAGATATATGATGCCTAGCATAGGAGGACCATGTTCCTCCAGGTCCCACAGGGAAAATTATTGCCTCCCCTTCCCTGAACTCTCTCCTCAACATGCCCCCACCTTGCCCCTTTCCTCCCATAAAATGCTATCTATGACTTACCTTGTTGAAGGCATCAAGAGGTCTACCTCCAAGATATCTGTGCTAAGCAAGATATTGAGACTGACAAGGGTTTTGGTCGAACACCATTACGTGAAGTTTATTACTAGTAACAACTATATACAACTCTGCACAGGCCTTGATCTAACCTGGGTCCTAACATTTACATAGGTTATTTACTTGACTATATGCCTGACTGAAAACATATACATAAAGTCTTACTGATACAGGCTCACAGACAGTAGTGAACATTTGCAGTAGAGATCACTGGCAATAGTGAATATCTAACATGGAGACTGTACCTTTCCTCCTCCAACCTTACACACAGTGATGTCATAGTGATGTCACTATGTAGCTTCTTAAAGGTACATGTCATTGTCTGCAATGGCATGCATACAATATCACAACACGGTCTTCCACTCCTATCACCTGAATCCTTGTAAAACTCCTCTGGTTTCCTGTATTCTACAGAATTGATTTGTCATTTTCAATCCCTCCTCTGTCCCTTCTAACACTGCCTTCATATCCCGTGTGTGATCCTCTACTCATTAGGATAGAGTCGCCTGACTCTATGTTCAGGGACAGGAGAGTATGACTGCGAATGAGACAGGTAAGGGGATCATGAAGGTAAAAGTGGAGGAGCCTCAGCCCTTGCAATTTCCTAACAGGTGTGAGGTTCTTGCGGTTTGTATGGACGAGAGCGGGGCTGCAAAGTGGATGAGACTTTGCATCTCCATGGTATTGTGCTACAGGAAGCCATTCATGTGGGGGAATAAATAGGAATGTAGTAGTAAAAAGAGACAGTATTATCAGGGGGAAAGACACAAGAGCGGGGTTGCCTGCCCAGTGAGGACATCTGTCTGGGGCTGGAGGGAAGCTTGCAGTTGGAAGATCTAGTTGTCATGGTCCATGTGTGTACCAACGACATATATGCGAAAAGGGGTTCTGCATAGGGAGTATGAGTAGCTAGGGGCTAGTTTAAAAAGCAAAACCACAAAGGAAATTAACTCTGGTGACAGCGTGATAGAAATTTGAAGGGGAAATGTATGAACCTAAGACTAGTGTTTTAAACCTACATAAAGGGAACTATAAGGGTATGAAGGCAGAGCTGGTTAAAGTGAACTTTTTTTTTATTCATTGGATGTGGGCGTGTGTGGCTAGGCAAGTATTTATTGCCCTTGTTCAAAGGCATTTAAGAGTCAACCACATTGCTGTGGGTCTGAGTTACACGTAGGCCAGACTAGGTAAGGACGGCAGATTTCCTTCCCTAAAGGACATTAGTGAACCAATCAACAATGGTCATCATTAGATTTTTAATTCCAGATTTTTACCGGACTCAAATTCCACCATCTCCCGTGGCGGGCGGACCTGGGAGCGGCTGGGAAAAGGGCCACTGCCTGTGATCAGCCGCCAACCACAATTTAACGCTGGCGGCCCAGCACGAAAAGCGACTCCACACTGGCTGGGGAGGGCCAAGCGGGGTTGGGGGCCTGTCGGCCACCGGGTCTAATGGTGACCCAGTGGCCAGTTTACAAATGGCCCAGGCAGCCCCTGGGAGGCTGCCACAGTATGTTCCCAAACCAAAGTTCTGGAGTCGAGTGCGTCTGGACACAGCAGGCGGGAGGACAGGCCAGGCGGGCACTCAGCCTCTCGCTTTTCAGACAAGTGCCTCGCCATCCTCCTGGAGGAGGTGGCTGCCAGGAAAGACACCCTTATCCCCAGAGGTGAAAGGTGGAGGCCTCTGCACCTCACCAAGAGGGCATGGGAGGAGGTAGCAGCAATGATGAGCAGCCATGATGTGGTGCAGCGCACATGGGTGCAGTATCGGAAGCACTTCAAAGACCTGCTGCGCTCGGGAAGGTTGAGTACCACCTTGGCATGGGTCAGTGAGCAGAAGTCTTAAGGTGCGGCTGTCCCCCCCCGTGGACCTCAGGGAGGTTAAAGTCTGAGTGCCAACTGTCAATGACGCTGGAGCTGGCCAAGGGGGTGAGCCCTGGATGCTTGAACTGAGTGCTTTACAGCTCAAGGGCCATGACTCAGATGTGTCCTGTTAGATGTTCCTCAGCTGGGGTTGGCCAGGCTGCAATAAAGCTGCAGGTAGAGAGTGGACTAACCAATGCTCCTCTGTCATTTCAGGGGAAGACAAGCCATAATCAAGCAGAGAGGGCACGTACAGGCGGAGGCCTGCCCAGCCTGCTGCTGCTCAGCAGGTTCAAGAAAGACACCCTGGAACTCAAGAGCCGGCACACGCCACATGCAACCAGGCATGGAGAGGTGTGCCAGGTGAAGTGCACAGGAGTAAGGTTTTCGGCTTGTGCAACCATTCTAGTGTAGTCTCTTCGTTGATGGGAGCCTCGAATCTGGAGTCCCCATTGATCATTGAATGACAATGGCACCGTGATACAGATCTCCATTGTCTCACCGGGGTACCTGGCAAACACAGTGACAGTGTTTAACTTTAACTAAAGACATGTCCTTGTTCTCGATTTTAGGTTTGCCAGCAGGCGTTCTCTCTGCGGACCCCGAAGGGCCTCCCGAACACCAGAGGACCACCGAGCTTCTGTTACACCTGCATTACACCCGCTCATACCAGCGCAGATACCAGCACCTCGGTGGGCATTAGATCAGCACCAAGACGTAGCACTCAGAAACATAAGTTAAAGGCACCATGAGCATAAGAGGGACAGTTCACGGGTGATTTTATGTACATTTATGTTTGCTTTATCTATGCTGGTCTGGGAATGAAGACCAGAGAAGGTTATGTAAATTTTTTGGAATTGGCAAAATGAGATAAATTTTGTTTTTGTTGTCATGGCCTGAGTATCCTTCACCTTTTCATTTCATCTGTACAGGGTATTCCAGTATACAATGCTGGACATAAGTGGCTCTGAACTTTATTGCAAAGGCCCTGAGTGTTCTTTGGGTTCAAATGAAAGGCTTCTTTCATATATCCAGGATGGAGGTGACAGCCCTGGCATGTGACTGAAGCTGATCTTTGGTAGCCTAGCTGAAGGAGCATTGGATCAAAGCATCCCTGGTGTCCCTGCCTCCCTGAAGGATACAGAGGTCTACATCCAATGCCCTCAGCATTCTCCCTACTGTGCTCCTCTTCTGACTCACTACTGGATTCATCATCTGTGGCCTGTGCAGATGTATCAAGATCCTCCTCCTCCAGTGGGCCCTCCCTTGTCAGTGCCAGATTGTGGAGAGCGCAGCGGGCAAGTTCTCCTACCACTGGTCACATCGGGACATGTGGCCTCCTCTCCCTTCTGCCCCCCTCCTCTTCAGAGGAGGAGGTGCCACCAGCGGAGACCATAATCCCCATTACCGGGGTAACGGAAGGCTGTCTGATACCTGGAAGGGTCCACACGGTCTGAATCCTCCAGGGTCCTTGGAGACCTGAAATGAAGCCTGGAAATGCTAAGAATGAAGCCCCAAACAGGGATGAAGCTGCCAAATGCCAACCAGTCCCCAGCAACAAACTATGTACCAAATTCTTCACTACTCACACTGGCAATGCTGCTCAAACCTTTTATCCCGCCTGTGGATGAGGCTTTTGAAAATGTCGGCTGGCCGCCTGCCCGTTTTGCCCATGCGATGAGCGTGGCATCGCACAGGCAACGAAAAATCGCCGTCAATTGGATTGTTAATGGCCTTAAGCGGCCTCTTAATTAATGGCGGGCACAGCTCCGGTACCTGCTCACGCCCACCGAGCGAAATATCGCGTGAGTGCGCGATGACATCGGGACGCTCACCCGACGTCATCCCGCGCTATTTCACACCCGATCGGGTCAGGCAGCACCCGCCCACGAGGCGTAAAATTCTGCCCTAGAATTTTTATTCCAGAAATATCGAATTAACTGCATTTAAATTCTGGGGTGGGAATTGAACACATGTGAACACCCCAGAATTTAAATGCAGTTATTTAAATATTTCTCTGGTTTCTGGATTACTCGCTCAGTAACATGACCTTTGGGATACTGATTCCAAGATGTTCATTATGTTATAATTATTTTAGCAGATATTTTTCTCTGTGTTAATATGGAAATGCAAGTTATTGTCACAGACAACCACAGAAAGAGACCATTTGACCTTTTAATTCTGTGCTGGAGTATCATGTGTTACAAAACAAAAAAAAAAGAACAGATTTGCAAATTTCTATTTTCACAACCACTGGCTATCCCAAAGCACTTTACGGCCAATAAAATATTTTCGAACTTTAGTCAAGTTGTAATGCAGGAAACACCAGCCAATTTTGTGCACAGCACGGTCCCTCAAACAGCAATGTGATAATGAGCGGATAATCTGTTTTTGTGATGTTGAGCAAGGGATACATATTGGCCAGGACACCGGGCATAAATCCTCTGCTCTTCTTTAAAACAGTGTCATGGGATCTTTATGCCCTCCACTGCAAGCAGGCAGGGTCTCATTTTAACATCTCATCCAAAAGATGGCACCCCTGACAGTGCTGCACTCCCTCAGCACTGCACTACAGCGTCAGCCTTAACCTTTGTGCTCAAGTCTTGGAGTGGGAGTTGAAACCCAGAACCTTGTGACTCAGTAGCATTAGTGCCACCAGCTGAGTCACAGCTGACGCACAAGCTCATGTTTTGTATATTTACGTGCCCTGTTTTCAGAAGCTGCACTGGCACTCAGTGCTTTTTGAAAAAAAACAGGGAGGACTGTAACCTAAGCTGAATGCCGCAATCGCAAGTATGGTTGTTTGGCACGTCCACAGCTTACCTCGTACCTGCGAATGACCTTTTTATTCAAATACTCTAATCTTACACTTGGGGGTGGGATTTTCCACACTTGGGGGCAGGATTTTCCGCACCCGCCCGCCTCAGGGATCTTCCGGTCCCGCCGCAAGTCGATGGGTTTCCGACTGGAGCGCCGCCTCGCCCAAGGCGGGTCCCACCCGCGATGGGGCCGGAAAATCCCGGCTGGGGACTTAGAAATGAGTTTGCAAAGTCAAAACCTTTGATCCTCCAAAATGAGTGTCAGTTCTTCTTGATATTCATGAATCAAGCGTTATATTAGCAAACCCAGAAGGACAAGAACAGTTCAGACCAGCACTCTTATTTCCCAGTGTTTACTGGTATTCCACTTTAAGGTATACAAGACCAATTCGGACCAGTATTCTTATTCCCCAGTTTTTACTGGTTTTCCCTTCTGGGAGGCCCCATAGTTCTGTTCCCGGTAGCTCAATTAAAGGTTTAATACCTGCTGGTTACCATGGAAAGAAAACACAGAGGAGCAGGTGATTTTTATTGTGATAAGTGCTAGTGGCTAGTTGGAAAACTGGAATAACTGCCTTGCCTGACTTTGAACCTGAGGCTCCAACTGAAGGAGGTGTTCTTTGCTTTTGTATGAACCTTGCTGAGGGTAAAGGGAGAGAATTACAAGGAAAGCAGTTTGGAGGAGGGGGAGGCGTTCGCAAGGGGGCAAGAACCAGAGTGGGGGAAGGAGTCAGGGTGAAGGAGGGAGTTCAGAGCCAGGAAGGAATCCTGGGGGAGGAAGGTGTCCAGGGGAGGAGGGGGTAAGGGCGGAGGAGGGAGTAAGGGGGGGCTATGCCCAGGTAAACGTACAAGGGAGGGGTCTGCGGAGTCAATGACTGCCTCCTGGGGAGCAAACTGAGGGTGGGTGTGGTAGGAGGGAATGGCGATTATGAGAGGGGGCAGAGGGAGCCAGGAGGGTGAGAGGGTGAGACTATGTCAGTAGCAGTAGAAGGGACGGCGAGGGTGGCCAGTGGGGACTCGGAGGCAGACACGGACCCTGGGGGTGGGAAGGAAGAGGTCAGGGAGGTCAATGCGGATGGGGGTGGGATTCTCAGGAAGGTAGGGAATGTACACGTTCACCTGGGAATGCTGGAAAGAGAAAGGTTCAAGTTGGTAGGTGACAGTGGGGAGGTGGAAGGTGATGCCAGTGGGTCAACAGTGATGGGGGAAAGGACATTGGTGACTGAGGGAAGGGAAAGGACAGGGAAGCTGAGCAAAAATCTGACTATGACCATCGTTGTCTAAATCAAAAGTGAGCGGAGCCTCGTGTTGAACGGGCACGGGTGCTGCATGGGAGTGTGGTCAGTGGGTGGGCGGAGATGCAGGTCGGCTCAGATGGACACCTAAAAGAGAACCCCAACAGGCAGCAGTGAAAATTCTCGGGACAGTGAGATGAGTGTGATGGAGGGAGGTTCCACATGCTTGGGAGAGTGTTCACCCAAGGCTCCGAAGGGCCCTGTCGCATACACACTTCTCCTTCCAGAATCACTCATAGGCCAGCTACATGAAGCTGAACTGCTAGTTGGGGTGTGGGGGTCAGGGGAGATGCAGTGGGAGGACTCTTGAAGCCTATCGTTGAAGCTGGGACAATATTACACATTATTGAGTGAAAGTGAATATATATTAAGATTATAAATTTACAAAATATGTTCACCCATGCAACCACCTGATCAGAATTTCTTAACTTTTCTAGGCCTACCACTTCTTCTAGGTGTCACCCTGACATCTGCAGTAGGGGTGGACACAGCCTGTGCAAAGGTTGGCCCTGTTGCCTCTGATGACTTTGGTGTGTTAGCTCTGGAGAGCCTAGGCCCTGAGGGCCCTGGCTTGCTTTGGCTGTCCTCTTGTGAGCCAGCTACCCCCTCTGCAGCAACAAAGAATGAGGTTGAGGGGGTAACAGGCAAAAGGGACTCAGAGGGAGGGAGCAGCCTCTAAGGTTCCTGAATGGATGACCCAGGGGTGTCCAGCTGCAGCTCCTCCTCCCTTCGGCTGACTGAGGGGTCCAAGCCAGACTCCTGGAGGGAAGGAGCACCTGGAGGGACAGCAAGGTGCCCCATTTCCCTCTCATGTTGCCACTGCAGGAAGTTGCCCATGTCTACCGTGATGGAACGCAGGTCTGTGCGCATCTCCACTTTCTGCTGAACCAGGGTCTCAATGGCGTACACCATCCTTCCCATGAAGACTTCTATATGCGTGCATGTTGACACCATGTCATCAGAGAGCAGATGGACGCATACCCCGACTCGCATGCCACTCTGTTAAAGGGTTAGGTCTGCATGATGTTTCCTCGCGTTCTGCTGACTCTCCACTGTGACTTGGATGACCGAATCCAGAGACTCGTCATCTGACTCAGACCTCACAGGTGCTTCTCCCCTAGCAGTCTTCCAAGTGCCAGGGAGCTCAGCTGAACCCGCTTCCTCCTCCTTCGGACATGGGTCCGTGCAATCACAACTAGGTTGTGACCCTGAGCCTGCTCTAGATCTAGGGCCCACCAAAGTGTCTGTCTCTATGCTGGTGGAGGGTGGGGGTAAGCGCTGTGACAGGTCTTCCAGGCTGCTTGTTTCCAGCTTTTCAATGGTGGAGGTGTCCTCCTGGCTGGAGGTGAGGACCTGGATGAAGCTGAGGGACTGACTGGCTGAGAGCATTGGTCGCTTGGCAGAGCTCCCTGTGAACCAAAGTACAGATAATTAGTGCATAACAGCAGAGCCAAAAGCAGGAGAGAGAGAGCACTCACAGTTGCATTGGGAAAGGGATGATGTGGTGCAGGGTCCTCAGGCGGCTGTTTGCTGCCGACCTCACCATCGCCACAGGCATGATCACGTCCTCACCGGTCAGTGCGATGGCACACTCCTCAAAGTGAGTGAGGGGCCTCATGTGGGCCACTCCACCACTGGTCTCGGACGTCTCCATGCTGTTGTGAGCCAGCTACTCCGGCATTTAAACAGATAGAGAGAGTGTGAGCAGGACACATGGCACTGTGTGGAATGTTTGTGTGGTGAGCGGAGCCGTGGACCGGATGGATACATGAGCTCGAGAGGGTATGAGTCTGATGGAGATGTGAGAGTGTGTGTGAGGGTTAGTGGTGTCAACCCTTGAGGTGTAAGATCTCAGTGAATGTGTGATGGGTTTGTGAGTGTGTGAGCTGAGAATGATGAGGTGGTTGACTTACCCTGGCGGGAACGAATGAGAGCATTCACCCTCTTCCTGCATGGGATGGCTGACCCCCTCTACGCTCCATCGGCACTGACCACCGCTGTCACCGCCTCCCAGGCCCTATTAGTGACACTGGTGGATCTCCTGCAGCCAGAGCGGGGGGGTAGAGGACCTTGCGGCTGCCTTCCACTGTGTTCAGCAGGCGCCCCAGAGAGGCATCACTAAATTTGGGGGCTGCCATCTTCTTTGCCTTCAGGGCCATCTGTAGTCTGCAGCAGTCCTGGTCTGTAGACATGAAGTAGGTGTGCGCTCTGGTGTGCTTTAAATATGGCACCTGGAGCGAGGAAGCGCTGAGGTCATGGCAGGGCGGGCAAATCCAACCCTGCCGGCGAGTGTTCCAGCATGTTTCCCGTGAATGCGTTATTAATGAGGTGGTATGTACCAGGAATGGGACGATACAGCACGAAAACCCCCCATTGCGGACAGCGGGTAAAACGTCCTCTCTCCCGCCCGCGATCACACTTTATGCAAATCTGGAATGATTCCAGCCTCAGTGTTCTTCTTACTTGTCTATTCTGCTCAGCGGCCTGCATGTTAGTGGATAATTTCAGCTTAATAATATCCTTATGTGAAAGTATTCAAACATGGCTGTCAGCTGAAACCTCTGTGGATCGACAACTGGAGTAAAGAAATGGAGTAACCAGCAACTCCCCTTATATACAGGTATTTTTTTTTAAGACAAAAGGATTAGGAAGGGAAATGGAGAAGTGCGTCTTTTTGAACTCATATCTGGGAGCAGCTGGATGACACCTTCATTGGGCTGAATTTTGCCATTGGCGAGCAGGGGGCGGGGCCCGCTCGCTGACACGTAAAATGACGCAGGATGACATTGGGCGGAACCCCCGATGTCATCCCGCCCCATTTAAATTTTCTGGAAGGTGGACCCACAGCAAAATCAGCTGCGCGCCCGCCAACCTGTCAGTGGCCAATTGAGGCCATTGACAGGATCATTGAAACAATTAAAGGCTCTGCCCGTCCAACCTTAAGGCTGGCGGCCAGGCCAGGAGCCCCAGCGGCAACTAGAGAAAACATGAAACCTCATCCACCGGCGGGATGAGGTTTCATGTAGGAATTTTAAAAGTTTAATAAAGTTTTAGTGTAATTTATGAACATGTCCCATCTTATGTGACATTGTCACATGAGGGGGACATGTTAAGGATTTTCTTTTTTCTATTTTTAACGTTTTAAAAACTGTCAGTGATCTCCCCGAGGCAGCACTTAGCCTCAGGGAGATATGCGCTCTGTCGTGCACATGTGCAAAAGAGCACAGTCTCGCTTTTGGGGAATCCCTCCCCCTACCCGCACAGGGAGTGCATAGCGCTTTCCGGCGGACATCACACTGGGCGGCCTTAATTGGACCGCCCACATAAAATGGCGGTGGGGCCCACTTCTCTGGCGGGGATCAGCTCCCTGCCCGCCGGAGTTTGGGTTGGGCCCATCAAGCAGAAAATTCTGCCCAGTGGATTTATTCATGGGCTAGAAAATGACATGAGGCCTACCTCCCCCATTCTGCTCAACACATGTACAAAACATATGAAAATTATGACAGGAAAGGACCTATTAGTACATCCAGTCTGTCAGGACAAGGCAGACAAGACACCCCCCGCATACCTGAAGCCTTGTAATCTCACCCCATTTTCAAAGAATCTGACACAAAATGGGTGGAAATTGAAACAAAAAATATCTAGAAGTTAGGAATTCTTTTCATCACAGCCAAGAAGATTCAGAGCTAACCGGATAGAGAATCTTACAGTTTTGGAGGGTAAATGAAGGTATATGGGCTATAATTTCTAATTGTTATTTTTCCCAGTCTGCCATCATTCCTATGGCAGGTGACCAGCAGAACCCTGAGGGAAAGGATGTTGACAGCTGATGATATTTGTTGCTATAGTTTCCCTGAGATTCTGCCATTCCCTTGCCAATGTTACAGAGGGAGACCTGGAGAACAACCCTGGAGTTTTAGGGCCAGGTTCTTTCTCGCTGCTGGGCAGAGTGAAGAAAGCGCAAATTTAAGGCAATAGAATCATAATAGAATCAAAGTGAAAGTTCGAGAAAATTCCTTGAGCAAGAGGATAATTAGAATGGGGAATTCACCACCACAAACCATTGCTGAAACAATGCTCATAAATTCTATTAAAAGAATGAATTGATTAGCTGCTTGAAGAAAAGTGATAGCAAGCAATTAGAAGAATGACACTGGCCTATGTGAAAAACATTGCCTATTGGGACTTTCATGAGTCAAGTTGTTTCTGTCCTGTAACATGCTATGATTCTCTGGGTTGCCCATTTTCACTTACAGGTGCAGGATTTTACACTAGACCATGTGACCCGTACATTACATTGCTCCAAATAATGATAAGTGGAAACGTTATTAACACACGGCTTCCTTCAGGTTCAGATGACGCTAACAGCCTGTGTCCGTTGTCACGACGACAGAAAATTGTGACTGAGTGAGAGTTACCTACAACTTCAGCAGCTAACCACAGACATATTGAACTGTTTAAAATGCAAGAAAAGACACTGATCAAAAAAAAAGGCTGCCACGAGTCAGCCGATGGCTGATACTGTAAAGTTGATTATTTCTCAGGAAAGTCCATATGAATTGCAGGTCCGTTACATGGAATTTCACACCTGAGGGTTGTAAAAGTCCACTTCAAACAGGGACACTCTTGGAAGGAAGGCATTAAAGATGCAAAGTGCTGGAATTTGATCAGATACTCATCAGACAATCAAATCCCCTGTGCAGGATGAAATAACCCCCATCTCCTGTTGATTTATAACTCTGAATGTGTCAGAGGTGTAAAGATTGGAAAATTGAATTATTTGGTTTACAACAATGAATGCTAATCGCATTTCCTTCTAGGAATATACAGAGAGGAGATTTAAAAACTGGTCCTGAAAGGAAGAAAAAGAGAAAGAACAACCAGGAGGATTAAGAAATATGACAGTCATCTAAAACACTGCTGGAAAAGAGCAGGAAAGATTCTCTCTCTCTCTCTAGAAGCTAAAAGGGTATCTTCAACAAGATGCAGACCTGAACAAGGTCAATTCCAGAACTATACAGGAAACCAACTAACTTCAAATGGTTGCAACGTTCAACAATCCTTGCCTCAAAGACAAGCAAAGGACTTAATCATATATTCTTTTAACTTTTAATTTGACTCTAGCTTTCTTATTGTGCGTGCGTGTGTGTATGTATGTGTGTGCGTGTGCGAGTGTATATGTGTGTGTGTGCATGTGTGCGTGTGTGTGTGTATGTGTGTGTGTATGTATGTGCGTGTGTGTGCGTGTGTGTGTGTATGTGTGTGCATGTGTGTATGTATGTGCGTATGTGTGTGTGTGCTTGTGTGTGTGCATGTGTGCACGTGTGTGTGTTGTGTTGTGTGTATGTGTGTTTGTATGTATGTGTGCATGTGTGTGTGCGTGTGTGCGTATGTGTGCGCGTGTGCGTGTGTGCACGCATGTGTGTATATATGTGTGTGCGTTTGTATGTGTGTGTGTGGGTGTATGTGTGCATGTGTGTATGTGTGTGTGTGTGTGCATGTGTACGTGTGCACGCATGTATGTGTGTGTGTATGTGTGTGTGCGTATGTGTGTGTAGTATGTGTGTGTGTGTATGTGTGCGTGTGTGTGTATGCTTGTGTGTGTATGTGTGTGTGTGCATGTGTATGCGTGCGTGCGTGTGCATGTGTATGTGTGTGTGTGTTCATGTGTATATGTGTGTGCGTGTGTATGTATGTGTGTGCATGTGTGTGTGTATGTGTATGCATGTGTGTGTGTGTGCATGTGTATGCGTGTGTGCGTTTGCATGTGTATGTGTGTGTATGTACGTGTGTGCGTGTGTATGTATGTGTGTGCTTGTGTATGTATGTGTGTGCGTGTGTATATATTTGTGTACATGTGTATGTGTGTATGTGTATGTATGTGTGTGCGTGTGTATATGTGTGTCTGTCACCATCCAAGGACCAGGCCATAGCCATGGGAGGGACCCGAAGACTCCACCTCTGGGGACAAAGAAGCCAGTGCCCAAGAGGATGCACCAACAACTGCCTCATCATCAACCTCTACCAGCACAGTTACACCCACACGGTCCTCGGAAGGGGTCACATGTAGATTCGGGAGCACAATCTGGCGAGCACACTGCAGGCATATCCCAGCAGCTGAGGGAGGATTTGGCAGCCGGGTCCCCAGTCAATCGGAGAACTGCTGGGGCTCAGGCCCCTGCTGAGCACCACAATGATGACAGGTCTCTGGCCGTGGCCTCAAGAAACCTGCTGGACATGTAGCAGAGGCTAGGGGAAAATATGGTGGAGATGTCTCACTTGTTAAAATACGCTCAATATTTCTTTTTCTGTAAACATTCGTAATTATCGAGAAACGTGTGGGCCTGTCAAAGTATCTGGCGTAACAGTCACATCCCGCCCCATGTTTACAAACATACGGAATAGGAACAGAAGTAGGCCATTCGGATTCTCGAGCCTCCTCCACCATTCAATAAGATCATGGCTGATCAGTTTGTGTTATGAATTCCACATTTCCATCTACTCTTCTAAACTCCAGTGGAAACAAACAAACACAGTCTGTCTAACCTTTCCTCATAAGACAACCCACTCATTCCAGTTATCAATCTACTAAACCTCTTCTGAACCGCCTCCAAAACATTTACATCCTTCCTTAAATAAGGAGACCAAAACTGCACGTAATATTCGAGATGTGGTCTCACCAATGCCCTGTACAATTGAAGCATAACATCCTTACTTTTATGTTCAATTCCCCTCCTATTAAAGGATAACATTCTATTCGCCTTCTTCATTACTTATTTACCTGCATACTAATTTTTTGTGACTCATGCACTAGAACACCTAGATCCCTCTGCACCTCAGAATTCTGCAACTGTTCTCCATTTAAGTAATACTCTGCTTTCTAATTCTTCCTACCAACGTGGACAACTTCACATTTGCCTACATTATACTCCATCTGCCAGATTTTTGCTCACCCACTCAACCTATCTATATCCATCTGCAGGCTCCTTATGTCCTCTTCCTACCTCTCTTTGTGCCCTCTGCAAATTTAGTTATCATGCCTTCACTCCCCTTGTCTAAGTCATTGATATACATTGTAAAACATTGAAGCCTCAGCACAGACCCTACGGAACTCTACTCATCACATCACGCCAATCAGAAAAAGGCCCATCTATGCACGCTCTCTGTTTTCTGCCAGCCAGCCAATTTCTATCAATGCTAATATGTTACCCCCTACACCATGAGCTTTTATTTTCTGCAATAATCTTTGATGTGAAAACTTACCAAATGCCTTCTGGAAATCTAGGTACAGCACATCTACAGGCTCCCCTTTATCCACAGCACATGGTACTCCTTGAAAGAACTCCAATAAATTGGTTAAACATTATTTCCCTTTCATAAAACTACACTGACTCTTCCCGATTCCCTTAAATTTCTCTAAGTGCCCAGATATAACCTCCTTGATGATTGATTCTAATACTTTCCCCACAACAGACGTCAAGCTAACAGGCCTATAGTTTCCTGTTTTCTGCCTCCCTCCCTTCTTGAATAAAGGGTTTATATTTGCTACTTTCCAGTCTGATGGAACCTTTCCAGAATATAGGTAATTTTGGAAAATTAACACCAACGCGTCTGCTACTTCATTAGCCACCTCTTTTAAGACCCTAGGACGAAGTCCATCTGGACCCGGAGACTTGTCAGCCCACAGCTCCATCAGTTTGCTCAGTACCGCTTCCCTAGTGATTGCAATTTCACAAAGTTCTCCCCTCTCTTCCACCTCTTTATTTACAGCTATTATTGTTTGAGTGTTTTTTGTATCCTCTATAGTAAATTAAGAAGCAAAATATTTGTTCATTTCATCCACCATTTCCTTATTACCTACTATTTAATTCTCATTCTCACTTGTTTTCAAATGCCTGTAGAAACTCTCTCTGTCCATTTTTGCATTTCCAGCTAGCTTCCTCTAATTTTCGTTTCCTGATTAACCTTTTAGTCATTCTCTGGCATTTTTTATATTCTGCCTAATCATCTGATCTGCCATTCATCTTTGCGCAGTTATATGCCTTTTCCTTAACTTTGATGCTTTCCTTAACTTCTTTAGTTAAGCACGGATGGTTTGTCCTCCTCTTATAATTTTTCTTTATAATGTATTTATTCTGAGTATTCTGAAACTTAAATGTCTCCCATTGCTTTTCTATTGATCTATCCCTTAGCCTAGTATCCCAGTTCACTTTGGCTAGTTCAGCTTTCATGCCTACATTGTTGCCCTTATTTAAGTTTAAAGTGCTAGTCTTAGACCCACTCTTCTCCCTCTCAAACTGGATATAAAATTCAATCATATTGTATTCGCTGCTACATAGGGGTGCCTTCACTTTGAGGACATTAATTAATCTTGTCACACTACACAAGCCTAATATAACCTGCTCTCTGGATGGTTCCAAAGTGTGCTGCTTTAAGAAACTATCTCAAAAGCATTCTATGAATTCCTCATACAGGCTATTACTGTCAGTCTGATTTTTCCAGTTTATACGTAAATTAAAATCATCCATGATTTTTGCTGTCCCTTTATCACAAGCACCCAATATTTTTTCTTGTATACTTTGTCCCACATTGTGATTACTTTTATGGGCCTGTTGACCACTCCCACTAGTGACTTCTTTCCCCTACTATTCCTCATCTCCACCCAAACTGATTCTATATCCTGATCTCCTGAACCAAGATCATATCTAACTATTGTACCAATGCCAACCATGCTCCACTTTATCTAGTTTCCTAATCTTCTTGAATATCATATACCCCTCAATACTCAGGACCCAATCCTTGTCATCCTGCAGCCACGTCTCCATAATGGCTATCAGATCAAATTTATTTACTTCAATGTGTGCTATCAACTCATTTACTTCTTGTGGCACACAGTTCATGATTGTTTAAAAGTGGCATGCAACAATCAGCTTTGTGCAGCTGTGACTAAGGTAGGCGGGATTCCATGTTGAATTCTGTGGCACAAGGTGATGGCTGTTGAAAGGCAGGGTGGACAGAGATTGGTGCTCAGGTACAGGGAGGTGCAGCAGAGGGTACAGCCTAGCGTCCTGAGGGGTGGGAGAGGGCAGGTCAAGGAAGGGATTGAAAGATGGATGAAGTGCCTGAAGGGCAGGGCTGGTGCTATCAATGGTGGGGTCCTGAGCATCAAATTGAGGTTGCTTGGTGACTGAGGGAACAGTCACAGTTAAAGGGGGGAGTGGTTCACGCTATGGGGGCAGGCCCATAATGGATATTGAAAGGTCCCATGGGGTGGGTCATGGGAGCAAACTAAAGCATGGAGGAAGAGTGCAGGAGGGTTCAGGGTCAGAGTGGGCACAGGGATGGTCATGGGTGGAGGCACAAGGGGGGAGAGATGTCATGTGCAGGGAAATGGTAATAAGGTCCAGGGTAATGGGGGAAGATTCAAGTATAAAAGAGGGGAGAGAAAAGATTCTGTTGGGTAGATAAAGGACGGTAAGGGATAAGCGTGAGGTTGACAGGGGGAGGGTATAAGGTACAAGATCAGGATTGGAATATAACACACACCATAATTTTAATGTCTCTTTTCAAGCACAACTTTTCTGAATATAAAATCAATTGAAATTGGAGGATGAATCACTTTGCGTGGGTGGAGTTGGTGTTGCACACATTTGACTGATTAAAGGGACTCCGTGTTAATTAGTTAAATGGATGAGAACAATGGATAAGCATGTTCTCATATGTATATCTGCTCTCTTCTCACAGGACAATTACTGCCATAACCATGGCTCTCATTTACC
This sequence comes from Cetorhinus maximus, assembly GCF_964194155.1. NCBI lineage: Eukaryota > Metazoa > Chordata > Chondrichthyes > Lamniformes > Cetorhinidae > Cetorhinus > Cetorhinus maximus. The sequence goes on along the minus strand of NC_135880.1, from coordinate 207,866,328 downwards.
CAATTTTCCTGTAACCTTGAGAGCAGGAGGAGAGAATGCGAAGACGGAGAGCTTTTGCTGTCCAACAGGCCAGCAAGCGGCAGCACCAGAGGGGGAGGCTGGTCTGGATGCAGACAACCAGGGAAGGTAACGGCGAAGGCAGGCAATGGTGCATCAACGCATCCAGAAGACAAGAAAAAACTAACACCAGATGTCCCAGGAAATGGTCACTGAGATATGTCGGATTGCTCAGCAAAATGTGCAACCATGTGGATTTGGTGAGGGGCCCATGTCCCAGGCCCTCAAGGTTACAGTGGTGCTTAACTTCTACACCAACGGTGGCTTCTATGGTGTGACCAGCGACATATAGCAATGCACAGGCTGATATTCGTGGGTGCATAGATGTCCTATTTAGTTGTACTGATCATTTTATCCATTTTACCACTGACGAAGACAGCCAGACTGCAAAGTCAGCGCATTCAGTGTCATTTCAGGGTTTCCTCAATTGCAAGGTGTCATCAGCTGGCCTCGTGGCTATAAAAGCTCCCTGGCAACAGCCAGCTGTATTTGTCAATTGTAAAGGTTTCACTCCATAAACGTACAACTTGTGCGCACCCACAGGAGAAGAATAATGCAGGTCTGTGCTCATTTCCCAGAGAGCTGTCACGATGCATAATCTTGTACAACTCTTGGCTCCCAGAGCTTTTTGAATCCCCTGGCCAGGTGACTGTTGGATCCTCACTGACAAGTGCTATCCCCTGCGTACATGGCTGATGACCCCAGTGAGTCACTTCAAGAGCGAGGCAGAAGAACGCTACAATCAAACTCATGCCTTAACCAGAGCCATCATTACAACTGACTTCAAAAGTATTTCATTGGCTGTAAAATTGGTCATGAAAGGTGTGATATCATATTTTTTTCACAGGAGGAATTGGAGACAATGGTGACCTAACCACTTTAAAGATATTTTGAGCTTAAGTATCTCTTCTTGAATGCTAGCAAAACCTGTCAAGACCCTGCACATAAGTGCCTCCATCGTTTATCAGGTTCAGGTTCTCCAAAGGCCACCTGATCTCATCATTAACAAAAGGGAAATGTCCTCGGTGCAATGTGTAACTAAGCCTGTTCTTTGTTAATGTGTTGTTATGGACAAGAGAGAGATGGTAGGATGGTTCCCCCTTTTTTCCACCTCTTGAATAACTACTACAGGATGTGCATAAATGAAGTATTTTAACCCTTTTGAGTGCGGTGATCTCAAGAACAGACACGCAGCTAACTTCAAAAAAGAATTGTTTATTTTTCAATACCCAAATGAAATTGCAACAGCACCCACTCACACTAGACATACATATGCAAGAAAAGGTGATAACAAAAGAATAGCATGCACAAGGATGTTTAAAGAATCCAAAAAGTCACTCTTACTCTGGTTTTTCGAGCTGGAAGCTGAAAATATTACAGGCCTGAAGATTTCCTTTTGGTTCACTGAAAAAAAACTTGGAAGTTTCCAGCTATGAATTCACAATGGCTTACTCCTTCAAACAGCATGTTTCTGGCTTTTTTACCGTTGAGGTAAAGATGAGCCCTGTACTGAAGATTTGGCTTGGTTCTGCAAATCAGTGGGTAAAAGCATAGGCCCACTTCTCTGCATCTTACGGGATTCTAGAAGGTTCCTTTCTTTGCTGGGCAAGATCGTTTCCGTCTGTGGTCTCCTTGCACTAAGTGCAGTAGTGGGTGAGAAAAGGAACATTTTACCCACCGGCCGCAATGGCAGCTTTTCATGATGTATTGTTCCATTCCCAGTATGCCCCGCCCAATTAATCATGCATTCACGGTGAACAGTGCGGCTAGGTGGCGAGCAGGCTCGGCTTGCCCGCTACGTGTGACCTCAGCACTTCCTTGCTCCAGACGCCATATTTGAAGGGCAGCAGAGTGTAGCCTTCATATCTTCAGACCAGGACTGCTGCAGGTGACAGAAGGGCCCAATAGCAAAGAAGACAACAGCCCCCATTTTAGAGAAGCCTTTCCAGGGTGCCTGCTGGACGCTGTGGAAGGCCACTGCAATGTCCCCTATCCCCATACTGGCCGCAGGAGGCCCACCAGAGTCACCAGTCAGGCCTGGGAGATGATGGTAGTGGTGGTCAGCACCATCGGAGCACAGCCATCCAATGCTAGGAAGAGGATGAATGCTCTCATCCATTCCGCCAGGGTAAGTCAACCACCTGATCACTCTCCACACACACGCTGACAAACCCATCGCGCATCCAAAGGGTCGCACACCTCAAGGGACATCACTAACTCTCAGCTTCACATCTCCATCAGGCTCATATCCTCTGGAGCTCGCATCCACATCCTGTCCTTCCTCCACTCTCCACACAAACATTCCACACAGTGCCATGTGTACTGCTCACACTCTCTCTATCTGTTTTCATGCAGGAGAAGCTGGCTCACAACAGCAGGGAGAGGTCCAAGACCGGGGGCTGGAGTGGCCTACATTAGGCCCCTCACTCACTTTGAGGAGCGTGCCATCGCACTGACTGATAAGGAGGTGGACCATGGGCCTGCAACTATGCTGAGGTCTGCAACAAATACCCACATGAGGATCCTGCACCACATTATCCCTCCCTTAACGAAACTGTGTGCGTTCTCTTTCCCACTTTTGGCTCTGCTGCCATGCACTAATTATCTCTTTAGTTCACAGGGATCTCTGCCAAGCGACTAACACCCTCAGCCAGCCAGTCCCTCAGCTCCATCCAGGTCCTCGCCTTCAGCCAAGAGGACACCTCCTCCATTGAAGAGCTGGAAATAAACAGCCTGGAAGATCTGTCACAGCACTTACCCACGCCCGCCACCAGCACAGAGACACACACCTCACTGGGATCTGGATCTAAAGCAGGCTCAGGTTCACAATCTGGTGGTCAACACACGTACTCGTGTCCACAGCAGGAGCAGGCAGGGTCAGCCAAGCTCCATGATGCTCAGAGGGCTGTTGGAGAAGAGGCATCTGTGAGGTCCAAGCCAGGTGATGAGCCTCTGGATTCAGCCTTCCAACTCATCCTGGAGAGTCAGCAGAAGATGGGGGAACATCATGCAGAGCTTTTGGAAGCCCTCAACAGAGTGGCACGCAAGTCAAAGGAGTGCGTCTGCCTTCTCTATGATGAAGTGTTGCCCACATGTACGCATATGGAGGTCTCCATGGGAAGGATTGCAGAAGCTATGGAGACCCTGGTCCAGCAGGACGCGGAGATGTGCGCAGACCTGCGCTCCATCACGGTAGCCATGGGTGAGTTCCTGCAGTGGCAACGCAAGAGTGAAACAGGGAACCTCAATGTTCCTCCAGGTGCTTCTTCCCCTCAAGGAGTCAGGCCGGAGCCCTTGGCTACCCGAAGGGAGGGGGAGCTGCAGCTGGACACCCCTGGGTCATCCACTCAGGAATCTCAGAGGCTGTCCTCCCCCTCTGGCTGTGACCTCCTCAACCCCTTTCCCTGTCACCCCAGAGAGAGCAGCTGGTCCACAGGAAGACAGCCAAAACAAACCAGGCCCTCAAGGCCTCAGCTCTCCAGAGGCTGCACAATATAGTCCTCACAGGCAACAGGGCCAACCATTACATAGGCTGTCTCCATTCATCCTGTGGGTGTCAGGGCAGCACCTAGAAGAAGTGGTAGGTCTAGGAAAGTTAAGTTGCACAGGTGATCACATTTTGTCACTTTATAATCTGAAAATATATTCACTTTAGCTGAATAATAATGGTATCTTTCAGCTTAAATTACAGGATGTGCAAGTCCTCCCCCTACATCCCCTCCCCCATCACTAGCAGTTCAGATGCACTTGGCCAAAGCATGATTGATTCTGGCAGGGCCTTTCAGAGCCTCGTACAAGCACTCTCCCACGCACGGGGAGCCTTCATACATCACACTCATCTCACTGTCCCGAGCATGTTCACTGCTGCCTGCTGGGGTTCTCTTTCAGTTGTCCATCTGAGCCGACCTGCAGCTCTGCCCACCCACTGATCACACCCCCATGCAGCACCTGTACCCGTCCAACACGAGGCTCCGCTCACTTTCCATTTAAAAAACATTGTCGTAGTAAATTTTCTTCTCAGCTCCCCCGTCTTTTCCCCTCCTCCAGTCAGCCATTTCCTTTTCCCCATCACGGGTGAACCCCTGGCATCAGCTCCCACCTCCCCGCCGTCACCTACCACCAGAATCCTTGTCATTCCAGCATTTCCAGGTGAACATGTACATTCCCTTCCTTCCTGAGAATCCCACCCCTATCCACATTGACCTCCCTGGCCTCTTCCTTCCCACCCCCAGGGTCCGTGTCTGCCTCCGAGTCCCCATCAACCACCCTCGTCATCCCTTCTATTGCTACTGTCGCACCCTCAGCCTCCCACCTTTCCATCTCCCTCTGCCCACTCTGATACTTACATTCCCTCCTACCATACCAACCCTCAGTTTACTCAACAGGAGGCAGTCATTAACTCCACTTCACTCTTGCATATTCACCTAGACATCCCCCCACCCTTACTCCCTCCTCCATTCTTACTCCCACTTCCACCCTTACTCTCTCCTCCCCCCAGACTCCATCCTGCCCTTCGACTCCTTCCCCCCTCCAAACTCCTTCCTCCCCCAGACTCTTTCCTTCCCCCTGGACTCCTTCAATTCTCTGAAATCCTTCCCCCCTCTGAACTCCTTCCCCTCTCCAAACACCTTCCCCGTTAGGCCCTCCTGACCTGTACTCCCACTCCCAGCAACCTCATCCACCCCATCACCATCGTTTCAAACCTGCTAACCTCATCCCCCCTTGACAGCTTCATTCCCCCGCTCCCAACCTCACAACCCCCGATACACCTTCCTATCCCACTGACAGCTGGACTTTCCTCTCCCCCCAACTCACCAATCGTCCATAGTAGCCCGTGGCCAAGACCGTGATGTCCCAAAACAGCCCCCAGACATCAACGGAGACCCCCCACCTTCCAAGAACTGCTTTGTGGTGGAGCCATGTCCATGAGAATCCACCCAGCATGCGATGCTCCAGTGTCCATTAGGTGTAAGGCTCCAGCATTTTCTGTTCCTTCGATGTCCGTGATGTAAGCAAGGCCCTAATGCTAAGCCCTGACGTCTGCACATCACATTTGTCCAGACATGTTCTGGGCCAGTGTGTTTTCCTGCCGGCATAATGGTAAACCTGGCGTGAGGGGACGATTCCGGTCAGGCCTTACTTTGTATCCCATTAGCGGGATGCAAAGTGAGTTCACCCTGGCCTCTAGAGGGATTGTCGTTCCGCCATGGCAGACTTCATGTTTCGAGTCCAATATGACCCTTCTTCAGAACCTATTGGCTCCATCTTGTTACAACGCAGATTGCCCATTCTCCATGTTGTTTCTTTAAAAGCAAAGTGCACGCTTTTCATACATCTTTGGGTACACCTGCATGGGTGTGGCAGGGTTTAAGGTTTTGTTATACATAATGACTTTGAATAATAATGTGAAATGTTTAATATTCAATCCTCCACCCATTATACAAATTTTCTGATTTTGCCAACATGCGTCTAATCCAACAATACATTCTTGTCCCAAATGAAGATTAGCCCTCAGGATACTGCCTGCTGAAGCGTGCTGCTCCAACCTTTGAGAACTATTACCTTTTACCTTTGTAGGTTGGAAGGATTTGTTATTTCTGTTGAAAGCAGAACTGAAAGTAATAGCATTCATGCATGAAATTGACACGTTTTGATATTGTTAGATTCAGTTAAACCTCCGTTTAGATACTTGTTAGTCAACTTGTATTTTCACAACATCTCATGGAAAATGATGAGAAATATGTAAATACAGAGCACAGTATGGGACTTGGAAAGCAGTGCATTGCTCCCTTTATTAAGAATGACATTAATAACCTTTTCAAAGGAAATCCAAAATCACTTACAACCAGCTTGCGCTAACCGATTACATTCTACGTAAGCACAATCAGCACGCCTCTCTCTCTATATATCTGCTCTTAATTTTAAAATGACAGACTTTCTGAAAAACATTCTCAGAAATTAAAACAAAGAATGAGTCGAACTGGATACCAGTTACGTAAGACAACAATGAACATAAGGGATGAACAAGGTAGAATTCAAATAGTCAGATCACAGTCTATTTATACACGCAACACAATTAATCGGTAATATGCTGCTTTTTTCCAGCATAATAGGTGTTTTGTATGTTTAAAACAATTATAGTCATCAAACTTTCCTCCAACAGGCTCTTCCTGGTTCCTGAATGTTTCTCTGGTGGTCTATATTGCAGGTTTGACTACTCAGTTCTCAGTTAATATTGAAGCCAATAGTAGACCCTGAATATCGTTTTAAAATGAAAATGCCTAGGTGCCCACCATGCAATGTTAAATTGGAACTTTGGCAGGGAGTTGGGTTTGTTCTCTCAACCACAGTCGATAATTTGACATACTTAGGAACTGTTTCATGTTATGCAAAATTTCAGACATGCCAGACTCTGTTAATCAAATCAAAGAATTAGACACAGGGGCAGGACAAGATACCATTTTGGCGAAGGTTACCTCAGGTTTTAAAGCACAGATACGCAAGGGTAGGAAAATCAAGAATTTCTCTATTTTGTTGTCAACATAATTCTGTAAATTGGCCCGACCCCATGTTCTCACAGGAGGGAGGTCGGGCAATGCGCTTCATAGGAGAAGGTGGGTGGGAATCGAAATGTATGAAGGAGTGGGGATGCATGCAGACTCCAGAATGAGTGGGGGCAGGGGGGGTGGGGTGGTGGTTGTGTTAGTGTGGCACAAGAGGGATGTGTTGGACAGAGGCTCATGGAGGGAGAGCTCATTGAAAGACAGTCATAGTCCCTGATCTGGGGCAAAGAGGTCGGAGTGAGAGATTAAGGGCAGTCCTGGGGCTTTGCGGGCTATGCTACAAGGTTATGCACGGCAGACACATCATAGTCCTGCTCCTGGGAGGGGCAAGGCCTGTGTGCTCAATTGGGATAAGGCACAGCTTGGTGTGTAGGCCGTGTTCATTGTCTTACAATCAATGGCGATGGTCTTGTGTATCTCGGTGCTGGGCTGAAGATGGGATAGTCATGGTTAGGGGATGCACCTGCAGCCTGCCAATGGGGAAAACATAATAAGTTGGGGGGGGAGGGGGGGCGGAATACTTGAAACATTCCTCTGTCATGTGACCATGCATACAGCCTCAAGGGGAGGGTTGAGGTCCACATGAAGCATGAGAACATCATCAGTGATGTGTTCAGGGGGGAGGGCTGGAATGTCCACCACAATTACAATGGGATCCAGGGTTACTGGGGGAGGCTGGAGAGTAACCGGAGGGAAGTCTACCTGTACAACCTGAGGTTCCAGGAAAATTGGATGGATTGGAACACTAACTGGGGAGGGTGAAAGCTGGTCTCAAATTAATAATGCAGCACCATTTTGAAATCCTGAAGTTATTGCACAATTTAAAATCGAAACTGGAAAAGAATCTGCATAGGAGGGGTCAGAGGCAATATGGGAGGAGCCCACGGCTGCATTAAGGGGCCCTTTCAGTGGGCACCCTCAAACTGCTTAGAGTCACAACATTGAAATAGAGCCAGAGCTGAGAGAAAAGAGGAAGACGTCCTTGAGAAGGTGCAATTAGGCTCAATACCTTTTGATGTACGCTAAAAAGAGTCTGCAGGAGTCATTGGCTTCACAATACAGTTACTCCATTTGAACATTAACAGGGAGCATGTGAGAATGGCAACTGTTAAGGAAGTACAGCTGCTGACTATCTACTAGGTCATCGATGAAATCCACTAATGTGCTTTCTCCAGTTGGCCAAACAGACCAAAGGACATTGAACCATTGCTGACATGCAAGTTGAGCTTAATCAGTACCAGATGAGAGATTGCAGAAATGCCTTTGGTAAGGTGGCACATTTCATGAATGCGTCCAAAACTCTCCCAACCTCTGTAGGATTGAGATGTCAAATATCAGCTTCGGCATCTTGGTCACCTAGATCTGTGAGTGTTTGTCTCAGCTGCAAGTCTGTATCAGCAAGTAGCTAGTAGCACAGATACAGTTCTAGGGCATGATATTGGCTTTCTGTTTGTGAGTGGGAGGTCTACTATATTTGTCCAGTATTCAAGAGGAGGATTGAATAGTGGAGCATGCGCTCAATGCTGCCTTTTTGATGGCAGTGATCCGATTGAGGAGAAGAAGAAGGCCCTGCCGCCCCTAGCGCATCTTCGAGGGGAGGGCCCAGCCTGAGGTCCATGATCCAGGAGTGCCCCAGCAAGATCCCGAGGATGAGGAGGTTAGACCCATCCCACAGAGGCGACTTGCATGACCAAGGGTCTACTGAAGAAGACTTTCCCATCAGGTGATGAGCAAAAGATAATGCCGCGCACATCTGCCATTGTCCAGAGATGTGGTGGATCATATCTGTCCCGTTCTGCCCCATGGACTGGGAGGACATCCCCTGAAGGTCACCGGTGTGCTCAATTATTTTTTTCCCTGTGGATCATTCCAGGGATCCTCAGAGGACCTATGTGGCATCTTGCAGTTCTCAATACATAAAAGTATCAAGGAGGTGACAAATACCCTCTACCATAAAGCTCATCAGTATGTGAAGTTCATACTCAACTAGTTCATACTAGGCTGCTAGATTTCTGGGGTTTGCAGCTATCTCAGATTTCCCCAGAGTTCAGGGTGCGACAATTACACACATGAGAGCTCTATGGCAGCAGCCCCTGATGTCCATCAGCAGGAACGAGTTCCACTGCCTGAACGTTCAACTGGTGTGCAATCATCAGAAGCACGTCATACACATTTGTGCCAAGTACAAATGGGAGTTCCCATGACTCATACATCCTGAGTCATTACCAGGTATCTCACATATTCGATGGGCCTCAGAGATTACAGGGCTGGCTACTTGGGGAAAAGGGGTATCAGGACACAGCCAATGGTAAAGGCTGAGTTGTTCAAATCCCAGAGGGGAACTTGAAATAACTGTCATGACCCATTTTTACAATTTGTATGTTTCGAGATGCAGGTTTTGACTTCAGTAGTAATGAGACCACCGAGTCTCAAGAAGGTTTTTATAAACCAAATTAAACATTTATTAATACAAGAAAGATTGTAAACACATACATATGTCTACAAAATTACTACTATAATAACTACAAAAAATCCCCTCATTAATCTGACTCTCAATTACACTCCCATTAAGACAACAGTAAAACTCATAGATTTAACAGACCTTTGGCAAACCACACCCTAGACAGTCGCATTCAAAATGAATTTCTTTCAGCTCTGGGTCCTTGCAGACAGGCTTGAGGCTTAACAGCTGGAGGCTTCTTACATTTGTTGGATCTTAAAATGCCTCTGCCTTACCCACAATCTCCTTTCTCCTTTATACACATCATTCTCTTTGAATGTAAATCTTCCATTGTAAATCTAGGCTTTTAATTTTACCTCTTCCAACAATAACATCCTTTCATTCCACCAATTTTATTAGTAGGCTGAAAAAAATAAACATATTACTTGGTGTCTTCTAGCTAGGTACAAGATTTCACCCATTCTTTTGAATGGTTTGTTTAAAAATGCAAATTGCCCCCTTGACACCTATGGCCAGGATTTTACATTCACCGGGCGGGTTTGAAGGAGTGGGCGGGCATGGCCAGGAACCCAACCGCCACCCGCGATCTGCTCTGCACTGCCATTTTACGCCAATTAAGGCCTGCCCAGCATAACACACGATAGCGGCATCAGCAAGAAGGAGCAGGCGAGGGGCTGGGGCTCAATGTCCACCAGGTCCAATGGCAATCCGGCGGCCGATTCAAAAGCGGCCGTGGCAGCCATGAGAAGGCTGCCAGTGACTCGCAGGGACCTCGGTATGGAGCACCTCAGTGCTGAATACGGCAGGTGGGAGGGCAGGTTGGTGGGGCAGTCGGCCCCCTGTTTTTCCAATGAGTGTCTCACTGCCCTCCTGGAGGAGGTGGCAGCACGCAGAGATATACTTGTCCCCAGGAACAGGAGGAAGAGGACCCCCCCATCACCTCACCAAAAACGCCTGGGTGGAGGTGGCATCCAGGGTGAGCTCCCATGATGTGGTCAGGCTCACATGCGTACAGTGCTGTATGCGCTTCAATGGATCTCCTGCGATCGGGCGGGTACCGTGTTGTCATTGGTCACTTAGCACAGCAGTTAGGAGCATGCCACCCCCAACCCCAGACCTCAGAGTTCTTAGAGTGCGAGTGGCAAATGTCAATGAGGCAGCATCTGGGCAAGGGGGTGAGCCCTGGCTGCTTGGAATGAGTGTCTTGCGGCTCTTGGGTCACGAATCTTTTGAGCTCTGCGAGGTTTTCCTCAGGTGGGGTTGGCCAGACTGCAATGGCAATGCAGGTACAGGGTGGACTAATCAATGCTCCTCTGCCCTTTCAGGAGAAGACATCCCACAACAATGCAGAAATGTTGTGGACTTGCGGAGACTGCCCCACCTTCTAATCCTGAGTAGATATGGGCAGGAGGCCTTGGAGCTGGAGAGGCACCATGCGCCTAGGTCAACCAGCCGCAGTGAGGTTGGGGCGCCACAGGGAGGTAAGAGTGCAATGCACTGAGGTCAGAATGTCTGTAATAGCAACCATTCCAGTGTAGTCTCTATACTGATTTGAGCCTCGAACATGGAACCCCCATTGATAATGGAAAGACGAGGGCACCCTGATCCGGGTGCCAGGCATGCACAGTAACAGTGTAATGACTTCAATGAATGACATGTCCTTGTTCTTCCTTTCAGGCTCACCAGAAGCCCATCGGGGTGACAAGCCTGAAGGCCCACCACTGACCTCAGAGGACACAGGTGATAGAAACGCACCAGCGTCACACCCACTCAGCCAGGCAGGCACCAGCGCAGATACCAGCACCTCGGTGGGCATTAGATCATCGGATAGTATCTCGGTGCACAGCAGTGAGGGCACTTCACACTCGCTTGAGGTGCAGGTGGAGGCAGAGAGTGCCCAGGGCGCCGGCAGTCGGAGGACTACTGAGGACTAGGAGCATGCTCAGTTGGTGGCTGATGATGGGCTTCTGGAGTCATCCCTGAGGCAGCAGATTCTGGAAGTCCAGCAGGGTGTGCGGGAGGATCTGGTAGAGATACATGAGGAAATGCGTGCCATGGTCTCCATTGTGGAGGGGTCCATGTGGAGCATGAGCAATGCAATAACCCTCATGGCCGAGCGCACTGCCTCTTCCATGGAGAGAGTAGTGACTCTCATGGAGAGGCTGCTCCAGGAGCTCAATTAGAGGATGCACTCGGACCTGCAAGCCCTCACACCGGCAATGACGTTAGGTGGTCACTGTCAATGTGGGAGATGGATTGGGCACCCAGTATCCCAGCTAGGTGCCCATCCATCAATGGTGAACAGGGAGGTCCAAAGCGCCCTGACGTTGGTGCACAAGCTGCCTGTTGTCTCTGTGGGCTCCTCTCAGGGCACTCAGATGAGGGTAGCAGTTCCTCCCCACCCCACCCTGCCAGTGACCATGGCATCCGATGAGGCCGCGGCGATTGGAAAGATGCCAGCCGTGGCACTGGCCACTCCCTCCCAGACTGGGCCAGCACAGGCTCCATGGGCCAGAGGACGCCTGCCAAGGTCATCAAGGCCAACAGAACAGCAGAGTGCGCAGGCTGTCTCCAACGCCAGTGCCAGACATAGCACCCGCAAGCGAAAACTTAAAGCACCTTAAACACAACACGGGCTTATCACTGGTGATATTTTTTCCCCCACTTTTACGTTAATTATTATTAGGTGTTGATGGATAACACCTTTCAATTTAATTTGTTTTATGTATATCAGGCACCACACCATTAAATTTGTTTGTGTTCAACAAGCCTCTGGGTGCTTCATTAGTTCTGCAGGTGCAGGGTAATCCATGATGTTATGAGTGACTTGTTTGTCACTGAACTTTATTGAAATGGCACATGGTGCATGTTGTTCACCAGGCAAATGTTCCTGTCAGGTAGGAGTATGGAGCCTGCAGCCCTGGCATGCGGTGGTGGTTCTTCTTTGGTGGGCTAGCTGAAGGAGCATTGGATCAAAGCCTCCCAGGTGTTCCTGCCTCCCTGGAGGTTGCCCAGGCCAGCGTCTATCCCCTCAGCGTTCACCTGAGCGTGCTCATCCTCGGACTCACTACTGGACTCATTGTCTGCTGCAGCTGCATCAACATCTTCTTCCTCCACTGCGTTCCCCCCTTTCCAGTGACAGATTGTGGAGAGCTCAGCATGCAACCACTATCAGTGACACATGATCTGGGGGGTATGGAGTGTGCCCCCTGAGCAGTCCAGGCATCAGAAGCGCAGCTTGACAAGATATATAGCTCTATCTACCACCGCCCTTGTGGTGCCATGGCTCCTATTGTACCGCTGCTCAGCCTCTGTTCTTGGATGGTGGAGAGGCGTCACAAGCCACCTTCTGAGGGGATAGCCCTTGTCACCCAGCAGCCAACCATCCAACCGAGCTGGAGCACTGAAGAGACTCGACACCTGGGAGTGTCTCAGGATATAAGCGTCATGGGAGCTGCCTGGGTACCTTGCACAGACCTGCAGAATCTGCATCCTGTGGTCATACATTATCTGCACATTCATGGAGTGAAATCCCTGTTGATAAAGGCTCCCAGCTCACCCGCTGGCACCTTGATGGCCACATGTGTGCAGTCTATTGCACCCTGGAAACGGGGAAACCCAGCAATTGTGACAAAGCCTCTGGCTTGCTCTGCTTAGCTGACCTCGTCCATGCAGTAGAGAATGAAAGTCAATGCGTGCCTGAACAGAGTGTCTGTCACCTGCTTGACACAAGTGTGGACAGCTAATTGGGAAACTCCACCAAGATCACCCACCGAGCCCTAGAAAGAGCCGGAGGCATAGAAGTTGAGGGCCACTGTGACTTTCAGCGCCGCTGGCATGGGGTGTCCATCCACACAGTTGGAGCTGATCTCAGGGCCGATCACCTGACAAATGGAGGTCATGCTCTCCCTTGAGAGGCAGAGCCTCCTTCGGCATTGCACCTCAGATATATCGAGGTAGCTGCATCACCACCTGTAAACCCTGGCAGCGGGTTAGTGGCGTCTTCTGCGGCCCCTTCTGCCTTAGACTTCCTGTTGGCCCTGCGCCCCTTGTGCCTGGGCCTGTCCTCCCACAAGTACCTCCCCTGGAGGCTGAGAAGGGACACCTGGCCTCTTCCCCCTTCTGGCCCTCTCTTCCTCGGAGGAGGAGTTGCCTTCAGCGGACACTACAATCCCCATTCCCAGGTTAAGAGAAGGCTGTCTGATGCCTGGAAGGCCCCAAGTCCTGAACTGAAGCATCTTATTTTTGTCAAAGCAGCTCTGAAGCGAAATGAAGTTGTCCTGTTCACACAAGCAAGTAGCAGCACCTAAAGTACTAACAACTCGCATTAGCAAGCCCACTCGCCCCTCTTATCCCACCTGTGGATGATGTTTTTGAAAATGTGGCCTACCCGCCTGCCCATGCGACGCCCTGAAAATTGCACGAGCTGCGTAAAATCACAGACAATTGGTGCCTCAAGGGCCTTAACTGGCCTGTTAATTAATGGCGGGCGCACCGCCATCCTCATAGCGTGCCCGCCTAGCAAGATATCGCGACTGTACACGGTGACGTCGGGACACATGCCCGACATCAGCGTGCGCCATTTTACGTTCCGGCGTGTGGGGCGCGCGCCCGTACGTCGAATGTAAAATTCTGCCCTATGTTTCTAAACTTCCCCATGTTTATCTAATCACCACTTCAAACCTACTTCTTTATACTCATCAAAGCCTCTAGACCAGCTGGCTTTAATCCAATTAAGACACAGATACACACATACACATAGACACAGACGCCACTAAACGCTATTTTAAAAAATAATTTCCAATGACATTATAGATATTAATCTCTTCATGACTGGGGTATCTGCTCAAACGATCGCTCATGACACCCGTGTCTTATCCTCAGAGTACCTCAGAGTTACAATGCGGTGCATAGGTTGACATGATCCATCATCGAGCAGACAATTGGCATCCAGAAGATGTGCTTCCAATGTTTGAACCATTCAGGTGGGACTCTGTAGTACTCTTCACGGGGGATGTCCTGCATTATTGTGGCCTGTTGCACCCTTCACAGCCCGGTGCTTCAAAAGGGGGGGGATCCCTTGTCAGAGGGAGACATGGAGGAGGCTGAGAACTCCTCGGACGATGAAGAGCAGGAAGGGCAGGAACCTGAAGAGGGAGATGAGGGTCAGCTTCCATGTGAGGATGCCATCAAAGAAGCACGAGTGCCCCCGAAGGTCACCGCTGTGAGCTGTGCCATACCACACTGAGAGTCACAAGATTCCAGCAGTAAGGTGTAGGAAACGTACACAGCCACATTCTTTCTGTGCCTTAGTGCCGTGCTAGTAAACTACAGGGCTTTGGCAACCAGTAACATCGAGAGCAAGTTCAGCATTTGGACTTGGGCCTTCAACCCTCATGATTCACCAGGCCCTAATCTTTGGAAAGGTCAGCGGTGAACCCTGTATCCGTGCACTCCGGTAAGTGAAGGTCGGTACAACAGCTCAAACGCTGCATCAAAGGACTTGATGCAGTCGTTTCCATCTGAATGAGAAACTTTTAGCGGACACTGAGGTGCGCACATGTTTGGAGAGACCATCATGGCTGCAGGTCTTGTACTTTGGTACGACCAATGAAGGCAGACACCTCATTTTGGTAAACAATTACAGCTAACCCTCCAAGGCTATTGAGCATGCCTAACTCCATGTTGTCTTGTAAGGAGTAAAGGTTACTAATGTGTTTTACACACACTTCCTGTAAAGAGTTTCAACACCTTTGACAAGTGATGTCAAATTTTCTTAGTTTTTCTAACCCACCGCTACATCTTGGTGCTTCCCCAACAACCACGGCAGAGGTGGAGGCAGCCTGCTGACTGCTACGCTCTGTTGCCTTTGATGACTTTGGCAGACGACCTCTTGAGAGCCAAGAACTGGAGGGCTCCAGCCTGCTTTGGGTCTCCTGCTGTGGGGCAGGTGTACCCTCCTCAGCCTGTACAGCTGGAGGTGATGGGGTTACAGGCAGAGGGGATTAGCATCGCCTGGAACACTCAGAATCACTTGGGTAGCCTCAGGGTCTCCAGCTGATGGTCCTCCTCCCAGTAAGCCCCTGGAGGGAGGTCAAGGTGCCCTGCCTCCTCTCACCTAGCCACTGATGGATCCCACCAATGCCTATTATGATGGGACGCAGGTCCAAGCGCAAATCCAGCAGGATCTGCTGGACCAAAGTCTCCAAGGCGGCCGCCACACTTCCAATGGAGACCTCGAGGCACTAGCATGTCAGAGCCACAACATTAGGCAGAAAATGGGCAGACTCCTCACTCTATTATGTTGACTGCCTCTCACAACCCTACCGGATGTTCCACCACCTGTTGTTACATCTCCAGTGTGTGTGACATGGTTGTTTCCAGAGGCTCATCACCTGACTGGGACTCAGCGGGTGCCTGATCCCCAGCAGTCCTACGAGAGCCAGGGACCTGGGCCGTCACTGCCTCTGACTGCTATGGAGATGTGTAAGTGAGGTGTTCCCCAGAATGTGACCCTGAAACTAATCTAGAACTATGACCCACCGGTGTGTGTGTCTCTGCACTGGTGGAGGGTGCAGGTGAACACTGTGATGGATCTCATTCAAATGGCTCCTCAGCATCCTTCTCTGAGGTGGCCTGGAGGCTGGGGCTTATGTTGCCTGTACTGGTCTGTCTGGACTTGCTGCTGCCTGCAAGAGAGAGAAGATAAATGTAGTTCATGAACAGGCTGAATACCACATTTCATGTTTCACACTGTGATTATCAGGATGTGATCAACTCATGGAGGGTTCATCCATACAGGATTGCTGGGAGAGGCAACTCTCGCCTTCACCACAGGAGCGACCTCTGTCCTCCCCTGTGAACTTGACGGCATCCTCCTTGAATTTGGAGAGCTCCTGGATGTTGGCCTTCCCTCCTGCAGTCTGGGATCTCTCCCGCTTGTGGGCAAGTTTAGCCTGCACGAAGACAAATGGATGGGATGTGATGAGAAGGGATGGAGCAGAGATAGGGAAGCATCTACTGTGTGTGCTGAGCAGCCCCCATTCCTTGCCCCCCACACCCCCAGTAAAGCCTGAAGATGCTGTTTGTGCAGGATGATAGAAAAGATGCTGATATCTACCCCACTAATATTGTGTGAGATCCCTGAGCAGTGTAACCCTTTGAATGCGTGATGGCATTATGAGAGTGTGAGATTAGTGCGAGTTGAAGGTTGACTTAGCTGGCAGAGCAGATGAGACCATTCATCCTCTTCTTGCACTGGATGGCATTTCTCGGGTAGGTGACTGACAAGCTGACCTCCCTTGCAACCTCCTCCCAGGCCAGCGAAGTGAGGCTGGTGGGCCTCCTGGAGCCATCCCTTGGGTACAGGGCATCCCAGTGCTAGCAGACTCCATGGATGAGGGACTCAAGGGAGTCACTGCTGAACGTGGGAGCAGCTTTTTTGTTGGGTGCAGCTTTTATGGCACAGCCAATGGTAAATGCTGAGCTGCTCAAATCCCAAAGGGAAACTTGAAACAACTGCAACAACTGTTTTGCAATTTGTATAAATTTTGAGATGCGTGCCTTGAATTCAGTAGTAATAAGACCACTGAGTCTTATAGCTTTCTTACAAAACTAAATTAAACCTTTATTAATAGAAGAAATTATTTTAAGTACACACATAGATCTATGAATTACTGCTACGGGCGAATATTGTGCTTGTCGGGCAGGCTCGTGTCCGACCTGAACGAGCGTAAAATGACGTGCGAAGATGCCAGGCGAGCTTCCTGATGTCATCGCGCACTCGTGTGATATTTCGGTCAGCGGGTGCGCACAGGAGTCAGCAGCGCGCCGGCCGACAATTAAACGGCCTATTAAGACAATTAAACAATTAATGGTCTTGAATTTTTCGCTGCCCATCCAACCATTCAGTTGGCAGGCGGGCAAAAAGGCCAAGCGGCCTTTGCATTTTGGGCAAAACCTCATCCACGGGCAGGATGAGGTTTTATCCAGTGATTAAAAAGAATAAAAAATGTTACATTCATATTTTACATGTCCCTGCTCATCTGACATGAGGGACATTATTTAAAGTTCTTTATTTATATTGATAAAAATCTTCAGCTCCCTGAAGCAGCTCTGTGCCTCAGGGAGCTTTTACTGCGTGCACCCTCGCGCAAGCACGAACGTTAGCATTTGCGATCCTGCCATCCCCACCCCAGCAGCGCTCAGCGCTGCAGCGCACGATTCACGCCGGCTGGCCGTTAATTGGCAAGCCAGCATGAAATCTATGTCAGGGCCCGCTCGCGGGTGGCAGTCAGTTTCGCGACCGCTCCCAGGCACCTGCCCGACGAGGGCAAAATTCGGCTCTATAATAACTTCTAAATCCCCTAGTTAGTCTAACTCGCAGTTACACTTTCATTAAGGCAACAGTAAGACACACAGACTTTAAAAGACCCTGGCAAATAAACATGACACCCTGAGCAATCCAATTCAAAGTGAGTTTTCTTAACTTCAGTTCTTTGTAGACAGCAGCTTGAGGCTTAGATGCTGGAGGCTTTTTCACACTTGTTTTAGATCTTAGAATGCCTGCCCTTACACACAGCCTTCTCTCCTTTATACATATTTTCCCCTTTGAATGCAAATTGCTATTATTTCACTGTGTCTTTGGATTTTACCCCTCAATACGCCCAAGCATAAAATGACATGTGATGACGTCGGACGTGCATCCCGTCATCACGCAGTCCCGCGATATTTTGTTCAGCGGGCACGCGCCGGAGTCAACTGCGTGCCCGCCGAGAATTAAAAGGCCTTATTAAGGCATTAACAATCTAATTAAATTCGAATGTATGCTGCCCGTCCAACCTAATGGTTTGCGGGCAGGCAAAAAGGCCATGCATTTTTAAGAAACCTCATCCATGAGAAGATGTGAAATCGCGGTGTGGAAATCAGCTTCCCGATTGCCCCCGCTAACCCCCTCCGAAGCACCCTCATCAAGGGGAAAGTCCTTCTCCTGGCTAGGTGAAACATTTCACCCCTCCTTTGAATTCAAGCTAGTCCGGTTTATTTAAAATGCAAATGTTCCCTTTACCTCTTACATTCCAAATATTTTCCCATGTTTACCTGTTAACATTTCAAACCTGGCTTATCTTCTGATAGATCAAAACCTTCAGGCTAGCTGCCTTTAATTCAGTTAAGTCACACACACACACACACGCACACACACAGGCATAGGCACAGATCCCACTCTTACTCTACTTTACAATAGCTTCCAATAACATTATGAAAATTATTATATCTTCCTGACAGGAGCTATATGAAGAAGTTTCCTGCCCACAGCTGGTCTGGTGACAGTGTATGTTCAGGTAGCATTTAAACTTGGTGCCCGGACCTTTGGCCCCATTAGGTGACAGCAGGGCGGACGAATCAGTGCCCGCCCTGCCTTGTGATTCGCCAAGCTACTCGCTGACTTATAAGTGATGAGCTTCCGAGCGTGAAGTCGGGCGCGAGCTCCCGCCCTGCCGCCCAACGGGAAACGCACTGCAGAATCCACCCACCACCCCTTCCAAAATGGAAAATTCCGCCCGTGGGGTCTGAGGTTATGTAAGGTAACATGACGTGAACTGTGGTAAGCGTGGTTTTTAATACAGGTGCTAATGCCTCAGATCAGCACAGATGCACTTTCTAGGATGCTTTCATCTTGTCTATTATGTCATTTGAATTTGAAACTCACAACATTTGAAGGCTACTTCTGAACTGGGTGACCAAATGAAATGCAAATTCCCTATTTCACTTCTCCTTTTGAGCTGTGAATGTATTACACTGAAGGCACCGCCCACTGTGATACACAGAGTAACAAGACTTCTTGGACAGAATGACCCTAGTGGCAGTTTACCATAGGAGAGGACAGCACAGAGGGAAGTCATTTGGCCCACTGAGCCTGCACCAGCTCTTTCGAGGACCAATCCAGTTAGTTCCACTCTCCTACTCATAACTCAGTACTTTTTTTTTCTTCTTAAACTATTAATCGTGCCTACGATTCCACAACATATGCATGCAGCAAGCAGCTAGGGCTCCCAGCCTATAACACAACTTCAGATACGATTCCGGAAGAAATGGGCTCGATGTTTCCTCAGTTCGCCTTTTAAAGCTCCGACAATATAGAATACAAAAGTAAATTTTATTTGTGAATTGAAAACCTGCAAATAAAAAAAATAAAACTTGTATATTAAAAAATGT
Organism: Cetorhinus maximus; assembly: GCF_964194155.1. Taxonomy (NCBI): domain Eukaryota; kingdom Metazoa; phylum Chordata; class Chondrichthyes; order Lamniformes; family Cetorhinidae; genus Cetorhinus; species Cetorhinus maximus. The sequence goes on along the minus strand of NC_135880.1, from coordinate 207,847,032 downwards.
AAACTATGAAAACACTTGATGCAGGATCATCCCTCATTCACCGAAACTATGTCAGAAAAAGAAAGTCACCATGACTTCTTAGCAAAGGTTACATTTTTTTTTTAGAAAAGCTTTGTGATTATTTGATCCATAGTAGGTGGTGTAGTTTTCACAAATGTTTAAATTACGAGTGGGATGATCCCGCCGTGATGAAACTAAGGTTGCCTTGGAGAAGCACAATAAAAGCATTGCACCTGTTGAGGAGAAATCAGAGCTGAAGCAACTGCTCACACCTCACTTCTTTCGCTGTCCAGAGAAGCGTTCAGGGAGAGAGAAATGCTTTCAGTTTTACCAAAGCTACTTTTTTGCCTGTTCCTTCAGTGCACACCAACCTATACTCAAAGCCTTTGCATGCTTCTGAATGCTACTGCTGGCGGTACATTCAATCTAACCGTTAATCCAAGGTACTACATGCCAAACAAGGAATATAATGGTGAGTTCCTGTCAAATTTAACCAAAGGCAATTTTTTGTTCTGTAGAGTCAGTCGAAATCCTTAAGGACTATGCTATTATGTATTTTTCTATCTTAAAAAAAGTAAAAAATAGAAATTGAAGTAGTTGAGCTTTGTTGTTCTTCAATCAATGTATCACAATTTACTTCCACATTGTTTACAAGTGTTGAAATAATCTGAGAAACAAGTTTGTTGTTGGCAATAATAAATAAAAACAGAAAATGCTGGAAAAACTCAACAAGTCTGGCAGCATCTGTGGAGAGAGGAACAGAGTTAACGTTAACTCTGTTCCTCTCTCCACAAACGCTGCCAGACATGTTAGGTTGCATCGTCCGGTTGGCAAGCGGGGACGGGGCCCGCTCACCGATGTGTAAAGTGACCCGGGGTGATGTCAGGCAGGCGTTATTCACATTTTCAGGTCGGCGTGTGCGCAGCCAAATCCGTTGCGCGCCCGGCAACCTGTCAACGGCCACTGAAGGCCATTAATAATTAATTGAGGTAATCAATGGACCTGCCCGTCCAACCTTAAGGCTGGCGGGCAGGCCAGGAACCCAGGCGGGCTTATGAAATAATATGAAGCCTCATTCACGGGCGGGATGAGGTTTCATGAGGGATTTTAAATGTTTACAAAATGTTGAAGTAAAAGAAATTGACATGTCTCAGTTCATGCGACAGTGTCACATGAGGGGACATGTAGGAATTTATTTTTCACACTTCTAAAAATTTCTGAAACTTCCAGTGATCTCCCTGAGGCAGCACTTTGCCTCAGGGAGATGAGTATGCTCTTTGGTGTGCACGCGCGAAAGAGTGCACTCCCGGCTCAGGGAATCCACCCCCCTCCCGCCCGCACAGGGAGCGCACAGCACTTCTGAGCGGATGTCGCGCTGGGTAGGCTTTAACTGGCCCGCCCATGTAAAATGGCGGCGCGGCCGCAACTGGGGCCACCAATCAGGAACCTGTCCCCGCGCATCCCCCCCAACGGGGGAAAATGTTACCCGTTGAATTATTCCAAAATGTTCTGTTTTTATTTCAGGTTTCCAGTATCTGCAGTATTCTGCTTTTACCAATATGTTGCTGGCAAGCCCTGATGTCCATTAAGGCCTCACAACTAGTAGTCTGCAGATATGAATGGTCAGATAGTTAGGTATAGATTAAACTTGGACTATCTAAAAGGTATTTCAACTGTGCTGCAGGAATCTGTTTTTAAACTGTTCATGTTCAGTGTCTCACACATCTCTGGTGATCTAAAGTCAGTATTCTTCCAGTTAATCTAGTTTTAGTAATCATTTTTTGAGGAGCATGTTTTATCTATGCTTGAAGGTACTAGCACTCTGGTTGTTATATAGTATTGGATGTTAAGCTTAATTAATAAATGACAATTCAAATTTTATATAAGGATATGGCATGACCTAAATCATCTTTTGCTGGCTACTGCACTTTAATCTGGGAGAGGTTGCCATAGAATCTAAAGCTTAGCATCATCCGTTCTGTAGCCAGTTGAAAAAGTTTCTCCTGATTTACTCTGTCAAAACCCTTCATAACTTTGAACTTCTTTACCAAATCTTCCTAAACTCTGCTATAAAGAGACTCATACCAGTTTAATTTGTGTCTCCAGGTAACTGAATTCCCACATCTATTCCTCTATGCAAAGCCTTGACTTCTTTCCTAAAGTGTGGAACCCGGAATCGGACACAATACTCTAGCTGAGTCCTAACCAGGGCAGTTTCCCAGACCTTTTTGCTTTTTCTGGATTCTTAATATTAGTATGATCTTAGCCTGGATACTTTTAGATGAACTCATTCCAATGGTTGTAGCATGATATAGGGTTCGCTGCCTGTTCAAATCTGGAGTTTGGAATAAAATATGACCTCTGATTAAGTATCTGTAATTTTGGGAAGTAAATTCAAGACTTAATTCTTGCCAGATCCCATTAAGTATCCGGATATATACTGTAAGTGGCTAAACCTTTCTTCATGCAGTGTTGGAGCAACAAAGGCATCACTTTCATTTGTTTTAGAACAATTCTTGTGTCCTTTAGGAAATGCATTTGGGAATTGTTGATTAGTCAACTTTTATTGTGCGGGTTTGCATGTTCTGGGCTCCAGGCTAACTCAGCGCAAATGCTAAAAGTTGCCTAAATGAAAAAAAACACTGAACACAACAATTTCTGACCAAGGGAAAGTCATGCATAGAAAGACTTGCATTTATATAGCACCTTTCACAAAATCAGAATGTCTCAAAGTGTTTTATAGCCAATTAAGCACATTTGAAATGTGATCACTAATGGACAATTGGTGCAGCCAATTTGTGCCCACCAAGGCCCCTCAAACACCAATGGGCAAAATTTTGCCATCAGCGAGCAGGGGGCAGGGCCCGCTCACTGGTGCGTAAAAAGACGTGGGATGACATCGAGCGGAACCCCCTACATCACCCCACCCCATTTAAATTTTCAGGAAGGCGGGGGCACAGCAAAATCAGCTGCAGGCCCGCCGACCTGTCAATGGCCACTTGAGGCCATCGGCAGGATCATTTAAACAATTAAAGGACCTGCCCGTCCAACCTTAAGGTTGGCGTGTCGGCCAGGAGCCCCGGTGGCAAATAAAGAAAACATGAAGCCTCATCCAGCGGCGGGATGAGGTTTCATGCAGGGTTTTAAAAATTGTAATAAAGTTGTTCTGTAAATTATGAACATGTCCCAACTCATGTGACATTGTTTTAAAAGTCAAAGCGATCTCCCTGATGCTGCACTTAGCCTCAGGGAGATGTGCGCGAAAGAGGGCATTCTCGATTTTATGGATTCCTCCCGCCCGCACAGGGAGCGCATTGCGATTCCTGGCGGACGTCACGCTGGGTGGGCCTTAATTGGCCCACCCACGTAAAATGGCGGTGCGGCCCACTTCGCCCACGGCGATCGGCTCCCCACCTGCCAGCGATTATGTCGGGCCCGCCCGCCCGACAGGCAGAAAATTCTGCCCATGGGTTAAATTCCATATAGCTGAATCAAAGTCTATCAAAGGTCACTTGCCACAGCAGTTGTCAGTGGATAGCAATCAGAAGCAAGATAATGAGGGAAAAAGGAATAGAGGGAAAAAGGTAATAATGGGGAGGTATTTCTGTGAAATGGATTAGTCTAGCTTGAACAATTAGCTTGCTTCTGTAGTTGTAGTTTCGATGTAACATAATTCTCTGAACTGTAATTTAATTGCTTTCCTTTTCTTAGCCCTGGTGACTGAAGTGAATGGGAGTGTGTTTTATCTGACATACCTAACACTTTCAGTTATATTTTTGTCAGCCTAAAGGTCAACAGGAAGAAACTTGGATCTTATCTTGATTTGCAAGGATTATTTTGAATTAAAAAAAGGAGCAATTTATATATGTTTTAAATGTAGATTTTATCGACCATTTTTGTCCCGTTTTGTGGAATTTAAAGCCTTGTCATATTAACCTATCACCTCTCCCTCACTTCAAATATCTATTATTGTTAAATTAAAAAGCACTCTTCACTGGATAAACACATGCCTTGGTGTGATATTGAGGCAATATAGATCATAAATGTCCCAAGTTCCATCCAATCTTTACTATATCAGTTTGTGTCAGTCAGAAAAACAGGAAGGATACCAGAACAGATTTCAAGGCATCTCTACTGGAAAGTCAGTTAAAGACAGGCTCATATATGACTTTAATCACCTTAGAAATGCTCACTCAATCACACAATGAAGACTGGCCATTTGGGCAAGGCATCAAGAGGCTGATGTTATCTGCAAAAGCTACAATCCCAGAATGTCAGAAACCCTCGGCAGGTCAGTTTTGACGAAAGGTCATCGACCCAAAACTCTGAAAGTGAGGCTATTTGTCTCTCCATGGATGCTGCCTGATCTGCTAAGTTCAGCATTTTCTGTTCTTGATTCATATTTCCAGCATCCACGATATTTTGCCTTTGTGGATATGGTCATCCTTCCTTTTGTAAATTGCATCACACATCAAATCCTTAAACTCTCAAGAGAAAAATTATAATTAGATAGTATATTCTCTATGAAACTGTATATTCATTATTTTCAGCTCTATACAGCTATTTAATGTCAGTGTTGCTGCTTTCTCCCAGTTACCATTTTAGGAATTGACTCGCCGGTTGTAGTGGCACTATCAGCTGCGGTGAACAATACCAGCTTTGGTTCTTGGAAGGATAATTCATCTCTTTGCTTGGGTATTTATGACAACAGAACTGAATCAAGTGACACCTGGATTTCACCTGGAGACAACGCAGCCAATGTGACGATTAGGTATGTGTTTTTTTTTAAATGCATTTTAAATTTTCATCTAATTCCCATTATAGATTCCCACATATACTGCAAAATTGTGTCAGAGCAATATCATGTGTATCATACACGAGGTATTGTCAAACTGTACGACAGCTGGAAAACATTTTACACAACCGCTGTATGTATGCAAGATACTAGACTAGTACCTTTATCATCTGCTTCCACACTCTGAACTATCATCTACCTGGCCGACCCATAGTCAAATTACCCATCGCTAGTCACAGCGTAAGCTACTTGAAAATGATACCAGTTTGGTGGAGCCACACCCCAATGTAATTTATCCCTTTCAAAGGAAAAAAGAAGGGGGGCAGTAGAAATCAGAGCCCTGCCTCTCTCAATACTTGTTAAGATTAATAAGCAGCATGTTCCAAATCAACATTTCAGAACAGTTGCCCTCATTACATGGCCTCCAAGTACCTGAATCAGCTCTTCCTTCGCATGATGGATATGTGTGGCAGTGCTAAATGTGGATAATGGGACCTGACCATTAAAACTCAAAGGGCAGGATTTCGCCCCCCACCATCGGAGGGGGGGGAGGGGAAGTTGAATAGCAGGTGCGCACAAGCGCTCCTCCAATCGGGGGCATACCACCATTTTACGTGGGTGGGCCAATTAAGGCCCACCCAGCATGACATCCGCACAGAAGCGCTATGCACTCCCTGTGCGGTGGGGGGGGGCAGAAATCCCTAAACCCAAGAGTGCGCTGTTTCGCACATGTGCACAAAAGAGCGCACTCATCTCCCTGAGGCTAAGTGCTGCCTCAGGGAGATCGCCTCTAATGTACAAATGATTAAAAATAGAGAAAAAAAATTCCCTGACATGTCCCCTCATGTAACACTGTCACATGAGTTGGGACATGTCCACAGCTTTTTTAAAAACTTTAATTAAATTTTTTAAAACCTACATGAAACTTCATCCCACCCATGGATGAGGTTTCATGCTTTTTCTAATGCCCGCCAGGGCTCCCGGCCTGCCCGCCAACCATAAGGTTGGACGGGCAGGTCCATTAATTACTTAAATGACTCTGTCAATGGCCTCAATTGGCCATTGACAGGTCGGCGGGCGCGCAGCTGATTTTGCTGAGCCCACGCCTACCTGAAAATTTAAGTGGGGCGCGATGACGTCGGGAGTTCTGCCCGATGTCACCGCGCGTCATTTTACACATCGGCAAATGGGCCCCCAACCCCACTTGCCGATAGGAAAATCCTGCCCAAAACAGCAGAAAAAGGAAAACCTTTGATATCTGCAGTTAACTCAAAGAGCCCAATTCAAGTCACTTCAGAGTTTCATTTCAATGTAGGCCTTGCTTTGTATAAAGTTGCAATAAGTCAAATCTTAACAAGATTTGAAAATAATGTATAATTCAATGAATAATAAGGCAGAGAATGTATCCACAATGAACCTTGTAATCCAAATTTAATCCTCGGTGTTGTTTAGAATCTTTAATTATAAATGGAGTCATGCGGTATCAAGCTTTTCTTTATTTCTTGCTATTGTATTTCAGAGCATATGTCAAGGCAGCTCATAACATATATCTTCTAATTAAAACCATCGGCACAAGTAAGTCTTATTTTTAGATATTGGTTAACAATGGCAGATGAATGGATAAAATGATCAATATAGTTTTATAGGAAAATGTATTTATAAAATATAAACTCACTCAAATCTGAAACTTCCAAACCCACGGCTATTACTATCTAAAAGCAGACACATGGGAACACCACCACCTGGAAGTTCCCCTCCAAGCCACTCACCGTCCTGACTTGAAAATATAACACGGTTCCTTCACTGTTGCTGGGTCAAAATCCTGGAACTCCCTCCCTAACATCACTGTGGGTGTGCCTACACCACACAGACTGCAGCGGTTCAAGAAGGATCCTCAAGGGCAATTAGAGATGGGCCTAGCCAGTGGTTCCCACATCCCATGAATTAATGAATAAAAATTAATGAACATTATACAAGATTCCACTTCCTATCCTTACTTGTTGACTTCACAATAATTTTACCTGTAAGCTGAGACCTTAATTATTCTAACAAACTTTATGCGACATAAGGTTACACTTGGAAAAACTCAGCAGGTCTGACAGCATCTGCGGAGAGGAATACAGTTAATGTTTCGAGTCCATATGACTCTTCAACAGAACTAAGGAAAAATAGAAGAGAGATGAAATATAAGCTGGCCTCTATCCAGCTCTATCTGTCCCACCCCCACTTAAACCAGCTTATATTTCATCTCTCTTCTATTTTTCCTTAGTTCTGTTGAAGAGTCATACGGACTTGAAACGTTAACTGTGTTCCTCTCCGCAGATGCTGTTAGACCTGCTGAGTTTTTCCAGGTATTTTTATTTTTGTTTTTGTTTTGGATTTCCAGCATCCGCAGTTTTTTGCTTTTATCAAAAGGTTACACTTGTTGGCAGATCACATCTCAAGTTCAATTTGAATAAACATCAGGTTGTTGAATCTTATAACTGATATAAATGGGAACGGACTTGGAAACTTTGTGTTGCACTGCATGAGCTAATATGTTGTTAGACCCACACATTGAATTCCTTATCTCATTCACCCCATTACACAGTGTGAAAATCAGAAGGAAAATCAGCTCATATATCATAATAAGCCTCTTTGTTCCTCTTGGGCTGTATATTTGGTGACCTGAGAGCAAATTGCTTATTTTCTCTTTATATCTAGAATATTAGACAATCCCAGTCATGGAGATATTATTGGTCATGAATACCCCAAGGTCCTCATCGTACTGAGACACTCTACCTCCAAATGTGGCTGGCATACTGGTAGCTTGCACACAGTCTGTGTTCAAGGCTCCTTCAAGGCTCCTTAGATTATTCAAGTTAGGGGTCTCCCCTTAAAGTGATAGGAGCACCTAAGCAGTATTCCAGACACATATTGCCCATTCCCAACAAATACTTCAGAGAAGTGCTACATATACCAATTTTGGTCCTGGATGCTTCTCCCCTTATTAAAAATTTACCCTTCCTTTTCATTCCCTGTTTTTCATCAGCCTCCAACAACTCCGTTCTGAAAGGAGAACTTAGGTCCTAATCTCATTTTAAATGAAAATGGGTTCTTCACAGGCTACTAACACCAATATGCTAGCATGTGGCACTCCAGACAGATCATGCGCTAGGCACTGGGGGCATTGCTAAAATATTTAATTTAATGATGTTGCATGTTATGTTTAAGGTTATGGTCGACAGGGTTCTTTCCTGACCTTCCAAGCTATTTCCAGTAGTTTTTCATAGGCCTCTCAATGCTGGGACTCTGTTTGTCTGTGGTAAATATTAATGATTTAGACTTAAATATAGGGAGCATAATTAAGAATTTTGCTGATGATACAAAAAGTAACTGTGTGGTTGATGATGAGGAAGAAAGCTGTAGACTGCAGGAAGATATCAATGGACTGGTCAGGTGGGCAGAAAAGTGGCAAAACAAATTCAATCCAGAGAAATGTGAAGTAATGCATTTGGGGAGGACATACAAGGGAATACACAATAACTGTTAGATTACTGTGAAGTGTAAAAGATCATAGGGACCTTGGAGTGTATGTCAACAGTCCCTGAATGTAACAGGAAAATATAGAAAATGGTGGTCAAGAAGGCATATAGGATATTTCCCTTTATTGGTTGTGGCCCAGAGCATAAGAACAGGGATGTTAGGACAATATCCAGGCTTGGGCAGACAAGTGGCAAATAACATTCGTGCCACACAAGTGTCAGGCAATGACCATTTCCAACAAGAGAGTATCAACCATTTCCCCTTGACATTCAATGGCAACACCATTGCTTAATCCCCCACTATCAACATCTTGGGGATTACCATTGATCAGAAACTGAAGTGGACTAGCCATATAAATACTGTGGCTATAAGTGCACGTCAGAGGCTGGGAATCCTACAGTGCATAATTCACCTCCTAGCTTCCCAAAGTCTACAAGGCTCAAGTCAGGAGTGTGATGAAATACTCTACGCTTGCCTGGATAAGTGCAGCTCCAACAACACTTGAGAAGCTGGACACCACCCTGGACAAAGCAACCTGCTTGGTTGGCACCCCACCCAGCACCTTAAACTTTCACTCCCTCCACCACCAATGCACAGTGATAGCAGTGTGTACCATCTACAAGATGTACTGCATCAAATCACCTCGGATATTTCGACAGCACCTTCTAAACCCATGACCTCTAAACTTGAAGGGCAAGGGCAGCAGATGCATGGTAACACCATCATCTGCAAGTTCTCTCCCAAGCCACTCACCATCCTGACTTGGAACTTTATTTCCGTTCCTTCACTGCTGCTGGGTCAAAATCCTGCAACTCCCTCCCTAACAGCACTTTGGGCATTCCTACACCACATGGCCTGCAGCAGTTCAAGAAGGCGGCTCACCGCCACCTTCTCAAGGGCAATTAGGGAAGGGCAATAAATGCTGGCCTAGTCAGTGATGCCCACACCCTGTGAAAGAATAAAAATATGCTGGAACTGTATAAAACGCTAGTTAGGTTACAGCTAGATTACTGTGTACAATTCTGTTCACCACATTATAGGAAGGATTGTGATCACAGTAGAGGAGGTGCAGAGGAGATATACAAGGATATTGCTAGGAATAGGGAATATTATCAATGAGGATATATTGGATATGCTGAGTTCATTTTCCTTGGAACATTGGAGGCTGAAGGGAGATTTAATTGAAGTGTATGAAATTGTGAAGGATCTAAAGACAGTGGAAAGAAAGGACTCATTTCTGTTAGCAGAAGTCAATAACCAAAGGGCATATAATTCGCAGAAAAATTAGAGTGGAGTTGAGGAGAAGTTTTATTTTTGCCCAGAAGGGATGGGATCTGGAACCAATGCCTAAAAGGGTGGTAGAAGCATAAACCCTCATTACAAATCACTTAGATCTGTGTTTGAGGTGCCATAACCTACAGGGCTATGGTCCACGAGCTGGAAGGTGAGACTAGACTGGCTGTCTCATTGTCAGCCAACAGAAGCATGATGAGCCGTATGGTCTCCTTCTGTGCCAGAAATATTTCTGTTTCTATGATGTCGGGTCTGTTTCTTTTAGTACAAGTGTATCTAGGGAGCCGTGGGGCCCCCAGCAGCACAGTGTCAGTGTTATAAAGGTCAATGCTAGCTCATTGAGAGGAGGAAGCTGGAGCCAGTCTTCCTTTACCATAGGCTTATTCACAAAACCCAGACTCCCTATTCCTTTCCCAAACACGGGTGGAAACCGATTCTTATATGTACTTAAGAATAATGACTTAACCTTTTCCCAATTAATAACAGCTGCTCTCACTTACAACTGGAAACTCTTTCAAGTTATCAACAGTCACAGATTGCAACTCTTTCGAGTACAATCACAGTTCTTGGTTTCCGGGAGTGGGACATGAACCCACAACCCCCTGATTCAAAGGCGAGGGTGCTATGAACTGAGCCACAGCTGACACCTCTAAAGGTGATCAGCATTTCTCTAATGGAATTATCCAAACTCATTTTCGTAGTTTGCACGAGGTCAATGAATTAGCATTCCCTGACCGGGAATCGAACCCGGGCCGCGGCGGTGAAAGCGCCGAATCCTGACATGCATTTCATTGTGATAGGATTGCAACATTAACATCAGGAGCTTATTTTCAATACCATTTGGAATAGGTTTTCAAACTGAGGCATGCAAACTAAAGGGCCTAGAAATACAAGTGCACAGCGTCTGTTTTCTAGCCTCCTGTGTGGCAAACAGGAAGCACATGCTCTTTGTGCATACATTGCTCAGCAAATTGGTGTAGGGAAAGAAAAATGAGGTGTTCAGGGTCCACATCTGAAACAGGCATTCAACCCCTTGCAACTATAAATAGGAGGTGTATCACAGGTTACCTGGCACTGAACCAGTTGCATTCAGGAAAACCAGGCCTTCATGCGGCCTAACAGGCGTTCTTTAAAGGTTTGACTGCGGGCTATAAACAACAAGGTAAGTGTTTAAAATATAGTTACCTGAGTGTAGAACCGGGGAGGAGAAGGAGCACAGCTCACAGCTCCACATTCAAACTCTGCAAGCTGCTGACTGACACCACTCCACCCGAAAACCATGCCTCCACCCTCGCCAATCATTGCCACTACCTTCCCCAATCACCACTATCAACATCCATCCCTCTGGTCACATAACCCTCCTTTCCAATCATCGCGAACCTCCCCTCTCCCAGCCATCCCCATTCCCAGTTGCCTCACACCCATGCAACCTCACCCCTCTGCCACCGCTTCTCATTTACCTCCCTTTCCTGTTCTCACAAAGGACTGGGGACCACACATGATCATTCAATCCTTTCTCCTGCGAGCATCCATTAACTGTATGTAGATCAATGGCAATGAGGCTCAAAGCCCAATATTATGTGCACCTCGAGCCTATCCATTCATGCACCATATACACCCTGCATGCCCATATTAGGTCACGTTCAAATTTTTAGGCCCATAATTGGTCAGAGAATCCAAGGGCCTCCCCACGATGAGCATGCTGTCCACCATCTGCACATCATCTCAAATTTTACGTGCTCTACATTTATTTTCTACACATGTTGAGTTATCAGCACATTAATTCTCTTGCTCTATACTAATAAAATAATCTTCACTGCAGTGTTAATGCTGTTTCCCTTCAGGGACCTGATAACAATTCAAAGCTTTAGTTAAGATATTCCTGGGAGTGTGGAAATTTTAACAGGGAATATTCAGAGGATGTCGTGATATTTATATGGAGATCTCTCAAACAGAAACATTTAAAAACTACTACTGTACATGTCCCTGATATGTAGCTAATGAGTGACAAACAACATAGAAGTTTGAAGAACCACTTGTGATAAACAAAATCATGTAATAGTCATGTCTATATTTGTATATTACCCAGCAATATCATCAATGGGGACTGAGGGACTCATGATTGAATATGCAATGTCAGCCATATATTTCATACTTTATAAATTCACAGCCTTAATATAAATTTAATACCTTCACAGATATAAAAAAAGTAATATTATGCTAAATACCTTCTGATTTTAAAGCTGAGGAGTGCAAATCCCTCTCCTATGCTCCTTGTGATTCTCCCTTTGTCAAATTGAATGTAAAATAATCAGGGGTTTGTAAGTGAGTGCAGAATTGGAATCTCTAGCCCTCAATCAATATAATTGAGACCCTAAGGAAAATGTATATGTTGTTAACCATAGGAACATCATTTGATAAATATAATGGTATTCACACAGATTCTACCTCCGTAACTACAACCAATATTGCACCCAATGCCAATGTGACCGCTGGAACCACAACCACTGCTGCACCCAATGACAATGTGACCGCTGGAACCGCAACCACTGCTGCACCCAATGCCAATGTGACCGCTGGAACCACAACCACTGCTGCACCCAATGTGACCGCTGGAACCACAACCACTGCTGCACCCAATGCCAACGTGACCGCTGGAACCACAACCACTGCTGCACCCAATGTGACCGCTGGAACCACAACCACTGCTGCACCCAATGCCAATGTGACCGCTGGAACCACAACCACTGCTGCACCCAATGTGACCGCTGGAACCACAAGCACTGCTGCACCCAATGCCAACGTGACCGCTGGAACCACAACCACTGCTGCACCCAATGTGACCGCTGGAACCACAACCACTGCTGCACCCAATGCCAATGTGACTGCTGGAACCATGACCACTGCTGCACCCAATGCCAATGTGACCGCTGGAACCACGACCATAGCTGCACCCAATGTCGATGTGATCTCTGGAACCACAACCACTGCTGCAGCCAATGCCAATGTGATCTCTGGAACCACAACCACTGCTGCATCCAATGCCAATGTGACCGCTGGAACCACGACCACTGCTGCACCCAATGCCAATGTGACCGCTGGAACCACAACCACTGCTGCACCCAATGCCAATGTGATCTCTGGAACCACAACCACTGCTGCACCCAATGCCAATGTGACCTCTGGAACCACAACCACTGCTGCACCCAATGCCAATGTCACCTCTGGAACCACGACCACTGCTGCACCCAATGTCGATGTGACTGCTGGAACCACAACCACTGCTGCAGCCAATGCCAATGTGATCTCTGGAACCACAACCACTGCTGCACCCAATGCCAATGTGACCGCTGGAACCACAACCACTGCTGCACCCAATGCCAATGTGACCTCTGGAACCACAACCACTGCTGCACCCAATGCCAATGTCACCTCTGGAACCACGACCACTGCTGCACTCAATGCCAATGTGACTACCACCAGTGTGAGGATGAACAGTATGACAGGTCCTCCTGCCAGTGATGTGACGAGTAAGGCCACTTCCGTGTCCAATAGCAAAGCAACCACTATGAGTAAGGCCTCCACTATGATTAGGACCCCCACTCTGATGAATACCACCTTAACAAACACCACCTTAACTACCACCACAGGAAATGCTATGAGCACCTTCAAATCATCGAGTGGGTTCATTATGACTCTGATATTCTTTGTATTTATAACAGTTGCACAATCACTCTCACAATAAAGTGAATTTCATATCCTGTAGAAGTGTTCACTAATGATTACCTGAAGGCATGAAGACCCTAAACCAATTTCTGAGGTTTGGCATTGCAACAGTTTGTGATGTTGTATAGTGCAGACCTTAGAAAAGATATTTGAAAATGCATGGTTTTTTTTTGCTTTCTTTAAACAATTGCAAATGGACCAAAATTACAAATGCAAATTCTGTTTTTCCCTGTTACAAAATATAGTCGATACAATTTTTCTAAACTAACTGACATGAAGAGATGTGAAACTCTTTATTGCACTTCTTAACAGTAATATACATAAATACATTTGCTCTGTATTTATAAACTGAGAATTTCAGCCAACTCCCTCACTATGTTAATATGGGACTATAGAATATCACTGCTGTTTTTTAAATTTCATACAGCTTCCGTGGCCATTCTGTGGTATTTTATTGATTTTTATTACATTTTATATGGGATGCCCAAGAATGTCATAGTTTGAATATTCAATACCTGCAGTGTGGAAAAACTTCCAAAACGTTGAAACTATTTTTGGTCAGCTGTTGAATTATTGGACTCCTTTACATAGCTTTGATGATGAGTCTGACTGGAACCTTTGATCAACTAACATGTCAAAGTGTTGGTGGTGTAAGCCAACATCTGGTCTCTGCTAACCAGTGAAGTCAGACAATGAAGATGGAAAACATCTGAAAATTAGAACAGGTGCATTCTGCCTTGCAAGCAAAGTATGTGACAGAATTTTCTGACTTATGTTTTTTCAAGATCCTATTCCATCCTGTATATCATATGAAAATCAAGTTGTTTTCCAATGTTGTCAGTGATCTTTGAATTCAATATATCATTACCAGTATCTTCAGAATAAAAGAATACACTGTGCACATATCAACTGATAGGGTATGACTTTCATAAGGGATATTATCTACAAATTATAGCAATTCTGACACTTCAACAGTTACTTTCATTTGAGCTTCTGCTAGTGCCACCAATATAATTCTATTTTAATTAATTAATAAATACTCATTAGTAATAATAATAATAATTATCATAATCCCAAATTCTCAATTAATCAGGATCATCGTAGCATACAACCTGCATTGACTCCCAAATGCAGTCACTTCCATAGTTACTGTGTGACCATTATTAACCCATTGATTGATGGTTTTTCTCAGCTTTCATTTACTTGTATTTAAATGCTCATTTAGTGCTTGAATTTGTTTGTTAATGCTTTATTAAATAGTAAATTCCTTTTGTATGTTTGATTAAATAAAATATTACACAGTTCTAAATATTCCAAAAACAATTGTATTTTTGAAGTTCTCTCCACGTTATGAAGACTTGCAGAGTCTGACATTTTTAATATAGTTCCCACTACTGCACTTTAAAAGATGAATTTGGTTGGGTATTTTCTGTTACAAATTTCTGTGAGCTTCTTCTCTATTTTCTACTAACAAAAAGATTACAGGTGTACCTGAAGTGACTGTTCAAATAATTGTTTAGACGATGTGGGAACTGTTGGCTGAATTTCAGTCTGCTGCAGCATGTGAGTTGGGGACAGTGCGTGGGGAAGTCCGCTCGAAATGAATTTTACATTCATTTTGAGGGAGGAATGAGTGCATCAAAATAGCAAAATATTTACACTGATAAGTGATTTACAGCTTCAGTCTTTCTGGGGGTTTCATTATGCATGGAGAGCGCCTCAGCTCTACAACTTCAGATGACTTGTCAGGAACTTTCTTTTCCAGAGTTGTCTGAACATCAGTTGCTTCAGTGGGCTCCTGCAGATCTGTATCCTCCACTCTTGAAGGAACAACAGATATCTCAGACACATCTGTACTAGGCTGAGTTCTCTCAACGGGAAAAACTGACTCCGTCGCGAACAGGGCGGGATCATCTCTTGGTGCATAGTTTCTCTCCTCCTCAGATGATCCACATGTCCCCATATGACTTGGCCTTCCACCTCCACGTGGCGAAATAGAGGTCCAGTCACTGCACTTATTTCACCAGGTCCTTCTCCAAATTTCTTCACATATACCATCTCTCCCTTGGTAAATTTCCTCTCACGACTATGCTAGTCGTGTCTAGTTTTCTGACTTCCCTGACTCCTTTCCACCATCCCCCCTAAATTTGGCATTATTAAGCTCAATCTCGACCTGAGACGGCATTTCATCACTAACTCCGCAGTTGTTGTGTGAGGAGTGGTCCTAAAATGGAAAAGAAAAGTGTGCTAGCTTGGTTGTTAACGAATCTCCAGTTAATTTCTTCATGCCAGTCTTAAATGTTTGAACCACCCTCTTGGCCAGTCCATTTGAGGAAGGATGGTGCAGTGAAGTTTTTACATGAGTGATATTATTGAGGCTGATAAACCATTGAAACTCAGCACTCGTAAATGCCGTACCGTTATCAGAAATGACTACTTCAGGTCTTCCGTTAATGGCAAAACTTTGACATAACTTCTCAATTGTAGCAGAAGATGTTGATGATTTCACCTCATATATGTCCATCCATTTTGAGTGGGCATCAACAATGAGCAGAAACATTGTTCCCATGAAAGGTCCAACATAGTCAATGTGTAACTCCACCCATGGTCTTCTTGGCCATTCCCAAAGGTGTGATGGAGCTGTTGAAGGTAACTTTTGCAGTTGCTGACATTGCACATAATTCTTCACTAAACTCTATTTCACCATCTATCCCAGGCCACCATAGATAGCTGTGTGCTATGGTCTTTATTTGGGATATTCCTGGCTGTGAGCTGTTTAGTTCAATTAGCAAAGGCTCTCTACCCTTTGGAGGTACGATCACTCGTGCTCCCCACAATAAGATGCCATCCTGGCTGGTTATTTCACACCTTCTGTTAAAGTGCAGTTTCATTTTGCCAGATACAGGCTCTTGTGACCAACCATGAAGTACTTGTTCTCGTACTTGTGATAGGATTGAGTCCCTACTTGTCCAGTCTCTGGTCTGTTGAGCGCATACTGGTGATGAATCTAAGAAATGTAACAACAAAATAAGTTCTTGTGGAACTGGGACTTCCACATCCTTTTCTTGTAAAGGTAAACGACTAAGTGCATCGGCGTTTGCAATTTGACTACCAGACCTATGTGCGAAAGTGTACTCATACGCTGCCAGGATTAAAGCCTTATTTGTGTTTCTGTGTCTTCTTTCTATATGCCTTCTTCTTTCTAGCACTGACTTTAATCTCGGCCTTCTTTTCGCTTCAATTTTGGCCAAACTAATCTCAGATGTAAGCTCGACTTGAGTGAGCTCAGTTGTTGAGTCTCCCAGAATTTCATCATCTGTCTGCTTCTTAGGAAATTCTGCAACTTTTGCTTCCAAAGCCTCTTCAGCTTCACGTAGCTGATTCTTCAGCTCTTCCACCTCTTTTTTGTATTTGTTTGCTGCTTCCTGGAAAATTAAGCATTGTTGTGTCTTCTCTGCCAACTCATCCGCCATCTTGGTCAGAGGGGTGCTGAATTCTTCCCGTTTCCCTTCGTACTTTTCCAGTGGTACAAACGTTGACCTGAGGGAATCCTGTAGTGTGAAGGTCTTTCAACAGGTTTTCTTTGCTCACCTTGTCTCGAACTCTGTCCTTAAGCATGGTCTCCTTCTGCTGAGTTCCTTCTGCTGTTCTTCCATGTTTTTGTTCAAGACAGCCTGGAGTCCTTCAGGTTGTTGAGTCTTTACACACTCCTTTTCTAAAATAGAAACGCTTCCTGTTTCCTTTTGGAATCTCAGTGGTCCCTCAAGGTTGATTACCCTTAGCCAGTTTCGCCCAAGGAGGCTTGGTCCTCTGCATCTCAATACCAACACTGGTAGCTTTACCAAATGGCTCCCATAGTGAACAGTTACCTTACTTATGCCTTTGCCTTGGATGTCTTCACCTGTGTATGTTTTTAATTGGGCAGCTGTTTCTTCCAAATTTAAATGATGTTCCCCATTACTCCGGTAGCTGAGGTATGTTTCCCAGTTACTATAGTGGAAGGTCTTCTGTCCACTTCCATTCGACCAGGCCTATCATTCACTTTCACTGTTACATAGATTGGTTCTGTTCTTCCAGCCTTCAAGTTATACAACAAATAAATATCTGAACCTGTTGCTTCAGGCTGTTCTCTATTGTAGATCTCACTGTTTTTTTCCTTATGTTTAAAAGTCTGTTTGACTCTTTCACTACACTGTCTCATTATGTGTCCGTTTTTATGACAACAAAAACGTTCTAGTTTTTTTTAAAGTGCCAATCATTAAAAGATTGTTTGTTTCCATCTTTATTGATATTATTCCTTGTTTTCGCTGCTAAATCATTTTTCCTCATTTTCCTTACTAGTGGGGGCTGTTTCCCATCCCTCAGAGTATTGCATTTTCGCGCTCTTCCCGCCCGATGTGGAGGACGGCGCCATTTTGTGCGCTCTGTATGGCTTTCGAATCTCTAAGTGCACTTTCCATTGCCAATGCAATCCCTAGCGCCTTCTTAAAATCCAAATTTGTTTTGGATAATAATCGCTTCTGAAGCGTGTCCTCGTTCACACCGCACCACTAAACAATCTCTAAGCATACTGTTTAAGATGTACCAAACTCACAATTCTCCATTAATTGCTTCAAGCCACATAGCTCACAACTGTCATCCCCGAGGCTCTAATTCTTGAATTAAACTTGAACCTTTGCATTGTTACTGAGGACTTTGGTGGGTAATGGCCCTTCACCAGGTCCACTAATTCATCAAAATTTCTCAAGTCTGGGTCACTGATGCCGTCAAACTTCAAATCAATCCATAAGTCTTAGTCCTGCATGTACTTAAGAGGATTGCCTGTCTCTTCTCTTCATCCGAAATCTCATTTACTCGGAAAAAGAACGAGAGACGCTCAATATAGTGGGACCAATCGTCCATTGGTGGATCGAAAGGATCAATTCTTCCAAATTGCAGCATGCTGTGAGCGAGTTACTTCAACAATTTGAACGGAACTTCTACTTACAATTGCTGTGCGAGGTACAGTGCCGATTTTGTTTCTCTTGTTTGTTTCTGTTTAACTTGTTTAATCCTCGTCGCCAGTTTGTTGGACCCTAGTCACCAGGTTGTTGGATCCTGTTCACACGCTTGTTATAAGGGGTGGCTGATTTGGTACTAATGATAGAGCTGAGTAGCAGACACTTCATAGGTAGAAAACTCTGAGTTTATTTACAAAGATATTCAGCAGCAACTAAACGTGTGCTTACACTTCAAGCTCTATCTCCATACTCTACTGCTACTAACTATTGACTACTAACTACAGAGGTACCCCGCGCTTCTTGCTATTGGATATTAAGATCATGTGATCTTCCATTATAACATTCTTCTTAAAGGTACATTACACATCAGATTACCACAGGGTCGCTGTTTAAAAATAAGGGGTCGCTCATTTGAGACAGAGATGAGGAGAAACTTGTTCTCTCAAAGGGTAGTGAGTCTTTGGAACTCTCTTCCTCAAAAGGTGATTATGTGCCACTTGGCAGCAGAGTTAGAGCTCATGAAATAAAGGAGAAAATGACAGCATGAATACAAAATTGTCTGAGTGACAGCAAACAGAGCACTCATGAACAGTTGCATTTTTGGACTGGAGAAGTTATATTTGGATTTCCGCAGGGGTTAGTATTGGAAACCTCACTTTTCTTGATGTATAATAATTACCTAGAGCTGGGTATATGGGGCATAATTTCAAAATTTGCAGATGGGAGCTGGTTGAATTTAAATTCAATTAATAAATCTGGAATTGAAAGCTAGTCTCCAAAATGGTGACTATGAAATTATCATCAATTGTTGGAAAAACCCATCTGGTTCACTGATGTCCTTCAAGGAAGGAAATCTGCTGTCCTTACCTGGTCTGGCCTACATGTGGCTACATGAGAGGAGGTGATGGTATAGTAGCATTGTCACTAGACTAGTAACTCAGAAACACAGGGTAACGCTCTGGGGACCTGGCTTGAATCCCACCATGGCAAATGGTGGAATTAAAAGTATAATGTGACCATGAAACCATTGCTGATCATTTTTAAAAACCCCTTTGGTTCACTAATACCTTTTAGGGAAGGAAATACTGCTGTCCTTACCTGGCCTACATGTGATTCCAGACCCTAATGTGGTTGACTCTTAAATGGAAACTGAAATGGCCTAGCAAGCCACTCAGTTGTATCACACTGCTACAAAGTCACACAAAAAGGAATGAAACCTGAAACGACAACGGCAATCGCAGCCCTGTCGACCCTGCAAAGTCCTCCTTACTAACGTCTAGGGGCTAGTGCCAAAATTGGGAGAGATGTCTCATAGACTAGTCAAGCAACAGCCTGACATGGTCATCCTCACGGAATCATACTTTACAGAGGGACCACAGGAAGTGGTTCAATAACCACCCAAGTGTGTCCAAGGTAAGCCACAGTGTCATTGTCAATCCACATCCTGCATCAATGCTAAAGGCTTCACTTGTCTCTCAATCTTTCTTATCATCCGGTGCCAGGGAAACTCATTTGTACAAAATATGACCAATCTGAGCTCACAACTATTATGTCAATTCACATAGCCTATCACAGCATGGGATACAAATCTCCAAGGACAGCTCAGTTAAAGGGCGATTGCACTTGCACGCCTTATAATCAAGAGATGCCTGTGCTCATGTAGAGGCAAATAGGCCTCCACTCACATCCCTTTAACATTATGTTTCAGCTCCACAAATGTAAAGCTGATCAAGAACGGCAACTGGGGAGAAACATTAACACAGTGAGAAATAGTTTGGAACTAAGGTGGCAACAGAGTTTGGTAATGGCTGGAAAAGAACTGGCCCCAAGGATTGGCCCATACTAGCGGGGAGGTGATGGTATAGTGGTATTGTTGCTGGACTAATAATCCAGAGACCCAGGTTAATATTCTGGGGACCTGGGTTAAAATCCTGGCATGGAACATGTTGGAATTTGAATTCAATAAAAATCTAGAATTAAAAGTCTAATGATGACTTTTGTCGTAAAAACCCATCTGGTTCACTAATGTCATTTAGGGAAGAAAATCTGTTGTTTCCTACATGGTCTGGACCCACAGCAATGTGGACCCCTCTGAAACACTGCTCAGCATTGACAAACCGTCACAAAAAAGGAATGAACCCAGCATCGACCTAGGCACTGGAAAGGACAAAGGCAATTGCAGCCCTGTCGACCCTGCAAGTCCTCCTTACTAACATCTGGGGCTAGTGCCAAAGTGGGAGAACTGTCTCACGGACTAGTCAAGCAACAGCCTGACATAGTCATCTTCACAGAATCGTACCTGACAGATAATGTCCCAAGCTCCACTATCACCATCCCTGGGTATGTCCTGTCCCACCGATGGAGGTGGAGGCACAGTGGTATACAGTCAGGAGGGACTTGCCCTGCGAATCCTCAACATTGACTCTGGGGCCATGAAGTCTCATGGTACCAGGTCAAACATGGGCAGGGAAACCTCCTGCTGATGAATCAGTGCTCCTCTGTGGTGAACACCACTTGGAGGAAGCCCTGAGGATGGCAAGGACATTGAATGTACGCTGAGTGGGGGAACAGCAATGTCCATCACCAAGAGTGGCTTGGTAGCACCACTACTAACTGTACTGGCTGAGTCCTAAATGACATAGCTGCTAGACTGGGTCTGTGGCAGGTGGCAAGGGAAAAACATACTTGACCTAATCCTCATCAACCTACCTGTCACAGATGCATCTGTCCATGACAGTATTGGTAGGAGTGACCACCGCACAGTCATTGTGGAGACAAAGTTTCACCTTCACATTGAGGAAACCTTCCATCGTGTTGTATGGCACTACCACCGTGTTAAATGGGATAGATTTCAAACAGATCTAGCAAATCAAGACTGGGCCTCCATGAGGCACTGTGTGCCTTCAGCAGCAGCAACAGGATTGTACTTGAACACAATCTGTAACCTCATGGCCCATCATTACCATCAAGCCAGGGGATCAACCCTGGTTCAATGAAGAGTGCAGGTGGGCATGCCAGGAGCAGTACCAGGCATACTTAAAAATGAGGTGTCAACCTGGTGAAGATATAACACAGGGCTACTTGCGTGCCAAACAGCATAAGCAGCAAATGATAGACAGAGCTAAGCGATCCCACAACCAACGGATCAGATCTAAGCTCTGTAGTCCTACCACATCCAGTCGTGAATGGTGGAGGACAATTAAACAACTTACTAGAGGAGGAGGCTCCACAAATATCCCTATCCCCAATGATGGAGGAGCCCAGCACATCGGTGCAAAAGATAAGGCTGAAGCATTCGCAACAATCTTCAGCCAGAAATGTTGAGTGGATGATACCTCCTCAGGAGGTCCCCAGCATCACAGATGCCAGTCTTCAGCTAATTCGGTTCACTCCATGTGATATCAAGAAATAGCTGAAGGCACTGGATACTGCAAAGGCTATAGGCCCTGACAACATTCCGGCAATAATACTGAAGACTTGCACTCCAGAACTTGCCGTGCCCCTAGCCAAGCTGTCCCAGTACAGCTACAACACTGGCATCTACCCGGTTATGTGGAAAGTTGCCCAGGTATGTCCTGTACACAAAAAGCAGGACAAATCCAACCCGACCAATTACTGCCCCATCAGTCTACTCTCCATCATCGGTAAAGTAATGGAAGGGGTTACCAACAGTGCTATCAAGTAACACTTGCTTAGCAATAACCTGCTCACTGATGCCCAGTTTGGATTCCACCAGAGCCACTCAGCTCCTGACCTCTTTACAGCCTTGATTCAAACATGGACAAAAGATCTGAACTCCTGAGGTGAGGTGAGAGTGTCTGCCCTTGACATCAAGGCAGTATTTGACTGTGTGTGGCATCAAGGAGCCCTGTCAAAATTGGAGTCAATGGAAATCAAGAGGAAAACTCTCCACTGGTTGGAGTCATACCTAGCAAAAGGAATAAGGTTGTGGTTGTTGGAGGTCAGTCATCTCAGCTCCAGGACATCACTTCAGGAGTTCCTCAGGGTAGTGTCCTAGGCCCAACCGTCTCCAGCTGCTTCATCAATAACCTTCCTTCCATCATAAAGTCAGAAGTGGGGATGTTCGCTGATGATTGCACAATGTTCAGCACCATTCGTGACTCCTCAGAAACTGAAGCAACCCATGTCCAAATGCAGCAAGACCTGGACAATATCCAGGCTTGGGCTGACAAGTGGCAAGTAACATTCACGCCACACAAGTGTCAGGCAATGATCATCTCCAACAAGAGAGAATCCAACCATCGCCCCTTGAAGTTCAATGGCATTACCATTACCAAATCCCCCACTATCAACATCCTGGGGGTTACTTCATTGACCAGAAACTGAACTGGGCTAGTCATGTAAATACTGTGGCTACAAGCACAGGTCAGAGGCTAGGAATCGTGTGACGAGTAACTCACCTCCTGACTCCCCAAAGCCTGTCCACCATCTACAAGGCACAAGTCAGGAGTGTGATGGAATACTCCCCACTTGCCTGGCTGAGTGCAGCTCCCACTATACTGAAGAAGCTGGACACCGTCCAGGACAAAGCTGTTTGCTTGATTGGCACTACATCCACAAACATTCACTCCCTCCACCACTGACGCACAGTAGCAGCAGCGTATACCATCTACAAGATGCACTGCAGGAATTCACTAAGGCACCTTCGACAGCGCCTTCCAAACCCAGGACCACTGCCATCTAGAAGGATGAGGGCAGCAGATAGATGGCAACACCACACCTGCAAGTTCCCCTCCAAGCCACTCACCATCCTGACTTGGAAATATATCGCCCTTCCTTCACTGTCACTGGGTCAAAATCCTGGAACTCCCTCTCTAACAGCACTGTGGGTGTACCTACACCACATGGACTGCAGCGGTTCAAGAAGGCAGCTCACCGCCACCTTCTCAAGGGCAATAAATGCTGGCCCAGCCAGCGAAACCCACATCCCGTGAACAAATTTAAAAAAAGACCCACAGCAATGTAGTTGACTCTTATCTGGCCTAGCAAACCCCTCAGTATAAGGGCAATTAGGGATGGACGACAAATTTTGGCCTTGTCAGTGGTGCCCGCATCCCCTGAAAGAATAAAAAAGAAAGAAAAAGATTACACAAAACTCAGAAGTATTGTGAACAGTGCAGAGGATAGTATTAATCCAGCTCCGGATTCCCTACTTTCCCCCAACATGGGAATGTGCCTTGACTGTGCCCTAACTAACTCCTCTTCAAAGGCATCCCATTGTTCCATAACAATATTAATTATCAGTTTTTGATTCCAATTTATCTGAGTCAGATCCGTTCTCACCCACTGAAGTTGGACTTCCCCCTATTAATTATTCTTACTCTGGATTGCTCCTTGTCCTTTCCCATAGCCAACTTAAACATTATGAAACAATAATCACCATCCCCTGAATGCTCCCCTGCTGAAACCTGATCCGCTTACATACCTCATTCCCCAGAAGCAGACCCAGTAACGCCTCCTTCCTCAATAGGCTGGGAAATGGCCGGAATTTTCTGGCCCCTCCTCATGGAGGAACTTTTCGGTCCGGCCGAAGTGAATGGGAGGTTTGAATGACCCGCCGCATCCACTACTCCTAGGCAGGAAAAATCCTGGCCACTGATACAAACCTTAACCTTTTCTGGCATGTTATTGGGAAGGTATCACAACTTTGTGTCCTTCATGTATTTACAGGAGTTTGTGCAGGAGCAGGGCAACTCGTGCAACAATCATCTGACTTCCGCACTTAACTGCGTATTGTGCACGCTGGAAGGCGCTGTTTGATTTACTGCATAACAGTGAATTATTATTCCGATTGCAAAATCTGGGCCACAAGTGTTGCCAGCGGTTATCTGTAAATTTTCTGCTTCCATGTTGTGTGTTAAGCCTCAGCGGTTCTCTACTATTTATAAACTTTGTTCCAAATTAATGAAAGCAAAGCATGGGTGGGGTTGAGGCAAAGTGCATACGAATTCATTTTTCACCAAGCAATCCTCTTTCTTCCTGCATGATGTTGTCAGTGGCTACATTACTGCAGTACAGGAGAAGCCCACAAGAGGGCACAGAGTTCATTTGTTTTCTGCCAAGTGTTCTCAGTGGCTATTTACAATTCTGCATTATTATGTATTTTTTCCATTTTGCCATTGGTGCCATGGTTATTTTGAATTCAGTATAGCGAGTTCCTGGACAAAAAGATCAATTTCAATTTTGGCATTAAAGATCTTAGAACATCCCTTTAAACCACAGGCAAAATCCTATGTGGCAACGACAAAGGTAAATTATCCCTCCTCATCCTTCTTGAACTGTTTATAGCCTTTCATATGGTTGTATACTTCTCCCTTGTCCTCCATTCGTGGAGGACTCCTCACACCTAGTTCCATCCTTGACCCCTTCTATTTCTCACCTACATGGCACCCTTTAGCAAGACCACCCGAAGGGACAGCATCAGCTTTCACTGATGACGCCCGGCTGTATCTCGCAACCAGCTCTCTCGACTCCTCCACGGTTGCTAAATTATCAGACTGCTTATCCAACACCCAGAACGGGATGGGCATAAATTTCTTCCAATTAAATATTGGGAGGACTCAGTCACTGCTCGAAACTCCGGTCCCTAGCTATTGACTCCATCCCCTCTCCCTGGCAACACTCTGAGATTAAACCAGCCTGTTTGCAACCTTAATGTCACTTTTGACCCCAATACAAGTTTCCCTGCAATCACATATTCACGCCATCACTACGACCGCTTATTTCACTTCTGAAGTATCGCCCGGCTTCACCCCTGTCTTAGTTCATCTGTTGCTGAATCCATCATTCCTGCCTTAGTGATCTCTTGACTCAAATGTTTCAATGCTGGTCTTTCACATTCTACCCTCTGTAATTTTGAGGGCCTCTAAAACTCTGATGCTCATGTCTTAACTCACACCCTGTGCTCCCTGACCTAACATTGGCTCCCATTCTAAAATTCTCATCCTCAAGCCTCCCTATCTCTGTAATCTCCTCCAGCCTACAGCCCTCTCAGAGATGTGTGCATTCATCTAATTTTGACCTCTTGAGCATCCCTCATTTTAATTGCTCCACCACCTTAGGCGAGCTGGACCCAAGCTCTGGAATTCCTCCCTACACCTCTCCGCCTCTCTACCTTGCTTTCCCCCTTTAAGACACTCTTTAAAACCTACCTCATTGACCAAGCCTTGGTCATCCGACCTAGTATCTATGTGGTTCGGTGTTAGATTTTGTTTTAGAATGCCCGCGCCCTGGGACATTTCAATAGATTGAAGGTGCTGTATATAAATATAAGTAGTTATCATTTAAATTAAGAGTCTTGAGCACAAAATCTTAGGATGACAGTGAGGGAATGTGCTGCTCTGTTGGGGGTGAGTTCTTTTGGATCATGTGTTAAACTAGGGCGCTGGCTCCTCTCTGAGGGAGACATAAAGAATGACATGGCACTGCTTTGGAGGAGAATTGGGAAGGTTTCCCCAGTGTCTTTATCCCTCAACCAACATCACCAAAAGCAGGTTATCTGCTCATCATCACATTGCTGACTGTGGGAGTTTGTCGTACATAAAGAATGCCATGTCTCATACATTACAACAGTAATTAAACTTGAAGTGTGTTTCATTGATAGTAAAGTGTTTTTGGGACACCATTAGTTGGGTGAAAGGATTTGTATAAATGCAGTTCTTTGTTGGGCATTGTAGCCCTGATTTTAACTCGATCCTCCTGGCACAAAGGGGAAGTTTGGAGTGGACACCCCTTTCCCACCCTGTCAAGTTTTACTCTCTTGGGGGGCCTAAAACAAGTAGCTCAGTCAAGGTGGCTGAATCAGAGTGTTGTTTTCCGGGAGGTTTCCCACTATGTACCATTAAAACAAACAATTCGTCACCATCCTGGAGCATGTCCCATGACACTGTCATTATTGGCAGCAGAAACAATGAATTGGTCTGACTTATTTGATTAAAATATTATCTACTAATATCACCATGCGTAATGCAAATAACCTGTTTTTTTAGGTCTCCTTCTTCCTGTTGCCATGTAATAGTTAAATTACTTTTCTTGGTTTCTACACACTATCGCCAAAATTTGAGTAAAATCCATTTCCCTTCTTAAAAAATAAAAGAACCATTCCAATGTGTTGTCAATGTGCAATGTAAGAACATGAAGTTAGTGGACATAAGTGAGTGTGGGGGCTTGAGAGAGGGAAAGAGTTTAGCACACGGTGCTTCAACAGATTATAATGAAAGAGAGAGTTGAAGGATTCTTACTGATGCCTGTGATGTGAAAAAGATAATTGTTGCGGGAGGGAAACCGAGAGGTTCCTTCCCTCTCCTGTGCCCCCCCTACCAACCCCCTACCCCTTCCCCCTTCCCCCTCCCCCTCTCCCCCCACCCTCCCCTGCCCTCAACCCAATCATTGCTGACACTTCAGGAAAATAAGTCAGTGCTCCTTTTTTGAGCAGGAAGAAGTTCAAAGGAATAGCTGGTATCGGTATATGCCTTCAAGGAAATCAGTTGCAAACAAATAGCACAGCTCCCACCATTCTACCTATCGCATCTGGGCTCTGGCAGTTAAAAGGGTTATACAGAACATCAATGCTGTATGATTGAAATAGCCATTTGGCAATGCATTATGCCACCAAATCAAATAAGTGTGCAAGAAAAGCTCTGGTGCCTGTGTCTGTTAAGTGTCTCCATTGGCAATTACAGGGAAGAAGAAACAAAAGAAAGATTTTCATTTATATAGTTCTTTTCATGGCCACCAGACATCTCAAAGTGCTTTACAGCCAATGACGTACTTTTGAGGCGTAGCCCCTGTTTCAATGTAGGAAACACATTAATGGATGTTTCTTACCCTCATAAAGCCTCAGAATATTTTGTACAGGTACTGTGTTTGCCTACATTACAACAGGAACTACGCTTGAAAGTATGTTAAGCGCTTTGATTCATCTTGTGGTTGTGAAAAGTGCTATATAACTGCAAGTCTTTCTTTCTGTGATTTCATCTTAAGATTTTCCTTTAAATTATTGTACTATCTGAGACAATGCACTGAACTCTGTACAAATTCCCTACCATTGAACCCTGTGTTCATACCATAAAGCTATAGCTACACCAGAATAATGTCAATGCTTAAAAATCATTGGGGTAGGTTTTGACTTTGTACAATAGAGGACAGCAGGTGGCAGTGAATTAAGTCGATGGGAATAAAACTCAAGAGAGAAATCAAATGGCCTAACGTGTTATCAACCATTTAACACATCTGGGCAAAGTCAAAATCTATCCTAGTTTGTCCAAAATGTGTGAAAGAAGTGGGGCTAGTTTCAGTAAACAAGAAAGATTGTTCAAAAAGGTGGTCTCAGTGCTGGGAAAATGTCATTACGTCGTGTCATCAATATTCAAATTATCTGCATTTGCATATCCTGTGGGGAGGTGCCTCCTGTCCTCCTGGTGTTTTAAACACTGCACCTGATATTCAAGAATCATCAGAACTAAAGTAGCTACTGCTGATACTTCATCTCCTAAGCAATTCAGAGGAACTTCCAGCAGAGAGAGAAATGGCTTCAGTTATACCAGCGCTACTCCTTTGCCTGTTTCTTCAGTGCGTAGCATCTGCCTCACCAGGGCAGCTGTGCATGCTAGAAAATGCTAACTCTAGAGGCTCATTCAAATTAACAGTTTCCCCAAAATACTACAAACCAAATCAAAGATACGAAGGTAAGTTGTTGATCTTCACAATAATTTCTTCTTTGGGTTCAATCATTCTTAAAACATTTTTGAACTTCCTATAAAACTTTTAAATTTGAATTAATAAGTATGCTTTCCATTCCATAGAAACCACTCAGATGATTGAATCTAGCTTTTTTTTAAAGATTATTTTGGTTTGCTTTCACCCTACTTTGTTTGTGAGCTGTGAGGTGCAATGGCCATTTCACTCTCGGAGCCAAGAATTTGTACCTGTTCTGCAAGAGGTTTAGTGAACTCACAAACACAATTTTTTTTTTTTAAATAGCAGTTTATGAATTTCCCACACCTAGTGCAGAGAGGGAATCTTCCAGCATGGATGTATAGAAGTTGTTGTTTCTCTGTGTTTAAGGAATTATTTCAATGTGTTATAGAAATCTGAGTTTAAACAATCCATGTTTTTGATTGACTTCAGAGCAGGCTACCTGAATCAATTCGTGTTAAATAACACATTGCCTGTGTTATTTGTTCAGGTGTGGTGCGCATTGCAACAATTCCTGTTTGGCAGCTGCACAGAAATAAAGTGAGAGGCTCTGGAACAAGTAGCAGCTTAGCATGATGATATATAGAATACACTTCTGTATGAGTCCTTTCAAAGATAGATATATCATAAGACACTAATTGGACTTTTGCAGTCACTTTGTAATAAATGTAGTTTGCAGAAAGCAAACGGATTGTTTAAAATTGAAATTAGTAAACTAAATATGTGCTTAATAAAAAGTCTGCACTTTACGGAAGAATTTAAAAAGGGCAGATGATGTATTTTTTTTATAAAACATACGGCATCCACTCTCCAGTGTCCTGAAAGAGAGCAGTGTGAAATAGGTGAGGGAATTTTCACTACCCCCCCCGAAGCTAGGAAAGGAACGGGAAAGAGGTTAAAATGCAGCAGTTCCATTCTGTGCTTTATTCCCATCAATCTGCGATTTTTAACACCACAGGTTTTGGCTGTGGATGAGGCTCCCGCCACAGCCTGCAGTCAGCTATCCAGTGACTCCTGCTGGATAGTAACAGGGGTGACAAGCTCAACCATCAGCTATAACACTGTCTGCAACAACAACAAATTGCATTTATATAGCATTTTAGACATGCCTCCAAAGTGTTTCACAGGTGCACTATCAGTCCGAAATTGAGACCGCAGGAAAGGAGGCATAAAGACAGGTGACCAAATGCTTAGTTGATGGACTCAAAAAAAACAGCCAATACTTCAGGTTCACACATGACTAATGGTCATTTGGAGAAAATACCTTTAGAAAAGAAAAGGGGTAAGACGAATTTCCAAATTTGTCAAATTAGCCTACCCTGTGTAGACGTTATTGGGAACATAATGTCCCTACTTTCGTTCTTCTCCCTTTGAAACAATGGGTGGAGCTTTGGGTTGGAAAATGGACCCCTCAGGAAATTTGAGTTTGAATTGTTTTCAAACTGGAATGTAAGTCTCCTCTTCTGGCAGCTGTGGTGAAGTGAGATTTTTCAGTCTTAGCCAACTTCCTAATAAGTCTGACGCCACACGCCAGTCTGGAACAACAACTCGCATTTAGACTGTGCCTCTAGTCTTAACTTTTGCTTGGGGAATTACCTCAGCAAAAGGAAGGAAACAGTTAAGGGAGGTGGCTGAGGACAAGATTACAGAGATCGGGCTTAAGGCTTCCCGAGATGCAGAGATGTGGCAAGTTAGAAAGGCGTTCAAGGGGAATTCCAGAGTCTTTGGAATAAGTGGTGGAATTCTCTGCCACTAATGTTGGAAAGAAAGGTATGGGGAAGAAATAATACAGAGCATGGAAGTTGGAAGAGCTGAGGGTACAAGTCATGTGGAATGAGAGCCTGGAGGAATTTGTAAACAAGGATTTTGAAATCAGTGATTTGGAAATGGGGAACAATGGGGTTCAGCAAGAACAAGGGTGATGTGAACAGACCCATGGTGCAGGATAGGATTCCAACAGCGACGCTGTTAAAGGTTAAAATGATAATGAGGACAAATACTAGGGCTGGAAACAGACAATATTACAGAGGTGGAATTGATAATTATGCCTTCATCTGCCTAGATCCTATTCTCTGGAATTTCCTCCCTAAAGAGTTACAACCCCTTCTTTAAAACCCACCTCTTTGATCAAGCTGATTGATCGACGCAACCCTTGTGGGGAGGGCATTAGAAGTGATGGTGGGCACAAGGAGGAGGGCATGTGTTGGCTGCATTGATGTTATAGAGAATAGAACCATAGGATCACACCGCCCTGGAATGAGATCAGGAAACTTAAGTGCTGGATTACAACAGCATGGTTGTCACCTTGCAGGCTATGGAAGTGTTGAGATTAATAAGGGGCTTTTGAACAGGATAGATGGGATTTTCCAGCCCCGCCCACTGCCGGGATTGTGTGGTCCCACCGCAATTCAATGGACTTTTGGCTGGGCTGCTGAATCCCCCACAGCAGGTCCCTCCACGGCGGGTCAGAAAATCCCGGCCGATCTTTCAATCGCCCAGGATGTCACTATTATCTTGACCAAGGTGCACTTGATGCTGTGTTTGGGGTGGAGACTAAAATTATTTGTAATAGATTTAAAAAATAAATTTACAGTGTTTAATATAAATGTTCCATCTGAAACTCTTTTGAGAGGAATGGGAGCCTTAATTGGAGAGGCTGAAGGATCCAAGAACAGGCATTTTAAAGAAAATTACATGATGACTGATATGGATTGAGCTGGGGGTGAACAGTCTCTGAGAGGCAGAACAGTTGACAAAACGTTGCCACATCTCCACACTAATTTGCAAATTATCCTGAATAACTGACTGATGTAAGGAACAGAAATATTAGACAGGGTGCTGCAGATGGGGATTGTTAAAGGAAAGAAGAGCTCTTCATTTATATCTGGCCTTGGAATTCTATGTTAGTTTTGGAATATTCCTATCAGCCCATTGCCACACCTACATCTACACATACACCTAATCTGTAACTTCTATCTCTCAGTGGAGATTCCACTAATTTATATCTTTTAGGACAAATGTTAAGTTTGTGCTCCAGGTGAAGGACACTGGCATTAGGGAATGGAATGCCGCTCCAACTTGGCTGACTGCATTGAACACTATAGGTCAATGTGATGGTCAGATATAGAGAGACACTTCTTGTAATCTGTGCTACAAAAATGTGCCTATCCCCAACCTCCAACAGCTCCACTACTAAATCAATACAATTTTTTTTATGCTCTCACTAGCTAAAGACACGTTGGCCAGAGAGACTGGCAGTTTTATCATGTTAGTCATGTTTTTATGCTTGTCGCTCAATGGGCCAAAATGGCAAACATTAATGTGGTTGTACATGATATTGGCACGATGCAAATGATAGTCACCGAACTTGGTCACTCTTCCTCAGTGCCAACAATCCACATTTCAAATAGGAACAGAGAAAGGCAAAGCAGAAGCCTTTACCTGAAGAATATTAAAAAAATGTCTGAATGGAAGATTTTTTTTTTTGTTTTTCTGTCCTGAGTTTGAATTCTGCTCTGGTTGATAGGGTGAAAGTTGACCTTGTCTGATAATTATGTGGATCTTGTTTAACTGGGCATGGGCACCCTCAATCCAGTTCCTAGTAAGAACAGACCCCATAAAACATTAGCATTGAAGTGCCAATCTCACCCAATGAATCAGCAAAGGGAATACGTGTGGCTGATAGGAAAGTCTGCACTGGAGCTAGCACTTGCCAGAGATTGAAATAAATCATTTTCTTGTACAAGAGTGAAGACTTCAAATTGGAAGTGGTTGATGTTGATAGTAGACAGTATTTAATTCCTCAGCATTGATATCTCACCTTGGTGATCAAAATCAAAATCATGAAACTTAATAAAAAAGAAACTCCAAACCTATACCATGTATTACTCATGGACGTAAAAGTAGAAGCTGTCATTGTTGGAGATACTGGTGCATTAGTACTTGATAAGAGAAGATCCTGTTTAAATGTTGGATGGGGATCCTTTAACTAAATATTGAAAAAATTTGCATCTAGTAATAAGTAGTGTGTTCACACAAGCCACACTACACACTACTGCATTTTGAGTCAGTGCAGTATCACTGAGCTGAATATTAAACTGTATATGGCTAAAAAAATCCAACCAAAAGAAAGATCAATCCATATTGACAGGACTTATAGTCAGATAAGAGACTCTAACAACTGTAATTAATATGCTTGTCATTGACATTATTCCTTATTTTTTACACTCAGCCTAGTTAATGACTTATAGCAGGGTAAAGCCCAAACCCATCCTGCAGAGAATAATCTGGCCCTCTTACCCTACCCCTCACCAGAACATATTGGAAAATTACAAACATGCCACCCATCTTTACAATAAAAGCAAAATACTGCGGGTGCTGGAAATCTGAAACAAAAACAAAAATAGCTGGAAAAACTCAGCAGGTCTGACAGCATCTGCGGAGAGGAATACAGTCAACGTTTGGATCTTTGTTTGTCTTGCTGGTAGCAGGCATGATGCCTCACCAGTGTAATAAAGCATAAAAAGTGCTGGAAAATAATCAGAAGATCAATCAGTGTCCAAAAAGATAACATGGGTTAGTATTTTCATCAGCTACATCAAAGCTTTTGGTCATTGCTATTTTGTTTACCAGTGAAGTCTCTGATCAAGTTCTGTAGCTTACACAAGTGCAGGGAAAATTCTGCTTTTCCTTTGCTAGTGAATTAGTTTTGAACCACATTCCAAAAATATTGCAATGTAGCATTGATGCTGATACTTTGGTGCGTAATACAAATTAAGTTCATATACCTTTCAAATTTCAACAAAATGGCTTTACTCCTATATGCTGCCCCATAAAGCTAAATTGACGTATTTTCATGTGTTGCATTCCATGCAAATAACAATACAGTGTGTTTGCTTTTTCCCCAGTTACCATTAGTGGAAACGGCACTAATGTTAAGGTGGCTCTCTCAGCTTCCTATAACAACGTGGGCGTTGGGAACTGGACAGATTATTCCCTGAATTGTACAGGAATTTATGGTTCAAAAAACCTAACATTCACTGAAATATGGCAGTCACCTGCAAACATGGGTATGCAGGTCAATTTCAGGTATGATTGAACTTCATCGCTCTCATTGTAAATTCTTATAAGTTTCTTCCCCTTGATGTCCATTCAGTGCGCTGAAGCTGATGGTGGCATAAGTGTAATATGTAGAATGCAAAACAAAGGAGTAAAGAGCCTCTGCACCATTTGTCACAGATGCTGTATCTATATTTAACGTAACATTTTTAACACCAGTACAGCTTGTCCTGCTCTTTTGAATCCTACATCTGGGCTGGTGAGAATACAACTTAGCCAATCTGAACAAATAAGGAGTTAAGTAGAATTTGTACAGTGAATTGTAGCTTTTACCTAGTGCACTGTACATAGGCTGTTTCTCCAGTAGGGACAGCATCTGAAAGGGCCTCAGGTTTTGTCAACAAAGACAAGAAAATTGTGCAGGATGTTGGTCAATGTCAAAATGCAGCAAGACCAGGACAATGTCCAAGCTCGGGCTGACAAGTGGCAAGTAACATTCAAGACACAGAAGTGTCAAGCAATGACCATCTCCAACAAGAGAGAATCCAACCATCGCCCCTTGACATTCAATGGCATTAGTATCACTGAATCCCCCAGTATCAACATCCTGGGGGTTACCATTGACCAGAAACTGAACTGGACTAACCATGTAAATACTGTGGCTACAAGAGCAGGTCAGAGGCTAGGAATTGTGCAACGAGTAACTCACCCCCTAACTCCCCAAAGCCTGTCCACCATCTACGAGGCACAAGTCAGGAATGTGATGGAACACTCCCCACTTGCCTGGATGAGTGCAACTCCCACAACACTGAAGAAGCTTGACACCGTCCAGGACAAAGCAGCCTGCTTGATTGGCACCCCATCTACAAACATTCACTCCTTCAACCACCAACACAGTCGCAGCAGTGTGTACCATCTATAAGATACACTGTAGGAATTCTTCAAGGCTCCTTCGACAGCACCTTCTAAACCCACGACCACTATCATATAGAAGGACAAGGGCAGCAGATGGATGGGAACACCACCAACTGGAAGTTCCGCTCCAAGGCACTCACCATATAGCTGTCCCTTCACTGTTGCAGGGTCAAAATCCTGGAACTCCCTTGCTAACAGCTCTGTGGGTGTACCTACACTGCATAGACTGCAGCGGTTCAAGAAGGCAGCTCACCACCACCTTCTCAAGGGCAGCTACTGGTGGGCAATAAATGCTGGCCCAGCCAACGAAACCCACATCCCGTGAAAGAATTTTAAAAAATCATCCCTTGTGAAACACATCATGAACTGTCTGTAAACCAACAACAACTTGTATTTATATAGTGCCTTTAACATAATGAGGCAGCCCAGGGTGCTTCACAGGAGCAGTGTGAAGCAGAATTTGACAACAAATCATAATGGAGGTATTATGTCAGCTGGCCAAAAGCTTGGTCAAAGAGGTTGGATTTAAGGAGCATGTTAAAGGAGGAAAGAGAGATAGTGGGGTGGAGATGTTTAGGGGTGGAATTCCAAAGCTTAGAGTTTTGGAACTAAAGCAGAGCCACCAATAGCAGAGAAATTAAAATCGGGGCTGCTTAAGAGGCCAGAATTAAAGGAATACAGTTATCTCAGAGGGTTGTGCAGTTGGAGGAAATTAAAGAGATAGGGAGCTTCGAGGTCATGGAGGGATATACAAACAAGATTGAGAATTTTAAAATTAGGCGTTGCCTAACCAGGTGCCAATGTAGAGGGGCAAGCACAGGGGACACTTCACAGTTACCCATTTATCTTTTAGAAATTATTCGTTTGGCTGCAGTGTTACTAAGCAAATATATGTCCTTCAATCTTTGATTGGGTTAACATGATTTGACCATTGATAACACTTCACATTGGGCAGGCAAGGACTGCTACTGGATATAAAAAAGGAAAGATCAGCTGTCCCATCAAACATATGGCATCCACCATCCATCCCCCACAAAGCTAGCAAAAAATGCAAACTTAGTTGTGAGTGGGCACTCCAACATACCAGATGATTTGCTATCCCATCTTCTAAGCACCCAACAACACTTCAAATGTACTTCAATGGCTGTAAAACCTGTGGTCACAAAAGGCACTATATAAATGCAAATTCTTTCTTATATGTCAAATTAAATAACTAGACCAAACGCAGATCCCTGTTGCAGTGAGAAAGCTTGTGATCAACATATAAGATAGAATAATGCCCGTGTTCATTATTCAGGGGAAAGGCCTCACGAATGAGTAAAATGAGGGAAAGTGCAACGTTAGATTTGCAAGTAAACCTCTTATCAGGTTGCTTTTGATTTCCATTAATGTATAAATAGCATTGGGGGTCTTCCAATTTGCCCATGTCAGGTGGGCAGAGTAATTGCCTGGGGTGATTTTGAGTATAACTTAAGGTGCGTCTTAACATGCAATTATAAATAAGGGCATGTGACATTCGTTTTCTCCATCTTTCATCCAGAGCCTATATCATGGTTGGAAATATGACATATGTCATGAATAAAACCATCCAAGCAGGTAGGATTTATTTTAATGTTTAATAATGGATGCATAGTTATGTTATGATGAAAAGTTTTTCTATGATTTTGATTTCAATGATCTTTTGACTTTCCCTTGTCCATATTATTTCTTATGGTATGAATACTTTAGGAAATGATTTGAATTCTAGCACCACCCCACCTCCTCCCCCCAACTCCATCAATAACCCCAATAATCTGATCAGTAATTTTTTTGCCTGTGGTAATGCTATGTTGGATGCCTTGCAGCACAGTGGGTAGCTTCCCTGCCTCTTAGCTTCCCTGCCTCTGAACTACAAGCTCCAGGTTCAAGTCACCCAGGACTTGATGGCCAAAGAAGGTGTGTTCATAATGTGGCCATGTTGAGTATCAACTTGGAAATCCTTCCAACACATATAAACAGCAGGTGATAAGAGTGGGAGAAATGCCTGGTTAGCCATTTGATCAAGAGAAATTAGAGCATCTACCATCACTATCCATAGCTCCAGGCTACAACATTCGTGTATGTTGCCACAGCAACTCCAGCTTTTTGAGGGGCCGGTTGTCTTAGTTGACTGGACGGCCGATACGGATCAGATTGGTGCCAACAGCATGGGGTTTTCTCCCCATTCCAGCTGGTGTGGATTCAAGACTTGCCCGCTTGCCCTGCCCGTGATGGCGGCTGTGCCACTGTGGGTCAGGCCTGCCTTCAAGCATAGAATTCAAGAAGAATGAGAATACTGAGTCATATGGACCAAAAGAGTACAGATTCCTTTCCTGGACTGTCTTGAGTTAGCTGTTCTCAGCTGGGGAAGCCAATGAGGCACTACTGTTGACAAGAGCGCCTATCCAGCTAATTGTTTATGAAGGGCACAATTGGCCTGGTGCCTTTGTCCTTATCATTGTTCAATTTGCCTAGAGAGTGTTCAGATGAAACAGAATTGTCTATCATGCCCTCCATTTATCAATGTTTCTCTTAATGGTTACCCACTTGGATGAGATGCCAGGGAATTTTAAGGACCTATGGAATTTTACCTTGGAACCTTTAAGATGGGAGAAAGTAACCAGAAATAGGAACCTTGGCTGATACCCTAATGGGACATTCAGGATAATTGTAACACTGCAGTAATCATTCTAGAGGCCCAGAGCTAGAAACCTGTAACAGCTACAACAAATTACCGAATGTAATTTCTAAACCTACCCTTGTAATTAAAACACCCCATCCCTGGAACCATCCTGGTAAATCTCCTCTGCACCCTCTCAAGGATCTTCCCATCCCTCCTAAAGTGTGTTGACCAGAACTAGACCCAATACTCTAGTTGGGACCTAACCAGGGCTTTATATAGGTTCAGCATAAGTTCCCTGCTTTTATACTCAAACTCTCAATTTATGAAGCCCAAGGTCCCACATTCTTTGCTAATTTAATAAATATGATGATTTTCACACAGATCCTTTGGATGACACACTTGGCAACATGACATATGCTCAAACACCAATGAATAGCAATACGACCACAGCTGGCAAGATGACCACAGCTGGCATGATGACCACAGCTGGCACGATGACCACAGCTGGCAATATGACCACAGCTGGCAAGATGACCACAGCTGGCAAGATGACCACAACTGGCACGATGACCACAGCTGGCAATATGACCACAGCTGGCACGATGACCACAGCTGACAAGATGACCACAGCTGGCACGATGAAATATACATCAACGACAAGGAATAGCAATTTGTTAACAACTGGCAAGATGACAAATACTCCAACTATCAAGAGTACATCAAGTGCCTTCAAGCCACTGGGTGGATTTGCTAGTATGCTCTTGCTATTTATTTCAGTTCGAGAATTGCTGTTGTAAAAGGTTTGAAATATTGACCTTCACAATTCCTATCAACACGGTTTGACATTAACGTTTGAAGTCAGCAAGGCTACGAAACCATTCCAAGTCTTTTCTATATAAAAAACACTAAGTCCTTTTCCTTTGCTGTGTCAACCTTAAGGGACCAAAATTGGGAAATGTATTTTTCAGAAACTTTTGCTTTCTTTTAGAAAAGAAGTTTGAATATTTGCCACAATCACAAAGATTGTTCTCTGCTTCTCACTGTCTCAAGTTTCACTGGTGGCCACTTCAAACAAGTTCAGTAGATCACCTTCTACTTCTTATTGGACTTCTATACAGGGATGTAAATAATATAAACAAGACTATTATTTAAATAATAGTCTTGTTCTACATAGAGTTCAATTTTATTGGAAATATAAATCTCTTTATAATATTATAGGCAAGTCCTTCAGAATGTCAATATGGGTCTTTAGTTTTTTTAGTTCTTATTCATGATTGAATTGCCACATCCTTTCCGATCCTTTCTTTTTGTATTTGCTTTGATATTTCTAGGCTTGGCCGCCTACAGTGTCACAATTTGAATATTCAACACCTTCAATGTAGAGGTACTATCAAAATGCCTCAGTTGTTTTGGGCCAGTCGTTCAATTGCTTGACTTTTTTTCAATGTAGCTTTGACAAGCGGTTGCACTGTAACCCTTGACCAGCTAGCTTGGCAGATATTCTAGTAGTCAACAATAAACACAAGAAAAGCCTCACTACCTACACTTATAAAATAAAAAGCATGTTTCTTTCGGATTCTATTCCATCCTGCAGATTATAACAAATGTCTGTTGGATTCACAGTGCAATAATGTTCTATTACCACCGGATTATTGTGCAATGCCAGTAGATTATGTCGATAGATTTATCATTGGAGTGACACTGTTACGAGAACTACAGTGATGTCCACTGGTTTCCAATCTAACCATTATTCTAATATATTTGAACTGCAAAAATTCATCAAAATGATCAATAAAAGTACGTCACATTTTTGTTTCCTGGCAATTAAAATATCATTGGATTGTTGATGTTCCTAAAACTTCAGGGGAAATGGTCCAATAATTGTGCAATTGACAATCATTTAGCTTTTATGAAATATCTTGCTCCATTTAATCTTGAGTATTGCAAACTACAAATCCTTTACAAAAGTGCCAACAGCCAATTGGCAGACCTGCTGCTATTGTGCTAGGTTTGACATGGTTTCACTAGTAATGTAAACTTAGAAATCATATTACTGTACAAAGTTTTAACATGCACTTGCCAAATTCCTGCATCTACTATTTTAAGTGAGGTCACAGCCCATTTATTTTAAGTGAGTGCATGGCAGCATTAAAATAGCAGAGAGAAGAGTTTGATCCAAATGGAGTAAATATCCATCTGTTAATATTACTCAACATAACTCCCAATCTAATCACTCTTTATCATTCCCAAACCATTGAACTTCTTCCAATTGTTCAAAGTAACAATCTTGGGCACTTTATTCTCTGATCCTAAACTTAAGTGGCTTCCAATCACAAAAGGTATCATTGATCCTAAATGATAATTATCAATTACTGTTTTGGTTTCACTGTTTACATATTTAACCTCACTTCATATCTCCAATCAATGTTTTACTCACCTTTGATTAAATATTTATCGATTTTCTATTGGTATCTTATGCAAGAAGTAAATTTCACAATTCTAGACAATCAGAAATGATACCAAAGGCAATAATCTTTTGAATCACTGTCCATGTTATGAAGACCTGCAAGCACTGGCCTGCAAGCCTGAAAGTACCCTAAAAATGAAGGATGTAATTGTATGGTGTCTAAAGATAAAGCCAAGGTGGAAAATTACTGTTAGAAGTATACTGAAGTGATTTACGAAAGCTTTTCTTTAATAAAAGTTGAACTTGATCTTTATATATGTACCTGGAGTGCTTTTTTGAGAAGTGTAGAAATTAATCAATTTTAACCTTCTTTGTGCCTGAGATTAAAAAAAATTGAGATGGGAATCAGGGGAAATTTAGTAGCTTCAAATAACAGAAAAGAGTCATTGTCTAGGACTAGCCTTCTGAAGACAGGAAAAAAGGTTAATGTAACTATTAACTAAATAAAAGTAGGGGTTAAGAACAAATCATGTGGTTCAGCAATTAAATTTTTATATAGTCAAGGAGATGACAGTGCAGAAACAAGATGTCTAAGACTTTTGCTTAAGTTACTCGTGGAATTCTTCAGGATCCACTGTCTCCACTCAGCACTTCTGGCTAAGGTAACATGGGACATCATTTTGAACCAAGGCCCTGTCTGCCAGTTCAGGTAGAGGTAAAAGATCCCACAGCACTATTTTGAAGACGAGCAGGAGAATTCTCCCCAATGGTCTCGCCTAAATGTATTCCTCAACTAACATCACTCAAACAGATTATCTGGTCACTCAAACAGATTACCTGGTCATTATCATGTTGTTCATAGGATCTGGTTGTGCCGATGGGTTTCCTTGTAACAAAAGAGTAGCAACATTTCAAAGTACTTCATTGGCTATGAAACACATTGAAATGCCCTGATGTTGTAACAGGTGCTATATTGACGCAGGTTATTTCCTTTCTTTCTTTCATTAGCCCAAATATAGGCAGCTGTATTTTAAATATACCCAGATGACATACAATATATTGCCCATTATTTGTACCCCAGCATTTGCTGGACACTTGTGACCTCCCTCCCCCCACCACACCAGAAATTAGATAAAATTCCCCAGCCCTACAAGTAAAAACAAATTGAGACAATTAATTTGCTTACCCATCCTCCCCAGGACTCGGCTGCTGCAGTGACCTTCGCCATGTTGCATGGTGCCAGGCCTCTGACCTTTCATCTGACGACCAGAAGGCCTGCCAAGAATTTGCAATTGCCCTTGACCACGGGGAAACGCACCTGTGGTCAGGATGCATCCCTTAGACAAGGTGGAGTTGTTGAGCAGGGACAAGCAAGGATACCGGCACAAAAAACTAAGACATCTATCATTTTGTAGCCTCTGTTGGTATTAGCGATGGGGCCTCAGAGCTCATTGAACAGGCAACAAAAAAAATTGCAGAAATTTAAAGGGGCTTCACAGCAATCCCAGGGCTTTCAAATCTGAGGCTCCGCACCACAGCCGCCATTGCTGACTCAGAGCTCACAACCCCAGTTGTTCAGTCCACTGCCCCACTGGGGGCAGCGACCCACAGCTTGGGAACCCTTGCTTTAATAAGAGAATACCTAGTATCACCAAAACAAGGTGACATGGGGAAAGCAAACATGATTAAAAACTTGATTCCGCAATATTGTGCAACAATCCAAATGACATGTTCCTGTACATGCAAAACATTCCCTATTATTAACCTTGGTTCTATTCAATTTTTTGTTTGGTGTTTTGCATAGCAAATGTGCCAAAACCCATGATCTTATGGTATGATCATAAGAGCTTCTGGAATGTACGTACGAGATGCACTGCATGTACTCACCAAGGCTCCATAGATGGCACCTTCCAAACCCACAGCTGCCACCATCCAGAAGGACGAGGGCAACAGACACATGGGAATGCCACCACTCGGAAGTTCCCCTCCAAGTCATTCACCATCTTGACTTGGAAATATATCGCCGTTCACTGTCGTTGGGTCAAAATTCTGGCAGTTTAAATAATTCAGCACACAATTTGATTTAAATAGATGACGTGTAAAAGGGTATAAGTGACAATTACATAACATTCAACACAGTTTAGTAGCAATTGTGTTGAGTTAAGGCCAATATGGACCTTGAAGCGCAAGTATCTCAGAGGTCAAAACTCAGCAAGGATGCCACATTGTACAAGGTTTTTAAAATTTTTAAGTTAATTTTGACTTTGAATTCTGCCTCAACTTCTCAGCTGCCCTAATTTGCTTTTAAAATTTATGTTAGTCCATTCTTTCTTGTGAACCTTTCCCACTCACCGCTCCTCTACTCCCCATGCCTGTGAAGGCATTGGGGGCTAAATTGGATAGCCCCTGAATACAGACACAGGGTTTGCAAAGTTGCATTGATTGCATGCACGCACCATGCCAACTTCATGTCATCCACTCATTTGAAAGATAACCATGTAAAGCCAATCTGCATCTCTTAAAGGGGAGATGCATTGTGACTGGAGCAATTAAAAGTGCTGTATCGAAGACAATCTAACCTGGGAAAGACTGAGGAATGGCACAACAGGGAAGAGATTGTGTGCCAAAGATTTGCTGCACTAGAGGTCTTGTTCGAGAGGTGGAAAAAAGATATCCCATATCTGCATTGCGATAAAAGGCCCTCCAGACACACGGTCAAATGGCAGTGAGAGCAGGTAGCTGTCCATGCCAGTAATCCCAGCAAAGCTGTGGGCTCACTTTACTTGCAAGTGGGAATTAAAGTAGCCAGCTCTCTTTGAATAAAGACCCTCAATGACCTCCCTTATCAACAGTGGACAGCAAGATTGAGATGTTGCAAATATCTCCAGCTCCAGTCTGGTCACCCTCACAACCTCTGGCAATGTGGTCCTTGTCCTTCTCTGAGGTTGCAGGAAGTGGCAGATTTCAGTGAAGTTGTCCTTACTGAAATGCAAATGTCTGACACATTGTTTCCAGCCGAGATTCAGGTAGGAGAATTGCTCCCTGAACGCCCTGGCTGGTTATGGCCTCCTACTGAAAGTCATTTTCCCCGTCTGCTCCCTCTTCCATCAGCCTGCTTTCCCCTACACAATGGTGGCCCACCTGCTGATTCAATTTTTTATTTAAAAAATTGGAGAATTTTTGAGGCTCCCTCTCTCACTTACATGAAAAGCTGTTTTTCTTGAGCTAGAAAGCCTCTTATTGGCCCTCCAGCTATGACAGTAACCTGCCATCCTTAATTGGACAGCGAACCTACCTTCTGGCCAGTAATTTGTCAATCTGGGGAAAATCACTGTCAGGTGACTGTTAGCTACACAGTGCAGGGCTGTGACCCCCCACCACCCATTTGACCTTGATATTGGGGTCCTGACCCAAAGAACAAAATCCTGCTCCTGTTTTTTATCTACGTGGCTGTTACCCATTGATGTTGGAGTTCTGGAACTCTGGCTGAACTTCCAAATTAAATTAACACCAATTATAGGGTTAAAGTGTATAGCAGCTGTAATTCTATATATATGTAAATATATTTTGTGAAAAGGGCTTTGTCATTTGCAAACCTTTCTCAGTTTAGGGACAGGCTGTTTTTATCATGATGGTGCTGTGCCTATGGGATGTAATGATGCATTTTGATGTCCATTTTGACATTATTTGCACTTTTCAAACAAATGAAAGGAAACACTTCGGATGAGGATTGCCTTCCTTGAAGCCACATTGTACCACATTTTCTCCACATTTTAAAAGGTTATAACAAAACCATGAAAATATAAAGGCAAAGATCTGTGATGTTATGGCCCAAGTTTAGAGAGAAATTAAATTGCATATTTAGTTTTTATACATGTGGACCGTGGAAAAATCTCTCTCTCACTGAGTTACATTGTGCATTGTTAATCTATTTTTTCTAAATTAAACTATTTATTAGCTCAAGCCTCTGATCAGGTAAAATTGTTTACTCCATGTGCCATTGATAGAGAGGAAAACTCATGCAGCAGCACTTGAGACATACATTAGCCAATGTACTACAGACCACAGATCTGTTATAATCCCTGAATTGTGCTATTGTTTAGCCTAGGCAAACTCTAAACCATAAATACCCAATTGTTTAATCACAGGCTTTAAGTCAAATGGTTTCTTATTTGACACAGGAACATTAAGTATTTGTATGATAACAGCCACCTGATACTCCCTGCTTCAGATTTTTATTCATGAATAATGTGTTATTCCTGATCATTTTACATTTAAATTTACTGGGTGCAAGTAGTAATTTGCATAGCTTCTAGTGGCACTCCAGGGGCAGGTTGCTGGCGCACCACTAGAAGCTTTGCAAATTAATAATTGCACCCAATAAGTTTAAATGTAAAATGATGCCTTCTCGGAGGAGCTGGGCACACACAGCTGCATCTCCTGTGGGCACCAGAACATGTTGAATTGGTGCCGTCCTGACCGCACAGCCCAACTGGCTGATCTGACCAAATTTGAACAACGCAGGTCCTGGCAACACCTCACATCGTTCAGAAATGAAGAAAAACAAGTGCGAGCAGCATTATTTAAAGTGATGCAGGCGCCCTGATTGAAGGTAAGGCATATTGTCTATTGCAAAAGTGTCTGGAAGCATTCTGCAGTGTTTTGGTGAATCATTGCATTTACCAGAGAGTTTGGCCGCATCCTCACACAGATGGCAGAGGAGTAGGTGCCCAGTGAAACAATGGATGCAAAGATTATGGGGTCTGCAGCATGACAGGGAGATGGAGCAGAGGCCGTGGAGAGGACAAACTGGACATCCATTCCTCTCTTCTGCTTGGCAGTAACAGGCAGACCAGCCAACACACCCAGCATCTCAGTGTGCCTGCCCATTCACCACTTTCCCTTATACTGTCCCATCAAGGTCCAAACCTGAATCTTTTGTGGCAGAACTCATCAGTGTGCTAGCAAACGTGCAGAGTGAAGGTGAGCTGGGAGTTGAGAAGGGGAATAAGGCAGGAATGTACCAATATCCTCAATGTTTTCAGTGACCTTGGATGGCATTGACCCCGCCGCAGCCGGCCCTGTTATATATAGAAGCTTTAAGGCTTCAGAGATGCAGGCACCCTTGCCCCTACTGCATCTACTCTATTCCCTTCTATTGGTGCTACCTTGTCCTGAAAAAGCAAGGGTGGAAGCTCAGTGGCTGTTTCGCACTGTGTTTGGGTTATGTGCCTGCCATAGCTGAATAGCTGGAGGTATGTGAACCAGTGAGAGGTGGGGGTAATGTTGGCATCATTGGTAGGTGTGAGAGGATGAAGTGGAGTTAGGCATGAATCTAAGGTGCCAGGTAGTGCTGCTGGGCAAGTGAAGGAGGTGTGATGCATTAAACAGTGTAAGAGGCTGGTGGAGCGATGGATATGAAATGTCAGGTGAAGATATATTCACGGGCATTGACCACCCACGTCGGGTCTTCAGACC
This sequence comes from Cetorhinus maximus, assembly GCF_964194155.1. Taxonomy (NCBI): domain Eukaryota; kingdom Metazoa; phylum Chordata; class Chondrichthyes; order Lamniformes; family Cetorhinidae; genus Cetorhinus; species Cetorhinus maximus. The sequence goes on along the minus strand of NC_135880.1, from coordinate 207,802,477 downwards.
TCCTGAGGCACACTTTCAAGGTCCGTGGGTCCACACTCTGGGTATTGACCTTCTGGGCTGCCTGTTCCTACTCCCTTCTTGAGGGTTTCCAGGCCTCCAACAGGACCATAGCACCTCTTTTTTCTGCTCACCTGCACCATGAAGGTCTCTAGCACTGCATCCATCAGTCTAGATCCCTCTGTCTGCCCTGGTGCTCAGTCCCCAAGAATTTCCATTGCAGCAATCTTTTCGGGTGACTTCCTTTTAAGAGGCAGCCTGTTTTTAAGAAAAGCCAACAATGTTGCCAGGGCATCCTGCTCAGTCAATGCTCACAGCAGCATTAAGTAACAGAGAGTAGCAATGGGGGCACACCAGCTGGCGCCAGAATCATTCAAATGAGGTGGTATGCAAATTTTGCATGTTGTGCATCTCGATTTGGACAGGGGTGGTATTGTAGTCCTGTACTTGAAATTCTGAGTAAATAAATTTCTAGCCTAATTTTTTTCCAATGGATTATAAGGTTTTTTTTTTCAGCCTTGTTGTCTAATTGAATCTAACAAAGGAAATATTTGCAGGGCGACAATGAAAGAGTGCATGTTCAGCAGAGAGCCACCACAGGCACAAGGGGCTGAATGGCTGTTCTTCTGTGCTGCATGGTTATATGCTAAGCTCACTGGCTGGCTGTCCCTCAGAGTTTTCTGAAGGTGACATGAAGCTGACTGCTGCATTGGAAAAGAATTTGCATTTTATACAATATTTATTGTGTTCACAAAAAGCATTGCATACAAAACAGTGAACAACTCGCATGACTACAATGAGATAAATCACGAGTTTAGGAAAATGCTGGCGAGAGAAACTGCATCTCAGCTGACACAATGAATTCCAAAAAGCAGATGAACAGGTTCCACAGAAACTGCAGCTTCTTTCATTCAGGATTATTGAAGTGTTCTCCGCAAAATAAATGAAATGCAAACCTGGCAGAACAAGTTGACTGGGAAAACAAGACAAGAAACCACCATTTTATGAAAAATATCCACACTTAGGAGTAATGGCTGAAAAGCCTTAATTCTACACTGCGTCATTTGTTTACCATTGAATAAAAGCTTAATGCTTGAATTGCTCAATATAACTTTCATATCTTTAATATGCCCCAAATCACTTCACAGCCATTTAAGTACTTTGAAAGTGTACATTAACTGTTAATGCATTGGAAGATAGCAGTCCAATTGCAAACGGCAAGGTTCCACAAACAACAATAAGAGAAATGAACAGGTAATCTGTTTTAACGAAGTTTGTTGCCAAGGGATCTTTGGCATTCACCTGAGCAGGTGGGAATTAAGTGTTAAAGGGCCTATCAAAACAAACCACAAGTCCTGGAATAGGCGTTGAACACAGAACTGTTGACTCAGAATCAGAGGAACTACCTACTTAACCACAAGGCCCATGTTAACCTTCCCATTTCCTTTCTCTTCCTCAATCCTCTTTAAGATCCATCTTTTTGACCAGGTTTTGGTCACCCACTTCTTCCTTGATTCATCATCCATTTATTTCTGATTACCATCCTATGAAGTGCATTGGTTTGTTTGTTGGTGTTAAAGGCCGTGTGCAAATGCAATTTATGGATAACAAAAACAGAATTACCTGGAAAAACTCAGCAGGTCTGGCAGCATCGGCGGAGAAGAAAAGAGTTGACGTTTCGAGTCCTCATGACCCTTCAACAGTAGTTTTGGATTCTGTTTTGGATTTCCAGCGTCCGCAGTAGTTTTTTGTTTTTATGCAATTTATGGATGTTGACATTTCCTGTCATAAAGCACTTAACGTGAAGTCTTTTAACATCAATCGAGGCATTGAGTACAAAAGCAGGGAAGTTATGCTGCACCTTTATAAAGCTTTGGTCAGGCCACAACTAGAGTATAGCATCCAGCTCTGGCCACCACACTTTAAGATGGATGCAAGGGTCCTTGAGAGGGTACAGAAGAGATTGACTACAGTGGTTCCAGAAAAAGGGAATTTAGCTACAAGGATAGCTTCAAGGAGAAGCTGGTGTTGTTCTCCTTGGAGCAAAGGGGACTGAGGGGAGATTTGATAGCGGTGTACAAGATTATGACAGTTTCAGATTAGGTGGACAAAGAAAAGTTGTTTCCATTAGCTGATTGTACAAGGACTAGGGGACACAGATTTAAGGTGTTGGGTAAGAGATGCTGGGATGTGAGGATGTGAGCTAGAACTGACTGCCCACAAGGGTGGTGGAAGTGGAGATGATCAAAGATTTCAAAAGGAAATTGGATGGGCACTTGGGGAAAATGAACTTGTAGGACTACGGGGATAGAATTGGGGCATGAGACTGATTGAATTGCTCTACAGAGAGCTGGCAATGACTCAATGGGCTGAATGGCCTCCTTCTGTGCTCTAGGTAACTGGGAGCTCCCTGCCTCCCCATCTCCGACAGCCATGGATACTGAAACCCTACTGATCTCCAGTACCTCCTCCCATCTGCAGCTGCCTGATGGATGATGGCAGAAGGCCCACTCCAGTTCTCCCCCTCTCCTTGGTGTTCTCCTCTTCTCCTGAAAGATGGGAAAGAAAAGAAGCCTGCGTAAGTGTAATGGCATCTGTTCATCCTATTTGATGAGGGTGACCACAAGGGAGAGGGAAGACATTAAAAGGATGAGTGTGAGTGGCTGTGGTGGCTGGATAAATGGAGATGTGGGGAAGTGAACAGAAGGATGGGTGGGCTTGCAAGGTAAGTGGGTGTGATTAGTGAGTATGATGGAGGAAGCAGAGTAAGCTTGAGAATGCAGACTGAGGGGGTGGGGTGATGCGCACAGCAGGATGTATTTGAATGTGGCACTGTTCTTTTTTCTGGTCATATTTACTGAGCCACTTTCTACTTTGAATCCAAGGCTGATGACATCCTCGGCAACCTCTATCCACATTTACTCAGTCTCAGCATCAGGCGTCTTCCTCGCATTGCTATCGGGAACTGTATCTCCCTGTGGCACCTCACAACCCCCAGCAGAGGCGTCACTGAAATGAAGCACAGCCGCTGCCAGTGTTGAATCCATTCTGGCAGTTCCAGTTCTTTACAGCCAACTCCAACGCCGTCAAGTTGGATGTTGGACTGTCCCTTAGAATGCTGAAGTTGAGAATGTGCTTTGTATGTCCATTTGACAATCACTGCTGCTGATTGGACGGGAAACCTGGAAGGAATGAAAGTGATAATAAGGTGGCGTTTCAGGTTTCCTACGTGCTTTTGGACCTTCTGCTTCCAGCGTTTCTGCACAGTAAAATCTAGCCCAGTGTTTCTGACAGTTCAGCACTCCCTCAGTACTGCACTGAAACATCAGCTTAGATTTTGTGCTCAAGTCTGTGGAGCGATGCTTAAACCCATGACCATCTGACTAAGGCAGGAGAGCTACCAAGGCTGAAAAGAACAATCAAACTTCAAAACTATTAAGTGTTAGCTTGGTGGTATAAGTGGTATACTTGGTGGTATAAGTGATATACTTGGTGGTATAAGTGGTATACTTGTCATTCGGTCAAAATTTTGAGGCCACCACAGAATCTGAGCACATTAATTGGGATAACACTTGAGTGAAATACTAATTGTGCCAGATTTCACTAAGTGCGGTAGTGGGCATGAAAAAAGACGTTTCATTCGCCAGCTACAATGACAGGGTTTCGCGCCGTATCATCCCGCTCCCAGTATGTCCCGCCTCATTAATAATGCATTCATAGGAAACACGCCGGTTTGCTGACAGGCAGGGTCAGATTTTCCCGCCACACCTTGACCTCAGTGCTTCAATGCTCCTAGCGCCATATTTAATGCGCACCAGAGGGCAGCCTATTTCATGTCTACAGTCCGGGACTGCTCCAGGCCCCGAAAGCCAGGAAGGCGGCAGTCCCCAAATTTAGTGACGCCTCTCTGGGGCACCTGCTGGACGCAGTGGAAGGTTGCCGCGATGCCCTCTACCCCCACTCTGGCTGCAGGAAGTCCACCAAAATCACCAATCTGGCCTGGGAGGCATTCGCAGCAGTGGTCAGTGCCACCAGAGCACAGAGGAGGTCAGCCATCCAGTGCAGGAAGAGGATGAATGCTCTCATCCATTCTGCCAGGGTAAGGCAATCACCTCATCACTCTCAGCTCACACACTCACAAACCCATCACACATCCACAGGGATCTCACACCTCAAGGGTCAACACCACTAACTCTCACACTCACCCTCACATCTCTATCAGGCTCATATCCTCTTGAGCTTGCATCCTTATCCCATCCATGTATCCGCTCACCACACAAACATTCCACGCAGTGCCATGTGTCCTGCTCACACTCTCTTCATCAGTTTCCATGCAGGAGAAGCTGGCTCACAACACCAGAGAGAGGTCCCAACCAGGGGCAGAGTGGCCCACATTAGGCCCCTCACTCACTTTGAGGTATGTGCCATCATGCTGACTGGTTGAGAACGTGGACCGTGCCTGCAATGATGGGGAGGTCACCATTGTGCACCACTTCATCCCTCTCTCAGTGCAACCACGAGTGATTTCTCTCCTGCTTTTGACTCTGCTGCCATGTACTAATCAGCTCTACTTTGGTTCACAGGGATCTCTGCCAAGCAATAGACACCCTCAGCCAGCCAGTCCCTCAGCTCCATCCAGGTCCTCAACTCCAGCCAAGATGACGCCTCCTCCATTGAAGAGCTGGAAATAAGCAACCTGGAAGATCTGTCACAACAATTACCCACACCTTCCACCAGAGCAGAGACACACACCTCAGTGGAACCTAGATCTAGAGCAGCCTCGGGTTCACAATCTGGTGGTCACCATATGGACTCGTGTCCGCAGCAGGAGGAGGCAGGTTCAGCCGAGCTCCCTGGCGCTCGAAGGACTGCTGGGGAAGAGGCATCTGTGAGGTCCAAGTCAGATGACGAGCCTCTGGATTTGGCCTCCAACTCATCGTGGAGAGTCAGCAGAAGGTGGGGGAACACATGCAGAGCTTTTGGAAGCCCTAAACAGAGTGGCACATGAGTCGGAGGAGCGTGTCTGCCTGCTCTCTGATGTTGTCGTGCCCACGTATGCACGTACGGAGGTCTCCATGGGAAGGATGGCGGACGACATGGAGACCTTGGTCCAGCAGAATGCGGAGTTGTGCACAGACCTGCACTCCATCACCATGAGTTCCTGCAGTGGCAATGCGAGGAGGAGACAGGGCACCTCAATGTCCTTCCAGGTGCTCCTTCCCCTCAAGGAATCAGGCCAGGGCCCTCAAGCATCTGAAGGGAGTAGGAGCAGCAGCTAGATATCCCAGGGTCAGCCACTCAGGAATCTCAGATGCTGTCAGCTCCCTCCAAATATTCTTTGCCTGTGACCCCCCTCAACCTTGTCCTCTGTCACCGCAGAGGGAGCAGCTGGCCTACAGGAGGACGGCCAAAGCAAGCCGGGGCCCTCAAGGCCTTGGCTCTCCAGAGAATGCATGCTGAAGCCATCAGAGGCAATAGGGCCAAGCGTTGCACAGGTTGTCTCCACCCATGCTGATGATGTCAGGGCAGCACCTAGAAGAAGTGCTAGGCCTAGAAAAGTTAAGAAATTCTGATCACAAGTGGTTGCACATTTTGTCACTTCACAATTTGAAAATATATTCCTTTTCACTGAATAATCTGTTAAGCTAAGTTGTCTTTCAGCTTCATTGACAGGCTTCGCGAGTCCTCCTCCTACATCCCCCCAACACTAGCAGTTCAGCTGCTACATGCAGCCAGCCCACAAGTGATTCTGGAGAGAGAGGTGTGTGTGTGGCAGGGATGTTCGGAGCCTTGTGCAAGCACTCTCCCACACACGCAGAGCCTTCCTCCATCAGACTCATCTCAATGTCCCGAACATTTTCAATGCTGCCTGCTGGGGTTCTCTTTCAGGTGTCCATCTGAGCCGACCTGCATCTCCGCCCACCCACTGACCACACTCCCATGCAGCACCTGTGCCCGTCCAACATGAGGCTCCGCTCACTTTCCATTTGAAAACCTTGGTCATGGTCAAATATCTTGTCAGCTCCCCCGTCCTTTCCCCCTCCCCAGTCACCATGTCCTTTCCCCCATCACTGTGGACACCCCCCCGCAACACCTTCCATCTCCCCACTGTCACCTACCAACCCGAACCCTTGTCATTCCAGGATATCCAGACAAACGTGCACGTTCCCTAGCTCCCGCAGAATCCCACCCTGTCCACATTGACCTCCCCGACTTCCTCCTTCACACCCTCAGGGTCTGTGTTTGCTTCCGTGTCCCCACAAACCACCCTCGACGCACCTTGTACCATTACCGACGCACCTCCACCCTCCCACATTACTGGCTCCCTCTGCCTCCTCTTATACTCACCACTCCCTCCTGCCACACCCATCTTTAGTTTGCTCCCCAGGAGGCAATCATTGACTCCACAGACCGCTCCCTTACATGTTCACCTGGACATCACCATCACCCCCCCACACTTTACTCCCTTCTCCACCCTTACTCCCTCCTTCCCAAGACACCTTTCCCTCTCCAAACTCCCTCCACCGCACCCCCCCCCCCCACCTCCCCACCCCCCCCCCCCCACCCCCCCCCCCCCCCTCCCCCACCCCCACCCCCCGGACACCTTCCACCCTCCAAACTCCCTCCTTTACACCATCCTCCACTTCACACCTACCTCCCCGCTTGCTGCATTCTCCCCCCCATTACACCCTCCTTCCCCTATGCTTCCCCCTCCCCCCTGATATCTTTGAAACCCCCTCCCAACCTCACACCCCTGACACCTTCATCCACCCTCCCCCTACCTCACCAATCCCCTAATACCTTCGTCCACTCCCCCTCCCAGCCTCACCCCTCCCCCCTGGCTCACCTTCCTTGTCCTCCTCTTCGCCGACCATCCATAGCAGCCCATGGCCAAGGTCGTGCCCCGAAGCAGCAATGGAGACTTTCCCACCTTCTGAGAGCTGCTTCGCGGCGGAGCCACTTGCATGAGGATCCACCCAGCATGCGACGCACGTGTTCCTCCCGGGTCTGGTAGCTGTAGGGCTCCGGCACCTTCTTCTCCTCGGACGTCCGCAATCTGAGCAAGGCCCTAAAGGTGAGTCCCAATGTCTGCATGTCACACTTGTCCAGACGTGTTCCGGGCCGGCGTGTTTTCCTGCGGTAAACCGAGCGTGCGGGGTTCCAGTCCTTACTTTGAATCCCATTAGCAAGTTACAAATCATGCTTATGCCAGCCTCCAGCGGAATTCGCCTCCTGCCATGGCGGACACCATCGAACGATCCCGCAGTCTTTTCACACCCGTCTGAAACCAATTTCAGCCTTCACGCCAAATTCTCCCCCACTCCACTCGCCATGACGCCGCTTACGGGACCAGGCGATTCTTCCCCAAAGGAGGTGACATCCTTAGGGTGGGGTGTTCAATCACGAGGTCAGCTGCAGCTATGGCAGGTTAAAGGGGATGTTAAAATCCTCATAGAACCACTCAAAGAAGGGAGGGACCTATCCCCATTTCCAACATTCAACTCTCAACTGGTGACATTAATCTGACTGGTCGCTGATCAGATTTCAGTGTGCGGGGCCTTGCTGTGTACAAATGGCCACCAAGAATAACTACTTAACAGTCACTGTGAGGCAGATTTTCAATTGTTGGGAGAGTCGGGAATGGATACGGGTGCCATTTTCAATTTGAGTTCCTGGAAGGCGTCTCTGGATCCCGACACCTCCGAGACACGTTATAATTTTCAATTTGAGGATGGTGAGGGGAGGAAGTCTACTTGGCTCCAATTACTAGCCAGTTAAGCTCCTTGAGGAGCTTATTAAGGGGCCAGGGAGGGTGAGGATGGAATTTTCAATCCGGAAAGCGGGAGCTGTGAATGGTCCGGCGCTTGTAAATGATCAGTTGTCAAAAGCATTGCAGTTGGACAGTGTTTGATCCAGTTAATGATCCAAAGTGAAGGATTCCAAGTATGATTGAAACATAGCACTTCATCTACCTTCCTGGTGAACGTTCAGCACATTAATAGTGCTGGGTCTCTGATCAGCTGCCTGCACTATTCAGCAAGGCAATGGTGAGTCCTGTCAATGCAGCTGTTTGCCTTTCAGCATTGCAGTGTGTAGCTGCTTCCCACCTTCATGCCAATCTCAGTGCCTCCAATTGGGTGCCACCCTCACCCACACCCCTCCCTCAACCCACCCCCCCCCCGTCTCCCCCACTAGCCCAATTAGTTGACTTGCATTTGAAGATCACGTCGTGCCACTGAATCTGACTCCACATGAGGTCAGGACCCGGAAATTATCCGGACATCGGGCTCCCTCTTTGAAAATCGAGCCCTCTATGTCAAATTAACTCATTGTACCTGAAGCGCTTAGACACCTGGCTTGGTGGCACCTACCCCCAGGAGTCTGGGCCTTAGGCCTTTGATTTCCCTAGGGGTTGGGGGGGTCTAAATCTTGCGTTTTGCTTCCCTGAATTGATGTCATGGTGTGCTGCCCTACTGGTCCAGCTGGTGTCCATGCAGTCATAATTCTGTACAAGTTAAATAAAAATATCGCTGAGACATGCAGAGCTGTTATTACAGAGTGAAGTGAAAGGGTCAATTGTTTTACCTGTGTGTCCCTGTCCACCGCTGAAGAGTGGATATTGAGATGTCTTTTTTAGAAGCTGCACAGGAGTTTCCATGTAGCTCAGCTGCCAACACCCATTCTCCATTTGTTTTTATGCCAATGTCTACACTATTGGCAATGCACATGAGAAGACCCCAGACACCTGTGTGTAAATCTCTCTGCAAATCACTGGTGGGCACAATTTCTTTTTAAAGAGGCAACAGTGGAGTGACTTATTTTGAGAATTTCTAGGCCATTATTCTTAATTGTAATATACAAAAAAAACTCGTCTAAATACCTGAAATTCATAACTTCTGCAGGGGATTGGGAAAGAAAACTATGGAATGTCTGGGCTATAAGCAGACAATAAAAAAATTTGCGCTGCAGCGGACACGGGAGTTTTGTAGTACAGTCACGTTGGCAGCCAACATAACTATGTGGTTCTGAAGAAGAGTCACACTGGACTCGAAACATTAACTCTGTTTCTGTCTCCACAAATGCTGTCAGACCTGCTGAGCTTTTCCAGCTCTTTCTGCTTTTACAACGATGTGGTGGTGGCATTATCAGAACCAGGTATTTTTCAAAAGTTCATGTCTATCCAATCTTTCCTCATAACCCAGGCCCTTGACACCAAGAATCAGGTTGATGTCTCTTTTCTGTACTGCATTGGCATTTGGATGTTTTATTTGCTTCTTGGCAACCAGGATTGGATACAGTTTCAAGACATGGACTGACAGAGAAGTATAACTTTTGATGAATATTCCCTCTGACATATATTCTACAGTTTTGCCTCTGTATTGCAAGATCCTATTGCCTACTGCATTGGTTGAACATATTTTAGCCTTAAGTCCACTGAAGCTCCTCGGTCCCTTTTAGCTTCAAACATATCGATTTCAACATTATTCATGGAATACGTGGGCTACATTTTATGTGCATTGTGTTCCCTGACTACCCCCCCCCTACACCCCTACCCCGCACCTAAAAAGTCACTCGGGAGCCTGCCACGATAAAGCTGGCTGCCTCACGGCCTTTTTTACGCTTGGCAGGGCATTAACTGGCTCAGGATGAGACTTCTGCCCCCATCTTGGGGAGGAAGTCCTGCCTTGGCGAGCTGCCAGCCAATCCAATTGACCAGCAGCTCTGTATTCCTGGCAACTCCAGGTTCGGGTGGTGGTCTCGGGAGGGGAGGGTTAACAGGGCATGACCTTGAGGGGAGGGTGCCTCCAATGGGCACAGGGGATCCCCCGTAGGAGGTTTCCCCCATTGCCTGACACCATCCCGTCAAGTAAAAGGTGCTGCACTGCCTTCTTGGCCTGGGCCTCCCCCTGCTATGGGTAGAATGGCGGCAGAGGTAGGTTGAGGTGCTTAGATGGCCATTAGTTGGACACTCAGGGCCTCAATACACCCAGGGGTGGGTGCCTGACACCTCCACTAACGCTGCATCCCCCTCCCAAAAATGGGAGACAGGTCATATGAACACACAAACAAGGAGCGGGATTTGGCCACTCGGCCCCTCAAGCCTGTTCCACCATTCAATAAGATCATGGTTGATATGATTGTAATCTCCTGCCTACCCCTGATAACTTTTCACCCCCATGTTCATTAAGAATCTATCTAGCTCTGCCTTAAAAATATTCAGACTCTGCTTCCATTGCCTTTTGAGGAAGACAGTTCCAAAGACTCACGACGCTCTGAGAGAAAAAAATTCTCATCTCTGTCTTAAATGAGTGACCCCTTCTTTTTAAACCGTGATCCCCTGGTTCTAGATTCTCCCACAAGAGGAACAGCCTCTCCGCATCTACCCTGTCAAAGCCCCTCAGGACCTTAAAGGTTTCAATCAAGTCACCTCTTGCTCTTCCAAAATCCAGTGGATACAAGCCTTATCTGTTCATCTTTTCCTCATAAGACAACCCACCCATTCCTGGTATTAGCCCAGTAAACCTTCACTGAACTGCTTCTAACCCATTTACGTCTTTCCTTAGTACTGTACACAATACTCCAGGGAGCAGAATTTTCAGTTTGGTGGGCGGGCGTAGTCAGCAGGCCTGGAATCAGCCGGGAAACAGGCTGCCGCCTGTGATCGGCCCCCGACCACGACCCACCCAGCATGAAGCGGGGCTCCCCAGTGGTCGGGAAGGACCAGGCAGGGGCAGGGACTGGGCAGCTGCTGGGTCCAATGGTGACCCGGCGGGTTTAAAAATGACACAGGCAGCCCCTTGAAGGACATTTCTTCCTACGTCTTCAATATTTAAGTTATGGAGTGCAGCTGGAGATGCCAGGCAGGAGAGCAGGTCGGGTGGGCACTCAGCCTCTCCCGCTTTTCGGATGGGTCCTTCTGGAGGAGGCGGCTGCCAGGACGGACACCCTTGTCCCCAGAGGTGGGAGGAGGAGGCCACCGCACCTCACAAAGAGGGCATGAGAGGAGGTTGCAGCGCAGGTCAGCAGCCATGACGTGGTGCGGTGCACATGGGTGCAGTGCCAGAAGAAGTTCAATGTCCTGCTGCGCTCAGCAAGGGTGATTACCGTGTTGGGATCGATCATTGTGCAGAAGTGTTAAGGTGCGGCTGTCCCCTCATGGACCTCAAGGGCGCTAGAGTCTGAGTGCCAACTGTCAACGATGCCGGAGCTGGCCAAGGGGGTGAGCCTTGGCTGCTTAGGCCTAGTGCCTTGCGGCTTGAGGGCTGCAAGTCGTATGTGCCCTGTGAGGTGTTCCTCAGTTGGGGTTGGCTAGGCTGCAATGGCGACGCAGGTGGAGAGTGGACTAATCAATGCTCCTCTGTCCTTTCAGGAGAAGGCGAGCCAAAACCAATCAGAGAGGCCACGTACAGGCGGAGACCCACCCAACCTGCTGCTGCTGACCAGGTTTGAGCAGGATGCCCTAGAGCTAGATGTCCGGCATGCTCCATGTGCAACCGAGCATGGAGAGGCGAGGGTGCCAGGCGAAGGTAAGGGCACTTACACAGAGGTTAGAGTTTCAGATTGTGCAACCATTCTAATGTAGTCTCTTCATTGTTGGGAGCCTAAAACCTGGAGTCCCCATTGATCATTGAAAGACGAGGGCACCGTGATGCAGATCTCCATGGTCTCACCAGGGTGCCTGGCATGCACAGTGACAGTGTGATGACTTTAACTAATGACTTGTCCTTGTTCTCCCTTAGATTCGCCAGCACGCACTCGCTCTCCGGACCCCGAAGGGCCACCCCTGACGCTGGAGAACCAGCGGGTTTCATTTGTCCCGGTCTCAGAACCAGGCACCAGCGCAGATAACAGCACTCTGGTGGGCATTAGAATGTCGGTGCACATTGGTGAGAGCACTTCATACTCATTGAGGTGCAGGCAGAGGCAGAGAGTGCCCAGGGTGCCAGCAGTTGGAGGACTGCTGAGGACCAGGGCAATGCTGAGTCGAAGACAGATGATGGGCCTCTGAGTTGTCCATTAGGTGGCAGAGGCTGGATGTCCAGCTGGATGTGCAGGAGGATCTGGCGGAGATCCATGAGGTTACGTGTGCCAATGTGTCCGTTATGCAGGAGTCCATGTGGACCGTGAGCACTGTGGTGACCCACACGGCCTAGCACACTGCCTCCTCCATTGTGATAGTGGCGACCCTCATGGAGAGGCGGGTCCAGGAACAGAATCAAGGGACCTGCAAGCTCTCACACAGGCAATGACCTCCAGTGGCCATTGTGGAAGATGGATGAGGCACCGAGTATCCCAGCTAGGTGCCTGTCCGTCAAAGGTGAGCAGGGAGGTGCAGAGTCATGTCATGTTGGCGCATGAGCTTCTTGTCATCTCTGCGGGTTCCTCTCAGGGCACTCTGGATGATGGCAGCATCTCCTCCACCCCTCTTCCAGTGGCTGTGGCATCCGATGAGGCTGCAATGACTAGGGACGTGGCACTAGCCGCTCCTTCCCAGGTGGGACCCGCCCATTTAAAATGGCGGCGGGGCCCGTTTCGGCGGTGGCGATCGGCTGCCCGCCGGCCACCGAACTGGTCGGGCCCACCTGCCCATCAAGGGCAAAATTCTGCCCAGTGTGTTCAAAGAACTCCAATAAGTTGGTTAAACATGATTTCCCTTTCACAAACCATGTTGATTCTGCCAAATTGCCTAAACGTTTCTAAGTGCCCCGCTATAATATCTTTACTAATAGCTTCTAACATTTTCCCTATAACAGATATTAAGATAACTGGCCTGTAGTTTCCTGCTTTCTGTCTAACCTCCCATTTTGAATAAAGAAGTTACATTTGCTATTTTCCAATTTAATGGAAACTTCCCCAAATCCAGAAAATTTTGGAAAATTAAAAGCAACGCATCAACTATTTCACTAGCCACTTCTTTCAAGACCCCAGGATGAAGTCCATCAGGACCCAGGGATTTGTCAGCCCACAGCTTCAACAATTTGCTCAATACCACTTCTCTGGTCATTGTAATTTTCCTGAGTTCCTCCCTCCCTTCCATTTCCTGATTTACAGCTATTTCTGGAATATGACTTGTATCGTATCATCTAGAGTGAAGACGTGGATGGGAGGGAATGCGGGACATTTTACGAGCACCTCCCGCCTTAAAACACACTGGTAGTGGGGCTGTAAAATCCACCCCCATGTCTCAACTTTCCTTCCTTTGCACAGTACTTCATATTTGTCTGCATTAAATTTCATCATCCATTTTTCTGCAGCCGTATAGATCTTGTACAATAAACTCCTGTATTTTCTAAGCTACCTTTTCTGATTCCACTGATCCTCCTAGTTTAGGACAATTTGGCCAAATTTCAGTTGAATCATTTAAGTAAATGAGAAGCAGCCCTGAGGCACCGAGCTTTGACAGAACTCGACGGACGAGTGAGTGCTGACTATTTGCTATCTTTCAGTCAACATCTTAGTCATTCTCATAGGTTTGGGTTTAATTAATATATATTTTTGTGAGGAATTTTAATGAAAGCTATTTGAACATTAAGATCCAAGATATCACGGCACTTACCAGAGTCTACTTGGATTTCCGCTATCTCAAAATCGTTGAATCGTTTGATCATGAGGAAACTTCCAAATCCATTTAACTGGATTAAGTGCAGTGGTACACAGGTAAATCTCAAAATTTCTCTGGATAACAAATTCCCTTGTTTTATTAATTTCACCAATGGGTCTGTCATTGCCTATGCATGTTTTGTTACCTTTTTTTTAATATGCACATCATATTAGCCTGTTTCCAAATGGTAGCACATTGGCAGCATCACAAGTCTTCTCCTTATTTCTCATTGACCTATGCAATAAATACTATCTTTCCACAGGGATTTATCTGTTTTGACCGCCTTTAGCCAAGCCTAGAGCTATTATCTCATTCATAACAAAACTATTGATTTTGCTTGAGATATGTGAATGCTTGGTATTGTACTCTTAAACGTATTCAATTTGATTTTTACTTAAATATTGCTAAACGACCTCTGTCATGTTATGTTTGCTTAAGCTATTCACTTCATTCAATAAATTTAGTTATTTTAAATATTACAAATTGTGAATTCCTCCAAGTATTCGCAAGGCAAGGCAAGAGCATGTTGCACACCTTCTCTTGTGAGCATTTGGAGGAGGTAGTCATTCAGAATATTTACGAATTTGTCCTCATCCTTGGCTTTGGGCTTATTCACACCCTTTGTGTTTTTTATGCCTCTGTGACTGCCTTCTTGCTGTTGTGGTACAGAAATATTATTTTGCTGATCTGCTTGGCCTCAGTTGCTATGTTTTTCCCCAGGTCTCACTCTCCTGATCACCACTTAATGTGTTTCTGCATTTTCTTTTGTTAGTCCCAGTGAGCCACTTCTCTTTTCTACCTAGATTGTACAGGCCAGTTTTCCTCTTTATATCACTTTTTAATTTGTTTGCTAATCCATTTAGGAGGCACATTTGTTTAGGATGCATTTTGTTAGTTTTGGAGATGTATCTATTCTCAACTTTATACATTATTAAGCTACTCCGCTCACCATTTACAGAATTTTGTTACACAGCATTTCCCAGTTTATTTAATTTCTCTTATTTCATCAAATATAGCCCTTTACCTGACCCCCTGGCCTTACGTATTTCGAACTCTTAAAGCATGTTAAATTTTACCATTCTATGATCACTGTTTCACAGGGACATGACAATTTCCATATTATGAGTTTTTAACGAATATTAGTACAGGATGAGCACAGTGTCTCATAGTTTCCTTGATGCACTGGGTGAGTAAGAAAGTATGCACAACATTCACTAACTCCAAACCACTGAGTTTATGTTAGCTTGATTCAAATCTTCCATTAAAATAACTTTCCTGTTCTACCATCCTATATTTTATACACCACATCGCTTTTCTATGTAGCCCTGGTGGTCTGCAGCATACCCCTACTACTCTATTAGCCGTGGTCATTTTTGCATCTTCAGCTGTCCCTTCCAGACTAGTTTGGCTGATTATGGTTCTGCCAAGGGCCACAGTCCTAACCAGTATACTGTTCTCTACCAAACAGAAAAATTTGCATTTAAATAGCATTTCTCAATAACAGTTCACAGTGTTTCATATACAATGGATTTAAAAAGCAGATGTATATGTAGGAAAACATAGCAATACTCAGGCACAGAGCAATGATCCATACTTGAGATTTCAATGCACAGTGGTCAGTTGCCAATTGTGGCCTTGCCTCAAAGGAAAAGAGAGAAAACACAAAACCATATGATCGCATAATACTCATGCTTGTTGTGCAGATGTGACAATAGCCTTGCATACTAATGACATTCCACTGTTATTCTTTAGCAACCTCAAATTATGGAACACTGAATCCTAGCTGAAGCTACATCCCATTAAGCAGGCCACAAATAGAACTTCAGAGGCAAAGAAAACAGCAGAGACATCAAGGGCCACAGCAGGGTTGGGGATCCTGTTGCAGAGTTACATCCTTTGCAAATTTACCATAATCGTGCAAATCTGGAACAGAATGTGACAAGATTTGTATTTAAATTACCACTTCCTGAATTTTTTAAATGGTGTGGCAGAGAATTCATCTGAAGCATCTTGGTTTGGTTCCAGAAAGTCCACACTTTTCCAGTTTTACTACCTGAGGTTCACACCCAATGTGTCATGGATCTGCGCCATCTGATGTACCCTTTTAACTGTTTTGCAATAGTAGCTGTTGAGGGCTGACACATTCGGCATGTTCTTCCTGTTCTCTCTCTTCGTTTTACCTCAGCAATAACAACTGAAGGAATCAGAAACTGAACTGATGGATTAGTGGGTGTGTAACAAATTTGTGGGGAAAAAATCCAGGGGGAGAAATAAGGAGATTAAATTTTTAACGCAGCAAGTTGCTATGATCTGCAGCGCATTGCCTGAAAAAGTGATGGAAGCGAATTTGATAATAATTGTCAAAGAAAGAATTGGATGTAGACTTGAAAGACAGAAATTTGCAGGGCTATGGAGAAAGAGTGGGATAAATTGGGTAGATCTTTCCAAGAGCTGGTACAGACACAATGGGCTGAATGGCCTCCCCCTGTGCTGTACAATTCTATGATTCCAAGGACAGCATTTAAAACTCGAACATTAATCTGCTAAAGATGTCAGGGCCTGGGGAAGGTCGTACATGTTTCAGCATAAAACATGAGATTTACAACTAATTCTGGGATTTGTTGCTGACATTTTCTTAAGCGATTTCAAGGGAATCAAAAAGATTTTGCTTTATGAAAATCGTCACTTGGTGCACAGCTCAGATAGGTTAGGTTGAACAATATGGCCCCGGATTTTGGCCTGGAGGTGAGTTGTGTGTGGGGGTGGGGTTTGGAGGGTGGGGGTTGTGGGTGCTGTTGTGAGGCTGCATAATTTAACTGAGTTTTTCAAGTGAGGTTCCCACCCATAGGCTTTCAAGCAAGAAGCTTACTCCATAGAGTCAAACCCAAGAGAGCAAGTATGTATATTCAAGGGATGAGAGGGATAAAGGTGTGCATGCCCTGATTGTTGCTGCTCCTCCTGTCCCACAAGCTGTGCTGTAAAGGCATTTACCTCATGAATTCAGCTCTTCTCACCTTCTTTAAGCTGCCAAGGGAAAACTCATCACCTGCGCTTAAAATGGAATGACTGTTAAAATGAAGGCACACAACCTCATTGGAATTTGTAAATTACCAAACCGTTTCCTGTCAGCAGGTTGATTAACCATTTCTTCACCCATAACTATCAAAACCAGAGGCAGATTCAGGGTTCAGGCCCTGTTCTAGATTTTTTTCTATGTTGACCTCCGACACCGCCGCCAACCCATCTGTTTTTGGCGAGTTAAGATTTAGCCCTATATTTTGAACATAACGGGATGAAAACAAGTGCAGGTGAGATGTAGCTTGTGGTTCCAACTGGTAAATTAACACAAAGGGAATCTTCACGATTATGTTGAATTCTTTCTGGGTCGTCATGTTAGAGAGCAAATGAACTATCACAGAATATGTGTGATTTGAGCTCAGCGGATACTAGGAATGCCCAAATTGACATTTTGACATGTATGCCTCTCCAATCCAAAGAAATCACAGAATATGAAGTAACAAGAAGCATGTTTATAAATATTTATAATTAAATGTGTGATTTACAAGGTCTGCAAAAAAACTGCCCCTGAAAGTTGCAATTACACTCGACAGAATATCCAAGGTATGCGCAAGAGTAATGAAGCAGCATAATTCAATCAGTCAATCAGCCATTTGCTGGGTGTCACCTTTTCACGTCTTGCTTAGGCTGCATTTACACATCTTAATAGCTATGAAATTAGAAAGTTCTTGCAGATTTCCCGTGCCACTGCAGAGGGTTTGGTTTATGATTATGATGCTTTGCTGGTGACATGGCCTTTTCCTTTAATATCATAGCTCAGGTATACCCTGTGGGACAAAGACCAAAATAGGCAGTGGTGTCAATCAGAGGTTAATTAGTATTGCTATTGGAAATTTCTGCCTTAGCTCTGGAAATAATAGTTATCTCTCTCTGTCATTCTGTCTCACTCACACACACACATACGCTCTTTTTTTAAATCTATTTTTTTTTCTCTCCAATAAAGCTTTTGAAATGTTTCCCCTAATTTTTCAAAAATCTGTTAAGAGATACTGAGTAAAAACTGCATGAAGCTTCATTGATTAAATTGACTGAAGTGTACTGATATACCCTGAGAAATTATGTAGAATTTACTTGCTGAGATTACACAAATGCAATGCACAGTCACAGCTCGGAAAAAAAGATCAAAATATCCTAGGTGAGGATTTGGGGACAGGCTGAAGCCTT
This sequence comes from Cetorhinus maximus, assembly GCF_964194155.1. Classification (NCBI taxonomy): domain Eukaryota; kingdom Metazoa; phylum Chordata; class Chondrichthyes; order Lamniformes; family Cetorhinidae; genus Cetorhinus; species Cetorhinus maximus. The sequence continues at coordinate 207,784,635 of NC_135880.1, read as the reverse complement.
CAATCAAAAACCTAAGAAAAGCACTAAAAGACATTTGATTGATAAATGTATTATTGTGAATATGCAATTTTATTTTTAAACTTATATTTAAACTCTTAGTAAGAAACTTCAGTGGCTGAAAGAAATGGTGACACAATTTTTCCAGAAGGTATTCTGAGGTACTTTGCAAGTCAAATGATCAATTTGTACGGAGGTATGGTGATGAGTTGGTATAGGGAAAACCGATTATAAAAATGGACATAGCAATTTATAATGAGAAAGAAGTTAGCATTAAGTGTGTCAAATGCATGGCAACAGGAAATTAAGTTGTGCAGACTGGAAAGGCATGCAGATGTAAGATTTTTATTCAGGGAGAATTCTGAACCAGTTGTCAAACAACACATTTTCATCTGTCTGACAGAAAGATGATTTTAAAAAGGCACTAAATTCTATGCAATGGAAAAGTAACCCATTTTTTCTAACTCTCTAGCCTCTGTTGAGTTATTTAGGCAGCTTTTAGGAACTTACAGACAAAATAGTTCTTAATTCCTTTTTCAAAAACCAGCAGGTCTTCTACCATATTCTACCATATAATATTTGCACTGGCTTTTCATTTAAGGCGTTTGACTTCTTGATCAGCACTGACAGCTTTCTTGGGAACCCCAGAAGATTTTCAATGATTTTCTTCCCCGTCTCAGCTGCACGATGGTTGCGATGCACATGTTTGTACAGAATTGTTCATATGTTTTCATAAAAGCAAAATACTGCGAATGCTGGAAATCTAGAACAAAAACTAGTCCGGACTTGAAACATCAACTGTATCCCTCTCCGCAGATGCTGTCAGACCTGCTGAGTTTTTCCAGGTATTTTTGTTTTTGTTCATATGTTTTCATGCAGTTCCAGCTGGTTGACATGGTCACCAAGTGGTTGTCGCACTTGGTGAAGTGGCAAACAATCCTGAAAGCAACCTCAATGGTTTGACTCAAAGTCACTGCCATTTCCTTAGTTGCTTTTGCCTTCCTTTGTTTTGCCATTTTATGCTTCTGCATGTGTGCTCTGGACTCACTGTGTGATTTTCATCTCCATTATATCTTGCTTGCACCAATTTATTGGGAATAACAGGACAGGAGGTTTGGCTGTGCATGCCTTTCTGGTTGTAAAGAGGTAGTGCCAGGTAACTCTTATCTTAAAAAAGAGTTATATTCTAGGTTGAGTGCCTCAAATACAGCTGGTGAAAACAGGCGGTGCCCAAAAACCTTTTGTAGTAGAGAACTTTACTGTTCGAGCCATTGCGAACTGGTTTTTGTCTGCTTGAAATATGCTTGCCCGGGTGAATGTCCACAAAAAGAACGATAAATCAAATTGTGTAAAGCAATTTGGGTAACCGGACATTTTTGAAATGGTGCACTAGTCAGGTTGAGCCTCACTCTACATCAGTTCTAACTTAAAGCACGAGGAGTGTTTCATTGCTTACCTCCCTCCCTCTGATTCTGTTTGGCAAAATGTAAACAGTCAGACACAAACAGCTAGATTGATATTGCATGAGAATTGTAGATAAACCTGATATATTGAACTGTGTGACTGAACCTACCGCCTGGTAACAAAACAGCTCACTTTGAATGACACGCCAGGTTGGATGTCCAAAATCTGGGAAAATCCAAAATCCAGCACAGTCTCAGTCCCAGAGGTGCCAAATTTGGGGTACTGTATCTATATAACCTTAGAATTAAGGCTGGATTTCAACATGATTTTGATATGTAGTTATTAAGTTCATGTGAGTGTTTAATGCCTGCTCCCGAATGCTGCTATTTACCTTTAACTGCACACATCCCTTTAAATTCAAACCGCATCACCATGAGCCTAGCTGCTACCACAGCAGCTGCACGAAAAGCATATGGGAATGATTCAAATACGCTGGCCTCACCAAAATGGTCAATTAGCTCAGTGTAAGGTGGGCCAGCTTAATCCGGACTGCCAGCTATTCCCAGTACAGATTCTGCCAATCTTGCAAAAAAAGGTCTTCCGCTCTTCCCTTTTCTCAATTCAGCTTCACTTTTATCTTCTTTTGACCCAATTTGAAACAGCTATGGGAGCCATAGCTTCGTCCCCACCTGATTTCAACACCAAACATTAAGAAAGTGCTTCTCATTCTTTCCTTCTCCGCCGATGCTGCCAGACCTGCTGAGTTTTTCCAGGTAATTTTGTTTTTGATTAAGAAGGTGCTGCTGTTTTTTTTTAAAAAACAGGTTCTATCAGCTATGAAGTTACCTACCGTGGGCTAAACAGATCAGTTTGATCATGGGGCACTACTTTTAAGAAGTAAGCATTTGTGTTCCAATGAAAACCAAAAATTGGATTGTGTTTGAATATGCTTCATGATATCCTGTATGGAGCTGTGCAATGCTGAGAAAAGAGAGGACAAGAGGATGGAAAATGGACAAGAGAAGGTGGAATAAATATGGTTTACTAATATAAAAGGCATCAACCTTATACAACAATGATTGACCTGCACATTCTTCAGAATTGCAATAAGAAAGCCAAAGGAATGTGTTGACAACTTTTTAAAAAAGTGACGAGGACGCGGAACCTGAGTTGAAAAAAAAACATTGTCTAAAAATAACTTCTTAAAGAATATATACAGTCATTCTGTAAAACCAGTTTGCCACAAATAATCCCTGTCTTTGTGGTGAATTGAAAATGTCATGCCATGAAGAGGTACCTTAACATGCATTTTGGTGTCAGTGAGAATGACTCATGAGTGTTCAAGAGTTTTGAGGTTTCTTTCTTTTAAGGGCTCATTTGGAAACTGAGCTTGGGGAAGCACCATAAGCTTTTGGTCCCTGTAAGTCTTCCAAATATAGCCTCCTAAAGTAAATAGAAGCAAATAAATAGAAAGCTAAATAGTTACATTTACCATTGACTAAATCTGCATAGTATCAGGAGCTCACTATATTTTGTTCAAGTTCTACAATTTGAAACAGCTCCAAGTCATGCCCTAATCATACTGATCTGTTTAGCCCACAGTAGGTAACTTCATAGCTGATAGAACCTGTTTTTTAAATTGCATGTAATTGGGATAGTGGCAATCCTTGTATTTAACTGCAACTCAGGGCAGGATTTTTGGGTCAGTAGGCAGCTGCGATTGGTGGGCCTGGGAACAGACCGCTACCTGCGATCGGCCCCTGACCGTGATCTCACGCTGTCTGGCGTGAAGCTCGCGCTGAAACGCTCATCACTGCCAGGGTGGGGATGGGAGGAGGGCAAGCGCTGAAGTGAGCGTGGGTGCAGGTGAGTGCAGAATGAAAGCTCCCTGAAGGCAGAGAGCTGCCTCAGGGAGCTGGAGAATTTAAAAGCAATATAAACAGATTTTAAAATCCGGGAAAAAATGCACACGCATCAGAATGAGTCACCTAAGCATAGGGGTGCTGGAATTTGTGTCCGAACATTTTTATCTTTTTTTAAATTAATCTCTAAAACCTCATCCCACCCTTGGATGGGGTCTCCTGAAACATCCAAAGGCCGCCTGGCCAATTCGCCCTCCCGCCAACTGTAACATTGGACGGGCAGTGAAAAATCCCTGTTAATTACGCTGTTAATGGGCTTAATAGCCCTCTTAATTGTCAGACGGCACGCTGCAGCTGACCTGAATATCGCGCGAGTGCGCGATGACGTTGGGACGCTCACCCGACATCATCGCGCGCTATTTTACGCACGAATGTGTCAGGCAAGCACCCGCACGCTGAGCAAAAAAATTCTGGCCTTAGGTTTCCATAGGCTTAGAGTAAGAAAAAGTTAAATCTCCTGCAGATGCACTTGCATGCAGTCTTGCCCTCTGTTGAGCTGGCACATGTGTTACCCTTGTCCTAAGCCCTGGCTGGAGGCCACTCACCAGGTATCTCACCATGTGCAAATCCAGCCTCTATGCTACCCCCAAAAGTATATGCAGTGTCAGTATCTGAGCTGGTCAATGCAACTGTGAGAGCAAATGACCATGTTTATGAAGTATTTTTTTTTATTTATCACTGTTTACCCTTAATGCTTCATGCAAGTTTTTAAATTCTGAAATTGGTGTCAAAAATTTGCCAGATTTGCAGATCTAAAATCGATGAGCAAGTTACTATCACATACAGGCTCTAAGATTCTTCAAGACAACCTTGTCAAAGTTCTAACATTCGCTGGGCACGCAGGACAGAGCCAGAACCACAAAAGTTAGCGGCACTACAGGGATTGCAGAATGGGATTGGAAAGAAGGAAAATGTCTGACAATGACAAGACTTTGCATTAACACAGAGAAACATCCCAAAGCGCGTCAACTGTTAGGTTGGACGGGCAGCGTAAATTGGAATTTAATTAGCTTGTTAATGGCCTCAATAGGCCTTTTAATTGTCGGCGGGCGCGCAACCGACTCCCGGGAACGAAATATCGCGAGACTGCGCGATGATGTCGGGGCTCTCGCTCGAAGTCATCACGTGTCATTTTACACTCAGGCATGTCGTGCGCGCACCCGCACGCCAAGCATAATATTCTACACGATATCTAGGTCTCTGTAAGAACACCAGTCTCCAAGTTTACTGGGAGACTTCTAGGGAGCAATGTTTACAAAACTAAGAATGATTCTTCTTCCGAGGATGAGGTCATACTGTAATGTTAACAGTTGCTAAACACCTGGGGCAGAATTTTCCCAGTTAAGGCCCGTGACTCATCAATCGATGCCGATTTTTTGGGCGCCCGTGCAATCTTTGGGTCAGCGCACGGGCGCAACGGGCAGGTGGGTAGGATACATTTGTATAAACTTCATCCACGGGCGGGGTAAGAGGGCTCAGTGGGGTCTCGAGTGTGCACAGTTAAGTATTTATTTTTGAAAGTTTTTGAAACCTGCCTGTGTGATCTGCAGTATTTCAAAATGCATACCAGCTGCTTTTTCTGGACTCTTAGCCTTCAGGTCAGCACTCTGCAGTGAGGAATCTTTTCTTGGCCTGCAGGTTTCAGGAACCTTCCCTTAGCCTGGGAATGGGAGCTGAACTGTCCACTGGAGGCAGCTTCTCTGAGGAGGAAGGGAGGGCTAGAAGGGAGAGGAGGCCAGGAGTCCACACTCAGCTTCCAGGGGAGCCCCTTTGGGAGGCCGGGCGCAGCCACAAGGGGCGCAGGGCCAAGAGGTTGTCCAAGACAGAAGGGGCCGCAGAAAATGCCACTATCCTGCTGCCAGGGTATACAGGAGGTGAAGCAGCTACCTCAATATGTCTGAGGCGCAGCGCCGAAGGAGGCTCCATCTCTCAAGGGAGGCAGTCAACTATATCTGTCAGATGATAGGACCTGAGATCTCCGCTAACTGTGTGGGTGGACACCCCATGCCAGTGGCTCTGAAGGTCACAGCTGCCCTCAACTTCTATGCCTCTGGCTCCTTCCACGGGTCGGTGGGTGATCTTTGTGGTGTCTCCCAATCAGCTGTCCACACTTGTGTCAAGCAGGTTACAGATGTTCTGTTCAGATGTGCTTGAACCTTTATCCACTTCCGTCGGGACCAGGCAAGCCACACACAGTGAGCCAGAACTTTGCGGCCATTGCTGGCTTCCCTCGTGTCCAGGGTGCTATAGACTGTACACATGTGGCCATCAAGGCGCCAGCAGGTGAGCACGGTGCCTTCGTCAACAGGAAGGGCTTCCACTCCATGAACGTGCAGATAGTGTGTGATCACAGGATGCTGATTATACAAGTCTGTGCAAAGTACCCAGGCAGCTCCCACGGCGCCTACACCCTCAGACACGCCCAGGTGCCAGGGCTCTTCAGTGCTCCAGCCCGGCTGGATGGATGGCTGCTGGGTGACGAGGGCTATCACCTCAGAACGTGGCTCATGACGCCTCTCCGCCATCCAATATCAGAAGCTGAGCAGCGCTACAATAGGAGCCACAGCACCACAAGGGCTGTGATGGAGAGAACCATCGGTCTTCTCAAGATGTGCCTCTGATGCCTGGACCGCTCAGGGGGCGCACTCCAATACCCCCCAGATCGTGTGTCGCTGATAGTGATTGCATGCTGCGCTCTCCACAATCTTGCGCTGGAAAGGGGGGACGCAGTGGATGATGAAGATGTCGACACAGTGGCTGCAGCTGCACATGATGAGTCCAGCAGTGAGTCCGAGGATGAGGGGGTAGATGCTAATCCGGGACTACTCCAGGGAGGCAGGGACACCCGGGAGGCTTTAATCCAATGAACCTTCAGCTAACTCACCACAGATGGATCTCCAGAACAAGCCTAGGCTGTAGGCTCGATACTCAATACCTAAGTGCAAAATCTGCCAGGTTAGGAACAGTCACTAAGGGCCTTGTTGATAAAGCTGAATGTCCAACCAAGTACCCATTACAGTTTTGGGAACCATACACATGCAGAAGGAAAGAGGCACCCTCAGCCATGGTGACATATCTGAATTTATTCTGTCAAGCAAACCTACCTATTCCAAAAAAAAGACAATAGTGTTACAAATCAAAACAAATCATAAGGACCTCATCTCGGGCCAACACAGAAGCACCAGTGAGAAACCCGTGGTGTGCCTAAGGTGCCTTATGTTTTTGTTTCCGGGTGCTATGTCTTGGTGCTGCCCCATCGCTGGCAGTGGCATCTGAGCCAGCCTGCTGACTCTGCTGTCATGTTGGCCTCAATGACCTTAGCAGCCATCCTCTGGCCTGTGGAGCCTGTGCTGGCCCCACCTGGGAGGGAGCTGCCAGTTCCATAGCTGGCATCTCCCCAGTTGGCACAGCCTCACCGGATGCTACGGTCACTGGGAAAGGGGCTGAGGAGCTGCTGCCCTCATCCGGAGCGCCCTGAGAGGTGCCCGCAGAGACGCCAGGCAGCTCCTGCACCGACGTGAGGTCGCTTCGGACCTTCCTGCTCACCATGAATGGATGGGCATCGAGCTGGGAAACGTGGTGCCCAGACCATCTCCCACACTGGCACCGACCAGCTGAGGTCAATGCCAATGTGAGGGCTTGCTGGACCGAGCACATCCCCATGAAGCCCTGATTGGTCTCCCGGAGTAGCCTCTCCACAAGAGTCGCAACTCTCTCCATGGAGGACTTACGGCGCTTGGACATGAGGCTCATTGCACCGGCGAACATCCGTGTAGACTCCTCCACCACAGACACCATGCCAAGCATAGCCTCATGTATCTCCCCCAGATGCTCCCGCACACCCGGCCGCATTTCCTGCAGCTGCTGTGTCACGGACGACAACAGAGGCACATCATCAGGCACCAGCTAAGCATGTGCCTGGTGTCCTGCAGTCCTCCCTTCTGGCACCATGGGCACTCTCTGTCTCTGCCAACTCCTCCAGCGACTATGAAGTGCCCTCAGAGGGGGCCTCTGCTGCTCCTTCTCCTGGCCCTGCTCTGATGATGCTGAAAGGAAGAGCAAGGGCAGTGGATCCGTTAACGTGGAGACAATGTCAATGTGCATTCCTGTTCCCTGGGTCATTATGCGCTCATCCTTCCATAAGCAATGGTCAAGACAAGTTGCAAAATTAAATCAATTAACATTCAGCACTGCTATGGCTGTTAGGAGATCAATGCTGACCTCACTGTTGGGCATAAATAGCTGGCCGTGGCACCCCAGCCTCACCAACACCAGGTCAGAGGTAGGCACATGGTGCCTCTGCAGATTCAGGACCTCCTGCTCGAACTGGCTAAGAATGATGATCTGCTCCTGGACGCCGCCAGTCCTTGCATACTATGGCACGTTATGTGCATTCTTCTCCTGAAAATGAGAGACAAGTATTGAATAGTGAAAATTGCACATGGACTCTCTTCGCGCACAGCCCACCCCAAACAGAGTGGGACACATCAGGGCTCCAGAGCCTCCTCACCCCGCTGCTGCCGAACACTCACACAAAGATGCTAGGCCTGCTCCACACTCCCCCACCCCCACCTTTGGACACATGCTGCATATATCACATTAGGCACCACATGGTATATCCTTCCATAGCCAGGAGGCGCAAGCACGTGGAGCACAGAGCACAGCAGATGGTTCATTGCCATTCCCCCTTGAAGCTCCCCCTCCCAACATGTCCTCACCCTGACCTGGACATGTCCTGGAGTTCAAACACAGCGCCTAGGTGCAGCTCCTCCAGGTTGCCCCCACACCAGTCATGTGGGACTCAGTGTACCACATGCTGTGGGGGGAAAACACATCTCCTCATCACCCTCTCAGGCTGACCTCAGCATGGGCAGTATCTGCTGGCCCACCCAGCAAAGGACAAATACCATCAATGATTCAATGCAGTCACTACACTCAGACTTGGTGTGGCGGGGGGCAGGGGGGAAAGCCTACCTGCTGGGTTACCTGACCTAATGCCAACATGGTACTCACCCTGTCAGAGCACAACATGTCATTGAAGCGCTTGCGACACTGGATCCAGGGGCACTGCACCACATCGCGGGAGCTCATCACCTCCGCCACCTCTTCCCAGGCACTTTTCGTCATGTGGGGGGGGCCTCTTCCTCCCATCCTGGGGAACCAGTACCTCCCGCAGTGCTGCCACCTCCTCGAGGAGGGCAGCAAGGCAGTCATCTGAGAAACAAGGGGCACAATGGACCCCCGGCCCTACTCTCCGGCCTGCCCTGTCCCGCTGCCCTACTTTCCAGCCTAGCCAGCTCTGCTGGCCTACTCTCCAGACTAGCCTGCTCACCAGAAGCCCTCTGGTGAGCCCTTCCACTTGCCATTGTGAGCAGCCTTGCGAAGGCTGCCAGCACTTCTGATAAACAGGCCACCAGGTCGCCATTGCACCCGGCGGACAACGTACTCCCACCGCCGCCCACCCACTCCCGCTATCCTCAGGAGCCAATTAAGACCCACCCAGCATAATGCGTGGCTCCCGAGGAGAGCAGGAGTGGGCGGCGGCGCAAGTGCATTGTCCGCCGGGTCCAATGGCGACCCGGCGGCCTGTTTAAATGGCAGTGCGGACCCAATCGCGGGCAGCGATCAGCCCGTGCCCGGTCCCACTCCACCCCCCCCCCCCCCACCTCCGGCCAACCAGAAAATTCAGCCCGTGGGCTTATCATTTACCCCATTGAGTGCAGTAGGCTGCATATCTATAGTGTAAAAGCACATTGAATGTCTCTTGTCCATAACTGGAATCGTAGAATGTTAGATTGATGCAGAAAAGAAGGAGACCATTTGGTCCATCATATCAATGCTGGCTCTTTGATAGCAGTATCCAATTAATCCTGCTCCAGTGTTCTTTCTCTATAGTTCTAACAATTGCTTTCCCTTCAAATATTTATCCAATTTTCTTTTGAATGTTACTATTATATCTGCTTAAGTTTGCCTTCCAGGCAGTGCATTCCTGATCACAGCAACTTACTTTGTAAAAATGTTTCCTCATGTCGCCTCTGCTTCTTTTCCCAATGAACTGGAAGCTGTGTCCCCTGATAACTGACCCTCAAAACAACAACAGCTTATATTTATGTAGTGCCTTTGAGCACTTCACGGGAGGGTTACTAAACAACATTTGAAACCGCATCACAGGAGGAGATGTTAAAGCAGGCGACCAAAAGCTTGGTCAAAGATATAGTCCTTAAGAAGCATCTTAAAAGAGGGCAGGGAGGTAGTGAGGTGGAAAGATTTAGGAAAGGAATAGAGTCTTGGCAACTGAAGGCAGGGCCACCGATACTGGAGCAATTAAAAATGGGGATGGGCAGGCTATAATTGGAAGACAGCAGAGAATGCAGATGATTAGAGGGCTGAAAGAATCTATTATGTGTAGATTTTCAAAATGTCTTTTAAAATTCCTTATACACCACATCAACAGCAGTTTGAATTGAATTCTATTGTCTGGGCTATATTTCTGCCAATTGGCTTGAAGTAATTTTCCCTCCCCCTACGTGACTGGTGGTCAAATACCGGTTCCAGTAAGGGAGACAAATCAACCAGATTCACTGGTTGAACAACATAGACACCACCCACAAGAGGTGGAGAAGAAAACTAAATATTAAGAACAGTGAGATAGCAACAATAGAAAGAAGAGAAGAAATGTGCCACACCTGAAATACAATGTACATTCCATGAATAGGCTTTCCCTAATAATTCCTCTTCTTCTAATGTGTCATGACTTTGCTCAACTGCAGAATTCCTTACAAATCAAATCTTCTGAAGGCATCACTCTGCTGGCAAATGCAGTTTGTTTTCCTTTGTCTGTCGATTCAAAGACAGGGCAAAATCTTGCTGAGGCTTTGGAGTCTCACCTGCCGGCTAAGAGCCGGCAAGAGACCCACATTGCATCTTTTCAGAAAAGCCCGCTGAACCAGTCAGGCAGTGGCAAAGCCAGCTATGGGCTTTACGCTGGAATGAAGGCTCTGGGGTGTTAGGAGTCTTGCCTACAAAGTGCTGCCAGCCAATCAGAGGCCGGCAGCTCTTGTACTCAGCAGAGGAGGCGGTGGCTGCTGCAGGAATGACAGGTTCCAGAGTCTCAGGATTACAGAGTCACCCAGGTCAGAGGTAGGTAATGTGGGGAGGGGGGTTTTGCGTGGTGTGGGGAGTCACGGGGAGAGCGGTGCAGTGGGGGAGTTGGCAGAGAGGGCAGTGGGGTGGCTCTCAGTGGCCACTCCCCTTTCCGACGTCGAGTCCTTGATCAGAGCGCCTTTGATTGAGGGAACTGCCTCCCTGCCCCACTCCAGGAGCTGACAAGATGGCCACACATTTGTAGCTGTTGTGCATGCCACATGGCGACATGTCTGCCTGCAGCTGGGTTAATACCAGTGGTGGTGGGGTGAGACCCGTAAGTGACCATTTATTGGCCACTTAAGGAGCTGATTTGACAGAGAGGTTGACCTTCCCGCCCATGCCTTCATTCTGGCAAAGGCAGGAAGGCGGCAGGGCTCAGGTATGCCCACCATCCCACCTGATTAAATTCCATTCCTGCCTCCAAGTTCGCCACCAGAAGATTCTGCCCAGAGGTTAGAGGTGGGGGCAGGAAGTCAGTACGTCACTACTTGTTGTAACCAAAAGTTTTCTGACACCTAATAGTCATCTATACAACTGGAACCCAAATCAATTCATTGTTTTTAAAAGGAGATATTAGTAAAATGAAGAGCAACTCATTTCATATCAATTCAAATTCATATCAATTTGTGTCTAAACTGTTTTATGAAATCAGGAGGAAACGGCTGTAAAATCAGGGCAGTTAGTTTGCCACCATCAAGAAAGGAAAATTGAATGGAAAAGAAATACTTACTGTGAGACTTTTCAGTGAGATTATATAATCAGTTGGTGAAGTCTGTGATATTTACAAATGGAAGAAGCCCATTGCGCTGCACAAATTGAAGCAGATGACTTATTCCAAAAAAATTGGGTATAAAGTAGTCATAACCAATTGGGAACAAAGGAAGTCATTTTTATCTTCTAGGCTGCAATCTGGTGGAGTAGTTTACTATAAACCGATGGAATAAATATTGGACTGGTTCCATAATGGCCAATTCAACAGATTACTGTCTCCGCCGTCATCAGTCCCTCGAAATGAGGATGATGTCTGCCACGCTTCATGATTTGAGTCCTCAGGTGACTCTGCAGGCCACAGGTCCTGGGCAGAGGGTTCTGCTCTCCCAGGTAATGAAGGTGAAAATTGCCCCTAAAGACTTCAGCCCATTTCGCTCAGCATCCAATTTTATAGTTTATGTTTTCTACGAGCATCAGAAGTGCTGGCCAATTTGGAGTCAATTACATTAAAATTAGTTTCTAAAAGCACAACTTAAATGTCTACACATCTTGATGTGTTTAGACTAAAATATGCTTAGGCATGTATCCAGCCATGTGAAATGGCTGTTCAGTGCTACTTGCATGTGCAATTTACAGAGGTGCTTTTACATTCAAATTTGTAGTGACAATTTGAGGTTATGTTAGAACGTTTGTTTTGTTTCTCTCCCGGTTCCATTCAGTTGGTGAAGAAGCTTTGTATCAAGTGTTCGTACACTGTTTTAAGAAGTTGCTGCAGCCTTTCCAAGACTGCGGATTATGGCCAGTGGAAGGGCTCCCCAGAGCGCTGCTGGTGAGCAGGCCAGGCAGGAGGGTAGGGCAGTGGGGCTACTGTGCCCCTCGTTTCTCCGATGATTGCCTTGCTGCCCTCCTCGAGGAGGTGGCAGCACAGCGGGAGGTGTTGGTCCCCCAGGATGGGAGGAGGTAGCCCCTCCCACATGACAAAACGTGCCTGGGAGGAGGTGGCGGAGGTGGTGAGCACCCGCGACATGGTGCAGCGTACCTGGATCCAGTGTCGCAAGCGCTTCAACGGCTTGTTGCGCTCTGGCAGGGTGAGTACCATGTTGGCACTGGTCATTTAACCCAGCAGGTAGGCTTTCCCCCCCGCACCAAGTCTGAGTGTAGTGACTGCATTGAATCATTGACAGCATGTGTCCTTCGCTGGGTGAACCAGCAGATATTGCCCATGCCAAGATCACCCTGAGAGGGTGGTGAAGAGATGTGGTATACTACGACCCACATTACTATTTTGGGGGCAACCTGGAGGAGCTGCACCCAGGCGCAGGGCTGGAACTCCAGGACATGCCAAAGTCAGGGTGATGACATGCCGGGAGGGGAGCTTCAAGGTGGCATGGCACCAATCGATCTGCTGCCCTCTGTGCTCCACGTGCTTGTACCTCCTTGCTATGGAAGGTTAGACCGTGTGGTGCCTGATATGATGTAGGCAGCATTTGGCCAAGGGGGTTGGGGTTTGGGGACAGGCCTAGAATCTTTGTGTGAGATTTCGGCAGCAGCGGGGTGAGGAGGCACTGGAGCCCTGCAATGCCCCACTCTGGTTGGGATGGGCCGTCCGCGAAGAGAATCCAGGTACAATTAGCACTAATCAATGCTCTTCTCTCCTTTTCAGGAGAAGAATGTACATAATGCCGCCGAGCGGGTGAGGACTGGCGGTGGGCCGTTGCAGTTAGCGATTCTCAGCCACTTCGAGCAGGAGGCCCTAGATATGGAGAGGCGCCATGTGCTCAGGTCCACCGGTGTCAGTGAGGCTGGGGTGCCACGGGCAGGTATGTTCACCCAGCAATGAGGTCACCATTGTTCTCCCAGCAGCCATAGCAGTGCTGAATGTTCAGTGATTGAAATTTGCAACATGGCTTGACCATTGCTTATGGAAAGATGAACGCATAATGATCTGGGGCACAGGGGTGCAGATTGACATTGTCTCCACTTTAACTGATCCAATGTCCTTGGTCTTCCTTTCAGCATCAGTGGAGCAGGGCCGGGAGGAGGAGCAGCAGAGCTCCCTCTCACACCTGAGGGGTCTGAAGTCTCATCAGCACCACACCTTCTCTGCCAGGCAGGCACCAGCGTAGATACTATCACCTCGGTGGGAATTAGAACATTGGCTAGTGTCCCGGGGCACAGCGGTGAGGGCACTTCACAGTCGCTGGAGGAGCTGGCAGAGACAGAGAGTGCCCATGGCACCAGCAGTCAGAGTACTGCAGGGGACCAGGCACATGCTCAGTTGGTGCCTGATGATGTGCCTGTGGAGTCGTCTGCGACGCAGCAAACGCAGGAAATATGGCCGGGTGTGCGGGAGCATCTGGGGGAGATACCTGAGGCGACACTTGGATTTGTGTCCATTGTGGAGGAGTCTACACGGACTATTGCCGATGCAATGAGCCTCATGTCTGAGTGCCATGCATCCTCCATGGAGAGAGTGGCGATTCTCATGGAGAGGCTCCTCCAGGAGACCCGCCAAGGCTTCCTGGGGATGTGCTCGGACCAGCAAGCCCTCACATTGGCATTGACCTCAGCTGGTCAGTGCCAATGTGGGAGATGGTGTGGGCATCAAATTTCCCAGCTCGGTGCCCATCCATCCACGGTGAGCAGGGAAGTCCGAAGTGACCTCACGTCGGCGCAGCAGCTGCCTGGCGTCTCTGCGGGCTTTTCTCAGTACGCTCTGGATGAGGGTGGCAGCTCCTCCACTCCTCTGCCAGTGACCATTGCATCCGGTGAGGCTGCGACTGGGGAGATGCCAGCTGTGGAACTGGCATCTCCCCCCCAGGCGAGGCCAGCACAGGCTCCATGGGCCAGAGGACGACCACCAAGGTTATCGAGGCCAACAGGACAGCAGAGTCAGCAGGCTGGCTTAGATACCACTCCCAGCGAGGGGTCAGCACCAAGACATAGCACCCGAAAACGTAAACATAAGGCACCTTAGGCACACCTTGTGTTTTTGTGTTAGCCAACAACGAGGTCTTTATGATTTGGTGTGATTTTTAACACCTTTGTCATTTTGTTTCATTAAGTTTCTTTGGTTGTAATATTAAATTCAGACATGTCACCATGGCTGAAAGTGCCTCTTTTCTTCTGCAGGTGGATGGTTTCCAATAATGTAATAAGTGTTTTGTGGGACATTCAGCTTTATTAACCTTAGTTAATGTTCCTAACCAGACTGATTTTACACTTAGGTCTCAAATATGGAGCCTACAGCCCAGGCTTGTCCTAGAGGTCCGTATGTGGCGTGCTAGCTGAAGGTTCATTGGATTAAAGACTTCCGGGTGTCCCTGTCTCCTTGGAGTATGCCCAGGTCAGCATCTACCCCCTAAGCATTTCCCTGTGTGCTCATCCTCGGACTCACTGCTGGACTCATCGTGTTCAGCCACAGCCACTGCATCTACGTCTTCATCGTCCACTGTGTCCCCCCTTTCCAGCGTAAGATTGTGGAGAGCGCAGCATTCAACCACTATCACTGGGAAACGACCTGGAGTGTGCCCTCTGAGTGGTCCAGGCATCAGATGCACATCTTGAGAAGACCGATGGCTCTCTCCACCACAGCCCTTGTGGTGCTGTGGCTCCTATTGTACCACTGCTCAACTTCTGTTCTTGGATGGCGGAGAGGCATCATGAGCCACCTTCTGAGGGGATAGCCCTTGTCATCCAGCAGCCACCCATCCAGCCGGGCTAGAGCACTGAAGAGCCTCGGCACCTGGGAGTGTCTGAGGGTGTAGGCATTGTGGGAGCTGCCTGGGTATTTTGCACAGACTTGTGGAATCTGCACCCTGTGATCACACACTATCTGCACGTTCATGGAGTGGAAGCCCTTCCTGTTGACGAAGGCACAGGGCTCACCTGCTGGTGCCTTGATGGCCACCTGTGTACAGTCTATTGCACCCTGGACGCGGGGGAAGCCAGCAATGGCCGCAAAGCCTCTGGCTCGCTGTGTCTGGCTTGCCTGGTCCCAACGGTCATGGATAAAGGTCAATGCATGCCTGAACAGAGCGTCTGTGACCTGCTTGACACAAGTGTGGACAGCTGATTGGGAGACACCGCAAAGATCACCCACTGAGCCCTGGAAGGAGCCAGAGGCATAGAAGTTGAGGGCAGCTGTGACCTTTTAGAGCTACTGGCATGGGGCGTCTGCCCATACAGTTCGTGGAGATCTCAGACCCAATTATCTGACACATATAATTGACCGTCTCCTTTGAGAGACAGAGCCTCCTCCACTGCACCTCAGACATGTTGAGGTAGCTGCTTCGCTGCCTGCATACCCTGGTAGCAGGATATTGACATCTTCTGCGGCCCCTTCTGCCTTGGGCTACCTCTTGGCCTTGCACCCCTTGTGCCCACACCTAACCTCCCAAAGGTGGCTTCGCTGGAGGCTGAATGTGCACTCGTGGCCTCCTCCCCCTTCTAGCCCTCCTTTCCTCCTTAGAGGAGGTGCCGCCAGTGGAGAGTTCAGCTCCCATTCCCAGGCTAAGGGAAGGCTTCCTGAAACCTGTAGGCCCAAAAAAGATCCCTCACTGTAGAGTGCTGACCTGAAGGTTGTGAGTCCAGGCCAAGCAGCTGGTATGCGTTTTGAAGTATTGCAGATCATACAGGCAAGTATCAGTAACTTTGAAACATCAATATTTGACAGAGCGCACTCGCGACCCCACTGAGACCCCTTATCCCACCCATGGATAAGGTTTATACAAATGTGTCCTACCCGCCTGCCCATTGCACCCTTGCGCCGACCTGAAGATTGCACGGGCGCTGACAAATCGCCATCGATTGGCGCCTCAAGGGCCTTAAGTGGCCCGTTAATTAATGGCGGACGCACATCGGAGATCAACACGCACCCGCCTAATGAAATATCGCGGTGGTGCGCAGTGACGTTGGGACGCTCACCCGACGTCACCGCGCATCATTATACATGCGTGTGTGGGGGGCACACCCCCGCACACCAACTGGAAAATTCTGCCCCATGTCACTTGTGCTTTGCCATCCAACAAATGGGGCCTTCACACGAGTGCTGTACTCCTCCATCGCTTGACCACAGTCTCCATTCCCTGTCACTCGTTTATTACAGTGGGTACTTTTACCAAGCCTTTTTTTCTGTACCCCAACAAACTTTGCAAAGACTGGAATATACTGGAATAAAATTTAGTAGCCATTGAAATTGTTTGCAATTGTTTTTTTAAAGTAAACGAAGGCATAAATATACTTTTTAAAAATTGCTGTACAGCTTTGTCACAAAGGTATATACCCAAGAATACATTGCGACATCTGCATTTGTTGTATGGTTATACTCATCTTGGACTCCTTTGAATGTGCTGGGGCTCTGGGTAAAGTGCTTGATTTGAAGGTTGCGGAATAAGTTGTGTTGAGTGAACTGAAAGCTGTCTACCAATTGTTGAAAGGAAATAATTTGGCTCTGTCAACGAATTTCCTCTCCTTGATGCCAGTGGTGAATACATCAGAAAGGTCACCAATGTCAATAGGAACTAAGGAATTCGCCAATGAATGCATGTCTCTTTCCAGGTGAACAGTATTGTTGTTACATTAGCTTCTATTAGCCTCTTTGTTGGATCCTAGACACCTGTTTGTTGGATACTGTTCGCACGCTTGTGTCAGGGGTGGCCAATATGGTGCTAATGATAGAGTTGAGTAGCAGACACTTCATAGGTAGAAACTCTGAGTTCATTTACAAAGCTACTCAGCAGTAACTAAACATGTGCTTATACTTCAAACTCTATCTCTATACTCCACTGCTACTAATGACTGACTACTAACTACAGAGGTAGCCCGTGCTACTCTGCTATTGGATACTAAGGTCATGTGATCTTCCAGTATAACATTTTTCTTAGGTATATTAGACATCAGATTACCACACTCTTCTCAGCATCTATGATGGTCAGGCTGAGTCACTGTAACAGGCAAACGTTTTGAGGATACATCAGAATCCAAAGCTTGTTCCCTCAACAGTAGTACCAAGGATTGGGACAGCTGTACTGTTTTTCAGGAGCGGAGGAACTAACTACAGCTGTTTCCCACTATTAACTGGGAATAAAAAACAAAAAACACAGGAAATACTCAGCAAGTCTGGCAACATCTATAGAGAGAGAAAATCAGAGTTAAATTTAGGTCAATGACCGCGTTCATCAGAGATGGAGAAAGTTAGAAATGCAACTGGTTTTAAACAAATGCAGAAGTAGGGAAAGAGGGAGGGCAGGAAGCAAAAATAGGGAAGGTCTGTGATAGGACACAAGACAAAGGTGACTACATGACAAAAGGGGATTATGGCGCAAGACAAAAGTGGGTGGTAACAGGACAACTAAAAAAATGAAAGATGACTCTAGAGAACCCATCATTAACAAGAGCTGCTGTCTAAAAACCTAGGAGCAGTTATGATCTGAAACTGTTGAACTCAGTGTTGGGTCTGAAATGGTGTAAATTGCCCAATCGAAGGATTAGATGCTGTTTCCCCACCAAACCTGTTTACAATATACTAACAGAGACTCCCGCATGAAGCCAGTGGAGGTAACGCCACTGCCAGCGGGCAGAATTGGAAAAGTTACGGAGATTCCAACCAGGGATTGGTAAGTTCTGTGACCGGGTGTGAGGGGTAGCCCAGAACTGGGGAAACCCCCCAGAACTGGGGAAGCCCCCCAGAATGAAAAAAACAGTAAAAATTGGGAAATAATGATCCTGGTCCGAACTGCTCTTGTATACCTGTAGTAATTACAGCTTTATTTAGTGTGTAATGTACCTTTAAGAAAAATACTTATTAAGAAAGATCACAAGATCTGTAGTAACCAATAGGAGAATAGCACGAGCTACCTCAGGAGTCAGTGTAGAGATAGAGTTGGAGTTGAAAGCATATGTATAGTTGCTGCTGAGTATATTGTAAATAAACTTAATGTTTCCACCCAAGAAGCATCTGCAGATCAACTCTATCATTAATAGCACAACTTGGCACCCTTCAACAAACTGGCAATGAGGATAAAACAGAAGAAATTAAGTTAGAAAGAAATCGGTACTGTACCTCGCCCAATGATTGTAAGCAGCAAGCTCCATTAGAATTGAAGAAGTTATCCACTCTCAAAATGCCATAATTTGGGAGAATTGATCCCTTTGAACCAGCTACAGATAATTGGTCTCAATACACAGAATGCCTCACATTCTCTTTTCAAGCGAACGAGATTACAGGGGAAGAGAAGAGGTGAGCAATCCTCTTGCGTACTTGTGGGAGCGAAACCTACAGTTTGATTCAAAGTTTGATGTCACCCAGTGCCCCAGATTCAAAAAATTTCGATGAATTGGTGGACCTCGTGAAGCCCTCAGTATGATGCAGGGGTTCAGGTTTAATTTGCAAAACAGAGCCCCAGGTGAGACAATTGCATGTCACGTGGAAAATTTGAAGCAGCCAATGGAACATTGTAAGTTCGGTACGACTCTGAACGACATGCTCAGAGAATATTTAGTGTGTGGTGTGAAAGAGGACACTGTTCATAAAAGATTATTGTCTGAAGTGAATCTGGATTTCAAGGAGGTGCTAGAGATCACACTGGCAACGGAAAGCACAGTAAGATATTCAAAAGCAATAGAGGGTGTGCAAAATGGCGCCGTCCTCCACATCTGGTGGGAAACCTCAGCCAAAAGAGATGAGAAAAATTGAGACTCCACCGAGAAGTAGGAAACAGCCCCCATTAGTGAAGAATAAAGAAAATAACTTACCAGTGACATCAAAGAATAATTTTAATAGAGGTGGAAACAATCAGTCTTTTAGCGATTGGCAGTTTAAAAAAATCGAATGCTAGTATTGTAACAGAAATGGACATATGATGTGCAAGGAAAGATTCAAGCAGACTTTTAAACAAAAGAAGCCCAATGAAATCTACAATGTAGAAGAGCCTGAAACAACAAATTCAGACATTTACTCGTTGTTTAATCTGAAAGTTGGAAAGACAGAACCAATATTTGTCACAGTGAAAGTAAATTTCAAGCCTGTTAGAATGGAAGTGGACATGGGAGCTTCCACTACAGTAATTGAGGAACATACCTTCAGATATTTGAATAATGTGAACATCAATTAAGTTTGGAAGAAACAGTCGCCAAACTAAAAACATATACGGGTGAAGACATTCAAGTAAAAGACATAAGCAGAGTAACTGTACATTATGGAAGCCAATCAGCAAAGCTACCCTTGATAGTGGTAGCAGGTGAAGGGCCAAGCCTCCTGGGGTGAATTTGTTTAAAGGAGATTAAGTTAGAATGGTTTAAAATTTTCCAGTTGAGAGCAAGTGGGCAACAAAGCTACTTAGAAAGTACACCACCATTTTTAAGGATGTTCTGGGAAAAACCCAGGGCCTGCAGGCCAAGATTCATATGGATCCAGAAGCAACCCCTCGCTTCATGAAGGTGAGACCAGTGCCATGTGACTTGCGAGAAAAAGTCGACATTGAACTGAACAGACTAGGGAAACAGGACATTATACAACCTGTTCAGTTCTCAGAATGGGCAGCACCTATAGTCCCTGTCCTTATACTGAACAAAGTGTCCGAACTTGTGGAGATGGTTAATAAAATAGCTAAGCTGGATAGGCGCACCATTCCAAAAATCAAAGACCTCTATGCCAAGCTGGCAGGAGGGCAACGTACACAAAGCTTGACATGAGTCATGCTTATCAATGACTAGAGTTGGATAATGCCTCCCAGGAATTTGTCACAATTAATACCTACAAAGGGTCGTATCAAAATACATGATTGCCTTTCAGTGCCTCCACCGCTTGTGCTATCTTTCAGAGAATGATCAACTATTGTGGGTGGTTCCTACCCAATTTGTCTACAGTGCTGCCATCCCCCCCCCCACCTCACATGCTCTACTCAAAAAGAACCAACGTTGGTCTTGGGAGGCACCCAGAATGAAGCTTTCATAAAGGTGAAACAATTGTTGCACTCAAATGGCAAGCGACAGGGAGGTTTGGGTCTTTCTTGCGGACAGACCGCAGGTGTTCCGCAAAACGGTCGCCCAGTTTGCATTTGGTCTCTCCAATGTAGAGGAGACTGCATTGGGAGCAACGAATGCAGTAGACTAAGTTAGGGGAAATGCAAGTGAAATGCTGCTTCACTTGATAGGAGTGTTTGGGCCCTTGGACGGTGAGGAGAGAGGAAGTGAAGGGGCAGGTGTTGCATCTTCTGCGTGGGCATGGGGAGACCCAAACCTCCCTGTCGCTTGCCATTTTAACACTCCACCCTGTTCTCTTACCCACATGTCTGTCCTTGGCTTGCTGCATTGTTCCAGTGAAGCCCAACGCAAACTGGAGGAACAGCA
Organism: Cetorhinus maximus; assembly: GCF_964194155.1. Classification (NCBI taxonomy): domain Eukaryota; kingdom Metazoa; phylum Chordata; class Chondrichthyes; order Lamniformes; family Cetorhinidae; genus Cetorhinus; species Cetorhinus maximus. The sequence continues at coordinate 207,764,104 of NC_135880.1, read as the reverse complement.
CCTCATCTTCCGACTAGGTACTCTACAGCCTTCCAGGCTGAATATTGAATTCAACAACTTTAGATCTTAAACTCCCCCTCCCCCCATCCCCACCCCGTTTCTCCCCCCCCCCCACCCCCCTTTTCTTTTCAATAATTTATATAGATTCTTCTTTCCCCACCTATTTCCATTATTTTTAAATCTAAAACTAAAACCTTGTTAGTCTGTCCACCCCACCCCCACTAGAGCTGTATTTTGAATATCCTGTCTTCCATTCTTAATTAGCACTTTTCTTAGACAAATATCACCACCTTCAACACCTCTTTGACCCTTTTGTCTGTGACATCTTTTGATTATCTGCTCCTATCACTGCTTATCTCCACAATCACCACACCCTCAACGTCTCTCTTCCCCCCCCACCCCCCCCCCCAACCCCCCACCTTAAACCAGTTTATATTTCTCCCTTCTCCTAACTATGCTTCAGTTCTGCCGAAGGGCCATGAAGGCTCGAAACGTTAACTGATTTCTTCTCCGCCGATGCTGCCAGACCTGCTGAGTTTTTCCAGGTAATTCTGTTTTTGTTTTGGATTTCCAGCATCCGCAGTAGCTTTTAGCTTTTTGTTTTAACCCCATTGATGTAATCTGTCTTTCCAGGCCTGAATTTAGGCTAGTTAAGATGAAGGTGTGGAATATTCCCTCAGGACTCCACTGATCAAGTGTCAATCTAGAGCACATACCCAAGTGTTGCACTGGGGCGTGAACCCATGGCCAGAGTTTTCAGCTCATCGGGCGGCCGGACCTGAACGAGTGTAAAATGATGTGCGATGACGTTGGGCAAGCATCCCGATGTCATTGCGCACGCACGGGACACTTCAGTACTGTTGGAGGGCAGGCAAAAAGGCCAAGCGGCCTTTGGATTTTTTACGAAACCTCATCCATGGGCGGGATGAGGTTTCCAACGGCTATTAAAAATTAAATAAAAATGTTAACATTTTATTAATAACAGGCCCCTGCTCATGTGACATTTTGAAAGTCTTTAATTTTAATTTTTAAAATCTTCATCTTCCTGAGGAAGCTCTGTGCCTTAGAGAGCTTTTCCTGCATGCACCCGCAAAGTTCCCTGCTCGCCTTCCTTCCCCCCACACACACACAGGCAGTGCTGAGCGCTGCAGCACGCGTTTCACGCTGGGCGGGCCTTAATTGGCCTGCCAGCACGCAATCATGGTCGGGCCCCGATCGCGGGCGGCAGTCAGCTTCCCGACTGCGCCCGCCTGCCCCCACCAAGCCCGCCCGACAAGGGCAAAATCCTGACCCATGACCTCTTGACTCAGAGAAAAGAGTGTAAACCAACACTGAAGTGTCTTAAATAAACAGGTGATACCTAGCCAGAGACGTAAAGGATTTATGGGGGACTGAAAGTCTAGTTGAATGACTTTTATAAAGGGCTTTTGAAAAACAAGGAGGGGGCACAAGGGCAAATATTTGATTGAAAGAGGCATTCAGCAGGACAACTGGTATGAACTTGAGGTTGCCTGACTGACCTTCCTTTTCTTCTGTAGGTGCAGTAGCAGCACCACTGACGCATCAACCTTTCATACTGGTAGCTTCTCTCATGGCAGTCAAGAGCCCACAGTGACTCATTAATGAAATGAGTTATGGCTGAGGAAAATTCCAAAGGATGGGCAGAAATCCTTCCCCACTGGAAGTCTGCTGCATAGACATAAGTTCCAGCCTTGAAGTCAGTGGTGATGGCATATATGTGCTTGCAAATAATGCTGCCAGAGGACAGTATGTAAAAATAATTAGCTGGAAAGGACTAGGGATGGAGCCATAGGTTTGACTGTGGGTGACTTTGCGACCACAGCAAGAGAAATTGTTCAAGTGAACATAGTGGCTGAATAGATACAAACAAGAAGATGGAAGAGATAGATGGTGAGAAGATGGATCAAGTAGATGAGGCAATGCAGGAGGATGGCTCGATAGGTGATGTAGGACAACAGGGCACTGTCATCACAGTTGCATATAGGGTGATGTGAATTACTTTGGCCAAAGCATTTGCAGCATTATGAGCAAGTGGGAAACAAAAGTGAAAACGAGTGTCCTGGGAAAGTCTGGTAAAAATGTGCAGTGTAACTCATAAGCAAAGTGGAGAATCTTGCATAGTCATTTATAAGAAACCGTAGAACAAGAAATCATACTAGCAAACCTGTTTCTTCCAATCTATAGACTAAGTATAATATGCCCTATTGCAAACTCTGCCCAAATTCTTTAACCTTCAGAGGGAATTCTGCAAAATTTCTTCCAGCTTCACAAAGACAATTGAGCAAAACTCCAAAATATTGCTCAAAGTTAAAAGCCTCCATTACTCCAAACCAATCCATTGCTTTTCATTAGTGATGCCATCATGATGCCAGAAAACAGAAATCATTACCCATGTTCTATAAAGTAGCTCAATATAATTTTAGATTCTGTGGTAATCAGAGTTTTTGAATGAACAATTCAGTGTATTACTAATCAGGAGCATATTATTTCTGCAAGGACATGAGTCAAGGGGAAAGAAATCCTTCTAATTGTTAATTCTATTCCCATGTAAAGTGGATAACCTCACACTTGCCCACATCAAACTCCATCTGCCTTTGCCCTCCCACTTAAACTGCCTACTTCGCATTATTACTTTCAGCTCCCATCTACAAAACTTACTATGCCTCCTAACATAGTGTCATCAGTAAACTTCCCCAAGCACCACATGTCACATCTCACCAATCCGGAAAATGACCCATGTATCCCCACTCTCTGTCTCCTACTTCCAGTTCATTACCAATCCATATCACAGGGCTATCTTCTATACTATACACTTTCTGGGATCTCTCCAAATACATATGTCAAAAATGCAAAATTATATTTTATAGTACAGATTTCATGTGCTTCCAGGAATTATAGTCTTGACCTTTCTTGACCTGCCCCCATTGCACCACCCCCGCAACCCAAACTGAAATCTTAACCATCCTACTAATCGAAAATTGAAAAATCATTTGTGAATTCAATGTATCTGGAGGCGATGCCTATCAAAATCTCCCAAACAATTGTTTCATATTGTGTTTGAACCTAAATATTTATAGCATTGCTCACAGGAATTCTCCAATATGAAAGGAAAATTGACCTGCAGATAGAGGGGGGGATGGAGATAAGTAAGTCCAAATCTAATGAGAAACAAAAGCAGAAAGAAAGTGTCCCAGTCTCACATTGAGAGGCCAGGGTGATCTCTAACCTGGGAAATAACAGGATGCTAGGAATAAAATAACTCATAGACTTAAATTCTCAATGGAGCTATAACAAGTGTTACCCAAACAAACAATTATAAATTCATGGGCCCATTGTAAATGTGTCAACTATAAATTAGTGAACAACCCTCAACAATTGTTTCATACCCTTACCGTTTAGCAGCAACATATAATTTACTGCCATAACAACAGTCACTGTATCTTAAATGAATGTGAAGTTCTTTGAGATATTTAAAAGAGGATGGAAGGCACTTTCAATGTATGTCTTTATTCTTTCTTTGGTGCCAATATAATGTCCCTGTTTCCATTATTTTCTGAGAATGTTTTCAGCGCTAGGTGTAAAGGATAGGAAAGACAATCATCAAAGTACAGGAACAATGAGAAAGCAACAAATAAGATTGAGGGAGACTGAGGCCCCAGTGCAAAGTTTTAATGACTTCAAACTCAGCCATTATTGGATCACCTTAAATAAGAGAAAGAAATGATATTCTTATGGTTTCTTTCACTCCTCCAGGAAATCCCAAAACTCTTCATGGCTGATTAGTTACTTTTGATAAAAGCACAATACTACGGATGCTGGAAATCTCAAATAAAAACGGAAAATGCTGGAAAAGTTCAGCAGGTCTGACAGCATCTGTGGAAAGAGAATCATTGTGAGTCCAATATGACTCATTTTTGGAAGTGGAGAGAGGTAGAAACGTGATGCATTTTGTGCTGTTGAAAAAGTGGGAGGGGGGCATGTGGAGCAAAGTAGAAAGTCAGGGATAGGTTAGAGGGCAGGAGAGATTAAATGACAAGGATGTCATGGAAGATAAAAAGGAGGGAATGATAGGATAAAGATGATAGCTTTGGCCCAGGTGTTAATAACAGAATAAAGGTCAGCACTACCTGAAAGCAAAATAGCAGAATGTGTTAGTAGCAGAAAAAGGGGTCAGCACTGTCTGAAAGCAAAAATATAAGAACGAGATACAGACTGGCACTTGGGCAAAACAAATTAAAATTGAGGACAGAGTTCATGGTCTGAAGTTGTTGAACTCAATGTTGAGTCCAGAAGGCTGTAAAGTGACTAGTCAGAAGATGAGGTGCTGTTCATCCAGCTTGGACTGGACTTCACTGGAACATTGTAGTTGGCCGAGGTCAGAAATGTGAGCATGACAGCAAGATGGTGTATTGAAATAGCAAGAGACTGGAAAGCCAGGCTTATACTTGTGGTCTGAGTGAATGCGTTCTGCAAAGCAGTCACCCAGTCTGCGTTTAGTCTCCCCAATGTAGAGGAGACTGCATTGTGAACAGCGAATGCAGGAGACTAAATTGATAGAAGTGCAAGTAAATCACTGCTTCACCTGGAAGGAGTGTTTGGGACCTTGGACCATGAGGAGGGAGGAAATAAAGGCACATGTTACACCTCCTGCAATTGTGTGGGAAAATGCTATGGGAAGGGGATGAGGTGTTGGGGGTGATTGAGGAGTGGACTAGGGTTTCACAGAGGGGACAGTCCCTTTGGAATGCAGACAGGAGAGGTGAGGGGAAGATATGTTTGATGGTGGCTTCATGTTGGACTTGGCGGAAATGGTGGAGGATGATCCTTTGAATATGGAGGAAAAAAAGTGGGATAGAAATTGAGGACAAGAGACACCCTATCATTGTTCTGAGAGGGAGGAGAAGGGATGAGTGTAGAAGACCAGGAAATGGTTCGGACATGGTTGAGGGCCCTGTCAACCAGTCACCCAGTGGGGTGGGGGGGGAACCCTCAACTGAGGAAAAAGGGAGACATGTCAGAAAGACTGTTATGGGAGGTGGCATGATCATAACAGATGTGATGGAGATGGATAAATGGAATAGAGTCCTTACAGGAAGCAGGTGTTATTCACAATAAGAGGTTGTGGTGGAAGAATTAATCCAGGCTGGTCATTTGGGTCAAGCTGGTTTATTTTCAAGACAACCCCTCAGTGCTACTGACTTCCAAGTAACTTCCACACAAAGTGTTCCAGCTGTATCTTTTTATTCTATTTAGATAGGATAATCAATGCCCATCACCTGTTTAATTAGCAATTGGTTTTAACAAGGTGATTGTCATGTAACAGATTCCTCTCTTTTCTTTTTAAATTAAAGCTAAAAAAAACTTAAAAGAACATTTTTTTAAACCAACAGAAGGAAATAATGTCACGAATTTCCACATCTACAACTCCCGGATATCCTTTACCACATATATAAACAATTATAAAACAAATTTTTTTTTCCATTGCATCATTATAAGACACCCCTCCTCCAACACATTTATTAATTTCTTATAGCAGGCATTTCCTTTCATAAAACAATCTGATAGTTGGTGACTTGTGTCATTTTATCTTAGAGATCTCTCTTCTGTCTAACATCTCTTTTATGCTGGCTAGCTCTATTCTTAGCCTTTTTCCGTGACACTTCTTGTGGAATGAATGTTGTCCCAAAGAGACCGGTTATCAACATAACATTCTATGGGCTCAATGGGCTGAATGGTCTTCCCCCTACACCAATTTCTTATGTTCTTATGTTCTTAAATATACTCAAGATTCGAAATGTAAACAAAATGAGTCTTCTTGCTATTAAGATTGCCTACCCCTGCCTAGAGTGTGGAAGGAATTTTATGTACACCCATTTTCCTATCCCCAGCTTCCCAGTTGTTGACATTTTCTAAGTATGTCAGTCTAAGAAATGTAAAGGCATTTTTTATTGCTCAGGTTTTAACGTGCTCCTGGAGATCAGGTGCTCGGCTTTCCTGAAGTGTCTTATATCTACACCCCATTCTGAAATCATCCCATTAATCCAGTAAACTGTAACTTGACACACAGGAAGGAAAGTAAGGAGACCTTGGGCCAAACTCTAATCCCGCTGATGGTCAGTAGCGATCTAGAACCTGATCCCATCACCAACCCACATTCTTCCCAGAGCCCTCAATAGCCATGAGGAGTCGGCTAAGAGCTGTAATGCTCTGTAATGTCATTAGAAAGCCTCTGCTGGAAGGACAGGACATTGAGCCATGAAAGAGCTACAGTTAGTTAAAGCTGCAGTAAGCAGAACTACAAGAACATCTGAAGGAATAGTAACTTTGGAGGAGTCGGCAGCAGGAAGAACTCTCAGATTTGAATGCATCAATGAAGGCAAAGCTTTTTTCCTTTAGAGCAGAAAATCTCATAAAAGGGTGGTTCAGACTGCTTGGAGGAAGTTGCAGAAAGGACCTGTGCAACCTCCACCGCCTCAAGAGGGACCACAGGAAGTGGTTCAATAACCACCCAAGTGTGGCCAAGGTAAGCCACAGTGTCATTGTCAATCCACATCCTGCATCAATGCTAAAGGCTTCACTTGTCTCTCAATCTTTCTTATCATCTGGTGCCAGGGAAACTCATTTGTACAAAATATGACCAATCTGAGCTCACAACTATTATGTCAATTCACATAGCCTGTCACAACATGGTATACAAATCTCCAAGGACAGCTCAGTTAAAGGGCAAATACACTTGCACGCCTTATAATCAAGAGATGCAATTAGGCTTCCACTCACATTCCTCTAACATTATCTTTCAGCTCCACAAATGTAAAGCTGATCAAGAATGGCAACTGGGGAGAAACATTAACACAGTGAGAAATAGTTTGGAACTAAGGTGGCAACAGAGCTTGGTAATGGCTGGAAAAGAACTGGCCCCAAGGATTGGCCCATACTAGTGGGGAGGTGATGGCATAGTGGTATTATTGCTGTACTAATAACCCAGAGACCCAGGTTAATACTTTGGGGACCTGGGTTTAAATCCTGCCATGGAACATGTTGGAATTTGAATTCAATAAAAGTCTAAACCTTGAAACCATTGTCAATTGTTGTAAAAACCCATCTGGTTCACTAATGCCTTTTAGGGAAGAAAATCTGCCATCCCTACATGGTCTGATTCCAGACCCACAGCAGTGTGGTTCCTTCTGAAATGCTGCTCAGCAGTAACAAACTGCTACAAAGTCACAAAAAGGGAATGAAACCAGACTGACAACCCAGCATTGACCTAGGCACCGGCAATTGCAGCACTGTCAACCCTGCAAGTCCTCCTTACGAACACCTGGGGCTAGAGCCAAAGTGGGAGAACTGTCCCACAGACTAGTCAAGCGTGACATAGTCACCTTCCCGGAATCATACCTTACAGATAATGTCCCAGATACCAGCATCACCGTCCCTAGTTATGTCCTGTCCCACTGGCAGGACAGACCAGCAAAGGTGGCGGCACAGGGTATACAGTCGGGAGGGAGTTGCCCTGGGAGTCCTCAACATCGACTCTGGGGCCATGAAGTCTCATGGCATCAGATCAAACATGGGCATGGAAACCTCCTTCTGATTACCACGTACTGCCCTCCCTCAGCTGATGAATCAGTGCTCCTCCATGGTGAACACCACTTGGAGGAAGCCCTGAGGGTGCCAGGGGCACAAAATGTGCTCTGGGTGGGGGAACATCAATGTCCATCACCAAGAGTGGCTCGGTAGCACCACCACCTCCGAGCTGGTTGAGTCCTAAATGACATAGCTGCTAGACTGGGTCTGTGGCAGGTGGTGAGGGGCCCAACAAGAGGGGAAAAGCATTCTTGACCTCATCCTCACCAACCTGCCTGCCACAAATGCACCTGTCATTGTGAAGACAAAGTCTCGCATTCACATTGAGGATACCCTCCATCATGTTGTGTGGCACTACCACCATGCTAAATGTGATAGATTTCGAACAGGTCTAGCAACTCAAGACTGGGCATCCATGAGGCGCTGTGGGTCATCAGCAGCAGCAGGACTGTATTTGAACATAATCTGTAACCTCATGGCCCAGCATATCCCCCACTCTACCATTTCCATCAACCCAGGTTCAATGAAGAGTGTGGGAGAGCATGTCAGGAGCAGAACCAGGCAGACCTAAAAATAAGGTGTAAACCTGATGAAGCTAAAACACAGGACCACTTGCATGCCAAACAGCATAAGCAGCAAATGATTGACAGAGCTAAGCAATCCCACAACCAACGGATCAGATCTAAGCCTTTGCAGTCCTGCACATCCAGTCATGAATGGTGGTGGACAATTAAACAACTCACTGGAGGAGGAAGGTCCACAAATATCCCCATCCTCAATGATGGAGGAGCCCAGCACATCAGTGCAAAAGATAAGGCTGAAGCATTCGCAACAATCTTCAGCCAGAAGTGCTGAGTGGATGGTCCATCTCAGCTTCCTCCGGAGGTCCCCAGCATCATAGATGCCAGTCTTCAGCCAATTCGATTCATTCCACGTGATACCAAGGAACAGCTGAAGGCACTGGATTCTGCAAAGGCTATGGGCCCTGATAATATTCCAACAATAATACTGAAGACTTGTGCCCCAGAACTTGCCGTGCCCCTGACCAAGCTGTTCCAATACAGCTACAACACTGGCATGTGGAAAATTGCCCAGGTATATCCTGTACACAAGAAGCAGGATAAATCCAACCCAGACAATCACTGCCCCATCAGTCTACTCTCAATCATGAGTAAATTAATGGAAGGGATCGTCAACAGTGATATCAAGCAGCACTTGCTTAACAATAACCTGCTCACTGACGCCCAGTTTGGGTTCTGCCAGGGCCACTCAGCTTCTGACCTCATTACAGCCTTGGTTCAAACATGGACAAAAGAGCTGAACTCCAGAGGTGAGGTGAGAATGACTGCCCTTGACATCAAGGCAGCATTTGACCGAGTGTGGCATCAAGGAGCCCTAGCAAAACTGGAGTCAATGGGAATCAGGGGGAAAAACTCTTCGCTGGTTAGGATCATACCCAACACAAAGGAAGATGGTTGTAGTTGTTGGAGGTCAGTCATCTCAGCTCCAGGACTGCATCACTGCAGGAGTTCCTCAGGGTAGTGTCCTAGGCCCAACCATCTTCAGCTGCTTCATCAATGGCCTTCCTTCCATCATAAGGTCAGAAGTGGGGTTGTTTGCTGATGATTGCACAATGTTCAGCACTATACATGACTCCTCAGATACTGAAGCAGCCCATTCCAAATGCAGCAAGACCTGAACAATATCCAGGCTTAGGCTGACAAGTGGCAAGTAGCATTCATGCCACACAAATGTCAGGCAATGACCATCTCCAACAAGAGAGAATCCAACCATCGCCCCTTGATGTTCAATGGCATTACCATTACTGAATTCCCCACTATTAGCATCATGGGGGTTACCATTGACCAGAAACTGAACTGGACTAGCCATACAAACACTGTGGCTGCAAGAGCAGGATCTCAGGCTAGGAATCATGCAACGGGTAACTCATCTCCTGACTCCCCACAGTCTGTCTACTATCTACATAGCACAAGTCAGGAGTGCGATGGAATACTCCCCACTTGCCTGGATGAGTGCAGCTTCCACAACACTCAAGAAGCTGGACACTGTCCAGGTCTAAGCAACCCATTTGATTGGCACCACATCTGCAAACATTCACTCCTTCCACCACCGACACACAGTAGCAGCAGTGTATACCAACTACAAGATGCACTGTATGAATTCACCAAGGCTCCTTAGACAGCACCTTCCAAACCCATGACCACTACTACCTAGAAGGACAAAGGCAGCAGGTAGATGGTAACACCACCACCTGGAGGTTCCCATCCAAGTAACTCACCATCCTGACTTTAAACTATATTGCTGTTCCTTCACTGTCGCTGGGTCAAAATCCTGGAACTCCCTTCCTAACAGTGCTGTGGATGTACCTGCACCACATGGACTGCAGCTGTTCAAGAAGGCAGCTCACCACCACCTTCGCAACTAGGGATGGGCAATAAATGCTGGCCCAGCCAGCGAAGCCCACATCCCATGAATGAATAAAAAAAATACCGAGAGTTCCAGCACTTTCTGAAAGTATTCAGCCACTAGTTCTTCAAAGTCACCTGTCCTTGTGGGCATATTAAAACAAGCTTTTTCTTCTTTGTTTTACTTTGTGAGGAATGCCTTAGAGTGACTGGTCAGCCATTGTGATGGCTGCATGGACCTCCCAGAGCTGCAGCCACTGTTATTTACAGACCTGCAATCCTTGACACCTCATCACCAACTCTGCCATGGTATCTTACTTGTACAAGCACAGAATAGTCATTGAATTGGAAGGGTTTTGTAAGCACGAAAGGAACATGAGAAATTGGATGAGATGGAGGTAAAGTAAGGTTTTATTTTTGAATCTTTGTATTCACTACCTTTGAGGTGCTTAAGGAACATAATGGGGTGCGTGCCTGTTGCAATTACACATTCTCCTGCACTAAAACAACAGGCATATTAATAGCAACAGGAAACACCAACATGTCACTAAAAGGATTGCAGCACTGAGTGTAAGTAAACAATGCATTTACATTCTTATGTTGAATTTCCATTAACTAAACAGGTGTTATCATTGCAGAGGAAAAATATTTGCAGATGCAATTGGAACCATAAAAATGTCTTTCTTCTCACACAACAGTGCCATCATTTTATTTACCTGCAGATTCCTTTAAGCGTTGTAACACAGCTACTTGTAAATAACTGGTAGTTCAATATCCTGTTAAGTTGGTACTGGCTCCATAAATGTACCTGGGCACTGGTACCCTGCGTCTTGACATCTTAGCTTCCAGAATTTGTAGCCAGTGTCAGCATGTGGTTAATTTTTAAACACTCAGTCTACGAAGCCAAGAAGTCAGGTTCATGCAGCTGGACACATATAAATATTACAATATTATGGTATACTAGAGATATTTACTTGTTTTATTTAGTTGATGTATTTGGGAGCATTGTTGCTTTCATCTGAAAGAATTGGTTTGCTCCATTTGCATTCATGGATTTTGATTTACTTTTTCTTTCAGTCTCTTTTATCTCTTTCTCAGCTATATCTTTCTTTCACTTGCTCTTTATTTCTCTTTCTGTACCTGATTTGACATTGAATTCGTCCAATCTAATTTATGCTTTCTTCCCAGTCCTTTCTTTGTTAATTCCATTATACTTTACTGTTTAAGGAGACAGATGGTTGTTTGTCCTGTTTACTCAGGTCCCAGGTTCCCTCATTGTGCCACTGTCAGCTGGCACTAGCAGCAACTTACCACGCAGAGAAAAAGAAACCCTAATGTGTAAGGGCAAATCTAACTAACGCAGGTGATGTTAAATGTCCCGCCACAACAAAATTTAGCCTGTAGTTTTTGACGCTGAAGGGGTAAAAAATGTGGGATTGAAGCAGTGTAATGGTTCTATTAGTACAAGAATTCTCTAACGTGTAGCCTTTGAGTATTAGCTTGTAGCCAATTTGGATGATGCTATTACCTTGGTCCGAGCTCCCTCTTGTCAACACAATTCGCTGCTTATTATAACACTAGGTCTGTGTTTAATGTTTAGTATAGAGCAGATCATTACAGCTACCAAAGACAACACTGAAAATCAAATGTAACCAAGAAACTCCATTGTTGTCATTGGTCATCACGGCCCTGCTTAACAAACAGTATCGCTAAAACTACACGGAAACAGAAGTTCCAAGGAATTAGCCTTGTCACACCAGTGATAACAATCAATTCCCAGCACCATTCAGGAGTCGTTCAAAATTGTGTATACATTAATTTAAACAAAACGGGTTTCACAGCTAATGTCACTTGAGAGGCAATTTAGCTTTCCACATGGGCCGATTAAATTTGGTTCTTTCATAAATATGAACAAAAGGAACTTTTCATTTGCATGTTCAAAGGAGATTGCAATTTTTCAGATAGTCAAGTATTTGGATAGATTGCCTTGGAAGGGCAAATGTCAATCTTTTGTGTAATTAAAAAGTAGCTTTTAATTAAACACTTGGAAGTTCCACTTCATGTTTTGAATAAATCTCACCAATTAACAGAATAAACAAAATATCAATACAGTATATTCATTTTATCATCTGTCAACATTTTTTTAAAATTTCTCTTTGTTCTGAATCTGTACTCTGTAAGGTCAGTGATGGATCCACACTTTTTCAACCTCTATAATAGGGAACTGAAGTAGGAAAGGTCCATTAATTGGCCCACTATTGGACTCCTCCTAGACAACATGTGTGATTTCTGTCTTGGACTCAACCCCAGCCCATTTATCACCTGAGGAAAAATTATTTGTGATATTCCATGAGTTGCTAGATAACTAAGCAAAACACAAGAACGTTTATGCAACATCGCATCGCCACATAAATAACCACCAAAATGTGCTCATAAGTACCTGAGGTGAAACCTGTAGTTGAGAATAATTAGTAGTTTTTGCATTAAACCCACAATACATGGCAAGGTTTGCAAATTTATTCATCTAAATCTCAAACAAGCTTTCAATAGGTTTATTGGTGCCGTATCTCTCTCAATCCCTCACTCCTTCCTAAACCTCTATTTACTACCTTCTTGCTAAAAGTGTTGTGCTCCCTTCAATATTTTAGGCACACCATGTGACTTGATTCCAGCGTAGCTAAATAGTATACAATTCTATAATTAATTTTACTAAGGAACCTCTCTGGCTCATTCCACCAATGACAAGTGCAGTACTGCAGAACAAATTGTATCCCAGCCTTGTGTTAAGTTAGCTTCTCTCAGCCACGGCAGCTGTTGGGGTGTTACGATTGATCTTTGCTCTCTTACCCCTGAGGTAGAACGTTAATGCTTAAGTCCCACTCAAGGTCTTGGGTATCAACAAAAAACTGCATTGCGGGAGCTGCTGTTTTTCAGATGAGATGTTAAACATAGACCCAGTCTGCCCTCAAGGTCAAAGATATCACAGGCCAGGATATTTAGGTCGGCGAGCCGGGGGGGTGGGGCCTGCTCACCAACGTGCAAAGTGACGCGGGATGATGTTGGGTGGAACTCCCGATGTCACCCCGCGTCATTTCAATTTTCAGGTCGGCGGGGGCGCAACCAAATCAGCCGTGCACCCGTCGACCTGTCAATGGCCTATTGAGGCCACTTAAAAAGTAAATCAAGTAATTAATGGACCTGCCCGTCCAACCTTAATGTTGTCGGGCAGGCCGGGAGCCCTGGCGGGCTTCAGAAAAAGCATGAAACCTCATCCACAGGTGGGATGAGGTTTCATGAGGTTTTTAAAAATTTAATAAAAGTTTGATTAAGAGTGATGGACATATGACAGTGTCACATGAGGGGACGTGTCAGGGAAATTTTATTTTTGTACATCGACCATTTTTAAATTTGGTGCTGATCTACCTGAGGCAGCACTTAGCCTCAGGGAGACGAGTGCGCTCTTACACGCACATGCGCGATACAGCGCACTCTCAGCTGAGGGAATACCACCAACACCCGCCACCCCCCCCCGCCCACACAAGGAGCACATAGCGCTTCCTGGCAGATGTCACGCAGGGCGGGCCTTAATTAGCCCACCCACGTTAAATTGCGGCGCGCCCCCAATTGGCGGCACCAATCGAACGCGCACCTGCATGCGCCCACTCCTGCACTTCCCCCCCAACGGGGGGAAAATTCTTCCCATGGTTCCATTAGGTGAAGATTAGGGGAGCTCACCCAATTAAATTTATGACCAATTAAAATCATAAAACCAAAGGGCCATGATTTTGAAGACAAACTTTTCACTTCTCAGGTATAAGTTTGAATCTACCCCATGACTAACATGGAAAACTTAAATGAGAATTCCCCAGAATTGGTCCCACTGGGCCATTGGAAATTTGCTGCGGGCATATTGGATATCCAATTTACACATGCAAGTGGACTTCCCACTGTATTAGTGGAAAGTTGTGGAATGGGAGCAAATCCAAGGAAACTTCCAGCAGAGCCTCTTGGATGAAGATGTTCAATCGAGGCACCATAAAAATTTCATTTCACTTGCTTAAAGAGGAGCAGTGGAGTTCTCCCCGGTGCTCTGGTCAATATTTATCTCTTCATCAACACCGTCGAAATGGAATTATCTGGTGTTATCACATTACTGTTTGTGGGAGTTAGTTGAGCTCAAACTTGCTGCTGTATTGCCTACATATCAAGGGTGACTACATTTCAAAATAATGCCTCATTGTCTCTCAAGTACTTTAGGATGTCCTGAGGTCATAACTTCAGTTTAGATAGGCTTAACCCAAACCCTAGATGACTCTGACCCAAGGCACAAACGAACACTGAATTGATAATCTCATTCAGAGAGGTCAGAGGTTGCAAAAGTTAATCCTTTTCCAAGATTGTGATTCAGACAGCCTTTAATCTTAATGTTTCTTAATGGTTCTTATATAAAGGTTCTTAATGTTTCAACAATCTTTGTGAACACAGTAACCCATACTTTAATTCACTCCTGTTACTTGTAAAAGGGTGCTTGTGTTGCAGGAAATACTTCATTCCAATTTTGGAAGCTGAACTTCTGCTAAAATGTGGTCTTATAACAGTTAATACTGAGGAAACACTTAAACTACCTTTAACAACTCAGCCCCTCAAACAGGTGCAAAGGCTTCATAAGTGGCATTAAGAGCCAGAAATTCTACCATTAAGCAATATTATCTTTTGGAATGCAGACCTCATAGCTTAAAAGGAGACACACCATGCTAAACAAGTTCTCAAACTGCCTTTAGATTATCATATTGTCCAATTTTCTTCATTCAATTTAATTTAAAAGTCCCTGCAGGCGCTTTTGCATTTTTTTTATATATATAACTTGCTTTAACTAAGAAGGGCTTTCAATATTAGCAGAAAATGTTGGTTGTCATCACATTTATTGGTTGCTGGTGATTTTACTGCAAAATACAATCACAAAGTTTGAAGCTTTGTCTCCCAGAACAAGCTTTCAAACTATTAGCTTTTGGCCATTTGTACCATCAGCAGCAGAGGCATGTGAAATTAGCTAGTATTCTATACAGTTCTTTCCCTTCTCAGTAGCTGGTGGAGTGACATGATTTATATCTCACCTTGAGGACCACGTATTACAGCAAGCCAAAGACACGATGCATAAGGAAAGTTATAAACTTGGCTCTTCTTGTACTGTGGGCACCACACTTTAGGAAGGGCGGAAGGCATCAGAGAAGGTGAAGAAAAGGTTTACGAGAATGGTTCTGGAAATGAGACACTTCAGTTACAAAGGTAGATTGACAAAGCTGGGGCTGTTCTCTTTAAAGAGAAGGTTTTACATGAGATTTGATAGAGGTATTCAAAATCATGAGCGGTCTGGACAGTGTAGACAGGGAGAAACTGATCCCATTTGATTGATAAAAGGAGCAGTGGTGACATGAGGAAAACCTTTTTTGCACAGCAAGTGGTTAGGCGACAAGGAGTAACCCATTATCAAGGAGAAGAGAGCACATGTGAACCTGTAAAGCTGTAGAAATTATTACAGTAGGATGCTGCAATGCCATGGAAGGATTCAAAAGCAAGTATGAGAATCCTGAGACCAATTGGGGAGCTGGTATGTAGAGGAAGGATGGTGGTGATGGGCGTTTGGAACTTCATGCAGCTGAGGATGTGAGCAGTGGCCTTTTGTATGAGTTGTAATTTGTGGAAGGATAAGTGGAAGTTTGCAAGGGCAATAACGGAGGAGCCAAGCTTTGAGGTTGGGTTTTGGCACCAGTGGAAAACATGTAAATGTAAGGCAATCACTGTTGCAGAGGTAGAGGGGAGCAGTGTTGATGGAATGGATGTGAGGGAAGGCCCTTGATGTCCATCTGTCGTTGTAATTTCATATCTCTGATTTGGCATACTGTGGCAATTAAGGAGGTTAATGGAGTCAAGGTTAGAGACAAGTTCAAAGTGGATTGTTTTCACATAAAATTGCATGGAATTATTTAAGATAAGATTTCATAGGTGGTGGGGTCACAAGAACACAAGAACCAGGAGCAGGAGTAGACCATATGGCCCATCGAGCATACTCCACCATTCAATATGGTCATGGATGATATTTGGTTCAACTCCACATTTCCCCCCCACAACCGTGCCACCCCCCCCCGCCCCAGCTCCCCATATCCCTTGATCCCTTGATTCGCTTGAGAAGGTCTACTGCCCTGCTGCCAAAAATGTTATGTAAAACCCACCCCACCCTAGCGGGCTACAGCAGCCAGTTGACACTCGGAGTGTTAAGTGGCTCAGAGCGAGACTTACATTTGAGGGGAAGTCTTACCTCCAAGAACTGCCGGCCAATCTGATTGGCTAGCAGCTCTCTGGTCCCAGCACACAGTTCAGGGGAGCAGAGAGCACCTAGGGAGGTGGTGGGGGTGGTGTAGTGGGGATTGGAGGGAAAACCTTGAGGTGGCCTCCGATAGGAAAAGGGGGCCTGTGAAGGATACACCCCCTTTCCTGCCTGTAGCCCATGTTGACCTACCTGCCAGCTTCCCACCCATCATCGACCTCCCACTGGCTGAAATATTGCAGTGGGGTGGGAAGTGGCCCTTAAATGGCCATTAATTGGCAACTTAAGGGCCTCAATTAGTGCTAGAGTGCGCAGGCCGCCTGAAACCTCACCTGCCATCCATTAAATCGCAGCCAGGTTGAGGGAGGGGAGGTAGACAGCATGAAATGCACCCAAGAATTTTACAGGCCAGCCTGCCTGCAAGTCCACCCACAAGGAACTGTAAAATTCTACCCATTAGGTGCCCAGCACAGAAACAGGCCATTCGGCCCACCTCATCCATACTGCTGTTTATTTCCCACATGAGCCTCCCACCAACTCCTCTTCATCTAACCCTATCAGCATAGTATCATACGAACTATAGAATAGCACAACACTGAACACAAAGTCATTCGGACCATCGACTCTGTGCCAGCACCTTCGAAGAGTAATCTAGTTAATCCCACCCTCCTACTCTTTGTTCATATCCCTGCAATTTTTGTATCTTCCAAGTATTTATCCAATATCCTTTTGAAGGCTGCCGTTAAATTTGTTTCCACCACTCTTTCACGTAGTACATTCGAAACCTTAACCACTTGTTGCATAAGAGGTTTTCCTTACATGACTCTTTTGCCAACTACCTTAAATCGATGCCCTCCAGCTATTGGCCTCTTAGTCATTTGAAACAGCTTTTCTTTGTTTACTATCTGTTCCCATCATGATTTTAATGGACTTGTTTTAATATCATTAAACTGTAGGAAATTATTGGCTTATCAATGCCTTAAGCAGCTGTAAAATGAGGCAAACAATACTGGATTAGTGAAGCAAGGGGATGGAACTGGATGTCATCGGTGTCAGTATAAAGGCCAATGTTTCTAGATGATGCTCTGGATATGCCAGGACACCCCCTGTACAGGGCAAACTGTCTTTACCTTCCTGGCATTTTCAGCTTGCACCATTCCATTTAAGCGATGCATCATTTAAATTGCTTAAGTATTATGAAATCTGTCCAGGTTGTAACAGTGAATGAGGTAGAGTTTACAAATTTGAGAGTTTCCACTGAATGGGAGCCAAGATCTGTCCGAAAATCCTTTTTGTAGTACAGTTTTAGTACAGAATACACAAGCTGTCACCGTTTCTAGATTTTGCTTCATTACCATAGACAAGAACTGGAAATCCAGCGTCACTAATCCAATGTTGTTTGCCTCATTTTCCAGCTGCTTAAGGTATTGATAAGCCAATAACTTCCTACTGTTTAATGATAGTAAAACAAGTCCATTAAAACCATGATGGGAACAGATAGTAAACAAAGAAAAGCTGTTTCAAATGGCTGAAAGGTCAATAGCTGGAGGGCATCGATTTAAGGTAGTTGGCAAAAGAGTCATGTAAGGAAAACCTCTTTTATGCTACAAGTGGTTAGGGTTTGGAATGTGTCCTTTATGTATATTAAAGAGCTTTAGCTCAGCTAACTATATTGCAAAAGTATGTGTTCCCCACACCGTAGGTTGGTGGGTGTATTAGAAACAGAAGAAACAGAAACCGTATCAATTTTCCAGACTTTCCTTTATGACAAGTGGGGTAATCATTAATTTCAATAATTGAAATTCACCAAGGGTCCTTAGGCAGCACCTTCCAAACCCGCAACCACTACCATCTAGACGGACAAGGGAAGTAGATAGATGGGAACATCACCACCTGGAAGTTCCCCTCCAAGTCACTCACCATCCTGACTTGGAAATATATTGCCGTTCCTTCACTGTCGCTGGGTCAAAATCCTGGAACTCCCTCCCTAACAGAACTGTGGGTGTACCTACACCACATGGACTGCAGCGGTTCAAGAAGGCAGCTCACCACTACCTTCTCAAGGGCAACTAGAGCTGGGGATGGGCAATAAATGCTGGCCCAGCCAGCGAAAGCCACATCCCGCGAATGAATTTTTAAAAAATAATAATAATAATTTACATCCAATCTGTACCTAATGGCCAACTCAGCTAAGAGGACTTTGCTTCCACTACTTCAGCTGATGTTTCATTGATGGAGTTCCCACAAATGATTTGCCTGCTGTATCCTTCCCAGTGCTGTTTCAACCTGGTCACATAGCAGCCATGTAGCCCTGCTACAAAGGCTAAGAAGGATTTCTGTAAGTCAGTAAGATTCAGTGCACACGCTACTCATGGTATGCCAAGCCAGCATGTTTACAGAGACAACATTCCATTATTTTGTGTGACCTTCCTTAATTATCAATTCAGGCACATTACTGGCCACCAGTGAGAACATAAAATTCATTTTGGGCATTACATACAACTGTATCTCAAAGAATGAATGGCCATTAGATTACTGGATCTATTCTTTAAAAGCAGTGATCCTGACTCAGGACTTCAACACGGAGAAGAATAAGGAAACAAAGCAGTCGGAGAGCAAAGGAGAGGCCATTGGAGGGAGAGACATGTTAACAAGTTCTCCTTTCGATGGTGAACACTCAATGATGATGGCCATTTGATGGTAAAGCTCTGTCACTTCACGGCAATGTAAAATCCATGAGAATAATTTTCTTTTTCCATGATAAATACGTGCAGAAGAATAATTCTCAGAGAATTACCATTCGTTCTGCAATAGCAATATTAGACTTAGGGCAGAATCGTCCATGCCCGCTGACATCGGGTGTGTTCAGTGACGTGAGCAGACAATATGGCGAGAAGGCCAGAAATCGGTTTCATGACATCGTGAAACTAGTTTGCCATCATCCGCTCAGCCTGTCGATGGCTGGCCCCGTTCCCCGCCATCGGACGTCGGCAGCCTCACTGTAATACATCAGCACATCATTATAAGGCCAGCCCACCGGACTCCTCCTCCCCCCCACCCCCCAGCCCTGATCGTCCACCCACGTCAGCAGGAAAACACGCCGGTACACAACACGTCTTGACAATTGTGACATGCAGAAGTCAGGATTTACTGCCAGGGCCTTGCTCACATCGTGGATATTCAAGGAGCAGAAGATAATGGAGCCTGACAGCAACAGCACACTGGAGGAATGTCCATGGCATTGCTGGGTGGATTCTCATGGATATGGCTCTGCTGCGAAGCAGCTCATGGAAGATGGAAAGTCTCCATTGATGCTCACAACAGATGATGGTTGAGGGAGTGAGAGGGGAAGTTACGGGATCAACTGGGAGAGGAAGAGGTGTCGGATGTGGCGAAGGGGGATTGATGACGTTGGGGCAGGGGAGGTTGGGGAGATGGAATATGGGGGTCGGGGGAAGGAGAGGGTAATGGGGAGAAGATGGCAACTGGGACGGTAGGTGTAAGGGGCTGGGGGGGTGGCGGCAGAAGGTGTAAGGGGGGGCATTTGGAGTGGGGAGGGAGAGCGGAGAGGAAAAAGAGTCCGGGGGAAGAAGAATTGCAGAGAAGGGAGGGAGTCCAGCAGGAGGAAAGATTAAGGGTGGATTAAGGAGGAAGAAATGGAGTAAGGCTGGTGGAAGAAGCGAGGCTGGAGGAAGAGGTAAGGCTGGAGGAAGGAGTCAGGAGAGGGGAAGGACTAAGGGTGGTGGAAGATGTAAGGGTGTCTGAGGGAGCCAAGAAGGGGGAAGGTCTAAGTGGGGGTAAGTCCAGGAGAGTGGGAGGACTAAGGGGGTGAAGGGGTTCTGAGGGGGGAAGGAATCCGGAGGAGGGAAGGGTTTCTAGGGAGGAAGGGTTCCGGGAGGAGGGGCAGGGGCGATGGGGTCTGGAGGGGGGATGTCCAGGTGAACATACAAGGGAGGTGTGTGATGGCTGTCTTTCAGCTTCATTTACAGGTTTCACAAGTCATTCCCCTGCATCCCCTCCCACCACTAGGAAGAATGTTAAATGCACGATGCTTCAAATCTAAAAGCGAAAGGAGACCCGTGGTGGGCAGGAGCAGGTTCTGCATGGGAGTGTGATGAGTGGGTGGGCAGAGAGGCAGCTCAGCTCAGATGGGCAACTGAGAGCAAACCTCAGCAAACTGCATTGAGATGAGTGTGATGGGGGAACGATCCATGTGCTTAGGAGAGTGATTGCACGAGGCCCTGCCACACACACACTCTCCCTCCAGAATCACTTCTGGTCTGGCTGCGTGCAGCTGAACTGCTAGTGTGGGGAGGGGATGCAGGGGAAAGACTTGCAAAGTCTGTAAGTGAAGCTGAAAGATACCATTACACATTATTCAGTGAAAGTGAATATATTTTCAGAATATGAAGTTACAAGGTTATATCCTGAGTGGACGACCCAGGCAACCAACTGTGATCAGAATTTCTTAACTTTTCTAAGCCTAACATTTCTAGGTGCTGCCCTGACATCCGCAGCAGGGGTGGAGAAAGCCTGTGCATGGTTGGCCCTGTTGCCTCCGGTGTGGGTCCTCTGGAGACCTGAAGCCTTGAGGGCCCCGGCTTGCTTTGGCCATCCTCCTGTGGGCCAGCTGCTCCCTCTACAATGAAAGAGGACGAGGTTGAGGCAGTAACAGGCAAAGCGGACTCAGAGGGAGAGGACAGCCTCTGAGATTTCTGAGTGGATGACCCAGGGGTGTCCAGCTGTTGCTTCTCCATTCGGGTGCCTGAGCCTCTGCCTGACTCCTTGGGGGAGGGAGCATCTGGAGGAACATCGAGGTGCCCCGTTTCCCTCTCACATTGCCGCTGCAGGAAGTCACCCAAGGCTACCGCGATGGAGTGCAGGTCTGTGTGCATCCACGCATTATGTTGGACCAGGGTCCCCATGGTGTCCACCATCCTCCCCATGGAGGCCTCCCTGTACACATATGTGAGCACTACTTCACCAGAGGGCAGGCAGAAGCACTCCTCTGACTTGCATGCGACTCTGTTGAGAGCTTCCAACAGCTCTGCGTGATGTTCCCCGACTTCTGCTGACTCTCCAGGATGAGTTGGAAGGATGAATCCAGAGGCTCGTCATCTGACTTGGACCTCACAGATGCCTTTTCTGGAGCGGTCCTTCAAGTGCCGGGGAGGTCAGCTGAACTTGCCTCCTCCTGCTGCAGACACATGTACGCGTAGTGGCCACCAGATTGTGAACCCGTGCCTGCTCTAGGTCTAGGTCCCACCAAGGTGTGTGTCCCAGTGCTTGTGGAGGGTGTGGGTAAGCGCTGTGACTGGTCTTCCACGCTGCTTATTTCCAGCTCTTCAATGGAGGAGGCGTCCTCTTGGATGGAGCTGAGGGACTGGCTGGCTGAGGGTGTCGGACACTTGGCAGAGCTCCCTTTGAACCAAAGTAGAGATAATTAGTGCATGACAGCAGAGCCAAAAGCAGAAGAGAGAGTACTCACGGTTGCATTGAGAGAGGGATGATGTGGTGCAGGATCCTCACGCGGGTGTTTGCTGCCGACCTCAGCGTCGCCGCAGCCAAGCTCCACATCCTCACCAGTCAGCTCAATGGCACACTCCTCAAACTGAGTGAGGAGCCTATTATGAGCCACTACACCCCCAGTCTGGGACCATTCCCTGCTGCTTTAAGCCAGCTTCTCCTGCATGAAAACAGATGGAGAGAGTGTGAGCAGGACACATGGCACTGCGTGGAATGTTTGCGTGGTGAGCGGAGCCATGGACAGGATGAGGGCGCGAGCTCCAGAGGGTATGAGCCTGATGGAGATGTGAGGGTGAGTGTGAGAGTTAGTGATGTTGTCCCTTGAGGTGTGAGATCCCTGTGGATGTGTGATGGGTTTGTGAATCTGTGAATATGTGAATTGAGAGTGATGAGACTTACCCTCGCGGCATGGATGAGCCCATTCATCCTCTTGCGGCCCTGGCTGTCTGTCTTCTTTTGCACCTCGACATCCCTCCAGGTGCTCCTTCCCCTCAAGGAGTCAGGCCGAGGGCCCCGTTCACCAGAAGGGAGGATGATCAGCAGCTGGGCGCCCTGGGTCATCCACTCAGTAATCTCAGAGGCTGTCCTCTCCCTCCGAGTCCCCTTTGCCTGTGAGCCCCTCAACCTCGTTCTCTGTCACTGCAGAGGGAGCAGCTGGCCAACGAGTGATTCTGGAGGGAGACGTGTATTTGTGTGTGTGGCAGGGCCTTTCGGAGCCTCATGCGAGCACTCTCCCACACACATGGATCCTTCACGTTTCACACTCACCTAAATGTCCTGAGCATTTTCAATGCTGCCTTTTGGGGTTTGCTTTCAGTTGTCCATCTGAACCGACCTGCATCTCCGCCCACCTAATGATCACACTCCCATGCAGCACCTGATCCCGCCCACCAGGATGATCATTTCATTTTCGATTTGGAAAGCATGTTCTGGATTCACTTTTTCATCTGTTCCCCCATCTTTTCCCCTCCCCCAGTCACCCATTTCCTCTCCCCCATCACTGTTGACCTCCCTGGCATCACCCTTCACTTCCCCACAGTCACTTACCAACCCGAACCACTTTCCTTTGGGGATGTTCCTTTCCTTCCTGAAAATCCCAACCCCATCCATATTACCTTCCCCGCCCTGCTCCTTCCCACCCCCAGGGTCCGCGCCTGCCTCTGAGTCCCCACCAACCGCCCTCACCATCCCTTCCACTGCTACCGTCGCACCCTCACCATCCCACCCTACCACCTCACTCTGCCCTATGTCATTCTCAACATTCCATCCTACCACACCCACCCTCATCTCACTCCCCAGGACTCCTTCCTCCCACCAGACTACTTCCTTCCCCTGGACTCCTTCCTCCCCGCCGGACTCCTTCCTACCCTGGAAATCCTTCCCCTCTTCAGACTCCTTGCTCCCCCCAGACTCCTTCATCCCCCTGGACTCCTTATGCCCTCCGGACTCCTTCCCCACTCTGAACTCCTTTCCCAACACCTTCCTCTCCCCTACACCTACCGCCCAGTTGCCATTTTCTTCTCCCATTATGCCCTCCTCTCCCCATACTCCCTCTGCCCCTCCCAACCTCACCCCCGACACCTTCATTCCCCCCTCCCAACCTTACCCCCTGACACCTTTGTTCCCCCTCAACCTCACCTCCCGACACCTTTACTCCCCCCTCCAAACCTCACCCCCCCCCTCAACACCTTCCTCTCCCAGCTGAACCTAGACTTCACCTCCCACCCCCCAGTACACCTTCCTCTCCCAGCTGAACCCCAGTACACCTTCCTCTCCTACACACAGCTGGACCTTCCTCTCCACCCCTTCGGTGATCATCCGTAACAGACCATGGCCAAGATACTGAGTTCTCAAAGCAGGCCCTCGACAGTGATTTTGCACATTCCGTGAGCTTTGCGGTGGAGCCATGTCCATGAGAATCCACCCACCTTGCGAAGAACGTTCCTCCAGGGTCCTGTTGCCGTCGGGCTTCAGCATTTTCTGCTCCTCAGACGTCCACAATATGAGCAAGGCCCTGACGGTAAGTCCCGACTTCTGCACATCACACATGTCAAGACGTGTTCTGCACTGGCGTGTTTTCCCAGGCATGTGGGTGGTAAATTTGATGTGGGGGGATGATTCCGGCGAGCTGGGCTTATAATGATATGCAGATGCTTTACAATGGAGTTCCCGACATCCAATGGCGAGAAACATGGCCCGCCATTGACGGGCAGAGCGGACAATGGCAAACATGTTTCACGGTGGCGTGAAACCAATATTTGGACTTCCACTCATATTGTCTGCTCATGCCCACCATGACACCCGCTGCCAACAGGAATGGGCAATTCCGCCCTTAGATTTAGTTCCTCTGGTCCTGTGTGTTACAAGACTCTGCCACCGGCCCCAATCCATCACCATCTCTTTTGCTCCAGCCCAGGTGGTGTCCCACTCTTGAAGGTCCCCCTTAAATGTATTTTGCCAGGTGTTCTTTGGTCAGCCCCATCTTTTTCTTGAATCTACTGGTGTCCATTCTACTGCCACTTTGGGGGGCGAAATACATGTCCTGCCAGTCTCAGTCATCTCTTATTAAATATAAGGGGGTAGAAATTCATCTCAGGAGCAACACCAACTATACATCAAAATTAATACATTATATGTGCAGCATACTGGGGTGGAATGAGTATGAGATTAGATTAAAGGGAAGTTCTTGCTTTTGTTTCACGGAAGCTCCAAATCATCCAAAGCTCTATCATGCAGATGCAATCCCACACCAATACCAAAAATGAGAAATTGCATTTATTTAGTGCCTTATAACGTGGAAAAATATGCCATGGCATTTCACAGATCAGACAAAAATGAATGCTAAGCCAACGAAGGAAATCGTTGAATAACTGACCAAAAGTATGGTCAAAGAGGTGAA
Source organism: Cetorhinus maximus (assembly GCF_964194155.1). NCBI lineage: Eukaryota > Metazoa > Chordata > Chondrichthyes > Lamniformes > Cetorhinidae > Cetorhinus > Cetorhinus maximus. Next base: position 207,739,323 of record NC_135880.1, on the reverse strand, counting down.
TTCGTAGGAGAATCCTGAAGGAGAGACGGGTAAGTAGATGGAAAGGTTTAGGCAGGGAACTCCAGAGTGCGGGGCCTGGATAATTGAAGGGGCAGCTTGGTCAGCTGAAGGTAATGGGGATGCACAAGAGACCAAAGTGGGAGGAACACCGAGTTCTTGGCAGGATGCAGGGCTGGAGAAGGTTACAGAGATAGGGGGGGTGGGGGGCGGTGGGTGGGGGGGTGTTGGGGATGGGAGGGGGTGAAGTCATTAGTGGAATTTAAACACAAAGGTTAGAATTTTAAATTTGAGCCTGGAGCCTTGGAAGTCATTGCGTACTAACGTAAAGGGTGAATGAGAATATGTTATGGGATAGGAGCTCTTGCTGAGGTGAAATTAATTAAGAGTGGAACTAATTTAAACGGCTGGGCAAGGGAGACGCAAAATAGCTGAATCTAAAGATGACAAAGGACAAGTCTCTTACTTATCAGCCTGCCTTTGACAGCCTCAGCAGATTGCTCAATAAAATCATTTCAAATCCTTGTCTACAAATAACAGATGTGCAAGTTCACATCCTATTCCGCTGTGTTTGGATATTGTGTATTCTCCATCCTCAGAGACCTAGAGTCGTCACATCATTCCATTCTGAAAGCCCTTTCATAATCCCTGTCACCTTGTTGCATCTGTCTTCACCTTTAAAATGCCCCTGAATATTTGGTTCAAAGGCTTATGATTTTACATTGCTATCAACATCCAGTTCACCTCCTAATGAAGTATCTTGGGCTGCTTTATGACATTGAAGGTAGCAGATAAATATAACCTGTTGGTGTTTAAAAATCATGAAGTTTGTTCCTGTAAGACACCCTTGGCACCAAAATGGATTGGTGTAATACTGCAACTAAAATGTTAACCTTAAACACAACTGATGGTAAACAGCATCATAGAAATGGTTTTGCAGGTTACTTTTATTGGTAGAATATGATAATTTGTGGAACAACAGATAGTTGGCCAAGAACTTGTTCATGTTGATAATCCTACCATGCATTATTGCCAGGAAGAAAGAGTTTTACCTTCAAAAGGCAGAAATCAAATTAAGAGATTTGGATAAAAGCAAAAATAATGTGGATGCTGTTAATCTGAAGTAAAAACAGAAAATACTGGAAAAACTCAGCAAGTCTGGCAACATCTGTGGGGAGAGAAACAGAGTTAATGTTTCGAGCCCGTATGACACTTCTTCAGACTTGAAATATTATCTCTGTTTCTCTCTTCACAGATACTGCCAGGCCTACCAAGTATTTCCGGCATTTTCTGTTTTTATGCAAGAGATTCGGATGTATAGATGAACCATAGGGTAAATGTTCAGAATTCCAGAATTGTGATCTGAACTTGGCATCTAAAGAAAAATTTCTTTTATATTACCCCACAGTACATAATGCCCATTATATTTATATGTTATACCAATGAACCCTACAGTTCAATTGGTAAATGTGTCCTGTCCAACAGTGCCAGGCAGGAAAATCTCACATTCTGTGTCAATAGCTGTTTTAACACACCCTCCCAGAATTTGAAAGGTCTTGTGGTACAGTGGGCAGTGTCTCTGCCTCTGAGTCAGAAGTTCCAGGTTCAAGTCCCACACCAGCGCCAGGATTTTACAACCCCGCCACTGTGTGTCTCCCCCGGCAGATGTGGTGAGCCATTTAAATCTCCATTCAGTTCGACGGGACCATATTATCCCGCAGGGTGGGAGGGGACGTAAAATCTTGGCCCAGGACTTGATGGCCAATGAAGATGCGTCTGTAATGTAGCTAAACAAGTTGAGTATCAACCTACAAATCTTTCCAACACATGCACATAGCAGGTGGTAAGGGTAGGAGATATTCCTGGTCAGTCATGCGATGGAAAGAGACCTGAAGCTTCTACCATCACTATCCAATGCTCCAACACTACAACATGCATGTAAAAAAAAAAGTGCATGTTGCCACAGCAATTCGGACTCCCTGAACTGTAACACACCACCCAGATTTAGGGAAAACAAAATAGCTGTGCTATCTTCCCACGTTTACAAATGTGCCGCAGATCTTCCTGCTTCTTCATTAAAATATGTGGCTTTGCATTCCACACGTATGCAGACGAGCTGGGACATTTTGGTAACTGTGTGCGTGCAACATCATGACTCGTAGATTTACAGCATTGCTATGTGGTGATATTATGCAATGTGTCAGGATTTCATCACCAACACATATATGGGTCTCAGGCATTCAGGTGGACCCTGGGGGGAAAAATGGGCCTTCCTAATCTTCCACCTAAAAAAACCTGTTGAGTTTATTTAATGCTGTCCTGCACTAGAGCAGCCAACAGCAGAGGGCCAATTAAAAGCAACTTCAGATGGGCATTACCGTCATGGAATTTGAAATGATCAATATCAGGTCAATTCCCAACAGGATAAATGGAGATGAAAACTGTATGGATGATTAATGTGATTGCCTTTGCTTCACTAGTTGGGCAATTTTTCTAAAGCCTCCTCATAACAACCAGAAAAGTGTCCCTACTGTTTACCTAAGTCTGAAACTCTTCAAGATCGCTAGCGGGAGTCAGCATTGGGAACCCAAAACTGATCAAATCCAGAGATAAAAACAAAAAACTACTGCAGATGCTGGAAATCCAAAACAAAAACAGAATTACCTGGAAAAACTCAGCAGGTCTGGCAGCATCGGCGGAGATGAAAAGAGTTGACATTTCGAGTCCTCATGACCCTTCAACAGAACTAAGTAAAAATAGGAGAGGGGTGAAATATAAGCTGGTTTAAGGTGGGGGGGGGGGTGGGGGGAGAGAAGTTGTGGGGGGTGGGGGGGTGGTTGTAGGGACAAGCAAGCAGTGATACAAACATTTCTCAGGGGAATAAGTTGCCATAGTTCCCTTGTATATTTGGGTGATAGTTAATTTAATCAGTCAGGTGGTGAAGCCAGGTAGCGTGTCCTGAAGGTGTGATGTTGCATCAGCAAAGCTTTAGCCTGCAGGGCATGACGTTGGTTGCTATAGTTTAACTGGGTTTTCAGATACACAAAAAGGTTTATTCCTCTCTTCATTATAAAATCACTTGTGGATTTAGGAGTATTCATTACCTCCTATTTCATTGCAAGTAAATCCTTCAGGGCTGCCAGAGAAGGGGTTCCAATAATTATGAGCAGCCAACATTCATTCAGAAAGGAAACATTATGTTGGACTGAACCCCCTGATTTTTTTTTAAGACACCCCAAGTGAATTCTAAGGTTTACAGTGTGATATACCCCAACTTTCAGAACAAACGCATTTGACAAAGTTTGACAAAATACTGCTTCTCAAGCTCAAAGTATTGAGACTTAGTGCAAATCGATGGGTAAGTAAATAAAAAAGAAACAACAAAATAAATCTGGAATAAAAAGTGAGTAATGGTGACCAAGAAGTATCAGTTTGCTGTAAAAACCCAACTAATGTCCTTCATGGATGGACTCCTGCTATTCTGCCGAGACTGGCCTATATGTGACTGCAGACCCACAACAACATAGTTAAGGGTTTTAGCGGCAGATAAGGTGATGCAGACATAAACAGGTGATATTAATTAGGTGGAAGTAGGTGGTCTTGATGATGGAGAGGATATGGGCATTAGAAGCTCAGATCAGGGTTAATTAGGACGCACAGGTTGAGAATAGTTTGGTTCAGCCTTAAACGGTGGCCATGAAGGGTTATGGAATCTGGATGAGGGATTGGAATTTGTGGGAGGAACCGGAAACAATAGTTTTGGTCTTCCCAGTGTTGAATTGCAGGAAATTGTGGTTCATCCAGGAATGAATGTCAGACAAAATTGAGTTAGTGGAGGGGTTGAGAGAGATGGTGGTTAGGTAGTGTTGGGTATTGTTAACATACATGTAGAACCTGACTTGAAAGGGCATCATGTAGGTGAGAAATGGGAAGGGGACAAGGGTAAATTCCTTGATGGACTCTGGAAGTAATGGTACAGGAGCAAGAAGAGCCATTGTAAGAGATTCTCTGACTATGACTGGAGAACTGGGTGAGGGCAGTTACACTCAGCTGGACAATTGGGAAGCATTGGAGGAGACTGATGCTATTAACCATTTCATACACTGCGGAGAAGTCAAGAAGGCATTAATGCATCATGATCACAATCACTGATGACTTGAATACATAATATAAGCTAAAACTTTATCTTTTTCTTAGGCAGTCCCTTGGGATCAAGGACGAATAGTTATACTAATGTATTTACTTCTCATGAGGATAAGGATGAAGGCACGTGGAGGATGCTAACTATGGAACCATGGAACAGGAGGCAATCTGCAGGTTTGAGGAGCAGAATAGAAAGGTTGTTAGTCATGAGAGCTTCAAAAATTAGGGGCATCTGCAGTTGTAACTGAGAATCCAGAGGATATCTCAAAGCAACTTGGAAAGAAACTTGGAATGTGAAAATGAAAGTTCATTGTCATGGTTTGTGCAGGGACCAGTAACCTGGGAAGGAAAGGAAGGAGCTCCTGCTAAGAGGATATCAGAAGTTAGAAACTAAACCAGCAGCTGGTAATCTTGGAATTGCTAACTTAACCACATAGACGATAGAGACAGATAGATCAGGAAGCTGAATGCATGGCTGAAAGAATGATGTGGGGGAGGTGGGGATCCATTTCATGGGGAACTGCGACAAGAAGAAGCTGTCCCATTAGGGTTGTCCCCACCTGAAATTGAATGGAACCCGTGTTGTAGCAGAAAGGTTAAGTGCAGCTTTTGATAGGACTTTACGAAGGTGGACGGAGGGTTCTGGTGAAAATAGCGTAAGTCTGAAGATAAAAGAAACAGATAAGAGTAAAAGTCAGACCAAGAAAAGAAATAATGGCAACATAAGCAGCCAGGGAACAAATTCAGTTATAAAATAGCTGTTAAAAATAAAAGTGAGTAGAACAATTAATAAGGACAATTTAAATTGCCTGTACAACAAAATGCACAGCATCTAAACAAAAGCGGGGAACTGAAGGAAATAGCTTATAGCAAAGAGTCAGAAGGAATAGGGATAACTGAAACATGCTTCATAAAGAACAGGGCTGGCAGCTAAATATTTAAGGACATAATATGTATAGAAAGGATAGGGGGGAAGGATGGGGATTTGAGATAACTGTATTAATTAGGGATAACATAATGGCAATACATAAATGGGACATTAAGATAGAAACAGAATCCATATGATTGAGACAAAGTATAAGATGGAATAGTAATAGAATTATTATGCAAATCATATAATAGTGGAAGGGAGTGGAGGAAGTAATAAGTAGGCAAATCTATAAAATGAATAAAAAAACATCCAAAAACAATCATTGGAACATAGGAAATAGGAGCAGGAGTAGGCCATTTGGCCCATTGAACCTGCTCTGCCATTCAAACAAATCATGGCCGATCATCTACCTCTACGTCATCTCCCTTGAGTTCATTAGTGTCCAGAAATCTATCGATTTCTGTCTTGAACATGCTCAGTGATTGAGCTTCCTCTGGAGTAGAGAATTCCAAAGGTCCACCAACTGCTGGATGAAGAAATTCCTCTTCATCTCAGTCTTAAATGGCCTGCTCCTTATTCTGAAACTGTGTCCCTGGGTTCCAGCCTCACCCGCTTGGGGAAACACCCTATCTACATCTACCCTGTGAAGCCCTGTAAGAATTTTTAAGTTTCAATGAGATCACCTCTCATTCTTCGAAACTCTAAAGAATACAAATCCAGTCTCCTCAACCTTCCTTCATAAAACAATCCCCCATTGTGGAAGATTTAAGCTGCTCCCAGATTAACAGGCAAAAGGGAGGAAAAGGAGGAAAAAGAATGGAGTTTTAACATTTTGTGCAGGACTCCTTTCTTTGCCAGTTTTTCTCTTACAGCTTGTAATCAGTTTGTGTATAATGTCCGCTATTTAATGTTTGCTAAGCTGAACTTCTGATTCCATGTCCTCCCCGTCACAAAGGCCATCTACTTCCACCTATATAGTGTTGCCTGTTGTCGTCCTGTGCTGACTATCTCCTGGTGAAACTCTCATTCATGCTTTAGCCAACTCCAGACCTAACTATTCCTGTCTGGCCTTCATATTCTACACTCTATAAACTTCAGTTCATCCAAAACTCTGTTGCCCATATTCTAACTCACACCAAGTCACTGACTTACATCGGGTCCTTGTCCGGCACTGTTTCAACTTTTATATTTTCATCCTTATGTTCAAATCCCTCCATAGTCTTGGCCTTCCCTATCTCTGTAACCTCTTCCAGACCTACAACACTTGAAGAAGTCTGTGTTTCTTCAACTTCAGCCTTTTGTGCATCAACCACTTTCTCTGTCTACCATTGACAGAATACCATTGGCCATCTAAGTCCTCACCTCAGGAATTCCCTCCCTAATCCTATCCACCGCACTCTCCTCCTTTAAAACCTTCTTCATTGACCGCACTGTTAGTCACCAATATCTCGTTTTCAGGCTCAACTTTTTTTTTTGTCTGATTACAGGCCTGTGAAGCACCTTGGGATGTTCTGCTAGGTTAAAGGTGTTACATAAATAAAGTTGCTGTTTTGCTTTTAGGAATAAAAAGAAGATGCTGGAAACACACATGAGGTCCAGCAGCATCTGTGCAGAGAGAAAGAAAGAAGGAAAGAATTGGATTTATATTGTGTGTTTCACAACTTCAGGTCATCCCAAAGTCCTCCACAGTCAATGAAGTACCTATGAACTGGACGCACTATTATCATGTAGGAAGTAAAATATATTTTTTCATATCCATTTGATAGAACTAGGAAGCCTCTTTGTCTGATGCAGTTTTAACCATTTGTTGTGCATATTATGAGTTCCAATCTTCCCTCATTTCATTCTTCTAAATCATAGGGTATAAAAATAGAGCACACAGACATAATAGAATGAATGCTTCATAGGCTAGTCGGTCATTGATTCATTGGGCCAAATGGCCTTTTTCCGTGATTATGAACACTATGTAAATTATAGTGTAGAATTTGCTAACTGGCCAAAGATACACACAAGATGCATTCCTGATCTGAACTCTATTTCTGGAGGAAGGTGTTGATCAGAAGTCAGGTATTTCACCATAGGCAGAAAAGGAGATAGAGTCAGATTGGCCCACTCTCATGCTTACCTGCTACTCAGAGGTCACAGGTCAACTCCCCACCATTTCAACAAGAAAAGAACAAGTGGGACAAAAGCACCTTATTTTCTCTCCCCCTCTCGTGAAGGCACGGAATTATGCCAGAGTACAGTTCCATGAGTATCACTTACTTGCCAGTATCTAGCCCAAATGACATTCTTCATGTGGAACCAAAGCAGTTCTAAGATTATGAGTACTCAATTAAAAAATGAGTATTTAACCTTTAGTTTTCTGAGAAACTAGAACTCCAGTTTAAATACACTATGGGAACCCGTCTGCAGAGGAGCCAAAGGGGTTAAACAGGTGAGATTTTTTAAAATTGAGATGTTTTTAAAAAGCAGAGTGTCTGGAAAAACTGCTTTGAAAATCACTCAGGCTGTGGTCAACATTTGTTAATGTAGCATGGAGCATTTTTGCAAAGCCCTGAAGGAACCACTTAGAAGGATTTCTTAAGATTCATATATATCCCTTCCCTCCAGCAGGTCTTGTGTGCCCAAGACAAAGGTGTGATACTGCAGAAGTGTGATTTATTCCAGGACATGGCATACGTGCTAAAACACCTCAATCAAATCTTTTATCAGTGAAGTAGCACATAACGTACTAGATGCTCTATGACCGTATCATATGATTATGTTCTCCACATCTCTGGTCACACACAGTTAGTTTTCTCTAATAGACTACAACCCATCGCTTTATCACAATTCTTTGTTATAACTTTCTTGTTGACGTGTGGTTTCATTCTGTACCATAATGCCAACCATGGGAAACAGGAAATCTATTCATGCTAAGCATTAACTTGGCTACTGCACCCAATCCAGAGCATTTAGAGTCACTGACTAAACATCATCGAAACCAACAACAATCCTGACACAAGAAGCAAAACGCTGCAGATGCTGGTAACTTGAAGCAAAAACAGTAATTTGTGATGGCATCTGTGGAGAGAACGGAAAGGTCAATAGTTGTTTGAGCATCTCTGAGTCAAAGGGTCATGGATTCAAATCCTACACCAGAGACTACAGCACAACATTTAGGCTGACACTCCAGTGCAGTACTAAGGGGAGATTGGAGGTGCTTGCCTTTTGACCGAGAAGTTAAATCGAGACCTTGTCTGCCCCCTCAGGTGGATGAAAAATATCCCATGGCATTATTTCAAAGCGGAGGAGAATTATCCCCGGTGTCCTGACCAATATATATATCCCTCAACCAACATCACAAAAAACAGATTATCTGGTCACTAACAAATTGCTGTTTGTGGAGCTTGCTGTGCACAAATTAGCTGCTGTGTCTCCTACGCTACAACAGTGATTACACTTCAAAAGTATTCCATTATCTGTAAAGTGCTTTAGGATAACCTAAGCTCATGATCGATAGTTCGTTTGGCTACTCGCCCGCTGAACTGTTAAGGGCCTATTAAGACCATTAAGGGATTAATTAAAATGCTTTTTAAAAATGTCCATCCAACCTTAAGGCTGGCGGGCAGGCAAAGAGCCCAAGCGGCCTTCGCGTTTTTCAGGAAACCTCATCCACAGGTGGGATGAGGTTTCCTGAAGCTTTTCTAAAGCAATTTCATAAATTTTCCCAACTTCACAAACATGCCCCAACTCATATGACACTGTCACATGAGGGGGCATGTTTAAATAAATTTTTACTTCATTTATTAAAATGTTTTATTATCTATTCAATCTCCCCGAGGCAGCTCCATGCCTCAGGGAGATTGCTGCGCTCTTTCATGCGCATGTGCAAAAGAGCGCAGGCCTCAACTCTCCCTCCTCCCCCCACCCGCACAGATAGCGCTGAGCACTACCAGCCGCGCGTTACGCTAGGCGGGCCTTAATTGGCCCACCCACGTAAAACCGGGGTCACCCCCGCCCACTCCTGCCCAGCCCGCCCGCCATAGGAAAAGTTCTTGCTCATGACTGTGGTAATTGTGTTTATTTTTCGGGGCCTCCTACTCCTATCTACCATCCCCCCCTAAATTCAGCCTTACGAGACTCAAATGTGACCTGAGACATCTATTCATTAATAACTCTGTGGGGGCAATACTGGTGGTCGTGTGTGGCATAGTCCTATAGCTGAGCAGGAAACGGGATAATCTAGTTGCTATAGACTCACCATCCAGTTTTTTCATTCCGGCCTTGACGGTCTGGACCACCCTCTCAGCCAACCGATTGGGTGCAGGGTGGTATGGCGAGGTCTTGACATGTGTTATGCCATTGAGATTTGTAAATCTTTGGAATTCTCCACTGGTGAATGCCGTTCCATTATTAAACATTATTATCTCTGGTAAACCATGTATCGCAAAACTGATGCAACCCATCTTGGCAGCAGATGTGGGTGATCTCACCTCGTATACATCCATCCATTTGAAGTGAGAGTCGATAAGTAAGAGGAATATTGTGCCCAAAAAAGGCCCCATGTAGTCAATGTGGAGGTAGACCCATGGCCTTCCTGACCATTTCCAGGGATGCAGTGAAGGAGATGGAGGCGATTTTTGCCCCTGTTGGCACTGCATGCAGCTCTTGACCATGTTTTCAATTTCAGTGTCCATCCCTGGCCACCATAAGTAGCTGCATGCCAACATTTTCACTTTAGAGATGCAGGGGTGAGCACTATGCAATTCTGTCACTAATGGTTGTCTTCCACTCGGAGGCTCCCCACAATAAGATGCCATCCTGGCAGGTGAGCTCATATCTCCTATTAAAATAGGGTTTCATTTCATCCAACTTTGGCTCGTTAGACCATCCCTGCAAGACTTGTTCCCTGTCGTGAGGCAAAACTGGATCATGGACCTGCTGAGATTTTCCAGGTATTTTTGTTTTTGTTTCAGATTTCCAGCATCCGCAGTTTTTTTACTTTTATCTGGGTCATGGTCCGTCCATTCTCGGATCTGTTTGGCATTTACTGGTGACGGATTCAGAAAGTTTAATAACAAGACAAGCTCTTGAGAGATGGGGACATTCACACTGCTGTCCTTTAGAGGTAATTGGCTCAATGTATCGGCATTGGCAATCTGGCTTCCCAACCGATGGATAAAAGTATATTCGTAAGCAGCTAGAATCAGTGCCCAGCCTTGGATGTGTGCCAAGGCAATTGAGAGTAATGCCTTATCTTCCCCAAACAAGCCTAGTAGTGGTTTGTGATTGGATACGATGGTGAAGTGGCGACCATGGAGGTATTGGTGGAACTTCTTAACGCCAAATACAACGGGTAAGCCTACTTTCTCTATCTGTGAGTGTCTTCGTTCTGCCACACTGAGTGTTCTTAAAACGTAGCCAATGGGCTGTTCAGAGCCATCCGCCTTCCATGGGAGAGTACTGCCCCTACTCCGTAAGGGGTGCATCGCAGGTTTAAATCAATTCTTTCTTTGGGTCGTAATGTGCCAACAGGGCCGATGAATGTAGTAACTGCTTACTGCCGTAAAAGCCTGCTGTTGTGGAGCTTACCAAGTCCACCTGTGGTTTTTCTTGAGTAACCCGTATAATGGAGCCAGTACTGTTGACAAATTTGGGAGAAAATGACCATAACAGTTAACCATTCCCAAGAAGAACTTGAGTTCTGTGTCGTTTTCGTGGATGGAGCATCATGAATAGCTCTCACCTTGTCTTCTACCGGGTGAAAGCCCTGAGAGTCAACCAAATGACTCAGGTAAATCATTTCTTTTGCTTGGAGGATACATTTTTCCCCTTTTCAAGCATACTCCGGCTTGTGAGAAATGTCTCAATACGTCTTCCAAGTTAGCCAGGTGTTCTTCATCAATTAGTCCTGTTTCTAGGACATCATCGAGATAAACCACCACATGGTGTAGACCTTGAAGTAAATTTTCCCATAGTCCATTGGAAAATGGCACAAGCCAATGAGACTCCGAAGGGTAACCTGGTATACTGGTATAACCCAGGTGTGTTGATTGTCACAAATTCCCAAGAGACCTTTCCTAGCTTGACTTGCTGGTAAGTGTGACTCATGTCGAGCTTCGTATATGCTGGAGTACAATTCATCATTTTTTGGTATAGGGTGCCTGTCAAGTCTGGCCACTTTGTAAACGGTCAGCTTGTAGTCCCCGCATACACTCTAGAACTATGGGCTTTGCCCATTTGGAAAATGGGCCTTTCCAACCTATCTAGCTTTTTTAAAATTATTCATTGGATGTGGGCATCACTGGCTAGGCCAGCATTTACTGACCATCCTAATTTCCCTTGTTCAGAGGGCATTTAAGAGCCATCCACATTGCTGTGGGTCTGGAGTCAAATGTAAGTCAGATCAGGATCAGGTAAGGACTGTAGATTTCCTTCCCTAAAGGGCATTAGTGAACCAGATGGGTTTGTTACAACAATTGACAATGGTCATCATTAGACTTTTAATTCCAGATTTTTTATTGATATTCAAATTCCACCATCTGCCATGGCAGGATTCAAACCCAGGTCCCCAGAGCATTACCCTGGGTATCTGGATTACTAGTCCAGTGACAATACCACTGTGCCATCGCCTCCCACCTCTCGCTTCAACATCCACTTTTTCTTGTAATCCATAAGGGACTGGCCTCACCTTCAAGTATGTGGGGGTTGCTCCGGGATCCACGTGGATTTTAGTTTGCAGTCCCTGAATCTTCCCGAGCTCTTCCTGAACACAGAGGCATATTTCTGTAATAATTCTTACAAATCTTTCATTCTGAGTTGAAAAATCTCAGTCCACTCTAACTTTATTTCCTTAAGCCAATTCTGACCAAGTAGAGTTGGACCCTATCAGGGGTAGATTAGCAGACTGGCTTCCATATTGTACTGGAACCTTGCATATACCTCTTACTTGTATGTCTTTGCCAATATATGTCTTTAATTTAGCATTTGGATTTTCCAGCTTTAGTGAGTGGCCTCCTCCATTCAGATACTTAAACATGTGTTCCCCTATAACTGTCATAGATGCCCCTATAGCAACCTCCATTTGGATGGGTTTTCTGTTGACTTCTACTGTCACGTAGTTTAGCTCTGTTTTACCCATTTTTAAGTTGTGTAGTGAGTCTGACTCTGTTTATTCTCATTCCTCCATTATATAAATTTCATGATTCCTGGCTTTCTGTTTGAAATTCTGTCTCAATCTGTCCTTGCAATATCACATAATGTGCCCATTGTGATGGCAGTAGAAACACTTGGTTCTTTGAAATTGTCGTTCATTTGCAGGATGTCTGGTTCCTTTTCTGCCATTATTAGTGTGGTGTTTATCCATTAACCCATTGCTTTTTGCTGCTCTGTTAATGGTGGCTGTTTCCCATCTTTCACGGAGCCCTGCTATTCTGCACCGTTTCTAACCGGTGCTTCCTTCCCAACGTGAAGGACGGCGCCATTTTGTGCTCCCTTGATTGCTTCCGACCCCCTGACTGCGCTTTCCATTGTGAGCGCCAACTCCAGTGCCTTGCTGAAGTCTAAATTTGTTTCTGACAACAACCTTTTTTGAATGGCATCTTCATTAATCCCCCATGCTAATCAGTCTGTTAAAATGTCATTAATCAACGTCCTGAACTCACAGTGCTCTGTCTGTTGTTTTAAGGCTGCTACATAGCAAGTGACTGTCTCTCCAGGGGCGCGACACCTCAAATTGAATTTCAAACACTGCGTTTTTACCGAGGGTTTTGACTGAAAGTGGCTTTTCACAAGATTCACCAACTCATCAAAGCTCTTGGAATCTGGGGCATTGGGTGCCATTAGACTATGAATTAGGTCGTACGTTTTACTGCCACACGTCAATAAGAGGATCGCCAGCCTTTTCTTCTCGCCTGATATGTCATTGGTTAAAAAGAAAAATGCGAGGTGTTCAATATAACGTGACCAGTCATTGGTGGTCGGATCAGACGGTTCAATGCGGCCAAATTATGGCATACAGGAGGGAGATAACTTTGACGACTATGGTGAGGGCTGTACTTACAATCGGCCTGCAAGGCCCGGCTGATTCACTTCAGTTGAGTTTTTGCGGCTTTCCTTGGTGCCAGCGACTGGTTGTGTTTTGCCTCATCGCCAGTTGTTATGTTCTACTTTGGGGGCGCTTTGCTTGTGAACTGGTTGCAGGCTTCTCTGTCAGCGGATGAGTTGATAACAATTTACTGCAGATGCAGAGACCAATATGAGATGAAGCACGTGCTATTTATGTACAAAATCAAAAGAGCTCTAACATGATGTGTGTTTCTTCAAACAAACCCTATTCTAGACTAATCCTTAACATTGTAGCCCTGGCTACACAGCTATTGGGTCATACAGTCACGTGGTTAATCTGCTCACATTCTCTTAAAAGTGTATTGCACCTCAGATTACCACAGCACCCCTAGTTAGACTCCTTCACAAGGTGTCAAGTCCCCTCAGGATCTCATATGTTTCAATGAGATCACCTCTCATTTGCCTAAACTCAAAAGGGTATAGACCCAAACTGCTTGTGAGCCTAACCCTCTCCTTACCAATGTCTACAGCTACCAACAAATTTATATTATAACCACTACTCAGACAGTAGTTGCTGGTAATGGTTCTGATAACATTTACATCTCCTCTCAACTCATCTTTTGATTCCTTACTTGTCCTATTGCCATCCATTGCACCATCATCTGTTTTGTCACTTAATCACCACTGCATCTCCTGCCACTGACTTGAATCCAAATGCACACATGCGCACTCACCTCACATTGCTGTGGGTCAAATGTAAGTCAGATCAGGACCAGGTAAGGACTGTAGATTTCCTTCCCTAAAGGGCATTAGTGAACCAGATGGGTTTGTTACAACAATTGACAATGGTCATCATTAGACTTTTAATTCCAGATTTTTTATTGAATTCAAATTCCACCATCTGCCATGGCATGATTCAAACCCAGGTCCCCAGAGCATTACCCTGGGTATCTGGATTACTAGTCCAGTGACAATACCACTGTGCCATCGCTCCCACCTCTCGCTTCAACATCCACTTTTTCTTGTAATCCATAGGGTACTGGCCTCACCTTCAAGTATGTGGGGGTTGCTCCAGGATCCACGTGGATTTTAGTTTGCAGTCCCTGAATCTTCCCGAGCTCTTCCTGAACACAGAGGCATATTTCTGTAATAATTCTTGCAAATCTTTCATTCTGAGTTGAAAAATCTCAGTCCACTCTAACTTTATTTCCTTAAGCCAATTCTGACCAAGTAGAGTTGGACACTCCCCTGCTACCACTATCAGGGGTAGATTAGCAGACTGACTTCCATATTGTACTGGAACCTTGCATATACCTCTTACTTGTATGTCTTTGCCAATATATGTCTTTAATTTAGCATTTGGAGCTTCCAGCTTTAGTGAGTGGCCTCCTCCATTCAGATACTTAAACATGTGTTCCCCTGTAACTGTCATAGATGCCCCTGTATCCACCTCCATTTGGATGGGTTTTCTGTTGACTTCTACTGTCACGTAGTTTGACTCTGTTTTACTCATTTTTAAGTTGTGTAGTGAGCCTGACTCTGTTTATTCTCATTCCTCCATTATATAAATTTCATGATTCCTGGCTTTCTGTTTGAAATTCTGTCTCAATCTGTCCTTGCAATATTGCATAATGTGCCCATTGTGATGGCAGTAGAAACACTTGGTTCTTTGAAATTGTCGTTCATTTGCAGGATGTCTGGGTCCTTTCCTGCCATTATTAGTGTGGTGTTTATCCATTAACCCATTGCTTTTTGCTGGTCTGCTAATGGTGGCTGTTTCCCATCTTTCACAGAGCCCTGCTATTCTGCGCCGTTTCTAACCGGTGCCTCCCTCCCAACGCGAAGGACAGCGCCATTTTGTGCTCCCTTGATTGCTTCCGAACCCCTGACTGCGCTTTCCATTGTGAGCGCCAACTCCAGCGCCTTGCTGAAGTCTGAATTTGTTTCTGACAACAACTTTTTTTGAATGGCATCTTCATTAATCCCCCATGCTAATCAGTCTGTTAAAATGTCATTAATCAACTTCTCGAACTCACAGTGCTCTGTCTGTTGTTTTAAGGCTGCTACATAGCAAGTGACTGTCTCTCCAGGGGCGCGACACCTCAAACTGAATTTCAAACACTGCGTTTTTACCGAGGGTTTTGACTGAAAGTGGCTTTTCACAAGATTCACCAACTCATCAAAGCTCTTGGAATCTGGGGCATCGGGTGCCATTAGACTATGAATTAGGTCGTACGTTTTACTGCCACACATCAATTACAGGATCGCCAGCCTCTTCTCCTCGCCTGATATGTCATTGGTTAAAAAGAAAAATGCGAGGTGTTCAATATAACGTGACCAGTCATCGGTTGTCGGATCAGACGGTTCAATGCGGCCAAATTATGGCATACAGGAGGGAGATAACTTTGACGACTATGGTGAGGGCTGTACTTACAATCGGCCTGCAAGGCCCGGCTGATTCACTTCAGTTGAGTTTTTGCGGCTTTCCTTGGTGCCAGCGACTGGTTGTGTTTTGCCTCATCGCCAGTTGTTATATTCTACTTTGGGGGCGCTTTGCTTGTGAACTGGTTGCAGGCTTCTCTGTCAGCGGATGAGTTGATAACAATTTACTGCAGATGCAGAGACCAATATGAGATGAAGCACGTGCTATTTATGTACGAAGACAAAAGAGCTCTAACATGATGTGTGTTTCTTCAAACAAACCCTACTCTAGACTAATCCTTAACATTGTAGCCCTGGCTACACAGCTATTGGGTCATACAGTCACGTGGTTAATCTGCTCACATTCTCTTAAAAGTGTATTGCACCTCAGATTACCACAGCACCCCTAGTTAGACTCCTTCACAAGGAGTCAAGTCCCCTCAGGATCTCATATGTTTCAATGAGATCACCTCTCATTTGCCTAAACTCAAAAGGGTATGGGCCCAAACTGCTTGTGAGCCTAACCCTCTCCTTACCAATGTCTACAGCTGTCAACAAATTTAAATTATAACCACTACTCAGACAGTAGTTGCTGGTAATGGTTCTGATAACATTTATATCTCCTCTAGACTCATCTTTTGATTCCTTACTTGTCCTATTGCCATAGTTGCACCATCATCAGTTTTGTCACTCAATCACCACTGCATCTCCTGCCACTGACTTGAATCCAAATGCACACATGCGCACTCACCTCACATTGCACCCATCCCTACATGCAGTTTTCCCAGGCCCTGTTGCCGCCTCCCAATGACTGGGCTGACACCACTTGCTTCTTGGTGCTGCTGGCTGTGGCTCTCAAGGTCACCATGACCGGGAAGTCATGGCTGGTGCTAGAGATGGGCCAACGGTTCTGCGGGCAGATATTCAGGGCCGACTCAATGTCGGCGATGCCAGGGACCGAGGGTTTGGGGTGAGGGGTTCTGGGATTGGGGGGAGCCAGGCTACCTTTCCCTCCCTCAGTCAGTGTGACCTGTAGCAGTGACTCTAGAGTAGGTAACCCCCAGGGTGAGAATGGATGCATTCCTGGTCACTGTTTCCCAGGCCCGGGTTCCCTGTGGTCAGGATCTGAGCTGCTGCTTTTCAGCCAGCTTACATTGAGGTTGCAAACATTATTTGAAGGCTGGCATTTGGTGATTAACATAGTAAATGTGATGATGATGGAGATTAAGCATAGTATGTGGTACCTGTGAGTTATATCATTATTACAGGCTCTGCCACTGCACATGGACAGGAAGTGCCCCCTCTGCAGTTGCAGCATCATGAAATACAGCCTTTAAACTCTTTCCTTCCACCTCATCCAATTGTTCATTCCGCCCCCCACCCCACCCACATTCCTTTTCCCTGGTTCTGTACTTGCTTATAAACTGTAAAAGCTCCAATTTCTTCCAGTTCCAATGAAAATTCTTTGAGTTGAAACATTGGCCTGAACCTGAACTCTCATTAACGAGCGGGTTGGGGATCTGGACCCACCCCATGATCCAAACAGCACTGCCCACACTGTCCCATGGAGCCCCTCCAACTATCTGTCACCCCCAATACATCTAACTGTCCTCTTAGATTACAACCCTGCATTGAAGAGAACATCACACCCGAAAAGCCTCCTACCTTTCAATCAGGCTGCCTGTGCACAGAAAACCATTTAATGTGGACCTGCAGTTACGTTCAGCAGGATTTTTTGGAAGCCCAAGTTATCCAATCTCACAACAGCCCTAACTACTTCCTTAGTTACTGTTTCAACAAATTCAGTGAGGACTGTTAGACACAATGACACTGCTTGCTCTATAAGCTCAAATTTCTCTAAAGGCTTAGTTGGTCTATCCTTAATTAGAGATTCCAATAACTTCCCTCTCTCTTATTTTTCATAAGTAATGGTGTCATATCTGCAATTTTCCAATCTAAAAGCCCTGCCTTGAAGGCGGCTTTGGAAGATTACAACTAAAGCACCTGTAATTTCCTCACTTACTTTCTTTAAAACCATTGGGTGGAAACCATCAAGTCTTGTGGGTTTGTCTATCTTTAGTGCTAATATTATAATTTAATTTATTATTTTTTCTAATATTATTTTCTTGCCTGTATTAATTTTAGTGAGTTCCAGCCCTCAGATGATTATTAATTTCTCTGGAATATCAGAAACATTATCTTCTTCCTTGACAATGGAGACTGACACACTAAAAAAATTATTCAATGCCATTTCTTTATTTTCATTTGCAGTATTACCTCATCTGCTTTAAAGGACCCACATTAGCTTTGACTACCTTTTCTCTTCTAATATAATTGTGAAAAGTTTTTGTGTTAATCACGATATCCCTCACAAGTTTCACGTCATATTGCCTTTTTGTAGCTCTTATTATTATTTTTACCTTGCTTTGCTCTTCTTTATGACTGGGTTTACAGATCTTTGCATTTTTATATGGCAGTCCCTTTCCTCTTCTGTTATTTCTCACCTCTTCTGTCAACTATGGCTATTTTATTTGGTAAATAGAGCTCTTTCTCTTTATGGGTAGATATTCATCTGTATTAAGCTAAATTACTTTTGAACACCTCCCACTGTTCATCAGTATTTTTATCCATTAACAATTTTGACCAGCTTGCTGTCAACAGTTCCTGTCTCATCCCATTGAAGTTAGCCTTATTAAATTCTAGAATCTTAGTAATTGTTTTCAAACCTAATACTGAATTCAATCATATAATGATCACTATTTACTAAAGGTTCCCTTACTGTTAGATTGTTAATGAATTCTGGCTCATTACAAAAACTAGTATGACTTGCCCTTATATTGACAACATATTAGCCAGAAAACTACCTTGAATGCACTCAGTAAAATTTACTACTTTTCTGATTTGAGCTAATCTGCTGCTTCTGATTCATCCCACCACCAACACCACACCACCGCCATTTATGAGTGTAATCTGGCTAGAGCACTATCCCACTTCAGTATATGACTGCCTCAGATTCATATCTCACTGAAATGGCACTGTAGCTCAGAATTCTGTTTCTTTGAGCATCACTGCCATACAATGGTCCAACCTAGTAATCTGTTGAATCTTGTAATCTCAGCCGTGGATATTACAACAACGTCTATTCAGTATTGCTACAGTTTTTGCTTTTCCCCCAAACTTTTGAATGACCTCTAATCCATATGCACCATACACCTCCTGTGTAGAATAGAGCCCCCAAGATGAGAAAAAAACTCTCCAGTTTTGTTAATCACACATTAATTATGTTTAGTTGTAAGCAGCTGGTGGGCATTAACTGGGGAATCACTTGTGCTTCCATAAATAGACATTGATGCAAGCTGTGGTTTTTGGGTTCGAAGATATTGGCTTGTAATTTGTAATTGTGTAACTAAATGCTCATTTTTTTAAAAATTCATTCATGTGTTGTGAGCATCACTGGCAAGGCCAGCATTGTTGCCCATCCCTAATCATCCTTGAGAAAGTGGTGGTCAGCCACCTTTTTGAACTGCTGCAGTCCATCTGGTGTAGGTACGCCCATGGTGCTGTTCGGAAGAGAGTTCCAGGATTTTGTTCCAATGACAATGCAAGAATGGCAAGATAATTCCAAGTCAGGATGGTGGTTTTGAGGGCAATTTGCAGGAAGTGGTATCCCACGTGACTGCAGCCCTTGTCCTTGTAGCTGGCAGAGGTCGCAGGTTTAGGAGATGTTATCAAAGGAGTTTTGATGAATTGCTGCAGTACTTCTTGTATATTGGGCACACTGTTGCCGCTTTGCCTCAGTGGAAGGAGTGCATGTTTAAGTTGGTGCGTGGGGCGCTGATCAAGTTGGCTGCTTTGTCCTGGATTATTTCGAGCTTCTTAAGTGTTGTTGTTGCTGACTTATCAAAGGCATATTACAACATCCTCCTTCCTTTTTAAAGACACCTTCACCCCTTCCAAAGAAGTATGACTATTTACAATACATGTTCATGTTTATTTACCATTGCATAAGTGCTTAGAACTGATGAATCTATGAGCTCTAAAAAGTAAAGGTAGCCTGCTGGGACACCCAGATCTTGTGATGGTAACCTTATCTGGAGGTATCTTTAATTGCTCACAGTGATTATCAGGATTGTCATTTTTGGATGTTGTTCCTGGTTGCATTTTGGATCATGTCATATCACTGAGGGCAGCATGTGCATGAGAAATAGGAGAGGGACAAGGGTAGATCTTTGGAGACACCAGAGGTAACAGTACTAGAACAGGAAGAGGAGCCATTGTAAGCAATTCTGTGGCTACGATTAGAGCGTTAAGAATGGAACCACGTGAGAGCTCTCCCACCCAGCTGGACAACACTAGAAAGGCATTGGAGGGGCATGGTGTGGTCAACCATGTCAAAGGTTGCAGACAGGTTCAGAAGGACGAGGAGGGAAAGTTTATCTTTGTTCAGTCACATAGGATATCATTTGTGGCTCTGATTGTTGTAACATGTCTTAAGGGGAAGCAGCATGACATAACTAGAAGGGAAGTGTGTCATTCTATCCAGTCTTAGGCCGGAATTTTCCAGCCCCTCATTTCGGCAGGAATGGAAGATCCCGCCACTGTGAACAGAAATTTCAATGGCTCACTAGCTCTGCCATGAGGGAACCTGCCGCAGGGGTGCTGGAAAATTCTGGCCTTAGTCTCACTTTTGCTTTTGAGCAGAGCACACACATACACCCACGCATGCACCTCTGCTGCTGTTGTCTTCAAGCTTTCTACCTACATATAAATGTTCCCATGTGCCTAGTCTAAATAAATGAACCCACAATGCGTTCAAAAAATCCCCCATGAGTGTTTGATGCCTTTATGTCATTTAAACAACACAACACTGATAAGAGCTGTTACCTGTACTGTGGCAGATGCAGAAATCTTATTGGAGGGACTCAAACATGGAGTGCACATTATCTAAAAACCCCAACCAACCTGAGACTGTTACAACTTTCTTTGAGTTTTCAGGCCGAAGACACTTTACGCCGAGATAGTAAAGGGACCTCGAAGAGCATGTGGTAAACTGGCACAGTAAGTGGAAGTAATATGTGAGAGGGATAAACAGGTAGTTTATCTAAAATGGAGTCAGAGATAAAATTGATAAGCCTTGCTATTGTGGTACACATAAGTGTTGTGAGTGGTGGCTGAGTTGGTACTATCAATAGAGTTGATCCGCAGACACTTCTTAGGTGGGAAACTTCTAGTTTATTTAAAAGGGTACTCAGCAGCAACTACACGTGTGCCTTCACTTCAAACTCTATCTCTACACTGCTAACCACTAACTACAGAGGCAGCCCCATGCTACTCTCTGATTGAGTATTAAAGATCATGTAATCTCCCTTAACAAACATTCTTCTTAAAAGTATATTACACATTAGATAAAATCATAATAAGCCATTATGAACCATCACTGTGAGTAAATAGACTACCACAAGGATTTCTTCTGAGATCACTCCGTCTGCAAAGTCTTTCAAAGAGAATTGTTATGTTATCATAGGATTTACAGATGATACTGAAGGCATGTGTCAAGGTAGCAAATGAGCCAAGCATTCAAAGAGGATTTGGCTCAAATAAACAGATGGGCTGAACAATGATAAATGGGCTTTTATGTGAATAAATTAAACACGGCAACATGAAAAATGTGCCGTGAGAAGAGAAGCACCCATTAGTGAGAATGAGAATGAAAGCAATGTGGGCGTATTTTCAGGCCGTTCAATTCCCAGTCATTGTGAAGCTGTTATCAACAACATCATAAAATACTGTAAGCTGAAAAAATTATTCTCACCTTCTATAAATCATTGTTGAGGCCACGTTTGGAATGTTATGTGCAATTTTGGGCACAATGGGGTATTGTACATTGGGCAGAGTTCATTAAATACCAACAGAATTTAAGATAATTTATAAAGAAGAAACACAGGGCAGGATTTTTGGGACCCGCCAACGTCGAGAACAGAGGCAGAGGCCAAAGTACTGGCAACGAATGGTTGGCCAGTTTCCCGACCCCATTCCTGACATCAGCCATTTTGCCCAAGGAAAGTTTGAGGTCCAGCAGGGCCACCTGGCCCCCAGGCATTGGGCAGCCAATTAGGCTCCTTAAAAGCCTTCTTAAGGATAAGTGAAATTTACCTGAACTTTTCCAGTCAGCCTCGACTTCCCCGAGGTGAGGGGTGGAGGGTGTAGGGGGGGTTGGAGGGAATAGGGGGGTGAGGGGGGAGGGAGGAAGTGGGGGGGTGGGGGGGAGTGGGGGAATGGGGCGGGTAGGGGGGTGTGTGGTGGGGGGGTGGGGGATAGGGACTGGGGGGGTGTAGGGGGGGTGGGGGCTTTGAAGGGTTAGGGCCATGGGGAGAGGGGTGTGGGAGGGTCAACAGCAAGGGCAGGGGTTAGATCACAGCAGGACCCCTCCCCTTACAAATGTCCAATCACTTGATCAGGCACTGAAAGCCTTTGATCGAGGGCCCTCTCCCCCTGTCAGTCAATTCTTCCAACTCCAATGAGTATTGGCCCAACCTGCTTAACCTTTCCTCTTAAACACACCTTCATCCCGGGAATCAGCCTATTAAACATTCTCTGAACTGCTTCCAATGCAAGTATATCCCTCTGTTGTGAAACCATGCTTTACGTCAAAAAAATTATGTTTGAATTTACTGGCTGGAAACCCCTATATATTTTTATATAATTAAAGCCTCATTCCAGTGACTTGGGATTATAGTCAACAATGGCTGTATATTTGCGTCACTGCAACCTTCTAGGTTCCAAAATCATTGAAATGGAGACAACCTCTCTGAAAAGCTGCACCAAGAACAATGGCCTTGAAAGGAGATAAATGGAGGAATGGGGGCATCTCCTGCCTCATTTGCAAAGCATCCGGACAATCAGCTGGCTACCCTGGTAGAGACAAACCATTAGACATAATCACTTGGTTGATTGGACCCTGGCTGAGCAAGGAATTCCCAGCCATGATCTAATCAAGTTATCATTGGAACACTCTAGCCATGATCTTATTTGGATCATTGGCAGTTGGAGAGAGAAGGTCATGTGACAAGCCAACCCTATGTGTGTTTTGAGCGCCTGCTTGCTCTGTAGAACCTGACAATAAGCTGAGACATTGAAGGAATGAGACCCTGAGTCAGTTCTTTTCTCTCCCTCACTCCCCATCCAACTTGCAAGTTTTAGAACCCTGCTGATTTTGACTGCCCAGGCCCTGCAGGCAGAGATTTTAACAAGAACTCAACCCAGCACTGTTATCTTCAGAAGAAAAGATAAATAATCTGTCTCCAACTTTAAATCACCTCAATGTCAAAAACAGCAGGAACACTGAATTCAACATAAAGCCAAGCCAAGTCAGCAACATTCAAGAGTCAATTTACCCCTTTAGTTCTACTGGACTCTAAATTACTTAATTTAACCTCCCCATTCAGTAATCAGTGTGCGTGCGTGCATGCATGTGAAAGTCGGAGCATTTTTTAAAAATTATTTTACTTAGTTCGGATTCCTGGGAGAGAAGTGGTAGTGAATTAAACATGAATGCAAAATGAAATGGAGAGAGATAGATAGAAAAAGCAAAGAGCATGTGATTTTTCTTCATTATTAATCACCAAGACTAATTTTCTTCCGAGGGAATGAGACTCCACATCTTTAATTTTTCAGGGGCAATACTGCTGTTCATTAGTAATGATCGCTCTGTTAAAATCTCACTTATTCCTGAATGCACTAACCCCAACTTTTTCAGTCCCTTTTATTGCACAATTAGTGGGCAACTACCCCAAGTTGGTGCCAGGGCAGTCATTTCAATGTCAAGTTTATTGTTGAGGACTGCAACAGCTCACTCTGTGGAGGAGCAGGATATTACGGACAGCAACTTTTGGGGTTCTGTGTTTAACTGTGCACATGTGTACTTTGGGCGTTTCAGTCACAGGCCCTCTATTATAATGGTCAGCACTTACAGCCTTACTGATAAATCATTACAAACTCTGGGATACTGTGTCTGATATTTGAATACCTTAAATCAATAATGTTAATTTTCTATCCTATTCCCAATAGATTATTTTTCAACTGCTTTTTGACAAAATAAATCCAAACAAAATCCTTTGTTACTGCTGCCTGAAAATTCTACCCTCTTTGGGAAAGTCTTTTTATCAGTTCGGGTTAACAACAAGAACTTTTTTTCTTTTCTTCTTAAAAACTCAAGGAAAGCTCTCTGATCATGTCTTTTATGGTCACAGCATGTAAACAGTTAAACACTCACTGAATTGGCAAGTATATCTTTTTTAAACAAAAAAAAATGTTGCAGTTAAACAAGGAGAAGGAAAAGAGAGGAGCCATTTGACCCCCTCCTCACCTGATCATAACACCTTCCTTAAGACAAAAATGTGGAAATAATTTATTGATTCGGATGGTAAGCTCAGAACCAAATCATGCTCATGCAAAAAGAGCCAAGTGAGCTTAGACATTTTAATAAAAAAGACTTTTCCAAAGAGGGTAGAACGTTCAGGCAGCAGTAACAATGGATTTTGTTTGGATTTATTTTGTCAAAAAGCAGTTGAAAAATAATCTATTGGGAACAGGATGGAAAATTATTAACATTATTGACTTAAGGTATTCAAATATCAGACACAATGTCCCAGGCTTTGTAATGAGAATATCAATAAGGATGTAAGTGCTCACTATTATAATAGAGGCGTTGTGACTAAAGCATCCAAAGTACACATTTGCACAGTTAAACACAGAACCCCAAAAGTTGCTGTCCGTAGTATCCTGCTCCTGCACAGGGTGAGCTGTTGCAGTCCTCAACAATAAACTTGACATTGAAATGACTGCCCTGGCATCAACTTGGGGTAGTTGCCCACTAATTGTGCAATAAAAGGGACTGAAAAAGTTGGGGTTAGTGCATTCAGGAATAAGTGAGATTTTAACAGAGTGATCATTACTAATGAACAACATTATTGTCCCTGAAAAATTAAAGATGTGGAGTCTTATTCCCTCAGAAGAAAATTAGTCTTGGTGATTAATAATGAAGAAAAATCACATGCTCTTTGCTTTTTCTATCTGTCTCCATCTCTCTCCATTTCATTTTGCATTCGTGTTTAATTCATTACCACTTCTCTCCCAGGAATGCCCACCTTAGAGAAGTTCTACTCTTCTCTCTGACAGGATTTCCAGTTGTCTTTTTCTTAAACCTTGCTCAGCTTCAATGCTTTTGGTTTCCCTTTTCATGTTTGATCAAGTATCCATTAAAACTTGCATAAATATCTTTCCTCAGCAATTTCCTTCAACTTATTCCATATGGATTCCAAAAGATTCAACCATCCAGGTTTCAGATCCATCCATAGTTTCCAATACCTCCACGATATTCAGCATTCCTCAAACCACTGTGCTTACCAAATCCAGAGACCCACATTTAATGCCTGGCACCACCATATCCACACTCTTGACCGCTCTCTTCAGCAGCACCAATTCAATATTTCTCAGGTCTGTCCTCGTCCACAATTCCATTTCATTCTTTGCCTCATCCAATGCTTTAACAAAACACTTTGCTTCTTCTTTTCAGGAGTCAAGGATCGGAAGCTTTGACAACTCATGGATACCACCCCTCCTCCGCCTTGTTACCTCCATCTCTACTTCAACTGCTTCACTCCTGACACTTTTATTCATGCCTTTGTCTCCTCAAGATGGTGCTGCTTCAACACTCTCCTGTTTGGTTTCTCATCCTCCATAAACTATCAACATATTTAAAACTCTGCCTCATATATTGTGGTCCACACAAATTCCCATTTGCCAATCACCCCTTTCCTCACTAATCTATATTGGCTCCCAGTCCCCCAAAGTATCACATTTAAAATGTTTGTTTTCATCAGGCATTGAAGGGGCATTTAAAAATAATTAACTCATTCATTTCTTGGAACTAAAGATTGTTTCCTTCACCCTATCTTTGTATTCACCTCTAGCCCCATATTCCCTCTGGCCTTCTCTAAACCCAACAACCTGAGGTTGTTTTGAACATTTAACTTGTTCTTCTGTTTACTCCTGTTATTAAATAAAACATTCATCATAACTCAAACACATTCTGTCCTTGAACAGACTGTAACTATTATTATTCATAACTTGGGAAGGTGCCAGGGTGGTAAGACATACACAGAAATTCTTTGTCAAATCCAACCTCTTTGTGCCAGTTTGTGGAAAGTATTCAAATTGTTATTTAAGCTATATGGTATTCCTAATCCTAACTAGTCATTCCTCCAAATCAGGAAGAATTCCTTCCTTGTTCTGGGTACATGTTTATAGAAACATTTTGAATTGAATCAGACATTTCTAAACTAGCCTTTGTGTGTTAGGAAAGAGCGCTCTTTAAATCTAAATCAGGAGTCATGAGTTGAACAGGTATTGAAAGGCCATTAAAAAATAATTAGCTCATTTATTCCTTAGAACTAAAGATTGTTTCCTTCATTTTAATTTATGCACCAGGGTTCTGTGGTGACCGTGTGTTTTCTTTGTTTAAATATGCCAACCTATATGGTAATGCCCTTCGACTGATCACAGATCAACCATAATCCTGTTGAATGCTGGGCAGAACAGGCTTGTGGGTCTAAATGGCCTACTCCTGTCTGTATCTTCCTATGCTACTTGAAGTTCCTCTGCTGCATTGCTCAATTGCATTGCATTGTAAAACAAGAAGAACCGGGCTTTAAACTATTCCTGATTGCAGAGCTGTGAAGATAGTTTTCTAATAAGCAACAACTTTCGCTGAAGACCCGTCAGCCCGTGGAAGATTTAATGAGTGAAGATTCAGCCAAGTTCTAACAGCGTGCTATTATCTGGGGATTCAAAGGCTTCTCTAAAACATCGGACGTTCTAGTTTCTAAAAGTCCTCATGCTATCTGAGGCATACTTGGAAATTCAGGGAATTTAGAAGATGTAGAACCACTGGGAATCGGTGTCCACCACTGTACTGTTGTAATTTTCTATTTCCTGACACGTTTGTTGCATGAGCCTCAATGGGGAGTTGTCCTTTTATTGGTTGGTTGATGATATGACTGGTTGGTGACAGGGCGAGGACAAACTCCTGTAACGAGCTCTCAGCCATAAATTCCCAGCGATTAAAAATGCAGTAAAGAAATTGATATTTATCACAAACGCTTTATGAAATAAGTGCATGTGCGTTAATAGAGGGAAAAATCTTAGTATCGGAGCTAGGCCATTTAGGAATAAAATCAGGAAGCACTTTTTGCACAGAAAGGGTAGTGGAAATCTAGAACTCACTCCCCAAAACATTGTGGACGCTGAATCAATTGAAATTTTAAGACTGAGAATGATAGATTTTTGTTGGATAAGGATATCCAGGGATATTTAACTGTGGTCTAACTGAATGATGGAACAGGTTGAAGCAGAGGAAATAATTTTTCTGAATTAACCCACAATCAAATCCCTTAAATACATCATTAAGGAAAATTTTGAACCTTCGAAACTCAAGGAATACAAGCCAGGTTTATGTAATCTGTCCTCATGATTGAACCTTTTAAACCCTAATATAATTCTGGTGAATCTGTGCCAAGTCAATACATTTTTCCTGAGGCACAGTGCCCAACACTGAATGCAGTTCTCAGATGGGGTCTGACAAAGGCTCTTTACAACTGAAGCATAATTTCCTCACTTTTGATATCCAATCACCTGGAGATAAATGCCAACATCCCATTAGCCATTTTGATTACTTTTTGCATCTGACCACTATATATTTTAATGATTTTTAGACATAAACACCCAAATCCCTGTGTCCTCCAGAACTCTTTGTATCTCACCATTATGAAAAAACCTGATTTGTCTTCCTTAGGTCAAAGGTGGATGACCTCATGTTTTCCATATTGGTCTCCATCTGCCATTGTTATTTCCATTAAGTTTGCTAATGTCCCATTGTAGCTCCCTGCTTCCATCCAAAAATCTTGGATGTGCAACTCTTAAATTCTTCAGCAAAGGTATATATTTAAATATGATTAGCACAAGGATCATGCCTGAGTATAGGTTTCTGGGGAATATGACTTGTCATCTCCCAACAATCTGTGAATGAACCCTATATTCTAAATCTGTCTCTGACTACACAAACAATTACTGAACCATGCTGCATGATTATCTCCAATTCTGTGCACTCCCCACTTTTTAAACAGGACAGGTCAATTGACTGATTTAATGCTCTTGGTGTACATGTTATGCAGCTTCAATGGACTTCTGGTCACAGGTCTTATGTACCAAGGGCAAATCAATTCAAACTAATTTAAAGTATTTGCAGTAGCAACTGAAGAACAGGCTGAGGTCAGGCTTCAATTGACTGCTCATCACTGCAGGCCAGGTGATTAATGTTGGATTCATGCAATCACAGATGCCTGTGTTTCTGAGATTCGGGGATTAATGGGATGAACACCCCCAGAATGCAATAAGCAGAAACATGCTATTTTGAATGGCGTGGCTGTTTTATAAGCAGGGACCACATTGGTTGAATGAACTTTTCAACCGATGTAAAAGATCATGAATACTCCAGCATTAAGTGGTCATGGGTGCAACTCACTAATGCTTAACATTCTTTGATCCTTAGCGCTATTTCATTAGCCAAAATTAAATTGGTATGTGGATGGAAATCATACAGAAACTCCTATCCACTTAATGTTGATTGCCGAGTACCATGCTCAACATTTTCTATTATTAGTGCTGTCTCCATTCCTCCTATCATCAGTTTATAACATAGTGTTTTGTCTGCTCATTAGCAAGTCAACAATGACATCTTAAGAATTTGACTGATCGTGTTGGAAGAAAGCCTTGGAGATGAGAAACTGATGGACAAGTTCTAGAATGTGTATACCTCAGCGTAAGTTTTACCAACCCTGTTTCAGCAAGCAATGGTTATTGAAATTTTGAACACTGGGGCAAGGATTCAGGTAAACAACACCACATGAGATTTGTACGAGCAAGTAAAGCAATATAAAAGTCTAATGATGACTCATGAAAGCATTGTAAAAACCCATCTGGTTCACTAATGACTTTTAGGGAATGAAATCTGCTGTCCTTGCCTGCTCTGGCCTACATGTGACTCCAGACCCACAGCAATGTGGTTGATTCTTAAATGCCCTCTGAACAAGGGCAATTAGGGATGGCAATAAATGCTGGCCCAGCCAGTGATGCCCACATCCCATGAATGAATGAAAAAGAAATTTGAAGCTTTGCTGTTGCTGTTCCATATGGTCCTTTTCGATTGGTGCAGAATGCATCAGCTTCTCTGCTGGATATCTAATTTAAATGTTAGCACTACTTGAGCCCTGAGAAGGACTAGCAGCTTGTCCTGATCCAGCCACATCCCCCTCAATTCTGGAGGATGAAACTGTTTTAAAGTAAGTTGTGCCAGATGGATTTGTTTTTTTTGTAAACGCTACATCATGGTATATGGAGAATTGAAGAGAGCAATGTAAGGCAAAGTGGTTTGGAGAGGGGAGAGTTAAGATGGAATCTGCCTTAGGCAGGTGATTTATGATGAGTCTATATGAAAAGTTCACTACATACTACTTTTGGCAGGAAAGGCATTTTTGAACTTTCGAGTTTAAAAAAAAAGGAACAACAGGAAATTTGAAACCAGAATTGAAAATGCTAAAAATGAATCACATTTCTGTCACAATCTATAAAGAAAGATCAATAAAAATTTCAATGCACGCCCCTCATTAGAATAGTCTTTTACCAGGACAAGGGATACATAGACAGAAGTGACCAGTGTTTCAGTTAAAATTGTTGTCTAGAAAATATTTAGCCAGTTATAATTGATGTAATACTGTAACGAATGAATTGCAATAGATACATTAAACAATTCACCCAAGTGCAATTTAATTTTATGTCTTTATGTTGAGAAGTGTCTAAAACTTCATTTAATATTTGTTTTTCTTTTCTTCAACAGTTTTCTCTCCAAATTTTCCCCTCTCTTCTCTTTTGAAGGTACTGAACTCAGTGGGGCCAAAATTGGGCTCAGTAGTGCCTGTTTTCTGGGCGCTAAGAGAACCCTAAGCATTTCCAAAGTGGTACCTGTGGCAAACACATAGACTTCTAATATGAGCCTACCAGATGTCATATTGATAAAGGGGCTAGCATGCACACATTTAATATCCACTGGAGGTATGCAGAGCTGGCAGATCATGGCATCAATCAGAGTGCAATGCTAATGTGATGACAGTGATACTGTTTTATAGCTCCAGGATCCAGCCAACGCCCTCTCTTAACCTCTGAGAGTGGCATGAAGGGCTATTTAAAGGAATAATCAATTGCTCGCAGGTTAGTTCCTGGTTTATTTTTTCTGGCTGTTGCTGCAATTCTGGGAATTTTAGGAGCTTCCTGTAGTTGGGTAAAATTTCAGTAGTCTAGCGAGAGTGATCTTGCAGGTGCTGAAGTACCTTTTTTGCTGACTTAAAGGCTTCTGCACAAATTAATTGTTCCCAGGCATGGGTGGACTAGTCAGCCTCCCTCTTGCCATTGAGCATGACTGAGAGAATGGGTAGAGGTCACACAGAGTGGGACAAACTGCTGGAAGAGGGAGGAGGAAGGGGAGAAAGGATCTCAACAGGAGGCTATATCTTCAGAGCGTGTTAGGGAACAGATCTGTTGCAGAGCAGATTGCTGGAATGCTGTGATGCCCTGGAAGCTGCTTTGCAGGCTAGTATCCAGAATCATGATGGCAAGAGTCTGAGTTTCCCTAGCAACAAGCTGGGATTGGATGACTAAACCTAAACTTTCCACCGCAGCACTCAGAAGTTGGGTGGATGCTGCTTGTGTAGAAATGGAAGCTGAGATATCAGCGATCAAACACAACATCATGTTTGGCTCTACATTTGTGCTGCTGGAGGTAGCCACTGTCATGAAGCTATTATTATATAAAATGTTATTGAAAATTATTTTAAATTGGACTTGTAGTAAGGTCAGAGTCTGTGGGGGTGAGTGTGTGTGTCTTAATTGGATTAAAGCACATTTACCTTATGAATTCAGAAGGAAATTCCTTTCAATTTGTTTCCCTTGCAGACAGTTGTAGGCTCACAGGTGGCTTAGATCTCACATGCCTCTGACTCACACACAAAACCCTTTTCTATATATGCCTAGCCTTCCCTTTGAATGTAAATTCTTATTGTATCACCAGGCCCTTTGAGCTCCACCTCTTCTAACAATAAAACCCCTTTCATACATCAATTTTATTAGTGATATAAACATCTGGGTGCTTTGATGTATACAGTAAGAAGTTAAGGCAGAGGGTATTTGCACTTTGTTGAATAAACCATTCAAAGACTGGGGGTGAAATCTTGCACCTAGCTAGGAGATACCAAGCAATATGTTTATATTACTAATAAAATTGATACTATGAAAGGGGTTTTATTGTTAGAAGAGGTGGAGTTCAAAGGGCCTGGTGATACAATGAGAATTTACATTCAAAGGGAAGGCTAGGTATATACAGGAAAGAGTTATGTGTGTGAGTCAGAGGCATGTGAGATCTAAGCCACCTGTAAGCCTACAACTGTCTGCAAGGGAAATAAATTGAAAGGAATCTCCTTCTGAATTCATAAGATAAAACGTGCTTTGCCTGGTGTCTGATTAAGTCTATGGGTTATTGTTGCTTTGGGGAAGATTACTTGGGAGTGATTAATTTAGGGATTTGTTTATAAGTTATTATGGTACTAATTTGTAGGCATGTGCATGTGTTTAATTCCTTGTAAATTAATAAATGTTTAATTTAATTTATATAAAAACCTCTGGAGGCTTGGTGGTTTCATTTCTGAATTCAAACATACAAATTGAAAATATAGGTTATGCCAGTTGTTTAAAGTTACACGCTGGGATTCTAAATAACTCAGCCTTTACCAGCTGCTGTGCCATAATAGCCACCTATTCCATGTTTTAAAGGTCTGTGAAAAACACTCTGCCAAGTTGTTTCTGGACTCCTCCATACTCCATGGCATTGGCAGGCTTTCCAGCAGGGTTCCCAGTGCACCAAGCCTTACACCCATCAGCCTTCTTCTGCAGCCTGGCCCATCAAATTCATCACTGAGTCCTCTGCAGCGGGACCAGTGGCAACTTCACCCTTTGGTAAACTGGCATCTGTGCTATATATTCCCTCCATCCTGACTCAAATGTCTCACCATGTGTAAGTCCTAACACTAGCCTATCCACTAAGTTATCCACTGTGTCAGGTGGCTGTGACAATGAAATCACTGATAGTGTGCCTTCCTCTGGTCTGTTTTGTTCTTCATCTAAGGGAGAACAATGACATGCCATTAAGTTTAAGCCATCACACTGTCACTGTGCATGCCAGGCACCCTGGTGAGACCATGGAGATCTGCATCATGGTGTCATTGTCTTTCAATGAACAATGGAGACTCCAGGTTTAAGAATCCCATCAATGAGGAGACTACACAAGAATGTTTGCACCATCCGAAACTGTCACCTCTGCACTGCATTCTTACCATTGTCTGACACCCCAATCTCTCAGCTGGCTGAACGAGGTAGGTGACATCTCTCCAACTCCAAGGCGTCCTGCTCAAATCTGCTTGAGGTTAGGAGGTTTGGGGGGCCTCCGCCTGTCTGTGACCTCTCTAACTTGTTGTGGCTCATCATTTCCTGAAAGGACACAAGAGTATTGATTAGTCCACTCTCTACCTGCAGCACCATTGCAGCCTGGCCAACCCCACCTGAGGAGCACCTTGCAGGGCACATCTGAGTTGTGGCCCTCGAGCCACAAGGCTCTCAGTCCAAGAAGCCAGGGCTCATCCCCTTGGCCAGCTCCAGCATCACTGACAGTTGGCACTCAGACTCTAACACCCCTGAGCTCCACAGAGGGACAGCCAGACCTTAACACTTCATCATACTGATCCATGCGAACATGGTACTCAGCCTTGCTGAGCGCAGCAGATCATTGAACCTTTTGCGGCACTGCGCCAATGTGCACCGCACAACATCATGGCTGCTGACCTGGGCTGCCACCTCCTCCAGAGCTCTTTTTGTCAGGTGCGGTGGCCTCCTCCTTCCATCTCTGGGAACAAGTGTGTCCCTCCTGGCAGCCACCTCCTCCAGGAGGACCGCAAACCTGGGAGCCAAGTGCCCACCCGTCCTGTCCTCCCACCTAGCACGTCCAGCCATATTTGAGGCCATGGCTTCAGTCTCCAGCATGCAGAAGCTACGTTCTTCCCTGGCAGCCTTTAAGGAGCTGCTTGTGCCATCTTTAAACTGCCCATCAGATCGCCATTGGACCCGGCAGCTGACAGGTCTTGCCTATGGGGCAAGGACAATTTTCTATGGAACTCCTGCAATAATGACTGGTCTCTGACAACCACAGCCATTTTCCTTTTGGATGAGTTATAAGTCCAGCCACTGGTGGAATATCCTATTGGTCCTCATTGACTTCAGTTTTGATAGGGCTCTTTGTCGCCATACGTGGCCAATGCTGCTTGATGATATGGCCAGATTTTCCCATCTCTTCTCAAGCATTCAGCTTTTGGGTCATTATCTCAATCATAGCTGCAATGAGGTCTGGACCTGACTGACTGTTTGGTTTCCGTCAGAACTGATCAGTAGATTATTTTTGAGTAGGTGTTCTTGACAACACCATGATGACTTCTTCTAATACCTTATTAATAACTGGGAGGGGGCTCATGTGTGGAAATTTGCCCGATTAGATTTAGCCTCTTAATTGTGGATCAGACATGCCTGAGCCATCTTCCACAATATTGGTTGGATGCTAGTGTTATAGCTGCACTAACTTGGCTTTGGAAGCAGTTAGTTCTGATGTGCATGTCTTCCACACTACAACTGGGTTATTTCTATAGGGCCTTTGACAACCTTGGGATGTCCTAAAGTGCTTTACAGCCAATAAAGCACTTTTGAAGTGCAGTCACTGTTGTAATGTAGGGAGACAAGGTAGACAAGATCCTGCCAGGACATGGAAAAAATACCCTCCTTTGAATAGTGCCAAGGGACCTGTTATATACACCGGACAGAGACTATACATGGCTTCCATTTAAGAATGCATTTGAAAGCAATCCAATGCAGCACAAACCCAGGACTGTACTAAAGCCTATGCTATGTGCTCAAGTCTAATGTGGAGCTTGAAAACCACAACATTCTGCTTTGGGGCAAGAGTATTACCATTGAGCCAAGTCTGAGAGGCACCTGTCCCTGGTGCACATTTTAATGACAATCCAAAAGCTGAGGCTTATTGAGTGCAATTTCACAGCTTGCCGTGGTAGAATTTGAATTCATATCCTTTTGCTGGCTATTGTGCCTACTGCCATTGTGCAACAAGGTCAACCACTGTTAGTTTAACACCATCAAATATTAAGTGACACACACCAGCCAAATGTGTAATGAAATAACCTCCACTTCCCTGGATGGATGCATCTCCAGCAACACCCAAGATGCTCAACACTACCCAGGACAATGCTCACTTGATCAAAACCCCATTCATCGGCTTAAACATCCATTCCCTCCACCACCAGTGTACCTTAACTGCAGCGTGTACTAACTATAGGATTTACTACTCCTTCAGCAACATCTTCCAAGCTCAATATCTCAACCAAATATATGAAAATACTCATTCCACTTGTTTCTAATGACACCAAACTTATATATGTAAAGACATGATAAGGGTGGGCATCTCTCCATGGTTCAAACAAGGAACTCAAAATATTATTGAAAGGGAATATTAAAAGGGAATCGCTAAAGGACAATGAGGCCCTGTCAGTAATGAACTCCAGATCCATCCCTGAAAACACATATAAAGAATAACGTTTTGAAAGCCAGAAGCTTAGAAAAGCAAGGGAAACAAGTGCATGGGAACACCCTCACCACGAAGTTCCCCTCCAAGTCATTCACTATCCTGAGTTAGAAATATATTAGCCTTGCCAGCAACACCCATATCCCAAAAATGAATGGAAGAAAGAAAACTAGTTGGAGATAGATGTCATAAAATTAAATAGATTGTTATTTTGCCTAGACATGGTGAGTTGTAATTTTAGAAAAGACAAGAAGAAAACTGTTCCAACATACCCCAAAATGTCATTTTCTAAAAAGCTTTCTCATCAGACTATTAATAATGCCATTCAATTGATTTAATCCAAATGAGTTGATTGAACGATTTATAATATTTCTTGAATTGTAATGTTTCTTGACAATTGGGCTCTGTTCCAGGGAAGGTGGGACCTGTTCCGACGGAACAGTTTGCACCTGAACTGGCGGGGGACTAACATCCTTGCGGGTAGGTTTGTTAGTGCTGCTCCAGGGCGTTTAAACTAGATTTGCAGGGGGAGGGGAACCAGAGTGTTAGAGCAGATAGTGAGGTGGAGGAGGATAAAGGTCAAGCGAGGAATGCATGTATAGACAGAAATCAAGGGTCCGTAGGTGATAGAAATGTTCTCAGGTGCATCTATTTCAATGCAAGGAATATTGTCGGAAAGGCAGATGAGCTTAGGGCATGGATTGGCACGTGGGATTACGACATTATTGCTATTAGTGAGACTTGGTTGCTGGTGGGGCAGGACTGGCAGCTCAATGTTCCGGGGTTCCGTTGTTTCAGACGTGATAGAGGGGGAGGGATGAAAGGGGGAGGAGTGGCATTACTAGTCAGGGAAAATATCACAGCTGTGCATAAGCAGGACAGCTCAGAGGCCATATGGGTGGAGCTGAGGAATGGGAAAGGTGTGACCACACTAATAGGGTTGTATTATAGACCGCCCAATAGTCAGAGAGAATTGGAGGAGCAAATCTGTAGAGAGATAGCAGACCGATGTAAGAAACAGAAAGTTGTGATAGTAGGAGATTTTAACTTTCCACATATTGACTGGGACTCCCATACTGTAAAAGGGCTGGATGGCTTGGAGTTTGTCAAATGTGTTCAGGAAAGTTTTCTAAATCAATATATAGAGGTACCAATGAGAGAGGATGCAATACTTGATCTCCTATTAGGGAACCAGACAGGTCAGGTGACAGAAGTATGTGTAGGCGAACATTTTGGGTCCAGTGACCACAATGTTATTAGTTTTAAGCTAATTATGGATAAGGATAGGTCTGGTCCTCGAGTTGAGATTCTAAATTGGAGAAAGGCTAATTTTGTGGAAATGAGAAAGGATCTAGGAAGAGTGGATTGGCATAAGTTGTTTTCTGGCAAGGATGTGTTCAGTAAGTGGAAGGCATTCAAAGGCGAAATTTTGAGAGTGCAGAGTTTGCATGTTCCTGGCAGGATTAAAGGCAAAGTTAACAAACATAGGGAACCTTGGTTTTCAAGGGATATTGGCAATCTGGTTAAGAAGAAGAGATAGGTGTATAGCAGGTATAGGCAACAAGAAGCAAATGAGGTACTTGTAGAGTATAGAAAATGTAAGAAAATACTAAAAAAGGAAATCAGGAAGGCAAAAAAAAGGCATGAGGTTGCTTTGGCAGATAATGTGAAGGTAAACCCAAAGGGTTTCTACAAGTATATTAAGAGTAAAAGGATAGTAAGGGACACAATTGGTCCCCTTGAAGATCAGAGTGGTCGTCTATCTGTGGAGCTTCACGAGATGGGGGAGATCTTAAACAGTTTTTTTTGCATCAGTATTAACTCAGGAAACTGGCATAGTGTATAAGGAAGGAAGGGAAACAAGCAGTAGTTTCATGGAACATATAGAGATTAAAGAGGAGGAGGTGCTTGCTGCCTTACAGCGAATAAAGGTAGATAAATCCCCCGGGCCTGACATGATATTCCCTCGGACCTTGAGGGAGACTAGTGTAGAAATTGCAGGGGCCCTGGCAGAAATATTTAAAATGTCCTTAGCCACGGGTGAGGTGCCGGAGGATTGGAGGGTAGGTCATGTTGTTCCGTTGTTTAAAAAAGGCTCCAAAAGTAAACCAGGTAATTACAGGCCAGTGAGCCTGACATCAGTAGTAGGTAAATTATTGGAAGGTGTTCTGAGAGATCGGATATATAATTATTTGGACAGGCAAGGGCTGATTAAGGATAGTCAGCATGGCTTTGTGCGTGGTAAGTCATGTTTAACGAACCTTGTAGAGTTTTTCGGGGAGGTTACCAAGAAAGTAGATGAAGGAAAGACTGTGGATGTTGTCTACATGGACTTTAGTAAGGCCTTTGACAAGGTCCCACATGGGAGGTTAGTTCAGAAGGTTCAGACACTTGGTATCCATGGAGAGGTTGTAAACTGGATTCAAAATTGGCTGTGTGGGAGAAGACAGAGAGTGGTAGTGGATGATTGCTTCTCAGACTGGAGGTCTGTGACTAGTGGTGTGCCTCAGGGATCTGTACTGGGACCATTGTTGTTTGTTGTCTATATCAATGATTTGGATGATAATGTGGTGAATTGGATCAGCAAGTTTGCTGATGACACTACGATTGGAGGCGTTGTGGACAGCGAGGAAGGCTTTCAAAGCTTGCAGAGAGATCTGGGCCAACTGGAAAAATGGGCCAGAAAATGTCAGATGGAATTTAATGTGGAAAAGTGTGAGGTGTTACATTTTGGAAGGTCAAACCAAGGTAGGACATACACAGTAAATGGTAGGGCACTGAGGGAGTGCGGAGGAACAAAGGGATCTGGGAGTTCAGATACATAATTCCCTGAAAGTGGCGTCACAGGTACACAAGGTTGTAAAGAAAGCTTTTGGCATACTGGCCTTCATAAATCAAAGTATTGAGTATAGGAGTTGGGATGTTATGGTGAGGTTGTATAAGACATTGGTGAGGCCAACTTTGGAGTATTGTGTGCAGTTCTGGGCGCCTAACTACAGGAAGGATATCAGTAAGATTGAGAGAGTGCAGAGAAGATTTACTAGGTTTACTAGGTCTTAAGGAGTTGAGTTACAGGGAAAGATTAAACAAGTTAGGACTTTATTCCTTGGAGCATAGAAGAATGAGGGGAGATTTGATAGAAGTTTACAAAATTGTGAGGGGTATAGACAGAGTAAATGTGAGTAGGCTTTTTCCACTTAGATTAGGAGAAATAAACACGAGAGGACATGGCTTTAGGGTGAAAGGGGAAAGGTTTAGGGGGAACATTAGGAGGAACTTCTTCACTCAGAGAGTGGTGAGAGTGTGGAACGAGCTACCATCTGACGTGGTAAATGCGGGCTCACTCTTAAGTTTTAAGAATAAATTAGATAGATACATGGATGGGAGAGATCTGGAGGGTTATGGACTAGGGGAAGGTCAATGGGACTAGCGGAATAATATTTCGGCACAGATTAGAAGGGCCGAATGGCCTGTTTTCTATGCTGTAGTGTTCTATGGTTCTATCTTGCTATTTCTTGAAAGGGACAGTGGGAGGCTTTTACCAAAAAGCTAGGCGTAGGCTTGTATTCACAATTCTCTCCGATAAGGAAGCAATGGGGTGGAACAATCACTCCAGTCTAATCTTGCAAACTTCCTAATTGTCAGTGTAACACAGTATTGACAGAGTGCTGGAGCAGGTTATCTGTCAGTCAACTTGTTGGCACTCTCAACATTTTTGAATTTGGCATGACCTTTCTCACTTTTCCAATTTCTTGCTTCCTTGTTTGTTTGTCTCAGTGGTGTGCTTTCATGCTAATAGATGTTCTGCTTTCTTATTGCACAACAACACGGAAAATGCCCTAACAATAATATACACAATACTAAAGCATAGTTCTATTCTGCACTATGGATGTAACTCTTAAGTGCTCGAGCCTGTCATGAACTGTTAATGAAAATGCCTCTTGCCCCCATAGAATGGACTGGCTCTTCTTGTGCTCTTTTTTGTAGTTCCATATACACACACTACATATATAATGTCTATATGTGTGTATATATACATTATATAGATAGATAGATAGATAATAGCTTCTATAAGGTAGAGGATTATATTCATGATGGAAGATTTATTTTAAAAGAAATCGCTTAAGTTTGGTTTCATTAGAACCAAGCAAATGAGTATTTTGATATATGACAATTGTCTCAGGTACAGTGGAACCAATAATCCAGGAAGTGAGGCATGGCCAAATGATGCCTCTCTAATAGTGGAAAAGTAAATAAACCATCATATGATAGTGGTGTTTTAATATTGTCTCTTAACCTTGTTTAATGAAGCTGTTTGCTAAAATACGTAAGTTAATCAGTGGGTAAGAATAGAATACAAGGTGATTTTGTAAAATATTGAATCTTTCTATGCTACAAGAGTTTGATAAGAAAGTAGAACTGTCAGACAGGGCAGCTGACCTATGAGCAGCTCTCAGCATAAATAACTGATAACCGACAAAAATAAATAATGGGGATGTTGACTAAGTAAGCATAAAGACTGGGGTGTCCCTGGAGGGAACAGTGAAACTGGATCAGGGAAACAGTATAGAATGAGAGAAGGGAAGCAATCCTCAGTATATTTTAAAGCTGGGCTTCTCTCCATTGTTTGAAAAAAATAACTCAAAATACTATTAGACACTTTGTATTGAAGGGGGATTCCTGTAGAACAATAAGGCCTCGTCAATAATGAACTCCAGATTCACTCCTGAAAAAGCATTTAAAGGATAAGGTTTGGAAGGCAGTATGTGGTGGAGAGAGAGCTGTCAAGACTGAACCCATGCTGACTTCGATCTGACAGTCTTGGTTGGTGTGAAAGATTTTGAGAAGAAGCAAGACACTGAGAATAAAGAGAATAAAGAGAAAGACAAGACCTATTTGTGCATGTCAGACAACCTGCTCAACTGGGGCCATTACTCACCACTTGTCATGGTCTTTTGTCTGTATAAAGTATGTTTTTGTCTGTATAACCAGTGTGTTATATCCCATCTTAACTCTCATTAAGTTCAAAAATTCATCGTATTGTAGTCTATCCCGCTTAAATTGAATATCTACAGGGAATCAGAAGTTTGTGGGTTCAATTCCCACTGCAGGATTTAAGCACATCATTTAGGTTGATACTTCAGTGCTGGACTGAGGGAGTGCCGTATTGTAGGATATGAGATGTTGATCAAAGACGTCATCTGCCTGTTCAGTGGATGTTAAAGATCTGATGGCACTGTTGGAAGAAACACAGGGAGCGCTGAATAGAAAAATCAGGCAGAATCCCTTATGCTCATGCTCCTCCCCATTGATGTTCCTGCATTTTCAATATATCCAATTGTTTCAAGTATAGGAACAGGAAAATATGGGCATTCATTTCATTGATGATTGCCAGCCATGGCTCAATAGGACCATTCTACAAACTGGAAGGTTGTGGGTTCAAATCTCACGCTAGTGTGTGTGGAGAGATTAGAGAAGCTGGTGTGGTTCTCTGTGGAGCAGAGTAGGTTATTAGAGTTTTAATGTATGTTCAAAATTACGAAGGATTTTGATAGAGTAATTAAGGACAAAGGGTTTCAAGGATCATAACCAGAACACATGCAAAAAAGAAGCAGAGAGGAGATGAACAGAATTTTTTTTTTTACAGAAAGAGTTGTTATGAACTAGAATGTACGGAGCACACTCCACAGTGATTTCCAAAAGGGGATTGGTATACTCTTAGAAAATAAATACTTGCAGGCCTATGAAAAAAGACCAGAGGGGTGGGACTAATTAGATAACTCTTTCAAAGAGCCAGTAGAGGCATGTCTGGCTGAGTGGCCTCCTTTATGATGTAATATTCTAAGATTTGCGCACAAAATCTAGGCTGGCACTCCAATGTGGTACTGCGGGCGTTCTGTTCCACTGTTGAAGGCGCAGACTTTTGGATGAGATTAAACCGAAGTTCTATTTGTCCCCTCATGTGAATGTTATTCACAAATCACATGGCACCGATTGAAGACGAGCAGGGTGGTACTGGTGCGCTGATCAATATTTATGCTTCAACTAATAACAGCAATAAAAAAGACGTTATCTGGTTATTATCATGTTGCTATTCGTGGGAGCTTGCTGTCTGCATAATTGACCATTGCATTTCTATATTACAACAGTAACCACCTTTCAAAAGTAAAAGCAAAGTACTGCGGATGCTGGAAATCTGAAATAAAAACAGAGAATGCTGGAAAACCTCAGCAGGTCTGACAGCATCTGTGGTGAGGGAAGCAGAGTTAACGTTTCGAGTCCGTACAAATCCTTTCATAAGTACTTCATTGGCTATAAAGCACTTTGAGACGTCCTGAGGTCATGAAAGGTATTATATAAATGCAAATTATTCTTTTATTTACTTGCTTTTTAATGTATCTTGCTACTTGCAGATTGACTGCTGCATTTATAACAATAATGTATTTGTATAGTACCTTTAACATAATACAACATTAAGGCACTTCACAGGAGTGTTATGAAGCAAAATTTGGGGCAGATAAGAAAAAGCTTCATCAAAGAGATGGGTTTTAAGAAGGAAAGAGAACTAGAGAGACAGAGTGTTTTAGGGAGGGAGTTCCAGAGCCTGGGGCCTTAGCAACTGAGCCTACGCAGCAGCGACTGCAGAAAGCAGGGTAGAATTTAATGGAGCACCCAGGAGCAGGCCTGAAGATGAGGAAGAGCTGGGAGAATCAGGCAGGAGTACAGGCATCGGATTCCTGGCATTGGGAAAACTGTCCCCAATTCAGTTGGTGCTAGGAGGCTCTCGACAAGAGAACCCTGCCC
This sequence comes from Cetorhinus maximus, assembly GCF_964194155.1. NCBI lineage: Eukaryota > Metazoa > Chordata > Chondrichthyes > Lamniformes > Cetorhinidae > Cetorhinus > Cetorhinus maximus. The sequence goes on along the minus strand of NC_135880.1, from coordinate 207,698,233 downwards.
GCTGGCAGCAGGGTGTCAACTAGGCTCAATTAATGAGCCACTGAAAGCAATTCTCCCTGAGCCCACTGTAATTTGGTGGTGGCTCAGGCATTTAATGGGACTCACATGGCTTTCCCATGCCTCCCAATGGTTGCCCAGGCAACCCTTGTCAGGTTTGCATGTGGCCTGGTAGGGGAGGGGGAAGTCCCTCATTGTCAGTCACTCAGTGCCCAATCGAGGGACTCGGCATCAGGAAGGGAGAGGGCCATGCTACTGAAAGCCACCCCTCTTCCCTTGCCTCCGAACGCCCCCACCCCTCCCCCGGCCACCTCCCTGCAACTCCCATCCTGCCCCTGTCTCCAGGGATCCCGGCAACAATCCCCATGAAGGGCTTGATTGCGAGGAAGGCCCATTGCTGGCCAGTTAACTGCCTGAGGATACGTAAATCAATCGGGCCTCCCCACACAAAAAAAAATACAGGGCCCCCACTGGTTCGCCAACCGTTGGGGGGAGCCCCACTCACTAAATCCCGGCCCTTAAAGTTTATCTGAAATGAACAAAAGTGCTGGAAGCACTCAGCGAGACAGGCAGCGACTGTGAAGGCCGGGGTTAAAAATTCAGACAGGGACTCTTCAACAAAATTCCATGAAAATGATTTAATCAGCTGCGATACCCTAAGGCAAGGGTAAATAGAAGTTATTTTCATCAACCATGTTACAGCACAAGTGAAAGAATCTTTAAAAGAAAGGAGCAGTGAGACAGCACCAGTAAGCAGCAGTATCTGAAAATCCAACAACCAGGGGACTACAGAAAAAAAATGGAATAGCACATGAGAAGAGGAGAGAGTAATGGAGGAGAGGGGAAAAGACTATTAATGCCACATAGTGTGCAATATAGTGGGTGCCAGATTATTACTGCCACCCCACACTGTTTTGAACAACGTTATAAGTGATGACTCAAGCAAGTATATGGGGAGCCTTGGTGAAGTTTGGGAATAAAATGTGGGAGTAAAATGGGCAAATATGCTATCTCAGTAAAACTGGCTCATTCTGTCCTGTAATGTTCTCCCTGGCTGCATACTGAGCTCATGTTTACTATAAATAGTGTGCACATGGCAACCCCTGGCATTGCTTAGCTGCCTCGAGAATCCTCTAAAGCAACTTGTATTTCTATAGCGCCGCTAACACAATAAAATGTCCCAAGGTGTTTCACAGGAACTTTATAAAACAAAATTTAACTCCAAGCCATTTTAAGGAGTTATTAGGGCAGATGACCAAAAGCTTGGTGAAAGAGTTAAGTTTTAAGAAATGTGTTAAAAGGAGCAACGTGAGACTGAGAGGTCTAGGGAGGGAATTCCAAACATTAAGACCTCGGCAGTATGGCAACCAATGATGGAGCGATTAAAATAGGGGATGTGCACACGAAGCAGGATTGGAGGGACGTGGATATAAGTGTTATGAAACAAGTGTGACTCCTTCGCATAAAAGGAGTATTGTTCTCCTCTGTACATTCATTACCATTATCTGATATCTCTGACTCATTTCTATTTTCTGCTCCACTGGCTCGAGACTATCGTCTTGAATTATGTCAACTGCTTCAGACCAGACGTATGGCACTTGGACAGTAAAGCATTCCAATGGGTCACTTTCAAAATCAATGAACTTTGCAACCCATACAAATACATCCAGCATTGCCAGCTCCCTCCCTGGCAGGCATTCCACTTGTGGTTTAGGAAATGTTCCCCTAATCAACTCTAGTGAAAGCATAATTCCTATCCTTCCCTGTCCAACATTGTGATGTTGTAATACGAGAATATGCTGAATCATACAAGTCTCGTCAAGTCGGTATGCACTTTAGCATTTTCATTTGGGGGTACCAGGGCAATGGCTGGCATTCAGGTAAAGATGTGCATTGTCAGCTTGCACCTCCCCCATTTACTTTAGCTGGTACTTTCGTAATCAATGTCCATTGGTAGCAGTTCGCCAGACTCACGTGAATTGGGGGAGATGGTGGCATAGTGGTTAGGTCACTGGACTATTAATCCAGACACCCAGGCTAATGCTTTGGGAAATATGGGTTCAAATCAGCTGGCAGGATTTAAATTCAATCAATAATTCTGGAACTGAAAGTGTCAGTAATAGTGACTGTGACAACTATCATTGATTGTCATTAAAAACCCATCCAGTTCACTAATGTCCTTTAGGGAAGGAAATCTGCCATCTTTACCTGGTGTGGCCTACATCTGACTCCAGACCCACAGCAATGTGGTGGATTTGTAACTGCCTTCTGAGATGGCCTAGCCAGCCATTCAGTTCAAGGGCAATTAGGGATGGGCAACTAATGCTGGCCTTGCCTTTAACACCCACATTCTCTGAAAGAATAAATAAAAATGAGAGTCTGATGCCATCAGGTTTCCAGAGGTTGGGCCATGTGAAAAGTAAACTTGCCAGGTCTGATAAGATCAATGCTCAGGGAGGGTTAGAGTCAGAGTCAGTGATACTACTATGACATTGAACCAACGTACAAGCAAGGCAAGCCTTGACTTGGTTCATCAAACACTGTTGCCTATGTGATTGGAAGAGCTGTATTCTTCATCACATAGATTTACTATTATTTTAAGCTGTGTGTGCACTAAGGGAAGCAATTCAGTTTGTGCTGGTCTGCCATAACCCACTCCCACTCTGACCGCTCTGCCCTTGGCCTCCTAAACTGTACCAGGCCAGCTCGTGTAACAGCACCACATCTCCCTACAGGGCACTTTACAAGCTTCCGGCCTTAATTAGCACCAAGCTTGAAAACTATAGATTGTGACCGCTGCTCTCTTGGACAGTAGTTGCCCGTAAGGGAGCCAAAGGGAAGCAAAGAGTCACAGGGAGTGGAGGAGGTGTGGACTGGAGCTTGGAGTGGGGACCTCATATCAGTTCATGGCTGGAAGGATGGCCCACACCCTTCGGGTTTTCCTACCCTTCTTGCGTCTCATTCCTAGGCGATGGGAGCCTTCTGCTTTCAGATTTTCTCCTCTTCTGCTATAATCATTTACGTCTTCTATCGACCCATTTTTGTTTCTATACGTCTCATTGCCATCTCATTTTGCTTTGCATCGTCACCACTTGTGTCACTCAATCACACCTGCCCTCTACCCTATCACAGAGGTCCCCCTTTTGTTCTGTTCCTGCTCTCCCATACAACCTATTCCTTATAGCTCTGCACTTGCGTTTTCATCTCTAACGTCATCCAATTCTGATGAATAGACATCGACCTGAAACATTATCTTATTACTCCCTCCACAGGTGCACACATTGGCCTGTTGAGTGTTTCCAGCATTTTGTGCTTTTTCACCCAGTGATCACATTCTGAACTGTCCAGTATAATAGTTCAACAGTACAACAGCACCCCTTGCTGGTACTGAGGTGATACTGCATCCCCACTCTCAATGCAAGAAGCAGCCAACTCTTTCTGACAGAACAGTTTTAAATGCAAAGCCTGGCAAGGTTATCAAGTGAGTACAATTCCTAAATGACAAGCTGCAGGAACTCCCTTCAGGCATTCTGTGTGACAGCCAGCGTAATAAGAGTATTTTATATACCTCTAGTAAGCTCCAGGCCCAGGGGAGTAAATCGGTATTCAACAACTTGCATTCAGATAACGCTTTTAACACAGTAAATTCACAGTAATGGTGCTTCACTAAAGCAATTATCAAACATAATTTGACATTGAGCCACATCAGGAGACACTAAAACTGGTGACCAAAATCCTGGACAAAGAGATTGGTTTTAAGGAGCGTCTTGCAGGAGGAGAGAGATGTAGAGAGGCAGAGATGGGTTTAGGGAGGGAATTTCCAGTGCTTAGGACCTTAGCAGCTCAAGGCGGGGTCACCAAAGGTAAGGAGGTTAAAATAGGGGTACGCTATCAGACACTATCAGTAAGGCAGGGCACTGATGTGTTGTTCGGCCATTCCCGCCATTGCAATAACCTTGGCACGGACTGTGGTGTTCTTATAATGATGTAAGAATTTGAGTTTATTTCCTCTATAAGACACAAGGCACCAATCATTTATAAGGGATTGGGTTAACACATTGTAGGCCCATTTATTAAGATAAGGCACACAAGAATAATCTTACGTTGTTGTTTAACTTGGAGACACTAGGAGCTGTTGTCTGCTCTGCTGCTTACAGCAAAAGTGAAACTAAAACTAAAACACACAATACACACTTTCCCTTCTAACAGTGTATACAGAGAAATGCTCATATTCTTTAAGGACATTACAACATCCTCCTTTCATTTTAAAGCTACTTCACCAGCACCACCGCCATCCCAAAGAACTATAACTATTTACAATACATGTTCCACGTTTAGTTACCATTACATAATTGCATAGTACTGATGTATCTATGAGTCTCTAAAGCATAAAGGTAATCTGCATGTACATCCAGATTTTGTGATGGTGACCTTGCCTGGAGGTTCATTTAGTTTCCTAGAGTGATCTATGGGATCATCATTCTTGGATGTTGTTGCTAGTTACATTTGGAAACTTGTCCGAGATGCAATAAGATTGCACGTTAGTTGAGGAGCTGGAATGGACCTGATTTGTCCTCGGTTATACCTCACTTTTGCGCCTTTGTGTGTATTGAAATCATAGGATCCTGGTTCTGAAGAATTCCTTGTCACTTCAGCTGGTTGCCACATACCTGCTGTAGAACCTTGGATGCAAACTTGTTGCCCCATCTGCAAATGTGGTAATTCTGTACCTCTATTTTTATGTGTACATTGGTCATGTTCCCTTGTAGTTTTAAAAGCTGCTCTCTAGTTTCTGAGAGAGTAGAATAAGTAAGAGTAGTAGTGATGGTATAGTTGCATTTAAAGATGTCATTCTCAGGTGTACCAGGGCAATGTGTAGATCTTGCTTGGTTTGTCTACATTTGAGAATCGGGGATATCACCGTGCAAATCATTCATTCACCTAGGCGTTAGGTCTAGGGTAATGAGGAGAATAAATAGTGTGATCAATATTCCACTTTTCACACATATCCTAAAATGGCTTATCAATAAATTACAGGTCGTAATGATCTCTCTAGGCACACCAGATAAACTGAAAATAGCACATAGAGTGTGTGCGACAGTTGTGCTTGACGTGTTGTGCAATTGCTGAATACTGAGGTACTTGGAAAAGTAATCAATAATGACGATGAAGTCAGTGCCATGGACATGAAAGAGATCAGAAGAGATTTTGGAACAAGGGCGAGTAGGAACTTCATGTGGAATCAATGCTTCCTGGTGCTGACTTGGAATATTTCCTTGACATGCCTCGCATATCTTGATGTCAACTTCAATGTCATTGCTCATACCTGACCAATAGACTGTCTCTCTTGCGAGTCTTCTTGGCTGACCTATGCCCATGTGTGAGTGATTAGGTTGTTGAAGAATATCAGGTTGCAAAGATTCCGGTATGATGGCCTTCCTGTTTTTAGAACAGATCAGTTTGGAGAACATCTTCAAGTTTGGTGTCAATGAAATCAACTTGTAGATCCAAGGATATATCTCCTGTATTTACTAGCAATCTGCTAAGTGTATCTGATGTGACCATCAAGTTACCTGGTTTGTACCTAATCTCACTGTCGTAACTTTGAATCTTTATGAAGAGATGTTGCAACCTTGGTAGTGCACTGGTCAATGGTTTTCACCTAATCATCTCCAGTGACTTGTGGTGAGTTTCTATCACAAATCTTTTGCTAAATAGGTAGATAGGAAAACACATGATACCATACCAAATGCTAAAGCTAATGTTTCCTACTTGATGTTGGAGAAGTTGGATTGTGTTACGGACTGAGGTTTTGAAGCAAATGCGATCGGTTTGCTTTTTTGTAGTATGCATGCTCTCAGACCTTTCTGTGAGGCATCTATCTCCAGGGTAGTTATTTCCCTAGAATTGTAAAATTGCAACATCAATGTTTCTGATAATGACTGTTTCAGTGCTTGAAAGATGTATTGGTGGCCTTCATGCTACAGGAAAAGGACATAATTTCTCAACAATTCCCTTTGCGATGAGGATTTTTCAGCAGAATTGGAAATGTATGGAGGCAGGAAATTAAAGAGACCGGGACATCTTTGATAAACTTTCTTAACCTATATCTTTGGCATGGCTTGAATATCCTCTAATTTACTTGGATGGGGACATATGCCAGCACTTAAATAGATAGAACCAAAGCAATTGATCTGCTGTATGTTGATGTCACATTTCAGACTGTTGAACACCAATCATTCTTTACATGCCACTTACATCTGTAAATGTAGATTGTTGTCATGTTCTTGATTTGCTCTTCCCAGAACAGCTATATCATTTGGAATGCATATGCATCCTGGTACAGTGCATGTAATACGGTCCATGTGAGCTTGAAAGAGATCCTAGCTAACAGATAGCCTGAAAGGAAGTCATTAAAAGCAGTGTCATCTTAATGAACATATTCAAAACACAACAAAATGGTTTGAAATAAAGTGAAGATTCTCTGCAATGAAGACAGTGGATGAGTACACACAGAGAAATAAGCAATGAGAAGAAACATTGGCAATCACTGTTGACAGGTATTATAGCAGTTGTGCAGAACCTAGCTGAGCATAACTCAGCATTTCGTGGAACAAATGCAAGGCTTTATGAACATAACAATGACAACTTTCTGGGATTAATTGAGACGATAGCTAAGTTCGATCCCATGATGCAAGAACATGTCTGGCACATCAAAAACCAAGAAATCCATGACCATTATATTGGACTTCATACTCAAAATGAGATAATCTCGGTGATGGTGTTGCAGATGAAGAAAAACATTACTGAAAAGGTGAAGACTGCAAAATACTTTGCAGTTATTCTTGACTGTACTCCTGATCTGAGTCACCAAGAGCAGATGTCCCTTGTTCTTCGTTATATTGAGATGACTTCTAAAGAAGTGACAGTAAGGGAGAGTTTCATTGACTTTCTGACAGAAGTGGACAAGGACTGTCAGATTCTCTCAAAGCTGCGCTGGATGGACTTGGCCTCCATATCACTGATTGTTGGGGGCAGGGATACGACAATGGGGCAAATATGAAGGGCCAGAAATGGGGCGTACAGGCATGCATCCTTCAACTCAACTGCCGAGCCTTTTTCACAATACGGTTGCCACAACTTAAGTCTGGTTTTGGGAGATACAGCAAAGTCCTAAAGCCATGACGTTTTTTTGGAGTTGTACAGCGAATTTACAATCTACTTATCAACTTGCAGCTACAACTAATAGATGGCAAATGTTGAGAGTGAATGCTCCCTCTCTAACGCCAAAGCCGTTGTCAGACACTAGGTGGCAGTGTAGAGGAGAGATTGTAAAAGCAATCCGTTACCAGGGAAGTGATACCAGGAAAGCCTTGCTTAAAGTTGCTAAAGAATGCGACAACTCAAAAGTTAAAAGTGAGGCTGAGTCCTTGGTCAACTATAAGCTTGAATTTCTGATGGCAATGGCTGTGTGATACAACATCATGTTCGCCATGAACGCTGTGAGCAAGACACTTCAATCCAGGCAAATGCAGCTTGATGTGGCTATCACACACATCAAAGGACTCATTGACTTTCTGCAGGAATACAGGAACACTGGATTTACCTCAGCCAAGAACACAGCAACAAATAGCAGCTGAAATGGACGTTGAACCTAAGTTCAGAAAACGCGTGAAACAAAAGAGAGATGAGGCGGAGCTGGAGAATTTGCACGAGAAAGCATTTGAAACCCATTATTTTCAGCTCATTGTGGATCAGGATCTCATGACACTGACCACGCGATTTGAATGGGGGCAGGTATACGCCGCCAATATTGGTTTTCTGTATGATGTGAAGAAACTCAGAAATGACAGAAGATGACATGAGAAAGCGGTGCATGGATTTGGGCATCACATTATCTGACAAAGAATCTCACGCTATCAGCGGTGCGGACCTTTTCTCAAAGCTTTGGGTGCTACGAGAATTCACCCCTGAAGGAACAAGCACTGCACTTCCAGCCCTTCAGTATCTCAAACCACTCAAATGTTCCTTCCCAAACACTGCAATAGCATACAGGATTTTTCTGACAATCTCAGTCATTGTGGCTTCAAGGGGGTGAAAATTTTTTGGATTGTAAATGATAAAGGACTACCTGAAGACGACCATGTCTCAAGGTAGGCTGTGTGGACTGACAATTCTGTCTATTGAGAAGGAAGTAGCATCTAACCTGGATTACCACAATCTGATAGCAGAGTTTACTGCAAGGAAGTCTAGGAAGGTGGATATCAGAATGTAGGCTGAGCGACACTGATCCTGATTGATGAGGGTTTTTAATTATATCTACTTCATTATAATTATACATTAGATGTACAATATAATACAACTACATTGTGATTATACAGCTGGGCGCTGTTAGTATTTAACTTGCAGGCTGCAGCTACCCTTGACGTTCATTGTATCCAAATTTCACCTGTATAAAAATGTTATGGGGGGCCCACACAGTGTGATTTGCCATAAGGCCCTGCACCCCCCTAGGGACAGCCTAGTGTAGACACTCCAACAATATCCCTTTGACCTGGAATGAGTGTCACTCTAGGTGCTTTTACAAAGCTTCACCCATGAAGGCGAGTTGTGGTGGGAATGCACCACGGAGTAATGGCATTGTAGCTTTTTAATTCAATTCATTCTTCAGCAACTCCTGATGCCTCCCATTATAATCACCACCTTCCCTGGCCAGATTTTCATGAGTGTTTTTTTCATTGCTTTGACTCTCCCTTGTTCACTAATAATCTAGCCACACCCTGCTCACTTTCGTGACTGAGCTAACCTGATGCTAATCCTCTCACTGCACAGTCCCACTCACAAAACTGATAGGCAATACGCTGTGATCTCGCCGCAAGAGATCCATTTGCTTACCAACTTTTTACCTGAGCACTTGCTCAATGCTGTGTATCCAAAGCTTTCCTTCATAGTCACTATGCTGCATTTTCAACATTCTCCAATGCTGTGGCTTTGTTGCAGTCTGACCAAACCGTCAAAGATCTTCTTATGCCATATAGCATGAGCTAGCGCTATTCACCAGTCTTCCCTGTGCTTCATCTTTTTCCACCTTTGCCATCATGTTGTGGCTTTCCTTAAAAATATCCATCAGCTGCCACCAATATCATTTATAAGGAGCCCCCGCTGCATAACATGCCATGTTCTTAGAATGATATAGGTCCTTGAGCTTATTTGCTGTATAAGATGCAAGGCACCATTCACTCATAAAGGATTGGATTAACACATTGTCGGCTCATTTATTAAGGTAAGGCACATGAGAACAGTCTTACATTGTTGTTTGGCTTAGAGACACTCGGGGCTGACTGCTCTGCTGCTTACAGCAAAGGTGAAATTAAAACTGGAACACACAATACATACATCATTTCCCTTCTTGTGATGTATACAGAGAAATGCTCACATCTATCCCAACGGCAGGATAGACCCAGCAAAGGTGGCGGCACAGTGGTATATAGTTGGGAGGGAGTTGTCCTGGGAGTCCTCAACATCGACTCCGGACCCCATGAATTCTCATGGCACCAGGTCAAACATGAGCAAGGAAACCTCTTGCTGATTATCACATACCGGTCTCCCCCAGCTGATGAATCAGTGCTCCTCCATGTTGAAAACCATTTGAAGGAAGCACTGAGGGTGGCAAGGGCACTGAATGTACTCTGGGGGGTGGGGGGACTTCAATGTCCATCACCAAGAGTGGCTCAGTAGCACCACTACTGAACGAGCTGGCCAAGTCCTAAATGACATAACTGCTAGACTGGGTCTGTGGCAGGTGGTGAGGGAAAAACATACTTGACCTAATCCTCATAAACCTGCCTGTCACAGATGCATCTGTCCAAGGCTATATCAGTAGGAGTGACCACTGCACAGTCATTGTGGAGACAAAGTCCTGCCTTCACATTGAGGATACTGTCCATCATGTTGTGTGGCACTATCATCGTGATAAAATGGGATATATTTCGAACAGATCTAGCAACTCGAGACTGGGCATCCATGAGGCATTGTGAGCCATCAGCAGCAACAGAATTGTACACGAACACAATCTATAACTTCATGACTCGGCATATCCCCCAGTCTACCATACCCATTGTCATGAAGCTATTAATGTATATATTATTGGAAAATATATTTCTTTTAAAATAGAGATTCAGTCTAATGGTGTTTAATTGGATTAAAGCCAGCTAGCCTGGGTTCTTTGATGTGTACTAGTTTTGAGATGTAAGAGAGGTAGAGTGCATTTGCATTTTTTGAATAGGGCATTCAAGAATGTGAGTGAAATCTGGCACCTAGTTAGCAGAGACCAAGCAATATTATATTACTGATAAAATTGGTACTATGAAAAGAGTTTTATGGTTAGAAGAGGCTGGTGATGCAATGAGAATTTGCATTCAATAAGCTGTGCTAGGTATAAGGATAGCAGTTTTGTGTGTGTGAGGCAGAGACAATGTAAAATCAAAGTAGCTATAAACCTATAACTGTCTCCACAGGACCCCTAGTGAAAGGAACCTCATTTTGAAATTGTAAGGTGAAAATGCTTTGCCTGGTGTCTGGTTGAGTCTATGAGTTTCTGTTGCCTTAATGAGGTTTGTTTGGGAATTTTTACAAATTAGACTATATATCATATAGTTATGATAGTAGTAATTTGTAGCCATGTCTATATATTTAACTTGTGTAAACTAATAAGATGTTTCATTTAGCTTAATATAAAACCTCTCGAGAACTGGTGGTCTGATTCCTGAATTTAGAGTTGCATCTCAAACATGCCACTTAAAAATATAGATTATGACAGTTGTTTAAAGTTTCCCTCTGGGATTTTTAAATAACTCAGCTTTACCAAAGGCTGTCTCATAACAACTGGGGGCTCACCTGGGATAAAAATATTTCTAATTCCTTGATTAGTTTGGAATTGGTGAATCTTAAAGTTACGAGTACAAGAAGCATTTTGAATTTAGGAATTGTGGAGGTATTTTGGAAGTGGTGAGACTGCAAGATGGCTTTGGCAATTGCTAAAACTTGTCTGGAAGTAGAAGAGTTAACTCTGATTTGGTTGGAGAGAATAACCAAAAGTAAGTTAACAGAGCTGGCAGACAAGTTAAAATTTGGAACAAAAACAGAATTACCTGGAAAAACTCAGCAGGTCTGGCAGCATCGGTGGAGAAGAAAAGAGTCGACGTTTCAAGTCCTCACGACCCTTCAACAGAACTGAATATAGTTAGGAGAGGGGTGAAATATAAGCTGGTTTAAGGTCAGCGGGGGGAGAGAGAAGTTGAGGGGGGTGTGGGTGGTGGTTGTAGGGACAAGCAAGCAGTGATAGGAGCAGATAATCAAAAGATATCACAGACAAAAGGATCAAAGAGGTGTTGAAGGTGGTGATATTATCTAAGAAAATGTGCTAATTAAGAATGGATGGCAGGACACTCAAGGTACAGCTCTAGTGGGGGTGGGGTGGAAAGACTGACAAGGTATTAGTTGTAGATTTTAAAATAATGGAAATAGGTGGGAAAAGAAAAATCTATATAAATTATTGAAAAAAACAAAAGGGAGGGGGAAGAAACGGGTTGGGGATGGGGGGAGGGAGTTTAAGATCTAAAGTTGTTGAATTCAACATTCAGCCCGGAAGGCTGTAAAGTGCCTAGTCGGAAGATGAGGTGCTGTTCCTCCAGTTTGCGTTGGGCTTCACTGGAACAATGCAGCAAGCCAAGGACAGATATGTGGGCAAGAGAACAGGGCGGAGTGTTAAAATGGCAAGCGACAGGGAGGTTTGGGTCTTTCTTGCGGACAGACCGCAGGTGTTCTGCAAAGCGGTCGCCCAGTTTGCGTTTGGTCTCTCCAATGTAGAGGAGACCGCATTGGGAGCAACGAATGCAGTAGACTAAGTTAGGGGAAATGCAAGTGAAATGCTGCTTCACTTGAAAGGAGTGTTTGGGCCCTTGGACGGTGAGGAGAGAGGAAGTGAAGGGGCAGGTGTTGCATCTTCTGCGTGGGCATGGGGAGGTGGCATAGGTGGGGGTTGAGGAGTAGGGGGTGATGGAGGAGTGGACCAGGGTGTCCCGGAGGGAACTCTCACCCCACCAGCCTCCGCATTCACAGGATCATCCTCCGCCATTTCCGCCAACTCCAGCATGATGCCACCACCAAACACATCTTCCCTTCACCCCACCCTGGTGGCATTCCGCCCCTCTGCCAGTGACCGTTGTATCTGTTGAGGGTGCGACAACTGGGGAGGTGCCAGTTTTGGAAATGGCCACTCCCTCCCAGGCGGGGCCAGCACAGGCTCCATGGGCCAGAGGACATCCGCCAAGGTCATCGACGCCAACAGGACAGCAGAGGCAGCAGGCTGTCTCACCAGCCACTCCCAGCGATGGGGCAGCATCTAGATGTAGCACCCACAAACAAAAGTATAAGGCACATTAGGCACTCGATGTATGTCACTGGTGATTTTGTGTTGGCCCTAGATTAGGGAATATATCATTATGTACGTCAGAGCAATGTTTGTGTTTTATTTTGGACTGAATAAAGTCCACTTTTCTGACCATGGCTGAGGGTGTTTCCTTTGTGATGCATTTGTATGTTTCACAGACATATCATGAGTGTTTGAGCGGACATTAATGTTTCTGCACTAAGCCCTTAGTTGCAGCTGATGAGGTGGAAGATGTAGCACCTAAGTGCCACGTGTGGAAGCGCCAGGCAATGCTGGTCCTGCTGATCCATGTGTGTGGAGCAAGCTGAAGGTTCGTTGGATTAAAGTGTCCTGGATGTCCCTGCCTCCTTGGTGTAGTAGGAGGTCGGCGTGCTGCCCCTCATCATTGCCCTGTGCTTCATCACCCTCTGAGCCACTGCTGGATTCATCATGTGCAGCCTCATCCACTGCGTCAATGCCTTCATCGTCAACTGCATCCCCCCTTTCCAGCGCAAGATTGTGCAGAGCGCAGCATGCAACCACTATCACAGAGACGCGATATGGGGGATACTGGAGTGCGCCCCCTGAGAGGTCCAGGCAACAGAAGCGCATCTTGAGAAGACCGATGGCTCTCTCCACCACAGCCCTTGTGGTGCCCTGGCTCCTATTGTAGCGCTGCTCAGCTTCTGTTCTTGGATGGTGGAGAGGCGTCATGAACCACCTTCTGAGGGGATAGCCCTTGTCACCCACCAGCCAACCATCCAGCCGGGCTGGAGAACTGAAGAGCCCCGGCACCTGTGAGTGTCTGAGGATGTAGGCGTCGTGGGAGCTGCCTGGGTACCTTGCACAAAGTTGCAGAATCAGCATCCTGTGATCACACACTATCTGCACGTTCATGGAGTGGAAGCCCTTCCTGTTGACGAAGGCACTGGGTTCACCTGCTGGCGCCTTGATGGCCACATGTGTACAGTCTATAGCACCCTGGATACGGGGGAAGCCAGCAATGGCTGTGAAGCCTCCGGCTCATTGTGCCTGACTTGCCTGGTCACAGCGGAAGTGGATGAAGGTCAATGCCTGTCTGAACAGAGCGTCTGTAACCTGCTTGACACAAGTGTGGACAGCTGATTGGGAGACACCACAAAGATCACCCACCGAGCTCTGGAAGGAGATAGAGGCATAGAAGTGGAGGGCAACTGTGACCTTCAGAACTGGCATGGGGTGTCCACCCACACAGTTAGCAGAGATCTCAGGGCCAATCATCTGACAGATATAGTTCACTGTCCCCCTTGACAGTCGGAGCCTCCTTCGACATTGCACTTCAGTCATACTGAGGTAGCTGCTTCTCCGCCTGTATATCCTGGCAGCAGGATAGTGGCGTCTTCTGCAGCCCTTCCACCTTGGACAACTTCTTGGCCCTATGCCCCTTGTGCCTGCGCCTGGCCTACCAAAGGTGGCTCCCCTGGAGGCTGATTGTCCAATCCTGGCCTCCTTCTTATTCTATCCCTCCCTTCCTCCTCAGAGGAGCTGCCTCCAGTGGAGATCTCAGAACCCATACCCAGGCTAAATGGAGGCCTCCGGAAAGCTGCAGGCCCAATAAAGATTCCTGTCTCCAGAGTGCTGAGCTGAAGCTTCAAAGTACAGAGAAAGCTCTTGGAAATCGACCTGAACTGCTACAGATCACACAGGCAAGTTTAAAACACATTCTGCATTAAATATTTCAGATAAAACATTAACAACCCCTCTGATCCACATATCCCACCCGTGGATGAGGTTTGTTAAAAAAATCACTTACCCGCCTGCCGGTTGGGCCCGTGCGCCGAGCCGAAGGTCGCACGGGCTCCTCAAAATCGGCTTCAATTGCCGAGTTAAGGGCCTTAACAAGGCCTTTAATTAATGGCGGGCGTGCGTCCCGCTGCTGTGCACGCCCGCCCACCTCAATATCGCGATGCCACGCGCTGACATCAGCGCATGATATTTTAAGTGCTGATGTGCAGGCTCTTCCACCCGCATGTCAGCCATAAAATTCTGTCTTATATGTGTAGTCACACACCATCGTGCATGTCAATCCATACATAAATCAAAATGGTTTATCATGACTTAATATGGTTTATGACTACCAACAAATGCAATTATTATCCCATTGGACAGGGTATCTATGATTCATATTGCCATGACAATCCTAAACTATTCAGCACATCCAAAGGTAGAGAATTAACATTTGGACTCTGCATTGCAATCATAACATGGTTAAATTATGAAGCTTTTTGATAGTGTGAATAAGGATTACTGTTTCCACTTGCAGAAAGGATCGGTCACCTTGAACACGGCTTAAAACAAATTGGCAAAAGGTACAAGAGGAAGAAGATTTATTTTATGCAGCAGATTATAGCTGTTCCCCCAAGGATCCATCCTTGCCGCCTCCAATTTCTCACATACGTGCTGCCTCTTGGCAACATTAACTAAAAGCATTAGTTTTCACATGTACACTGATGACACCCAGCTCTACCTCATCACCACCTTTTTGATTCCTCCATTGTTGCTATATTATCAGGCTATTTCTCTGACATCCAATATTGGATGAGCAGAAATTTACTCCAAACAAATAATGAAAAGACATTGTCTTCAGTCCCTGCTACAACCTCCATTCCCTAGCTCCATTCCTCCCCTAGGTAATTGCATTAGGCTGAACCAGGTTATTTGCGAGTTTGATATTTTATTTGATGCTGGGGTGAACTTCCAACTACATATATCCTCGGCATCAGTAAGACTGCCTATTTCCAGCTCTGTAACATCACCCAACTCCGTTTACCTGCTGCTGCAGCCCTTATTTATGTCTTCATTACCTCTAGACTTGACTGTTTCAGCACACTCCTGGCTGGCCTCACTCATTCTACCCGCCCCAACTTGACGTCATCCAAAGCTCTACTGTTCATGTCCTTACTCACATCAAGTCCTGTTCATCCATCACCCCCATGCTTGTTGATCCAGATTGGCGCCTGATTAAGCAATGCCTCGATTTTAAATTTCTCATTGTTGTTCTCAAATACATCCATATCCCCATCCCTCCCTATCTCTGTAATCTCCTCCAGTCCCAGGTATCCTCCCATGATATCTGGGTTCCTTTAGCTCTGACCTCTTGAGCATCTCTGATTTGAATTTCTCCATGATTATTGGCCGTGCATTCAGTTGCCCACTGAAATTCCCTTCCTAAATCTCTCCTCCTCTCGACTTCTCCTTTCTACTTTAAGACACTCCTTCAAACCTACCTCTTTGGCCATCTGCAGTAATATTGGCTGATGTGGCTCAGGGTCAAATTTTGCTTGATATCACTCCTGTGAGGAAACTTGGGACATTTTATTTTCTTAAGGGTACTATATAAACACAACTTGTTGTTGTTGTTATGGTCTGGAATGCACTGCCCAAAAGGATGCTGAAAGCAAATTTAATAATAACTTTCAAAAAAGGTTTGGATAAATAATATTTGGGTTAAATTGCAGGACTATGGGAATAGGGCAGGGTAGTGAGACTAATTCGGTTGCTCTTCCAAGAAGCTGACATAGGCATGATGGGCTAAATGGACTCTTTCTGTGTTGTACCATTCCATGATTCTACGATTATATGATTTAGGGTATCCCTGCTCAGGCCTGAGCTGCAGTAAAACAAGGCCCATGCCTAAGCCGGGATGCTGACCAAGGCGGCGTTTGGCCTGCTCTAGCTACACTTCAGGTATCTGGACAACCAGGCAGCTGCTCCTCAGGTCACCAATAGAGTGCTTCTCAGATGCAAACTGCCCATCATTGTTATTGAGAGACACCCACATACACTTGCTCAACAAATGGTAAACAAGAGAAGGATTACAACATTTCCCTCTTGCAGAAGGATTACAGACAGCTGGCCAACAACAGTTGCTGGTTGTTGGACTCTATCCAGAGCTGCAGAGCACTGGGAAATTTATCCCCTACTTACTACAGTGAAGTCTGTTATTCAGAGCATAGCATAACATCATAAGAAGTTGAAGGGGAAATAAGCCATTTGACCTTTCAAGCATGCTCCATCATTCAATAAGATCATGGCTGATTTGATTGTGGCCTTCTCTCCACTTTCCTGCCTGTCCCCCATAACCCTCGACTCCCTTGTAGATCAAAAATCAATCTAACTCAGCCTTGAGTATATTCAAAGACCCAATCTCCATTGCTCTCTGTGGAACAGAATAAAGACTAATGATCCACTGAGAGAAAAGAATTCTCTTCATCTCAGTCTTAAATTTTTTTTATTCATTCATGGGATGTGGGCTTCGCTGGCTGGGCCAGCATTTATTGCCCATCCCTAGTTGCCCTTGAGAAGGTGGTGGTGAGCTGCCTTCTTGAACCGCTGCAGTCCATGTGGTGTAGGTACTCTCACAGTGCTGTTAGGAAGGGAGTTCCATGATTTTGACCCAGCGACAGTGAAGGAATATATTTCCAAGTCAGGATGGTGAGTAATTTGGAGGGGAACTTCCAGGTGGTGGTGTTCCCATCTATCTGCTGCCCCATCCTTCTAGATGGTATTGGTCGTGGGTTTGGAAGGTGCTGTCAAAGGACCCTTGGTGAATTCCTGCAGTGTATCTTGTAGATGGTAAACACTGCTGCTACTGTGCATCGGTGGTGGAGGGAGTGAATATTTGTGGATGTGGAGCCAGTCATCAGGCTGCTTTGTCCTGGACGGTGTCAAGTTTCTTGAGTGTTGTGGGAGCTGCACTCATCCAGGCAAGTGGGGTGTATTCCATCACACTCCTGACTTGTGCCTTGTAGATGGTGGACAAGCTTTGCTGGGTCAGGAGGTGGGTTACTCATCGCAGGATTCCTAGCCTCTTGTAGCCACAGCTAGTCCAGTGGCTATAAGAAGCTAGACTACATTGGCTAGTCCAGTTCAGTTTCTGGTTAATGGTAACCCCCAGGATGTTGATAGTGGGGGATACAGTGATGGTAATGCCATTGAACATAAAGGGGCGATGGTTAGATTCTCTCTTGTTGGAGATGGTTGTTGCCTGACACTTGTGCGGCATGAATGTTACTTGCCATTTATCAGCCCAAGCCTGGATATTGCTGCATTTGGATATGGACTGCTTCAGTATCTGAGGAGTCGCAAATGGTGCTGAGCATTGTGCAATCGTCAGTGAACATCCCCACTTCTGACCTTACAATGGAAGGAAAGTCATTGATGAAGCAGCTGAAGATGGCTGGGCCGAGGACACCACACAAGGAACTCCTGCAGTGATGTCCTGGAGCTGAGATGACTGACCTCCAACAACCACAACCATATTCCTTTGTGCTAGGTATGACTCCAACCAGTGGAAGGTTTTCCCCCTGATTCCCATTGACTGCAGTTTTGCTAGAGCTCCTTGATGCTACACTCGGTCAAATGCAGCCTTGATGCCAAGGGCAGTCACTCTCACCTCATCTCTGGAATTTAGCTCTTTTGTCCATGTTTGATCCAAGGCTGTAATGAGGTCAGGAGCTGAGTTACCCTGGCGGAACCCAAATTAGGCATCATTGAACTTGCGAAGCAAGTGCCGCCTGATGGCACTGGTGATGACCCCTTCCATTACTTTACTGCTGATGGAGAATGGACTGATGGGGTGATAATTGGCTGGGTTTGATTTGTCCTTCTTTTTGTGTACAGGACATACCTGGGCAATTTTTCACATAGCTGGGTAGATGCCAGTGTTGTAGCTGTACTGGAACAGCTTGGCTAGGGGCGCGGCAAGTTCTGGAGCACAAGTCTTCAATGCTGTTTCGGAATATTGTCAGGGCCCATAGCCTTTGCAGTATCCAGTGCCTTCAGCCATTTCTTGATATCACGTGGAGTGAGTCGAATTGGCTGAAGACTAGCATCTAGATGGTGGGGACCTCCGGAGGAGGCCAAGATGGGTCATCCACTCGGCACTTCTGGCTGAAGGTTGTAGCAAATGCTTCAGCCTTATCTTTTACACTAATGTGCTGAGCTACTCCATCAATGAGGATGGGGTTATTTATGGAGCCTCCTCCTCCAATTGTTTAATTGTCCACTACCATTCACAACTTGATGCGGTAGGACTGCAGGACTTAGATCTGATCCGTTGGTTGTGGGATCGCTTAGCCCTGTCTATCACTTGCTGCTTATGCTGTTTGGTATGCAAGTAGTCCTGTGTTGTATCTTCACCAGGTTGACACCTCATTTTTAGGTATGCCTGGTGCTGCTCCTGGCATCCCCTCCTGCACTCTTCATTGAACCAGGGTTGATCCCCTGGCTTGATGGCAATGTTAGAGTGGGGTATGTGACAGGCCATGAGGTTACAGATTGTGTTTGAGTACAATTCTGCTGCTGCTGATAGCCCACAGTGCCTCATGGATGCTCAGTCTTGATTTGCTAGATCTGTTCGAAATTTATCCCATTTAGCATGGTGGTAGTGCCACACAACACTGAATAGAAAGCCCCTTATTCTGAAACTGTGCCCATAAGGGAATCTAACTGCCAAGCCCCCTCATAATCTTATATGTTTCAATAAATCGTCTTTCTTTCTTCCAAAATCTGATGAGCATAGGCCCAACCTGCTCACCCTTTCATCATGAGACAACCCCTTCATTCCAGGAACCGGCCTAATGAATCTTCTCTGAACTGCTTTGAATGCAAATATATCTCTCCTTAAATAAGGAGACCAAAACTGCACACAATATTCTAGCTGTGGTCTTACCTGATGTAGTTTAACTTTAAGAATGTGAACCTGCCTCTGTGTACATCAGTAGAAAGGAAATTATGTGTATTGTGTGTTCCAATTTTAGTTTTATTTTTGCTGTAAGCAGCAGAGCAGACAACAACTCCTAATGTCTCCAAGCTTTACAACAATATAAGTGTTCTCATGTGCTGAATCTTAATAAATGAACCTACAAGTGTTAACCCAATTCCTAATGAGTGATTGGTGCCTTATGTCTTATACAGCAAATAAGCTCCAGGACTTATATCACTATAAGGACATGACATGTTGTGCAGCAGTGGTTCTTCCTAAGTGACAATGATGGCAGCTAATAGACATCTTTAAGAAATGCCATGGCATGATGAAAGGATGGAAAAAAGATTAAGTATGGGTACGACATGGTGAACAATGATATTTCATGCTAGGGAAGACTCGGCGTTTTGGTCTGACCACAACAAAGTCGTAGCATCAGAGAGTGTTGAAGGTGCAGGATGGTGACACTGGAGAAAAGTTTTGGAAGCACAGCATCAAGCAAGTGCTCAGATAAAAAGCTGGTGAGCAAATGGATCTCTCATGGTGAGATTGCAGTGCATAGCCTGACAGTTCCATGAGTGGGACAGGGCATCAAGAGGACCAGCACCAGGTTAGCACAGTTGGGAAAGGTGAGTGACCAGGGTGTGGCCCAGATCGATTGCAAACAAGTGAGAGTCAAAAACAAAAAAAAAATCATAAAAATCTGGTCAGAGAAGGTTGCGATAAAAGTGAGTGGCTACAGTGACACTACAGGTACTGCAATGGAAGGAAAGTCAAAGGGATATTGTCAGATATAGTACAAAATTCTCCAGTTTGAATTGGAATGCAGTTGACCTACTATCTAAACTCAAAATGTTCAAACAGAGTATAGAACTATGGTTTCTTGACTTAAGTGTGTCTGAACTAGATAAACAAACCATAAAGATTATCCTAGCAATTGGGAATGAAGGTCTCTTTAATTTCTTGTCTCCACACATTTCCAATTTCGTTCAAAATCTTGATCGCTAAGGGAATTTTTGAGAAAGGAACTGTCTTTCCTGTGACACAAAGACCACCAATACCTCTTTGAAGCACTGAAACAATCATTATCAGTAGCATTGGTAGTGCAATTTTATGATCCCAGGGAGACTGCTACCCTGGAGATAGATACCTCACAGAAAGGGCTGGGAGCATGCTTACTACAAAAAGGCAAACTGACTGCATTTGCTTCAAAATCACTGCCCATATCGCAGTCCAACTACTCCAACATCAAGCAGGAAACATTATTTTTAGTGTTTGGAATTATACATTTTCATACCTTTTTATTTGGCAAAAGATTTGTGGTAGGGGCTGACCACAAGCCACTGGAAATATTTGGTGAAAGTCATTGACCAGTGCATTCCCAAGATTGCAATGCCTCTTACTCAAGATCCAAGGTTATGACTGTGAGATTAAGCATACAAACTTGGTGCTGTCACTCATTCATTTGACTGTGGCATGGAGTCAAATGAGATCCTCACTGCTGGCTTCCTCTCAGCTGCTACTGGCTATCTTTGTGCTCAGCCAGTGGCCAATCAGCTTTGTGCTGAAAGCAAGTGGTGCAGCCAGCACTCTTGTTTCCCTCTTGATTATCAAGACAATGAGCGTTGGCGCATCTGCACTTGATTCACAGAGAAAAATCGCATCAAAATGTATGCTTCCCTTTCTGGATACAATGCCCTTCCGCAACTTCCCCTTCATCAGTCGGAAAGTTTTTTCAAGCATTTTTGCATGAAGGCACCGCCTCTCCAAAATAAAAGCTCCAGGAAAAGTGCAACAAATCCACTGTTGAGTGGGTATCTCTGTTGGAGATAAAATGGAGACAGGTTTTACCGACGGCGACTGTTATGAGGAAAAGTTTAACTTTCGGGACTTTTTGGAAACCTATTTTTTTCCTCCCTTTGGTAATCCACAGGAAATGGAATTCCTGGCTTTTGTTTTGAAGCATTTGATAAACAGCCTTTTCCAGTGGTGAGTAAAGTCTTTGGATCTAATTAACCAGGCTGCTGTCCCAAAGGCAACACCCTAGTTTGTGAGCAGACAATTTTACTGTGTGATTATGTTATTGCTCAGTACTTTTCCAATAAAGTATTATACGAAGGGTTTCTGACAGCACAGTTAGCTGGGGTCTGACAAGGGCCCCTGAATCTGCAGCAAAATCAATAGTTTTGGTCTGGTCAGTGCAGCCAATCTCCCTAGTTCCAAACCTCCTGAGTATAGCATGAGAGCAGGTGGCTCTCTCTGGTCCACATCATTGCCAGCAACACTAGGCTGTACCGTTGCTTCTATTTACTGTAAGTGGAACACTTCCCCAAAACACAAGTTGCTGCCAACAGTACACAGGCGTCTATCATCCCCACAGCACTGGGAGAGAAGGGAGCAACCTCTTGCACTGCGTTAGTTACTGGGCTTCCAAATGTTATGGACAGGAGGGGGTTTAATTTAAACAGCCCTGATTTATTTAGATATTCACTTGTGTTGCCATAGCCTCCAGGGCTATGGGCCTAGTGCTTGAAAATGGGATTAGTGTAGTCAGATCTTTGTTGACCGGCATGGACATGATGGACCGAATGGCCTCCTCTTGTGCTGTAAACGTCTATGATTTCTCCTCTCACCACCCATCCGTAAACAGAAGGGTGTTCTGATTTTGACTTCTCCTTTGTAAGCAGGACTTTGCTGCTGTGTGGACACATTTATCAAAATCCATCTGGTTTAAGTATTGCAATGAAGTGTCCTAACTCCTAACTCCTCCGTTTTGGTGTGATCCAAGTTCTATCAATAACCTCCACAGCAAACTTGAGATAGGGTAAACTCAGAGGGGTAGTTTATTCACGCACACTCAAACACGAGAAGTAGGGGTGCAACATAGCGTCCTTTTTTTACTCATACAGTAACGGGGGGGAGGGGAGATAGAGAAAGAAAGATTTACAGGAAAAAGACCACAGAATAAAGAATTATTGTTTCACGTGAGTCCAGAGTCCAGAATCAAACTCCAATGGTATACGCTTTCACAGAGCCCAATAGGTCAAAGACTGCTGCTGGACAATTCACTTTTCCAGTAGAGATGACCTCCACGATGCGATCAGCACATAGAAATGAATTAGTCTTATAGGTCCTGGCACAGATGCTCAGAAGCTCCAGTAGAAGCAGTATAGATGGGGGCCAGGCATTCACCTGGACCAAGCACTTATTCTGAGCTGCTGGCCTAGGAAAGGTAGATGGCCTTTGTATAATTCCCTGTGAATTTGGTTTCTGCCGCTCACAGCGTAGTTAGCATCTCTTCAGAGATAACAAGGCTGTGGTCGAACATATCACTACAGAGAGTAAATGACAGATGCAACCATGACAGAGTCCATGGATTTCTCAGGAACCCATCAGACGTCCGTAAACACCAAGCCAATCAATCTTGTTGAAACTCTGTCTCACAAGGGGTTCCCAGCTTCACCTTCAAAGGTTTCCCTTGGAATTCTCTCAAAATGTTTCTCCCACTTGGATGGCTTTAACAATGGCTCGCCTCACAAGGTTTCAATATCACCTTCCAACATTCATACTCCCTGTATTCCTGAGCACACTCAACACTAGCTTACAAGCACACTTTCAGATCTATGACCATGCAAAGCAAGACACCACTGCTCCAAAGGGATACCTTTGCCCCAATGGCAACATCAGGTAGGATCACAAGATGGTGCCATACCCATTGTCTACCCACCCCTGCTTTTTTTTTGCCAGTGGTGGGGGGGTGCCCATGCTACGTGGCAAAGCCACCAAGGTTCAAGTGTAGGCAGGGTGAACTTACTGTTCTGGGACCCTGTGCCCAACGGAGCTGGTCCACTCAAAAGGTAATCGCTGACCCTGTTTGTTTCTCCCCCACCAGCCTCCCTGATTGCATACCCACCCTCCTCTCCTCACTAGGGCCTGCCTGATTGACACTGGTGAGACCGTCCCACTTACTTTTGTGTCCAACTCCAGTGCCGATCCTTGATGGGGACAGGCTGAATTCCCAGCAGTGGCCACCGCTCCCAGTGGAGCTGTTGGGGCTGGAGAGCTACCAGCCATCTGATTGGTCAGCAGCTCTCGGAATCAGGACTTTCTCCCGGGTGAGGGTGGAAGGCTCAACCTGAGCCAGTTAACAGGCTGTTACATCAGGTTGGGGCTTCCTGACCAAGTAGAGGCGAGCTCTCCCCTGATTTTTCAGTTGGGAGTGGAGCCACACACTCAGCGAAAATTTCTGCCCACTGAGTGCAGTGGAGAATAGCTTTATCAAAAATTAAGCTGCAGGTAAATCTAACATTCCATGATTAGTTGGGCTAAGCTAAGATGTTGCTTAAAAGAGGAAATAGAAAGAATTGAAACACATGGGGTTATTTTCAATGAACAGATTTCATGGAGTGGTTAAATTTATCAAGGCTAGGAAAGAGTCAAAATGACTGAGGAGATATAAACCAATCATAGAGTAGGGTTGTGAGGCTGTGAGATGTGAACAAGACAACATTTAAGAACATATTTACAGTGAAAATTGGAGAGATTTTCTCCTTTACCTGCAAAAGAATTTATGAGTCATTATGGCATTTGTGTCACTAAATGTGTTTGCTAACTTAGTTTAAAATTACGTATCAATGTCATAGTAACAAAAAGACTGCCATCACACTTTCTCCCCCAACACCCCATCTCACTTTCCTCCCTACCCATTCATTCTGGCATTTGTCTCATGCCTCATGCCCTTTCCACTTGCCACTGGTTCTCATCTTCCTCTTTCCCCTCATAGGCATTTTTCTCTCCCCACTTCATTCAGTTCATGTTGGCATTTTCCACTTCCTCTTTCTTCTTTTTCCTCCCTCCACTAGATTCTCCCTCTCTCAGATCATGCGGACAGTCTTCACCCCTCCAGCAACACCCCCAATGCTCGCTGGTACTTTTCTCCCTGGACTACCATTGACAATCTTCTCTTCTCCACAGCTTTGTTCCCAGCTCAATGCTGCTGCTGCTCTAGTGGATAAAACCGTGGACAAGAATTCCTGATGCAAATTACTGAAAGCGTTCTTTCCCCAGAGTGCGGCAGTGTTCCCGTCACATGGATCAACATTGCAATCATCACATGAAATTGGGCAGTGAGAAGGGATGAGAAGAGTGACACTGAAGCAGACATTGATCCTCAAACTCCTTATGCCTCGTCCTTCAATATAATTTAAATCACATTTTTTCACTTTATTTCCCACTTAATGACTCGTGATTGAAATTTTCCAGGTCTGAAATTCTGCACACTGCTTGAAATTGGGAGTGGTCTCTGTCTTCACTTTGCTCTCTGTGCCTCGAAGCAGGTGGATGAAATTGTTTTGTCCGATTTTGTTTCCAGCAACCACCAGGAAATTGAGCTGTGGTTACAAAATGATCCAAGAGCTTTTGACTGGAACCCATTTGCAAAATTTGTGTGTGAACTGGAAGGCAACAGGTTAAGGAGCTTTGACTTGTTTTGCTTTTCAAAAAGGTAAAATGCAGCCCAATGGTTCATATACTTAGCACAGTGCGTTACTGGGACTTACAGACCAGGAAAATCCTGTGTTTGCTCGCAAATTTCACTGAATTACCTGATCTCCTCTGGTGTGTCAATGTATCCAAACCACTATATTAAAATACAAATTTAATTGGTTTAGATGGAAGTAGGAGGAACAAATCAACCTGAAACAGAACAAGAATGGATCCACTAGAATTAGAGTTCATTGCTGTGTTTAGGTTTGATTCATAACTTACAGTTTGAGTCAGGTGACAAAAAGATAATACAGTTCACTTAAAAAAAAGGCACATGTACCGAGAAAGGTGCTGTCCCCCACCCCACTGTGTTGAGCACTCCTCGTTAAGGTGTTGAGCACCCTCCACTGCCAGTGCATGGTAGCAGAACTGTACACAATATACACTCACCAAGCCTCCTTCGAAAGCAAAGAGGCAACCTCTACCACCTAGAAGGACAAGGACAGCAGACACACGGGAACACCTGTTGCTTTGCTGTCGCTGGTCAAAATCCTAGTACTTCCTTCCCAACAGCACTTTTGGTGTACTTAAGCCACATGGACTGCAACAGTTTAAGAAGGCAGCTCACCACCACCTTCTCAAGGGCAATTAGGGATGGGCAACAAATGCTGCTCTTACCAGCGAGGCTCAAATTCCATGAAAGAGTAAAGTAAAAGGTCCAGGCACACAACCTGCCCTGCCTTATCTGAGTCTAGATTATTTATTTATTTCTGTCTACATACAAACAAACATAATCTTCTCAATATTACATTTCTCAATTTCTGCAGTACCGCCCCATAAGAAATTATCAACATGCATCATGAAGTTTCTCATTATGATTCCAATAAAACATTGCTTTGAGTTGGACACAACCTACTTTCAGCAAAACAGATCTCACTGAGAAATGCCATGGCCTGGATGCATCATTCAGGCCATGAACTCATTTGTTTAGTTTTCCTATATTGCACCTCCACTTTGAGCGGTTTCAGAAGCACTCCACTCTGAAAAGTATCACCATGAAGAACTGCGGCTTTTAAGTTGATTCATCTACATTCCTAAGAATATGTGGCCAAAAGAACTAAAAAAAAAACTTTCCAAGATTAATTTTCCAGCAATGGGAGAGTTTACTCTACCTATATCACCCAGTTGCTCCTCAAAACCCCTCGCAATTAATTTTAGCCCTATAATTGCCATTTGCAAGGATCTTTTTTCAGTACAAATCCACCTATGTGACAAGTTGGTTGTGCCTCATCTGGTACCTCAGAATAAACTTCAAGCTCTCTCCAGCAAACAAATTCCCTTTAATATGTCTATCTCTTATAAGTTTATCCTCAAGTTCGTTGACAGCCACTAAAACTTCATGCTGATGAGAAGTTCTACTTCTAGTTCAGCTGCGAGAGTATTCTGTGGCCTTTATTTTCTTGACTATTCAAGCTATGGAATCTACTTGCACTTTTACATCTGTCAGGAGTACGACTGTGACATTGCTCTCTTGCACTATCAGAGTGGCTTTCTCCAGCCTGTGATCATTTTTGGATGCAAGAACACTTCTGGAACCACTATCAGTGCTTGCACTGCACTAAGAACATAAGAAATAGGACCAGGAGTAGGCTGTTCAGTACCTCGAATCTTCTCCATATTGGATAAGATCACAGTATGTCTGATTGTTGCCTCAACTACAATGTCCTGCCTGCCCTCCACAACCCTTGACTGCCTTGTAGATTATAAATCTATCTAACTCAGCCTCTTGCTGTTTGGAATAAAGAATTCCAAAGATTAATGACCCTCTGAGAGAAGAATTCTTCCTCATCTCTGTCTTACATTGGGGACTGCTTATTCGAAAACTGTGCCCTTTAATTCTAGAAACCCCCACGAGGAGAAACATCCTCTCAGCATCTACCCTGTCAAGTTAACCACCTCCCCAGAATCCTATATGTTTCAAAAGATCATCTCTTTTTCTTCTAAACTCCAATGAGTATAGGCCGACTCTCCTCATAAGATAATTCCTTCATCCCAGGAATCAACCGAGTGAACCTTCTCTGAACTGCCTCCCACATAAGTAAACCCTTCCTTAAATAGGAACTCGGAAACTGTACGCAGTACTCTAGGTGTGGTTTCGCCAACAGACTGTACAGTTGTTGCAAGATTTGCTACTTTTATACTCCATCCCCCTCGCAATAAAGGCTTACATTCCATTTGCCTTCCTAATTACTTGCTGTACCTGCATGCTTTTTTTTGTGATTCATGTATGAGGACAACCAAATGCCTCTGCACTGCAGCATTTTGTAGCCTCTGTCCTTTTAAACAATATTTTTCTTTTCTTCCTACCAAAGTGGACAACCTCACCTCTTCCTACATTATACTCCATCTTCCAAAATTTTTACCCACTCACTGAACCGATCTATATCCCTTTGTGTCCTCCACACAACTTGCTTTCCAACCTCTCTTTGTGTCATCAGCAAATTTGGCTACATAACGCTCAGTCCCTTCATCCAAATCATTAATATAGATTCTAAATAGTCAAAACCCCAGCACTGATTCCTGTGGCACCACGCTAGTTGCAGTTTGCAAAACTGAAAACCATCTATTGATCCCAACTCTGTTTAGCCAATCATCCATCCAAGCTAATATATCACCCTCAATACTATGAGTCCTTCTCCTCTGTCATAGCCTTTTATATGGCACCTTATTGAATGCCTTTTGAAAATCCAAATACACTACATTTACTAGTTCCTCCTTATTACATCCTCAAACAACACTAATAAATTTGTCAAACATGATTTCCATTTCACAAAAATATGTTGACCCTGCCTGATTATATTATGATTATCTAAATGTCCTGCTACTTAATAATAAGTTTGAGCATTTTCCCAATGGCAGGAGCTAGGCTAACTGGCCTATTGATTGCTGCTTTCTATCTCCCTCCTTTCTTGAATAGGGATGTTAAATTTGCACATTTCCATAAAGACACTGCCCCTTAAAATTTGAATGCATTTGAATCTTGCAACATGTCCTCCTCCCAGCTGATTTTCCGACTGGAGATAAAATGGAGTCAATGATGCCGATTGTTACGAGAAAAAGCTTAACTCTCAGACCTATTTGGAAATGTATTATAATTCTCCTTCCAGTCGTTGACAGGATGAGATATATCTGTCTTTTGCTCTGAAGAATTTAGTAAAGGCCTTTTCCAGTGGTGAGTAAAGTCTCGGGCTCTAATTAACCAGACTGTTTAACTCACCAGGCAGAATCGTCCCAGATTTACACTAAGTGCTGTAGCAGGGCGGGAGAAAGAACATTTTACCTGCCGGCTGCAAATGGCGGCTTTTCACACCATATTGTTCCAATCCCACCTCATTAACCATGCATTCCTGGGAAACACGCCATTTCGATGGCGGGCAGTTCTCATTCACCCGCAACGCCGTCACCTCACCATTTCCTCACATGGGCGCCATATTTAAAGTGCAGCCACGTGCACACCTCTCAGTGCTCCCGGCCCAGGACTGCTGCAAAGAAGACATGGTTCTGAAAGACAAGAAAAGTGCAGCCCCCCTCCCAGGTTTAGTGACGCATCCTACGAGCACCTTTTGGACACCGTGGAGGCCCCCTGGACTGGCTGGAAGAGGGGCAGCAACATTATCATTCCAGTTTGGGAGGCAGTAGTCAGTGCCAATGCCCTGCAAAAGAGGACAGCCACCCAGTGGCGGAAGAGGATGAATGATCTCTTCCGTTCTGCCAGGGTAAGTCACTCTTCTCATCACTTTCAACTCACACACTCGCAAACCCATCACACATCCACAGGGCCCTCACTCACTGCCAGTTCAAGGGACATCACCATTCACTTTTGCACACACACCTTCAACTGTCCATAGGACCACTCACCACCCACACATGCCAGGCATACCTATCATCTGGCCTGGCAGATGTGCCGCTTACGCTCTCCCCAATGGGATTCGTGCAGGACAAGCTGGCACACAACATAAGGGAGAGGTCACAGACTGGTGGAGGAATTCCTGAAAGCAAGGCCCCCCTGGACTTTGAAAACTGCCATCTAACTGGCCGGCGAGGATCTGGACCGTTCCTGACAGTGATGTCAACACTGCTCTACCAAGTGAGATTCCAGCAGTGCAACATCCATCAGACAACCACGCTGTGAGTGATGCGTCCTGTTTCACAGGCCACTACCATGCACTAATTATCTCTCGCTACTTTCGCAAGCACATCTGGGAAACAGGCGACCGAGTCCACGACCCAGAGCCTCCTATCAAGCTGCAAAGACACCTCAGAAGAAGA
Organism: Cetorhinus maximus; assembly: GCF_964194155.1. Classification (NCBI taxonomy): domain Eukaryota; kingdom Metazoa; phylum Chordata; class Chondrichthyes; order Lamniformes; family Cetorhinidae; genus Cetorhinus; species Cetorhinus maximus. The sequence goes on along the minus strand of NC_135880.1, from coordinate 207,669,248 downwards.
ATTTGAAGGAACCCTCATTGAAGACCTGTCACAGCGCTCACCCACGCCGTCCACCAGCACAGAGGCACAAACCTCAGTGGAACCTAGTTTGATGGTAGCCTCAGGGTCACAACCTGGTGAGCACATTGCACTGTCTGATCCACAGCAGGCAGCAGCAGGGACTTCCCAGATTTCCGGCACTCGGAGGAGTGCTGAAGGCCAAAATCTGCTGAGCCCGTCAGATGACGAGTCTGTGGACTCGGTCATACCTCAGTTGCTGGAGTTGCAAAGGCAACCTCGGGAACATCAGGAAAGGCTATCCCCTGCACTCCTCAGATTGCAAGGCAAGATGGAGGAGTCTGTCCACCTACCAGCTGAGGTGATAGTGCCGGCATGCCAATGCATCAAGGTCAACCCTGGCAGGATGGTGGCCGCCATGGAGACCTTGTTCCAGGACATCGGTCCTGCACTGCTGCCCGGGCTGAAATCCATCGCTGACTCCATAGTTTGCCTCCAGCAGTGACAATGCAAGAGGGGTGCAGGACAGCTCTATCTCACCCCAGCTCCCCCTTCTCCTCAAGGGGTCAGCCAGGGGTCCTTGGGGACCCATAGGGAGGAGGATCAGAAAGTGCACACTCCAGGACCATTCACGCAGGTGACTCCAGGAGTGTCCAGCTCAACCGAAGCCCCTTTTCCAGCAGCTCCAGCTCTGCAGGCCAAGGAGGGTGCCATTGTCACACAACAGGATCCCGAAAGCAGGCCGGTGCCCTCCAGGTCTTGGCCCTCCAGAGGATGCATGCCAAGGTAATCAGAGAAGGGACATAGCAGTGAGCAGGCTGCATCCACCTCTGCTGTGGATGTCGGAGGAAGCACCAAAATGTAGCGGCAGCATTAGGAAAGTTAAGAAGATGTAGTTGCACAGCTTGGGCACGGGTGTTAATCACTTGTACATAATTTTCACTATTGTAAATAAACTCCCAAGAATATCTCCTTGCCAATGGCCCCTTGTTCTGATGAGCATTGTTTGTGTCGCTCAGATATGAAACCTTGGTTCTTGCACAAGATAAAGGCAGGTGTCTCAGTCCAGGACCTCCTTCCTGTGCTTTGTGCAGCCATCAGACCAAAGTGATGGCCCAGCCTCACACTCCCTGGACACATTACTGATGCTTGCGCCTCAGTGGTGCTTGTTATTGCTGCCAGAATGTCATGAGCAGGCATCACAGAGTTCTGTCATTCTCTCTGTATGCTCTCAGCACCTTTGAGGTGGGGCTGACCCCACATCTCTTCAGCATCTGTGACCGGTGACGCTGTTCTCCAGTTTCACAGCTGCGTCTCCATGATATGACCCTGATCACAGAGCAGAAGCAAGCTGCCCTAGCCCAGACTGAGACAGACATTCACAGAGACTAAGTGAAGATCTATGGAGTGTCCTCATTGTATGTCATCATCATCCTTTTGGAATCGAGCAACTATTAGGGCCTCCACTGCATCTCCATCACAGGAGCCTTATCGCAGAGTGCGCTGCCATCAGCCAGACTGGAGTCAAATGCTCACAGATGCAATGTGAGGACCTATGGTGTCGCCTCACTGCATGTCATCATCATCCTCCACAGACCTAGCAGCTATGAGGGCCTCCCGAGCATGCCTGCCTTGTCTGGTCAGTGTGAGGGCCTCACCGCCATCATCATCATTTCCTCACCCTCATACCCTCGGCATCCTCCTCATCGGAGGAGACGTCCAGCTCTTCCATCTCCTCCTCAGCCAGCTCCTCTCCCCATTGCGGCATTAGGATGTAAAGGGTGCAAAAGGTGACAACGATGCGTGACACTCTCTGTGGACTATATTGTAGGACTCCATCAGACCAGCCCAGGCACCAGAACCTCATTTTCAGCATCTCAGTGGTTTGTTCCACCAAGTTGCGAGCAGCTGCATGAGCCTCATTATACCGTCGCTCTGCTGCAGTCTGAGACCACTGCATGGGTGTCATCAGCCACATCCTCTGCGGGTAGCCCTTGTCCACAAGGAGACATCCCTGCAGCCTCTTTGGACCCTGAAAGATGGCAGAGATCTGAGACTGACTGAAAATGTAGGAGACATGGGCACTCCTGGAGAACTGCATAGACCTGCAGGATGCATTTGTGGTGGTCGCACACCAGCTGAACATTCAGCGAGTGGATGCCCTTGCGGTTGACATAGCTGACCATGTGTTGCGACAGAGATCTGAGCACCACGCAAGTGCAGTCAATGGCGTCCTGCACCTGTGGAAAACCTGAGATCGGGGCAAATCCCAGCGCTCTTGCATCTTGATTGTCGTGTTCCCAGGCAAAATATACAAAGTTGTGTGCCTTCATTAAGATGGCGTCCGTGACCTCATGGATGCACTTGTGGGTGGAGGCTTGAGAGATCCCACAGAGATCACATGTGAAGCCCTGAAAGGACCCACTGGTGTAAACATTGAGTGCCATGGTCACTTTCACAGCCACTGACAGTGGATGCCCTCCATGTCCCCGTGGCACCAACTCCCGCAGCAGTTGGCAGATGTGACCGACCAGTTCCCTGGAGATGCGCAGTCTCCGGCGACACTGGTTCTCGGTCATCTGCAGGAATGAAAGGCAGCGTCTATAGACCCTGGGTCTAGCTAGGGGCCAAACAGCAATGGCTAGCTGTGGCTCTTTAGCTGCGTGTGCAGGAGCCCCAGCCACCCCTTCTTCCTGAGGGTGCTGGTCCTCCCTCTGCTCAGCCATGCACCTCCGTCCCTCTCTTCCCCTTCATCTCTGCTCCCTGTAAGCCATGAAGCATACAGCTAGGCCACCAGGCTCCATGCTCTGCTATACTCCACCTGCAGGATGAAAGGGAGAGAGTTAGCATGGGTATAGTAAGAACCTCTCTTGGTTAAGCCTGAAGGCCCCTTAATGCATCCCGGAGAGTGCTGGCCACCACTTGGATGTCCAGAGTCTGGTCCAAACCTGAATGATGACTTTCCAAGGGGCTTTGAGCGCCTCCACCAGTGACTGCTCCATGGCCAGCTTTCACAAGGAGAAGGAGAACATGGATGGCAATGGGATGGGAAAGCCGGAATTGTCCTCACGGAAATAATTCCATTATTGTGTCTTCGGATACTTTACTCTTCAAGTGTCTCTGGATTTAACTCATCCACCACACCAGTTTCACCTCATTCAAATAATGGAGAGACATGCAATATTTCCGAATCGATAGGAAACGTTCCTGAATCAAGAGAATTTTGTCAGATTATAGTTAGGGCATCTGCAATGTTCTCACCTCCCCCTTCAATCCTGGAATGGAAACCATCTGGTCCTAGGGGTTTTTTGCTCTTCATTACGGCTGTTTCCCTTAGGTTCATTTTGGCAGGTCGCTGTCCCCGATTCCTTGGGATTTCCAGCATGCTGACCTCTTCATCAACTGCAACTTTCACATATAGTAATTATTCTACAGAATCACAGAATGACATTGCAGAGAAGGAGGCTATTCAACCAATCATGTCAGTGCTTGCTCTCCAAAGGAGCAATGCACCTAGTACCATTCCCCTCCTTCTCCCAGTAACCCCCTCCATTCTTCCTTTTCAGATAATAATGCAAGTTCCCCTTGAATGCTTTGATTGAATGGATATGCCTGACATTTCCTTATTTTCATTACAATGTCACCATTTTCAGTTTTCAAGGGATTCATATTGCACCTAACTACCCTCCTTTTCCTAATCTAATAGTAACACCTATTTGTGTTGATTTTGTTATCCCTTTCAAGTTTCTTTTTATGTAATACCTGCTGTACTTTTTTATCATCCTTTGTGCTTCTTTGTAGTTTCCCATTCACCAGGATCTGTGCTTTTTTTTTCATCTTTCTATGTCATTTCTTTTAGCTTCTATGTTGTCTCTTATCTCTTTAGACATCAAAGGACTATTTTTGGCAAGTGAGCCCTTTCCGCTTAGGGATATAAACTGGAATAACATTACAAATTCCTTTTTGAACACCTCCCACTCATCTTCTGTTGAAGATGAAATCGCATAATGGCACCTATACAGTATATGCTCAAGGCTAAGAAATATTTTTGATCTCTCAGGAATTCAATTAAGGGATACAGGGAGCAAGCCAGGAAAGTGGAGTTGTGGCCATGATTGTGTTGAATGGTGGAGCAGGGTCATAAGGCTATAAGATCTCCTCCTGCTCCTATTTCTTATGTTCACACTTGGGCAGAATTTTATGCCGGCAGGATTTTTCCAGTCCTGCCGAAGTCAACGGACTTTTGAACGGCTCACCGCATTTTACGGCCCCGCCCCCACTCTTTGTGCCTGTATTGATGGGAGGTGAGCTACCTGCGCTGAGAACTTAAGTGTTCTAGGAGGAGAGGAAGGACATATAGAATTCATGAGGAGAGCAACTGAGTTTAGGGGATTGGCAATTGAATGAATTGAATGAAGAAAGAAGACTTCTTCATCTGATTCCTTTAGCAGTTATATCAATACTGATAGGTTGTATTATTCCACTTTATTTCCCATTGAATGACAGATGATTGGATTTTCCCAAGTCCAAAATTCCACATGTTGTTTGAAATTGGATGGGGTCCCTGCGTTCTCTGTGCCTTGGATCATGCGAAGGAAATTGTTTTGTCCGATTTTGCTTCCAACAACCACCAGGAGATAGAGCTGTGGTTGCAAAACGATCCAAGAACTTTTGGTTGAAGCTCAATTTGTGTGTGAACTGGAAGGCAACAGATAATTATTTAGTGGCCCTGGTTTGTTTTTTTCCTAAAAGGTAAAAAGTTACCCTTTGGCTCATATACACAGCTCAGTGTTTAACTGAGACTTCCAGAGAAGCAGATCCCAGGTTTGATCACTAAACTGCACTGAATAACTTAATCCCATCTGGTGTGTCAAAATATTCAAACAACTCCATTAAATTACAAATTTAAGCTGAGAAATTTGGTGTTTAGATGGATATAGGGGGAAATGATCAACCTGTAACAGGGCAAGAATGGGTCTCCCACAATTAACGATCATTGCTCTGTTAAGGTTTGATTTGTAACTTGCAGTTAAGCATTCTTCCGTCAGTCGACTGACACAGACTGTTCTCGTCACAGGAGTTCAAATGAATCTCTAGCTAAGGTACAGCGTGTGCATGCAATTAAACACAATGAATGTACAATTAACAGAAAACTTTTCATTTTTTAAATAAAATTTCAAGTTAATATGCACAACCAAAATATTAAAATGGATAAACAGAACGTCATTATCTGTACAAAGCATCACACCCGTGAAACATCCTTCCTCTGGAACCTGTAAAAATTTCTATGTATATGCATTTCTTTTTGTAAAACACTCAGGCAAGTAATGAGATACATCAACTCAATAATTTTCAGGATTTCTCTCCAGCATTTCTTTCAAGCAAGTAAGGTCAATCCATATCCTTTTCTCATTCACACTTTTCGTCAAGGGCACATTATCCCACAATGTACGTTATACATAACATTTGATGGATATTGTTTCGACCAGGTGAGGATGTGTAGAATGGTGTCCTCTTTTCACACTCCCCGTTTGACCACAACTGTTTTTTTTAAGAAGAATATGCTTGTCAATTCAGTGAGCTTTTAACTGTTTAAGTGCTGTAATTGTAAAAGACACACAGGCAGGTTTCCTTGTAAGTTGTTAAAAGAAAATAGAGCAGTATTTATTATTCTTAACACCCAATTTAAGTAAAAATAATAAAAATTCTCTGACTTGTGCACGCAAGCATTCACACACACACGCACACACACACACACACACACACAGGGCTGAATCTTACACCTGGCAAGATGACGTCCAGCGAGCGTCCCAATGTCATCCCACACTCACCAAATATTTCGCTCAGCGGGCACATGCAAAAGTCAGAAGTGCGCCCGCCGACAACTAAGAGGGCAATTAAGCCCATTAACAGCGCAATTGACTCCGACTTTTCGTTGCCTGTCCGAACTTACGGTTGGCGGGCAGGCAAATTGGCCAGGCACCTTTTGTATTTTTCATCAAACCTCATCCACGGGCAGGATGAGATTTCCATGATGAAGTAAAATATAAATAAATTTCTATAGACAGCATTTTCATTAGCTAAACTTTCAGGTGATTGCTCATGATGCATGGGCACTTTTTTTTCAGTTTTTGGAACCTTTAGATTTGCTTCTTCAGGTCTTGAGCTCGCTGAGGCAGCTCTCTGCCTTCAGGGAGCTTTCTATCAACACTGGCCTGCGCCCGCATTGATGCTCTCACCCGCCCTCTTCCCACCTCCTTCCCACCCCCACCCAAGCAGCACTGAGCTTTTTAGCACGCGTTTCACGCTGGATGGCTGTTAATTGGCCAGCCAGCACGAAATCGCGGTCTGGGGCTGATTGCAGTCGGCGGTCTGTTTCCTGGACAATCCCGAGCCTGCCAATTGCATTCAGGCCACACACGCACACACACACACACACACACACACACAAACACACACATTACAAAGTTAGAGGACAGGAAAAGTGGTTTCAAAGCCCAATGAAATTCAATGGTATAGAGATGGTACAGGTTGATGTGCAGAAAAAACTGAATTATTGCAGTAACCATTCACCCCCCTCCACTACCAGTGCACAGCAGCTACAGTGTGTACCATCTACAAGATGCACTGTAGCAAGACCTCTTTGACAGGCACTTCCAAACCCGCAACCTCAATCACCGAAAAGGACAACGGCAGCAGAACCATGGGAGACCTGCATCTACATATCCCCCTCCAAGGCTCACAACATTCTGACTTGAAACTATTTCGCCATTCCTTGACTGTTGTTGAGTCAAAAACCTGGAACTCCCTTCCTAAAAGCACCATGGGTGTACCTACACTACATGAACTGCAATGGTTCAAGAAGGCAGCTCACCACCACCTTCTCAAGGGCAATTAGGAATGGGCAATAAATGCTGGCCTTGCCAGTGATGCCCACACCCCATGAACACATAAAAAAAAACTCCACAGCAGAAGGAATATCACACAGCGCAGAAGATAAATTGTGATTTTTCCAGTATGCTAATTGAAAGGGACTATACCTTTCAATCATCTGGAGTGAATTATTCACATGAACTGCACCATGCAGGGCAGCTGTCAACTTGCAGCCTGGTTGATCAGCTAAAAATTAATGCCGTTTTTCATCATTCACTGCTTGATTCCTTTCACAGAGTTCATTTCTGGAAGGACTTTCAGCTGCAGTCTTCATGCCCATTATGGTCATATTTTCACATGCCTCTAAACTTGTCATTGGAAAATGCCCCTTCATAACCAGTCAGAAGTTTCTCTGGTACTGTGAGTCCTATCTCAATCCATTGTCTATAATCACCCATATGTCTTTCTAGAAAGATTAAATCTTGTGGCCAAATCTAGAAAATGTAGGACTAAAATATTCTTTACAGATTTCACTTATCTTACTAGACTTTTGTTTTAGCTTTGTATACTCTTCATCAACCAAACCTGCTTCTTGTAGCAGGACTTTCAACCTTTGACAAATAGGGTGAGCAAATTGTCCATGCAACTTTAAGACAATTTGCAATTTTCCCTCTGATTCTTAATGGGCAGAATTTTCTGCTTGTCATGCGGTGGGCGGGTCCCGCACGTCCGCGGATAAAATGACGCGCGGTGACATCGGGCGAGCGTCCCGACGTCACCGCGCGCCATCGCGATATTTCGCTGGGTGGGTGAGTGTTGACGTTCGACGCGCGCCCGCCGTTAATTAACGGGCTAGTTAAGGCCCTTAAATCGGCAATCGACGCCGATTTTCAGGCACATGTGCGATCTTTGGCTCGGCACATGGGCGCAACAGGCAGGCTGGTAACAGACTTTTTAATAAAACTCATCCATGGGCAGGATAAGAGGGCTCAGTGGGGTTGTCAATCTGGCCTGTGAGTATTTATTGCAGAAAGTTTTTTAAACTTGCTGTGTGATCTGTAGCAGTTCAGAACGAATTCCAGCAGCTTTCTCTGTACTTTGAACCTTCAGGTCAGCACTCTGCAGTCAGGAATCTTTATCGGGCCTGCAGCTTTCCGAAGGACTCCGTTTAGCCTGAGTATGGGTTCTGACATGTCAACTGGAGGCAGCTCCTCTGAGGAGGAAGAGGGGGCTAGAATAAGGAAGAGGCCAGGATTGGACAATCAGCCTCCAGGGGAGCCACCTTTGAAGTACAGACACAGGTACAAGGTGTGCAGGGCCAAGGGGTAGTCCAAGGTGGAGGGGCCGCAGAGGACGCCACTATTCTGCTGCCAGGATATACAGGCGGGGAAGCAGCAACCTCAATATGACTGAGGTGCAGTGCCAAAGGAGGCTCCGCCTCTCAAGGGAGACAGTCAACTATATCTGTCAGATGATTGGCCCTGAGATCTCCCCTAACTGTGTGGATGGACACCCCATGCCAGTGGCTCTGAAGGTCACAGTTGCCCTCAATTTCTATGTCTCTGGCTCCTCCCAGGGCTCGGTGGATGATCTTTGCAGTGTCTCCCAATCAGCTGTACACACTTGTTCACAGACACCCTGTTCAGATGTGCATTGACCTTCATCCACTTCCACTGGGACCAGGTAAGCCAGACACAGCGAGCCAGAGGCTTTGCGGCCATTGCTGGCTTCCCCCGTGTCCAGGGTGCTATAGACTATACACATGTGGCCATCAAGGTGCCAGCAGGTGAGCCCTGTGCCTTCGTCAACAGGAAGGGCTTCCACTCCATGAACATGCAGATAGTGTGTGATCACAGGATGCTGATTCTACAAGTCTGTGCAACGTACCCAGGCAGCTCCCACGACGCCTACATCTTCAGACACTCCCAGGTACCAGGGCTCTTCAGTGCTCCGGCTCGGCTGGATGGTTGGCTGGTGGGTGACAAGGGCTATCCCCTCAGAAGGTGGCTCATGACGCCTCTCCACCATCCAAGAACAGAAGCTGAGCAGCACTACAATAGGAGCTACGGCACCACAAGGGCTGTGGTGGAGAGAGCCATCGGTCTTCTCAAGATGTGCCTCTGATGCCTGCACCACTCAGGGGGCGCACTCCAGTATCCCCCAGATCGTGTCTCAGTGATAGTGGTAGCATGCTGTGCTCTGCATAATTTTGCCTGGAAAGGGGGACGCAGTGGATGATGAAGGCATTGACGCAGTGGATGCGGCTGCACATGATGAGTCCAGCACTGACTCTGAGGATGAGGAGGCACAGGGGAATGATGAAGGGCTAAACGTTGACCTTGGACTACACCAAGGAGGCAGGGACACCCGGGAGACTTTAATCCAATGAACCTTCAGCTAGCTCAACACAAATGGATCAGCAGGACCAGCCTTGCCTGGTGCATCCATACTCGGCACTTAAGTGCTACATCTGCCACTTCATCAGCTGCAACTAAGGGCTTTGGACATAAACCTCAATGTCCACTCAAACACTCATGACATGTCTGTAAAACATACAAATGCAGAACAAAGGAGCCACCCTCAGCCATGGTAACACATCTGGTTTTAATTTTCTCCACCATAAGGTCACACAAAATGAAAGCAAAACGTTTTTCAACCATAAACAAATAATAATTCCCTAATCTCGGGCCAACACAAAAGCACCAGTGAGAAACCCGTGGTGTGCCTAAGATGCTTTATGTTTACGTTTACGGGTGCTACGTTTAGGTGCTGCCCCATCGCTCTGAGTGGTATCTGAGCCAGCCTGCTGACTCTGCTGTCCTGTTGGCCTCGATGACCTTGGCGGATGTCCTCTGGCCTGTGGAGCCTGTGCTGGCCCCGCCTGGGAGGGAGTGGCCAGTTCCACAGCTGGCACCTCCCCGGTCGTCGCAGCCTCAACAGATGATACGGTCACTGGCAGAGGGGCGGAGGAGCTGGTGCCCTCATCTGGAGCGCCCTGAGAGGAGCTCGCAGAGACGACAGGCAGCTGCTGCTCCGACGTGAGGTCGTCCCGGACCTCCCTTCTGACTGTCAATGGACAGGCACCGAGCTGGGAAGCTTGAAGCCCACACCATCTCCCACACTGGCACTGACCAGCTGTGGCCACTGACAGTGAGGGCTTGCAGGTCTGAGCGTAACCCCAGGAGAAGCTGCTTGTTCTCCTGGAAGCCCCTCTCCAGGAGAGTCGCCACTCTCTCCATGGAGGAAGCATGACGCTCTGACATGAGACTCATGGCATCACTCATGCTCCACATGGACTCCTCCATCACGGACACCAAGTGAAGCACAGTCTCATGCAACACTCCCAGATGCTCCCACACACCCGGCCGCATTTCCTGCAGCTGCTGCATTGCAGACGACTCCAGAGGCACATCACCACGCCCCGACTCAGCATGTTCCTGATCCCCTGCAGTCCTCCGACTGCTGGCGCCATCGGCACTCTCTGTCTCTCAGCTCCTCTAGTGATTGTGAAGTGCCCTCTCCACTGCGCCCCGGGACACTAGCCGATGTTGCAGTTCCCACCGAGCTGCTAGTATCTGCGCTGGTGCCTACCTCGCAGAAATGGTGTGATGCAGGTGACAGTTGAGGGCCCTCAGGTGTGAGAGGGGGCATCTGCAATTGCTCCTGGTGGACAGGCTCTGATGATGCTGAAAATAACAACAAGGACAGTGGATCAGTTAGCGTCCACACAGTGACACACTTCATCCCTTTCCCCCAGGCTCATAATGCGCTCAACCTTCCAGAACCTAAGGAGATGAAAATGAAAAGGGGTGGCAAATAGTCAGGAGGAGACTCAAAGATTACAGGCAGATACACCGGGCTGGTCAGATGGCTTAAGGAATGCCAAATGGAATGTTATGTGGATAAGTGTGAGGTGATGCACATGGGCAGGAGAAACAAGGTACAGGAATACGCAAGGAATGGTAGGACCGTGGAAAGTAAGGAGGATCACAGGGACCTTGCTGGGCATGTTGACAGGCCTGTTCAGGTAGTGGGACAGGTACATAAGGTGTTTAAGAAGGTAAATGCCATACTTGCCTTTATTAGCCGAGGAATAGAATGTAGGAACAGGGAGGTCATGTTGCAAGTACAGAAAACGCTGCCTAGGGCACAGCTATAGTTCTGTGTGCAGTTGTGAAATGCGCTTCATGGGAGGGATGTGACTGGAGTGGAGAGAGTGCAGAGGTCATTGACCAGGATGCTGGCTGGGCTGGAGAGTTTGACTTATGAGGAGACATGGCATAGACTGGGGTTACTTCCCCTGGGGCAGAGGAGATTGAGGGTTGATATTATTGAGGTTTATAACATTATCAGGGGCATAGATAGGGTCGACATAAAGGAACTTTTCCCCTTGACGGATGGATGAGTAACCTCGTGGCATTGATTTAAGGTAAGGGGCATGAGGTTGACAGGTGAGGTGATGAGGAATTTATGCACACAGTAATGTGGGACGCACTGGCTGAAAGGGTGGTGGAGCCAGACACCCTCCTAACATGTAATAAGTATTTGGATGTTGCGATGCCATGGCATACAAAGCCATGGGGATAGTGGTCAGAAATAGGATAAGTTGACTTTGGAAGGTGCTGGACACGCGCATCTTCGAAGGACCAAGGGACCTTTGTCTATGACCCACACCTCTGACTCTATCAGTCTGTGACCGAGCAATGTTGCAACAATAACAAACCAAACAATCATCAGTGCTATGGATGGTGGGAAGACAGAGTGGATGTCAAATACCTGGCCATTCCACCCCAGCCTCACCAACACCTGTGGACCTGGGCGCATGGCGCCTCTCAAGCTCCAAGGCCTCCTGCTCGAATCGGCTTCACATCATCAGCTGGGCCTAGCTGCCTCCAGTCCGCAAACGCTCACTGGCATTGTGAGCATTGTTCTCCTGAAAAACAGAGAAGACCATTCATTGCAGCTAATCGCACATGGACTTTGCATGTGCACACCGCACCCCAACCACAGTGGCCCAATTCAGACCTCCAGTGCCTCCTCTCCACGCAACTGCTGATCAGTACATAAAGATAGTATACCTGCTCCCAACCGCCCCCCACCCGCTCCCAATGGACACCTTGGACACATTCTGCTTCCATCGCTTTTGGGAACACACGGTCTTAGCTCCCATGGCAAGGACGCGCAACTAGGTGTGGCATCGAGGGCAGCAGATGGCTCTTGGCCTTGAGACCTTGAGGCTCCCCTTCCACAATCTCATCATTGTGAACAGGACATGTGCTGGGGTTCTGAGTATTCGCCTAGCTGCATCTCCTGCAGGTTGCCCCCAGACTAGTCATGTACGACTAAGACCAACACATGGTGCGGGGGAGAACCCATCTCCTCATGAACCACTCAGGCTGATGTAAGCATGGGCACTATCTGCTTGCCCACCCAGCGTATGAGAAATGCCCTAAATGATTCAATGCAGTCACAACAGTAAGACTTGGGGGGGCCACAAAGGCTAAGGCTACCTGCTGGGTTAAATGCCCAATGCCAACATGGTACTCACCCTTCCAGAGCACAACAAATCGCTGAAGCACTTGCGACACTGGATCCAGATGCGCCGCACCACATCGCGGGAGCTCATCACCTCCACCACCTCCTCCCAGGCACATTTGGTCATGTGGGGGGGGCCTCCTCCTCCCATCCTGGGGAACCAACACTTCCCGCATGCTGCCACCTCCTCGAGGAGGGCAGCAAGGCAGTCATCTGAAAAGCAAGGGGCACATTGGCCCCCCGCTGGCAGACCCTGCAGCCTGCCCTGCTCCTCTGGCCTTCCCTCTGGAGTTCCCTGCTGAGCAGACCCCCTGGGGTTGGATCTCCAGGCGGCCATTGTGAGCAGCCTACAGGAGGCTGCCAGGTCTTCCTTTAATCAGACTGCCCGGTCGCCATTGGACCCGGTGGTCTGTGCACACCCGCTGCCCACACACTCCCACTATCCACGGGAGTCGGAAATGCACTGGGCGGGCCTTAATTGGCCCACCCCCACAAAACAGCGGCACGGCCCCAATCGTGGGCACCGATCGAGTCCACGCCCGCCCACATCCGCTCCTGCTCTGCCCGCCCACCAAACGGAAAATTTTGGCCTATGTTGAGGTGTTTTATTCTGAAACGTGGGCATTTTTTCTGGGTTTTAAATTCTGTTTTTGTTGATTTTAAATTCGTCAGCTCCGTGAGACGGCTCTCTGCTTTCAGGGAGCTTTCCTTCCGCACTCCCCCGCACCCGCACTGACCTCAGAGCTCGCCCTCCTCCCGCCCCCACCCCGGCAGTGCTGCAGCGCTGAGTCTTTCAGCGCGCCTTTCAAGCTGGTTGGCCATTAATTGGCCAGCCGCCGTGAAATCGCGGCCGGGGGCCGATCGCGGTTAGCGGTCAGTTCCCCGGCCGCTCCTGGGCCCGCCGATCGCGGCCGCCCGCCAACCCGAAAATTCTGTCCCAGGGGTCACTGGGGGAATCTGTGTGGCGTGTCCCAATCTGCTGCCCACACAGCTCCGTCAAGCTGGTCACTGATGCTCTGTTCAGACCGATGATGAAATTCATTCATTTCCCCGACCGACGAAGCCAGTCAGGCTGAGCAAGTCAGGGGCTTCGCAGCAATTGCTGGATTCCCCCTTATCCAGGGTCTCATAGACTGCACACATGTGGCCATCAAGGCACCAGCGGGTGAGCCTTCGTGAACAGAAAGGGGTTCCACTCCGTGAACATTCAGATAGTTTGTGATCACAAGACACAGATTCTGCAAATCTGTGCAAGCTACTCTGGCAGCTCCCATGATGCCTACATCCACTCCGAGGTACCAAGGCTGTTTGTGTTGGATCGATGGCTCCAGGGTGTTAAATGGTATCCCTTGAAAAGGTGGCTCATGACGCCACTCCAACGCCCGAGGACGGAGGCGGAAGAGAGGCACAATAGGAGTCATGCCTCCACAAGGGTGGTAACTGAGACATTGGGCTGCTGAAGATGAAGTTCAAGTGCCCAGACCGACCCAGGGGGAGCACTGCAATATCCTCCAGAGCGCGTATCGCCTATAGTTGATGTCTGCTGCGCTCTGCACAATCTGGCGCTGACAAGGGAGACCCAATGGAGGATGAAGACATCAAGGCAGCTCCACAGGCCACAGAGGACAACTCAAGTGATGGTTCTAATGGAGAGCCCTGGGAGGTACAGGGTGAGAACGTGGATGCAGACATGAGGAAACTTCAGGGAGGAAGGGACACCAGGGAGGCCTTGATTCTCCACATGTTCAGCTCGGCATCCAAGGCATGGCTTGGAACTTGGGGCAAGGATGAACATTCTTACTGAACATTCCTGATGAGGCCATCCTCTAACACCAATGTTGAATTACTACCTCTGAAATAATGTTTGCAGCCCCTACAATTGGTCACAAGACACTCCCGTGATGAAGATCGTTGGGCCTAGGACACTATCCTGTGCAACTCCTGCGGTGATATCCTGGAGCTGAGATGATTGATTTCTGACAACCACAACCATCTTCCTTTGTGCTTCTTTTTTGGCTCCAACCAGCAGAGTTTCCCCCTGATTCCCTTTGGCTCCAGTTTTGCTAGGGCCCCTACATGCCACACACAGTTAAATGCTGCATTGATGTCAAGGGCAGTCACTCTCACCTCAGATCTGGAGTTCAGCTCTTCTGTCCATGTTTGAACCAAGGCTGTAATGAGGTCAGAAGCTGAGTGGGCCTGGCAGAACCCAAACTGAGCATCAGTGAGCAGGTTATTGAGAAGCAAGTACCGTATGATAGCACTGTTGATGACCCCTTCCATCTTGTGCTCACGGTGCCTTAAAATTACATTTGCGAGTGCTGCGTCTTGGTGCCTCCCCTCACTGGCAGCGGCATTAGAGGCAGATTGCTGACTGTGATGTCCTGGCGGCCCTAATGACCTTAGCAATCATCCCCTGACTGGCGGAGCCTGTGCAGACGCTGCCTGGGAGGGTGCTTCCAGCACCTTGGCTGTGCACTGCTCAGTCTTCACCGCCTCATCAGATGCAACGGTCACTGGCAGATAGGCGGAGCAGCTGCTGCTGTCGTCCAGAGCCCCTGACAGGTGCCTGCCAAAATGACAAGCAGCTCATCCGCCAGCATGAGGTCAGTCTGAACCCCCCTGCTGACCACTGATGGACGGCACCTAGCAGAGAAACTCAGTGCCCCATCCATCTCTCACACTGACAGTGACCACCTGAGGTCACTGCCCGTGTGTGAACTTGCAGGTCCATACGCAATCACAGAAAGCCCTGCTTCTGTTCCTGGAGCTGCCACTGTCTCAATGGAGGAGGCTGTGTGCTCGGAGCTCGGGTCATTGCAGTGCTCATGCTCCACATGGACTCCTCCATGACAGAGACCATGGCACCCAGATCCTCAGGGATCTCAGCCAGATCTCCCTGCGCATCCCACTGGATATCCAGCATCTCCACCTGACTGACAACTCCACAAGCTCATCATCAGCATGTTCCGAGAATGGGACATGGGTGGATCTGCCTGTGGGTCCACCTCAGATGTTAAAGGGTCTCACTTTGGGGTCTCTGCAGCCTCTAGAGGATGACGCATCTGAGGGAGGAAGACAACAGGCAGAGAAAGAAAAGCTGAGAGATTCCATCAAACAAGTTTTGAAGTGTTATGTTCATTGAAATAACCCTCTGTATCCAGTGGAATTGAAACCTGTTGACTGTTGACTTCCTTCTGTCTGGAAGATGCCTATAAGAATAAAGCAGCATATTGCACTGCTGTTATAAATGTAACCTCTCTATTAAAACCTCTCTGTTAAAATCTCTGTCACTCACTATGATTAGCGATTTGAGGGAAAGCTTTTATAAGGTGGTTGAGCACAAGTTTTCATGTTTGTCATTTCATCACGTCTTTTTGGAAAAAGCTTGAAGAATAGAGCACTTGAAAATTTTTACTGGTCCTGACATTTCTGTAATCACTCTGCCAGACTATGACGCTGTATTTTTCTGGTTGCTCACAAGTGTAAGAATGTTTATTGCTGAATCAGTATTGCAGCTGCTGCTACAGAAACCCTGTTCAGTACTGACTATAAGTAAAAACACGCTATTTAACCAATTCAAAATTATTGTTTTTTTTATTGAGTTTATTTGGTTCAGTTGGTTCAGTGATGCCACATCCCATGAATGAATTCTAAAAAAAATGCCCTTATAAATTTCTGGCTCCAATGAACATCTTTGTCTCACTGACAGAAATGAACCTGTAATCAATCTCAGGATGAAATGCAGTTTTTGGCAACCACAAGGTTCCGAATTCAAGTCCCACTCCAGGGCTTGAACACTAAAACCAAGGCTAACACTCCAGTGCAGAGCTGAGTGAGTGACACTCCGCCGGAGCTGCTACCTTTCGGATGGGGTGTTGAGGCCCAATGTGCCTGCTCGGGTGGATGTAAAAGACCACATGCACTATTTCGAAGAAGAACAGGAGAGTTATCCCTGGCATCCTGGCCAATAATTATCCCCTAATGAACATCACAAAAAACGATTATCTGCACATCATTAAATTGCTGTTTATGGGAGTTTGTTGAATGCAAATAAACTGCCATGTTTTTTACATTACAATAGTGACTAAGATTCAAAAGTACTTCATTGGCTGAAAAGCACTGAGATTCTGGTGATAGTGAAAGTGCTAAATAAATGCAAGGCTTTCTTTCTTTTCTTTTCTTTGTTTTTCAACACATTTGATATCTTGATTGTGCCATCTGAAATTTGACAGGTATTTTCAGAACTTTTATACAGATATACATTATTGGTATATCCTTTCTCACTCTATGGCAAATACATAACAGATACTGGGAAAATTGCTAGAACAAAACTATTTTTCTCATGCACCTTCTTTATCAGAAGCGAAACATACTCACTCTGGCTAAATCCTATTGTTTTCACAGAAGTGAGGCACATTGTTTTGTCAGATGGACATAGCTGATGCCATGAATTGCATTCCTCTATGAACCTGGAGTTTATACAGAAGTAGCATTTCAGGGCTTCAGCTGCAATATTAATGAAGGGCAGATGGTAATAATAAAACATTGAATCAGCCCTTTATGTGATATCCAGTGGAATTAAAATCTGTTGACTGTCTGTTGACTTCCTTCTGTCTGGAAGATGCCTGTAAGGATAAAGCAGCATACTGCACTGCTGTTATAAATGTAACCTCTCTATTAAAACCTCTCTGTTAAAATCTCTGTCACTCACTATGATTAGCGATTTGAGGGAAAGCTTTTATAAGGTGGTTGAGCACAAGTTTTCATGTTTGTCATTTCATCACGTCTTTTTGGAAAAAGCTTGAAGGATAGAGCACTTGAAAATTTTTACTGGTCCTGACATTTCTGTAATCACTCTGTCAGACTATGACGCTGTATTTTTTCTGGTTGCTCACAAGTGTAAAAATGTTTATTGCTGAATCAGTATTGCAGCTGCTGCTACAGAAGCCCTGTTCAGTACTGACTATAAGTAAAAACACGCTATTTAACCAATTCAAAATTATTGTTTTTTTATTGAGTTTATTTGGTTCAGTTGGTTGCACACTTGCTTCTGCATCATAAAATGTTAAATTCAGTAGATGTTGATGTGGACTGACATTTCAGTGCAGGTCTAATGGATGGGTTGTTCTAGTGTTCTGTCCTTCAGATGAGGTGGGTTGTCAGCTGTGGCTTAATTGCTAGCATTCTTGTTTCTGAGTCAAAGGTCATCGGTTCATCATTCCACTACGCACTTGAGCACAAAATCTAGGCTGACATTTCACTGCAGTGCTTGAGGAAGAGGTGTATAGTCAAAGGTTCCACCTTTGCAATACGACGTTAAGCCAAAGTCCCTTCTGCTCTCTCAGGTGGACAGAAAAGATCACATGACACTTTGGAGTTCCCTTTGCTGTCATTGTTGTTGATTTATGGTGTGCTGTCATATCTCAACGATGAGATCTTGAGGTTTGTATAGTTAAATATGAACCATTTATTGTTAGTCTTTAACTATTTACAGATGCCAGGTTATTGTCTTGCATGGTGTTGTTAACTCCATGCAGGCTGGTTCCAGAGTGTTCTTTCTAGACTGTTTTCTCAGTCTATTACCATGTGAATCCATATATCATACAGTGGACAGTGCTATTCTCCAGTCCCACATTAACCCTTCCTCTGCTGAGCGCCTTTACATTACAGTGACATGCAGATGCATACTACAACATTTGTCAATATTCACCCCTCAGCCAAAACCTAAAGACCTTATCACACCGCTGTTTCTGGGTGCTTATTGTGCTCAACTGTGCATTAAAACACTCCAAGAGAAATAATTGGCTGATAGGTTGTTGGGGACATTCCTAGATTGTAAAACCAAGGACATCTCCTTTGATATTTCAGGTGAATATTGAAGATCCCATTGGACAACAGGTCTGTCCCTATATACTTATGGTATTATATTACTCCCTCTTTATTAACTAAAATCAAATCTAATATAACACTGCATTTTTTTTGCCCTTGTGGGAGGATAGGAATGCATATATACAAAGCCAAGTCATAATTCATAAAGATAAATTTTGAACAAATAATTTGTATGAGTTTCTGGTGCAGCTCTAACAAAGATGAAGTATGTTATTGTCTTTTTCATTGGCGACTGCCCTTTTAAATCCAGTCACAATATACAAGGCACTTAAAAATTGGCAGCCAAGTATCTGTATCAAGTTTAATTTAATATTAACATTTTTAAGTTTTGTTAGTTTTTGCAAAGCATGAGAGAGCAACTAATCTACTTTCGAATGGATATACATTGATTTGTTCAGTTAGATGTAATACAGTCAGTCAATTTGGAAAGTGGCCAACAGCTATCGAAATTGTGGAAGCTCGGCTAACTTTTCAGGGACATTCAAGGATCTCGGCTTCCAAATCTCTGAGCATTTCAAGCCAGTTAATGTCCCTCAGCGGTAAGAAATAACAAAGAAAATAAACACTGGCCCTGAATTTCCTTGCTATCTTTAGCACTCACAGGATTATTAGGCAAAAAAGCTTGAGAAACACACATTTAGAATATTCTGCTGCTTGCCATCCATTAATATGCTGGATGTGAGTCTCCATGACCTTCTTGGCAGCTTTGATGATCTGCCTATCCAATTCTCACGAGGCCCACTTACATATTGGCATCAGTCACCCAGTGGCATTTGCCACCTTCCCTTACTATGGCTCAAGTGCTCTAATGAAGCCTGCAATCTTTACAGAGGCTCCGTCACTTCTGTCACTGTAGTTTCCTGGAGCCCTTTAGGTTGGTGAGGCTGCTCAAGACCTGGTACCACTGGCCAAACTTGGGCAACATTAGCATCTGAAGTTTGCATCCAGGTCCTACAACTAATGTATTTGTGTAGCGAAGCAGCCTTACCCCTTGTTTAAGGCTGACAGGATCCTTTTCAAGCAAGCAAGGTTTTTCAAGCAATTTTTCATGCAGGGATTGTCCCTTTAAATTTAAAGGGAGTGGAAACTTCCGACATATCCGCCTCTCTAAGTCGACTTTCCTGTTGGAGATAAATGGAGTTCGGTTTTACTTTTGGCAATTGTTATGAGAAAAAGTTTAACCCTCGGGTCTATTTGGAAACGTATTATGTTTCCCCCCTTGGCAATCCACAGGAAAAGGAATTCCTGCCTTTCGTTCTGAAGAATTTGGTAAAAGCCTTTTCCAGTGGTGAGTAGAGTCTTTGAATCTAATTTAGCTCACTGGTGTCCTGAAGGGAAACACCCTAATTTGAGCATTCCCCTACTATTTTACTTAGCTTATTGCTCAGCACATTTTGTACCAAGTACTTACAGAATTTCTGACAGCACAAAGCTGCTGGAGACTGGAAGCCGTTCCTGAAACTGCACAACATCAGCCCAAGCCGTTCTTTTGCGTGGACAGTATGTGAGTGGAGCTGAATACCTTCCCCCAGCTCCAGTGTTCCTGAGTCAGTAACATTATTACTAGCTAGGCTAACAAGTAAGGAGCAGGACTGGGGGAAGAAAGCAGGAATTATGAGGGGAGTAGATGGCAATAATGAGAGGGGAGAGTGAATGCGGCAAGTCAAAAGGCATTTAAGGGTATATGGGGAAGAATTTTCCCCCCCGTCGGTGGGGAAGAGCAGGAGCGGGCGCGGGCAGGCGCACCTCCGATATGCGCCCCCGATTGGGGGCGAACCTCCATTTTATGTGGGCAGGCTAAATAAGGCCCGCCCAGTATGACGTCCGTCAGGAAGCGCAATGTGCTCCCTTGGCGGGTGAGGGGAGCCGAGAGTGCGCTCTTTCGCGTGCATGAGCTGGGACATGTCCATCACTTATAATCAAACATTTATTAAATTTTTAAAAATCCTAATGAAACCTCATCCCGCCTGTGGATGAGGTTTCATGTTTTTTCTGAAGGCCGCCAGGGCTCCCGGCCTGCCCGCCAACCTTAAGGTTGGACGGGCAGGTCCATAAATAACGTTAATGACATTTTCAAAGTGGCCTCCATAGGCCGTTGACAGGTCGGTGGGCGCACAGCTGATTCGGCTGCACCCCCGCCGACTTGAAAATTGAAATGATGCGGGGTGATGTCGGGAGTTCCACCTGAGGTCATCCCGATTCATTTTACGCGTCGCCAGCGCTCGCAGACCTAAAGATCCTGGCCCTGGTGACAGAGAGAAGGGGCAAATGGATGTTAAAAACACTTTGTTGCAGATGCTAAGAGTGGTGGATCTTAAGAGAAATGAAGCTTAGAACATGTTTCGGGGGGAGAGGGAAGAAGCTGAGGAGGCATATTTGAGTATGCGATGAAGGAATGTAACTGAGAGAGAATGATAACATCTATTGAAAGCAAGGGAACAAATAGAAATTGGGCTGCTTAGGCCCAGCATGCAGGGCCTACTAAGGCCCCAAAATGGCCAACAGCAAGCATGCGCACCATCATTCATTGCACTTGGGGAAAACAGCTCTCAAGAACACCTACAATAAAGAAGGTAAGTAAATAACCTGCATGTGGAGGCGGGAGGAACAAGGTTAGTTTTCTAGTTTGGAATATGTGTTTCTAGGCCTTCAGTGAGGATGGAAATTAAGCAAATATGCCAAACTACAAAAAACAAAAAAAGACTGATCAAAAGCTTCAGGAATACTGGTAGGTCAAAATCAGGCCTCAATATCAGCCTATGACATGCAGATATATTCAGTGGAGCATAGCCTTGTCTTAAATTAAGCTGCAGGTAAACTTAGCATTCCATGACTGGTTGGGTAAAGCTATGCTGCTCGATATGAGGAAATACAAATGTGAAGGAAGAAACACACGTGACTATTTTTAATGTGAATGGAAAAGATTACGAGGTTGATTTCACGAAGTGTTTAAAATTATCAAGGCAGGGAAAAAGTCAGTAGAACAGATAGTATTCAGTGTCTGACGGGCCTAGAACAAGAAGATATGAACAGAACACGTAGCACAGAGAGCAAGATGAATTTTTGCATGGAGTTGTGGTAGGCCTGTGAAGCCAAGGTCATGTCAAGGTGCAAGAATAGATGGTTGAAGAAAAGGTGATTAAAAGAAATCAAGAATTTGGGAACAGATTGAACACACAGGATCAGGACTACTACTCATGTGAAGGGTAAACCCCAACATGGTCTACTTCGGTTTTGTAAGTCAATGTAGTGTAACAAAGGACTGAAGTGAAAATTGCAGGTTTTCTCAATTTCCTGTAAAGAATTTTTAAGCTATTATAGCATTTGTGTCACTAAATCTGGCCGTTAACTTGGTTTAAAATTGTTTATATGGTTGTCATAGTAACAAAGAGGTAGTCATCTCTCCCTCCTACATAAACACAGAGGCACTCTACTTCTTCCTCTCGATCTCCTCAGCCCTTCGATTACTTGTTCACACACACCTTCTCCACACTGTTCCTCACCTCAGCTCACATAAGGTATTTCTTCCCTCCCTCCCAGTATTTGTCTGCTGGCTCTTAGCCTTTCCACTTCCCACAGACACTCATCTTCCTCGCACAGACATTCTTCTTTCAACACCACCCCACCCTCCCCAACCCCCCCAAACTCCATTCAGCTCATGTTGGCAATCATGCCCTCCTATTTCCTCCCCTCTCTCAATTCTCCCTCTCTCAGATCGTACTAGCACCCCCGTGCCATGCGAGTGCTCACTTGCTCCCTTCTCTCGTCCCTCCCTCAGATCACATTGGCACTCTCCTCTCCCTCACATCTTCCCCAGCTCAAACCCAGTGTTGCTGCTGCTCCAGTGGATAAATTTGTGGACAGGAATTCCCGATGCTGCAAAATTATTGGAAGAGTTCTTTCCCCGGTGTGCAGCAATGTACCCGTCACATGGAGCAACATCACTATCGTCATGTAGGAATTGGGTGCGGTGAGATGGAATGAGAAGGATGACATTGATTCTTGCCTTCAAAGACAGACAAGCAGACATTGATACTCAAGCTCCCTATGGCTGTTGCTTCAGTATAATTTGAGTTGTATTTTGCCACTTCCTTTCCCAATTAATGATTGGTGTTTGAATTTTTCCAGGTTTTCCGAAATTCCACACACTGCTTGAAATTGGATGTGGTCCCTGTCTTCACTTAGCTCTCTGTGCCTCAGGGCGCGCAGAGGAAATTGTTTTGTCCGATTTTGCTTCCAACAACCATCAAGAGATTCAGCTGTGGTTACAAAATGATCCAGGAGCTTTTGACTGGAGCCCAATAGCAAAATTTGTGTGTGAACTGGAAGGCAACAGGTAATTATTAAGGAGCCCTGATTTGCTTTGCTTTTTAAAAGGTAAAAAGCTGCCCCATTGATTTATATACGCAGCCCAGTGTGTTACTGAGACTTAGAAACCAGGAAAATCCTGGGGCAGAATTTTCTGCTTGTCAGGCGGGCACACGCCCGACCAGAATGAACGTAAAATGACATGCGATGGCGTCGGGCGAGTGCCCTAATGCTTCTATGAACCCCCTTGTTACATTTCACTCTGTTAAAAATTGGTATGCGAATGCAACTTGTTATTGAAGCATTTGAAGATATGATAAGGTATTGTATAGAAGAATATTCTTCCTTTTATTTATTTCTGTCAGCTGGTGTTCATTTTTATGTACTCTGCCAATTTGTACATATCAACCATCAGAAGCTCTTTCCTAAACACAACCACGTTTTTGCTGTGGAGCAGCCCCTTAACTGGGGACTCGTCAGAACAAACATTGGAGAAAAATTTGCACCAGGCAATGCAAGTCACCTACTTTGAGATGGAATAAATTGAGTGTGATTCTCTATACTAACCTGTATCAGACACTGAGTTTGTACCTTTCAGGGAAAAATGGGCAGAGAAAGAGAAAAAGCTGAGAGATTCCATCAAGCAAGTCTTGAAGTGTGATGTGCATCAAAGTAATCCTCTGTGTCCAGTGGAATTGGAACCTGTTGATTGTCTGGTGACTTCCTTGTGCCTGGAGGCTGCCTGCAAGGATAAAACAGCATACTGCAGCGCTCTTAGAAACGTAACCTCCCTGTTAAAACCAGGTGGGGTGCTCATTATGATTAGCGTTTTGAACGAGACCTATTACACAGTTAATGAGCTGAAGTTTTCATGTTTGAAATTTGATCAGGCCTTTTTAGAAAAAGCTTTGAAGGAGGCTGGTTATGAGATAGATCAATTTGAAATTCTTGCTTTTCCTGATGATAGAAGATCTATATCGGACTGGGAGGCTTCAGTTTTCCTGGTTGCTCACAAGATCAAGAATACTTTGTGCTAAATCAGTATTACAGCTGTTGTAAATCTATGCAGTTCACAACCTACTAAATGTGCAAAGAATAAAAACACACTATTAAATCAGATCAAAATGCTTGTTTGTTATTGACTTTATTTCATAGTTGGCTTTACTCACTCTTCATAATCAAAAAGTTTTTTAAATTCAACAGAACTTGACGGAGAGTGACAATTCAGTGCAGTTCCATGGCATTGTTGCACTGTGCTGCCTTTCAGGTGAGATGGGGGGCTGAGTTTTCACTTTGTGGGTGGGAAACAGGAGTCAGGACTGTTCCTGGTTCCTGAAACCACCCCTGAGGTAACACAGCCACTTGTTGGGACTTTGGACGGCGCGCCACCTTAATTAATGGACTACTCCTGCTTCTAATCCGTATGTTAATTGTCCTGGAGACGGGTTCCCTGTTCAATTAAGGCAGACAGGTGGGCTCTCGAAGCTGGAGGGACAATCCGAGGCCTTCATGCCTCTGAGGCACAACGTGGCAGCAGTAGAGAGGAAATAATTGAGAGGATGCTTCAACACAAACAGCAACTTTTTATTTTCAAAATGTAATCAGAGAATAGCAAAAGCAGCCAAATCACCACTGTGATGATGTCGTGGGGTGGGGTGGCATGGAATCCCTTTACAGAGCAGCATTTGGCTGCAGCAGTACCCAATGGGCCTGTCTGGAATGCTGTCGCCATGGCCTGCCACTGAGGGCCCACTTCCCCAGACCGATGAACTGCATCTCCGCCCCCGCCCCACCCACCCACCTCTTTGCATTGGGAAATGGGAGGCTGACTGGAAAATCCAAGTTGATCTCATTTACTTATCATCATCTTAATGAGACCAAGTGGCTGGCCGCTCCCCCACCCTGCCTCAAGGGGGATGCACGGGAGGCAGACAGCCTTGCTGGGCTTTAAACCCACCTCTCCAAAATGGCTGCGTTGGGCAAGGAGTCAGGCCACAGGCATGTCAGCCAGGGCTAGTATTTTCAGACTCCATCCACCTCTCTGTTCCCAACCTTGGCACGGCCCAAAGATTCTGCCCAGGGGTTCAGCTGTGACTCAGTTGCTGGCATTCTTGCTTCAGAGTCAGAAGCTTGGGCAGGTTCATAGTCCCACGGCAGCACAAAATCTAGGCAAACAGTTCATTGCAGTCCTGAGGGAGTGCTGCGCTGTTGGAAGTGCTGTCTTTCTAACAAGACGTTATACCCATCTATCCTCTGAGGTGGACAGAAAAGATCTCATGGCAGCATTTCAAAGAATAGCAGGGGAGCTCTCCAGAATGTATTTTTTTAACATAGTGGAAAGTAATGAATTAATTTTTTATCAAGCTTTATTTTTACACATCCTATTATAGGGTTCATTGGTTCTGAACAGTGTATCAATGTCAATGGGCATAAAAGTGCCATAGCTTGGCATAGGGGCATGAGGAACTATGGGGGTGGTGGGGAGCTTTACCTTGGCATGGGGTCATGGGGAGGACCTTTGGAATTTACCCTTTAAAAGGTCCCATTATGCAGACTAGGTTCATGACTCCTCTGGGGTCCCTAAAAACCTGGCCCGAAATTTGGAAAGGAGGAGGACATGCCTATCTGTGCAATGGAGCCGGCCATGTCCAGAGTGCCGGGTGCGGGCTTTTGACAGAAACCAGCTGCACCCTTAAAAGGCACACGCAAAAATCAGACAGCCTGGCATTGGGGTCAGGAATCCTGGAATCCGGACCCAGCCACCAAGGCCTTCCAAGTCATCCCAACTCGGGAAAATTCAGTCCAGTATTTCAGGTATGGCCATTGATCAGTGCCTTGTACAAGCTCATTATCACTTCCTGAGATTTGTGTTCTATTCTTATGGCAATACATCTCAAAATGTCAAAATGACCACCAACCGTGCTGTCAGTTTCAGTCAGGTTTCTACCAATTCCACAGATCTCTCTTTGTATCCCATAGCCTGCTAACATTTAATTTACATCCCATTGTTTAGTACCCTTCTCTATCTCAACACCTTGTAATTCTCCCTATTAAATGCCATTTCCCAATCATCTCACCTTCCAATTCTATCCACATCACCTTTATATCTTTTCTTGGCTGTCCCTTATTTTGTAAAAATGTATCCCAATTTCATGCCATCTTCAAACATAGAAAGATTTGTTTCTTTGCCAAAGTTCAAAATCTTTTAAGTGCATTTAAATCAGCAACAGACCCTTTGCTGATCTCTGTGTTGCTGCAATAGTGACTCTACTGTCACACCGATGCAGTATCATTCACATCCACTGTTTGCCTTCCGTTGTTCAAATCTCAATCCACCTCAGGGGTTTGTCTATTATTCCAATTCTTGCAAAGTTGTGGGCGAATTGCTAGGTTGATGTAGAATTTAACTTCTTTCAGAAATCTTAAAGTGTTCACATCCTCATGATGTCCATTGTCACTGATTGTCATTGAAGAATTCCAGTACGTGTATTAGGCAAGATCTCCTTCCCATAAATCCATGTTGACTATTTTTTACCATGTCATACCTGTCTAGGTTTTTCTCTATCTACTCTCCTTGAATGCCTTATCTACATTATAGCAATGGATGTTGGTTTTATTGATCTAAGGCTTCTGGTCATCCTGATTGGTTCCAAACCTTGGGCTCTACTTGCATTTCTCGTCACTTGTTAAGGATAGCAGCAACAACGTGATTGGTTTTCTTCACGTACCTTTGTAGAAAGACCATTTGGGCCCGATGCTTGCCTTATTTTAATTTCCTCAGCCTCTCAGTGATTGCCCTGTCTACAATTTCTATTTATATTATTCAACTTGCATGCCACAGAAACTGAT
The DNA here is from genome assembly GCF_964194155.1 of Cetorhinus maximus. Classification (NCBI taxonomy): domain Eukaryota; kingdom Metazoa; phylum Chordata; class Chondrichthyes; order Lamniformes; family Cetorhinidae; genus Cetorhinus; species Cetorhinus maximus. Next base: position 207,642,794 of record NC_135880.1, on the reverse strand, counting down.
GAAGGCCTCTCCATTAGCAAGGAAAGAATTTATTTAGCATATCTCTTGTTCACTATCATATCATCTTTATGATCTTTTGATGGTTCCCACTGTTCAACTTTTTAAAATCTTATTATGAATGTATTCATTAAATAGTTAACCTCTTTTTAATATTTCCTGCTTTCCTAGCGTAATCTCTTCTAACCAGTTTCTTAACCTCTTTTGTCTTCTTTTTATGTTTATTGTGAAGCCAGCAGCCTTACGCTTTAGAAAGAATCTCTTTTTTTTTGTTAACTATGAATTACTTTCTTTGTTGCCTGCACCAACGTTTTCTCTCTGCTCTCCATCTGCCCCTTCATCTGCCCTGCTGCTAATGATCTGTTCTGCCCTGTGACTAGTATCTCTCAAAATGCCTCACTTTCCATCCATGCTTTTTGCATCTAACTTTGCTGTCCAGTCTGTTTCCTGAGCTCACCCTCATCCCCTATAAGTCACTCAATATGTCAAACTGTGTTTTTATTACATTTCTGGACTTTTGCCTGTATTTGGGGGGAATTGAATTCTATAACTGTCACTTGGTAGTACAAAACTTGAATATCGCTCAAAAGAATGACATGTTATAGGAACATAGGAAATAGGAGCAGGAGTAGAGTATTCGGTCCCACGAGCCTGTTCTGCCATTCAACCAGCTCAAGGCTGATCTTCTACCTCAATGCCATTTTCCTGCACTACCCCCATATCCCTTGATATCTTTAATACATAGAAATCTATCCATCTCTGTCTTGAACATACTCAATGACTGAGCCTCCATAGTGGTAGAGAATTCCAAAGATTCACCACCCTCTGAGTGAAGGAATTCCAACTTATCTCAGTCCTAGATGGCCTACCTCTTATTCCGAGACTGTGTTCCCTGGTCTAGATCCCCAGGCAGGGGAAACATCCCTCATACATCTAGCCTATCGAGCCCTGTAAGAATTCTGTATGTCTCAATGAGATCACCTCTCATTCTTCTAAACTCTAGAGAAGACAGGCCCAGTCTCCTCAATCTGTCCTCATAGGACAATCCTGCCATCCCTAGGGATCAGTCTGGTGAACCTTAATTGCACTCTCTCTATGGCAAGTATATATTTGCTTCGCTAAGAAGGGCAAAGCTGCACACAATACTGCAGTGATCTCACCAATCCTCAATACAACTGCAGCAAAATTTCTTTACTCCTGTACACAAATCCTCTTGCAATAAAGGCCAACATACCATTTGTTTTTTCCAATGACTTGTTGCACCTGCATGTTAGCTTCCAGTGGCTTGTGAACAAGGACACCCAGATCCCTGTGGACATCATCACTTGCCAATCTCTCACTGTTTAAGAAATACTCTGTATTTTTGTTTTTCCTACCAAAGTGGATAACTTCCGGGTAAGTCCAGCTCATAGCGTGGCTCATTTCACTTGCTAGAAGCGACATGCAATCATATGCAGGGGCCTATTCTCTAAGAACAAATTGAATCTGTTCAAGCCTTATGCCTTTTTTGAACTACCCAGAAGCATGAGGAGCCTATAGCACTCTATTGCTTTCTCTATAGCAGCACCTTAGCCAACCTGAGTCGACCTGCCAACCAACCAGCACCCCTTTGCTCCTGTGGTATAAATTCATCGTTTGAAATTTGGCATTCTTGCATTTGTCCTGATGAGTCCAAGACAAAAAGTTTTGGCTTGTTTCTCTTTTCAGCAATAATTCGGGAATTATTTTATCTGCTGGAACAGTAAGTCATTGGTGTTGATTATCATTACGTACCCTTCATCATCACTGCCAGATTTCTATTGTCGCCCTCGCTGAACACAGCACAAACCAGAGATCTTGTTGCTCTGCATGGCTCAGTTCCACATTAACTAGTGCACTTACCAAATGAGCCTGTTCATTTCTCCGCCTCTGATGGTCAAGAAGAGGAACCACAATCACTTTAACACAATTTAGTGAATAACAAGTCTTGTTCAACCTCTACAGTTTTGACTTCCATTTATGGAAATGTAAAAGGAGACAATGACACAGTGGTAATATCACTGGCCTGGTACCTCAGAGGCCCAGGTTAATGTCCTGAGAAAGGATTCAAATCCCACCATTGGGAAAATTTGGAATTGAAAAGCTAGTCTCAGTAATGGTGACCATGAAACTGTTGTAAAAACCCATCTGGTGCAATAATGCCCTCCAGGGAAGGAAATCTGCCAATCTTACCTGGTCTGGCCTACATGTGACTCCAGACCCACAGCAATGAGCTTGACTCTTAACTGCCCCTGAAATGGTACTCAGTTCAAGGGCAATTAGGGATGGGCAACAAATGCTGGCCTTGCTTGTGATGTCCACATCCCATGAAAGAATTAAAAAAAATCTTTGGCCTTGGACACCAGTATGCAAACACTGAACACATTCAAATAACACTTTTCCCCCACTACTATAAGATTAAGAGGAGATTTGATAAAGGTGTTCAAAATCATGAGGCGTCAGGAAAGAGTAAATAGGGAGAAACTGTTCCCATTGGCGGAAGGCTCGAGAACCAGAGGACATCCATTTAAGGTGATTGACAAAGGAAGCAACAATGACATGAGGAAGACCATTTTACACAGCAAATGGTTTAAGATCTGGAATACGCTGAGAGTATGGTGGAGGCAGATTCAATCATGGCCTTCAAAAGAGAATTGGATAATAATCTGAAAAGAAAAAAAAAAAATGCAGGGTTACAGGGAAAAGACGGGGAGTGAATTAGGTGAGTTTCTCTTTCAGAGAGCTGGCACAGACATGTCAGGCAGAATGGCCTCCTTCTGTGCTGTAACCATTATGTGATTCTATGACTCTCAGATAAGTGCAACATTATCACATTACTTATCAGACTTGAAAGTCGCCTCCAGGACATGATGTCAGGGCCACTGAAAAAAATACATGGTTGACACTTATATCCTCACTGGTCATCCCCCAAAATGTTTATTATTTCATTTGCTGGAAAACAATTAACACTTTTTTTCTTTTTTTTTCTGATGATAACTCCGTATCTTTTTTTGTACAGATAAAGCAACACCGTTCAATAGAAATCTTATCATACCCCATAACTAGGTAACAGAGACCCTCCCTTTTATATTCAAGAGGTACAATCAGATCATTTTGAATTTTAAATCTGGGCATGCAAGTTTATGATTGCCAATGAGATGCTCCATTTTAATTAGCCTGATGTTTATAGGTTTAAGTATATGGGGTTATACCCTGACAATCGATTCTTTCCCTGTGCTCGACATGGACAACAGTGCCACCCACAAACAATGACAAAAGACTTTACCTTAATGAAACAACATGAACAATAAATAACACTTTAAGAAAACAGCTCATTCTGTGTAAAAAAAAAAATGTGCACATTTTCCCATTAAAGCTTCTCTTGAGAAATGTATGAAATCCAAACATGCACAGGCTGTTGGTTCCATTCATTTAGGTTGAGATAGTCAATTCCAGAAGAGTCCAGGTGATGGCAGCAGTGCTTCCCAGCAATATCCAGCAATGACTGGCGCCATCGGCAGAACTATCAGCATTACAAAAGTTGGTGGAACAGCAAAGAACTTTTCTACCTCCAACGACTAAATTATCGACATCAGCATTACAGTCCAAACGAAATGAGCATTTCTTGGTTACCTTCACAATTCCAAGTCCAGCTGTAATAGAATAGATATATTATAGCAAGTCTAAATTCCTCAATTGATCACCTGATCATAGGGTTGCTGATCAACATTTCATGATAAATATAATCAATATTAATCATTAAAGTTAACCCTTGTTTGTTTTGGATTTATCATAATTTTTCCCCTATCTAATGTAAAGCGAGTTATTTTTCTTTTCCTTTCCTCTCCTCCTCCGACACGTGGGGTCTTTCCAAGTTCCAGTGTCTGTCCACCACCTTATTGCTGATTATTAATCATAGAATCGTAGAATAGTACAGCACAGAGGAAGGCTATTTGGCCCATTGTGTCCGTGCCGGCTCTTTGAAAGAACTATTTAATTAGTTCCGCTCCCCAGTTTTTTCTGTATAGCCCTGTAAATAATCTCCCCTTAATCTTCAGTGCTTTAAGGAGAACAATCTTAGCTTCACTAGTCTCTCCACATGAAGTCAATTTTCACTGGTACCATTCTAATATTTCCCTTCGACACCCTCTTCAAGGCCGGATCCATTCCGTCATTCACGTCTGATCCATTTTAGGGAGTATCAGCAAGCTAATTAACTGAGGATGAGAGAGAATCCATAGCAGAGCTCAATCTTCTCTCCAGCCAAAGGGGTTAACTGGTAGCAATTAGAAGATGGCTGCGATTTCCTCTCCCTAGTCCAGAGCTGCCGAGGCCACCTATGCCATTACTAGAACTGCCCAGGCTGAGAACAACTATTGTTGTCTATTTTTGATGTTCACTGGCTAATCCACTATGGTGTTGCTGAAGTGGAGTCTGGGGTCTGCAACATGGCCCTGATACACAGTTGCTATCCTAACCAGTCAAAAACTCTGCTAAAACATTTTGTGTGAGGGAATGGTTTAAATTAACCTTTGGGTCAACTACAGGCTATGTGGCATAGTGATATTGTCACTAGACTGGTAATCCAGAAATCCAGTGTAATACTCAGGGAACCAAGGTTCAAATCCCACCATGGCATTTGGTGGAATCTGTTAAAAGTCTAGTGATGACTATGAAACTATTGTTGATTGTCATAAAAACCCATCTGGTTCACAAATCCCCTTTAGGAAAGGAAGTCTGGCTGACATGTGACTCCAGACCCCATAGCAATGTGGTTGACTCTTAAAAATGCCCTCTGAACAAGGGCAATTAGGGATGGGCAATAAATACTGGCTCAGTGATGTCCACATCCCATGAATGAATGTTAAAAAAAAATGTCCTTATAAATTTCTGGCTCCAAAGAACATCTTTGTCTCACTGACAGAAATGAACCTGTAATCAATCTCAGGATGAAATGCAGTTTTTTGCAACCACAAGGTTCCGAGTTCAAGTCCCACTCCAGGGCTTGAACACTAAAACCAAGTCTAACAATCCAGTGCAGTGCTGAGTGAGTGACACTCCACCAGAGGTTCTACCTTTCGGATGGGGTGCTGAGGCCCAATGTGCCTGCTCGGGTGGATGTAAAAGACCACATGCACTATTTTGAAGAAGAACAGGAGAGTTATCCCTGGCATCCTGGCCAATAATTAACCCCTAATGAACATCACAAAAAAACAATTATCTGCACATCATTAAATTGCTGTTTATGGGAGTTTGTTGAATGCAAATAAACTGCCATGTTTTTTACATTACAATAGTGACTAAGATTCAAAAGTACTTCATTGGCTGAAAAACACTGAGATTCTGGTGATAGCGAAAGTGCTAAATAAGTGTAAGGCTTTCGTTCTTTCTTCTCCTTTCTTTGTTTTTCAACACATTTGATATCTTGATTGTGCCATCTGAAATTTGACAGGTATTTTCAGAACTTTTATACCCTTTCTCATTCTATAGCAAATGCATAACAGATACTGGGAAAATTGCTAGAACAAAACTATTTTTCTCATGCACCTTGTTCAAGATATTTTATCAGAAGCGAAACATACTCACTCTGGCTAAATCCTGTTGTTTTCACAGAAGTGAGGCACATTGTTTTGTTAGATGGACATAGCTGGTGCCGTGAATTGCATTCCTCTATGAACCTGGAGTTTATACAGTAGTAGCATTTCAGGGCCTCAGCTGCAATATTAATGAAGGGCAGATGATAATAATAAAACATTGAATCACCTCTATGTGATAAACTTTTAAATCTTGATATTATGCCACCAGCAAACTATAGTTTCATGAGAAAATATAAGTGCAGGAGATAATTTGTATTACAATTCCATGAACATAAATGTCCGCCCAAGTACTATTTTCCAATATTCATGCAACAACAAGTACAAGTCATTAATTTTCTGAGGTGAATTAACTATGAGATTCTGCTGATATTCAGTTCTGCCTTAGTTATTATATAGTTCCTAAAAACATATATATACATCCAGTTTTCTTCTCTCCCCATGCTATATCATACAGATGGAAATTTTATATATATGGTGTTGCAAAGCCATGCTTTATATCAAAAATGACTTTATGTATTTACTGGCTGAAAAGCGCTGATAGAATTTTAAAAAGGCTGAGGCAACATTCCAGTGACTTGACACTGCAGCTTCCAAGATTGCAGAACATTTGCATCACTGTACATGACAAATTCACGCAGCCAACCTGCCTGCAGGAGGCCAACAAAGAAAATCACCTGAGAAGAATGTGAATGAACCACAACTCCTGAGTCATTTGCAGGACATCCAGACTCAATTGGGTGAGCAACAAGCATTAGACCTAATCACTTCAGACAAAGGACTCTGACTGAGAGAGGAATTTATCCAGCCATAATTGAATCAAGTTACACCTGGAATCTACTAGCCATAACCATATTTGAGTCACTGGTCAGTTGGAGAGTGAGGAGATGTGACAAGCCAGGCAACCCTTTTTTGTATTTTAAGAAACTGTTTTCCACAGGCCACAGACAGAAGCAGAAAGGAAGTCGAAATGGCAAAACCCTGTCTGGGCCTCCCTCCCTCTCTCCCTCTCTCTCTCCCCGTCCAACTTGCAAGCCTGAACCCTGTCTGTTGTTTGACTATCCATATGCCGCAGGCAGAGATTTTAAAAAAATCAAACTCAGCAGTTGTGCCTGTCTAAATGTAAATTGCCCATCAATATATTTAGATTGTCTTGAGGCCGGAAGCAGGGGACCCTCAGCTCAGCCTGAAGCCATCCCAGTCATTAGTCTACAAGACCTGTATACCTCTAACTTTTATTGGACCCTAAAAAGCCTGTTTAATCTATCCTCTCACTATGTAACTTATTTGCATGTGTGCGTCAACTTCAAGTGTGTGTGTGTGTGTGTATGTATGTGTGTGTGTGTGTATGTGTGTGTGTGTGTATGTGTGTGTGTGTGTGTGTGTATGTGTGTGTGTGTGTGTGTGTGTGTGAAAGTTGGAGCCTTTTTATTATTTTTACTTAGACCGGGTTAAACACAATAAGTATTCTTTTCTTTAAAAAATCAAGAAAACATATATGTGTGTGTCATTTACAGTTACAGCATTTAAACAGTTAAACACTCACTGAATTGGCAAGCGTATTCTTTTTTTAAATCCTGTTGCAGTCAAACAAAGAGTGGGAAAAGAGGAGAGACATTCTAGCCCTCCTTACCTGATTGTAACAATAGTAAGTGTCATTGAAACCAATATTGAAACATTGGAACTAAGCCTGATCTATCACAACATGAACACACAAACACACATATCTACCCTGTCAACCCCCCTCAGAATCTTATATATTTCAGTAAGCTCACACTCACATTCTTCTAAACTCCAATGACTATAGACCCAGCCTGCTCAAACATTCCTCATAAGACAACCTCTTCATCCCAAGAAATAGCCTAGTGATCCTTCTCTGAGCTGCTTCTAATGCAAGTTTATCCCTCCTTAAGTAAGGAGACCCAAACAGTATACAGTACTCAAGGGGCAGTCTCACCAATGTCCTGCACAGTTGTAGCAAGACTTCCCTAGTTTTATACTCCACCCCTCCCCTTGCAATAAAGGCCAAAATTTCATTTGCCTTCCTAACTACTTGTTGTACCTACATGCTAACGTTTTGTTATTTAGGTACACAGACACCCATGACATAAATAAACCAAGCAATGATTTTGAGTATAATTCCATTTGCAAGAATTTCAACTAATAAATCTTATTAGAAATGAATTTTATAGACTAGTTTATTAAATTCTTACCAGTGAGAGAGCAGAGAGCTGCAATGATGGCTCCAGTAATGAATTTCATTTTGACCTTACACTTAGTTGATTTCTGATCCTCTTTGAGTTCTGTATGATCCTCTTTGAGTTCTGTATGTTCCCTAGTGGGAACAAGATGCCACAATCATTTGTGCCTAATACAATTAAACATCTTAGAACACTTGTTATTGAAGTAAGACTTCAGCCCCAAAACCAGAAATATGTAATTACATTTTTCCTAACATTAAAGTAATCTATTTATAGGTAACACCTACCAGATTACTATACTGATAGATCAGGGGTAAAAGTTCCAACTCTGAACCACACAGTTTAGGGAAGCCGCTGAGCTAATTCCAGATCTGAGCTGATTTAGGTGTTCATAGCCGGGGTAACAGTATTACAGTTATTCACGCTGTCATTGAATTATGTAAGGGAAATCTGGCCACTTATGCTTGTTTCTAGAAGTGTAGACTCTGAGTGAGGACAGAATTGGCTAGGCTGATGCATGTGATCATAGCCCTGCAAGTCTATCAGCCTCAGGTGCCCATCCAATTTTCTTTAGAAATCATTCATTGTTTCCGCTTCCACTGCCCTTATAGGCAGTGAGTTCCAGGGCATGACCACTTGCATAAAAAAAAGTCTTTCTCACATCTCCCCGGATCTCTTGCCCAAAACCTTAAATCTGTGTCCCCTAATGCGTGTATGATCAGCTAATGGGAACAGCTTTTCTTTATTTACTTTATCTAAACCTATTGCAGATATTACCTCTCGATCTTTGGGAAGACTGTATCTACCTATGGAGGTATTCCCTACAGACTCTACAACAAAGCTTTTAGAGAATCTGACAATTTGTCAAAGACCACTCTTAATTCTACAGCAGTTCCAGGTCTTCTGGACAGTAAGTTTTCTGTTGGGTTTAAACAATGACATTGGACCACATGCCTTCCATTAAAACATGATGAGCCTTACCTCATAGACAGGGCTGCCTAGCCTACAGTATGCATCTATTCAATATATACTTTTGGATGTGACCATTTCTTGTATAATTTGGCATCTGTTTGTTGAGGTTCTCTAATTCAACAACAACCTAAACACATCTTTGTCTGCACTGGAGTGCTGCTTTGGGCTGCAGTAGAGTGCTTAAGCTGGACTTTGGTGACTGAGGGATTTCGGTGAGGAGGGAACGAGGTGATCCTTTGAGTGCCGTAAACCAGACGGGTAAGTATTTACTACTTTTATCGCTTATAGTTTTTAAGGTCTTATTTTGTGGTTCATCTTATACTGTATATTCTGTAACAACGAGGAGCAGGGAAGAAGGGCCCTAGAGTAATTGATATTATTTGATATTAAGTATCTTCCAAAAGGTTTAATTTAAGTTAAAGGGGTAAGTCATGGCAGGAGAGCTCAAAGCCGTGGTGTGCTCCTCCTGCTCTATGTGGGAAGCTGGGAACATTTCCAGTGCTCGGGGCCAGGATGTGTGAGGGAAGTGTCTCCAGCTGCAGCTCCTGAAAGCCCGGGTTTTGGAGCTGGAGCGGCGGCTGGGGACACTGTGGAGCATCCGCGAGGCGGAGAGTATCGTGGATAGCATGTATAGAGAGGTGATCACACCGCAGGCTAAGAGTCCACAGGCAGAAAGGGAATGGCTGACCACCAGGCTGAGCAAGAAGACTAGGCAGACAGTGCAGGAATCTCCTGTGGCTATTCCCATGCAAAACAGAAAAACCACTTTGGATACTGTTGAGGGGAATGGCCTCTCAGGGGAAAGCAGCAACAGCCAAATTCATTGCACCATGGTTGGCTCTGCTGCACAGGGGAGGAGTAAAAAGTGTGGGAATGCAATAGTTATAGGGGATTCAATTGTAAGGGGAATAGATAGGCATTTCTGTGGCCACAAATGAGACTCCAGGATGGCATGTTGCCTCCCTGGTGCTAGGGTGAAAGGTGTCTCAGAGCGGCTTCAGGACATTCTGAGGGGGGAGGGTGAACAGCCAGTGGTCGTGGTACAAATTGGTACAAACGACATAGGTAAAAAAAGGGATGAGGTCCTAAAAGCAGAAAATAGGGAGTTAGGAAGCAAGTTGAAAAGTAGGACCTCAAAGGTAGTGATCTCAGGATTACTACCAGTGCCACATGCTAGTCAGAGTAGAAAGAGTAGGATATATCAGATGAATACGTGGCTGAAGAGGTGGTGTGAGGGGGGGAGGTTTCAGATTCCTGGGACATTGGTACCGGTTCTGGAGGAGTTGGGACCAGTACAAACTGGATGGGTTACACCTGGGCAGGACTGGGACTGATGTCCTAAAGGGAATATTCGCTAGAGTGGTTGGGGTGGGTTTAAACTAAAATGGCAGGGGGATAGGAACCTATGCAAGGAGTCAGAGGAGGGGGAATCAAGGACAAGAACAAAATACAGAAAGGGGAATAAGAAAAGTGATAGGCAGAGAAATCAAGGGCAAGAATCAAACAGGGCCTCAGTAAAAAATAGTGGGAATGGGACAAGTAATGTTATCAAGCCTTAAGGCTTTGTGTCTTAACGCGAGGAGCATTTGCAATAAAGTGGATGAATTAACCGCGCAAATAGATGTAAACAGGTATGATATAGTCAGGATTACGGAGACATGGCTGCAGGGTGACCAGGGATGGGAACTGAACATCCAGGAACCAGCTAGAGAACAGTCCATCCTAGACTGGGTATTGTGTAATGAGAAAGGAATAATTGGCAATCTAGTTATGCGAGGCCCCTTGGGGATGAGTGATCATAATATGATAGAATTCTTCTTCAAGGTGAAGAGTGACGTAGTTGATTCTGAGGCTAGGGTCCTGAATCTTAATAAAGGAAACTATGATGGTATGAGGCATGAGTTGGCTATGATGGATTGGGAAACGTTACTTTAAGGGATGATGGTGGATAGGCAATGGCAAACATTCAAAGAGTGCATGGGTGAACTGCAACAATTGTTTATTCCTGTCTGGCGCAAAAGTAAAACAGGAAAGGTGGCCAAACCATGGCTTACAATGGAAATTAGAGATAGTAGAGATCCAAGGAAGAAGCATACAAATTGGCCAGAAAAAACAACAGGCCTGAGGATAGAGAGCAATTTAGAATTCAGCAAAGGAGGACCAAGGGATTGATTAAGAAGGGGCAAGTAGAGTACAAGAGTAAGCTTGCGGGGAACATAAAAACTGACTGTAAAAGTTTCTTAAGGTATGCGAAGAGAAAAAGATTGGTGAAGGCAAACGTAGGTCAGAAACAGGGGAATTTATAATGGGGAACAAAGAAATGGCTGACCAACTAAATACATACTTTGGTTCTGTCTTCACAAAGGGGGACACAAATAACATAACACACAAATGTTGGGGAACACAGGGTTTAGTGAGAGGGAGGAACTGAAAGAAATCAGTATTAGTAGGGAAATGGTGTTGGGGAAATTGATGGGATTGAAGGCTGATAAATCCCCAGGGCCTGATAATCTACATCCCAGAGTACTTAAGGAAATGGCCCTAGAAATAGTGGATGCATTGATGGTCATCTTCCAAGATTCTATAGACTCTGGAACAGTTCCTACAGATTGGAGGGTAGCTAATGTAACCCTACTATTTAAAAAGGGAGGTAGAGAGAAAACAGGGAATATAGACCAGTCAGCCTGATATCGGTAGTGGGGAAAATTCTAAACACCCATTATAAAAGTTTTGTAGCTGAGCACTTGGAAAACAGCGGCAGAATCGGACAGAGTCAGCATGGAAAGGGAAATAATGCTTGACAAATCTACTGGAATTTTTCAAGGATGTAACTACTGGAGTTGGTGAGGATGAGCCAGTGGGTGTGGTTTATTTGGACTTTCAGAAGGCTTTTGACAAAGTCCCACATAAGAGATTAGCGTGTAAAATTAAAGCACATGGGATTGGGGGTAGTGTATTGAGAGGGATAGAAAACTGGTTGGCAGACAGGAAACAAAGAGTAGGAATAAACGGGTCTTTTTCCGAATGGCAGGCAGTGACTAGTGGGGTACCGCAGGGATCGGTGCTGGGACCCCAGCTATTCGCAATATACATTAATGATTTAGATGAGGAAGCTAAAAGTAATATCTCCAGATTTGCAGGTGACACAAAGCTGGATGGGAGGGTGAGCTGTGAGGAGGATGCAGGGATGCTTCAGTGTGATTTGGACAAGCTGAGTGAGTGGGCAAATGCATGGCAGATGCAGTATAATGTGGATAAATGTGAGGTTAACCACAATTGGTAGCAAAAGCAGGAAGGCAGATTATTATCTGAATGGCTATAAATTGAGAGAGGGGAATGTGCAACGAGACCTGGGTGTCCTCGTACACCAGTCGCTGAAGATAAGCATGCAAGTGCAGCAGGCGGTAAAGAAGATAAATGGCATATTGGCCTTCATAGCAAGAGGATTCGAGTACAGGAGCCGGGATGTCTTCCTGCAATTATACAGGGCCTTGGTGAAACCACACCTGGAATATTGTGTGCAGTTTTGGTCTCCTTATCTGAAGAAGGATGTTCTTGCTATAGGGGGAGTACAGCGAAGGTTTACCAGACTGATTCCTGGGATGGCAGGACTGACATATGAGGAGAAATTGAGTCAGTTAGGATTATATTTGCTGAAGTTCAGAAGAATGAGGTGGGGGGATCTCATAGAAACCTATAAAATTCGAACAGGACTAGACAGGGTAGATGCAGGAAGGATTTCCCCGATGGTGGGGGAGTCCAGGACCAGGGGTCACAGTCTGAGGATACAGGGTAGACCATTTAGGACTGAGATGAGGAGAAATTTCTTCACCCAGAGAGTGGTGAGACTGTGGAATTCGCTACCACAGAAAGTAGTTGAGGTCAAAACACTGTATGTTTTCAAGAAGGAGTTAGATATAGCTCTTGGGGTGAAAGGGATCAAAGTATATGGGGAGAAAGCGGGAGCAGGCTATTGAGTTGGATGATCAGCCATGATCATAATGAAAGGTGGAGCAGGCTCAAAGGGCCGAATGGCCTACTGCTGCTCCTATTTTCTCTGTTTCTAACACATGCAGAGATGTCTCAGTGTGCTTTACTGAACAGAGGATAGGTGACTAGTGGAGAACAAGTAAGGGTGGGTGACAATACCATTCTGGATAACTTGTAGTTTACGAATGGTAGAAATGGGAAGTTAGGCAGGGAGAACATTAGAGAAGTCAAGCTGCAAAGCGATAAAAACATGAATGAATAGTTTGAAGGTTAAGAGAGAAAAGTAGGTTTGAAGGTGAGAAATATTGTAGAGGTGAAAGAAATCAGTCTTAATGCCAGATTTGATGAGGGGAAGGAAGCTAAGCTCAGAGTGAAGCAATGTTGAATCAAATAATTTTACAGCACAAGGGGCCATGTGGCTGATCATGACCATACCAGTTCTCTGAAAGTGCTGTGACTTAATCGTATTACTCCTTCCTTTGTCCATTCACTATTTTCATTTTTCAAATGTTAACCTACATCCCTTTTAAAAGGTATTTTTGATTCTGCTTCCACTACTGTTTCTTGTAGGTCAATCAATCATTTTTCTTATTCACTCCATTTGTTTATTTTTTCATAACGGTCTGACATTTAAGTCCATCAGTTATCTCACCTTAGAAATACAGAAATTCTGACAGGGCTTTCCAGGGTAGAAACTGAGAGGTTGTTTTCCCCTGGCTGAGGAATCTAGAACACAGGGGCACAGTCTCAGGACAAGGGGTCGATCATTTAGGACTGAGACGAAGAGAAACTTTGTCTCTCAAAGGGCTGTGAATCTTTGACTGCTTCATCATTGAGCATATTTAAGGCGGAGATAGCAGATTTTTGGTCTCCCAGAGAATTGGGAGGTATGGTGAGTGGGGTGGGAAAGTGGAGTTAAGGCAGAAGATGAGCCATGATAATATTGAAAGGCGGAGCAGGCTTGAGCGGAGGGCTATTCCTGCTCCTCCGTCTTATGTTATATTCAAAGATAAATTTCCTTGGGCGCTGGAAATATGAGTAAAAACAGGAAATGCTGGAAATATAAACAGAAACAGAAAACAATATTTCTAGCAATTTCTGTGTTTTTTAATTAACCCTATTAATAGTTTTGCTAAGGTTCTGCATCTCTAAGCTAATTCTCGGATGGCAGCTACAGTAGGGTGTGAGATCGAGTTGAGGTTGAAAGATGCGCTGGTATTTGTGGGAGACAAAGCCAAAGTCTACATTATTGCTAAAATTAAGCTGGAGGAAATTTTGGTTTACCCAAGTCATAGTATTACTTAAACAGTTGGGATGAGTGGCTAATGCTGCAGGTTGTTAGAAGTGGAAACAAGGAACTTGGTGCATAATGCATGACAAAATATACCCCATGTCTATAGATCACCATGAAAATGACAAAGAGGAGGTGGAGACAGGAAAAGCTCAAGGAGCCAGTTGAGAAAGGAGAAGAGTAAAGGATCAGAACTTTATCAACAATAAAGACCTTGACGGTTTTGAGGCCATTTGTAATGACAATGCTAAGGGGATGGTTGTGTATTTATAAGGTGACTTTGCGGAAGGCAATGAACTCAGCTGTGAGGAAGGAGAGTGAGTTTAAGTGGAAACTGGAGCTAATTTAAAATGTACGAATTTTGAAGGAACTGTAGAAATAGCAGGGGATGCAGAGGTGAGATTAGGAATAATGACTTGGGCAAGGTACATGGTGAAACGTTAAGCCAGTTGGGATGTTGTTGGTGTGGAGCAAAGGAGTTGCCATAGGCGGAATTTTACTGGCCCCTAGATATTGGGAATGGCGGTGGGGTGGGGGCGGGGGGTCGTGGTGTGATGGAGAAATGGTAAAATGCTGGGACAGCTTCCCACGCGGTGTCACTGCTGCGGAGGGTTCCCCAGCAGTGGTTCAGCTGCTGCTGAACAAAGGACGGCACCAATTTGAATAACTAATGGACCACTTAAGAGCAATTTTTCAAGGCCATTGGAATTTTGCTATTGGCTCACCCACCTCACAAGCTGCTTGAGACCAAAAATTTGCTATCTCAGCTTTAAATATGATGGCAGCTTCTCTGGTGGGGAGGGGGGGAAGGGGGTAGGGGGGTTGTGGGGGATGGGGTGGGGGTGGGAGGGATAGCATAAGGGTTGCTCCTTGGCCCCAATGCTGTCGCTGGAGGGGTTTCCTCTCCATTCTCCTGGCCCTGCTTGCTTCTGAGGGCACCTCAATGGCACTGAATTGTCATCTCCTGGCATTATAGCCAGGAAGTCCTGTCTCCTGTAACTCTGCCACCTGAGAACCACCCTGATGATGGATCCACCACTTGACAAAATCTCACCCTATGTGTTAATCAGGGATCAAGATGACGACCCTGCCTAACCTCTTCCTGAGCGCAAGCTGAAAGGAATGGTAAAGCGCAGGCTACACTTGTTGATCTCCAGCAAGCAACACCCAAACCCCAAGCTTAGAATTCTCGTACCCACCTGTTCCTTGTTTTAAATCGTCATGGAGTCTATTATTCCCCCCTGCGCGTGTTCCAATGTGCTTTCATCTGTATAAATTTATGCTGCTGGGAATTAGTGTACACATAATTAGTATACTCATTCCATCAGGAAAAAGCCTACATGATAGCAACTTGTATGGTTTACATTTTTCCCTTATCTTAGAAAATCCACAAATATAGGTGAGCATGTCTCCAATTACAAATTGCTAGTGAGCTACTTAGGACGTGTCAAAAATTAAATTTACTTCAATAAATGATTACTTGGCAATACAGTACAATATACATTATGTACAAAACAAAACAAATTAGATTTTCTTACACGGTTTGTTCCATATGTTGGTTAGAGCACAGAAGGAGGCCATTCATCCCATCATGTCCGTGCTGGGTTGTTGCAAAAGCAACTCAGCTAGTCCCACTCCCCTGCCCTTTAATTTAATATTTTCATCACTATCTTCGAATCTCTCCATGGCCTTGTTCCTCCCTATCTTTGCAACCTCCTCCAGCCCCTGCACCCCTCACTACCTCTGTAATTCCTCCAGCCCTTACACCCCTCCCTATCTCTGCAACCTCCTCCAGCCCCTACGCCTCTCCCAATCTCTGAAACCTCATCCACTAAACTGTGGGAGGAGTTTTCCAGGGCTCAATATTTCACCTATTGACTGTGAATGGATGGAAATGTAGCCAGTCTTGTTTAAATCTTAATGTAAGCCTGTGGCTTCTAGTTGTGGTTTAGCCCTGGGACCTCTGATCCAAAAATAGTTTGCTAAAATTTATATGCCTTTCAGCACATAACTTGGACAATGTCCCGCCTCAATCTTATTTTCTTTACTAAAAGCAAGCTCATTATTGTAAGGATCTCAAGACTTTGCAACCAAGCCCAGAATCATTGGATGAGATGTTAAACAGAAGGGTACTCATAAAAGATGCCATGGCACAATTTGAAGAAATTGCAGTGATCTTGATCTTCCAGGCATCACTTCCCTCAGCCAATATCACCAAAGAACAGGTTACCTGGTCATTAATTCAGTTGCTGTTTAAACTTAAGGACCTTGCTGTTTGAAAATGTCTGCCTACATAACAATGATTGTACTTCTAAAGTAACTTAATTGATTGTAAAGCACTTTGGGTGTGAATGGTATCATGTAAATATTTCCTTGTTTCGCCTTTGTTGTTCTCTGAACATTTCCAAGAAACACATATAGTTTTGAAGGTAAAATTTCCAATGTTAGAGAAAATATTTTAAATATGGCTTCACCCATCAGTGTTCTGTTAAGCTTATAATGTTGTTTCGACTTATACCACTATGGCAAATGTGACTCTACTAATCTCTAAATGTTTCCCTTATTCTACAAGGTTTTCATTCATTGTCTTTGCTGAGAGTCAATACCACTACAGGATGATCAATACATATCAACAGGCTTTCCCCCCCTTTTGATTATGGCTACAACCTTTCCAAGGGATGATGTCCATCACTATTCCTTCTGCAGTAAACTAGCCAAGGACCTAGCTCAGCAGTGCCTGACGACTGAATCTGGGGCATTTCTGGTCAGAATGGTTTCCTATACAACACAAAGTACCCATTATCCATCAGCAGATTCAGAAAACTGTGTTTACCATAAATAGAAGGGCAAAAACAGTCTGTTTATTAGAAGCAGTTTGATGGTTCAAGTCACATCTATTTTAAAAATTACATAAAGCTCTTATTTTTTTAAATTCTAGAGATCAACATTTAATATATTGCAAATCAGATAAGTAAATACAATTTTTCAAGTATTTGATTTAACTTCTTCAATTGATATCCTTTTTAAAATAACTTATCTTTTGATGAGAAACTGGTTTTTAAATAATGTCTTCCAAGTACTTAAGATTTTCTCTTCTGCTTACCTCGCCCATGGGGCTGTTTTGACCTTTGCCCTATTATTACATACCTCTTAATATACTGTAAGAGGAGAAAAATACTGCAACAGAGTATCAACCATGGAGATAGAGTCAGGGTAATAAACAATGTTTTGGGATTTTTAACATGTCTATCAACTTTGATGACAACTGACTATTCACAATTTACTTTGCAATTTGGATTAGCACATCCTAGAATATTAGTGTTACTATGGATACATGTATGATGTCAGCACGTCAGTTGGCTGTTTAAAATTAAATGCTGTAATAATGTCACATGACAATGATTGGGCATTAGCTGCAGTGATTGTGATGTAATCTAAGACCCAGATTAATTATGATGCCACACTCTTTCCTTTCTTGTCCAGACCACAGCAGATTCCCTGAGCGGTTCCAAAGGAGAGGCGTTACTGGACTCAAAACGTTAACTCTGTATCTTTCTCCACAGATGCTACTGGGCCAGATGAGTTTTTCCAGGACTTGCTGTTTTTATTTCAGATTCCCTGAGCAGTTTGCCAACAACATATTTTGGGGTAATCCTGAAGGTGACCCAAGGATAACGACTGAATACATGAATCTCGGTGTGTTTCATAACTAGTCAATCAATATAAGTTCTGGTTGGAAGATTTTCGCCAAAATGTCTTAATTGAAAGTTTGATTTACCGTGAAGATACAGGGGGAAACTATTTATTTTATATGATTGCAATTGCAAAATTGCAATTTGTATCTTTACATTCTTGAATAATCTGAATATTATGGAACCATTTACACATTACAGAATTCCCCCAATTTTTATCACCTCTTGTAAATCCTGATTCATGGCTTACATTGGTCATCCTCCAGTATATTGCCCAAGGGGATATAACTCAACTATGGGTCTAGGCCATGAATGTTGAGTCTGATATCACAGTTGAGCTAATTATCTCCTGACCTGACACTAATACACGTCAATTATCTGATGCCCATCCTGCAATGTTAACCAAGAGCATTGGGCAAGTGTTCAAGCCGCTGATGTCCATCACCACTCTAAAATCCTTGACTTACCTCAGCAGAGAGAGATAAGGAGGCATATAGATTCTTGGAGACAAAGCTCACCCATTGAAACCATGGCTGATGACGCCATTCCACATTAACAAGGTTGCAACACAGATAGGGTACAACTGTGCACACACAAAGACCTAGGAAAGGACCATCAGAGTGCTTAAAGCACAACGCTGGTGTTAGGGCATCCTGCAGTAATCCCCTTGATAAAGTGGCAAAGATTGTGGTGGAACGATGTGCAACGCACAATTTCAACCTGCAGGAAGGGCTCAGCCTTGACTGGCAGATGAAATGTTCAAGTAACTGAAGGACCTCAAGCTGCATGTCCCTGAGCCCATAAGTGGTTGCCTCCTGGTGGATGGCAGAGTTGCTGCAGTCCAGAGAGGTGTTTGCACATCCAGCGAAGTTCCATCAGAGGGTTGGAGGTAGCTAGGAAGAAAGATTTGCAGTTACTGCCTTCCACAACCTCAGGAGGTCTTAAAATGCTATACAGCCAATTAAGTATCTTAAAATCTAATCACTGTTGTAATGTAGAAAATTGTAGAAATATAGGAAGTCTAGAACAGTTTCAAAATGACATGTTCCCCACAGTAATGTGAATACAAAAAAGGACAGGCAATATTTTAAAAATAATTGAACTTTTATTCAGTTCAGCAATGCAAAAAGTTAAGCTAAAGGCAGATGAAGATGCAACCAAAAACCCAGTAAACTCCTATTAATAAGAAACAATTATTAAAACCTGAACAATTTCAAAACCAGCAGACATATTTGACAAGGTGCCCACTCGTTCACCTTCAGCTCTGTTGAACACAGCAGCTGCAATAATGAATGTGGCTGAGGAAAAGACGACCAACAGCAGTTAACTATTTGAGGCAGTTAAATAAAAAAGGATGTAGGATTGTCTATTTATAACAGATTATGCAGTCTGAAGTGTGCCGTTGGGACCAATGGGGGAAGCAGAAGTAGGTAGACTCTGCATGCAAAGGGGCACCTTCAAAAAGAGGAGTTTGTTCAAAGAAAGTGGTTAGTAAATGGGTTTCAGCTGGAGGTTCTTCAGAAATCAAGGGAATGCTCCACACTACTTCCAGGCAGAAGTTGTCCAGCTTCCAACTAGCTGAATATGGTCCACCAGAGAAAAGTCATCCAGCAGTTGATGGACACAGTCACATATACTCTCCTTTCCAATGGTCCCCAATAGATCCATCTCAAAGCTTGGGCTATATCTCCCATCTCAGTTTCCTCAGTAGTGGCTGGAGCTTCACAGCTGTCAGTATCAGGGGAGTAGGCTATGTCTGGGTACAGCAGGAGCTGCTGAGGCAGAGCTACAATCAAACATCTCCTCCACCTCAGCTCCCTCATTGGAGTTGGGGTTAGGAATGTCTTTCATTCCTCTGGGGTGCTCAGCCTCCTTCTAGTTTCCCCCCCATTCCCCTCTTGCTACTGCTCAATCCCTGCCTTGGTGCCCTCATGTCTGAATGAGAAGCTAGAATAAAAGGTTACATTGATGTAGAATGCTCACCCCTCAGATTACATAGTCAGCTTTACAATCAGTACACAATATGGAAAAAAGCAAATTGATCCAATGCTTATGTTCTTGGTGACACTCCACATCCTCCAATAGGGTATGAAGGTCCATGCCCCCACATTTGAGACCGTTGCTTGAAATCATCCTGTGACATTTCTGTGGAAAAGAGGATGTTCAAGACAGCGAAGATTACTTTATACAGCCTCTTAGAGTAAAGCCACAGTTAACATTTTAAAGTTGAATTCATGTGATTTTTCAGAAGTTGCAGCTCACTTACCTCCCCAGAGCCACACATCAATCTGAGTTATGATGTCTGTTCTCAAGCTTTTCTAATACCATGTGGTTTGTCTGGGGGTGTGAGTAAGCCATTGTCTGTGCCATGCAAAGAATGGACTTGCTATATTGAAGATGAATCAACAATCCAGAAAATTGTGGTGTAAATATAATACAATATAAACAGAGCATGAAAATATTTCATTAACAGCATATGTCATTCCAACAAATTCCAGTCCTGTTTTACTCTCACTCGCCTCCCCCCAGCACCATCTCCATTATAAACAACCACTAGGAAACTACAAAGTACCTTTGCATGATAGCTACCACAATTCATGAATTATTTCATGTTTACAATGCACTTAATATTTTGTCATAAATTGGATAACAAATTATTCCATATTTACCAATTAATCTGAAATCAACTAATTCCTAATTTTTATTGTACTTTAAGCAACAGACAGAATCAAACCTGTAACACATTCACTTCTTACAATTGCAGCCACATGCAACCTAAACTACAACTGAAAAAATTTGTAAAACTAGGAATCTTAATACTCATGTATTATTTTACAAAACTGCTATCACTTAAAATACTCTTGAGTGCATTGCATTGATTTGGCCTCACTGGGCTCAAGTAGGGTATTTTCACCACACAATTCAGAACCAGACTCATTTTACTGATACAAAGTGTTAAAGCCATATGCGTTCCTGTGATAAGATTGCAAAGAATTATAAAGTTTAGGCTAATGTTTGCAAGCCAGTGGGGGAGTGTTAATACTTTTATTTATGACTTTAAATATATAAACAACACATGAAATGAGTTGAGTGGCAGGATTTTATAACACACAAAATCCTGTTGTAACGATGGAGCAAGATTCAGTTACTTCTGGGAATTAATTTCACAGCACATCATTCCTTCTTGTAGATTCTTTTCCAATGGTTTTATCCAATGAAAGCAAACTCTTTCTTTTAATGGTAAAATCAATAGGACTAAAATTTGCCACCTAAATATGTACACGCTCATTTTGTATATACTTGATCATCAGCACTTCCACTGAGTTTGTCAGGTTTTACTTCTGAAGTGCCACATCTGCAATGATGTGGACAAATGGCTTACAATATGTCTTCATTTGAAAGTAAATTCTGGGACTGGTAGTGCACCTTGCTTATACACCAATACAGAAATAAGCCTTGCTGCTATTTTGGTAATGATGATCTCAGAAGTTAGCTTCCTGCAGAAGGTGTGTTTTCATGCAGGTTTTGTAAGGCCAGGTCAGTCCATTTCATATCTTGTTCATTAATAGATTCAGTCGTTCCTCCATTATCCTGTTCAGGTTCTGGAAGTTCACTCTGCGAAAGGCAAATAAAGAATGGAATTATTAAAACGAATGGGATTATTAAGATGTTCCAACAGGACATCCACAATAATGTGCCCCTCAATGTACTTAATCACCTAAGAGAAGCTAACAAGTAAAGCTTGCTTATATTTCTAATGGTGTATCATGTGAAGCTTTAATTACCAACTTCTACCTAACAACATTTACTTGCAACAGAAAGGGATATTAACACCATGAAGAGCTGAATAAAGTTCCTGAAAGCACTACACACCCCTTAGATGTTTAGTCCGTATGTTTACTGACAGTTTAACGACCCACTCACATTTCCCAATGAACCTTACATAAATGAACCTAATGACACACATTTAAAAAAAGTAGCACAGATATACAGCAGCGCACCAATGAATTAATGCAGCAGTTTCTCTTCCTGCCTCTTGGATATATAAGTCAGATGTAGTTACTGGTTTTTCTACAGTCTGATATCTGCATATCTATAACTGCAATATTGACTTGAACACATCTTTAAATCTACAGCAGGTTGGATGTTAACGATCTGAAGTCCTATTTGACCCCTTTCCAAAAAAAAATGTCCTGCCTACTGTTTTATTGACATTATGAACATCATGAAATACAGAAGCAAATAGGTCAGCATTATGATACCGCATCTCTGAAAAATAAAAATTCTACAAATATTTAGGTCAGAAGAGGAACTGGACATATGATGAATTATTTAAAAATGTTCCTTTTTACAAATTTTTGTAACTCTTTCTCCAGACCTCAAACAGGTACTAAGATGGGTGTTTGTAAAATTAAATGTGTCTTAATCTTAAAATGTAAACTAGGTCACAGTTCAACACTTCTCAAAAATAGAATATTCTTACATTAATATATGTATGTATCAAAACATTATGCTAACATGTACAAGGTATGTTCATTTAGAGGTAGTCTGAATATACTTCAAGATATACCAGTAGCCAAATGAAATATTGCCATGTCGGCTGGTCATTGAGGGTGATATTACAGATCCATTGAAAAAATGCTTTAGCCACACTTGCTCTCCTTAGTTCTTTAACTCTCTTCCCCAACCCCAGCCCCCTCACATTCCTCCCTCGTGTCATTCTCCTGAAGATGCTGGCTTCCAGTGAAGTACTGTTCCACATTCGACAGTCCTCTGGTACCTCAGCAGGGCATCTCCATAGTAAATGGTTATAGGCTATTTATAATTGAAGGTATCACAGTTGAAGCTTACATAAAATTCACCCTGGTCTATATAAACCTACACCAAGAACAATCAATAGATAGCAACTGAAGTAGGAACTATGGCTTCGTTTTCTTTAGGCTATTGATGTTGAGTCATAACATTGCTCCAGCCATGAAATGTCCTAGTGTACACAGCTCAGTTCTACAATACATATTATTTTCCAAAGTTATTTTAGTGGTTTGTTTCTCGTAGAATTTTGGAACTATAGCTAGAGAAAAAAATTCTAACATTCAATATGCTGGGCCATCATCCTGTACAGTGTACTTACAGTGCTCTAATTGCAACCATATAAAAATGTTTCTGGAATCAGTGCAAAAACCAGGTAGGTCTATTTGAATCACCAGAGTAGGAGGCAGTCCTACACCTTGTTTTCATTTTGCCACATCTGTATGCCTTATGTTAAAAGTTGCTGCACTCCAAAAGTAATTATGATGCACCTTCTGGCATTTAATCACATTTTAAGGTTCTATAAAAATGCAAGTATTTACTTATATGAATGTTGTACATACTAGAGGTATTTCCACATCTTCATATGGCAGTTTGTCCTCACGCCATGCATCATCTATAAGGTCCAGAATTCTGCCATCTCTTTGTACTTCACTGTCCATTGATCCTCTCTGTTGGCACTGCAGACTTTACACACAGTCCAGAAAATGTGGAATTTAGTAAACATAGAGAACGTGCATCTGCATCTATTACTCTCCCTCCCATAACTAATTTTTGGTGCTGAAAAATGCTAACTCTTTGACTGAAAAATATTCAAAAGGAAATAAATTTGTCCAATCTGATTTTTTTTGCCAGTCGTGACATAGTTGGTAGCACTCTTGCTTGTGGGTTATAAGGTTGTGGGTTTGAGTCCCACTCCGGGTCCTCAGCATAAAAACCTGGACTGAAAATCTAGTTCAGTTGCACTGTGGGAACTGCTGTCATCCAGACGAAATGTTAAACCAATCCCACCTGCCCTATCAGGTGGGTGTAAAAGATCCCCTGGCACTATTTCGAATAGTAGCAGGGGAGTGCCCCCAGCATCCCACTCAACACTTATTCCTCAAACAACATCACAAAAAACAGATTATTTAGTTATTATCACGTTGCTGCCTGTGGGAGCTTGCTGTGCACAAATAACAGTGACTATACTTCAAAAGTACTTACTGGCTAGAAAGCACATTGCAACATCCTGAGGTTGTGAAAGGTGCTATATATATGCAATTTATTTTTACATTTATTTAACAAAAAACTGTTGTTGTAGCTATAATTCATTTCCCTCAGTATGTACACCAGCACGTTTCTTTTTCAGTTAGCTCAATGGGATGGTTAGGATGTGTTGACAGCTAATTCTAGTGGCATTGCATGGCAAATAGAAGATTTGTCAGAGGAAGACTAGGTCATTCAGCACATTGTGCCTGCACCACTATTTTGCGAGCAATGACACCTCTCCATTTAGACACAAGACCCATAATATTCTTGATTCCCAGTTATCTACTTCCCTTAAAAAAAACTTCAATTTATTTTGTATCTATAGCCTTTGCAGTGTGTTCACAATTCACCTAACTTGAATTCCAAGATTATGTCACCTTTTCCTAAATTCCCATGTCAAGGGAGTTATTCCCTATTAATTATTTTCACTTTGAGCACCTCATTCATATCATCAGGATTAGAACCATATTTATTCAAGTTTCATCTAAGCTCATTTCCTTAACCTCAGATTTTTGTTGTTTTATTCTTCTATGGGGTGTGGGCGTCACTGGCATGGCCAGCATTTGTTGCTGACCCCTCCCCCCCCAAAGTCCAACATGCCCATCTTTTACATAGTATCGCAGACTCGGTACTGTTTGATCTTCTTCAGTTTGCATGAGCCTTTTGATGAGCCAAATCCTTCAAGCCCTTTCTTAATATAAATCTGGTCATTATCGCAGTTGCTGTCTGTGGGAGCTTCCTGTGCATAAATTGAAACAGTGACTACACTTCAAAAAATGCTTCGCTGGCTGTGAAGCTCTCTGGCCGCTATGTAAATGCAAGTCTTTGTATTTTTTTTCCACCAATCTCCTCCCCTCCACCTGCCATTTTGTGCTCCAAATGCGCGACCTCACGTCGCTAGGGTGAAACTGAGTGAGTGAATCCGGCTGGAGGGAACAGGGTCATTATTTATACATCAAAATGATCGCCTTTGGCTCTCAGGACAGCGACACTCGGCTCCTGTTTGGGTTTGAGCGGAGGGAGCCGCTGCGGCCTCAGAAAACAGCCGAGCTCCCGACCCCCAAAACCCGCTTCACTCACCTCGATCGGTCCCCGTGATAAACAGTCCGGCCTCTTTCCCCCCCCACCACAGATCCGGTCCCCCTCGATAAACTGTCCGGCCTCTTCCCCCCCCCCCCCACCAGATCCGGTTCCCCCGGTAAAACGGTCCGGCCTCTTCCCGCCCAGATCCGGTCCCCCCCGATAAAGGGTCCGTCCGTCCCGTCCCCTCGGTCCCCCCGATAAACGGTCCGGCCACAACCAGCAAATAATTGGTGAGAAGATGAATTTGTTTGAATTCAGACGGAAGGTCACAGTTTCTCCCTGTACGGATTCCTGTCCGAACTGTTGAGTATTTCCAGCATTTTCCGTTTTTATTTCACAGTTCCGGAGTCGAGAGTATTTTTTTTGTGATTACATTTCGTTTTTGTTTCTCCCGCCAACTCCTCAGCTCCAACGGTTTTTCTGACTCTCTCTCCCCCTCATCGACCCCATTTTCTTACCTCCTTCCCCCCTCCCACAACGTTCTTCTATCCAGGATTATTATTTTTTTTTCCGTACCGATAAATAATTGCAAAGTTTGGCCCAGGCCCTATAAAAGAGTCGACCTTTCCCTTTAAGCAAAAAACTGCGGATGCTGGAAATCCAAAACAAAAATAAAAATACCTGGAAAAACTCAGCAGGTCTGGCAGCATCTGCGGAGAGGAACACAGTTAACGTTTCGAGTCCATATGACTCTTCAACAGAACTAAGGAAAAATAGAAAAGAGGTGAAATATAAGCTGGTTTAAGGGGGTGGGGGTGTGGGACAGGTAGAGCTGGATAGAGGGCCAGTGATAGGTGGAGATAATCAAAAGATGTCACAGACAACAGGACAAAGAGGTGTTGACGGTGGTGATATTATCCAAGGAATGCGATAATAAAGGTACAGATAGCCCTGGTGGGGTGAAGAGAAGGGATCGAAATAGGCTAAAAGGTAGAGATAAAACAATGGATGGAAATACATTAAAAAATAATGGAAATAGGTGGGAAAAGAAAAATCTATACAAATTATTAGAAAAAAAAGGGGGGATCAGAAAGGTGGGGGGTGGGGAGAGTGGAGAAGAGAGTTCATGTTCTAAAATTGTTGAACTCAATATTCAGACGGGAAGGCTGTAGAGTGCCTAGTCGGACGTGTTTGGGGCTCCCAGGGTTGGTGAGTAGCTGGAGTTTGCTGGAAGCTGCAGGAAGAAGATGGGCAGAAGGTTTAATTTGAATTTCTCCCTCGGAAGCTGTTGTAGTGGTTGCTTTTTGTGTAGAATTTGATTGCCAAAAGAAAAAAAATTGCTTACTTACTTTACTTTTCAGGTGATACGTGTTCATAATTATTGACATCTCTAAGGGTCGAGATGTTCAAATTTTATCCAGAAATGAGCCTGAACGGAAAGTGACTGAAAATTCCCCCATCAGTTTTGTCAAAGCTTCCAATATCACTCTTAGAAGTGTTATGTCCAGAGACTGAGGACGCTGGTGTTTCCAGGTCTATACAGGACCTCATGCTAGACCTCATTGCAGAATGCTGCCTTAACCTCAACGATTTTCACTAATTCGTCTGCCTAAATTTCAGGTTTTGCTATAGAAATAGGGAATCCACCGCCTGTTAGTCAATGTAGTGTATGTGGTAATATTTATTGTAGGAATTGCCAGTATGTGTTCCTCTGTCAATGATTGCAGCTGACAGCTATGGGACGATGAAATAAATCACACTGCAAATATTGGACATTTGCAACAAAAAGAGAAAATACTGGAAATATACAGGTCTTTCAACATTTAAAAATATTAAAGACAATTTAATATTTGAGATGTGGATCCTTTAGATTTGGGATAGGTTTGCAAATATGTTTCTGGATGCAAAGAAGGAAGCAATAGAAAGTGAAAAATCCAGTTTCTTGGAGCGAAGGACATCTTAACTTTTTTGTAGCAGTGATTTAACAGGTGAGGATTGAATGAACATTTTTTCTAGAGTACTTGGAAAGACTGAGAATGCAACTGAAGAAAGAGATTTACACTTATCAGTGCCTTTCACAAACTTAGGACATCTCAACTTCAATGACCCTTTCCAATGCACCTTCACATTCTCAGCAAAAGGTCTTTTACATAAACAGGCCTTTATGAACCAAAACGTAACCGTATGCACGTTTCTAATGGGATTTAAAGCAAACAATCTACAGCTTATCCTCTAAGTTATACTGGATGAAGTATGGATTGCCCAACTTATTCGGAACTTTCCATATGATGGAAAAACATCATGCTGCCATGGTTAACATTTCAGGCTAATTTTTTTTTATAAGAAAGAGGTATGCACAGAGGCAAGGTAAATTGTATTAAGCTTGCCAATACAGTACATAAATTTCATTGGTACCTAATGTTGTTTTGAGTCCAGCTTAACAAATTATTTAAAAATCAATAGTATTTATTAAGAGTCGTTTAATGTTTTTTATTTAATCTCACGCCCTTGCAATTATGGAATCCTGTTTTGCTGGAATGGGTGAGAAATGATTTTGGTCTATATGAACTCGAGAAAAGCAGCAGCTTTTGCAAGATTTTAATGCCAGAATAGACCTTTCCAGTCACAAGTATGAATTTTGATAAACTATCAGCTGTTGGAGCAGAATGATCATTGATGGGATAACCACCACAGATAGCTATTGTTTCTGCCTTGCTGTGGAAAACATCTTAACATTATCTGAAGAATTAAATTGGTCCTGATCAGGGTCTGCCTTCAAGTCATTAATACTATGAATGGCTGACTATATTTTCTGAAGGCAGTTGCTTTTTTTTTGAAGGCAGATCCTGTCCTCGTAACATATACAAAGAAAACAGACATTTCTTTTAGGAAGTAGTTAGCTGAGACCAGTTTGAAATTGATTTGTAATGTTTCAAGAAAGCATGGTGCATTTTTATAAAATTACAATCATGTGCTCCCATGGAAAGACTGAATAAGTCCCTGAATAAGTAGCAGTTAACAGAAACTAGTTTAATTTTGTGATTAATTTGTAATGCTTTCAAACAGCATTAAATGTTTTATCTCTAAACACACAAGAAAACAACACATGAAGCTGGAATCACTTCCCCATGACAATTAATAGAACTAGTTTAAATTTGCCAACTTTTGCCTTACTAAAATTTGAATCGAAAACTAAAAGAGAAATGTCATTATTTGAAATGAGATTGATCTCTAGTCTGATGTAATGTCAATAGGTCAAATATTAGAGAAGAATGCAAGGGGTTAACATTTCTGTACCACGGTGATCCCGCAGTTGGCTTTTGTTTTGTGTGCTTGCCACAATGGAACCTTGTGTTTGTCAATGAATGACGTTGGCTTAACTGAGGAATCTGCTGTGTTTTTCGGAGGGTAGGTGGGTGGGAGGCAGGGTAGGGGTTAGACAGAGCCATAGCACCCTTTTGATACCCTATGTTCAGCAGTTGAGTGTCATAAGAACACAAGAAATAGGAGCAGGAGTCGACCATATGGCTTATCAAACTGATCTTGGGCATCAACTCCATTTTCCTGCCTGCTCCCCTTATCCCTTAATTACCTTAGAGACCAAAAATTCATCTATCCCAGCCTTAAAATGTATTCAGTGATGAAGCATCTACAACCCTCTGTGGGAGCAAATTCCAGAGGTTCACAACCATTTGAATGAAGTAATTTCTCCTTATTTCATTAATTGGGAAATCTCTGAATGACTGGATCTGAAATTACTATCTTATACTTTTTCGAAATGCCAAATGGAAATTGTAAGAGCAATATGTAACATTAAGAAACTCATGCAGATCACATTTCCAGATCCAAGCTCTTAATTTGAATGTTCAGTGAAACTAGAATGTGAAGAAGCATTGGTTCAGACAATCATTTGTGCAATAAACTATTTTACTGCTGACAAGCTAAAATTCCTCTTCTACAAGCAGCCAGTCTTTGTGGAAGCAGCATGCATCAAGGTGTACAGTGAATTAACATTGATCAGCCATTTAAAACATGTTAAGATTAATGAAGCATTCTCTTTAATGGAGATGGTATTGACCAATTTTAAGAATATAGTGAGTACTTTGACTTTCAAGCATTTCTGGCTTGAAAAAACATGAATAAAGATGAATTATTGAGTCATTGGAAAAGAAAAAGCAGATTGTTCTAACTTGGTGACTCCTCTGGCATTAATTCTCCTCACCTTTGTGCCTTGGCTAAGTGTTTGGTTGAATATGTTATAGCTAAACCTTTGGGCTGTGGTGATCTTGTGAAGAAGTTTCCAGCAAGAGCACTATAGAAATGTTAGCATAATCAGCCACTCAGCTTCCCTTGACTGTACTCATGATAGATTCCCCAGCCCATTCTCTTTACTCTTGATTTTTAAAATCAGCTTTACCCCAGATGGATCTTCAACCCCTGATCTTTAGCTCCATAAATTGTTGATTTATCCATTAGGCAATTAAAATTAATCAAATTTTCATTTTGATTGTAATCAATTCTGAACCAAATTAATAATAGTTAAAGTTGAACAAATCTATATAATCAATAAAATATATGTACCTTAGGCATTGTGAGCAGTTATTGTTTTCTATCTTGTTTTTATTGCATTTGTTGGTTGGCTCTAATAACCTTCTTAGCAAGCGGTGCATGAACTTTTCAATAAATCTGGACAAATGTTTCCTGGATTCAAATAAAATCTTGAGAGACTTGCAGGAAATCAATGAGTCTTGGTGGATTTTGTTAAAACGGTGCAGTTCTATTAGGGAAAAATGTTTGATGAATCTTTTCAGTATTGGGAAATAAGTGATACGTTTGTCACAACACTACCACAGATAAATGATGACGATGTGTTTTAGCAAAATTTGTAAACAAAAAGCTTTAGCAACAGCTTCATAATGTTCTCTATAATTGATGATAAAAGACCATAAGACATAGGAGCAGAAATTAGGCCATTCAGCCCATCGAGTCTGCTCCGCCATTCAATCATGGCTGATCAGTTTCTCACCCCCATTCACCCGCCTTCTCCCCGTAACCTTTGATCCCCTTACCAATCAAAAACTTTGAATAATGAGATTAAATTCTGTACTGTGATTTATTAGTATTTTTATTACAATCCTCTGATCACCATTTTGTCAATATTTTAATTATTTTGCATAATTGTTGATTTTTGGGGCACAGTTTATCTTGTTCTGGAAGCTCTGCCATTTCAACAGCCCAGCTATAACTGACTTCTTT
Source organism: Cetorhinus maximus (assembly GCF_964194155.1). Lineage (NCBI taxonomy): Eukaryota > Metazoa > Chordata > Chondrichthyes > Lamniformes > Cetorhinidae > Cetorhinus > Cetorhinus maximus. The sequence goes on along the minus strand of NC_135880.1, from coordinate 207,612,700 downwards.
ACGAATACGTTGTTTAATGACTAACAAAATTATTTTTTTCTTCCATCGCAGGATTCAAAAAGGTTGAAAAATCGAAGATGCCCCCAAAAAACAAAAAACGCCGTGGATCTGGAAAATCAAGTAATGTTTTTTTCTGTGCTTTACCAGTGACTTTGTGTTTGTTGTTGATAGCTTAATCCGGTGGCTTTGTAACCGACAAGCATTGTTTAATGATCTATCGTGATCTGTGGTGATTGGCTCTGATTTGAAAGCATCATCAATCTAAAAGTTTCCCTCTTTACATTTTTAAGTTTGTGTTTTAATTTTCTCCCTCCCGTTCTCTTCCATTCCACTCCCCTTCTAAAACCATTAATCCTTTGCTGGAGTATTGCCCCAGGAGCTTTGAGCACTCCCTGGTCCTTCGTCCAGGTGACCACTATATTCCTGAATGACTTGATAGCGGATGACAGCAGGATATTTACCGAGGGGGGGGCTTTGCTGGAACCACACCTATCTGACATTCAAACAGATAGTTAGGGGGTCGGGTGGGGTGCTGCACAAACGTATTCAACAACAACAACTTGCATTTGTGTGCTGTTGTGTGTTCTAAAGCTAATTGCAGCATCTCTCCCAGAATCCCAAATGACCTGGTCTTTTCCTGTCAGCTATTACTGGCTAAATTCACCAAATCATCAGGTTCATTGAACATGGATGGTTTTAGTTAATAACAAGATTGATGTATGATTTAAGTAAAGATCTTGCTGTATTTGCAGAATGGTGAGACATGGCTGAATGTGAGCTCATGGTTGTAATTGTCAACATAAAATGTTCACAATTGGAAGGTGAGGGGATAATGTGCTGAATGGTGACCAGGGACATTCATATGGGGCGGGAAAATCAGCAAAAGCCTCTCTGGATCTTCTAGTGTCTATAATAGAAAAACAATAGTATAAATCTGGACATGTTTTACATTCTACCCTGTGTAGACTTGCTGTCATCTTGTGTCACATCGCATCGTGAGGTTGACTTGAGTCCCATTCCCCAACACCGTGTGCTCACTGACCGACATTGGCTCCTGGTTAAGCAATGTCTCCATTTAATAATTCACATCCTTGTTTTCAAATCTCCCCTAGGCCTTGACCCTTTCTTTCTCTGTAATCTCCTCCAACCCCACAATCCTCTGAGGTCTCTGCACTCTGATTTTGGCCTCTTGCACTTCCTTGACTTTAAAAGATTAGTGAAGACAAATGTAGGTCCCTTACCGTCTGAGACGGGAGAATTTATAACGGAGAACAAGGAAATGGCATAGCAATTGAACAACTACTTTAATTCTGTCTTCACGGAGGAAGGCACAAATAGCTGCCCAGAAATGCTAGGGAACCGAGGCTCTAATGAGAAGGTGGAATTGAAGGAAATTAGTATGACGAAAACAATAGTGCTGGAGAAATTAATGGCACTGAAAGCTGATAAATCCCAAGGGTCCGATAATCTACATCCCAGGGTACTAAAGGAGGTGGCTCTGGAAATAGTGGATCCATTGGTTGTCATCTTCCAAAATCCTGTAGATACTGGAACAGTAACTAGCAGAATAGATAAAGGAGAACCATTGGATGTGGTGTATTTGGATTTTCAGAAAGCATTTGATAAAGTCCCACATCAGAGGTTAGTGTGCAAAATTAAAGCATGTGGGATTGAGGGTAATATATTGGCATGGATTGACAATTGGTCAGCAAACAGGAAACAGAGTAGGAATAAATGGGTCTTTTTCAGAATAGCAGGGAGTGACGAGTGGGGTACCGCAGGGATCAGTGCTTGGGCCCCAGCTGTTCACAATATATATAAATGATTTGGATGAGGGAACCAAATGTAATATTTCCAAGTTTGCTGATGATACGAAACTTGGTGGGAATGACAGTGGTGAGAAGGATGTTAAGAGGCTTCAAGGCGATTTAGACAAGTTTAGTGAGTGGGAAATGCAAATGGCAAATGCAGTATTACATGGATAAATGTGAACTTATCCACTTTGGTAGGAAAAACAGAATGGCAGAGTATTATTTAAATGGTGATAGATTGGGAAATGTTGATGTACAAAGGGACCTGAGTGTCCTTGGACATCAGTTACTGAAAGCAAGCATACAGGTGCAGCAAGCAGTTAAGAAGGCAAATGGCATGTTGGCCTTCATTGTCAGAGGACTTGAGTACAGGAGCAAGGATGTCTTACTGCAACTGTACAGTGCATTGGTGAGACCACATCTGGAGTATTGTGTGCAGTTTTGGCCTCCTTACCTAAGAAAGCATATACTTGCCTTAGAGGGAGTGCAGCGAAGGTTCACCAGCCTGATTCCTGGGATGACAGGATTGTCGCATGAGAGAGATTGGGTTGACGAGGCCTGTATTCATTGGAGTTTAGAAGAATGCGAGGGGATCTCATTGATTCTGACAGGGCTCGACAGATTGGATATAGGGATGATGTTTCCTCTGTTTGGGGTGTCTAGAACAAGGGGTCATAGTCTCAGGATACAGGGTAGACTATTTAGGACTGAGATGAGGAGAAAGTTCTTCACTCAGAAGGTGGTGAACCTGTTGAATTCTTTATCGCAGAAGGCTGTGGAAGCCAAGTCACTGAATATATTTAAGAAGGAATTAGATTTCTAGACTGTAAAGGCGTCAGAGGATCAGTCATGATCATATTGAATGGCGGAGCAGGCTCGAGGGGCCGAATGTTTTTAATTAGTCTGCCACTGGTGGCCATGCCTTCAGTTGTCCAGGCCTTAAGCTCTAGAATTCACTTCCTAAATCTCTAGCTGCCAGAGGAACGAGAGGCTTAAAACCTACATCTTTGACCAAGATTTTGGCCACCTGCCTTGTTCTCCTTGGAGAAGAGGAGATTGATGGGAGATTTGTAAGAGGCGTGCAAGGTTATGACAGGTTTGGATAAGGTAGACAAGGAAAAACTGTTCCCATTAGCTGATGGTAAAAGAACTGTGGGACACAGATTTATGGTTTTGACAAGAGATGTTGGGAGGATGTGAGTTAAAACTGGCTGTCAAAGAGGGTGGTGGAAGAAGAGATGATAAATTATTTCAAAGGGAAATTGGATGAGCACTTGAAGGAAATAAACTTGCTGGGCTATGGGGATATAGCTGAGGAATGGGACTGACTGGTCCTAGAGAGCTGGCTTGGACTCAATGGGCTAAATGGCCTCCTTCTGTGCTGTAAATGACTCCTGAACTGATATTATGAGCTCACTGAAAAATTTACCTCACTTTAAATTGTTATTGAATCATAGAATGGTTAGAATACAGAAGAAGGCCATTCAGCTCATTGTGTCTGTGCCAGCCCCCTGCAAAAGCTACTACCTATGGCCCTGAAAATTTTCTCTTCTGAATCTTATCCAATTTCCTTTTGCATGTCCCAATTGTAACTGGCTCCACCACACACTCAGACAGCACATACTTCTCAGGAAGTTACCTACATATTTACCCTTCTATCTGTGTCTCTGAATTTAGTTTGGTTGAACAGTTAATTTCCATTGGTCCAAGATCTTTAGGCAAGCTGGTGACAAAGTCATCAACCAGCCAAATGGATGGTTGGATATATTCTACACTGCTGCCATATGTACGAAAGAAGCTCAGTGGGAAGGTTAAGTGTCATTCCATTTACTATTTGGCATCTTCCTTGGCGCATCTCAATCAAGTATATAAGTTTCACATGGCACAATGCTCACATATTTCGCAGGAGAATGGGATTAATTGGACAGGTCTACCAAAGAGCCTAGAAAGGCACAATGGGCCAAATGGCCTTTTGTGCTGTATTATTCTATGATATTTGTATTTTACTTTAACTGCAGCATATCACCACACTATTGGCAGATTGATCCTGACAGCTGGTGGTATGGATCCTCCCTAATCCTCACACATTTGTGCTACTTTATGTGCTCCAACAGTGTGTGGAGGAAACAAAATTAAGAAGAAAGATAGATCGTCAGCCCAGTAGCTCCTATATTTTGAATTATATTACTCATTCTTGGAATGCAGGGTTTATCTTATGAAGAAAGGTTGAATAGGTTTTGGCTATACCCATTGGAGTTTAAAAGAATGAGGAGTGATCGTATTGACACATAAAGATCCTGAGGGGACTTGATAGGGTGGATAATGGGAGGATGTTTCTTCATGTGAGGAACACTAGAGTTAGGGGACATAGTTTCAGAATAAGCGGTCTCCCTTTGAAGATGGAGATGAGAATTTTTTTTTCTCTTCGGGTTATTAGTATGTGGAATTCTCCTCCCCAGAAAGCAGTGGATCATTAAATTTATTCAAGGCTCAGTTACATATATCTTGATGGACGAGGGAGTCGAGGGGTTATGGGGGCAGACAGGAAAGTGGAGTTGAGACCACAAACAGAACAGCCATGATCTTATTAAATGGCAGCGCAGGTTTGAAGGACCAAATGGCCTATTCCTGTTCCTAAGTCCTATGTTCCTAAATGTATCTCAACAATCCCAACTGCCCCTTTCCACAAGCTCTCCAGATCAAAAGATCAGAGGAAATAAGAGCAGGATTAGGCCATTTGGCCCACCATTTGATAAGATCAATGTTGATCTAATTGTGGCCTTAACTCCACTTTCGCGTATGTCCTCCATACCCCTCAACTCAGTTGTCGATCAAAAATCTGTCTATAACTTAACCTTGAATATATTCAATGACTCACCCTCCACTGCTCTCTGTGGAAGAGAATTCCAAAGACTGATAATCCTCTGAGTGAAAAATGTTCTCCTAATTTCAATCTTAAATAGAAGACTCCTTACTTTGAAGCCGTGTCCTCTACTTCTAGATTCCCCTTAAGAGGAAACGTCCTCACAGCATCTACCCTGTAAAGCCCCTTCAGAATATTATACTCTTCCATAAGATCACCTCTCATTCTTCTAAACTCCAGTGAGTATAGGCGCAACCTTTCCTCATAAACTAACCTCTTCTTCCCAGGAATCAGCTTAGTGAACTTTCTCTGAACTGCTTCCAATGCAAGTATATCCTTCCTTAAGTAAGGAGACCAAAACTGTACACAGTACACCAAGTGTAGTCTCATCAATTTCTCATACAGCTGTAGCAAGACTTCCCCATTTTTATACTCCATCCCCCTTGCAATAAAGGCAAATTTGCCTGCCCAATTACTTGCTATACCTGCATGGTAACTTTTTGTGATTAATGTACAAGGACAACCAGATCATTCTGTATTGTAGCAATCTCTCTCCATTTAAATAATATTCTGCCTTTCTATTCCTACCAAAGTGAACAACCTCACATTTTCCCACATACTCCATCTCCCAAATTTTTTGCCCACTCACTTAATCTATCTATATCCCTTTGCAGACTCTTTGTACCCTCCTCACAACTTGCTTTCCTACCTATCTCTGTATCATCAGTAAATTTGGCCACAATACAGTTTGTCCCTTCATTCAAGTCATTAATGTGGATCATAAATAGTTGAGGCCTCAGCACTGATCCCTGCAGCACTGCACTAGTTACAGTTTGCCAACCTGAAAATGACCCATTTATCTGGACACTTAGTTTCCTGTTAGCTAGCCAATCCTCTATCCATGCTAATATATCACCTCGAAGAGCTCTTATCTTATGCCTTTTATGTGGCACTTCATCAAGTGCCTTTTGGAAATCCAAATACACTACATCTACTGGTTCTCCTCTTTCGCTTCTGCTTGTTACATCCTCAAATAGCTAATAAATTTGTCAAACACAATTTCCCTTTCACAAAACCATTTGACTCTGCCTGATTGTATTTTAATTTTCTAAATGGCCTGCCATCAGCTCCTTAGTAATGGATTCTAGCATTTTCACCATTGATGGGTGTTAGACTAACTGGCCTGTAGTTTCCTGCTTTCTGTTCCCCCCTTTCTTGAATAGTGTTATTACATTTGCAGTTTTCCAATCCACTGGGGCCTTTCCAGAATCTCTCTCCATTTAAATAATATTTTGCCTTTCTAGATTCCAGAATCTAGGGAATTTTGAAATATTCCAACCAATGCATGCACTATCTCTGCAGCCATTTCCTTTATGACCCTGGGATGCAGGCCATCAGGTCCAGGGGACTTGTCAACCTTTAGTCCCATCCGGTTTCCTAGCATTTTTTCTCCAGTCATTATGATTGTTTCAAGTTCCTCCCTCCCTTTCCCTTTTGATTTTCTACTATTCTTGGGACGTTTTGTGTCTTTTACTGTGAAGACGGATACAAAATACTTGTTCGAAGTCTCTGCCATTTCGTTATTTCCCATTATTAATTCCCCAATCTCACCCTCTGAGGGATCAATGCTCACTTTAACTATTCTCTTACTTTTTATATACTTGTCGAAGCTTTTACTATCTTTTTATATTTCCTGTTAGTTGTTTTCTTATATTACAGTTTCTCCCTCTATTTGTTTTAGTTATCTTTTGCTGGTTTCTCAAATTTTCCCAATCTTTGACCTACCGCTAATCTTTGCAGCCTTGTTCATCTTTTCTTTCAATTTGATACCATTCTTAACTTCCTTAGTTAGCTACAGATGGTGCATCCTTCTCGTGGAGCCTTTCTTTCTCAATGGAATATATCTTTGTTGAGAGTTATGAGATATTCCCTTAAATGTCTGCCACTGCTTTTCTACCATCTTGCCTTTTAACCTATTTTCCTAGTCCCCTTTAGCCAACTCTGTCTTCATGCCCTCGTAATTGCTTTTATTTAAGTTTAAGACACTATTTTCAGAGTCAAATTTCTTAACCTCAAACGGAATATGAAATTCCGACATGTTATGATCACTTTTAGCTAGAGGTTCCTTTACCATGATGTCATTTATTAATCCTATCTCATTACATGTTACCGGGTCTAAAATAACCTGTCCCCTGGTCAGTCTCAGTATGTATTGTTCTAAGAAACTGTCCCCAAATACACTCTATTATTGTGTAATAATAACTCATCCTTCAGACTACTTTTGCCAATTTGATTTGTCCAATCTATATGAAGAATAAAATTTCCAATGATTATTGCAGTACCTTTCTTACAAGCTGCCTTTATTTCTTGATTTATACTCTGTTCTACGATGCAGCTACTGTCAGGACCTTTAAACCACTCCCACCAGTGACTTGTTTCCTTTGCTCTTTCTTATCTGCATCCAAACTGATTCTACGTTTTGATCTTCTGAACCAAGATCATTTCTCACTACTGTATTGATCTCATCCTTTATTAACAGAGGCACCCCATCTCCTTTTCCTTTCTTCCTGTCCTTCCGTAAAGTCAAATACCTGTGAATGTTCAGTTTCCAGCCATGGTCACTTTGCAACCTTTTCTCTGTAACGGCTATCATATACTCATTTATTTCCATTTGTGCTGTCAATTCATCTTGTTACAAATGCTGTGCGCTTTAATTCTGTTTTTTGTTTAACCATTTTCCCTTACTCTGACCTTATTTGCTGGTGCACTCTTACGTTTGTACATTCTGTCCCTTCCTATGACATGCTGGTTACCATTACCCGAATCACTAGCCTGCACTATTGCCTTGGCTTTTGTCGTTAACTTTCTAAATCTTCCTTCACATGAACCATCCACCCATTATTTAGTTTAAAGCCCTCTCTGCAGCCTTAGTTATATGATTTGCCAGTACATTGGACACAGTGCAGTTCAGAGGACTGTCCCAACGGTACAGTTCCACTTTCTCCACTACTGGTGCCAGTGCCCCATAAATTGAAACTCATTTCTCCCATGTCAACCTTTGATCTATGCATTCAACTCTTTGATCTTATTTACCCAATGCCAATTTGCTCATGGCTCAGGCAGAGATTATTACTTTATGGTTCTGCTTTTTAATTTTGATCCCTAGCTACTCATGCACCCTCAGTAGAACCTCTTAGTCATTAGTACCTATGTGGACCACGACAACTGGATCTTTCTCCTCCCACTACAAGTTCCTCTCCACCCCTGAGGAGATGTACTTAACCCTGACACCGGGTCGGCAACACAGAAACTATTCCCTACTACAATTGCATTCTTTTTACTCCACCCGTTTGAATGGCTCCCTGAATCACGGTGCTGTGGTCTGTTTGCTCATCCACCTTGTGGCCCATGCTGTCATCCACACAAGTCAGTGACAGGAGGGTGTGACTACAGACCAAATACATAACCTAAGGGGTGTGACTGCCTCCTGGAACAAAGTGTCCAGGTAACTTTCCCCCTCCCTGATGCATTGCGGTGTCCAAAGCTCAAACTGCAACTCATCACCTCTGAGCTGAAGTTCCTTGAGCTGCAGACACTTGCAGCTGTGGCTGCTGTGAAGCACACTGGTGTCCACCAGAGCCTGCATACTACAGCTGCAACACATCACCTGGCCTGCCATCTTTAATGTGTTTTATTTAACTAACTAGGTTTCAAGTTTGGAAATATAACTCAGCTGTTATCCGTAGTTATATTAAGTAGTTTTACTTGTTAAGCTATAAATTTAGTGCAATGCCCTGTACTTATATCTCCCCAGTATCGCTTTAAACTACCGCCCACGTCAAAAAAGATAAAATCTCGCCAATCAATCACTTACCTGCTCACCTAATTAATGCCTTTTAACACTCACTAGCTACTGCATGCTGAAAAAATGTTTTTAAAAAGTAGCACCTACTTCACCTTCTGCATCGAGTTCCCACCTGCACTAAATTCCCAAATTAGCACTCTGGCCTCATTGTCTCCACTCTGTGCTCCCACTTCGTGTGATCACTAAACCTGTCTGCTTCTGTAGAGGGCTGGTGACTCGCACCCAAGTTTCAACTGCTAAGTCACCTTCCTGCTACAGTAATTAACACCTATTCAGGCAACCACTTTCAATTGATTGATAGATAACTGTCACTAATAGGCTTCTTAACTAGTTTGTAACTTTAAAGTCTCAGTCAGAGTCTGACTGTTAATCTTAATTATAGCTTGAGAAAAACTTATCAGAGATATCCCACCTGCACCAAATCCCAAATTAACACTCGTCACACTCGGACCCCGTAGTCTCCACTCTGTACTCCCACTGTAGTTTTGATGGGATAATGTTAAATGGCCAGTTAGATTTAGTCGAGGAGTCTGAGAGTAGGATACCACGTGTAGCATCATCTATCTGTGACAGCATGCTAACTTTTCATTCGTCCTTGTGGTGCATGATGCATTCAGAACCTTTTAAGCGAGGCTATATTCACACAGTGTATGGAGGATGTATCAGCATTTAAAGAATTAAGGCAACCCTATTAGGTAATCTGTTTTAACAGTCCAACTACAGTGTTGTTCTAGAGGTGTCAGCTGTGGCTCAGTTCATAGCACCCTCGCCTTTGAATCAGAGGGTTGTGGGTTCATGTCCCACTCCTGGAAACCAAGAACTGTGATTGTACTCAAAAGAGTTGCAATCTGTGACTGTTGATAACTCGAAAGAGTATCCCCGCTTTTGGAGGTGTCAGCTGTGGCTCAGTTCATAGCACCCTCGCCTTTGAATCAGAAGGTTGTGGGTTCATGTCCCACTCCTGGAAACCAAGAACTGTGAATGTACTCGAAAGAGTTACAATCTGTGACTCTTGATAACTCGAAAGAGTTACAGTGTTGTTCTAGAGGTGTCAGCTGTGGCTCAGTTCATAGCACCCTCGCCTTTGAATCAGAGGGTTGTGGGTTCATGTCCCACTCCCGGAAACCAAGAACTGTGAATGTACTCGAAAGAGTTACAATCTGTGACTCTTGATAACTCGAAAGAGTTACAGTGTTGTTCTAGAGGTGTCAGCTGTGGCTCAGTTCATAGCACCCTCGCCTTTGAATCAGAGGGTTGTGGGTTCATGTCCCACTCCTGGAAACCAAGAACTGTGATTGTACTCAAAAGAGTTGCAATCTGTGACTGTTGATAACTCGAAAGAGTATCCCCGCTTTTGGAGGTGTCAGCTGTGGCTCAGTTCATAGCACCCTCGCCTTTGAATCAGAAGGTTGTGGGTTCATGTCCCACTCCCGGAAACCAAGAACTGTGAATGTACTCGAAAGAGTTACAATCTGTGACTCTTGATAACTCGAAAGAGTTACAGTGTTGTTCTAGAGGTGTCAGCTGTGGCTCAGTTCACAGCACCCTCGCCTTTGAATCAGAAGGTTGTGGGTTCATGTCCCACTCCCGGAAACCAAGAGCTGTGAATGTACTCGAAAGAGTTACAATCTGTGACTCTTGATAACTCGAAAGAGTTACAGTGTTGTTCTAGAGTGTCAGCTGTGGCTCAGTTCACAGCACCCTCGCCTTTGAATCAGAAGGTTGTGGGTTCATGTCCCACTCCCGGAAACCAAGAACTGTGAATGTACTCGAAAGAGTTGCAATCTGTGACTGTTGATAACTCGAAAGAGTTACAGTGTTGTTCTGGAAGAGACTCTGTTACACTTTTTTTGTTGCTTGCCCTCTGTCACCAATAGAAACAACTGAACCAGCTGCCAAATTTGCTAAAACAGAGCTGGATGACTCAACGGAACATGTGAATATAGAGAGTTTGACCACTGGCAGAAGAACAGCAGTAAAGTCATCTGGGAAGGATAAAGGCAACAAAGAGGCACGCAACTTTTGGCTGATGAAATCAGAACCAGAAAGCCGAATGGAAAATGGTGTTGATGTAAAGGTAATGTGATGTTATCTTAGGCAGGGTCCGGTAGAGAGGGGGTGCAGATGGTGCCAAACTCCAGAGCCCGCGGCTGGGACTGGGGGGTGGGGGGTGGGTGGTGGGGGGGGGGGGGGGGGGGGCAGAGGCTGCTCAGAGTTGTAGACCCGACAGATCGACTTTAAAAACAATTGGAACCTTCAGACTGAGTTCTGATTTTTTAAAAGCCGGACTGTCAGTCGGTGACAGGTCAATTTCACTGAGTTGCAGCGCTGCTGCTTCCGACCTTTGAGCAGCTTCGCGATTCTGTTTCTTTTTTAAAATCCCGCCAGAAATCTACAAAGTTGCCCAAAGGTCAACAGCAGCACAGCAAATTAGAGTGTTCTTGCTTGAAAAACGGTAAGTGAAATTTCCATTTTAGGGCCAATTGGATGATGGGAGGGAGGGGAGGGGAGGAGATTTGGTCCAGGGAGGTTGTTGGCATTGGAGGGGTGGGGAAGTTTGGGTAGTGTTGGAGGGGTATGGGGGAGATTGGGGGCTGTTAGGATGGCTGGGGTGGGGGGTGTCACTTTTTTTTGCTGTTGGACTTTCTTATTTATTAATTACATTTTTCCATTTTAGGCTGTAAATGCACAATATACAACACATTTTTTGTGAGAGTTTTTGGGGGAAGGGGAAACAATCCAGTTCTTGAGTTAAGATCATACTGAACTTACATAGCTTTTATCATCCTTCTCTGAAAAAATCAGACCAGCAATTCAATCCATTACACATTTTTCTTAAACTGGTAGATGTCTGATTGGCAAATCCTGGGGATAGTGTCATTAACGTAAAAGGAGCAGATGCCATTTATGGTATCTTGTGGGTTGGTGCTAGAGAAATCAGATTGGTAATGTTGTATTAACTACAGAGTTGAACTGTTTTGTAATGTAGTGATTTTGTTGTAGCCACTTTCCTAACATCAATTTGATTGCTCTATGTTTAATTATTCTCAGGGAATCAGCATTGGAACTCCAGTTTCACCATTGCTACAGTAACTCTGCCTACTGCATGCAATGGAATGAAATAAAAACAAAAGCTTTATAATGCACCTTCAAGATGTCTCAAATTACTTTACAGCCAATTAAATACTTTTGAGTTGTAGTCACTGGTATGTCATTCTGGAAGGATGAGATGAGCTGAGTTAGATGGCCTTTGTCACCTATAATTATTTTGTGACAGAGGGTGGAATCACGGCTGGAGTTCTGATTATTTTGTTGCAAATGGAAGTTTTCTATGAGCAGGCTTTGTGGGGTGAAATTGCCAGTACAGGAATGCATAATGGGTTAATGGGCTCATGGTGAATCAGTAACATGTTTTATCCTGCACATGATTCTCATGATTGTCTTTTCCAAAGACTTCAATCTTGTCCTTTTGTCTACTTGCCTATTACTGCACTCTATCTTGATGTTTTTTATGAGATTTTTGAGGTATTGAAATTGTTAACAATCTTTGGCTAGACCCCAGCGGTAGATCCAGTTAGGAACCAATAACGTTTTATTTAAAGTAGATAAACTTTGAGATTCAAGACGCTTACCCAGTGAATAAAGCCACAAAGATTCCACGTGTTTTAAACAAACCAAAATACGTTTTACAAGTTCAGCAAGATAAAACAATTTACAATATCTATCTTATATTCTAATATTCAAGTTAAGTATGAGGTATATGTGAACAGGCGACTGTGGTCGGACACATTACACTACACAATAGATGACAGATGTGACCAAAGCCAATTCCATGGATTTTTTTTAATTCATTCATGAGATGTGAGCTTCACTGGCTGGCCAATATTTATTGCCCATCCCTAGTTGTCCTTGTGAAGGAGGTGGTGAACTGCCTTCTTGAACCGCTGCAGGATTTCTCAACAACACACCGAGACAATTTTCACATTGTGAGCCATCTAATCTCACTAAACCTTTGTCTTTCTCCCGAGGGATTCCAATCTCCATATTTAAAGATCCGCCTTGGAATTTTGTACAAAAATCTCTCCTACTCAGATGGTTTCAACAACGACCCACCTCGCAGGGTTTCAGTCTCACCTTCCGAGATTTCTTTCTCCTGGATCTCCGAGTATACTCAAGCTTCACTTTCCAAGTGCAATTTCAGATTTTTGGCTGTGCCAAGCAGAACGCCACTGCTCCAAAGGCGTACCTTTGCTCCAGCGGCCCACAGCACAGAATCACCAACCTTTGGCTGCTTTCTCGAATCTACAGAGCTCATCCTGCAGCTCTTTCTTGAATTTGGAGCCTATTACTCTGCTCTTTTCTTTAACTTCGCTTATGGGACCTAGTCCTGTCCCCTATCTTCATCCCTTACCTGAGACTACCTTTTGGGATCTCTCCCTGTCTCGCTCCTGCTTCTTGCGACACCTACAAGATAATGGCGCTCCGTGTCAGGTCATCTGACCTGCCTTTTCACGCCATTCTGTTTCTTTTCTCTTGCACAGGCAGACAGGGCTGGTAAAAAGGTAGTACTGTGCATGTACGGCCATTTCCCAGCAAGTGCATGCGCAGGAGGCTCGAGGTTCTGGTTTCTGTCTCCCTTTTTGAATAAAGGAGCTACGTTTGCTATTTTTTCAATCTGATGGTATCTTCCCTGAGTCTGGGGAATTTTGGAAAATTAAAACCAATGCATCAACTATCTCACTAGCCACTTCTTGTAAGACCTTAGGGTGAAGTCCATCCGAGGGATTTGTCAGCCTGCAGCCCCAACAATTTGCTCAATACCGCTTCCCTGGTGATTGTAATTTTCCCAAGTTCCTCCCTCCCTTCCATTTCCTGATTTACAGCTATTTCTGGGATGTTACTTGTGTCCTCTATAGTGAAGACCAAAGCAAAATACCTGTTTAATTCATCTGCCATCTCCCTACTTTCCATTATCAATTCCCCAGGCGTATTTTCTATAAGACCAATGCTAACTTTGTTAACTCTTTACTTATTTAAGTATCTATAGAAGTGCTTACTATCTGTCTTTATATTACTAGCTAGCTTTCTCCTGTTCTTCAATTTATTACTTCCTTATTAATCTTTTTGTCATTCTTTGCTATTCTGTGTATTCTTTCCAAACTTCTGACCTGCCCCCTGTCTTTGCATAATTATAAGCTTTTTCTTTGCGTTTGATACTGTCTTTAACTTTTTTAGTTAACCACGGATGGTGGGCCCTTGGAATTTTTCTTTCTCATTGGAATGAATATATTCTGTGTATTCTGAAATACACCTTTAAATGTCTGCCACTGAACCGCTATTAACATATCCCTTAACCTCATCTGCCAGTTCACTTCAGCTAGCTCCGCTTTTTTCATGCATTCATAATTTCCCTTATTTAAGTTTAAAATAAGTTGGTCGCACTCGTTTCTCCCTCAAAATTAATGTAAAATTCAAATGTATTATGATCACTGCCACCTAGGGCTGCCTTCACTATGAGGTTATCAATTAAGCCTATCACATTGCTCAGTACCAGGTCTAGTATAGCTTGCTCTCTAGTTGGCTCCAGAACGTGGTGTTCTAAGAAACTATCCCAAAAGTTACAAAACCCATGATTTCTCTCCTTGGCCTTGATCATAAGGGGTGGTTTACAATAATATTCAAAAAGAATTGTAATGTGTGTTGAAGTAAGTTTCTTAGCCTTTACTGTACTGTGTCCAATATGCCTCCTTACCTAAGGAAGGATAGAAATACTTGCATTAGAGGAGGTGCAACAAAGGTTCACCAGGTTGATTCTTGGTATGAGGGGGTTGTCCTATAAGGAAACATTGAGTAGAATAGAGCTATAAAAACAGAAAATGTTGGAAAAACTCACCAGGTCTGACAGCATCTGTGGAGAGAGAAACAGTTAACTTTTCGAGTCCGCACGACTCTTCAGAGCTAAAGAAAGACAGAAGATATAAAGAGAAGTGATGGAATTTATATGGAATTTATACTGCTTGGGGTTGGGGGGGTGGAGTAGGTAAAGCAGGATAGAAGGTCAGCGATAGGTAGGGGCTAAGGAAAGACTGACAAAGATGTCATGGACACAAGACAAAGGGAGTGTGAATGGTAGTGGTGAAGACTAAAAAAGATGCTGATAGTGGCATAAAGGTAAGAAAGCAGAATGTGTTAATAGCAGAACAAGGGTCAGTACTCTGAAAGAACACCATAGAACAAGTGACAGATGGGCCTTTTGCGGGGGAGAGTATGGGGAGGAAAAAGGATTTAAAAAGGGGGTTAAAGAAGACATAAAACAATGAATGAGTAAATAAAAATGAAAATAAGTAAATAAATAAAAACTGAAAATAAATTTTTAAAAAATGATTTAAAAAGGGGGTGAAGATAGAGGAGAGAGTTCATGATTTGAAGTTGTTGAACTTAATGTTAAGTCCGGAAGGCTGTAAAGTGCCTAATTGGAAGATGAGGTGCTGTTCCTCCAGTTTGCATTGGGCTGCTTTATCCCTTGTTTATGCCCCCTTTTTTTATATCCTTTTTCCCCAACCAGCACCCCCTCCCCTCAACCCCAGATGGCCATCTGTAACTTGTTCTATGGTGTTCTTTCAGAGTGCTGACCCTTGTTCTGCTATTAACACATTCTGCTTTCTTATCTTTATGCCACTATCAGCACCTTTTTTAGTCTTCACCACTACCATTAACACTCCCTTTGTCTTGTGCCCATGACATTGTTGTCAGTCTTTCCTTAGCCCCCACCTATCACTGACCTTCTATCCTGCCTTATTTGCTCCAACCCCCCCCCCGCCACCAAATTAAACAGTATAAATTCTGTCACATTTCCACTTTAGCTCTGAAGAAGAGTCGTGCAAACTCGAAACGTTAACTCTGTTTCTCTCTCCACAGATGCTGTCAGACCTGTTGAGTTTTTCCAGCATTTTCTGGGTTTTTTTCATATTTCCAGCATTTACAATATTTTGCTTTTATCTTAGAATAGAGTGTTATTCTCTGGAATGAGAGGCGATCTCATTGAAATGTATAAATTTATTTTGATAGCTCTTCACCCAGTAAATGCTGTTTCCCAGGCTGTCTAGAAGCAGGGGTCATAGTCTCAGGATAAGGGGTCAGCCATTCACTATTGAGATGAGGAGAAATTTCTTTTCTTAGAGAGCTGTAAATCTTTGGGATTCTTTACCCCAGAGGACTATAGATACTGAGTTGTTAATATATGCAAGACTGAGATTGATAGATTTTTGGACAGTAAGAGAATCAAGGGATATGGTGGGAAAGTTAGCCAGTAGACTTTTCTTCCATCAGTATTTCAAATGTTAATGTAAGATCAACAAGGTAAATTTTACATTTTAGTTACATTTTTCTCATAATTTACCTATTTCATGTTACTCAGATATCACACACCTGGGACTTGAATTCCCAGTGTGGGCATATCTTGGTGGTTAGGTCTGACAATGTGTCCATTCACCTAATCTCAAGATATAGTGGAGTTTCCTGCCAATCCAACTAGAAAGTGGAGTTGATTTAGAAGGGGTAGTATAGCCTACTTCTGTTTCCACTTCTTAATGCTACTATATTTGTTGTGCTGTATTTCTATAAAAAGAGCTGATCCCAATTTAAGTTACTGACTCTTTATTGAACAATGCAGTTCCAACTGTAGTGTTCTTCCTAAATATTTAATGGTGGGACAGTTAAATCACTACACTGAGAAAACTGAGGATGACCTTATTCAGCAAGCCAAATTGTCCAAGAAAAATTACTCCTGTACAACTTGAAAACAGTAGTAAATATGAGCCTAGTTCCTCAATTTCTCCTGCCCTGTTGTGCATGTGTTTTTTTTTCTCGTGGGGGTGGTGGGGATTTGGTTGTGCAGGGCAAGGATGGAAGGTGAAGGTGGGAAATTAGTTGGCAAAACAGGAACGTTTCTTACTCTTGTGAATTCTGAGTATTTATCAAATAAACCTCTCCAGTTGTTATTTTGAGGGGGAAAATAAAATAAATGTTTCAGCATTAGTTTTTAATTCTTCCTTTGATTCTATTCCTAGTTTGGAGTGGAGGATTTGAAGGCACAACAAAATCAGACTGCATGCTGGGATGGTGTTCGGAACTACCAGGTATAAAAAACACTGGACATCACAATGAGAGATTTTACTGGGCCAAATTTCACTGGATCCATTCTTTAACATGTAGAATGTGTTAAAACACCTAGAGCAAGATAATATCAGACTAGAGCTTTGGCTATCATGAATAAAATAAGAGGCATAAGTCACAGGGGTACCAATTTCAAGGTTAAACTGGATATTTTCTAAGCAACTGATTTTGTTTTCTGTTTGGAATTCAGAATTGACCGACATTGAGCTTCTAATTAATATTAAATGCTCACATTACCGGGCCGGGAGTTTGATTTGTCGATTGAAGGCTCTAGGTAGTTTAGTTTTCCCCTGGCTAAAGGACTTGAACTCTTCAGAAAAATGGGAATGTAACTTTTCTGGAGCAGATTTACATCATTTTATTCAACGTGTTTGCTTTCACAACTTCTGCCTCCCTGTGTATTTTTGATTTAAAAGTTTGGGAAAGTTAGCCAGTAGAATTTTCTTTCATCGGTATTTCAAATGTTAATATGAGATCAACAAGGTAAATTTTACATTTTTCTCATAATTTACCTATTTCATGTTACTCAGATATCACACACCTGGGGCTTGAATTCCCAGTGTGGACATATCTTAGCGGTTAGATCTGACAAATGTGTCCATTCATCTAATCTCAAGTGGAGTTTCTTGCCAATCCAACTAGAATATGTCCAACCAAAAAAATGATTATAAATCCAGCATGGCTTGAATGCATTTTGAATAGAGCCAAAGGAGCCTCAAGGTGTTACGGTGGAGGACCATAAAAGTGGGGCTGGAGAGTGTAAGGTAAGCATAGGACATACTCATTGTTTTCAATTTTTTTTTAAGCAATTCACCTAAACTGCATATTACAGAGTCTCAATTATCTCAAATCGTTCCCTTCACAGATGAAAGATTCACAGCATCAATGGAGCAAGGGGAGGACCCCTTCAGCTGATGAATCAATACTCTTCCGTGTTGAACACTACTTCAAGGAAGCACTGAGGGTGGAAAGGGTGCAGAATATACTCTGGATGGGGGACTTCAATGACCATCACCCAAGAGTAGCACCACTACTGACCGAGCTGGCCTGGGTCTACAGCAGGTGGTGAGGGAACCAACGAGAGGGAAAAACATACTTAACTCATCCTCACTGATCTGCCTACCGCAGATGCATCTGACCATGACAGTTTCGGTTGGGGTGACCACATCACAATCCTTGTGCAGACAAAATCCCATCTTCACATTGAGGATACTCTCCATTGTGTTGCACTACCACTGTGCTAAATGGGATAGATTTTGAATGGATCGAGCAAATAAAGACTGGGCAATCATGAGGCACTGTGGGCCATCAGAAGCAGCAGAATTGTACTCAACCACAATCTGTAACCTCATGGTCCAGCATATCCCCCAATATATCATTAGCACCAAGCCAGGGGATCAATCCTGGTTCAATAAAGAGTACAGGAGGGCATGCCAGGAGCAGCACCAGGCATACCTAAAAATGAGGTGTCAACCTGGTGAAGCTACAACACAAGACTACTTAGATGCCAAACAGTATAAGCAGCAAGTGATAGACAGAGCTAAGTGATTCCACAACCAACGGATCAGATCTAAGTCTGCAGTCCTGCCACATCTAGCCATGAATGGTGGTGAACAATTAAACTGGAGGAGGAGGCTCCACAAATATCCCCATCCTCAATGATGGGGGAGCCCAGGACGTCAGTGCAAAACATGAGGCTGAAGCATTTGCAACAATCTTCAGCCAGAAGTGCCGAGTGGATGATCCATCTCCACTTCCTCCTGAAGTCCCCAGCATCACAGGTGCCAGTCTTCAGCCAATTCAATTCATTCCACGTGATATCAAGAAACAGCTGAAGGCACTGGATACTGCAAAGGCCATGGGGCCTGACAACATTCCGGCAATAGTACTGAAGACTTGTGCTCCAGAACTTGCTTTGCCCCTCGCCAAGCATTTTCAGTACAGTTACAACACTGACATCTATCTCGAGATGTGGAAAATTGCCCAGGTATGTCCTGTACACACAAAGCAGGACAAATTTAACCCAGCCAGTTACCGCCTTATCAGCCTTCTCTCCATCATCAGTAAAATGACGGAAGGGGTCATCAACAGTGCTATCAAACTACACTTGCTTAGCAATAACCTGCTCACTGATGCCCAGTTTGTGTTCCGCCAGGGCCACTCAGCTCCTTACCTCATTACTGCCTTGGTTCAAACATGGACAAAAGAGCTGAACTCCAGAGGCAAGGTGACAGATACTGCCCTTGACATCAATGCTGCATTTGACTGAGTGTGGCATCAAGGCATGCTAGCAAAACTGGAGTCAATGAGAATCAGGGGGGAAAACTCTCCACTGGTTGGAGTCATACCTAGCACAAAGGAAGATGGCTGTGGTTATTGGAGGTCAATCATCTCAGTTCCAGGACATCACTGCAGGAGTTCCTCATGGTTGTGTCCTAGGCCCAACCATCTTCAACTGCTTCATCAATGACCTTCCACCACAAGGTCAGAAGTGGGGATGTTTGCTGATGATTGCACAATGTTCAGCACCATTCATGACTCCTCAGATACTGAAGAAAATGCAGCAAGACCTGGACAATATCCAGGTTTGGGCTGACAAGTGGCAAGTAACATTTGCACCACACAAATGCCAGGCGATGACATCGACAAGAGAGAATCTAACCGTCACCCTAGACATTCAATGGCATTACCGTCACTGAGTCCTCCCCTATCGACATCCTGGGGGTTTCCATGTGGACTAGCCATATAAATACTGTGGCTACAAGAGCAGGTCAGAGGCTAGGAATCCTGTGGTGAGTAACTTACCTCCTGACTTCCCAAAGCCTGTCCATCATCTACTAGGCACAAGTCAGGAGTGTAATGGAATACTGTCCACTTGCCTAGATGAGCGCAGCTCCAACAACACTCAAAAAGCTTGACACCATCCAGGACAAAGCAGCTCACTTGATTGGCACCCTATCCACAAACTTGCTGTCCCTTCACCACCAATGTACAATGGCAGCAGTGCGTACCATCTACAAGATACCCTGCAGGAATTCACCAAGCCTCCTTAGACAGCACCTTCGAAACCCACGACCACTACCATCTAGAAGGCAAAGAGCAGCAGACACATGGGAACACCACCACCTGGAAGTTCCCCTCCAAGCCACTCACCATCTTGACTTGGAAATATATCGCTGTTCCTTCACTGTCGCTGGATCAAACTCCTGGAACTCCCTCCCTAACAGCACTGTGGGTGTACTTACACCACATGGACTGTATTGGCTCAAGAAGGTAGCTCACCATCACCTTCTCAAGGGCAATTAGGGATGGCAATCCCTAGCCAGCAATGGCCACATCCCATAAATGAATTAAAAAAGGATATTTGCTTTCCCAGATGAGGACTTGCAGACCCTTCTTGAAGAAATTGAAGCAAGTAGGGATCAGCTTGTCATCTCCCCCATATCCCAGCTCTCTCATATGCAGTGAGAAAGAGGTGTTGGCCGAGATGGCAGAGTCTCTGACTGCCACATATATTGTGCCCAGGATGGAAGAGAAATGCAGAGACAAATGTAATAACCTGGCATGAATATGGATGGTTAGACCATGCTTTCGTTTTTTCCCGCCCACTGTGGACAGCATGCATAAAGCTCTGGCGGAACTGTCTCCATCAGAAACCTTGTATGTAAACTTCTGAAGTTGAAAAAACAGATCCCTTGTTTTATCAAAGATTTTAAGTGGAGGGGGGAGGGGGATTCCTCCATTTCTCCAGAAAGATTAACTAGAAGATGGCCATGACCTGGTGATTGTTATGGCACAGCCGATGGTAAATGCTGAGCTGCTCAAATCCTGAAGGGAAACTTGAAACAACTGCCATACTGTTTTGCAATTTGTATAAATTTCGAGATATGTGCCATGAATTCAATAGTAATAAGACCACCGAGTCTTATAGGTTTTTTTACAAAACTACATTAAACCTTTATTAATAGAAGAAATGATTTTAAGCACACACATAGGGAAGAATTTTTGGGTCGGTGAGCATGGGTGGGGCCTGCTCGCCGACGTAAATTATGCATGGTGACATCGGGCAGGCATCCCGACCTAACCGCGCATCATTTAGATTTTCGGCTGTGCGCCCGCCGAACTGTCAAAGGCCTATTAAGGCCATTTAAATAGTCATTAAAACAATTAACAGGGCTGCCCGTCCAACCTTAAGGTTGGTGGGCAGGCAAAGAGCCCAGACGGCCTTCGCGTTTTTCATGGAGAGGGTGCTCATCCACGGGTGGGATGAGGTTTCATGAAGGTTTCATTAATTAAATAAAATTTTTTATCAAAATTCATGAACGTGTCCCAGTTCATGTGACACTGTCACATGAGGGGACGTGTCTTAAAATATTTCCTTTTCTTTATTTAAATTTTTAAACCTCAAACTAATCTCCCTGAGGCACCTCTGTGCCTCAGGGAGATTTCTGTGCACAGGCCCCAACTCACGGAATCCCCCACCGCCAGCTCAGCGCTTCTGGGCGCGCGTCACGCTGGGCAGGCCTTAATTGGCCCGCCCACGTAAAATGGTGGCATGGCCCCGATCAGGAGCGCTGATCTGGTTCACACCCACCCCCGCACAAGCCCTCCGAAGGGGGGAAATGTCTGCCCATATATCTACAAATTACTACAATGATAACCTCTACATACCGTAGTTAATTTAACTCCCAGTTACACTTTCGTTAAGACAACAGTAAGATACAGATTTTAAAAGGCCCTGGAAAAGAAGCACAATACCCTGAACAATCCAATTCAGTGAGTTTTCCTAACTTTGTTCTTTGTAGACAACAGCTTGAGGCTAAGATGCTGAAGGCTTTTCACATTTGTTTAGATCTTAGAATGCCTGTCTTTACACACAACTTTCGCTCCTTTATACATTTTTCCACTTTGAATGCAAATTCCCATTGTTTCACTATGTCTTTGGACTTTACCTCTTTGATAATAAAAATCTTTCATAGTACCAATTTTACCAGTAATCTTTGGGAAAGATAAACACACTGTTTCTGAACTTCACCTGACTAGGTGACACATTTCATCCTTTGAAATCATTCTAGTCTGGTCTATTTAAAAATACAAATGTCCCCTTTACACCTATGCCTACCTACTTAACAGTTCAAACCTAGCTTATTTTCTCATATGTCGAAGCCTTCAGACCAGCTGCCTTTAATTCACTTAACGCGCACACACACACACACAGACATAGGCCCATAGACACAGGCCCCACTATTATTCTACTTTGCAATAAGTTCCAATAACTTCGAGAATTATTATATCTTCCTGACAGTGATTCAGTGGAGGGTGATTTAATGGCTGCAGGCCTAAGGAGGCATTTACTGGTGGAGCATCAGGGGAGTATTAGAATCCTGGGCTCCATCAGTATGAATATTGAGCTTTCAGCAGGTTTGGTCTCCGAGGCGGAAATGCTCAGCACCAACATTGCACAGCCAAAGAAACAGCTGCTAGAACCAGGTAACCGAGCGCTGTCGCATGCTATGTCTTCATTGGAAAGGCGGCTGATATGACGCAAGCACTGGCTGCTGTCACCTCTCTGAGCATCAGTGCCAGCCAGGCCTTCCTACAGCAGACACAGTACTACCTGCACAAGGCAGCTCTGGATCTTCCTCTTGGGATGCAGCCACCAGCAGTCCTGGTCCAAGTGCACACGTTTGTCTCACCTTCACACAGCGCCCCAGGTTTCTGATCCCAAGTCTATGCCTCAGGTGAACAGTCGGACAGAGGGTGTGCCTAGGCTGTAAGGCCAGGTGAGGTGCCTGGAAGCAGTTGGGGATTTTAATTCTTGTTTCTACCCCCTATTCTATCTCCTCCTTTGTCAGCAAGAGGGGAAATTGTCTGCCTGGAACATGAGACCATCATTGTAATTGTTGCTAATCAAAAACTTATTGTTTCCAGAAGTTAAGTATTTATTTAAATTTTTTGAAGTTTTCAAAAGTTCTAGCAGTTTCCAGTGTTTATATTAGCTTAACTCAGTTTGGCAATGGTTCCAAAAAAGTGCAAAACAAGTACTGTGCATTGAAAGCTATAATTTAGTAATTAGTTCAAAAAACTAAGAGTTGAACATTGCAGTAAAACTGTTGTAAGTTAAACTATCTCTGTTGGGGTTCATTATAGTTTGACTTTTTTTATTGTAATAAATCAAAGTTTTAAGTTTAATAAAGCTGTGCTCATCATTACTTTGGTTTGCGGCCTCTATGGTGTTGCATATTGAATGAAAGCCTACACCACAAGCAACGCTCTGACCACTTGTCCCTCCGAACCTCCTGCACCTTGGCTCTGGCTCATCTCAGCAGTGCATGATCTTCTCCTTCATTTGGCAGCTCTGGTATATCAATTACTGGATCTTCCATCATTGTATAGTTGTGCTGGGCACAACACCTCTCTGCAGAATATCGCAGGGACACCCATGACATGTTCAAACAACTAAAGTATCTCAGTGCCCTGACAGTTCTCTCAGCCGCCTATCCTGTGGAATAATATACTGACTCTCTCCTCCACTTTGGTCTGGGGAATGTGAAAAAGTGCCATCAACTTTGGCATAAAGTTAGGAAACACTTCTTACACAAAGGGTGGTTGTCAGGAAGATATAATAATTTCAATAATGTTATTGGAAGTTGTTGTAAAATAGAGTAATAGTGTATATGTGTCTATATATGTGTGTGTGTGTGTGAGAGAGACTTAATTGAATTAGAGGCAGCTAGTCTGGGTGCTTCGATGTAAGAAGAGAAGTTAGGTTTGAAATGTTTATTAGGTAAACATGGGAAGTTTAGAATTTAAGGTGAAAGGACATTTGCTTGTTTAAATAAACCAGACTAGATTGTTTTCAAAGGAGGGGGAAATGTGTCACCTAGCAACTTAGTGCTATGAGAGGTTTTTATTAGTAGAGAGGTAAAATTCAAAAGACATAGTGAAACAATTAAAATTTGCATGCAAAGAGGAAAATATATATAAAGGAGAGAAGACTGCTGTAAGGGAGGCAGTTTAAGATCCAACAAGTGTGAAAAGTCTGCAGCCTGTATGACCAAACTGCTGCCTCCAGGGACTGAAGTTAAGAGAACTCACTTTGAATTTGACTTTCTTTGCCTGGGTCTTTTAAAATTTATGCGTCTTACTGTTGCCTTAACGAAAGTGTAACTGGGAGTTAGATTGATTAGGGGATTTATAAGTTATCATAGTAGTAATTTGTAGATCTATGTATGTATTTAAAAATCATTTCTCTTACTAATAAATGTTTAATCTAGTTTTGTAAAACCTGTAAGACTTCGTGGTCTTAATACTACTGAATTCAAGGCACGCATCTCGAAATTTATAAAAAACTACAAAACAAGTTGTGGCAGTTATTTCAAGTTTCCCTTTGGGA
Organism: Cetorhinus maximus; assembly: GCF_964194155.1. NCBI lineage: Eukaryota > Metazoa > Chordata > Chondrichthyes > Lamniformes > Cetorhinidae > Cetorhinus > Cetorhinus maximus. The sequence continues at coordinate 207,588,590 of NC_135880.1, read as the reverse complement.
TTTGAACAACTCAGTATTTACCATCGGCTGTGCTATAACAGTGGTAGAGGTGTGGAACTCTCCCACAAAAAGCAGTAGATTCTTACTCAATTCATACATTTAAATCTGAGATTGATAGATTTTTACTAGCCAAGGGTATAAGAAATATGGAAGAAGCTGGGGTTAGGTCTCACTGAATTCGGAATAGGGCAAGAGGACGAATGGCTTTGCTCTGTTCCCATGACTCATAGAGGGCTGTGGTCACTTACATCTCGATTGTTTATGATCTGCAACATGTGGACTGGTGAATGTCACTCAGTCGACTGATGATCTCCTTTGTCAAGCAAAGCTGTCACAATGAGCTTTTGGGATATTTCCTGTAATCTGTGTTGAGGCCCTGTCATGAAAATATAATAATTTTTATAACATTATTGTGATTTATTGTAAAGGTAGGTTAATGGTGGGGTTTGGATTAGTTTCTCTTTGTGAGGTTGTGTGTGGGGCTTTTAATTAAATTGCAGACAGCTAGTCTGGAACTTTTAAGTTATCAAACGAGAAGCTAGGTTTGAAATGCTAAATAGGTAAGCATGGCTAAAGTTTTAGAATGTAAGGTGTGAAGAACATTTGCATTTTTAGATAAACCAGAGTCGTGAATTTCAAAGAGATAGTAAGGTGTTACACCAAGCCAACAGAGGCTAAGCCAAACAGTGTGTTTATTTTTCCCAAAATTACTGATACTATGAACACTGTGGAAGATTTATATTATGGAAAAAGTAAAGTTGCAAAGACATATTGGGACAATGGAATTTACATTAAAAAGGGTGAAACCTATATAAAGGAGCTGAGGTTATGTGTAAGGAGAAGGAATTCTAAGATCTAATAAGTGTGAAAAGCCTCCAGTATCAAGTTGCTGTCTAGAGGAATCGAAGCTAAGAAAACTCATAGTGAATATTACTGTCCAGGGTATTGTGTGCTTTGCCTGGGTCTGTTGAAATCTATCTTTTTTTACTGTTGCCTTAACAGAGGTGTAACTGCGTGATAGATTAATTAGGAGATTTAGGAGTTATTACTGCAATAATTTGTAGACCTATGTATGTGCTTAAAATCTTTTCTTCTATTAATAAATGTTTAATTTAGCTTTGTAAAAAAAATCCTCGAAGACTCGGTGGACTTATTACTACTGAATTCAAGGCATGCATCTCAAAATAAAGTACAAATTGCACACAGCTGTGGCAGCTGTTTCAAGTTTCCCCCTGGGATTTGAGAAGCTCAGCATTTACCAACTGCTGTGCCGTAACAGGCCCATACACTCTGGACTGGGTAGCTGTAAATGGACTGCTGCCTGTGCTTCACTCTTCACGCCTCTGGTCTCTGGTCTCCTACCTCCTCCAATGTAATAGCAACAGAGAGGTATAGAAAATGGCTGACTGCATTAACAGGATGAGAATGACTCCAATGATTCTTGAAGCGGCTGATTTGCACCTGCTACAAGGTGACCATTGACGCTGGACAATCTCGTCATAATTTGAAGAGAGCTTCTGGGCAAAAGCATTTGCAGGAAAACCTAGTATAATGCTCTGTAACTTGGGGGAGCGACCATTATCATGGAAGGAGAAGCGTTCAGATAGAAAGCTTGGATAGACTATTGTAAAATATTGAGGAAATATTGTAATCATGTGGATCAATCACTTGCACCCAATTTCTCATAACCTTTTACACTGCATTGCCTGCTCTGATAGCATGTATATCCGGGTGCAAAGATGCCAGGAATTCCAGAGTATTCAGGGTTTCCTGAGGGACGAAATTACAAAAACATCAGTACTTACAGTTTGATGTAAAATTCAGAAGGTTAATTATTTTGGGCAGTTTTCCATGTATTTTAATCCTTTGAATTATTTGACACCCTTGGTGTTATTTGCTTGGGAAGCAGAAAAAAATGTGTTCCTCACAAGAATTGAACAGCTGGTGGTGTAAGAAGGTAATCAACCTTCTCATGTACTGTACATATGTGAACATATAAAATGTGGATTTAAGGCTCAAAGAAAAGCTATCACATCTAGGTACAAGGCATAAAGTGAAATCATAGTTTATTTTGTACATTCTGATAATAGGCTCGAAATTTCATGAGAGATATGAAGGTGGGACAGCTGGCCTTTTTCTACCACAGCAATTGTAAGGAGCCAGGAATCGCTGCAGTTGTCAAGGTTCGCATTTTCAATAAATATTAAGCTTTCAGTACAATTTTTAAACCCCTCAGTACAAGTTTTGAAGCTGTTTTGTGCTCTTTTTGAGTGCTTTTGGATTGTGACCTGTTTTTGTACTACATTTGTAACAAGCTGAATTAATATTGTTGCAAACAATAGGTATTTTTCCCCACCCCCTTTAAACATTTTGCTCATTAAAGTGAGGAATCACAGTGCTGGGGAATAAACTATTATGCCATTTGTTGTAGCCTGTTGGCGGCAAGACTTCTGGACACTATAAGATGCTGAGTAGGACAGAATAAAATCCAGAGAAGAGTGCCCTTTACTGCTCCACTGCATTTCTGTTTTCCATACCAGCCATGTCTATAGCCTCAGCCATATTGCAAATCTATGGGTAACTATTGTGCTGTGGGACCTTTGGCTACTAGAAATGGGATAGAGGCACAGCAGAGGGAGAGCAAAATGTGTTGCCTTGAACCCCAATTAGAGTCATTGCCTTTGTGGGGGCGTGTGGGGGAGAACTTGCAGAAGAGAGTAAAAATTGGTTAGTTCTAAACTATAGTATGCTCGAACAAGGTTAAGGAAATTTAATGATTTTCCCTTCTGGGCCCAGACAGGTGCAGAAATGTATTCCATGATTGATCAGATTGAAATGTTGAGCAGTATTTGATACATTAAATGTGGCAATGTGATCCAGTGTGCCAATGATAGAATATAAAATAAACAGTACAGCTTTATAGGAGACTGCCTTCATCCAAGTGCAGTAATGAATTTATGTCAGCACTTTTAATCTGTGGTTAAAAATTCTAAATCCACTGCTTTGATTAACTCTCAACAATTACTTAAACTTAGTGTTTCCTACCTCTTTGTATTGGTAATTCTCGTTGTTTCTTTTATAGATTGTAAAGGAATCTTATATTGATCACACACAGTTTGACAAGAAGGATCCTCATTATGATCCCAAAAGCTCAAAGCAAAATCCTAAATGGTTCATGGTAACTGACGACATTCTCTTATATTTATTGCAATCGTAAAAAAAGACAAAGCTTTCAGAAATGTTACAAATGATTTTGGTTTATAAAATTACTTGGGGTAATGCTGTGATTTATCACTCAGATGTTCTTGTAAACTGACATTTTCATTGCCTGTAGGACAATTTATATATATTTGCAGTATTTGAGCAACAAATTGCAGCAGTGTAAAAATCCATGGGGCATCTTGTGAGATGTTATAATATGCCAGCATTGATGATGAAGCTCTATTGGGGGATAAATTCAAATATGGACAGGGTTGTCTGTTACCTACCCTTTATACTCATGCTGTTTTCTATTTGTTGTGAAATAATGTCTTACCCCATAGTGGCTAATCAGCTCTGGCACCTTTAGAATCATGAAGCAGAGCTCACCACACCCATACACACTTTTTCCCCAAAGAGAGGGAAATACTAATAATACTTTTACTGCTTACATTGGTTCAGTTAATTTCAACCAATCATGGTCATTAGAGGATGTCTTAGTACTCTGTTCTGTATATTATTGATCAAGTGCTTACAGATTGTATCTTGTCAACAGACCTGATGCTCTGAATTTGTAATCATCCCAGCAATAACATGATTGTAGAGTGGCAATGAAGACCTGATTAACCACAGCCTCTGCAGATTGTAAACAGCATATGTGCAGCACCATAATTGGGTTGGTGTTGTAGGTAAAGCTCAAGAAAGTAGTTAACCAGATATTCTTTGTAGCCAACAACCACTGGAATGAATGCAGAGTCTATATACAACCCATTCAAATATAATGTAAATGTTTACCCGTTTGTTAAATTTAATAACTAATTAAAGGGAAACTTCTTTATCCAGAGACTGGTTAGAATGTGAAACTTGCTATCACGAGTAGTCGAGGTGAGTAGCATAAATGCTTTCAAGGGAAAGCTAGCTAAGTACTGGAGGGAGACAGGAATATAAGATTATGCTAATAGGCTTAGATGATGGATGTTGGGAGGAGTCTCATGTGGAGTGTAAAAACTGGCATAGATCATGGCCTATTTCTGGTGATTAAATGTAATTCTTTTTGATGTTTTAAAAGTGCCACTCCAGCAGTAATCTGATCATCCCATTTCTTGTGTCTTTATTTCAGAATAATGGTGTTAATTGTCTCCCACCATGAAACTTTTCCTGTTTGAGCAAGTGGGCACTTAATCTATTTCCTGGCCTCTGTCAATACTGCTCTTGACCAGCTCAATTGTGCATCTCTTATTAGGGGATGTAGAATTATTACATAAACAATTTAGTACCAAAGCAAATACGGTAGGAAAATCTCAGTTCTGACTTGTGATTTGTCAATTAGTATGAGGTAGTGATGGATGCAAGCAAGAGAGAATTGTGAGCAGCAGATTAAAATCAACATTAAGGGTTGGATGCATAAGGGAGAGGTGCCATTAAATATCTACGTTGGAAGAATGGAAAGACATTTGACAGAAATGCATCTTCTCCATTGTCTAAGTTCCTCAGGTTAATGTCCTAGGCCCAACTATCTTCAGCTGCTTCATCAATGACCTTTCTTCCATCATAAGGTCAGAAGTGGGGATGTTCACTGATGATTGCACAATGTTTAGCGCCATTCATGACTCTTCAGATACTGAAGCAGTCCATGTCCAAATGCAGCAAGACCTGGACAATATCCAGGCATGGGATGACAAGTGGCAAATAACATTTGTGTCACAAGTGCCAGGCAATGACCATCTCCAACAAGAGAATCTAACCATCGCCCCTTGACATTCAATGGCATTACCATCACTGATTCCCCAACTATCAACATCCTGGGGTGGGGTGGGCGTTACCATTGACCAGAAACTGAACTAGCCATATAAATACTGTGGCTACAAGAGCAGGTCAGAGGCTAGAAATCCTATGGTAACTCACCTGACTCCAAAGTCTGTCAACAATCTACAAGGCACAAGTCAGGAGTGTGATAGAATACTCTCCACTTGCCTGAATGAGTGCAGCTCCAACACCACCATCCATGACAAAGCAGCCCACTTGATTGGCACCCTATCCACAAACATGCATTCCCTTCACCACTGATGCACTGTGGCAGCAGGGTGTACCATCTACAAGATGCACTGCAGGAACTCGCCAAGGCTCCTTCGACAGCACCTTCCAAACCCATGACTGCTACCATCTAGAAGGACAAGGGCAGCAGACACATGGGAACACCACCACTTGGCAGTTCCTCTCCAAGCCACCCACCACCCTGACTTGGAAATATATCACCGTTCCTTCACTGTCGTTGGGTCAAAATCCTAGAACCCTAACAGCACTGAGGGTGTACCTATAGCACATGGACTGCAGCAGTTCAAGAAGGCAGCTCATCAACACCTTCTCAAGGGCAATTAGGGATGGGCAATAAATGCTGGCCTAGCCAGTGACGCTCTCATACCATGAATGAATAAAAAAAATTCACTTTCTTTTCCAGGTGGATGTGCAGTTTGTGAGGATGATGAAGCGTTTTATCTCTCTGGCTGAAATGAAGCAATACCATCAGGAACACAAAACAAAGGAAGGTCCACTGAAAAACATGGCACTCTTTACCAGGGCCAGGCTTTCTGTACAGCCAGTAACCAAAGGTGAGGTTGACGCATTATATAGATGTAGTAAACACATTGCTTCTAACTGGAGTAGTGACAATGCCAAATTGTTGTAAGAGCAGTATGAACACTAGCACTGTCAAATTAATTGAAAGTTACCAAGTTTTCACATTGGGTAAAACAAAAACTCAAGCATTTGTTTGTCATAATTAATGAAAGCATAGGAATCAGTTAAAATGTGCTATTTCTAAAAATGATCTTTCATTAACCATTGTGTTGTAAAAAAACAAAATTTTCCTCCTGTTCATTACTGAAGAATTTCACCTTATTTTCTGGCACCTATTGTCAACTGATTCAACATCATCAGTGCTGTGCCCTGTAATCAGTCATAAGATAATGTTTGCTGGTGAAGCAAGGTCAAACAAAAAAACAGAACCAAGTGATGAGTAGTTGCTGGCTTATTGGTATATTGAATTCAGCATTTTCCTTGTTTGGAATGTCCATTGACAACTGGTAATGTAAAAATAAACAAAATCCTGGGAAAGCAACTGAAAGAAAAGCCAGTTCATTTATTGAGTGTGATAATTCTTTAGAATTAATCTAATGAAGGGTTCCACCCAAAACATTATCCCCTCAGGTGCTGAATAACACTACAAATTTAGAATGATTTTATTTCAAATATTAAGTTGAAATACTAAAAGCAGTATTAATTCAAACTTTGTATTTAATACTCTTGTGAATAGCTGACCCAGTAAACTGCCAGCGTTTGTTTCAAATCAGGTGGCAAGGCAAGGAAGTTTGTTTATTTGATTGATTGTTAAATCTCTGGTAACTTAAGTTCAATTTAATAGTTTTCTTTTTGAGAAGCGTTTCTTTAAAAGATATCTTCCCCATGGGAGATCAACCAGAGCAAAGACAGTAAGTACTTCATTATTTGAAACAGCACTATTCCTCCCAAAATTGCAAGAGACAAACCTGCTGTGAGGTGTCATTATTTCCTTCATCACTCATGCTTCTTTCCTTGATGGAAGTGTATGATGCTAATTATATTTTTTTGTTAATTGAGTCCTTTTAAGTATAAATGTCCTTATGCACAATTTTACGATGAATGCTCTTCGTAGGAAGGCTTACCAAAAGTCTTATGGTAAGGCTTGCTGATGAAGCAATAGCTTACAAAGAATGGTAAAATGAAGTATTTTTAATAGCTGTTTTTTCATACTTTAACAGAGGAATTCGACTTTGTCCTGAGCCTTGAAGACAAAAAGCCAGTTTAAATGGAAGAGATTGCTGATGGGATAGTCATTAATGATCTTCAGTCTTCCAGTTATTAATTCTGTTTAGGGTGAACTGAACCTATACTTTGAACGTATCAATCAAGTGCTTGTTTTCTTTGGAGTTGGGATTCAAGATGAATCACGTTGCTTAATTCCACGTAGAGATTATTATTCTAGATTCATGCAGTCACTATGTTTTCTATAGAGAGAGATGCATATTATCTTTGCTGAAAAATAAAGTTAGGGCCAGAGTTAATACTCAAGGTTCTTTTCTTGTTGCAGTTCTCAGTATGGCAGTGGAAGCCATGGAAAAGTAGTCTGTAAAATACATTTGACAAGACCTGCATTGCCTCATATCAGGATTACTATGTATTTAGTTTCATTTGTAGATGAAGTGCTGTATGAGGGAAACATTAGCTACCTAACCATTCTCTTGCATTGTTTAATTTTACTATGATGACTGCCAGAAAAAATACCTTGAATTGTAATCAACCTATTACCTTGAAAGTTTGTCCTTGGAACATAATTATAATTTTAAAAAATATATACAAATTGTTTAAATTCTTGTCAATTCTAAGAAAAAGTATTGGTGACATGGTTATTTTGGTACATTTAATGTTGAGCTTCTGTGGTGAATTGTTCTCAATACACAAGGGATGCATTTTCACTGATGTAGAAGGAATACCTCCGTTTACAATAAGAAAGATCGGTTTAAAGTTTAATACTTTTCATACCAGGTACAAAATAATCATGCAGATGAGTAAAAGTTGGCATAGCTTAGTCTTGTTCCTGATGTTAAGTATTAACTGTTTCAAGTGCATATTGATGTGATTACATCACTGTATTTGGATTTTATAATAAAATTGATTTTATTTCACAGTAACTTTTCAGTTAATGAATATTTAACTAAATCTCTGCAAATAGTGCTGATATATGTATTTGTCCACAGAATAGTCGGAGGACAAAATTGCCTTTCATCGTCTCAGTGGATCTCCTTGCACCAAGCGATATCCCCAGCCAACCAGCAGGTTTGAACTAGTGGTGCAGGTGGACAATCTCTATTTTACTGAAATAAACGAGGTTTATTCTTGTTTGAGGAAATGGGGAGCATCGAGCAGAAATAGACCATCAGCAGCAATGCGTAGCAAAAAAAAAGCACAAACTCAAGCCCCAGGATTTTATTACAGAGCAGGCTCCTGTAAGTTACACCACTTTAGGAATCAAATTGTTTGAAAGATAAGCCATATGGCTTATCACCACACCCCTTCTGCTGAGGCCACTGTAGAATCAGAAGGGGTCAGCTTTACTGTTACTTTACTAAACCCAAAGACCACTGTAAAAGGCAATAATGGAGAGGCGATGGCGTAGTGGTATTGTTGCTGGACTAGATTCCAGAGATCCAAGGTGGGGAACCGGGTTTGAATCCCGCCACGGCAGATGGTGGAACTTGAATTCAATAAAGATCTAGAATTAAAAGTCTAACAATGACCATGAAACCATTGTCAATTATTGTAAAAACCCATCTGCTTTACTAATGTCCTTTAGGGAAGGAAATCTGCTGTCCTTACCTGGTCTGGTCTACATGTGACTCCACACCCAAAGCAACGTGGTTGGCTCTTAAATGTCCTCTGAACAAGGGCAATTAGGGATGGGCAATAAATGCTGGCCTAGCCAGCAATGCCCACATCCCATGAGTGAATAATTTTTTTAAAAAGCAATAAAAGACAGAACAACATATATATTTGACAACTATATTTTGTAAAATCCAGTATGTCATTGGAAGAAAATGTACAAATCTGTTTTCTTTCTCACACTGAGGATTCATACTTGCAAACTAGTCAAGGTAATTTTTTTAAATGATAAATTTTCAAATAAACTAATTGTGCATGTACAATATTAAAAGGAATGTTCTATCTAAAACAGTTAACTATAGCCTTTTGTGCCCTTTCAAAACAATCTAGTATTTATAGACATGTACAATTTTTATGTGAAGAAGCTATTTCAAGCTAGCTACTGACACAAGCAGGCAAATATCCTTTCAATGATGGCAGTTTCACAAAGATATACACAAAATTCCTTTACAGTAACAAGTTACTTTAAAAAGCTAAGCTGTCACATGATTAATTTTTTCACCCTCTTGAGAGCTGTTTACTTAGTTTTCTAACTTCAATCAGGACAGAACTTCTCAAAGGCTTTGGTGAGTCTTCTCTGGTCGAGGATTAAGGAGATGGCTGATACCAGTTTCTGCTGCAAAATTTCAAACTGAAAACCGATGAATTTGAATGTCAAGGCAGCTCGTCACCTGGCCATATGCAGTCCAATGCAAGAGCTCCTGGTCAATGATTTCATTACAAAACTGGAGAATGCAACTAATTTGAAGGTTGCATGACAAGTAAAAGCCTTCATCATGATAGTCTATATTTATTTTCTATTCTGTTTTGAGCAATAAAATAGAACTGTTTTCCACGTCACTATGTATATATTTCTCATAATAATAAAAATCTCTACTTAAACTCACAATACATTCTGCCTTTCTCCTTCCTCTATTAAATTTTTTGTAAACCACAAAACTAAGATAGCAGTATTATAAATGAAGTTAAGACAAGGCATCACTGACCTGGATAATTGAAAGCAAAATTATCCAGGAAAAATTACAATATTAATGATATTCTCTACCACTAAGATTATCAAGGCATTTTGTAATTTGTTTCAACAAGTGCTATCTTTTCCAATAGACTCAATGTCCAAACGTACTTTTTGAAAGTTAATTTCAAAGCACAAAGGCTTCATAGAAAACAATACCTCCACATCACAGCAGCAAAAGAAACAAGCAAAATGGTGCAGAACACACTGATTACACAGATCACCTTAACAGCAGACTCCCACTTAAACTTTATTGTGCATTAGAATTGTTCACATCTCAATAGAAAATAAAATGTAACAAGATATCCTGGCCCATATTTTGCTGGACAAAATGGCACATGTGGAAATAAACACATGAAAGCAGTGAGGGAATCACTGGGCATCAATTAAATTCCCCTTTCCTCCTCTTCCCTTACATGGAATGTCATTAATATTCCTCCTAGTGTTCCTTTAGAGAGAGGCCATGTGGTGGCTATCTAGTCATTTCCACCTGGTGTATTTAGTACTGGGCAAAATTCTAATTTCTCTTTTGTTGTTCACCTGCCCATATCCACCCCACCTCCCTCTGTACCCCCACCAAACAAAGTGTGGAACTTTGTGCTACTGGCTTCATTGGTCATGTGTGGCTGGTACATTGTATCTTGTGAATGACTAATGACAAAAGTCTTGGGCAAATGTACGGTGACTGCCACCTTCATTGTCATGATTTTAATAAAAAAATGTAAAAGAAAATTTCAATCTAGGAATAATCCATCATTCACTCAAGAAGGAAAAAATAAATGTTCCAAAAGGTTCATCCAATTAGACGCACTTCCTGGATAGCTTCTTGGCTCAAAGAATTTCAGGAATTATGAGAAATGATGAGAAAATAAAAACAACAGGCAAGAATCCCCAATACAATTTCAGAATTTATATCCAAGATTTCAAACTGTTAGCAATAAATTGGATTATTGTTTTCAATTGAAGTGATATTAAGTTTTATGATGCAACAGGTGACAACTGTTGTGGTAAGTGCAATAATCTGCAAAATTAATTATGATTCTGGAATACTGAAGTAATCAGTTAGTTAATTCTCTGCTGTTAATGCTGACACAGAGCAAGTCCACAAGGTTAGTAAACTATTGTAGTATAACTTATACTTCAAAATAAACATAAAACAATTGATTCTTTTGTTATCAGAAAATGTATGGAGAGTTTAAAAATACTGAAATATCTTTTTGGCAGATATATCATTACTGAGACACATTCAAATATTTTCCACTTCAAATTGCACCTTTATATTAAGACAAAGCCATTGTTTTGTAATTCAGTTTACAACAAAAATGTCTGAAGACAAACTTATGATGCCTTCTGCAGAACTAGACTGACTGACACTGAACATGAGAGGGACTTTAGAGATGCAATTAAAGATATTTAAAGCTACAGTACGCTACAGGAAGAATGTAAAACATATCTTTTTCATACAAAGACTTTACGGTGGCGTTTATGGTATTATTCTTCATTCCCACCCTGCAAAAAGTCAAATTCCTCGCCAATAGTATTTTATTCCCAAAAACCATGGCTCCAAACTAGGCTATTGGCTTTTCCATCAAAGTGGCTCCATATTTTGGAATCAAGAGGTGTTGTTCTACTGAGTTTTCCATCTTGCACACTTGCCAACTGGCCTCTTTCTGTGTTCTAAATTTCTATGATTCTGTGATTCAGTTGCCAAGTGGCTCCCTTTTTATTCAGGGTGGCACATTATTCATTTCCTTTCTGGGCAGAGGTGGCTAGCATTGGTATTACATCTGATTAAGCAACACAGCTGAGGACTAACATAACTCCTAAACCTGAATGATTGGTTCAAATGTCTAGTAGTCTTAAGCATTGATCTGGCAACTAGCGGATTATGAAGTTTGTACCTTGTATTGTTGACTGAGACTAGAGGAAGCACTTGTTACATTTGGAAGCCTACTTGGAATTATGTAGTACCTATTATTTAAGCAGATTATTAGATCACAGCTTCATTTTCCACAAGTTTTAATGTATATAAAGATCCCTTCATTAAGAATGGAAACACGAATGGAACACCATCCCATAGTTACTAACAAAAATAGAGAATGTCATTTATAAAATCAATTATTTGTTTGGATTTAAGAGTGAGTACCCCATACCAATCATTAATACTGCATCATTTTTCCTAGAGTGCACATTTTGAATAATAGCTTCAGATCATCTGTCCTTTAAGAAATGCTCTGCAGGGCTACATGTTCTTTTAGACCACCTCGGATTTTTAAAGTATTTGATAATGATACTTAAGTACACATTCTTAAATGTGCAACCTCAAATAAAATACCAATAATCAAAAAATGTCCAGAAATTAAAATCTTTTTGCAGGATAGAAAGTCAAAGTTAATACTACTTTGGATTGTTTGATGTGGTTGGAAACAATTTTAATCTTCCCTATCTGCAATGACTTTAGCTGATTTTAAAATGATTATAAGTATGGGTGAATTTTAGGATGTTAAACGCTAATCTATTATATTCTTAAATTGAGTTCCTTGTGTAATTCCTGCTTAAAAATAGTGCCTGCTATTTACTACAAACACTAAAAACACTTCCATTGGTGTAAAATGGACATTACTGCTCAGGTGAAAATCCCATCTTACTTCAGCATGTGTGCTTCTTTCAGCCTACCCAGATCTTGCATTTATGTCTTGACAAATACATCACACATATTTTATACCATTAACTATCCTACTTGGACTAAAATGTCTGCAGCATTAAAATGGCATATTGAAATAAGATGGTGATATGGAACGTTAACATTTGATCATGATTTTTACAGAGGAAAATGAGCGTATTGAAATTCTCCACTCAAAACTATTTTTATATCATCGAAATTTTAAGTATAATCACATTTTTCATGCTTATACTGGGGGAAAAAAAACACACAACTCCATCAGAGGGATGTGCTGTGATCTGGGATTCACTGCCTGAAAAGTACTGAAAACAGATTCTTACAAAAGGAAATTTGATAAATACTTGAACTGGAGAAAATAGTAGAGCTATGGGGAAGGAGCAGAGGATTGGAACTAATTGGACAGCTCTTTTAAAGAGCCAGCATAGGCACAACGGGCAAAATGTCATCCTCCTGTGCTGCAAGATTCTATAATTTTATACTCCGAACTTATTTATGCTGAAAAAAGAATTTCCATTAATGTAATTTTTTATATAAAGCATACCCACCTTTAAAACGTTTAGAGAACAGACACATTTTGGACAAATGTATAGAAACACCCAAAAACATTGCATGCATCAATAATGGAAACATTCAGGTAATTCAGTTTTAAAGCACAATTATATCATCATAATTATATCACGTGCTAGGGTGGGTTGGGGTGTGGTGGGTGGGGAGGAAGAGACAATAATGGCTGAATTTAGTCTGAGATGTGGAGTGTAGAACAGAATTCAGTGCAATTTGGGGTGGGTAAGCAGATATCAATGTTTGATCAAAGTAGGATTAACCCAATGTTAAATCCTTTCAAAGGAAATGGCTATTTTTTCATATTCAAAAAAACCGATTGATAAGCTGATAAACTAGTGCTGGATTCAGGTGCTCTTCATGATAGGACAAAAAACTGCACATGCTTGAACAGCAATACAATAATGGAACCTGGACTTCTTGACTCTTTAAGCTTCACTTGGTATTGTATGCTCCACCACATGTTTAATGTAAAACAAAATCTGGATTAACTCGATGGTAAAACAAGGGCTACCGTATAAATTTCAGTCCCACCTTCTCTTGTTCCAAAGAAGTCTTCTGAAGGGAATTGGGTCAACTTGAAACAAACTCATTTCTCTGTCACTGATTTTTTTTTTTGTAGGTTATGTTATTAATCTAGCTGCCTAGACTCTGACAAAAAAGGGACTAGTTATCTGCATCCTGATTTTGTACTGAAGGTTTGTTTCCAGTATTTGCCGACCCTTCATAACGTTGTGATGCAATGGCTGCCTGATGGGACATACTCTTTCGAACAATATCCCCTTTTCGCCACAAAGTGATTTCCTATATATAAAGAAAACAGAAGTGACACAAGGCACACAAGCAGTTTTTTGTCACCAATATTTGACGATATTAAAATTATGCTGTGCCCCCAGGAAAAAGACTTTGAAAAATATAATTGAAGAACATTAACACCATATAGAAGAGATGTCACTAATATTAAGGAGGCCCCAAATAGCAGTGTTTTCCCCAAAATACCCATTACAACTTGGCAGAATCTCCATTTAACAATGGAAGAAACAAAATCTAGTTTACTGAAATGAAGTCATGTTAAATGTCCTGAATTAAGTGCTGCTGAGATAGTCAGCTTGTAGTGCTGCTTTTCTCTATGAATAAAGATACCCCTGTTTGGTAGCTACACTACAAAATGCTTTTCACAATCCAAGTTCACAGCAGTGGTCTGTTTGTTTCCTGCATATAGTTCCGGATATATCATTGTTCTTGGAGGATGTCCCTAGGATAATTAAATGATAATGTGGGTTGTGCTGATGTAATATCGGTAACATATGACAGAGATATTTACAATGGAAAAAAAACTGGAGATGATCTTAAGGTATTAACTACTTATAGAAATCTGATGAATGTCTCTCTGGCATCCAGTTTAAGCTCTAGGTCAGTGGGAATTTGATTCTAGGCAAGAAAAAGTTGAGATACAACCTCATGAAGATAGCTTATCCAGGAGACGGTGAAGGAGAAATTAGGTGGTTAGTTAAATATGTTTGTTGATGACGCATGGGTAACCAGAGTCACCAGAACTTGTTTTGTTGCCCTGGAAGGTCTGACAGCATTTGTTTCTCCCAGGAATTAGCACTAATGATTGGTGAGGGTGGTGCATGAAATTTGCTGTCCAGTGGTGGGAGTATTGACAGGTATGATAAGGTTGTCATACCTTTTACTTATGTTAAAATAGGCACACTTTACAAATTACAATAATTAATAAAAAGTTCTATAGGGTAGCAATAGAGTAGGATCTTTTAGTGGATTACAAATGCAAGAGAAACAATAGCATTTCCTAGCTAATAAATTTGCAATGATTATCAACTGATTTCCAAACACAGCACACGGTCTGTCCAAAGGCAACTCTAATGATATCAGCATTTTTTCCAGTTCCATTTTAAGAGAAAAATAAGATGAAAATGGTTATACCATGGCATCCTCCATTCACAATACAGTCTGTGGCTTGCATTTAATTTACAAAGAACCCACCATGTTAAGCAGATGGCACAGTAATTCTGTTGCTTTGCTATCAACAGGAGCCACAAAGTCAGTGGAATCTACCAGATAAAAGTAGATACACCTGTTAAGCAAAGCCTCAAACTTCAAAATGGCTTGTCTAAGCCATTTCAAAGTGGATCTGCCCACTGTAGATATCCCAAAGGGGCGTTTCTCGGAAGCCCAAGGCTATAACCAGTCTTACAGAGGGAGTGGTTGTAGAACACTAAGGCAACACCAATCACTGTCTAGTTTACATCACACAAGTAATTTAGGCCAATTAAAAAAGGTAGTGAACTATGGTTAAACCAATTTTTTTAGTCTTAATCCATTTAAGAATGTAGAAATCCTATACATTGAAACCTTGGTTTGGAAAAAGGTTATTTTGCATTTTTACCAACAGGTTAATTTTGAACTGCTTATGAAATTTTTATTAGCTGTCAATTTACAAATCATCATTGTAAAGGTGATAAATGTAGCATGAAATTATTATTGTTTTAATGGAGCTTTATCCATATGCCTATGCCTCATCTGAATCTAAATCAAACATCATGCTTACAGTACAGAGTGGTTTTCAAAAGTTTATTTACATTTAAAAGCAGTTTAACAGCAGGAAGCTGAAATGGCAGGCAGGGAATATGTATGTTATCCAGATTTACTGGCGAGTGCCTCCTGCCTTACCCATTTATGGTACAAACATTTTGGTGGTTTTAGTTAATACAAGTGTAGTGCATCTCCAGATATGTGAGAAAAGTGGATTTGTAGTCATGCAGGGAGAGGGAAGAATGTTTTAAAAACTGTGTGCATGAGTGCAACAACATCTTATGCATGTGCAGATTATTTTTGTTTTTTAAATACACCTGTTTCCAAAGTAGCTTCACCTTGTAGAAGAAATACAGTAAGTGCAAATATAACCATTGTGAGTACTCCCCGAGAGGATATAGAACACTATCGTTGGGCTAACTCTAAGTCATAAGCTGAGATTTTCCAGTCCTACCCACCCACCACAGGACTGGATATTCCCAACTGAAGTCAACGGACCTTTAGCTGGTCTGTCAAGTTTTCCGTCCCACTCACTACAATCCCTGCCATAGGCAGGACCAGAAAATCCTGGCCAAGGTTTTCGGTGAAATGGCCCCTTCACATCTGGAAGCCCAGCTCTTCAGAGTATGTGAACCTTTTCTTTTAAAGTGGAAAATCAGACTCAAATTATGGATTAATTCTGCAATGCTTACCAAGACAAATTGGGTATGCTAATAGATGGGGTACGTTCCATACTCAATGACTATATTAGCTAGTACTTACCTGCTGTTTGAAATATCGCCTTTCCTCCTCATCAATAAGAACGAGATTGAGGTAGTATCGAACAGAGAACTTCTTGTTGATATCCCTCATAGTTGGAGTCAACTCATATCCAGCCAGAAAAAGCCTGATCGGAATGGACTCGCCTAAAAAGAAAGTTTTTTAAAAAACTCTGTACAAATTGAAATTATCAAAATTATAATAAAAGTTTTCTTTTCCAGTGTAGTAAATAGGAGGCAGTAGCAAGAGATACTTTATCCCTGATCCTCATTGCTATTGAAAGTGCAGCTTTTCTGGTTTTGATCCAATGTGATGCAATTGGTGCCTGTTACTTGTTGAACGAGCAGGAAATGCGATTACAATGCTCCCTGCTGTACACTATAGTAACATCATACTTGATTGAATCAGGATCAGTATCACTAGAATATTATAACTGATTCAAAGCACCACTACAGTGTGCTACAAAGTGGGAAGGATTTGCAAACCTAATTGACCATATTTATGAACACAGGAATTCTTAAGGACAGTTGACCTCACCCCTTTTCAACTGATCTAGCCATGCCTTTCTGCTTGCACTTATTGGATGTAGCACTAGAACTACAGTACACCTTTTATCAAGGTGGTGATTAATGCTGGGAACAGTTCTATGGACAATGCTGGCATTCCTGCACTTCACCCAATTACCATCCTTTACCATAGAATCTGAACAGCAAACGTTGCCCTTTCTAGACATCCAAACTTCCAACAGGAATTAGTATTATTTAGTGCAGGAGTTGTCCTGCCTGGTTTCTCTCCTGGGGAGAAAATTTCCCAACCAAACTGCTTTGTGCACAAGGGATGGGCTGTAAATGCTGGCTTTGCCACTACTGCCCACATCCCTAGAATGAATTTTAAAAATGTTATATTTAACTGCAGCTGCCAATTACCTACCCATCGAAATTCTTCACGCACCTCAGAAAGCTCAAACACATCCCTCACTATGTTAACCAATGTAATGTTATTTGCATGTAACCTGCAAATACTGGGATGAAGCTACTGATACCCTCTTTCAGATTATTTCCAAAAACGTTGAAGCATACCAGCCCCAACACAACCCTGTTGGACTCCACTCATCACACCTGCAATCCAGAATGTGACCCATTCACACACTGACCCTATATCAGACTATACAGCCATAATCCAATTTGGATTCCTTCAGCCCTGTGAAATAGAAATTTTATAAAAAAAACTATTTTGGAGTTATTCTTTCAGTGGTTCTTTGCTGTTCATAAGAACAAAGAGTAAAAGACAAAATGAGGAATAAAAAAGCTAATATTAAAAAAAACTGACATTTTTTTAATGGAGTCATTCCAGATGTCTTAGCATACATCGGCCAAACTTCATTCAATTTGGTACAAAGATATAACTGCTAAAGTGAATTGGCCAGAAAGACACGTTTTGTTGTTGTGGAGAAAGTGCAAATAAGGTTTTGCTCAAGAGTGTCACTAACTACCTCGGACTGGGGCTCCATCCATGATTTCATACTTTGCTATTGTGTCATTTTCATGAAACACATTTGGTCCAGTTCCTGTAGTTTCCCTTTTTATGATGTCAATCTCCATATGCTTGATCTTGATTCGAACCAGTAAAAAATAGATCTTTCCCACAATTACATCTTTCAAATGGTACCTAAAATTAGAAGAGACATCAGGACTTTCACAATCAAACATTGGTGTTTTCATGGCGTAATCTTGAAGTACTCAATTTCCTTTGTTGATTTTAAAGTATTATGTCCACTTTTCTAATAGAATTTTATAGAAAATATATTGTAAGACAAAGAAATATATGAAACCAGAAAACAAATCTTCAAGCATCATCCTCTGAACCGAAATGTAAAACAAGGGAGAATAGAAGTAGCGCTGCAATTCTCAACAGTTTAACACTTTAAGCAGTGTAAGACCTGTCAGCTTTCAGAATACAAACACAATTTCTTCCACAACATGATTGCTAAGAATTTGAGTGCACTTATAAAATTTACAGAATTGGAACATTGCAAGATCTAAAGAACAACTTTTGATCATTAGTACTGCCATCAAAGAAGTGGAATCTCCTTACCTTAAGCTTTTAAAAAAATTATGCCTTTTAAAGAAGGGACTAGATGGTACAGTGAACTAAGCACTAACTTGTTATCTTTGGGACCTTGGTTCAAATCCAGTCTAAATTGCTTTATCATCAGTTACAAAACCATGGATTAATACACCAACATAAAACATTCCAATGTAAGGTGTTCAGAAGCATAGAGAGGAGATCAATCACAAACAGCTGTCAAAATTTAGCAATGGATTACCTCTTACCACCTATGCTTAAGTGTGCATGTTTATTATAGATGTATTTCTATTCTAAACCATAAACATTACTCTATGGACAGTAGTGTTAACGTAGTCCTTCGCTTTGATATTTCACACAAGTGAATCTAAAAATTAATTGCACTCATGCGAAATTATCGACTAACCACCACAAGTAGAGGCAGCACTCCAACGATGTCATGAGAATACTCAACATCTAATGGGAGAGCAGATCCTCATGCTGCATCATTGTATGGGAGCCACCAATACTGGTCTATTAAAAAGGGATATTTGCAAATTTCAATGTTTAAGGAATTTAAAATAAACTGCAGTAACAACAAAGTCCATAGAATAAACACAATATTGCACCAGTACCAATACGATCAGTATTTCACTTGAGAGGACAGCTCATAGTTCTTGCGAATTTTCACCTGTGAAATACACGTGTGCAGGGTGGAGTGTTGAAATGGCAAGTGACAGGGAGGTCTGGGTCATGCTTGCGGACAGACCAAAGGTGTTCTGCAAAGCGGTCAGTCAGCATTTGGTCTCTCCAATGTAGAGGAAACCGTATTGGGAGCAGCTAATGCGATAGACTAAATTGAGGGAAGTACAAGTGAAATGCTGCTTCACTTGAAAGGAGTGTTTGGGCCCTTGGACGGTGAGGAGAGGGAAAGTAAAGGGGCAGGTGTTGCATCTTCTGCGGTTGCACGGGAAGGTGCCATGGGAGGGGGTTGAGGTGTAGGGGGTAATGGAGGAGTGGACCAGGGTGTCCCGGAGGGAACGATCCCTGCGGAATGCTGCCGGGGGGGTGAAGGGAAGATCATCATGCTGGAGTTGGCGGAGGATGATCCTTTGAATGCGGAGGCTGGTGGGGTGATAAGTGAGGACAAGGGGGACCCTATCATGGTTCTGGGAGGGAGAGGAAGGTGTGAGGGCGGATGCGCGGGAGATGGGCCGGACACGGTTGAGGGCCGTATTTTTGTTTTTGTTTTGGAGTTCCAGCATCCGCAATTTTTTGCTTTTAAACTTCCTGCAGTGATGTCTTATATCCGATAACTGACCTCCAAAAACCATGACTACATTTCTTTATGAAAAGTCTCCAGCTAGGCAGTTTTCTCCTTGACACCTGTAACCTTTATTTTTATGTAGGCTCCTTGATGCCATAGGCAGCTATTCAGCTTTTCCCTGGTATTCAACGCTTGCATCCATTTCTGGATCAAGGCTGTGAAGAAGTTGGAAACCAAATGGTTCTGACAAAACCTGAACTAAGCAAGAAAGAGTAAAATAGAACAAAATGACAGACATCAGTAAGTTTGCACATTTGTTCATTTAAGTTAATAGATTCATGTAGCAGGACATGGTTCCCCATTATTAACAAAACTTTACTGAACTACTCCTAGTTTTGAGAATCACAGGGAAATTCAACACCACCTATTAAGCTATGGATGAAAATAATGGTGAAGCAGATAGCTTCTTTCCTTGTCCTCACTTATCACCCCACCAGCCTCCGCGTTCAAAGGATCATCCTCCGCCATTTCCGCCAACTCCAGCATGATGCCACCACCAAACACATCTTCCCTTCACCCCCTCTGGCGGCATTCCACATGGATCGTTCCCTCTGTGACACCCTGGTCCACTCCTCCGTCACCCACTACACCTCAACCCCCTCCCACGGCACCTTCCCATGCAACCGCAGAAGATGCAACACCTGCCCCTTTACTTCCCCTCTCTTCACCGTCCAAGTGAAGCAGCATTTCGCTTGCACTTCCCTCAACTTAGTCTACTGCATTCGTTGCTCCCAATGCGGTTTCCTCTACATTGGAGACACCAAACGCAGACTGGGTGACCACTTTGTAGAACACCTTCGGTCTGTCCGCAAGCATTACCCAGACCTCCCTGTCGCTTGTCATTTCAACACTCCACCCTGCTCTCATGCCCACATGTCCGTCCTTGGCTTGCTGCATTGTTCCAGTGAAGTTCAACGCAAACTGGAGGAACAGCACCTCATCTTCCGACTAGGCGCTTTACAGCCTTCCGGACTGAATATTGAGTTCAACAATTTTAGATCATGAACTCTCTCCTCCATCCCCACCCCCTTTCCGATTTTTCCCCCTCCTTTTTGTTTTTTCCAATAATTTATATAGATTTTTATTTTCCCACCTATTTCCATTATTTTTAAATGTATTTCCATCCATTGTTACATCTCTACCTTTTAGCTTTTTTCGATTCCTTCACCCCACCCCATCCCCACTAGGGCTATCTGTACCTTGCTCCTGCTTTCTACCCTTAATTAGCACATTCCTTTAGATAATATCACCACCTTCAACACCTCTTTGTCCTTTTGTCTGTGACATCTTTTGGTTATCTCCACTTATCACTGGCCCTCTATCCAGCTCTTCTTGTCACCCCCCCCCCTCCAAAACCAGCTTATATTTCACCCCTTTTCTATTTTTCCTTAGTTCTGTTGAAGAGTCATGCGGACTCGAAACGTTAACTGTGTTCCTCTCCACAGATGCTGCCAGACCTGCTGAGTTTTTCCAGGTATTTTTGTTTTCGTTTTGGATTTCCAGCATCCGCAGTTTTTTGCTTTTAGCTTCTTTCCTTTAGTTTGTTGTTCCTAATAGGGCTAAGAAATCTTTTAAAAACAATTTTCTTGGAAAATATATTACTGTACATGATTTTTTACTCCTCCTGGGCTAGACAATTTCCTACAGCTGAGGAAACACAAGGTGGTCTATTCCCAGGACCCCTTTTACTCTTTGATTGAGGCAGTCATTAGCGTTTTTAAAACAGCAAATGGTGGTTTTCATCGTGCTCAGCACCAGTATCTACAGCAACCAAAACTAGGATCTCAGCAGAGTGGAGGAGTTTGACTCCAGGACTTGGTGTGCTAATTCTCAATGTCTTGAACCACCAGCTCCTGCTATAAAGCTTGTGTTTACAGTCCAATAAAGAGATGACTTGTATCATTCTTAGTTGTTTGGTCAAAGCCTACTTGAACAT
Organism: Cetorhinus maximus; assembly: GCF_964194155.1. Lineage (NCBI taxonomy): Eukaryota > Metazoa > Chordata > Chondrichthyes > Lamniformes > Cetorhinidae > Cetorhinus > Cetorhinus maximus. The sequence continues at coordinate 207,567,019 of NC_135880.1, read as the reverse complement.
GAAATTTCCTTCTGGTAAAGCAAATATATTCACAAGTAAGCACCAGATAAAATTATATCTATGCAAGAGGCACTATCATTCTGTTAAGGACAGACATTTCACTTGGTTCCTCAAGGGATTTACACAGCCTCCATTTTGTCTGTTCATTATCCAGATATGGATTGACAAAATGGAAAAGGACAAAGGGGAAAATTTTCACTTTGGATGATGTTGTAAAATGGGTGATATCGAACTGACCACCATTGCAAGCCTTGCCCAATTCTACATTCCAGTGACTTTAATAGAAAAGAAAATTAGGCAGGGTATATATTAGGCAGCTAACTCCATACCACCAAAAGAAAGAATTACCCCCAAGAATCCAATTGAGAATTGGACCCCACACTGATGTTCCTTCAATATTGCATGGATGTACATGTCATTTCAACTACAGTCAAATCCACAAACAGTGAAATCCTCTTGTATGCAGAACAATTCTGAAGGAAAAAAAAGCTTGCATATATCCAGATAAGCATATGGCTGTTGCATATGGGGAAAAATTTTCCAACTACTTAATGATTGCGTCTAAGGGCCCGATTTTAACTCTGTGCAAGTGGATAGGTTTTAAGGGGGTTAAAGATCTCACCCCAAGTCTCTCATGTTATTTGCAGCACTAACAATCATGTTGGGATTTGCTACCATATTTATAGTCATGTTTCCTACCTGAATTCAACAGTCCATCTGACTTGCATATGAATCAGATATCACCTAATTTTTAAAGGCTGACTATATATATGTTAGCCCACTTCCCCAAAGATCAAGACTCATACTGGGATATAAAGCACAAGTCGAAGTAACTAATCTACATAAGAGTCAATCTGGGGTCGGGGAAAATCACAATGGAGCCTGATCTTCTCATCCAGTATCAACACAGCAATCCTCACTGTTCAAGGTGGCAATGCCAATTCTAGCATCTTTCTGCTTTTGTTGCATACATAACTTAAACCCACATTTAGAGGCATGCATTAAACCGAGGAGGTGACTGAAGTAGAGTTTACATGCAAGTAACTTAGAAATAACCAGACACCAGAAACGTTGGTTAAACAAGGTCTAGTTTTGTTTCAGACCCAATCAATAACAATATGCTTCTCATGGGCAAGTCTGGTTATATGCAGCTTTTGTCCATCTGTCTCAAACTATTGCCTACAACAGGATTTCACTGTACATACTTTGACTTGTTGTATTCAAATTCAATGTGCAGGCAGTCTTCAATCCCAACTTCCATTTTGATGGACGAGTTCATCTCGGGGTAGGTACTGAGGGTGTGAACGACAATGTCCATCTCCTTTGTAATATCATTCAACCTACGGCTGATGGTTGCTCTTAGAAAGTATCTGAATTTGGAGAAAAAAAGGAAACATTACTTGAGCTTTTCTTTAAAAGATAGTTAAGTTGATTTGAAATCTTTCCTTGGTGTTGATAATTACCACACCTCCATTTCTGTATCTGCTGACATTCGCTATCATTTCTAAATCATTATTTTTTTGTTCCATAGTAACACGACAGATGTAGACAAGTCTACCTCTATTGCCAATCCTAATTGTCCCGACAAGGTGATGGTGGGTCTCCTTCTTAAACCATTACAGTCCTAACGGTGAGTCAGTGGCATTAGGAATCCTGTGAAGGCTAGGCTAGGCAAGGGTGCCAGCATACAAATAAACAAATGTGTTAAAATGAATTGATAACCTCTGGGGTGATAATCTTTTACCATAACATTACATTAATGGCAACTGGCAAAATCCAGTCTACAAAGACTATGATATAACAGTTCTAATGTCATTACTGTAAACTAGGAATATGTAAAGCATTAAACTACTTATCTAAACTTTTTGACAGAGCACTACAATTTACATGAGTGCTAATCATGTTAAAATAATCACCTTCACATTCACTCGTTAAAGCAGTGTTCAAAATACTTTCCTACTTCTTCACAGTATACTTGATTTTAGGAAAGCATTATGATAGACACGTGAAACTTGTATACCCAACTGTAAAAAAGTAACCAGTATAGTTACAATTTTGCCTTTCAAATCGTCAGTTAAGTTTGCATTTTAAATTGCGTAACATTGCAATGAAGGACTGATGGTCATTGGCACCGAGAGCAATGAGATAATGATTAAGAATACCTCACAAACAAGTGAGTTCAATCATTGTGATTTTTCTTACAATGCTCTGGTATCAATACATTTAACAGTTCTAGTAATAGTACCTTAGTTTCAAAATAGCTGATAAAAACACTAAAGCCTCCCAACAATAATTTTTATGGAGAAAGACAACTAAATAGCGTTGAGGTGCAATCTACTCATGACCCAACCTGTTCCACCAGTGACTTAGAAGGGCTGCATAGCCTACTCCTATTCCTATCTTATGGTGTTGTATCTGTTTATAATGCTCAAGGACCTGCAGAGCACCTTTTCAAACAAAATTCTATGTGCAATCATGTACATGAGGGCACTGAATAAAAAAAACAAAGAGATTATCTTGAGTTTGTTCAAGAGTAATTAGACCACACAGAATATTAAAAAAAACCCATGGCAGGAAAGATATTGAAGCCATTGAAAGGGTATGGTGCAGACGCATTAGAACTGATATGAAAAATGAAATGCTATTGATATTAATAAAGTCAAAACATTCCAGACTTTAGTCAATGAAACAGTGAAGGCTAAGGGGATCAAAGAGGTTTCAAAAATTATGAAAGCTTTTGAAGGTAAACAGTGAAAGATTAGCCGTGCTTTTCCACTCTGGCGGAATCTTGGTAAAAACTTGAATGTGTTATTTATCATCTTTTCACCATCCAACAATCAACCTTTTTCCAATGGTTGGTGAATTGGTGACATCATTGCCAAATAATCTTGCAAGCAACCATTGCCAATAATTGTGTATTTGTGGATCATTTAACAACATTTTAGCTGGCTTTCTTGGAGTTTACTTTTTGGGAGGCTCCAAATTTTGTTTCTTGCTTTTTTTTCCTTGGTTTTTTTCACTAAAATAAAAGCTGAAAAAACAAAAATTAATTTAACGATCCTTAACAATTGCCTAGATAACTAATACTACTTTTCTCCTGTTACTGTTGTTCTTGCTTCAAAATTACCCTAGCATTTGAATTATGCAGTTTTAAACACAAAATAGCAAAAGAAGTTTGTTTAGTATGATTTAATTTCACACAAAATTTGACTTTAGCAACTTCAAGTTAACAGGAACAGATTATTGTATATTTCAGTACTTATTTTGTAGAGTCAATTCTCTCAAACAAACACATATTTTATTGCATCACTAAAGTGCAGGTAGTAATTACCTGATCAAATAGGGTAAATCAATTTAATCAAATATAACTGTTTGCACATCCCTAGACAACTTTAAGATAAATAAAATATCTATTTTAAGATATTCAAGAGCATTTCCTAGAAAGTTACAGATTCCAAATTAATTCTTGTGTTTTGCACAAGGATATATTTTATCTGAGCAAAAAATACCTACAGAGGAATTTGTACCCTGGGTTGATGCAAGGAAAAGGGTGCCACACACACATCTGGTTTGGCCATATCTCAGTAGAAATAAAGAGAACACTTGTCATAGCTATGTCAAAAGGTGTCTACTGTTATCTGAAACATCTTGGTAACACTGCAACAATTCATCCTGTATATCTATATAAAGCTTATCAGACAATGACTGGACAGGCTTTTTGAAAAGTTTTTTTTGATCAGTTACTTTATATTATTTACTTGCATTTGCTTCCCTAAATGAAAGTTCAGTTCCAATAACATTATGACTACAGGTTGCTGTCTCCTGGCATTGCTCACATTTCCTGGAATATGATTGTGAAGTCCAACTGATAAAATGACTGTCTCTTTAAGGCCATTAATCTGTGGCAATTGGAAATATTTAGAGTTGCTCTGAATTGGACATGGTCTATAAAGATTGAGTGAATCGCAAGTAAACTTTAGGTTCAGGTTAATGACCAACTTTATTTTTCAAAATAGAGATGCTTTCAAATTTGTAATAAAGTACATCAGTATGGTTAAACAACACCTCAATTTTAAAATTCTCATCCTTGTTTATAAATCTTCCTACCATGGCCAAGCCCTCCCTATGTCTGTAATCGCCTGCAGCCCTACAGCCCTCCGAGATAACTGCTCCTCCAATTCTGGCTTCTTGGAAATTCCTGATTTTAATTGTTTTACCATCGGTGGCAGTGCTTCAGCTGCTTTGGCCCTAAAGCTCTGAAATTCTCTCCTTAAATTTCTCTGCTTCTCTACCTCACTTAATCGTTTTATGCACCTCTTAAAACCTATCTCTTCGACCAAGCTTTGGTCATCTGCCCTAATATCTCCTTATGTAGCTTGGTGTCATATTTTGTTTTATAATGCCTCTGAAGTGCCTTGGGATGTTTAATTACATTAAAGGCGTTATATAAATATTATTGTTGTGTTCCAAACAGAATTTGATAAATCTATTAGTGGTTCCCTTGTGGAAGAAATTAATGATCAGCAACTGAGTTACAAAACAACAGACAGGGCAGAGAGCACTAGCTAAGAGGGATTAGGAGAGAGTTCCAAATAAGAAATTAAAAACTTTCGTTTATATAGCAGCGGCTGAGGTAATGGAGAGGACAAGTTGGGTAGTATTGGGGTGTTCGGGCAAGAATGGAAAAATGAGCATGTCAAAAACATTTAGGGCAAAAAGAGGTAGTTCCGAAAAAGACATGAGGCAACCAGTGTTCCTTCTAAGCTGTGTGCTGGTGTGGCCATACAGCAGTCCAAGTGCCGCAAACTTATTACTACAGCTGTGCACATCCTGATGGTTAGAAGAGGTGTGCTGCCACTCTAGCACTCAAAGTCCCTCTTGCTCCCTCACTCACTTCCTCTCTCTCGCTGCCCCCCTCCCGAGCCCTCATTCACAATAGTGAGCAGGAGAGTCGGGGAGGGAAGTGGCAAGTTGACAGAGGCAGCGAGCTAGAGGGACGAAGCCATGAGCAGGAGCCAAGCTAAAGGTTAGTGAGTTAAGAGTTCAGTTATGTAGTTAGTTAATGGATTTTTGGACCAGTTAGTGCCATTGATCTGGTCATTCTGCTGCAGCTGGTTTTGTAGAATGATGAAAGGAAGATTAATCCCAAAGACATTCAACACATTAAAAACACATGAGAATTTCTAGGGATTTTGTGAAAAGTTTTGGATTCCTAGCCCCAATTTCCAAATAATAATGCAAAGGTTACCTCATGGAACATTTTAAATTGTGCATGCTTCCAAATACCACTTCTCCTCAATTCATTTTTTTATGCATCGAGAGAGACAATTTGCTTTTAAAAAGGTGAACCAGTTTACTACTTCACAAATCATAGATTTTTAATCTAAAAAAAAATTGTAGGTGGACTAAATGCCACTACTTCCCCAAAAACCACCTCAACAGTTATTCTTCCTCCTGGGGTTCCATTCTGTGTTTATCACAATGCTCTCTTCTCCAGTTCCCAGACATAATTTCCCCCTTCAATATTCATTTAATTTACAGGGACACTAGTTCTCTGAACTTTACTCTCCATTCAAGAGCCAACCTCTCTCCAAATTCAGAAACACTTTACTCCTGCCTGATTACGTTTGTTTGATGGGAAGAAATGACTGAGTTATTTTCCTCACCATTCATAGCAGTTGCAAGTAGAGAAAACACTCAATAATCTGAAAAAAATAAAAGTTGCCTTTTCCAGATTTTCTATTAATTCAAAAGACAAGCCTCCTTAGCTCTATTATGAGCTTGTCAAACTGAAATAAAAAATTCTCATCTTGTCTTGAGCCATCACTACTAATTCAACTTTTCTTCTGTCAAATGACTAAAATACAATCTACAATATAAAAACTAACAAATGTCTCTCTCATGTATGGTAGTGTGGTGGTTATGGTACAGTACTGAATTTAAAACCTAGAGGTCATGAATTCAAATGCCACCACGGTAAATTTAAAGTTGTATTCTGTAAAGTTATGGACTGGCATGTTACCATTTCAATGGCCGAGAGTGGTATTCTTTCTACCTCTTTCACACCCATGGCAACTTTTTAAAACTATGTATTCTATAGAGTTTTTTTTTGGTTTCTACTAGTGGAGCACGTCTGCACATTCCTTTGATATTGGTGCATGTAAAAAAATTAATTCCGCACATGAATGGAAAAAAATTGGAAGGAACATTAGAGACAACAGGTTTTTGAAAACCAAAGGCTTTCAACAAAGATAAAAGGAGACGACAAATAAGAAAAGAAAAGTGAGAAAACTGCCATTGGATATAGAGTTGGAAAGTCATAGCTACATAATCCTCTCAAGTCGAATATGAACAAAGATTTTTTTTAAAAAAGTGTCATTTAGATGGGAAGTTCAGCTAGAAGGAATAAATCTGCTCCATTAAATACGAAAGTCAAAGTGCATGCAAATTTTTAAAAATATTACTAGAAAGTCTTTCTTGGTCTTACACATAGCTAGCTGGAGGAAATGGTAGGTCCATTTGTTGTAATGTCTCTTAGCCAGCTATAACAACACCTCTGGAGCAAGGAAAAACACAAATTTTTGCAACTTTGTTTTTAGTCAAAACATGAATTGCAGGTGTTACCTTTACCAGAGAACATGCAAACTCCAGGAACGTTGTCAAATTTACTAAAGGTGAAGTTAAAGGGGTTTGAGGATGTAGACCTGTTGTTTAACAAATCTAGTAACTTCAGAGCACCAATCAACAAAGCAAATAGAATGCTAAACCATTCAAATCCATACAGTACAAGTCTAAGCATGCCTAAATCTGTGCAGTACTCAAGTTAGACTGCAGTTGGAGGATTGACTACAGTTTTTACCACCGAGAGACAGGGAGCTATTCGAGCCCTGGAGTGAATGCAGAGAAGAGCCACAAGGGTGACTGTGGTTTCAAAAATCTGGCCGATGACGAAAGCCTAGAGACACACGTGCAATTCAGTTGACAAACAAGTTGATCTCAGAGAAATACAGTGTCTATGCTAGTAGACAACATAGTAAATATAAACTGGGAGCATGAATTCCAAGTTAAACCATCAAAGCAGAATGAGGGACATAGGAATAGAAGTAGGTCATTTAGCCCCTTGAGCTTATTCCACCATTCAATTAGCTACCCCGTCCCTGCCTCGGTTCTGTAACACAGCACAGCACAAAAGTCTATTATCTCAGTTTTAACATTTTCAATCGACCTAGCCTCAACAACATTTTGGGGGAAGAGAGTTCCAGATTTCCACTCCTTTTGTATGAAGAAGTGCTTTTTAACATCAGCCCTAAATGGCTTAAGTTTGATTCTAAGGATATGCTTCCTTATCCTGGGCTCTCCCATCAGAGGAAATAGTTTCTCTCTATCTACATTATCAAACCCTTTTAATCATTTAAAACACAAATTAATTCACCCCTTCATCTTCCATATGCTAGGGAATACAACCTTAGTCAATGCACCCTACCCTCATAATTTAACCCTTTTATGTCCAGAGACAGGTCTGAATTGGTAAACATTAAATTAAGGATTGATGTCAGTTATTTTTTTTTTTTAAACAGAATAATTAACATATGGGATAGAATTCTGTAATGTCATGGAAGCCAAAATATTTAAATCATTTAAATTAACAGTTACTGGATAGATCAGTGAAAATCAGGGAGCTGGGATGGGTAAATGGTCTTTATCATTCGTATCTATCGTGATCTTAATGAATGATGCTTTTTAGTTCCAGTTTCCATTCTTTAGAGACATCACAAGAGTAAAAGTTTGAGGCAGAGGCAGGACTTACCGTAATTTCACATTCTGGCCAGTATACGATTCGTAAGGCTTTTCTACATGTGTAAACTCAAAGTCAAATGTCTGGGACTGTGTCATCTCACCAGGTCGGGCCAGGTCTTTTACCAGAGACACAAACTCGTGGTGATTCCCTCGGTCATAGTATAACTCTGTTAACAGAAAGCATAACTTTGTTTAAATAGTTTATGAAGTGTTCAAACAAAATCTTTCCTCTCCAAATGTTGAGCTTGCCTCTTACAGTCATGTTATGCCATGAAACTTTGAGAACACAAGTTTGTCTCAGAGATTTTCCAATTTCTTTCTTTTACATTATGCAATTCTGAAATACAATTCAGCAACATAGTAACGACCCTCTCACTTCACTGGGGAGATATTGTTCACAGCGAATCTAGTCAAAAAATATCGGCAGGCTTTCAGTGTTTCACGTTTGTATAGCATAAAGTATTTAAAACAAAATTCAGTTATCTTTCCATTCCACAATTTGCTGCCCACTTCAGATGCCAAATGAAGCAGATAAACAGGTTGAGAGAGAAATACTGGCACACACTGTAGGGAAATACAAAACTGCTTACACATTCTACTTTAACCTTATATAACATTTCTTAGGGTCAGTACAGTAAATTGGTTTTCCTCAAATTCAGTTTTATTTTAAATCCTTCATCCGCTACTAATTCTGCAATTGGACATCTTGATTTTTCACAAAGGCAATGCAAACAATTATATCTTACTTATATTCATTTCACAATTATATAGAAGATTTAGAGCTCTGAAATGTTCTGAATACTGCACTGAACTGTAAATATATAGAAGCTGAAGTTGCACAAGATTTGAATCTCACTGTCCAAATTTTGCTATTTTTTTATTTTAATACTTTTAAAAAGCATTTGATTTTCTCCACCTACAGAATAGTCACAAAATCATGCATTTACAATTGTCAGCTCATCAGACCAGATGCCTCCCAGGTGGTCACAATCCATCCTACAACTAACCTATTTACTGTAATTAAATTATATCGCCTCTAGCAAGCTGCTCCAGTACAACGCTGGCATCTACTTAAAGAAGTGGAAAATTGCCCAAGTATGTCCACAACAAAAAAAAGACAAATCCAACCCATTCGCCTACTCTCAATCAGCAGCAAAGTGAAGTAAGGTATCATTGACAGAGCAATCAAACGGCACCTACCCATCAATAGCATGCTAACCGTTACTCAGTTTGGTTCTGCCAGGACCATTAAACTCCAGACCTCATTACAGCTTCAGTCCAAACATGAACAAAACAGCTAATTCCAGAGGTGAGGCGAGAGTGGTTGCTTTTGACATCATTTTGCATGGCACAAAGGAGCTCAAATAAAACTGAAGCCATTGGGAATTGGAATGGAAAACTCTGGCTGGAGTCATATCTAGCACAAAGGAAGATGATTTCAGCTGTTGGAGGTCAACCCTCTCAGCTCAAGGACATCACTGCAAGAGTATCTCAGGGCAGTGCCCTAGGCCCAACCATCTTCAGCAACTTCAATCACCTATCCTCCATTATAAGGTCAGAAATGGGAACATTTGCTTATGACTGCACTGTCCAGTTCCATTTGCAATTCTTCGGATAATGAAACAGCTCATGCCTGCATATAGTAAGGCATGGACATAAACAAGCTTGGGCTGACAATTGACAAGCAACAATCGGTTCTACACAAGAGCCAAGCAACGACCATCTCCAACAAGGAAGAATCTAAGCATCTCCCATTGACATTCAATGGCATTACCATCGTCAAATTCCCCACAACATCACTGACTAGAAACTTAACTGGAACAAGCATATAAATATTTTAGCTACAAGAGCAGGTTTGGCATTCTGTGGCAAGTGACTCACCTCCTGATTCCCCAAAGTCTTTCAAGGCACAAGTCAGGAGTATATGAATACATTTGCCTGGATTGGTACAGCTCTAACAACATGAAGAATTTCAATACCACCCAGAACAAGCAGCCTGCTTGATTGGCAATCAATCCACCACCTTAAGCATTCACATGCTCCACACCAGTGCATAATAACTGCAGTGTATACCTACAGGATACACTGCAGCAATTTGCTAAGGTTTCTTCAACAGCACCTCCCAAACCCTCAACCTCCACCATCTAGAAGTAAAGGGCAGCAAGGATTACAGGATCACCACCAACATCATCTTTTTTTTTTGGAGTTCATGGATGATTTAAGTTGGAGGTCCTTTTAAATTGAACACAGATCACTTTGTCCAAGTAACACATCAGCCCGAGTTGGAAATTATACAAATGTTCCTTCATTTTTCCTGGGGGCACTATGGGAGTAACTTTACCACATGGATTGCAGCAGTTCAAGAAGGCATCTCACCAGCACCTTCTGAAGGAGATGTAGAGATGGTCAACCTCACTTAGCCTTGCCAGTGATGGCCACACCTCATTGAAAGATTGAAAGAAATTAAAATGAAAATCACACCTCTGTGTCATAAAGAGTTCAGTCCTGCTTTCAACAAAATAAAACTTCCAATATCGTGAAGGGTTACGCAACAGGTTTCACTAGACTACAGTTCGTTTGTTAGCCTTCCACCAATCTGAATCAATTTGTCAATGATCCAATGTTTTCATATAAATGGCTTTAATAATATTTGGTATCAGACAATAAATATATTACATTATTGACACCCCCTCCATTTTAAAAAAAAATGTAACAACATCCTTCCTAGTCATCAGTTAGCATACAAATGATATGAGGGGGAGGAGGTGTCAGAGTGGTATTCTCACTGGACTAGCAGGGTAAAGCTCTGGTGACCCGGGGTCGAATCTCACCACAGCAAATGGTGGAATTTGAATTCAAAGTGGAATTAAAAGTCTAATGTTGACCATGATAATGAAATCTGCCATTCTTACCTGGTCTGGCCTACATGTGACTCCAGATCCACAGCAATGTGGTTGACTCTTAAATGCCTGCTGAAATGGCCTAGCAAGCCACTCAGTCGTATCAAATTGCTAAGAAGTCTAAAAGAAACTTTCACGCCATCACCACCTCTGGGCGTGTCCTGGACAGACCCAGCAGAGGTGGTGTCACAGTGATATACAGTCAGGAGGGAGTTTCCCTGGGAGTCCTTAACAATGACTCTGGACTCCATGAAGTCTCATGGCACCAGGTCAAGCATAGATAAGGGAACCTCCTGCTGATTACCATGTACCTTCCCCCCATCTGATGAATCAGTATTCCATGTTGAACATCACTTGGAGGAAGCTTTGAGGGTGGCAGTGGCGCAGACTGGTGGAATTTCAATTTAAATGTGGGGGACTTCGGTCGCATCAATGCATTCTAAGCTGGCCAAGTCTTAAATGACATAGCTGCTAAGCTGGGTCTGCGGTGGTGAGGGAACCAACAACAACCTCACCAGCCTGCCTGCCAGCCACAGATGCACCTGTCCATAACAGTATCGGCAGGAGTGCCCACTGTACAGTCCTTGTGGAGACAAAGCCCCGGTCATCACACTGAGGGTACCATCGATTGTGTTGTGTGGCACTACCACTGTATTGAATGGGACAGATTTCGAACAGATCGAGCAACTCAAGACTGGGCAACCGTAAGGCACTGTGGGCCATCAGCAGCAGCAGAATTGCACTCAACACAACCTGTAACCTCATGGCCCGGCATACCCCCCCACTTTACCATTACCACCAAACCATAGCATCAAGCCTGGTTCAATGAAGAGTGCAGGAGGGCATGCCAGGAGCAGCACCAAGCATACCTAAAAATTAGGTGTCAACCTGGTGAAGCTACAAACAACACAGGACTACTTAGATGCCAAACAGCATACGATAAACAGAGCTAAGCGATTCCACAATCAATGGATGAGATCTAAGCTCTGCAGTCCTGCCACATCCAGTCATGAATGGTGGTGGACAACTACCACAACCACTATCCTTTTGTGCTAGGTATGACTCCGACCAGCGGAGAGTTTCCCCCTTGATTCCCATTGATTCTAGTTTTGCCAGGGTTCCTTGAAGCCACACTCGGTCAAATGCTGCCTCCTGGTTGTGGTAGTTGGAGCTCAATCTTCTCAGTTCTAGGACATCACTGTAGGAGTTCTTCTGGGTAGCGTCCTAGGCCCAAACATCTTCAGCTGCTTCATCAATGACCTTCCTTCCATCAGAAGGTCAGAAGTGGGAATGTTTGCTGATGATTGCATAACTTTAAACACCATTCATGACACTTCAGACACTGAAGCAGTCCAGGTCCAAATGAACCAAGACCGGGAAAATATCCAAGCAGGGGTTGATAAGTGGCAAGTAACATTCACACCACACAAGTACCCAGGCAATGACTATCTCCAACAAGAGAGAATCTAACCATCGCCCAGGATGACATCATCCAGGGCAAAGCAGATGGCTTGATTGGCAGCCCATCCACAAACATTCATTCCCTGCACCACCAATGCACAGTGGCAGCAGTGTGCAGCATCTACAAGATGCGCTGCAGGAATTCTCAAAGCCTCCTTAGACAGCACCTTCCAAACCCACGATCACTACTATCTAGAAGGACAAGGGCAGCAGATAGGTGGGAACACCACCGCCTGGTAGTTCCCCTCCAAGCCACTTGACTTGGAAATACATCACTGTTCCCTCACTGTCACTGGGTTAAAATTCTGGATCGATCTCCCAAACAGCACTGTGGGTGTACCTACAGCACATGGACTGCTGCAGTTCAAGAAGGCAGTTCACCACCATCTTCTCAATGGCAACTGGAGATGGGCAATATATGCTGGCCTAGCCAACGATGCCCATATCCCATAAATGAAAATGAAACTGTGCCGTGCAATATCTGAATGGATGTTAAACAGTTCATACTTTTTAAAAAACACACAAATAAATGCTGTATGAATATGTCCAAGTGCTCATATCAATATTGTAAAATTTCAACCCATTTGTCCAGGAAGTGTAGAGAGGATTGCTTTCCAAAAAGCATTTCTAACTGCAAATAAATTTCAGGGAAAGAGAGAAAGAAATAAGCAATTTAGGACTTGCTAGGCAATATTAATGGATTTGATTTTTAAAAATTTATTCCCCTTCCTCAACCGAATCAAGCAGAGCATGACAGAGTTCCAAACTCATGCTTTTGTATATCAAAGGTTGCAAGGAGTTTCCATTGAAGCAGATTGTGTACAGATTGTTCAGATGTGAATTTTGGAAAAACTGTTTCACAGGAACAAATACAAGGTGGCAATCAATAACATCTTCTCGTTATTGAGTTTCAAGGTTTGAGCTTCAAGCCAGATTAGCATAAGCAGAAGTTCAACTATTAAGACAACAACAACTTTGCTGCTAGAATCATATTAATAAATCGTCCACAGCAGAAAACAAGGCATTTAACTGTTTACTGGTACTGAAGAACATTTGCAGTATCAAGACTCGAGACCCTTATAGATGGCAAAAGGAGAAGTTGAAAGTGTATCTTGCTCTAGGCAGATAAGTTTCACATATGTACAGAGTAAAGTTATCAATAAAAGACACTTTGTGAACCCAAATTGAAAAAATCTGCTCCAACCAAATTCTTGTTTGTCCTTTGAGGGGAGGATGACCATGTTCATCACTTGTGGTGTCTGGTTGGGTTCTGGCGAGTATGTAGGTGACTACTAAGGCCAATTCATGCCCAGAAGATTCTGCTGCAAATAGGACAGGATACTGCAGACAAATGAGTTTTGGATGAGTTGCTGGCTCAGGAATTCCTCTCCGTTTATTTTCTCTCTGCCTCTGATATGTTTCCAAAGGAGGCCACACCATTTTTTATTTAGTTGCGCCAGGTGCCGTGATCTTCACACATTGACCCTGGAGCTTGAAGCCATCACCCTGCGTCCTGTCTCAGTCACCTTTGACCCTCCCTCCATCAGCTTCAAGCCTCACTCCATCACCCTTGTCCTGACTTCGCTGACCCTCAAGCTACTCATCATCACCCTTGCTCAACTTGCATTGATCCTAGAGCTGTCCCTATGGATGTCAATCTGCCCCTGTCCGCCCCCTCCACTAGCACGCTTGAACTTACGTCATCATTGACCTGCCATCCATCATCATCACACCTCCATAACCCTTCACCTGCCCACTGTTGCTTTCGATTCTCAGGACGTCACCATTGACCTTCCCAGGACTCAAAGTCGATATCAAAACTCCTAAGTGAAGCCTTCGGTGTCCTTGGAGTGCTTCCTTTTACTGCTACGAGCGCGCACCCGACTCAAGCTCTCCAAAGAACATTTGCTTTGGTGAATGAATGAGCATCAGGCATTCTGGCTACATGACCAGCCCAACTCAGTTGTGACTGTCTCCATATGGTGTGGATGTTCAGCAAGCCAGCTTGGGTGAGCAACTCTGTCTGGTATTTTGTCCTGCCACCTGATCTTCAGAAGCTTCTGAAGGCAGCTCAAAGTGAAAGTGGTTAGGCATCTTGGCAAGATGCTGGCACTCAGTCTAGGTCTCGCATGCATAGAGCAGAGTGGGCTGGACTATTGCTCTATAGACTTTCAGTTTGGTAAGCAGACTTACTCTACTTTGTTTCCAGACTGATGTTCAAAGTCTGCTGAAGGCTACACTTGCTTTGGTAATTTTTGCATGTGTCTTATCATCAATATAGACAGTTCAAGAGAGAGTGCGCTGCCAAAATAAGTGAACATATCCATTGCTGACAGGTTCTGGCCATGGACCAAAACCTTTAGCCCAAGATAGGGCTTTCCAGAGGAGGCTGATACATTACTTAAGCTTTCTCCTTGCTGATTGGCTGAAGTTGTCACAAGCATTGGAGAATAAGTCCATGCTACATTGCATGTCCAGCTCTGAACCAGGAGCTAGTGCAAACAGCAAACAGGAAATCACAAAACATATCCTTAGAGAACTTCGCCTTTGCCTGGAGTCGTCTCAGATTAAGCAGCTTCCCATTCATGCGATACCCGATTTTGATTCCAGGATGGCGATCCTCAAGGCATCAGAGCACACGGTGCAGAAAAACATGCTGAAGAGGATTAGCTTGCACGCAGCTCTGTTAAGCTCCTTCAGTGGCCAGGAATGGACCAGAAGACTCAGCATTATCTAGGACAAAAGCAAGCATGCCATTGTAGAACTATCGAACCACTGTGATGAATTTCTCAGGGCAGCTTAATTTCTCCATCACCTTCCAAAGGCCCTCAGGGGTGACTGTGTCAAAGGCTTGTGCTCAGGTCAACAAATGTTGTTTAGAGGTCCTTGTTCTATTCTTGGCATTTCTCCTGGAGCTGTCTAACTGCAAACACCATATCAGTGATCCTTCAACCTTTTCTGAAACTGCATCGACTCTCTGGCAGTAGACCTCAGTAAGGTGTTGCACTAAATGGTTCAGAAGGATTCTGGTAAAGATTTTGCTGGCGATGGACAGTGAAATTCCTTACTGATTGTCACAGGATTGATGCGTTCTTTTCTGCTTGTACAGGTGGACAATGGAGGCATCTTTGTATTCTTGCAGGATGGTTCCTTGCTCCAACACAACTGAAAAAGTTCAGTGAGCTTCTTGACCAGGCATCGACCTCCAGTCTTGTAAGCTCAGCTGGGATAGCAGCAGCCTGGAGCTTTGCCTCGACTCAGGAATTTGATTGTGTTTATTGTTTCTAACAGCGTGGGTAGATAGTCAAGAGGGCAGTTGATGAAACCTGTTCAATCAACCCTCAAATCCATTATTAAAGAGAGAGTAGCAGGACATCTGGAAAATCATAATAAATCAGGCAGAGTCAAAATAGTTTTGTGAAAGGGAAATCATGTTTGACAAATTTATTATAGTTCTTTGAGGATGTAATAAGCAGCATGCATAAAGAGGAACCAACAGATGTAGTGTATTTGGATTTCCAAAAGGCATTCGATAAGGTGCCACATAAAAAGTTACAAAACAAGATAAGAGCTTATGGTGTCAGGACAGATAGTTTAGCAGGGATAGAGGATTGGCTAACAGAAAACAGAATTTTTATAGAGATTTTCCTCGATAAATGGGTTATTTTCAGGATGGCAAATTGTAACCAGTGGAGTGCCACATAGGTCTATGTTAATGACTTGGCTGAAGGGACCGACTGTATCATAGCCAAAATTAATGGCGACACAAAGGTATGTAGATTGAGAAAATCAAATTGACAGAGGTAGCCACGGGCATAAATTCATACAGTATATTTGGGACAGTTTCTGAGAACAATATGTTGTGCATCCAACCAGGGATCAGGCTATTTTGGATCTGGTAATATGTAATGAGGCAGGTTTAATAAATGATCTCAGAGTAAAAGATCCCCTAGGAAACAGTGACCATAACATGGTGGAATTTACACTCAGTTTGAGAATGAGAAACTTAGTTCGGAAACATCTGTGTTAAACTTAAATAAGGGTAATTACAAAGTAATGAGGGCAGAATTGGCTGCAGTGGACTGGGAAAGGAGTTTAGCAGAAAAGGCAGTTGATGAACAATGGCAGATGTTTAAGAAAATGGTTAATGACTCACAACAAAGATATATCCCAGTGAGGAAGGATTGTAGGAAGGGGATAACCAACTGTGGTGAAGCAAGGAAGTTAAGGATCTTATCAAAGTGAAAGAGAAAAAATACAATGTGGCAAAGATTAGTGGTAAGCCAGAGAAAGTTTTAAAAACCAACAGAAGATGACCAAAAAAAAGGGAGAAAATAAACTTTGAGGGTAAACTAGCAAGTAATATAAAAACGGACAGCAAGAGCTTCTTTAAATATATAAAAAGGAAGGGAGGCCTAAGTCACCATAGGCCCCTTAGAGAATGAGGCTGGGGAAATAATAATGGGGAACCAGGAAATGGCAGAGGGGTCGAATAAATACTTTGCATCAGTCTTCAAGGTAAAAGACACTAATAGCATACCAAAAATACCAAATCATGGGGCAAAAGCGGGGGAGGAAATAAATACAATAACTATCATTAGAAAAAAAAGTACTAGGGAAACTAATGGGGCTGAAGGCCAATAAATCACCTGGACCTGATGGGTTGCATCCTAGGATATTGAAGGAAATAGCTGCAGAGATAGTGGATGCACTGGTAGTAATCTTCCAAGAGTCCTTAGATTTTGGAAAAGTCCCAGAGGATTGGAAAACTGCTAATGTAACACACTTATTCAAAAAGGGAGGGAGACAAAAAACAGGTAACTATAGGCCAGTTAGCTTAACATCTGTCATTGGGAAATGTTGGAGTCTATTTATAAAGAATGTAATAGCAGAGCATTTAGAAATGCATAATCTAATCAAGCAGAGTCAGCATGGCTTCATGAAGGGGAAATCATGCCTGACAAATTTATTAGAATTTTTTGAGGAGGTAACAAGCAAGATAGATAAAGGGGAAACAGTAGATGTAATATATTTTGATTTCCAAAAGGCGTTCAGTAAGGTACACATAAGGCTACTTAATAAGATAAGAGCCCAGGGTGTTGGGGGTAGTATATTAACATGGATAGAGGACTAGCTAACTAATAGATGACAGAGAATTGGGATATGGCAGGGGGGTGGGGGGGGGGGGGGGGGGGGGGAGAGAGAGAGAGAGAGAGAGAGAGAGAGAGAGACATTTTCAGAATGGCAACCTGTAAATAGGGGAGTTTTTTAAAATTTTTGTTCATGGGATGTAGGCGTCACTGGCTAGGTCAACATTTATCGCCCGTCCCTAATTGCCCTTATGCAGAGGGCATTTAAGAGTCAACCTCATTATTGTGGATCTGGAGTCACATGTAGACCAGACCAGGTAAGGACAGCAGATTTCCTTCCCTAAAGGACATTAGTGAACGAGATGGGTTTTTATGACAATTGGCAACGGTTTCATGGTCATTAGACTTTTAATTCCAGATTTTTATTGAATTCAAATTCCACCATCTGTCGTGGTGAGGTTTGAACCCAGGTCCCCGGAGCATTATCCTGAGTCACTGGATTACCAGCCCAGTGAAAATACCACCATGCCACCGCATCCTTGGACACCCTGCTTCCCCTCCTCCTGCCACAGGGATCAGTGCTGGGGCCACATTTATTTACAATATATATGATTTAGATGAGGGAAATAAATGTACTATCGCCAAGTTTGCAAATGACACAAAAATAGGTGGGAACGCAAGTGGTGAGGATGACACAAAGAGTCTACAGAGGGATACAAACAGGTTAAGTGAGTGGACAAAAACTTGGCAGATGGAATATAATGTGGGAAAGTGTGAGGTTATGCATTTTAGCAGGAAGAATAGAGGAGCTGAATATTATTTAAATGGAGAAAAACTGCAGAAAGCTGTAGTACAGAGGGGTTTGGGGGTCCTAGTGCATGAATCCCAAAATGCTAGCATACAAGTTCAGCAGGTAATAGGGAAGGCAAGTGGAATGTTGACCTTTATTTCAAAGGGAATGGAGTATAAAAATAGGGAAGTCTTGCTAAAACTATACAAGGCGCTAGTTAGACCACACTTAGAATACTGTGAACAGTTTTGGTCCCCTTATCTAAGGAAAGACATACAGGCATTGAAGGCAGTCCAGAGAAGGTTCACTAGGTTGATTCCGGGGATGGACGGATTTTCTTACGAGGAGAGGTTTAGTCAGTTGGGCCTGTACCCATTAGAGTTTAGAAGAATGAGAGGCGACCTTATTGAAACATATAAGTTTCTTAGGGGGCTTGACAGGGTAGATGCTGAGAGGTTGTTTCCCCTTGTGGGAGAGTCTAGGACTAGACGGCATAATCTCAGAGTAAGGGGGCACCCACTTAAAACAGAGATGAGGAGGAATTTCTTCTCTCAGAGGGTAGTCAATCTGTAGAATCCTTTACCACAGAAAGCTGGTCGTTAAGTATATTCGAGGCTGAGATAGACAGGTTTTCAATCAGTAAGGGAATCAAGGGTTATGGGGAAAAGGCAGGAAAATGAAGTTGAGGATTATCAGATCAGCCATGATCTCATTGAATGGTGGAGCAGACTCAATGAGCTGAATGGCCTACTTCTGCTCCTATGTCTTATGGTAGGAAAAGCAACTTGTGAGTAGGATAAAAAGTGTCTGAAAAGTGATACAGATTGGTTAAGTGACTGGGGCAAAAAAAATGGCAGATGGAGTATAATGCAGGAAAACATGAGGTTGTCCACTTTGGCAGAAAGAATAGAAAGCAGAATATTATTTAAATAGAGAGACACTGCAGAATTCAGAGGGACCTGGTGTCCTTCTACATGAATCACAAAAGTCAGCGTGCAGGTACAGAAGTAATCAGGAAGGCAAACAGAATGTCAGATAAAAGTAAAATACTGCGGATGCTGGAAATCTGAAATAAAACCAGAAAATGCTGGAAAAACTCAGGTCTAACAGCATTGTTGAGAAAATAAAACAGAGTTAATGTTTTGAGTCCTTATGATTTCTTCAGAGCTAAAGAGAAGTAAAATGTAATGAAATTTATACTGTTTAAGAGGGGGGGTGGTGAAGTGGGTGAAACTGGATAGGCCAGTGAAAGGTGGAGGCAAAGGAGAGATTACGAGATGTCATAGACAAGAGGACAAAAGGGTGTTAATGATAGTGATACTGGCTAAAGGAGGTGCTAGTGGTGGCATTAAGGTAGGAGAGCAGAATGTGATAATGGCAGGACAAGGGTAGGCACTCTGGAAAGAACAACATGAACAAGCGACAGATGGTTAGCCTTCATTGCAAAGGGCATGAAATATAAAAATAAGAAAGTCTTACCACAGCTATACAGGACATTGGTGAGGCAATACCTAGGAGTACTGCGTGCAGTTTTGGTCACCTTATTTAAGGAGGGACATACTTGCGTTAGAGGCAGTTCAGAGATGTTCACTAGGCTGATTCCTGGGATGAGGGGTAGGTGAGGAAAGGTTAAGCAGGTTGGGCCTATACTCATTGGAGTTCAGAAGAATGAGAGGTGATCTTATTGAAACATAAAGGATCGTGATGAGCTTGACAGTGTAGATGCTGAAAGGGTGTTTCTGCTCCTAGAGAATCTAGAACTAGAGGACACAGTTTCAGAATAACAGGTCTCCCATTTAAGATGGAGGAGGAGGAATTTCTTCTCACAACATTGTTAAGTGTTTGGAATTCTTTTCCTCAGTGAGCTGTGGAGGCTGGGTCATCGAATATATTCAAGGCTGAGTGAAACAAATTTTTGATAGACAAGGAAGTCAAGAGTTATAGGGGGCAGACAGGAAAGAGAAATTAAGGCCTTAAACAGATCAGTCATGATCTTATTGAATGGCAGAGCAGCTCAAGGGACCAAATGGCCTACTCCTGCTTGTGTTTCCTATGTTCTTATGTTGATTGCTTGTTCATTGATGGATGAAGGCCCACTGAGGATGTGGTTAAAGTGCTCTACTCGTCTTTCTAGAATTTGGGCTCTATGAGCAGTGCTAACCTGTCACACCGAGGATTGGTGATGAATCAGTACAGTGGGACCTGTAAACAGATTTCAGAGCATCATAGAATCTCTTCCAGTACTTGTGGTCTGCCTAGGACTGACGTTTGTTTCACCAAGTTTAGAAACTCAACAATAAATCACAGAAGCACATCAAAATGCTGCATGATCAGGGTTCATCAGTACTTAAATGATGTAAAATGACCATTTGTTTACAAGTAATTCTTGAAGCTCAGTCTATCATTCAAGCCTTCAATACCATAAACTATTGTATTGAGTGGGACACTTGGCTTCAGTAAAGACTATGACTGATTATCAGTGGGCTTTCTCCACCATAAGTTTGGTTAAAGAAAAGCGTACATGATACACTGCAGCATATTAGCTCAGGAACTTTCAAATAACCAGTGCAGAAGTTTGGTTAAATGCATTGTGAGAGATAATTGTAACCACAAGTCCTGGAATCCTTCACATTACATACAATCAAAACATTTCTCTGTATAGAATGAATGATAGCAATAATATCTATTAGTGACATTCTTGGTATAATCTGCTTTGCAAATTGTCCCTGTGCTTATTCAGCTTCATTGGCTTTTACTGTCTCATACAATTCCTTCATAGTGAACTTTATGACTGAATGACTAATGTACAACAGATCATGTGCCTTCCAAGGCAGTCTAAAAATCACAAGTTAAAAAAAGTACACTTTTTCAATAGAGAACCCTGCAGCTTAAACTGTCATGACATTCTATTAATTAACAAACTAGGATCAACTGAAACATTTTAAATTTGCAGTTGAATCAGTACCCAGGAAGTTGCAGGACTATTTTAAAGTGGTTCTGTCGTCAGTTCCCAAGTTTAGAATTTGCCTTGTTTATTTTGTGGGACAGGCTCCACAGAAATAGAGGAATAGAAACACTGCATCTGCAGCTGTTTTTATGGTCCACAACTATGTACTTTGCTGTCCTTCCTTCACCAGACACAGGGCGGGAGTTTGTCTTTATAATCTGTTATATGTACACCAAACAGCAGGAAAATTACTTAGAAAACCACCTGGACTGGTGAAGCACATGGCCTTTGAATACAGCATTACCAGGTTTATCGGCCAACAGCACCATGCAGAAGGCAGCATGCCAATAATGTGGAGATAAACAATATTTCAGGTTAAAAAATGCAAGTAAAAATGCATGTACTTTGCAGTTCTGATTTGGGAGAATCATCACTGTCCCACTCTTCTGCTACTCCTCTCCTATTTATATTTCCATGACACCCTCATCTATCAAGTGTAGACAGAAGATTCAGAAAATCTATCAATAATTCACAGTCCTCATTAAAATATAAGTCTTTGATGCCATTTAAACAAGATGTTGGTGCTTTTACATATTCCACTGCAGCCAGTGGTGAAAAAATTGGCATATATCCCAATGCTTACACTTTTGGTGCCCGAGTTTTTCAACCAAAAATAAGCACAGTTAACATAACTGACATTATGTCAATACAGAGCTGTTGTTTTTGGATTTGTATATTGGCGCATAACTACCAATCGACGGCAACTATAAAAAAAAGCAGGTGTTGTGACTGTAGGCTATGTTGCCAAGAACCCAATAATGACAGAAACATTTGCAACTGAGATACCAAAAGATGTGGTTCTTGCGTGTTTGAAAGAATTCACCAATAACTCTGCCGCAGTCCATGAGGGGCAACCCTAAATTCTGTATACAAGAAATAACATTTACATAGAATGTGGCTGGTATTTTATGCAGATTTTTTGTATTGATGCTTCATGTTGAGGAAATTCAGCTTTGTTTCTCTTAAAAGCATGAGGTCTGATTTAGTTTCTCGAAGTTCTTGCAGTACTGTTCTATCATGATCATTTTTGTTTTATTCATTCACTGGATGTGGGCTTCGTTAGCTGGGCCAGCATTTATTGCCCATCCCTAATTACCATTGAGAAGGTGGCGGTGAGCTGCCTTCTTAAACCGCTGCAGTCACTGGGGTGTAGGTACATCCACAGTGCTGTTAGGGAGGGAGTTCCAGGATTTTGTCCCAGCGGCAGTGAAGGAGCAGTGATATATTTCCCAGTTAGGATGGTGTGTGGCTGTGAGGGGATCATGTACAGGTTGAGAGTTCAGCAAAATCTCTCATTACGTGAGCAAACCAATTTCAAAATCTTAATCACATTAGCTATACTGAATCTGGGAACAAGAAATGGTTTTCTCAGGATCCAAATGTTTATTACTGGGCAGATTTTATTTTAATCTGTTATGAATTAAAAGTAAGCTTCCTAAAAAAATGTCTATTGTTCTACTAACTTTTTAAGGTATGTTGGTTCCCAATTTTGAACTTGGCATTTTCTCTTCAGTGCAGAGATCATGTGTCATCTCAGTGCCTACACATCTATTTATATCTTCCCGAATGAATCAGATGCGGAGTTAACCACTCTGTAGGAATTAACTAACTGAGTCAAAACCCATCATAAGCTTCAACTCATACACGTCTCTTCTGCTTATATCCTATCCCTCACAAAATTCCATGCCCTTACATTGACTCCCATTTCTTCATAGATTCATATGACACAGGTCATCATTCAGTCCATTGTGTGAAGAACTATCCAATTATTACCACTCTCCTGCTCTGCCTCCATAGTCCGGCAATATTTTTCTTTTTCAAATATAGTATATTAGGGCACATCAAAGGCATCCTGTAGGATGATGGCGACCCTGATCAGATCATTTCACCCTGTATATCACGCAAAATCATGAACGGGCACAAGGCTGTCACTTTTGGCCATGAAAAGTGCCCACTGTACCTCAGATTACCCTGGAAGGGTAAGGTATCTCAAAAATTTGAACAACAGGTGAAGCTAGCTATTTCACACTGCTACTATGCAGTAGTAAAACGAGTGGTATTCGCCACTAACAGGAGGCTGCCGTCAAGCCAAAAAGACATTCTGTCTGTCACACAAACGAGTAATGTGGTATATGAATTGCAGTGCCAGTGTGATGCTTGGTATGTCGGTTGTACGTCCCAAAGGCTGGCGGATTGTATCAAACGGCATGTCTCAGCTGCTGTTCGCAACGGGTAGCATAAAGACTGTACTCAACCACCCGTGCTTGCAAAACTCAAAACATAGTGTCCAACATTAGATGGGATTCTGTGATTGGTCAACATTTGCCAAATAATCCTCAATGTGCTAAGAATTATGTTGACAATCAATTTAAGATCGTCAGTGGGGCTCGCAGTGTGGCACATGTGTTTGTACTGGAAGCTACATATATTAATACACAGGGCCCTGTTCTTTGCAGACAGAAAGAACATGTATACATATTGCACCTGTTTCAGGAAAACTAAATAAATGACAGCCATTTGCTGACTCATTCCCCAGGGCAATATCTTGACCAATCCGGGTCAAGCTGCCTGGTTTAACTTTCAAACAATGCTTGGCGGTTAATTGTCAATTACCATCACTGGTGTATTCTCCATGGCATCGCCACTTGGCAACCAATCAGCACTCTCTTCACATACAGTATAAATTGTTGCTTTCCCCTTAGATTTTTATTCTTGCGGAGTGTCCTGATGAGTGCAAGATGAAAAGCTTAGGCGTGTCTCTTTATTCAGCAATACTCAAGTTCTGTACTACCAAATGACTATATATATAAAAAATTCTACATGGATGCAATACTCCAGCTAAGGGCTACGTCTGATTCCCTCCAATCACATATCTGCCACAGTACCAAAACAGCTCTTATCAGTCACAAATTATATCCTATGTGACAGTGACAAAGGTAAGCTATCCCTCCATGTCTTCTCAACCTGTCTACACATAGTCTTTGCCTTAGTTGATCACACCACCCTCCATTAATGCCTTGTCAATATTGTCCATCTTAGTGGGACGGCCCCAAGGAATGGAGCTCGGCTCCATTCTTGTCTAGTAGTCACCAGAAAATCACTTGCAATGGCTTCCCTTTCTGTTCCATACTGTTATCTCTGGTGTCCCCCAAGGATCCATCCTCGGCCCCTTTCGGTTTCTTATCTACATGCTGCCGCTTGACGATATCACCTGAAAACACAATTTCAGTTTCTACATGTACGCTGATGACATCCAGTTCTACCTCGCCACCAACTCTCTCTATTCTTCCAGTGTCTCTAAGCTGTCCAATTGCTTGTCTGACATCCAGTACTCGATGAGCAGAAAATTCCTCCAACTAAATATTAAGACAGAAGCCACTGTCTTCAGTCCCTGCTACAAACTCTGTTCCCCATCCACTGACTCAATCCCTTTCCCTGGCAACTCTGAGGCTGAACCAGAATGTTTGTAAACTTGATGTCACATTTGACCCCGCAAGAAGAACTTCCAACCATATAGCAATGCGTGTCATGAAGAGATATTAATGTCTATAATGTTATTGGAAATTATTATTTTTTAAATAAAGTTTAGTGGTGTGTGTGTGTCTTAATTGGATTAAAGCCAGCTAGTCTGGCTGCTTTGATGTATAAAAAGTAGGTTTGAAATGGTAATTAGATAAACATGGAGAAGTTTAGAAACATAGGTGTCAAGGAGGCAATTTGCATTTTTAAATAAACCATTCAAAAGAATGGGTGAAATATTCCACCTGGCTGGGAGATGCTATATAGGTTATGGCAGTTGTTCAAGTTTCCCTCCGGAACTTAAAGAACTCAGCTTTTACCAATTTCTGTGTCATAACAGTGCCATCACTCAGAACACCTAATTTTACCTCTGTAACACTGCCCAAATCTAGCCCACTTCAGCTCACCAGCTGCTGAAACACTCATCCGTTCCGTTGCTACCTCTAGGCTTAACAATTCCAATGCACTCCTGGCTGCCCAAATGTTCTGCCCTCTGTAAGTATGAGGTCATCCAAAGCGCTGCTGCCCATGTTCTAACTCTCAAAGTTCCATTCACTCATCACCATGTGCCTGCTAACTTGCATTAGATCTGAATTAAGCAATGCCTCAATTTTAATTTTTTATCCTTATTTTCAAATTTATGCACAAAATGCACCTGTCTACCTCTGTAATCTTCTCCACCCAAAAAGCCCTCCAACATATCTAAGCTCCTCTAATTCTGGGTTCTTACGCATCCCCAATTTAAATCATTCCAGCATCAGTGGCCATGGCTTCAGTTGCCATAGCCCTAAGTGATAGAATTTCCTCCATGAAACTTTCCACCTCTCTTTCCTTCTTTTAAGACACTCCTTAAAACATACCTCTGTGGGCAAGCTTTTCATCATAAAGTCAGAGTCATTTACATCGCAGGAGGCAGCCATTTGGCTCAGCGAGTCTATGCCCGCTCCCCACAAAGCAATCTAGCCAGTCTGACTGCCCTATAGCTCTGCAAGTTAATTTCCCTCAAGTGCTCTACCAATTTCCTTTTGAAATCATTGATTGATTCCCCTTCCACCAGCAGCTTCCACCTGGCGAGTTCCAGATCATTACCACTCACTGCATAAAAAAGTTCTTCCTCACGTTCCCTGCATCTCTTGCTCAAAAGCTTAAACGTGTCCCCTAGTCCTTCTACCATCAGCTAATGGGGGGAGTTTTTCCTTGTCTACCTTAACTAAGCCGGTCATAATCTTGTATTCCTCTATCAAATCGTACCTCTATCTCCTTTGCTGCAAGGAGAACGACCCAAGCCTTACCAACCAAACCTTTTAACTAAAATCCCCATCCCTGGAGCCTTTCTAGTAAATTTCCTCTGTATCCTCTCAAGGATCTTCACATCTTTCCTAAAGTGTGGTGACCAGAACTAGATGCAATTCTCTAGTTAGGGCCTAACCAGAGCTTTATAAAAGTTCAGCGGTACTCCCCTGCTTTTGTACTCAATACTTCTATTTATGAAGCCCAAGATCCTATATGCTTTGCTAACCGCTCACTCAATATATCCTGTTCAAAAATCATCTCCCCTAATACCTTCTTACATGGGTTGGTGTCAAATGTTACTTTATAATGGTCCTGTAATGTGCCTACTTTAAAGATACAAGTGATTTATAAAGGTTCCATTATACATAAAGTACAAAACCTCACCCTCAAACACTTCCAGACTCACTCCATCCACCTCTTCAAATTACTCCAGATTTACATCCCTTCTGGCAGCTCTCGCTGAACATTTCCCACTCCCTACCATGGGATGCAGAACCTTCAGTCAACTCACCCCTGATTTTCTGGAAGTCTTTTGCAAATTTCTCTCTTTCTTACATTATGCTACCCCAGCTTCAAAAGCCTCCTTATAAAGTTAACCTCTGGTTTAGCCAACTACCTTAACGTCCCTACTACTTGGGTCTGAAATTGAAATGCCTTAGGACATTTTAACGTTAAAAAAAACTGCTAGATAGATGTGTGTTGGCTCAAAAATAGTGATGACCACAACTCAAATTAATGAACGCAGGCGGTGTAACTGAACCTCTAGGTTGGTACCTAATTTTATATTTACAGCTGTGAAAAGAGGGGCAAAACGTCTTTCTTGTGACAGATTCGACGTAGCAACAGTCAGGCAGCATGTAATGAGGGGCCCAGTTGGGAAGACCCGCCTCCCAACAGTTCAATGCGCTCGGCAAATGAAGCAACACGACTCGGCTACAACCTTCAATAATTCAAAGAACAAATTCCAATGCATCTCACATTCAGGCCTTAGTGGCTACCTACCAATCTGCCCTATGAACTCGATTTTAATCCCTTGATGTTCTAGCCTTTTCCCGGGGTTTTTCAGAGTGACATTCACTTTCCCGGAGACAGTCTCTCCATCGTAGAACAGGTAGTATTTATCCTTCTTCCCGTCTTCTGTCTTGTGCTCCACTCTTTTGCGAGTCTCAGCGTCATTCAACAAAACGTCAATTTCTGCACTTTGCCCAAAACTGAAAAAGCTCATTTTTGTCGTTTTTTTTCTTTGATTTCAAAATGGAAAAAGGAAATGCAGGGTGGACCTGAAGCCCCTATCTCGTCCCACAATAAAACACACTGCTTGGCCCTGTACAAATCCCAGCCCAGTGGGTGCAGGCTGCTTGGATCCTTTTCCTGTTTCTGTGTCTCTGCAGCAACTTCGCCCTCGCCCTCAGCGCGCATGCGCCCCTTCGCCCGCCCCTGCATGAGGCGCATGCGCCAGCCTGGATGTCATGTGACCTCATTTTTCACCCCCCCAAATAAAATTACGTTTAACAATCTTTTTTTAAAAAAAAATAACAAACCTAAATTTCAATTCAGAGTGAAGGAAAAGTATTTATGTGAAATTTTGACCCTTCTTCCCCAATCTTGGACTTAAATAATTATTTTTTGTCAAAACTTAATATAGCGTCAGGATGACTAGAAACTAGAAGTCACTGAGAAACAAATTAAAGACTCAATCCAATAAACCACCCAAAAGGAAGTACCCGCTGCTCATTTGAATATTTGTAATTCCAACTGACAAAAGCCTGGAAACGAACCACCCAACTGCGCACGCGCATTAACGGCCGCACGCCGCCGGGGAGAAAATAATTTTAAAAAACCAAATTAGGCTTCAGATAGCAAATTAAAGCTTTCTATAAATGTAAACGCAGTGATAAAAATTATAACATTTCAGTTTTTAATCCCCCTTTTGTGCCGGCATCGTGGGGGTGTTGAGGATTAGTGCGCAGGCGCGGCGCCGGCGCCCTATTTTGGCGGGTGAGTTGGGTTTGAAATGGCTGGAACGCAGCTGGTGCTGGGACTGGAATCCTTCAAACTGCGGCAGATTAATACAGGTAAGGGGGTTGGTGGTGAGCACCTTGGGGATGGTGAAGCTACCTTCCTGCTACAATCTGCGGGGGCGGAGAGGATAACTAATAAATAGGTAGTTCCTTTGTAGGGGTATCTTTCCTGTCCTGGGGACAGGACTGGGTGCCTAATATGTCAGACTTAATGCAAGATGCCCTGCTTTGCGCTTACTTTTGAACTTATTTGTTTGCAAATCATGGGAAGAAATGTTTAGCTGCATACTTAACCATTCATACGCGACCTGTAGATGGTACAACTGAAAATTACCCGTGCAACTTAATGTAGGTCCTGGCTGTCATTCACAGTCAATTGGTCTAACTGCATATCTTGCAAATGATTACGTTCTCGGTGTGCTAAAGTTAGCTGTTGCATACACCGAACATCGCAGGGATTTAAAGACGAATCATATTGGGCTCGAGACGTTACTCCGGCAATTTCTGTTTTTACTTTAGATTTCCAGCATCTGCAGTATTTTGTCCAGGAAATGTTTTGTACTCCAGACGAGTTTGGAAATGAACAGTGGAGGAATCCTGACATGCATTGTGCAGCTCCTTGTTGCTGCCGTGGAGATAGCGTGAGATTGTTGTGATTTGCTGTGATGTCCGTGTAAATCCACAGACTGGTTAATCTCGTAGGAATACAGTGCCAAAAAATGCCTGTAGATTCACTGATTGTATCATGGTAGTTGTGATTATATTTGTGAAATAAGTAGATGTTGCAGGAATTCTTGTACATGCAGTTCTGTATCCAATTTTACGAGGATGTGTTTTGTTTAAAGAAAAATATATAATTTCTAATGCCTATTTTCTGGCTGGGTTTTTAATAAACTTTAATCCCATTGAGACAGCCGGCCAGCTGAATATACAATTCCGCCCCCAAGTGGGATGAAAAGGAACATTCTCGCACCCGTCCACCTCTGGGAGCGTGAAGGACTTATCATCTCCTGTTGACATTTACACAATTGCTCTTTAAAAGTTTCTGAGATGAGACATCAAAAATAGTAATTACCTGTTCTCCAACACACTGACTACAGCAGATATGGTAATTAAATTCCTCTGGAATATACAGTCAGCAAAGTTTTTTAAGAACCGTGTTTTACCAAGTCAGAGCAGATATCACAAAGACATCCTGAAAGTCTGCAAGACCTGGGTGTGTGTCTCTCTCTGAAGTATTGAGCACAGATATTGCAAAGCATACACAAGTAACTTCCCAGAAATACTAGGGAACCAAGGGTATAGTGAAGGAGGAGAGTATAAAGAAAGAGGAATTGAAGGTAATTAGTATTACTGAAAAAAATGTGCTGGAGAAATTAGTAGGACTGAAAGCCGATAAATCCCCAGGACCCGATAATCTACATTCCAGGGTACTAAAGGAGGTGGCCCTGGAAATAGTGAATGCGTTGGTTGTCATTTTCCAAATTCTGTAGATACTGCAACAGTCCTGGCAGATTGGAGGGTGGCAAATGTAACCCCACTATTTAAAAAAGGAGGAAGGGAGAAAACAGCGAATTACAGACCGGTTAGCTTAACATCAGTAGTAGGGGAAAAAATACTGGAGTCTATTATAAAGGATGTGATAGCAGGACACTTAAAAAATATCAGTAGGAGTATACAAAGTCAACATGGATTTATGAAAGGTAAATCATGTTTGACAAACCAACTGAAGTTTTTTGGGGACGTAACTAGTAGAATAGATATGGGCAAAACAGTGGATGTGGTGTATTTGGATTTTCAGGAAGCTTTTGATAAAGTCTCACATAAGAGGTTAGTGTGCAAAATTAAAGCATGTGGGATTGGAGGTAATATATTGGCATGGATTGAGAATTGGTTAGCAGGTAGCAAACAGAGGCAGGAATAAATGGATCTTTTTTGGAGTGGCAGTCAGTGACTAATGGGTTACCGCAGGGATTAGTGCTGGGGCCCCAGCTATTCAAAATATATCAATGATTTTGATGAGGGAACCAACTGTAATATTTCCAAGTTTGCTGATGATACATTCCCACCTAGTTTTGTGAGTGGTGAGGAGGATGTTAAGAGGCTTCAAAGTGATTTGGACAAGTTGAGTGAATGGGCAAATACATGGCAGAAGCAATATAATGTGGATAAGTGTGAAGTTAACAACTTTGGTAGGAAAAACAGAATGGCAGAGTATTATTTAAATGGTGATGTACAGAGGGACGACCTGGGTGTCCTTGTACACAAGTCACAGAAAGCAAGTGTGCAGGTGGAGCAAGCAGTTTAGAAGGCAAATGGCATGTTGGCCTTCATTGCAAGATGATTTGAGTACTAGAGCAAGGATGTCTTACTGCAGATGTACAGGGCCTTGGTGAGACCACAGCTGGATTATAGTGTGCAGTTTTGGTCTCCTTACCAAAGAAAGCACACACTTGCCATAGAGGAAGTGCAGTGAAGGTTCACCAGATTGATTCCTGGGATGGCAGGATTGTCATATGGGTCAACTAGGCCTTTATTCACTGGAGTTTAGAAGAAGGTGAGGGTGTGGGGGGTGGCCTCATTGAAATGTATAAAATTCTGATGGGGCTGGATAGACTGGATGCAGGGATAATGTTTCTGCTGACTGGGTGGGTGGGTTCTAGAACAAGGGGTCTCAGTTTACAGGATAGGCCATTCAGGACTGAGATGAGATGAATTTTCCTCACTCGGTGGTGAACCTGTGGAATTCTCTACCACAGAAGGCTGAATATATTTAAGAAGGAAATAGATTTTATAGGTGCTAAAGGCATCAAGTAGTATGGGGAGAGAGTGGGAGTATGGCGTTGAGATAGAGGATCAGCCATAACCATATTGAATGGCGGAGCAGGCTTGAGGGGCCGAATGGCCTACTCCTATTTTTTATGTTTCTATAAGTAACCATCCCAGAAAGAGGAATCTACTGTAACCCAAGATCTTTTGGGGATAAAACATGGAAATCTGCTCCATGCAGCTACACCTAGGATGAAACTGAACAAAACAACCGCAACCTGGAATTGCCACATCAAAACCAGCCAAAGGACAGTTAACCAGATATTCCTTTTGATTGTTTATTCTTTACAATTCATGGAAAAAATAAACAATCTTTACGTCTATCTTCTCATTCTACCATCTGTACTAGTTTGTGTGTGTGAGTGGGGCCCAGGGAATGTGTGACTTGTGAATGAGGGTTACGATTTACCTAGTTCTCTTCTTTTAATTCGGAAGTAGGGTCAAAAAACTTATATTGTTCTTTGATTTGAACTCAGAAAACCTGTGAGATTAATTCTTTATCATCTGAAAGTGTACATAGTGGGATTCCTATAGCATTGGCAAAGCACATTCTCACTAAATTCACAACACTACCATGTCACAGCCAGACCTGGAGTGGTAAATTAAGCGAGTCACTTTTTAACCCCTCCTCATGTGGTCATAACACCAACTCGTGTGGTTCAGCAGTTTTGGCATTGTGTGAGGATATTAATGTACTTGGGTTCATGTGCATTGCTGGGAATCTGTAGGTAGTTTGGCTCAATGAAGAGGTGGAGGAAAGACTTTTATGGGTTTTATTTTTGTAATTCAGCTTTTAACTATTTTACAGATACGGTGAATATTAGCTGAGCTTGCAGTATAATTAAAAGTTGGGTGTGGAGCAGTGAGAATATTCTAAATTGGTATTTTTAATCATTTCCAAGCACAAAAAGAAAAATACAAAATGGAAATTGCATGAAATAGGTTTAAAGCAAATACAGAGACTGGGAGAGGGTGGAAAGAACAGACAGTACCCTCCCCTTTTGCCTAGAGTTCATGCTATCAATTGAATGGGTCTGAAGCTCTAGAATTTTCTCCTTACACTCTCTGCCTCTCTACCTTGCTTTCCTCCTTTAAGAGACCTCTTTGATCAGGCTTTTGATATCTCTTATGTGGCTAAGTGTCATATTTTGTTTTCTAGTGCTCCTGTGAAGCACCTTGGGACACTTTTTATTATGTTAAAATCACTTTGTAAATTGTTGTGCCATCATCCATTTTGTTCTTTTATCCCTTCCTCTGAACCTGCTTAAAACCATCTCTAACTCTTTACCGATCCAATGAATGGACATCAGCCTGAAGCATTAACTATGTACTCTCTCCACAAGTGCTGAGTATTTGCAGAATTTTCTGTTTTGATATTATTTTCAAATGTGAGTGCACACATTTTTTAGTCTGATTTTTCTAGCCTGGTAAGTTTCCTTCTCTTAACTCGTGCTTGCAGGCAAACTGATGTTCTGGGCATTCTACTCCCATGTCACCTCCAAATCAGCTCTTGGCTGCCACCAGAGAGTATCCACGAGCTGCCAAGTCAAGACGGTATAATATCCCTCCCTGTACAGCACTGCTCATGTGGGAGCTTGTACCCATATCTTTGCACACTGCATTATGGTACCCATATTAACCTTCAATCAACTGTGTAAACATTAACATGGTAGCCCTCTCCCACCTGCACTTTTTAGCTGATATATCAATTATGTACCATATGTTTAAAAAAAATACACTAACTTTCCTGCTTTTTTTTCTGCTTCTCATGGACCTATTAGACTGCCAGCTGTAGAAGGAAGCTGAATTTACTGGTTTCTGGTTGCCAGCTTACAGATGATACATATTAGGACACTGCCAGTTAAATAAAAAACCTAATACTGTGTCAGTGATGTCAGGAGTACAGCACTCTGGTGACTATATGCTATAATAGAAATAGCAATGTTTGCATTCGTGAGCATCCAGGTACAACTTTACAAACACTGTTGGCAGGCTAATATGTATTTAAAAGGAAAACGCTGCTTGGAAGCCAATTGAGCACTGCTTTTCTGGAGTTGAAGCAGATATGTAAAATTGCCTGTAAAATGAATAGCAGGCACATGACAAACATTGTTATAGTCTCATTGTATTTTATGTATCTCTTCTCATTCTTTTGAGTATTGAAAGATGTATTGATTCTTGGTGCTTTTTTTCAGCATGGGTAGATACAGTATGGGAGTTGGATTTTACAGAGACTGAACCATTAGATTCACGTTTGGAATCAGAGATTACAGAAAATGGAATTGAAATATTCTCCCAACTTTACAAGAGTCTTTTTAAGTTCATTGATCAGCACCAGCCAGCAGAGACATTGGGTGTAAGTATTCTGGATGGTTTGTATTCTCCCTTTAGTCTAATCATTGCCATCAGTGCAAATTTATGACTAAATGCATTGTTTCTTTACTTTTATGCCTTGCTTTCCATTCAAGCTGCAGCTTTTAGGAAGATAGTAAGCATTATTGTAGTCTTGCTTAATACATTCAAATGTGATGGCTCCCATTATGGAATCATAGGATCTTGCAGCACAGAAGGTTATTTGTCAATGGTCATTAGTGCTATTGGGGTGGGATTTTTCCAGACTGCTGCACCACTGCTGGGACCTCTCCTTCACTCTCACCAGCCAAATAAGTTGCGTCTGTATAAGGGGAGGTTTATAAATTAGTGGTAGTGTCGCCAGACTAGTATTCCAGAGACAAAAGGGTTCAAATCCCACCATGGCAGCTGATGGAAACTTCAGGTAATAAATCTGAAGTTAACCTCTAATAGAGACCATGAAACGATTGTCGTAAAAACACTCATGTCCTTTAGGGAAGGAAATTTGCCATTCTTACCTGGTCTGGCCTTCATGTAACTCCAGACCCACAGCAATGTGGTTGACTCTTAAAATCCACTCAGTTGTATCAAAACAGTTAAAAGTCTACAAAAAGGAATGAAACCGGGCGGATCACTTGGCATCGACCGATGCACTGGAAACGACAACAGCAAAAGTAGCCCTGTTGACCCTGCAATGTCCTCCTTAGTAACACCTTGGGGGCTTGTGCCAAAATTGGGAGAGCTGTTCCACAGACGAGTCAAGCAATGGCCTGACATAGTTGTACTCACGGAATTGTATCTTACAGATAATGTCCCAGACACCACCATCGTTATCGCTGGGTATGTCCTGTCCCACCAAAAGAACAGACCCCGTGGAGATGGCAGCACAGTGGTATACAGTCAGGAGGGAGTTGCCTTAGGAGTTCTCAACATTGACTCTGGACCCCATAAAGTCTCATGGCATCAGGTCAAAGGGCACAGAATGTACTCTGGGTGGGGGACTTCAATGTCCATTATCAGAAGTGGCTCAGCAGTATGACTACTGACCAAGCTGGCTGAGTCCTAAAAGACATAAATGCTAGACTGGGTCTGCAGCAGGTGGTGAGGGAACCAACAAAACCTATTTGACCTCATCCTCACCAACCTGCCTGCCTCAGATGCATCTGTTCATGACAGTATCGGTAGGAGTGACTACCACATAGTCCTTGGGGACAAAGTCCCATCTTAACATTGAGGATACCCTCCATTGTGTTGTGTGACACTACAACTGTGCTAAATGGGAAACATTTATAGCCAATCTAGCAACTTGACTGGGCAACCATGAGGCGCTGTGGGCCATCAGCAGCAGCAGAATTGTATGCAACCACAATCTGTAACCTCATGGCCCAGCATATCCCCCACTCTACCATTTCCACTAAGCCAGGGTTCAATGAAGAGTACAGGAGGGCATGCCAGGAGCAGCACCAGGCATATCTAAAAATGAGGTGTCAACCTGGTGAAGCAACAGCACAGAACCAATTGCATGCCAGACAGTGAAAGCAGCATGCAACAGACAGCTAAGTGATCCCGCAACCAATGGATCAGATCTAAGCTCTGCAGTTCTGTCACGTCCAGTTGTGAATGATGTTGGACAATTAAACAATGAACAGGAGGAGGAGTCTCCACAAATATCCCCATCCTCACTGATGGGGGAGCCCAGTGCAAAAGACAAGGTTGAAGCATTTGCAACAATCTTCAGCCAGAAGTGCTGAGTGGATGATCCATCTTTGTCTCCTCCTGAGGTTCCCAGCTTCACAAATGCCAGTCTTCAGCCATTTCAATTCACTCCACGTGATATCAAGAAACAGCTGAAGGCACTGGATACTGCAAGGCTATGGGCACCGACCATATTCCAGCAATAGTACTGAAGACATGTACTTCAGAACTAGCTG
Organism: Cetorhinus maximus; assembly: GCF_964194155.1. Lineage (NCBI taxonomy): Eukaryota > Metazoa > Chordata > Chondrichthyes > Lamniformes > Cetorhinidae > Cetorhinus > Cetorhinus maximus. The sequence goes on along the minus strand of NC_135880.1, from coordinate 207,532,029 downwards.
TGGCCTTAGCCAAGATTTTCCAGTACAGCTACAACATTGGCATCTACCCAGCAATTGGAAAACTGCCCAGGTATGTCCTGCACTCAAAAAGCAGGACAAATCCAACCCAGCCAATTACCGCCCCAGTCTACTCTCGATCCTCAGTAAAATAATGGAAAGTGTCGTAGATAGAAATCAGGTGGCACTTAATCAGCAACAACCTGCTCACTGATGCTCAGTTTGGGTTCCGCCAGGACCACTCTGCTACTGAGCTCATTAGAGCCTTAGTCCAAACATGGACAAAGAGCTGAACTTGGTGAGGTGAGAGTGACTGCATCAAGGCAGCATTTGACCAAGTATGGTATCAAGGAGCTCAAGCAAATATGGAGTCAACGAGAATCAGGGGAAAACTGTCCACTGGTTGGAGTCATACCTAGCACAAAGGAACATGGTTGTGGTTGTTCGAGGTCAATCATCTCTGTTCCAGGGCATCACTTCAGGAGTTCCTTCGGGTAGTGTCCTAGGCCCAACCATCTTCAGCTGCTTCATCAATGACCTTCCATCAGAAGGTCAGAAGTGGGGATGTTCAGTGATGATTGCAATGTTCAGCATTATTTGCTACTCCTCAGATACTGAAGCAGTCCATGCCCAAATGCAACAAGACCTGGACAATATCCAGGCTTGGGCTGTTGAGTGGCAAGTAACATTCGTGCCAGGCAATGACCATCTCCAACAAGAGAGAATCTAACCATCGCTCCTTGACGTTCAATGGTGTTACCATCGCTTAATACCCCCCAGCTATTAACATCCTTGGGGGTTACCATTGACCAGATACTGAACTAGCCCAGCCATATAAATACTGTGGCTACAAAAGCAGGTCAGAGGCTGGGAATTCTGTGGAGAGTAACTCGCCTCCTGACTTCCCAAAGCCTGTCGTCTATCTCCAAAGTACAAGTTAGGAGTGTGATGGAATGCCCTCCATTTGCCTGGATGAGTGCAGCTCCAATCACACTCAAGCTCGATACCATCCAGGACAAAGCAACCTAATTGATTGGCAGCCAGTCCCCCACCTTCAGCATCCAGTGGCAGAAGTGTGTACCGTCTACAAGATGCACTGCAACAACTCTTCAAAGCTCCTTCAGCAGCACCTTCCAAACTGAAAACCTCTACCACTGAGAAGGACAAGGCAGATGCATGGGAACACCACCATCTGCAAGTTCCCCTCCAAGCCACACACCATGTTGACTTAGAAATATATCGCCATTCCTTCACTGTTGCTGGGTCAAAATCCTGGAACTCCCTCCCAAACAGCACTGTGGGTATACCTACACCGCATGAATTACAGCAGATCAAGAAGGCAGCTCACCATCACTACCTTCTTGAGGGCAATTAGGGATGGGCAATAAATGCTGGCCTAGCCAGCACATCCTGTGAAAGAATTTTTTAAAAAGTGTATTTTTCTAATTCAATTATCATGTACTCGTGTGTATTTTAACTGCCGCTTTGTGGGAGTTTGGAAACATTGTGCAAAATCTTTTCCTCCGCCTGTGATGTGATGAAATCCTACTCCAATAACCTCATGTCTAAGCAATACAATTCATCAGAAAAGGTACATTGGACTGTTAATAGCATTCCTGTGTGCCTGGTAGAATAGAACTTTACGACTTCCTAATTTTTGTGATATGGTAGCAATATAGACCAATCTCGTTCCCTTTTAAATAATGGTTGAGTGTTGTTAATTGAAAGGCTGGACCAAATCCACGTTTTCACACGCAGAAACAATGAGAAGCTGATTTTACTGACCAGTGGCTGTGAAGAGCAGAATTGTTTTTATTTCATTGTGGATTCCATTTGTACCATATGTCATTTCTATAGACACTTGGGTAAATTAGATAAGCTGTAACTCCAAATTAAATCTGTAATGTATGTAAAATGCATCTTGGTTTATTCGGGCAAGATTACTCATTTGTGTCGATTTAAAATTTATCTTGCCTACTAGTTCATTTATCCAGGATTTCCAGCTTTGTCTGACTCATGAGCTGTTAATTTGAAGAAGTCAAGAAAGTTAGGTAATTGATAAAAGAAAGGGGAATAGAGAGAGAAGAAAATGAAAGCATTTAAAACTGAAAAAAATGCATATAAGTTAGAAATTACAGAGGTGAAAAAATTATTGAGTTCTATGACTTATAACTACTTGATTATGTTTTTTCTTTGTTAGTTCTTCCAAGAATAAAATGGCCATGATTCAGTCAGCTGTCAGGTTGCTCAGTCATTGGAAAGATCACAACTTTGTCTTGTCCTCATTCAACGTCCACAAATGTGATGTACGCTGTAGGAATCTCTGAATAATAATAGCAGTAGGTTTCTGGCTTCTTTTGCACTCTGCAGATCCAGGGCCCAAACCAGTTGCAAGGTCCTTAATACTGCTCTGTCTTAAATCAGCTAACTCAAAAAAAGACTAGGAATCAAACCTTGAGGGGCCTTAACTTCATTATCGCTGAGCCTTTGGGCAAGTGTTCCGTATTTCAAGTTTTTTTGCAACATGAGGTTCAACTCCTGTAATATGAATCGAAACTGTTGTCTGCAAAGACAATCCCAATACTAATTTAAGTGAGACATTATGATGTCACATGGTTGGGGCGGGGAGAGAAGTCCTATAGAAAATGTCTGTTTCTAGACTATAATATCAACTGCTTTTTAAGATAGTAATTCATTTATATTGCACATCTGCCACTGTCTCTAGTGCTGAAATTGATGGGACATTGGTACTGTAAATATCATGATACTGCATCTGGCTTTCTGGACACCTGTTTTTGGATTAGGTCTCTTGATGTGCAACAGACTTGATAGTCCAGCCTTTGGACTCTGCAGTACTAAAAACAAAAGTGTTCTGATACCTAAGGAGGAGATGGCAACAGAGAGAACCTTGTTGCCTGCCAGTCTGAGTGGCTGAAACCTCATACTTCCCCTGTACTGGTATTGCAAGTAGTTTCATTTCTACTAAATGGAATAAAAGCAATTTTTCAAATCTCCCTGGATGTGCAAGAGACTAGAGCCTTTGTGGTTGTTTTTGTTTTTATTTCTTTTTAAAATGATTGTACTGAAAGTCCATGAAGCACTAATAAAGGAAGCCTTCAGTTCACCACTAATGTTGTTTTTGCAATTCTGCCTAATGTACTTTCCCATAAAAGTTAAGACCAGCTCTTGCTTCCACATGAAGTTATTAACATGAAATATCTGCTTCCTCTATTGGAGTCATAGAGGTATTTCAGTTCAGGAACTTTGATCCCTCTTAAGTGTTGTGCTGCCTGATTTCAGCTATGGTAGCAGTAAGGGGCATTTGGCATCTGTGCTCTTGAGTTAGGGAGGGGGAAATAAATGACCTTTGCAGAAAGCATGTATGTGTGTGTTGAGGACAAGGGAATTAAGGTCAACTGCTTTTCACTTGGGTGAAGTACTTTAAGGTAAGAAGTTGACACCTTGTGGCGGAGAAGGAAAGAAATTAGTAGGAAAGGAACATAAATAAGATTCTTTTGTAATGCCATCTCTAGCCCATTAATTTTCCACTTTTTAGCTTATTTTAATCCCATTCTGAAGTGATGGTATAAGTTGCTAAAGGAATTTCAGATTGTGTATAATATCTTCACATACACAGACTGCACTCTTGTGGATTGAATTTTTAATAAAATTTGCTTACAGAAGCAGTGTTTAAGCTCCACAAAAAATTTTTGACCTATATGACTCTTCACATTACCAGTAAAGTTCAGTGACTTTAACAAACCTACGTTTATTATGCCTGATTCCCAAAACTTATATTTGGTCAAATTTTGTATCTGAAGTGAATTTATGTTTTTCCTTTTTGTTAGGATATTTGGACAATCTTTGCAGAGAATAATCTCTCCCACAATGCCCTCATTGCTGTCTTGCATCATTTTATCTGCACGGTCCAGAATAAGAGAGCTGATGTCATCCAACGAGAATATGCCTTACATGCAGCTGGACTTTATTTCCTGCTCCTCGAAATCCCAGGTGAGGTTGCATAGCTCAAAAAATGCTTAGTAACATAATCCACATAACAGAACTCCAAGTCTTTTGTTTTAGAAAAAAATTCCAACCAAGTGGGCTAAATGCAGCTTTTTGCGATGGAATTCTGGCAGATCAATACATTTTTGAACCTGTCAAATAAATTTTCTAACTTTTTGCCTCTTATCAGAAATGTCCACCGTTTGTAAACCACCTTGAGTGTTTTATATGTATGGTTAAACTGAAACTGTAAAAGACATTTTAGGATGGAAATTTTGCTTATCTGAATTTATTTGTAACCCTTCTTTCTACTTCCCCTTTGTTTTTTCCATAGACTGCTTTTGCAGTGCTGCTGTTGAGTAGCAGCCATGGAAATCATACCTGTGTATGAATTGCTCCCTTGTTTTAGTTATTTTTTTAAGTGTAAGTTGTTCCATTATAATCAGCAGACCCTTTGACATACTCCTTTTATATAGATGCAAAGCAGTTTCACAAGACATTAGCTAATAAAGCAATAGGGTTCTTCTGGAGTGTGGACCTGATTTAGTCTCTGAGTACACTGATGTCAGGAGGTAGGGAGCTGCCTTCGAAGCAGCTTTGTGTCACTTGTGTTTTGCATGGGGTATTGTATAACTAGCTGGTGGAATGCTGCTTCTAGAAAAACTAAGTATTTTTAACAAATCTTTTTCATGATTACTGCCTGTTCCTTCGAATTCAGTAACAATGCTTTAGGAATTTAAGACTGGGTTGCAGCCAGAATCTTGTACCAAGCTCATCTCCATACCAATGTTACAAGTTTTGTTCAGCTGCCTAAGCAGTTTGAGATAGAGCTGAGTTACATTTGAACAAATGCAGCCTAATTTTTTTTAAAACTATGTGTCTGATGCCAGTTATTTTCAAACGTGGTTGACAGTTGTTCAAAATCCAGGGAATTTTGGTTATTAAATTTAAAAAAGATATTTAAATTCTGTAATTGTTTGTTTGAGTCTGAGCATTTGGAATTAGAGGAAAAAAAAGACTTGGCAGATATAAAGATATTCAAAACAACTTGGCAATTGACCTTTTTATCTAACTTTTTGGCATGCAAGCAATAAAAGTGTTTTTTATAAATAGATGTATTTGGTCTCAGTCAGTTATTAACTTCCTGCTTTTATAAAATATATTCATCTGAGAACCGGTTTTATGTTTAACTTAATATCTATAATTGGAAAGAGGTACTGTGGAGACTTGAAATAAATTCAGAATAAATGAATACAAGGTTGTTCAGCTCATTATGCTGGGTATCTTGATGAAGGATTAACTAGTGATCAAGCCTAGTGAAAACGCTATCTTAAAACATAGGGACTTACCTATGAGAGAGCTGAAATTTGACGCCAAAAGTTGTAAACCAACAAGGAAAGATTTCAAAACCATACTGCCTTTGTTTGAAAGTTCAATTTGCAGCACAGTTTGCAGGTATACTCCTCACCACTTACACTGTCCCTCTTTTATCTCATACAACCACCTATATCGGGGAAATGATGTGAAATGTAGGCATCAATTACAAAGCCACTCTTAAACTATATTAAGTGGGCCACCTGTTTCAGGCAGTTAAAATGCATTTATCTGCCATTAAGCACAAATGACATCTAGAACTGCCACTGCTGAGTGTCCTCTTGTCAGCTTGCTGAACTGGACATATTCGGGCTCTATTTTAACCTTAAAGAAAATATGAAATTGAACAATTTTTTTATCCCCAATTTAAGTATGACCCAACTTCTTAAAAATTATGTTACACATTCCAGCTCCGTTTTAAGATGAGAAGAGAGCACACAACCTGCCTGATTAACTTGTTAATTTGCCCTCCTACAGATAGCTGACAGTTTCAGGACTTTAATCTCAGCAAAGTTGACTGAGTTATTGGCTGCCTGTACAGGCTCCTGAATCACTCTTGTGTGCTGAACAGAATTATCCTGACTTCTTATATGCCTCCACTACTTTACATCATTCCTTTGCTATACTGATTTACTGTGTATAGTTTGCAAACTGCATGGATACCAGCACACCAGCTGTTAGTGGTGGGGACTGTACTGCTCTGATAATTACACACATCATATCAGGTGCCAAATGATTGATTTGAGTGGTGGTATGTTGAAACAGCTGTTTACAATGATAATCCTAATTTTCTAACCTTTCCAAGTCATACCTCTTTCTGGCACCCACCATTGTTTGTATTGTATGTGGGGAGAGGGCCTTTGTCTAGGCATCAACCTGTGTCGTTTGTAACAGAGGTATGGCCTGATAGCATGACCTTGTGACCTTGATTTCTTTCCCCCCTCCCACCCTCACCGTTCTACCTGTCACCACCCCCTGAGAACACAGCAGAGATGTATTGCTATGTCAGAAATGATTGTAGTTGTAAACTTGTTTCCTTGCTATTTTGCGTTAAGGTCACAAGCCTGCTGCTGTGTCATCTATTACATCAAGTGTGATTGCCAGCTTGTTTGTAATTTACCTCTTTACTTACTACATGTCAATTTATGGCTATGACCAGTGTCATGTGTTGGTTAGGCATACTTAGTTCAGAAACTCTCTTTATAATGAAAGCTCTTGGAATGAAAAATGGCTTGAAATCAAGTAAATGTGCTTTTAATTCTTTCAGAAAACACCACCCAGTAATGCACTTTGATTCTGAATCTAATTCTGCACATTGGTCAACACCCTACAACTGCTGAGCAGAACCTTGTAGCCTATTGCATTTCAGTACTGTATGGAAACTTCAAATTGTGTCTCATATTGATTCCTCCTGACCGTAGAACTGTTTTTGATTTTGGTTTGTTTCCAGAAAATATTGCAACTAATGCAGATTGCTGAGGCACTGGGATTTTGGTCTGTCACGTGTCTAGTAACATGTACATTTAATTATTTGTCATTGAATTATTGTCACATTGGCTCAGTTGTTTGCACTGATGCCTCCTGAGTTAGAAAATTCAAATCCCTCTCTAGGACTTATCACATAACTGACTTTAGGAGGGAGTGTTGCCTCCTTAGTGAGGTCATCTTTCCGATGAGACGTTAAGCTGAGGCCTCCAGCAGAGATGGATGTAAAAGATTCCTTGGCACAATTAAGAGTGCAGTAAGTTCCCCAAGTGCTCTGGCCGACATTTCTCACTTGACCAGTGTTTGACTCCTTTCTTGTTCAAATTCACCCTATTAGCTTAAATATCAAATATCACATGCATACGGTTGTAACAATGCAGGATCAGGTCTTCATTGAGATACCATTCTCATGATTCCTGTATGAGTGCAGGAATTTCACTCTTGTATTCCAATTTTACTTTGGATTGCTACAGTCAGTGCATACCACCAATAAATCATAATGAAGCAAAGATGCATGCAAGCAGTAGCAGAATAGCAAACATGGATTCAGCAAAATGCACTTAACCTTTTATTAATCTCTACTAATCATTTGGTAATTCTGAGTTTATGAGGGCAATGTTACCAGTTCCATTCCCCATAAGCACAAGTGAACAAGCTGACATATTCCAGCTATCAAACATAGCCGAGTTACTTTCACACATTCCATCAGCCTCCTTACCTGTGGAGCTGCCCATGTCTTAAACTTACTTACAAAATGCATTACTTCCTGAAAAATGTATATTTTATTTTCTGAAGGATACTGCTCAACAGAAGGCTGTTTTAACTCCTCATTTACTGGTCCAGCTGGCTGCCCAGAACATTGAAGTATTCAGGTAGTGCAGACTCTCATCCCAACAACCAACACAACTGAATGATTCTAACTGTTCACGCCTTGAACTGCTGTTATATTCCTTGCTGTTCGCAGCTCACTTACCTAATTGTGCTTCGGGAGGAATTCATTGGTTATAAAAGTACTTTGGGAATTTATAATGTGTTATGTAAATACAAACATTTTATTTTTCTCAATTTGGGAAAAACATTGCCAATTGTTTGCCCATTAGAAATTTGGAGTGTTGAAAATTCCAAAAACATTTCAACTATCCTATGTCTCTGGTTGTGGGTGTGAAGTACTAAAGAATTTTGTCTGCTTGAGTAAACATACAATTCTTTTCTTTTGAGACTGAAGTATTTAACCTAAAGGGTACGCATATGCCTCATTCTATTTTGGAGCTGTAGAAAATGTTTACAGCTTCTGCAGCACTTCTCCTCGTTATGGCAGCATCCTTGATATCCTCCAACCAAAGCCCAGGGAACATTACCATATCATTTTGCACTCTAACAGCCTATTATTCCCAGCAGTCATGCATTCAAATATACCATTGCAATCTAAATAAGCTGGGTGTAATGTGTAGTGACTTCCTAGAGCATGTATAGTTTTGTTTCTGAAGGGCACTGATTTTGTAGATATTGAAATCACATAAGAGTACTCACTTTGTATTGGTAAATACTTTTCCAGGTATGTTGATACTTTGCATTCTGTAATTTTTAAAATGTATATTTTTGTAGGAAGTGTAGCCAACCGTATCTTTCACCCAGTACTTTTTGACAAATGCCTGGACACTATTAAAAAGAGCTGGCCTGTAACAGAAGAAGGGAATAGAAAGCGGAAGAAAGATACCCAGTTGAAGAGTTCTCAGGGTGGGGTGAAAGGAAGAAAGCGAGCCAAGCCAGTCAGACAGAAAAATAATGAGGTATGTACCACTCTGGCCTTTGCGAAAGAATGATAACAACTTTGATAAAAGCAAAATACTGCGGATGCTGGAAATCTGAAACAAAAACAGCTGGAAAAATTCAGCAGGTCTGACAGCATCTGTGGAGAGGAATACAGTTAACGTTGCGAGTCCATATGACTCATATTGATATTTTGATATTGGTTTTCCATGTCAAATGCACTCTTCAGTCAAGAGCTCCTCATGTGGTACAAGATAGATTGGGAACTCGAATGTAAGCTAATTAGTTACATTAGTACCAATTTTTTGTTTCTGATTTTCAAAGGGCACAAGGTGATTGAAGATGCCCTGTGGTCTAATATCTGTTCCTCCATTCCAGGATATATTTGAGGAGGAGGAGGATGATGAGGAAGATGCCGATGTTTATTTCTCCACGCATGATCTCTGCCGTATCAGGGATGATATTTTGTCTCTGCTGAAAAATATCCTGCGACTGCTGTCCAAATTCTTCCTGAAAGAAAAATCTGATTGTGCTCAACACTGTCTGCAGGTAAAGATGCAGGCTGCTGTGCCAAATTTACAATGGGCCCAACAAATTTGAATCAGATTGATGGTATAACTTTTTTTGATATATGGGTACTGGAATAGAATATAACTATTATGTCAACACTTCAAAATTTTATACTATTTTATGCTGCCTGTACCCTTTGATTCTGATCTAATGTCCAACTGTTATGAATTGTATACTAAATAATCGCTTTAATTACCTTATGTCAGAGCAAATGCAACTCATTGATATCACTGGGTCCTGTTGACAGTATATTGCATGCCATTTAGGAACAATGGTTCACTTAATAGAGCATGTTGATATCCTATTAATTTAATAAATAGATAATTGATATGAAATATGAGATCAAGTAACTGTCTGGAATATGATGGTTCTTGAGCTGATGGTATGCCAAGGAAAGCAATTGATTAAAAATGAACAGAGGCTATTGAATTTTTTGGAGTCCTTTAACTGTTTGAAAGGAGAGGATACAGGCAAAGCCTTTGTAGAATCACATTGCAGTTAATTAAGTGAATAATGTCTGCGATAGGACATAATGTCCATGAACTGTGAAGGTGATTGTTTTATGAGAATGTTTGTGCAGATAACTGGTTTTAATTAATCCTGATTATTTGCATTTTTGAGACCTTTTTTGTTTCTGTAGCTATTTGCTGAACTGACCAACTTTGAGACTGTAATTGGAGTATTAGACTTTTCAGATTCTATGTAAGTATGCAAATACAGTAAAGAAAACTTCGCTCATTTCTCTGAACAGTGTATGTAGCCTGTTTACTATTTGTTCTAGTGGCAATAAGTGTGCTTTTTGTTAATGGTTTTTTTTCTATTCCTGCATTCCTCTAAAACTCCTTGACCCCCTTACTAGCATTCTGTAGGCAGCCTCTGGTACCCCTCCTGTTCATGTATGAACCAGACTGCTAAGCACTAGTAGCTATCCAACTTCAGATAGTCGAGCTCTAGCCTGCTCTCCACTCTAGTATCCAATCTTGTACACTTCCTATAAGGATCAAAAGTCCAAATTTTTGCTAATTTTACTCTGACTGTGGAGAACTGCAGCCATCTTTAGTGCCCTCCTTGGCTGTACTTGGCTATCCTGGCTAACTGAGGATTTCCTGGTCTGTGGTGCAGTAGTGATTTTTACCGCATAGTTATCAGGGGACACATGTCCCCTCTTGACAACATTTGATTCGTGATTATGATGGAAATATAGATGTTATTTAGGTAGAGGATTTTGTGTTTTTCATAGTTTTCTATTTCTTGGTTAATTTTTCCCTCCTTCCTCCTCCTGGGTCTGATACCATGAACCTGGAGATCAGTCTAAGGTGACTTGGTCCCAGATTTCTTCGACTGAAATCATGGAAATAGCTAATAGTGTTACTTTGTAGGTGAAACATGTTGCTCTGTTTTTTGGAAATAATTTCCAAAGTTTATTGATGGTAAGTGTAGCTGGAGTTCCCATTAACTAAGCATTAATGTGTTGGAAATGATGTTTTGAATTGTGAAGCGGCAGCATGTTTAGGCAAAAGTGACCAACAGTTTGCAGCATATTTTATTAAACTCATTCGAATGATTTCCTTGTTTTGGAAAGGATTTAATTAAAACTAGCAGGTCTGCTAAATATATATTCAACAAATTGGAGTTATTTGGATTCTCTAACTGTCCTCTTGTTTTTGTTCTGTCAGAAATATTGAAAGAATGAAGACTTTGCCAGAATTGGCTTATTATGGACTTAAATTACTGTGCTCCCCTAACCATGGTGATGTTAATAAGGTACTGGCCTTAAGAGCTTAACATAATATTTGTTTCAGGTCATTAATTTCAATATAATTAATAAATTGAAATTAATGTGATTAGATGTATTTAATTTTGTTTTGCATCTTTCCAGACACTCCGCTGGCTCTTCCAAAGACTATTGAATACAATTTTATTGGTAGGAGGAGGAGGAGGTTCCAAATCTGGTGTACTTCTGGGAGTGGGACAGAAAGTTATTGCTGCCAGAGATCAAGCTATTAGATTTGTCAGGTGAGAAGTTCTCATGAAATGTTTTTCTTTTGGAGGAAACATTTTTGGGTTCTTTTTAACATTTGATCCAAAATAAGTTACTTTTCTAGAATACAGCTAAACATGGTTTGATAAGGGCCTATGATTTCCTAGGTGAAAAACTATCAAGGTCCCATCTAGTTTGCTAGCTATAAGCCTAGTAGCTGCGTGATGCAACAGAAATGAAGTTGTTGATTAATCACAGAAATCAATCCCCCTCAGTTAGAATAGGACAGACCCAGACATGAGGTGAGGAAATCTCCAGTGGTGGAAAGTTTCGAGAACCATAGGCCCAAAGTGACCTATTGCTTTTGACCATATACACTTCTCATAATTCATGTCTCAAGTACTCTCATACCTTCTCCCAAAATATCATTTTGATTGCCTTGGTATGTCCCAATTTGCTTTGACAAATGAACAGCTAAAGTAGAGCCATCCATATTTTTGAATGTTAATTTTAATTTTTCTTGGTCTCTGTGCTAGTTGTTTACTAAGTAGAGGGAATATTTTGTATGAAGAACAATTACACAGCAGTAAAGGTGGTATGAAAAGATTATCATATGACTTTGTTATGACTTTGAAATATTTTGTTCATAGTTATATTGTGGATCAGATGGAAGACACTGCGTTGCCTGTACTTCGAGTTTTGCTGCAGCACATCTGCACTAAGGTTTGAATTTTTTTGCTTTGGAATGATATATTACAGTTGCTAATCTAGGATGTTGAAAATTTCAAGCAAATAAAAAATTGATAGATTCAACATAACTTTATCTACAAATTTCGCATAAAGTGTTTCAGATTTTAGCACAGAAGGAGCCGATTAGCTCAGTACACCTGCACAGGCTCTCTGAGAGCCATACACTTTACCCGTTTCCCTATCTAATATTTCTTCCACTATCTAAAATGGTTTTCATGTTTCTGGTAGACCTTCCATGTCCTGTCAATTCTAAATTGAAAAATGAACCTAACTTTCCCTTAGTCTTTTATTTTGGTGTTAATCTTTATTTTATGCCTTTGAGTTACTGACTCATTAGCCAGTAGAAGTTGGATTTCCTAATTTACTTGTTCAAAACTTTCAATCATTTTTGCTTTAATCTTTGGTTACTCTAGTTTCTCCTCATATTTAATGCATCACTGTCCTGAAAGCATCATAGTGAATTCTTTCGCTACCCACTGCATGGCATTCCTAAAGTAAGGTACCTAAAATTGGGTGAAGTATTCTAACTGCAGCCTGACAAATGGTTTATATAGGTTTAACATTGTCTCAAGAATTATTCATTTAACATCCCACAACTTTTATTCATCTTGTTCTGCTTTAATCCACTTTGGTGAGCATCACAGTCAATAAAGTTCAAAAATTGATTTGAACCTTCAATTGCTTCATAGAAACAAATTTGAATTGAAATGGCTAACTCCTTTTTGAAAATTGGTTATCTATTTTCAGTGCACATTATGTTGAGTAAAATGTCCAATGTGCTATACTTTGAAATTAGGTGTGAAAAGTGAAACTTTGTTGCATTAATTTATTTTTATCAGCTGCAAGTATTGTCCTACATATTCTCAATTTAAAATGGTTTCTAATTTCACAGCCTTATATTCACATAACGCCTATACCGGAGTCAAATGTCCCAAGGTACTTCAGAGGATCACTGTGAAACAATTTGACACCAAGCCACATAAAGGGATATTAAGGCAATTGAAGGCTGGAGGAGGCTACAGAGATAGGGATGGGTGAGGCTTTGGGGAGATTTAAAAACAATAATGATAAACTTTAAAATTGGTTAAACGGGAGCCATGTAGATCAGTGAGCACAAGATGAATGGAACTTGGTGCAAGTTAAAATACAGGCAGTAGACTTATTGATGACCTCCGTTTACGGAAGGCAAAATGACAGAGCCTGGCTAGAAGTGGGTTGGCATAGTGGCCTGGATCTTGTGGTTCCAATAGCAGCGAATGCTACCTACAAGATCCAGGCCATTCAGATTCAGAGGTCACAAAGGATTTCAGCAGCAGGTGAGTTAAGGCAGAGTCCAGCAATGTTACATAGGTGGACGTAGGCAGTCTTTGTGATGCTGCAGTTAAGTAGTCAGTAGCTCATCGTGGTCAAAAATAATATCAAGTTATGAACAGTCTGGTTCAGCATCAAGCAGTTGCTAGGGAGAGAAATGGAGTCCGTGGCTAGAAATAGAGTTTGTGGTGCGGACTGAAGACAATGGTCTTCCCAGTATTTAGTTGGAGGAAATTTCTGCTCCTCCACAGAATGACAATTTAGAAACAGTGGAGGTGTTGGGAGAGGTGATGGTGAGTAGGCTGGGTGACATCAGCATATGCATGGAACGTTATATGCTTTTTGGATCATGTCGCCAAGGGGTAGCATATAGATGAGAAATAGGAGGGACCCAAGGAAAGATCCTTGGAGCACATCTGAAATAAATGAGGAGGAGTGGGAAGCGAAGCTGTTGCAGGTGGCTCTGTGGCTACAGCTGGTTAGATAAGAATGGGACCAGGTGATTGCAGTCCCACCTAGCCGAATGATGCTAGAGAGCCATTGGGGAAGGATGATGTGGTCAGCCTTGCCAAGGGCTGCAGACTGGTTGAGCAGGACAAAATGATATAGTTTACTTTTGGCACAATCACTTAGCATATCATTTATGAAGCGTTTGAGAATCGCTTTGGTTTTGTGGTAGGGATGGAAACCTCTGTTAGACCAATTTACATACCTTAGCAGATATAAAATGCTTGTTTGAAAGCAACGTATATACTGCCTTTTGTGTTCTTGGGAGTTCTCAACCAATTGATTACTTTAGATTTACTGTCATTTATGTAGGTAATATATTGGCTAATTTGCACACAGTAAAATCCCACAGGCAGCAAACAGCAGGCCTGAAAATCTGTTTCAGTGCATTAGCTGAGGCTTGAATGTTGCCAAGGTGTTAGGAAAACTTGCTTTCTAAATAATTAAGTGGGGTCTTTAAGTTTCCTTGAACTTGAGACTTTGATTTGATCTCATTTGAAAGATGACACTTCTCATAATGCAACCACCCATCGACACCTGGACCGTGTGAACAAACTCATTGTGGATCTTGAACGCATAACCTTAAGTGAGCACATTATCAACAGCCAAACTCAATTAATCCCCACAAGCTGACTTGTTTGGCATGTCCACTTGTCTTGGCTGATTTGAGTTTTTGTTAGCTACATTTCATTTTCTATGACATTTAACTACCTACATACTGGCGGCTGGAATATCCATGCTCGTTCACAATACTCAGTAAATGTCCACATTGGTAATCTCTTTGGGGCTTCTTCTGCTCTGCTGCCCTAACTTCAGCAGAAATCCTGTTTACACCCGCTTTTGACAACCTTCTGCCAAAGTTATAGTGGTGAAGCAGAAGAAATTTCTTCTGCAGTTTCAGGATTTTTTTTAACACAGGTGATAACTTGGAATAGTGTGAACTGTTCTGGACTTTATATTTTAAAGAGAATATAATGGCAGAGGTGCAAAAAATCAGATACTAGGATGATGCCAGAACTAAGGGGTGACTTGATGGAGGTCTGCAAGATTATGAAAACGTAAACATTAAGATGATTTTACTTTCGGGGGAGACCAGAATTAGTAGCCATAAATATAGGATTGTCATTAATAAATCCAGTATGGGTTCGGGAGGAATTTCTTTACCCAGCGAATGGTTAAAATGTGGAACTTATTACCACATGGAGTAGTTGAAGTATTGAGTAGGGGGAGGCTTGTGTGGAGTAAAAACACTGGCTGTTTTGTTCCATAAATACTATGTAAATTTCCATTGGTTAAAGGAAATGATTAGCGGTGTCCCATAAGGATCTGTACCAGAGTCTCAACCAATCATGAATAATTGACTTGGATAACGCAATAAAGAGCCACATATCCAAGTTTGCTAATAATGCAAAGATTAGTAGTGTAATGGGTGTATAAAATTGCAAGGTTTATTTATAATAGATTAAGTGACTGAGCAAAACTGTAACAATTTAGTGCAGGCGAGTGTGAGGATATTCATTTTGGGCCCAAAAATATTAAATCTGAGGTTTTTTTTTTAAATAGTGAAACGTTAGAAGCAGTGGAAGTCAAAAAATTTGGGTGTCTGTGTACATAAATTACTAGAATGTAGTAATCAAGTACAAAAAGTAACCTGAGATCTAATGTTCTGTTATCCTTTTCTAACTAGAAAGGCTACAATATAAAGGGACAGCAGTTTTCCCATGGCTATGCAAAGCCCTGGTTAGACTACACCTGCAGTTGTGTACTGTTCTGGCAACTTAGGACATATTGACCTTCGAAGAAGTGCAGTGCAGATTCAGCAAAATGTTACCAGGGCTCCAAGGATTAGATTATCAAAGCAGATCACATAAACAGAAGCCTTGTAATTCCTTGGAATATGGAAGGTTAAGGGGTGATTTCATTGCGGTCTTTAGGGCTTTGAAATAAATTTATAGGGTAGATAGAGAGAAACTTTGTCAACTGGTGGGGAAACTTGGACAAAGGAACATAACCAAATCAGAGACAAGCCAAGCAGAAGAGAATAAAAGCAAAATACTGCGGCTACTAGAGATCTGAAATAAAAACAACAATTTTTCCAGTGCTTTGTTTTTAATTCAGGAGAGAAGGAAAGACTTATTCATGCAAAGGGTGATGGAAATATGAAATTCTCCCACACAAACCAGCAGATGCAAGCTTATTAATAATTTATTATAATCGAACATTGATAGATTTTTGCTATCCAAGGGTATTAAGGGATTATGGAGCAAGCAGGAGGTTGGTGCGTGGAGTTAGGATAATCAGCCATGATTTCATTGCATTGTAGAACAGGCTGAAAGGACTGAATGGGCTAATCCTATTCCTGTGCTGGCATTTGATACTGTTTATGTTGTAGGTACCAGATAAAGCGGAATACCGTACCCATGGTGCCCAGGCCCTTGTGAAATTGCTGACAAGACTTCCTTCTGTGGACTTTGTTGCTTTCTTAGATTGGTTGCACAAATACTCACAAAACAGCAAGGTAAGAAAACTATACCACTGAAGATGCTGGAAATCCAAATTAAAAATACTCGACATGTCAGACAGCATCTGTGGGGAAAGGAAAAAACAGTGAACCTTTTCAGGTTGTTGACCTTTCATTGGATTGAGCTCTCCACATGCTGCCTAACCAGCTGATTATTTTTAACATTTTCTGTTCTTATTTAAAGTAAGATGTGGGGGAAGGTTTATAACTTCTTCACTTGGTTGATCCTCTGGTGAAGAGGATTGTCTATCTGCTTAGAACAGGCATGATCTTCATTGAATAAAAACCAAGCAGGTTCTATAAACAGATGAATGATCCATTCTACCTTATTACTACCCAAGCCGTGAAGACGAAAACCTACTTGAGTTCCTACTCTTCCGTGTGCACCTTGTGCATCGTGTTACAATAAGCAATATTTTACCATCTTTTCAGTAAATTCAAATGTAAATATTCTAACATTCTAACATGTGATGACTACTAATGTAGCTTGTGTTCATTTTAATTTTATTTCTGATTTTTTTTCTTTTATGCCTCCTTCAATTGCATTACAAAATAATTTCTTTGAATAACAAGATTTTGAACTTTAATATTGGCCTGAATGGTTGCTGTCTTAGATACTCAATGAGGAAGAGGATGCATTACGCCTCTTTTCTTTTAACACTGAATTTGTGCATTGTTTCTCATGATTTTTAGGTAGCTTACAGAAACTTTACATTGGATGTGGTAATGGCATTACTCGACTTTCCTGAGAGGGAACAAGATAGCTCCATTCCTCCAGAGCATCAGAAGTATCTCTATCACAAATACTGGATCCAGGTTGTAATCTTGGGTAGATGCTCTGATAAGGCTCCTTCAGTCCGAAGCAGAGCACTCGCTTGTCTTGCACAGTGCCTAGAGTTGAATTCTTTAACAGCTGTGGAGTATGTTCAGGAAATATTGCTAGGAAGTAAGTACCATTAAAATCATAATGCATTTTTCAATCTATTACTACTTTGCACAAACTTGTATTCAATTTTGCAGGATACATATTGAAATATACAGAAGTGCCTGAGTAGTAGAAATTAGTGGTTAGTATGAAAATGATCGAGAATGCCAGATTTAGTGCACGATGATTTGTCTAGTTGCTCTGGGTTACAGGATTCTGACTCCAAGATTCTTGAAGCCTTGATTTGAATATGTGTGAAGCTGCTGCACAAACATTTAATCAAATATCGTTCTTCCAAATGCAGTAATGCACACATTCAGTTAGTCTGCAAAGAACGTAATTCTGGTCCTGTTATTCCATGTAATTATTCACATTGTTCTCCGCCAGCTTATGTCAGTGAATGCAGCTCAGTTATTGATGGGAGCAGACTTAATGAACTGTTATCAGTGAATTATTTAAGCTACTTGCTGGATAGTTTTCCACAAAATCATTTAATTACACTTTTTTTCCCTCATCTTGACAAGTGCTCATGTTGATAACAGATCTTATTTTCCCAATAGAAATTATAGCATCAGTACGATGGGGAAAACCCATCCTATATTAGAGATTTGAGTGGAGTCACACGCCTGGCTGAATGCTGGAGTTGTAAATTACTATTAAGTGAAGTTCTAGAGACAATTTAAGAATGGCTTCCTGTCAGTGTCAGGAAAAATGAGAACAAACTCTCATTTTGAATGTTTGCATGCACGGATTGTCGATTGCTGCTGGGTATACTTGGCTGTTGACATCTTTCTTGTATGTTTTGTTGTGTTCTGATATATGCATCAGTTTGAACCTGGTCAAAGCCTAAAGAAAAATACTTTTAAACCAAATTGTTAGTGCTTCTTGAAGCTTCCTAAAGGTTGAAACAAACTAATAAACTGGTCAGCCCAGGGAGGCAGTCATTTATGGTAAATCACTTCAAGCTAATTTTTGCAGTTGGAGGAAGATCAATGTTTCATGGGCAGTCGGATGCAGAATTGAACACTCCGGAGAATACGGTGAAGATGGATGGTGAAGGTAACCATATAATTCTTTTTACTTTCAATAAGAGCATGATTAGGATGAGGCAGCATGGTGTGGCACATGTTGGGGTATTAGCGATTGGTTGCATGGGGTGATTCTGAGCTCATTCTGTTTTCATTGCATCACTAGGAATTGATTAGATTTTCTTTGATTTGCCTCTGGTAGTACTACTGTACTTAGACATTAAGCTCGAACAGGGGGTGGGGGACTGTGTGTGTGTGTCCCCCTCTCCCTGACCCTTGCTTTGTCATCTCTCTGTTAATATTAACAGTATGGAGATCGAGCTTGATTTGCAAACCATTTGGAAAAACACTCCAGTGAATTTGTAATTTCCTCTCCTCCCTATACTCTACATTTCTGCAATACTTCTAGCACCTCCTACCCTGTCTTTGCACTTTCAGTTACCCTGTCCTCATCCAATGTTTCTCATTAAGATTTGAATTTTACATCTTTCTGGCATTTCCTCTTCCAATTTTTCTCATACTTTATACTCCCACATTTTGATACAAGTGAATTATCTGCTTCCTTGCTCTAACTTCCACGCTGGTTCTACTGGCTCTCTTCAAACCGTCATTTTAACCTTTTTGTGGCCAAATATATTTGCTGCCTTTAATGATTTTGTAATCTTTGTAACCTTTCACAGCTTTTTGTTGCACAAATCTTCAACTTTCTTTGCTTAAGTCACTTTTCTTGACAACTGTGATTTTAATGATACAAACTTATCATTCAACCTTATTGGGAAAATCTGAACCGCTCCCTCACCTCCAGTCCTAATTTTTGCAGCATATCTGTTTTCTTGCCACTGGGCTGTTTGGACAGTTTCTTATATCTGCATCCTGCAGAAGAACCCGCTACAAATTGCATTAAACACACTCCAGTCTATTTGCCATTATAAGTTAGGCAGTACGGAGACTGATAATTCTTTGCTGTTTTTCTAACTTAACTGCTTTTGTTTTTCCGACCATAAACTGCTAGTGTTCTAGCTGGTATGGAATTTAAAATGCTGTGTATTTTCCTGCCAGTAAAGTACAATTTGGTCAGTGGCTAAAGCTGCTATCTGTCCTATGCGACTTTTCTTTTCCTTCTCTCTATATCACTGAGTTTGAACTCAAGAATAACTGCCAACTTCCTCCTTTTTCCAAAATGCTAGAACTGGAACTCCTTATCTGTCCAAGTCTTTCCTTCTGAGAGTCTTCAAGCTTTTAAAGTAGAAACTTAGTGTATTGAAACATCTAATTATTGGTGTACCTAGTTTCCTATTTTACTGCTTTACCTTTGGTGTCCTGTGCTATGGCCTTTCGGTTTTCACTGTGGCTTCGTCATAACACCTTTAGTATTTCTAAATATTTACCACATTTCAAACTCCTTTTTGCAGTTGGTTACTTGTGTGGCATTGCAGTAAAATATAGATTGGAAAAAAACTACAGACTGATATATTCAATTTGTTTTGTTTCAAACATTTTGAAACTTCTAGCCACTGCTAACCAATGCAAGGACACACTAAAAAGCATTGAAGTCACAGACCCTGGGGATTCCACATTCACTAATGGTGAGCACAAGAATTCATGTCCATGTGAAATATATCATTGCTGTAGGCCTTGTATTGAAGTGTTTTACAAAAAGTAACTTGATTTTTTTTTTATTTAATTGAGTAAATCCAGTGCTGATACTGCTGAGCTGTCTTAAATTACATTTTCTGGCTGGAATCTGTGTACGCAGATTAGTTTCTTTTTCAGATGTGTTGAAGTGGAGTTCCCTAACAAAATATTTATTAGGATTTTTAAAACATTTTTATTGAGAAAAGGAAAAAATACAAAGAAAATCCATAAGAGAGTCAAGGGGACAAAGTGGTGCGCAACAAAAATGTCATAAGGAACATGTTGGGGGAAAAAGGAGATATGATTGAGTTTTTAAAAAAAAACCTAAGGGGTAAGGAGGGACAAAAGGTTACTGGCTTCCTGTCTTTGGTGCAGCCGATGCTGCCAGACCTGCTGAGTTTTTCCAGGTAATTCTGTTTTTGTTTTGGATTTCCAGCATCCGCAGTAGTTTTTTGTTTTTAACTCTGGAAAATTGTTTTATGAACAGCATCTTTAAGATTAAAGTTTTAGTTATAGAATTTTATACTGAAAATGAATTCAAAGATCTTGATAGGCTTTAGGTAATTGAATTCTGCATTTAATTTTAAATTTTTCTGCTCTTGCATAAACATGTGGTTTCTAAGTAAAGCATCCATTAAGTCAGTCATTACACTGTAGCACATATTGAATGTGCTGGCACTCCACATTGTATAGTATGAGCCCATTGTATGTAAATGAAAATAATTGGATTACGATGCTGTTAAAATGCCGTGTGAGCAATTTGAACAAACTGCGAATATAGCAGCCCAATGATTCAGCTTTTGCTGCCAAATATTTTTCAAGTTAATTAAAATAATACATTAAAACTCTGAAGATGTGCATGAGATCTGAAAACATGTGTAAAGTGTCCTTTTTGTATGTCAGTGGTATTAAGTCAGTCTCAGCACAATGAGACATTTTGAAGTGTTTAGAATTCTACATTAATGAAATACTCTGCATTCTGTTTGAACAGCGAAAGAAATTATGACCATGTTGAGGTTGAGAGCCGGTGATGAGAGAACCGTTGTCAGAAAATCAGCTATTCAGGTAGATGTGCATGTGAGATCATGGTGCTGATTATTTGTTTACTTTTATAAATCATCTATTGCAGCCAGATATTTGCTTCTCCTGGTCTCTAGCTGACAAATGGAAAAGGCAATTGAGACAAATATCCGATTTAGTAGGCCCCCTCTTCCACAAATGGGCTGGAATTTTACATCCGGGAAAATGCAACGAGCCATTCTAAACTCCATTGACTTCGGCGGGACTGTAAAATCCCGCTGTCGTAAAATTCCGCCCATGATGAGTGTGGAGGCAAGGCAGAATAGTTCTGGTTTTCCAAAATCCTAAGTTGAGCTGGCCTCCCTCCACCGATGCTGGGAGCTCCGAGCAGACCTGTGCTGAATTTTCCAGGGGTAGTCAATTCACTTAATTTGAATAGAAAACGAGTACCTGAAGAGTTTGCCCTATGCATGTGACTTGTAGCACAATTTAGCTGCAGAGCACAGAATTTGGCAAGATTGCAGTTCACTTAAAGAAGAAATGGTCACGATGGTTCAGTGTTGGGACTATTACAAGGGTGACTACACTTTTAAAAAGTGCTTCATTGGCTGCAAAGCTCTCCAAGTGTGGTGGCGGTGAAAAACACTATATAAATCCATGCCTTTCAAGTCTTTGTTTCTGGACTTGAGTATAGCACAGTATCAGATTTGCAGACACAACAGTGTTAGGGTATGCGGTTAACTGAAGAGGACAGTAAGTGATATCAGGCCAACGTAGATTAGTAGTTTGGGCAGATAGTCAGCTGAAATTTATTTCAGAAAAAATAGGTGAATATTTTTGGCAGGAGGAATAAGGAGAGATATATGTCTAAAGGAGAACTTTAGTTTGGTGGAGAAGAGACTGAAGCATTCATTTGCACAAATTTTAGAAGTTGGAGGACTAGTTGCTAAATCTTCAAATAATAAAGAAAAGAATCCAAAGTGTCAGCAATGGGATCACATAGTTGAAAAGCGAAGAAGTAATGTTAAACTACACCTGGAATCCAGTTTTATCAATCCACCTTAAGAATGAGGTCGACGCGCTGGAGCAGGTATAGAAAAGAACTATTAGTAAGATGCCAAGGATGAGTTTTGTTAGTAATGAGGAGACAGCACTGGGTCCGAGAGCCGGCACAAATACGATAGGCTGAATGGCCTTCAATGCAGGAAGATTTTGAAAATGTAGCAAGAATAAGAATGGCTGAATTCCCAGCAGTGCTAACTAGTCATAAATCAAAACTCAGGTTGAGACTTGAGGAAAACCAAAACATACATGACCTTTGAAGAACTCCAAACAGGCCAGGCCCCAGGGCTTCCATAAACCTAGATTATATAGGTAAGATTCATGCTGTTGGTAGAAGGCAAAGACCTGATTTAAACAATCAAAATATTTAATTGCAGCTGTGGAAGTAAGTCAGGCAGCCTTCTTTTTATTTTGTTCATTGCAAAATTGAATGCAACATTTAACATGCATGCAGGGTTTGGTAGCCAGTTTATCTGACCCACACCCACATCATGGAGCATTAAAAATAATCAGACATTATGTACAAGTCTGGGTTTGTACGCATCTTGGTGCTTTTCTCACTCCGCTGCCAGTTAGTTGATTGCTGTTAAAGCAAAACCCTTGAATAATATTACATGTTTTTCTGTATAATGCATGGGTATGCTTTCTTGAATTGTACAATAAGTAAATGAATTAGCTCCCTGGTCCTTTAGTTAACAGTTGTCAACCAAAGGGGAATTGTACAAAATAAAATATATAATTCATGTTGCTGAATGCAAATTAGTCTTTGCTTAGATTTTCATTTCTTGATGAATGAATATGGTGACAAATCAGCTGTTTTGTGCTCCATACCTACAGGTGTTTGCCAGCATTTTAAAACACAATATTGCCATCTGCACCCAAGAAGACCTGTCAACATTACAGGACCATTGTCGAGATCCTGCCCCATCTGTTCGCAAGCAGGCATTGCAGTCAATCACTGATCTTCTGTTGGTATGGTTTTTTGATATTGTTTTCTGATCAGGATGCATAGTAAATACAAATACTTCTAATAAATGCATCAAGGACTTATTAAAATTATGTTTGTCCTGCTGGCACAGGTGTAAGTAAAAGTGTGAAAACTTGAACAACGTAGTTTCACAGCAGATGGCAGCAAATTATACCACAAAGTGACCAGAGATTGATTCAAATATGTGATTTTCTTCTGATCTTGTTGCTGAGTGGAGACCTTTTTTCCTTTAACTTTTAGCATTTGCACAAAATCAGAGGTTGAGTCACCTAACTGTTATTACAGAACTTCTAACAGCTATCTCAGGCACAGCTTGCACAGTTTTGGACCTGATTGCTTATCTGTGCCTGCCTATGGAGAGCACTTCTAATAAGTGGAGGCCTAAGTTGAAGGGAAAAAATTAAGATGATTTCACAACTTGCTTCTAAAAACAAACCTTAGACTATGCAGTGTTTATATCATGCAAGATGGATGTACCCATTAATAATCAAAACAATTAGCATGATATTCAATAGCACTCGAGTGGTTACTTAACAATTGTGAACTTCTGATGTAAATCATACCAAAGGGAGACAGTTATTTCCCCCTGAGGAAAAGATGGAAGCTTGGCTAGATGACTCTGCATTCCTTCATGCATTTTCTCGTGGCTGCTTGCAGAGTATTGTTGGCTAATAGCTGGAAACTGATTTCCAGACTGTCCTCTTTACTTTAGAATGGAAGGTGACACAGGAGTGTCGAGCTGAGAATATCTTTCAACAATAAATATTGCCAAGCTTCTATTTAGCTGGTGCTATATATTTGAGAATTATTCAGAATTGGGAGGATTAAGCTCATGAAAATAGTCGCTTGGTAGTACAGATCTTGAATATTGCTGAAAAGAAAGACATGTTGCTGAAGCTTTTCACCTTGCACTCATCAGGACAAACACAAGAATGCCAAATTTCAAACGATAACAATTTATACTACAGTGTGTCGACTGGTTGGCAAGTTGACTCTGATTGGCGGAGGCGTCGCCAGGGAGAAAGCAGGGAACTATAGGACCCTCAAGCTCCCAAGTAATTCAAAAAAGGCACAAGGCTTGAACACATTCCTTTTGTTTGCAGAAGACAATAGAATTTCGATAGAATTGCTTGTTTGTGGACTAAGAAATCTCCATGTGCAGTTGAAAGTGTTTTTTTGAATTGTAATACCTAGCCCCTCAATCTTATCTAAATAGCAAAACATCTAACAGTAGACGTTTTGTTTTGGGTTTTGCAAGCACAGGCTGTTTGAGTACAGTTTGTATTCTACGTATTATGAAGAACCAAAGGAACATGCTGTTTGATTCAATCAGCCAATCACAATGATGTATGACCTACATACATGGCATCACACCAGCACTGGAATTCATACACAATGTTACTCAATTGTGTGGTAGGCAGAAAGTCTTTTTGGACTGACTGACCTGTTGGTGGAAAATATCACTTGCATAGTAGCAGTGTGAAACTGCTTGCTTAACCTGTTCAAAGTTTTGTGCCTTTCTAGGATAATTTGAGGTAGACTGGGCACTTTTCATTGGTGAACTTCGGCCCATTTGCGAGTTTGCTGGCTGTTTATCGAGCAATGCACGGTTCTACGTGTTTTTTAAAATTTATTTGTGGGATGTGGGCATTATTGGCTAGGCCAGCATTTATTGCCCTTGAGAATGTGCTGGTGAGCTGCCTTCTTGAATGCTTGCCATCCATATGGTGTAGGTACGACCACAGTGTTGTTAGGGAAGGGAGTTCCAGGATTTTGACCCAGCGACGGTGAAGGAATGGTGATATATTTCCAAGTCAGCATGGTGAGTACCTTGGAGGGGAACTTGAAGGTGGTGATGCCCCCATGTGCCTGCTACCCTTGTCCTTCTAGATGGTAGTGGTCATGGGTTTGGAAGGTGCTGTCTAAGGAGGCCTGGTGAGTTCAGACCATAGTCAACCAGCCCACGCTTGCAAAACCTAAAACAAGACATCTGCTGTTAGATATGATTCTGTGATTAGGCAGCACTTGATGAACAATCTTGAGTGTGATAATAGCGACACTAACAACCAATTTATGATAATCAGTCAAATTTGTAACTCTTAGAAGAAATGACATACACTTATGCGCGGGGTCCCATTCTCTGCAAGCACAAGGAATATGTTCAAGTCTCATGTTTTTTTTGAATTACCTGGGAGCTTGGGGAGTTGCTTGCTCCATGGCAATGCCTTCGATCAATTAGAGTCAAGTTGCAGCCAAACTGCACTGTTTTCTCCTGTAGTATAAATTGTTGTGATATGTTTGAAATTTGACATTCTTGTTTTTGTCCTGATTGTCCTTACTTGTTTTGCTCATTTTTCTTTAAAAAAAAAACTGGTACAATTTATTGGTAACTGTAAGGTTTTTGTAATAGAAGTAGTAAAGCTTATTGGTAGTAGTTTATTAATTCAAATAAATATAAATAAAAATAACAAACTTTAAAATAAAATAAGTAAAATAAAATAATTAAAATAAATACCTAAAGTACACAGATAAAAGCAAAATGCTGTAGATGCTGGAAATCTGAAATAAAAACAGAAAATGCTGGAGTTTTCCAGCATTTTCTGTTATTATACCTAAAACACACCTGTGCAGTTAAGTAACATCTAACTTTTAGTTGTATGCGGTACTAGCTTTTAATAAGCATAATAAATTGTAGTATATGTTGGAATTATTCTAAGTTAATTAAGAAAGAAATTAAATGAAATTAACTAAATAACATTAAAAAAAATGGCAGGATAGGTGTTATGCTGCAGCTGTGAAATGTGGGAGCTTCTCGATGCCAAGGTGATTCAAAGCAAACATGTCTGCAGAAAGTGTAAGCAGCTAGAGAAATTCCGTATCAGGATTATTGATCTGGAAGCAATACTGCAGACCCTGCGCAACATAAGGCCGAGGGTGAAATACGTGGGCACTTTGTTCCAGAAGACAGTACACCTCTTAGAATAAGGTTGACTGTTTTGGACAGTGGTGAGGCAGGTAAAGGGACCAAGCAGACGGTTGTGGAGGAGCTTCAGACTTTGCAACTGTCAAGTAGGTACAAGGTGCTTGCTAACTGTGTGGACGAAAGTGAGGTCTACAGGGTGGGTGAGCAGGCTCGCCATGGCACCATGGTACTGGAAGCTGTCCAAATGGGATGGACAAAAGGGAACGTTGTGGTAGTAGGGATAGTATAGTGAGGGGAATTTGGCTGGCTGGCAGATAACAGAGTATGCATAAATGATTAGCAGGATGTGATGAGTGGAGTCCCGCAGGGGTCTTTGCTTTACCCTAGTACAATCACTAGGGAAGTGGTGCTGAGCAAATTGATAGAAATGAAGGCTGACAAGTCTCCAGATCCTGATAGACTTCACCCTAGGATCTTAAAAGAGGTGGCTAATGAGGTAGTGGATGCGTTGGTGTTAATTTTCCAAAATTCACTTGATTCTGGAAAGGTTCCATCAGACTGGAAAGTAGCAAATATAACCCCTGTATTCAAGAAGGTAGGGAGGCTGAAAGCAGGACTATAGGCCAATTAGCTTGTCATCTATCGTGGGGAAGGTGTTAGAATTGATCATTAAGGAGGCTACAGCTGGGTGCTTAGGAAAACTCAAGGTAATTAGGAAGAGTCAGCATAGTTTTGTGAAAGGGAAATCATCTTTAACCAACTTAGTGGAATTCTTTGATGGAGTAACATGCACTGTGGATAAAGGGGAGTCTGTAGATGTACTGCACTTGGATTTCTCGAAAGCATCTGATAAGTTGCCACATCAAAGGTTATTGCAGAAAATTAAAGCTCTTGTTGTAGGGAGTAACATATTAGCATGGATAGAGGATTGGCTGGCTGGCAGAAAACAGAGTATGCATAAATGATTAGCAGGATGTGATGAGTGGAGTCCCGCAGGGGTCTTTGCTGCCTCAACTTTTTCTGATTTACATCAATGACTTGGATGAGGGGAGCGACGGCATGGGAGCTACATTTGCAGATGACAGATGTAGAAAAGTAGGTTGTGAAGAGGACCTAATGAGGTTGCAGATAGATATAGATAGATTGAGTGGGCAAAAATCTGGCAGATGGAGTATAATGTAGAAAAATGTGAAGTTGTTCGCTTTGGTAGGAAGAATAAAAAAAGCAGAGTATTACTTAAACGGAGAACGACTGCAGAATTCCAAGGTGCAGAGGGATCTAGGTGTTCTAGTGTCTGAGTCACAAAAAGTTAACATGCGGATATAGCAAGTAATTAGGAAGGTTAATGGGACGCTATCCTTTTATTGCGAGAGAAATTGAACATTGAAGGATGTTATGTTTCATTTATTAAGGGCATTGGTGAGACCACATCTCGAATACTGTGTGCAGTTTTGGTCTCCTTGTTTAAGCAAAGATGTAGATGTGTTAAAGGTGGTTCAGAGGAGGTTTACTCGATTGATACCTGGAATGAGCGGGTTGTCTTATGAGGAAAGGTTGGAAAGACTGGGCTTGTTCCCACTGGAGTTTAGAGGAGTGAGGGGTGACTTGATTGAAGTATATAAGATCCTGAATGGTCTCGACAAGGCGGACGTGGAAAGGATGTTTCCTCTTCTGGATGAGTCCAGAACTAGGGGGGCCCTGTTTTAAAATTACAGGCTGCCCTTTTAGGACAGAGTTGAGAGAAATTTTTTGAGGGTTGTGCGACTTTGAAACTCTGCCTCAGAAGGCAGTGGAGGCAGGGTCATTGAATAGATGGATTCTTGTTAGACAAGGGAATCAAAGGTTATCGAGGGTAGATGGGAATGTGAAATTTGAAACGCGTAGACCAGCCATGATATTGAATGGTGGAGCAGGCTTGAAGAGCCAAATGGCCTACTTCTGCTCCAGTTTCGTATGTTCATATGAATCAAGTGATAATAAAACAAATCGAGGACTACAGACAGTTCAGTGATGAAGACAAATATCAAAGATTGGCCTGGGATGTTTTGACATTTCTCACACTTGAGAATCAAGAGCTTTGGTAAATGTGTATTGGATTTTACATATTTCAGTTTACCAAAGCCATTTGAGTTGCCTTTGATATTTAGCATTTATTTATCTTGAGAAGTTAGAATTCTAGATAAGTAATTCTTTGTCCTCTTTCCATAGTCATTATCTTTTCAAAGCTTTCCTTTTGTGGTCCCATCAAAATAATTTAATTGGTTTACATTTAGTGCCATTAGATATTTGACTTCTGTTTTCAATAGAATTACTTATTCGTGGGCCAGTAAGTCCCCATGTGCAGTTGAAAGTGTTGCTTTGAATTGTAGTCTTTATAAAGACCCTCAATCGCATCTAAGTAGCAATAAAAGTGTTGGTAATGTTAATTGAACCTACTTCGGTTCTGAAGTTATGGCTCAGTGTTTATTTTCCAAATTGGTTGTTAATTCAGGATGTTCAGATGCTCAGATTGTTTTTATGTATGTTTCTTGCAGGCTCAACCCTGTAATTCAGTGCTGCAAAAGGCTTGGATGAATGGAGTAATCCCTATTGTAATTGACTCTGAGAGTTCTGTGCAGGAAAAAGCACTGGAGTGTCTGAATCAAGTGATAATACAACAAATCAAAGACTACAGACAGTTCAATGATGAAGACAAATATCAAAAATTGTCCTGGGATGTTTTGACATTTCTCGCCCTAGAGAGTCAAGAACTTTGGTAAATGTGTATTGGACTTTACATATTTCAGTTTACCAAAGCCATTTGAGTTGTCTTTGAAATTTTGCATTGATTTATTTTGAGAAGTTAGAATTCTAGATAAGTAATTTTGTCCTCTTTTTCATAGTCGTTATCTCCCCAAAGCTTTCCTTTTGTGGTCCCGTCAAAATATATTCAATTCAACATTCGTAAAGAGCCTTATATCTCATACTGAGACTGAGCATGCTCCTGCTGCCTGGATGCTACTTTCAAAAATTGCAGGATCTTCCCCGAAGTTAAATTATGGGAAGATTATAATCTCTTGGGATAATGTTTACAGGTTTGTAATTTTTAAGTTTACAAGAAAATATTCCTGTTGTACCATATTTTTACAGCAAGTTGTAAAATACATAATGTACGGATCTGGTGGTTCTGTTTTTTAAAAGCTTTTATGGCATTCAGAGTTTTCAGATAAAACCTACTATAGGCGTTCACTTCACTATAAGGCTGGAAGGTAGCAAGATGTTGTCACTTCAGCAATAAGTCGCAGTTACATCATCTTATCACAGGCATATGGATCTATTGATAGAATTGCTGCCCTGAAGCTATTAAACAACCTTTCAGTCTGAGTGGGCATCTCACTTTTGTACACAATAGGTGGAATAGTTTTTCTTTTTAATTATGATTCATTCCCCTGCCCCCTAATTTAGAGACAATTCCTAGTTGGAAAGTGTTCTGTGTTGTTATTTTAGTTTTTTTTTTAAACTTTGAAGAGCTTCAAGGCAGGAACCTAGTTTGTAATTCAGAGGTACAGTGGCCTGTGGTAAGATATCGAAGCCATGCTGAGGATGAGTATGTGACTGGTCTGCTTTCTTCATATGAGGGACTGATTTATTTGTGAAATATTATGAAAACAAGCTGCTCAATACTGCATAATAAGAATCAGAAACCGCAGATCATACCAATGCAGCATGAAATTTTCAATTCCTTGATCTGAAATTGTTTTCTAATATTTGCAGGTCAAAGAATATAGACAACAGCACAAGTCACATTCTGAGTGTCATAGGAAATATTGCCCAGCATTTGTCTGAGGCAACTAGGTCTAAGTTGATAGGTGAGTTAAGTGCAATAACATTCAAAGGTTTTTAAAAATGTTTCAAATGCATTTGCAGAGGGCAGCAGTGGTGGAGTTGAGGGCAGCATTAACTTTGTGTCTTTTCTGCTGTTGGTGAACTTACTGAATTTCGCCTTTCTGCTTAATTTGATTTTTGTTCCTTTGTTTCTGCCATTTGGTTTCAAGTGCACCCCAGATGAATGCAATAAAGGTTTCTTCATGTCGCCTGCAATGGTCAAATGTGAAGTTCTCTTTGGGTTAACTCAGTCGGCTAAGTAGAGGTGGCAAATTCATGACTCAAAATTGTATACAGTTTGACACTGAACAGTTATACTCAGGATGCAAATAGATGGCTTATGTTGAAAATAATTGTTACTTTTGCATAATAGTGGGTTGCCTTTCTTGGCTAAGCCACATTGTTGTGACAGAACAGAGAAGGAATTGCCTTGGATCCATTCTGTCACCAGCTGTGGAACCTTGAGCTCTGGGTTTCGGCACTTGAGCAGCAGCTGGAGTCACTGTGGCGCATATGTGAGGCTAAGAGCTACATGGAAAGCACGTTCAGAGAGGTGGTCACACCGCAGCTTAAGAACCTGCACACAAAAGGAATGGGTGACTGCCAGGCAGTCCAAGAAAATTAGGCAGGTAGTGCAGGGGTTCCGCTCACCAATCGGTTTTCCATTTTGGATACTGGTGGGGCCGTTGGTTCCTCTGAGTGCAGTCAGAGCCAAGTTTGTGCCACCACGGGCAGCTCTGCTGTACAGGAGGGAAGAAAGAAGAGGGGAAGAGCAATAGTAAAAGGGAATTCGTTAGTTAGGGGAACGGACAGGTGTTTCTATGGCCGTAGATGTGACTCCAGATTGGTATGTTGCCTCCCTGGTGCCAGGGTCAAGAATGCCATGGAGCGACTGCAGGACATTCTCTGGGGGAGGGAGATCAGCCAGAGCTTGTGGTCCACCTTGCTACCAATGACTTAGGTAGGAAAGAAGTTGAGTCCCGAAAGCAAACTTTAGGGAGTTAGGATGGAGAGTGAAAAGCAGGACCTCTACAGCAGTAATCTCAGGATTACTTCCAGTCCCACATGCAAGCGAGTATAGAAATAGGAGAATTGAGCAAATAAACACGTGGCTGGAAAGCTAGTGTAGGAGGGAGGGCATCTGATTCTGAGGCATTGGGACTGGTTTTGGGGAAGGTGGGACCTGTACACACCAAACTGTCTACACCTGAACAGGACTGGGACAAATATCCTTGCTAGTGCCGGTGGGTGGGGTGGGATTAAACTAGATTGGCAGGGGGGTGGAAACCTGAGGGCAAATTCAGAGCAGGGAACAGGAAATGGAGAATTACTGAGTGACTTTGAAAGACAAAAGCAGCACAGATTAAAAAGTGTACAACACAGGAATTTGGCAGTGTTACAAGATATATATTTTAAGTTCAAGGAGCATAGTAAATAAATCCGATGAGCTGAGGGCACAGACACACGGCAGCATGATATCATCACGTTAACGGAAACTTAGCATAAGGAGGGGCAAAAATGGCAGCTCAACATCCCTGGATATGGAGTTTTCAGACAGGATAGGGAGGGAGATAAAAAAGGCGGGGGTGTCGCATTATTGGTTAAAGAATCAATTACAGCTGTAAGGAGGGATGATCTGTTAAATGAAGCACCAAATGGGGCCATATGGTTGAGCTCAGAAATAAAAAAGGGGCAGTCACATTGCTATGAGTGTACTATAGCGCCCAAATAGTGGAAGGGAGTTGGAAGAGCAAATATGTAGACAGATTTCTGAGTGCAAAAACAATAGGGTAGTAATCATTGGGGCCTTTAGCTACCCTAATATCAATTGGGGTATAGACATTGTGAAGGGCACAGAAGGTGCAAAATTCTTGAACTACATTCAAGAGAACCTCTTTAGTCAGCATGTAACAAGCCCAATGAGAGGGGCACAATTCTAGATTTAGTCTTAGGAAATGAAGTTTGGCTAGTGGATGAAGTAGCAGAGGGGGACCATTTTGGAGATGGTGACCATAATATAGTTATATTTAGCATCATTATGGAAAAGGACAAAGAACAGGAGTAAAAGTTCTAAATTTGGGGAAGACAAATTTTACAAAGCTGAGAAGTGAACTGGCGAGAGTGGACTGGATACAGCCACTAGAAGGAAATACTGTGTTAAATCAGTGGGAGGCATTCAAAGGTGAGATTCTACAAGCACAATGTAGACATTGCCCACAAAGAAAAGGGGTGGTGCTGCCAAATCTAGAGCCCCCTGGTTATCCAGAAGCGTACAGGCCAAGATGAAGCAGAAAAAGAAAGCTTATGACAGTCGCACAAGATTTAATACTGTAGAAAGCCTAGAGGAGTATAGAAAGTACAGGAGTGAAGTAAAAATGGAAATTAGGAAAGCAAAGAGAGGATACGAAAAAATATTGGCAGGTAAAATCAAAAAAAATCCTAAGATGTTTCACTGGTACATTGAGAGCAAGAGAATAACTAAGGAAAAGGCAGGGCCTATCAGAGATGCAGATGTGGGCAGGGTTCTCCATGAGTACTTAATCTGTCTTCACTGAGGAAAGTGATGATACAGACATTCTAGTTAAAGAGGAAGAGTGTGAAATATTAGATACAATAAACATAGTGAGAGAGGAACTACTGGAGGGACTGGCATCATTGAAGATGATAATCACCATGGCCAGATGGATTGTATCCCAGGCTGTTGAAGAAAGCAAGGGAGGAAATAACGGATGCTCTGAGGATCATTTTTTAATCCTCGCTATATACAGGCGAGGTCCCAGAGGATTGGAGGTCTGCGGACGTTGTACCATTATTTAAAAAGGGTGTGAGAGATAGGCCAGAAAATTATAGGCCGGTCAGTCTGACTTTGGTGGGCATATTGTTGGAAATAACTCTGAGACGGGATGAACTGTTAATTGGAAAGACACGGATTGATCAAGGATAGTCAGCATGGTTTTGTTAGGGGAAGATCGTGTCTTACTAACTTATTGGAATTTTTTGAGGAAGTAACAAAGAGGATTGATGAGGATGTTGGATGTTGTCTACATGGATTGAGGCTTTTGACAAGGTCCAAAGGGAAGACTGGTCAGAAAAGTGAGATCACACAGGATACAGGGGAAGGTGGCAAGTTGGATCCAAAATTGGTTCAGTGACAGGAAACACAGATTGATGGATGTTTTTGCAAATGGAAAATGGTTTCCACAGGGCTCGGTGTTGGGGCCCTTGCTGTTTGCTTTATTTGCGAGGACATCTCTGACAAGGCCAACGTTTGTTGCCCATCCCTAACTGCCCTTGAACTGACCTTGCTAGGTTATTTCAGAGGGCAGTTGAGTAAGCCACATTTCTGTGGAGTCACATGTAGGCCAGACCAGATAAGGATGGCAGATTTCCTTCTCTAAAGGGCATTAGTGAACCAGATGGGTTTTTACAGCAATCAATGATAGCTTCATGGCCACCATTACTGAGACTAGTTTTTATTCCAGATTTTTTTACTAACTGAATTCAAGTTCCACCATCTGCCATGGGGGTATTTGAACCCATGTCTCCAGAACATTAGCCTGGATCTCTGGATTACTAGTCCAGTGACATTATCTCATCCAAATCCTTGCTTGTTGTATATATTAATCCTTTCTTGTATATATTAATGATTTATGCTTAAATGTGGAAGCATGATTGGGAAATTTGTAGATGACACAAAATTTGGACATGTAATTGATAGTGAAGAGGATAGCTGTAGACTCCAGAATGATATCAATGGTTTGGTTGAGTGGGCGGATAAGTGGCAAATGGAATTCAATCTGGAAAAGTGTGAGGTAATACATTTGAGGAGGGAAAATTAAAGCAAGGGAATACTCGATGATAAACCAAAGTTATTGAGGGGCTGAGGAAGTGAGACTTTGGAGTACAACTCCTTGAAGATGTTGGACAGGTGGACAAGGTGGTCAAGAAACCATATGGAATGATTTCCTTTATTGGGCGAGTTATTGAACACAAAAGCAGCGATATAATAATGGAATTGTATAAACCGCTGGTCTGGCCACAGCTGGAATTTTGTGTACAGTTCTGGTCACCAAGTTATAGGAAGGACATAATTGCTCGATAGAGAGCATAGAGAAGATTTACAAGGATGTTGCCAGGGCTCGAAAATTGCAGCTATGAGGAGAGATTGGATAGGCTAGAGTTGTTTTCCTTAGAACAGAGGAGGCTAAGGGGTGACCTAATT
Source organism: Cetorhinus maximus (assembly GCF_964194155.1). NCBI lineage: Eukaryota > Metazoa > Chordata > Chondrichthyes > Lamniformes > Cetorhinidae > Cetorhinus > Cetorhinus maximus. Next base: position 207,498,091 of record NC_135880.1, on the reverse strand, counting down.
GATGTGTACAAAATTGAGGGGCTAGATAGGGTTGACAGAAATGACTTGTTTCCCCTAGTTGAGGGGTCAATTGCTAGGGGGCATAGATTTAAGGTGATTGGTAGAAGGATTGGAGGGGAAATGAGGAAAAACTTTTTCACCCAGAGGGTGGTGGGCATCTGGAATCACTGCCTAAATTGGTGGTTGAGGCTGAAATGCTCAACTCATTTAAAAGGTACCTGGATCTGCATCTGAAGTGCTGGAACCTGCAAAACTACAGGCCAGGAGCTGGAAAGTGGAATTAAAATGAGCGACTAGTTTCTTTTTTCTCTTTTTGGTCGGTAGAGACATGATGGGCTGAATGGCCTCTTTCTGCACTGTAACTTTTCTGTGGTTCTATATATTTTAGCCTAGCGTTGTTTGCTGATAATGGACATTAAAAGCAACATAATGTTCCATTTGCCAAGACTTAAGGGATCATATTTGCCACAAAAATTGCTTTGTTCTCCTTTTCTGATGGTCGGTATGTAAAATAGTTACTGTTAACACAGGGATGAGAAATTTCTGCCATTTGGTGGAATTCTGATTTTTGGCTTGCAGAATTCCATCCTCTTTTTTTTTTCTGACCTCCGACTGGCCCAGGGGAACAGTCGCTCAGCTCCTCTCTCTTTAACCCACTGCCAATTTTGACCTGGCTTTGACTCCATTGGGAGATGTAGAGGCTGTGCTCCCTGTGCTGCTGCTTCAATGTACAGTCTGCAGAGGACCATCTTCTGCTGGGCCGCCTTCCTGGTGCCGCTTCAGCTGCAGGGTTGTCACTTGTGCAGGATGGCAACTTGGCACTGATCCAACCACAACCCCTGGCTCGGCTTCAGGCTCTGCTCCCAGAGGGAGGGAGATTCCAGGTAGCTGTGATCTCAGCAATGTTCCACCCTCGGCAGCAGCCCCTGGCCTGGCCCATTTGGGACCCTGCTGCTACCCAACCACCTGGTGATGTAAGAGGCTGTGCTCCGCGGCCTGCTGGGATCTGAGTCCCCCAGGGCCTGAGCTCCTTTCCCGAGTGAGGTGGCTCGCCCTTCCCTGGTATTGCAGATCCAAGTGGCGCCGGCCAAGGAGGAGCTGCAGCCACCCACTGACAGCAGGGGCAGTGGAAGCAATGAGCTGAGTGCGGACAAGGTGAAGAAATCCAGGTAGGGGTGAGGGTGAAGGAGGAGTAGGGGATGAGTGGGTGGGTCTGAGTGAGTAGGGAGCAAGGGTATGGCTGAGTGAGTGGGAAGGGAAGGGCTGAGTGTGGATGAATGGGGAGGGAGGGCATGACCGAGTGAGGGGGAAGGGGTTTGAGAAGAGGGACTGCTGAGTGAGAGCGAGTGAGGGAAGGCAGGTTGGGAAGAGGAGTGTGGTGGGACGAGATGAACTGATTACAATGTATGTGGGCATAGGGGAGAGAGGGGCTTCATTGAGTCTTCTGTCGCAAGGCTATAAAACAACACTTGTACAAGTACTTTAAAAATTTTAATAAATAATACATCATATTTAAATGTTCATCTATAATATGAAAACTTTAATGACATACCAAATGTTTCTATGTTGGTTTATTGCTGTTTTGTTTTTCCTGGCATCTGGGGTCATGTTAATTTTCAAGGGGACGATTTTTCCCTTGGATGGGCATGGCGGGGGCAGTCGGGAAGCCGATTGCTGCCCACGATCGGGGCCAGACCGTGATTTCATGCCGGTGGGCCAATTAAGGCCCGCCCAGCGTGAACCTCGAGCGATAGCCTAAAACTCGAGTCGCAGAGCTCAGCACTGCCTGTGTGTGGGGGTTGGGAGGGAGGAGGGCCGAGTGCAAACTGCGCGTGGGTGCACGCTTCAAAATCTCCGAGGCGCAGAACTGCCTCAGTGAGATGAACATTTTTTCAAACTAAAATTAAAGATTTTAAAAATGTTATAAAACATGTCCCCTTTGTCACATTAGCAGGGGCATGTTATTAATTAAATTTTAAAATTTTAATTTTATTTTTATTTGCTGTTAGAAACCTCATCCCGCCTGTGGATGAGGTTTCTAAAAAATGCAAAGGCTGCTTTGCCTTTTCATCTGCCCACCAACCGTAAGGCTGGACAGGCAGCAGAAAGTTTCTTTCAATTAACTTTTTAATTGTCGGCGGGCGTGTTGCTGACTCTGGCGCACTGAACTATAAATTCTCCCCCAAGAGTTTTTTATACATTTGTTTAATGGATGTGGGCATCGCTGGCAAGGCCAGCCTTTGTTGCCCATCCCTAATTTCTTTTTAAGATGAGTTAAAATGGGGTCACATTGGAAAATAGTTTGTGAAGCACTGCTGTAGCCCTTAGCTTTGCTTTGCATTTATATAATCTAGCAAGGTCATGTTCTGTTGTTAATATGGACTTCATCCTATATTACATGCACATGTGCCGAGGTGACTGATTTTATATAAAAGGTAAACAAAGGGATTGTTTCTACCCACTTGAAGTCTAGTAATTCCACCCATTTGAAGTGGCTGAGAAGCATTTGGATTTCACTACAGATCATAAAAGTGCTATAGCTGCATGATTTCTTGTCACAAAAAAAATTTAAGACCATTTTTTGTCTTTGACCTCACACCTGATTAATAACAGCCTGATCTATAAAGAATATTACTTTAATAAGCATGTGCTTTTCTTACAGATGAGGTCCAGAATTGGATAAATGCATTTTGCTCTCCTCCAGAAATCATTAGCGCCGCAGTTGAAGCCTTGTACAAGCTCTGTCAGGCCCAGTGTGAGACTCCTGAGGGCACACAGGTAGGTTTGCATATATATCTTGAAAAATAAACAAGCATCTACTCTCCCAAAGAAGGTTGTTTAGGCATAAAATTTGCATAAGAATGGTGAGAATAAAATGCACATCGATAGCAATTCTGCAGTTGGTGCTGGTGAAACTTTTCTAGGCTGAAGCCTGTTCTAATCAAATTTTTTTTAAACATACTCCTCCTTTGCTGCTGTTTAGATCTGATTCTGCTAAAAGTAGGTGGATAGCCTGTTTCCAGACCTCCGCATTCTATTTCTGTGTTCCTAAAAATAGTCAAGGATTGATTTTTTTCTTCTCTCCTTTGTGGGAAGTAACTTTCTTCACTTCTCTGAATACCACTAAAATTGAAAGCTCAGTAACTAGGGAATCTTGGACACAAAGTCGTAGTGGACCATGGGACATCATTTTGGAACTTCCGCTAAGTATTTGACACATGCATAAAATGGTTTTCAAAACCAATTACTGATTAAAAAATAATTAATTGAACAATAATCATATGGTAAATAGCAGATTAAGTCGACTTTATAGAATGGAAGTGGTAATAAAGTCTACTGCTCAGGCTTGTTTTTTCTCTGACTCGCTTTGGGATGTACTTTTATTAAAATGTACTAACCAGTGTAAATTGTCATGTATGATGGGATTTTGTTGTTGGAATAAATTCTCACTGTAGAGTATATAGTGATGTAGTGTTTCTGCAATAGGTCCTGCTGGATCAGGTGTGTGGAAAACTGATCTTGGCATGCGAGTCTTACATCTCTAATATTGTTCTCCAAGATGGTGAAGCTGTATTTGTGGATGAAAATACATTGGTAAGTGACAGAACTCATTTCTATTAAATTCAGTTAAACACTGTCACTGCAATAAAAATGTAATATTTTGACTTGGCCTCTTTGCATTTTATGCTTGTAAAAGTAAAGGCTATAGTTCCAGTGGCGTTGCAGAGTCCTGGAAATACAGTAACATTTTTGTTATCCGGCATGGTCCGGTAATGGGTGGTGCCAGTTAATCAAAAATGCCAATTAACTAGAAGTTACATTACTCTGGACACAAGACAAGGTGCTGCTCTGTCTTTGAAAGGAGAGGGGAAGCAGCTGGGCAGCCAAGGGTCTCAGCATAGCAGGGCATCACAGTAAAACCACCACAACTGAAGACCAAGCTGACACCACAACTTTCAGACCGGCTTTCAAAAAAAAAATCCAGCTGCCAGTTTCACTGACAGTTGCTCCGAGTGGTAACTGCTCCTTCCAACCTTTAGGCAGATTTGTGAGTTTGTGGCTGACTTTTTTTTCTCCCAAAAATAAAATCATAACCAAACAGATCACCACGGCAAGACCAACCTGACATTGGGGTTTTGAAAATCTGCCATTTGACTCTTTGATTCCGACCTTCAGACCAGCTTTTTAAAAAAGAAAAAATCAAGCGTCGGAAATTTCAGTTAATCAAGCATTTCAGTTGGTACAATGCCGGATAACAGAAAGCTATTGTAATTTTCTTTTCATTCACGGTCAGGTAGGGACATGAGGCCATCTGAGAGAGCATACTGGGATAAATTGCAACGAGTAGTAACTTGTCCCGGAGCATTGTTACCAATCAATAGTGGATGAACATTCAAAACTTGTGAAGCAAACATTAAGAAGTTGATAGATATTTAAAGAAAGAAAGAAAACATTCCATCTCTTTTTTGTCTTTTAAGGACCCCAAATCACTGATTTTTAATAGGGTTTAAGTAATGTGAGTGTGTAAAATTGTCATGCAACCACAATCTGTAAAAGTCTAATAATGGATGAATGAAGTTTTAATACTGTGATTTCAGCCCAATTTTTGAATTTGATAGAGCAAGTAGGGAGAAACTATTTTCTTGAGCAAGAGGGTTGGTAATCAGAGGTTACAGATTTAAAATGTCCGCCAAAGGACTAGGCGGGAGATGAAGAGAAATTGCTTTGCACAGAGGGTTGTTGAGATCTGGAACTCACTATCAAAAAGTTTGGCAACATCATATTCTATTGTAACTTTTAAAAGGCAATTGGATATGTACTTTTAAGACTAATTTTCAAGGCAAGTGGGGTAAAAGCTGAGCTGTAGGCCTAAATTGGGCCACTTTTAAAGTCAGCAGAGGCATGATGGACTAACTGGCCGCCTCCTACATTATAAGATTCTATGCTTCTAATTGCATATTCTTGCATTCCTTCAAAGAGGATTTTAAACTGTAAAATACCTTGCTGGCCTGTCGCTGTAATAGTTGTGTGGGGAGCAGTTTGAGGTGATGAATATAAGAGCATTGTGTACCTGAAAGTATATAGGATCAAGTATATTTATAGATTTTCATTCCATTCCCCCTAACCAATTTAAGAACAAAGGAGTTTTCCAAAAGCACGTTATTTGGTGTACTTGATTATCCTCCCAAGTGACCCTCATTCTTCCAACACCAGGGATCCTGTGGGAGATGCGTGTTGCCATTTTCTTTGCATCATGAGATTTGCTAAGTTCCAACATCTTCTATTTCCGCAGGTGAAGCATCTTTTTACACTTGGTGAAGTAGCACAGCTGTGCCCTGGAAAAGTTGAGAAGCGCATCTTCATGCTGGTTCAGTCATTTCTTGCTACCCCTACCAGCTTAGACCCTGGTGAGAATGCTGATGTTTTTTTCTAGGAATCCTATTATGCAGAATAATATTGTTAAGTTGATTAATGAAACAAGCTGATGGAAATCGATTTGCTTTGTTATGAAGATGAAAAGTGTCGGAAATATTTAGGTCTGGCAGGTCGATGAATGTCAGAACATTACTTTTATCTGCAGAAAATATAGTTTATCGTGTCTAGTTTTTGCAACGTGTTGAATGCCTAGGTCATTTTACACAATTTGGGGGTTTTACACTGAGATTTCCATCACTTGCAGCTTCACAGATGAGCCTCGAGCTTACAATGTCTATTAAGTGTAGCAAAGAGACAGGCAAACCAAAATGACCCTCAATATATTTCAACTGACAAAATATACCACATGCCCCCATATGATTTCTTCAATTTCAAGAAGACATAAGGTCAATAGCATCATCAGACAGTGACTTAGCCCACAGGCTTTTAAATCAATTTATTGAATAGTTAGTTAAGTGAACAGTATTCTGTAGAAGCTACATTCATAATTACAAACCTTGCTATGATATTTGGGATTTTAAAAACAAGATAGGTCTTCTCCTAGCATTGATTCAACAATGAAACAAAGATTCCTTGAAACATGGACCCTTTTCCTTTGGCGGGCTACCTTTGCATCTCTGGCCCACCCTATCAATCTCTGCTTCAGAATTCTAACTGAGAGAAAGTCAGCCGACAATGTCATTCAAAATCTTTTGAAGATGTCCCGCACCAGCAATTTGGATAATAAGATGTGATATAAAGATAGGTGCATTATACAATATATAACTGATGTTTCCCAATTTAAGGCCGCAAAGATGAATTGCCCTTGAGTAAACAGAGGCCAGAATTTAAATTATTCTTCACTTTGGTGGGTTTTTTTAAGTATGATTGCTCAGGTCAATTAGGTGTTAGATATTGTGGTCCAGATTTTGTAAACTAACCTTAATTTTAAAATTAGTTATGATCAGGATTGCAGTTGTAAACTCTCTAGGTCTCTGATTTCTCTACCACTTGAGGTACTTATAATTGGGGAACTTTGTACCTTTTAAAAAGATTTCCTCCTTTATTTTTTCAAAGTGTGACACAGGTATTTGTAATATGCCAGACAGGAAATGAGTACTATGTCATCTCAAAATTAATTGGCTTTCTATATTAAAGATTTAATTGAGGGGAAACTTTGGTACCTAAACATATTCCTGGAGTTGGAAATGAACTCCCCTTAAGTTTTTCCTGAAAAAAAATCTAACCATTTGATTTGTTAAATTATTTGATGATTTAGGCCTGAATCTTCTGGTCAGCAGCAATTCTGTGCACGGTGCCACTGCCCACGAAGATTTTCCTAACCCGACACTACTGCACGTTCCTTCTGGGATCTTGCGATCCCAGCTGTCAGAAATGCACAGCATTCTAACTCTAGCAAGTGAAGCAGAGTCAGGGGAATGAGAGGACACATCCTGTCTTTACAGCGTTAGCTGCCGTATTCTGATAAGTTCAAAAGTCCAGCCTTTGAGTGTGGATGAGTAGATGAATGAGTCAGTAGGTGGGTAGTTGGGGGATCTGATGGTGAGAGGGTTAGTTGGGTAGTGGGTAGTTGGGTCAAGTGGTGAGCTGAGTGGTTTCAATGGGGGGGTGGAGAGTTGTGATTAGGGAGTAGGTTGTGAAGCTACCCAGGGTAGTCGCTTGGTAGTACAGAACTTGACTGCTGCTGAAAGAAAGAGACATGCTGTCGAAGCTTCTCGCCTTACACTCAGACAGGTGCGTGAATTCCAAATTTCAAAGGGAATAACAATTTATACTGCTTGAGAAAAGGGTGCTAACTGGTTAACAAAGTGGACTCTGGTTGAGGCATTGCCATAGCAAATGCACCAGGAACAGTTATCCCCCAAACTTTTGTTTAAGTTCAAAAAAAGCCAAGTCGACTCTGGTTAAGGCATTATCATGTGGAATGCACCAGGGAACCATTGTTCCCCCATGCTTTAGTTTAGTTGAAAAAGGCACAATGCCTGGACATATTTTTCTGTTTGCAGAGGACAGGGCTTTGAATATGAATATATATAGCTTCTAGAAGGTATAAGTGAGCCATATTGTGAACCTGACTGATAATCTTATATTGGTTGTTAGTGTAATTCTTAGCACACTCTGGATTGTTCTTTTTTTTTTTAGCAATACTCAAGTTAAGTAGGTGTTAGACCAGTTCTAAACAAACATTCTCTGAGTAACTATCGAGGTAAGTCATGGAGATTGAGCCCAATCCTCTGACCGTGGCTGAGAGTCAGAGGCGTTCACGCAGGGACCTAGGCAGCAGGGAAATTCCCACATAGGTCTGTATGTCAGGACTTCCGCAGGATCCTCGTGTGCGTTTTCCATCGTATGTTCAATCTCCGATTTGTAGACTGGAAAATTTGGGCCTTAGTCTTTACTAACTTGTATTCCCCAAGCGAATAAAGGTTCTGAATTGTATTTTCTCTTGCTAATGTTTCAGATGGTGATGATATCCCAGCTTCACAGCCTCTCTCTCAGTTTTCAGGATCTGCTGCAATGCCTTCTGTTATTCGAGCACATGCATTTTTTACTCTGGGTAAGATCCTTTTGTCATAGGTTTGCAAGAAATAGTTTCTTCTATTCCATTAACCTATTCCACCCGTGTGCATTTCCAGCAGGAACAGCTGGGTCCTGATCACGATTGGGAATTCTGCTTTTTTTTCCTTCCCTCTTGAGGTGCTGAAGTCAAATTATTGTGCCTTTATTGGCAGCCGGCTAAGAACTTGCAGAAACTTCGAGGAGCCCATGTAAATCATTGTGATGATAAATAGGGATTGTGTTCGTTAGAGATAAGTGATCCAAAATCTCGGTTGCCTGCAGCAGCAATTTTTCTGCAAACAGCAGGAAATTCAGCCAAAAGTACAAAATCATGATAGTTCTTCCAAAAATTAGGAGATGCGTATCCTTTTGCGCATATTAGAATTTTTGAGATAGCATGAATTTAAACAGAGGTTAAGATTTTCTGTAACTTAGTTTAAAATATTTTCTGTTATGGATTGGAACTAGACTGGATCGACCTGATGGACCCTGGTTCAATCCCAAGTCTGATGCGAGTTTGTGGATCTCACCAGGAACTAGTCAGGTCTCTCACTTGATTGCCAACATTGAACTGAACGTGTGTGTATACATCAATGAGTAGGTTTGAATTTGATGCCTGTTAATGCTCCCTGTTGCAATGGGACTAAAAAAACATCTTAACCTTGCTTATTACAGATCTTAGCAACTATATTACAGACTCAACACTACATTGTTTATAGTGATGATATATCACCTTATTTTACTTTGCACAGGAAAATTGTGCCTACAACATGAAGACCTAGCAAAGAAATGCATCGCGGCCCTTGCACGCGAGTTAGAGGTGTGCGAAAATGTAGCAGTTCGCAATAATGTTATCATCATCATGTGTGACCTCTGTATGCGATACACTTCTATGGTAGATCGGTACATTCCTAACATTGCTGTTTGCTTAAAGGATGATGACCCCTTTATTCGCAAGCAGACTCTGGTCATGCTGACCAATTTACTCCAGGTAAGTGGAGAGTCTGTCCTTCTATTATGCAAGATCAGATAACTGGCTGAGAGTTACATTTGTGAATAGTTTGCTGTTTCCACTTCCTAATCTTGATTTAAACTTTGCTTTGTAACCTGTATTCTCTTAAGTAGTGACCCTATTATGATAAATCTGAAGTGGTTTTTATCTAACTGTTTTCACTCATTTAGAATGTAAACAAGAGAGAAGTGCCATGGAGTTTATTTTTTTCTCTTTGCAGGAAGAGTTTATAAAATGGAAGGGCTCCCTTTTTTTTAGATTTGTGAGTGTTCTGGTGGATTCAGATGAAAGTATTCAGAGGTAATTGGCTTCTTTTAACCTTTTGTTCACTCAAGTTATCAAAAACTTTCTGTGACGATGAATGCATGTTAAATCAACAATGGATAGAATTTCATAAGGTTTGCATGCTGCATGTGGTTGAATGATTGTAAGACTATTATTCAAACAGCAATTTGCATTTTTATAGTGCCTTTAATGTACTAAAACATTCCAAGTAGTGATATCAAATAAATTTGACACCAAACCACATAAGGAAACATAACTAAAACCTTGATCAGAGATGGGATTTAAACACTAGGGCCCACATCTTCCACTCACCAGCAATGCTGCACCTGGTGGTGTCCACAAAGATTTTCCAGACTCGCACTACTGCCCATTTGTTTCAGGATCTCCCAATTCTGGCTGTCGGAGAAATGGGCAGTGCAGTGTCCCCAATCTAACTCAAGTGAGTGGATTCAGGGGAAGGAGAGGACACGCGCCCTTTTTTAACAGCAGTATTTAAAGGTCCGATCTTTTAATGTATGACCGTGGGTTAGTGAATGGGTCAGCGGATGTAACTGAAGGCAAGTAGCCAATAGATTAAAGTTGAGGTTGTTCAAGAGACTAGTATTAGGGGTGTAGATTTCTTGTAAGTTTGTAGGGCTGAAAGACATTAGAGAGAGAAAGGGGTGAGGCAATGGAGGGATTCGAAAACAAGGATAAGAATTTTAAAATGGAGGCATTGCTTAACCAGGAACCTATGTAAGTCAATGACCACAGGGATTGAGTGAACAGGACTTGGGGTGAGTCAGGAGATTTGGATGATCTGAAGTTTACAGACGGTAGAACATGGGAGGCCAGTTAGGAGTGTGTGGAATAGCCAGATCAAGAGGTAACAAAAGACATGGATGAAGAGTTCATTGTCAGACAAGTTGATGCAGGGTGGAGTTGGATGATGAGGCTGTCTTAATTACATGAATATGTGGTCAGAAGATCATCTTGGTGTCCAACATGACACCAAGGTTGCAAACAGCCTGATTCAGCCTCAGACAGGTTTAAAATAAATTAACTGCTCTAACTCCTGTTTATGGCTGATGTGTATACTGCCATATTTTCTGCTTTTATTTAAGACTCCCAGGGTTTTCTTGTTTATTTTATTTTTAAATTTATATGCAGTTTCTAGATGGGAAGCAGTCTGTTCTCCCTCGCAGTGTTTCCCTGTACCAGTCATGAAGTGCGCTGTTGTGGTGTAACACTGGCTTGCATTCACAACAGCAACACACCAATAACTGAAGTGTCTCTATAGACGATGGCTTTTTAAAAAAATATATAACCATGAAACCGGTATCATGTGCAGTTGCAGAGCAGATAATTTAAAGGATAGCCAAAATAAGAAATATGAGCCAGAATAGACCATACAGCTCCTCCAGTCTGTTCTACCATTCTGAGATCATGATTGATCTTCTACATCTACTTAACTTTCGTGCCCTGGCCCATATCCTTAGATTTTTGACACTCAAGGAATCAAATGGTCTCAATTTTGAATATACTAAACTACTAAGCATCCACAACCTTCTGAGGTAGAGCATTCCATAGATTCGCAGTGAAGAAATTCTGAGTAAAGAAATTTCTCCTCGTATCAGTCCTAAAAAGCTGATCCCTTATCCTGAGACAGCCCTTGTTCTAAACTGTTCAGTTTGGGAAGCTGTGTCTCAGCATCTATCCTGTCAAGTCCTCCTTTTTATAAAAAAAAAAGATTGAGGGTGAGAAAAAGTCATTTGGCCTTTTTTTAATTCATTCGTGGGATGTGAGCATCACTGACAAGGCCAGCATTTATTGCCCATTCTGAATTGCCCTTGAGAAAGTGGTGATGAGCTGCCGTTTTGAACTGCAGTCCCTGTGGCCTTTTAAAATTAATCCTTTAAACACCCAAGCCACCATGGTAATAAATGGATTTTTGAATAATACTTTTTTCCACTTTCCTAGGTAGAACATTCCAAACAATTAGCATCTTCTATATAAATCATTTTATTCCCCCTCTTGATATCTGCTCTAAATTCCCCTTTTTAAAAAAAAATGTCTTCTGGTCCTACCATCTTGTTATGTTTTGAAGTTCTAACCTGAATTTGCCTTTGCTTTGGCAAAGTAAGAACAAAAGGTTAATTAACCCCCCCATGCCTTAAAGTTTAAAGCAGAATCCATTCTGCCATTAAATCACTGGCCAGAGTTTTCTGGTCCCACCCACGGCAAGAATCGTCACGGGCAGGACGGAAAATTTTACAGACCAACCAAAGGTCTGTTGACTTTGGGCAGAAATTTCCAGTCCTGCCTACCGTGGGAACGGAAATTCCTACCCATTATTTATGTTTGTATGGCTCTTTGTGAACTCATACTTGCATTCCATTCTGCAGATTGAATATATGTAAAACTGATTTCTGTTTTATTTCAGATTTGCACAGTTCTGTTTAGTCCACCTGCTCTTGAAAAGAAACCCAGTTATGTTCTCTCAACATTTTATTGAATGCATTTTGCACTTCAATGGTTATGAAAAACATGAAAAATATAACAAATTTCCTCAAACTGAACGGTATGTGTTACTTCTAGATGTTGAATAACAGTAAATTATAATGACTCACTTTGACAACTACTCGAACGTTTTACAATTAAACATGAAATGCTTCCTAATATCTACCTAAAAGATAACCCTGTTAATTACTGATATCTCAATAGACTGAGAACTGTATACATTGATGACCCTTGACTTTCATGTAAGAGTAAAGTTAAATGCAAAGAGGGTGTTTTCTGCAATGTTTAGTTTTTAAAAAGATGGCCTATTACACAAAATAATTAATGTACTTTATTAAAACTAAATTTGAATATGTTCAAATGCAGAAAGGTGCTAGTGAGTTCATTTGCTTCAGGTAACTTGCTGTCACTGTTTTACACCTTCCCTTTGATGTCAGTAATGTTGTGCATTTTGAAAGTTGCAATTTTGTCCAAGATGAATCAGGTTTTCTTAAAATTATAAATTCCAAATATCTTGAGCTTCAGGTTGTTCAGTATGAGAGAGAAGTTTGCAGAATTCTGAATTTATTTTATTGTAAAGGCTTGGGTAAGTTGTACAAGTTATCTGTTAACAAGACAAATTCGATTTCTTAGTGTGTTACCACTGTTTCTGCTGCATTGAATTTATTTCATTCAGCGTTCTGAGCAGGGGTTTCATGATCGATGCCAATTTCATTAAACAATTTTTCAAATTGCCTTACCATTGTTATGCGCTCCCAACAACCTTGTTTGCATTTGGCTGTTATGAAGCACAATGATGGAAACTAAATTATCCAATTGAAGGTGAAAATCATTGGTTAATGATATGTAGTGATGTTTAGCTACTTGTGTACTCAAGGGCTCAGTAGCCCCTTCAAATCAATAGGTGTCATCCCATGGTGGCTTCAAAATTCACTGTTTAACATAAAATGATGCAAAAAAATAAATTGTTGTTGCTCAATCTTTTTCAAAGGGGTATGAATTGTGGCATTCACTTGTTTAAATGTTTTACATATAACAGTTGTATTCATAAAGAGCAATCATTCTCCAAAGAAATCCTCTGGGTCGCAATTTCACACCCTTAAAAGAGTTATAGCACTTCATGCAATGACCTTGAGCAGTTGATAAAATTGTCCCTGTTTGGCTATTCAACATATAATATCTCAAGTTTGTCTTAGTATGCTTAGTATTGTCAGAGACTAGTACAATTCATGACCAACTGTTCTGTCCTGACAGGGAGAAGAAACTGTTTTCCTTGAAAGGGAATAGAAACAGAGAGAAGCGAATGACCATTTACAAGTTTCTGTTGGAACATTTCACAGATGAGCAACGCTTCAGCATTACTAATAAGATTGCTCAAAATATTCTAGGTATGGGTTTCTTTGCCTCCGGAAGATTTAGTGCGGTTGTAAGTTTAAGTTAAAATCAAGTTAAGTGGAGAATAATAAATCAGAATCATTAAATGTATGTCACAATCCAAAGGCTCAAATGCCACAACCTCAAATAATATGATCTCAATTTGGGGTTCAGGTGACCATTTATTAGGTCTTTTCCTAACTTTTTTTTTCAAAACAAAATAAGGGGATATGGTTCCGTCCATGCCATACAGTTTCCATCAATCCTCTGCTCTGTTCACAAACCCCCCCCCCCCCCATCACTGTAAATGTAACCTGTTCATGAATTTTAATGGGCTATTCGGGGAAAGGGGGATATCATTGCTGTGCTCATTCCTGTCCTCAACCATTGTCTACATGCATAGGATTCGCTGGGTCGCAATTGGAGTGCAGTCCTGGCTGATTTTGTTTTAGCTTCTGTGGCACCCTACACCGTACCAGATGTACTTAAATAACTTTACAGGTTAGATGCTGAGAGGGTATTTCCCCTGGTGGGGAACCTGGAACCACGGGGTAGGTCTTTAAAAGTAAGGGGTCTCCCAATTAAGATGGAAGTGAGGAGGAATTTCTTTGAACATCGTTAGTCTTTGGGATTCTTTTCCACAGAGCAGTGGAGGTTGGGTCATTGAATATTCGAGGCTGAGTTGGATAGATTTTTGATCTACAAGGGAGTTGAGGGTTGTGGGGGCAGGCAGGAAAGTGGGATTGAGGGCACAGTTAAATCAGCCATGAAGGGTGGAGCAGGTTCAATGAGCCAAATGGCCTTCTCCTGATCCTAATTCTTAGGATCTTTATCATAAATCTGTGACATGTGCATGCAAATTTTGATTTAATGGAAATATGATTCAGAAAGGAATATTAATAAATACATATTTAAATGAACAATAATATGGATTTAAAACTAAATTCACTACCAATGACAGTTTGCCCAAAATGTAGGGCCTCTTTATATCAAAAAATTTTTTTAGATGGGTACCAATTTCCGGCTGGTTATATTTTTTTGGATAACTCAATATAATACGTACTTGTGACTTGCTTTTTTGCCAGCCTGTTTCGTTGATGGCGTGCTTCCTTTGGATATGGAGGCGAATGAATTACTGTCGGATACTTTTGTGGTGATGAGTTGCAAGGAGATCAAGCTCTCCTCTATGGTAACAAAAACTGGTGACGAAGCCCAGGTGGATGATGAAATGGCCCTGGCTAATGCAGTTATGCAGGCAGCACAGAAAAAACTCATATCTCAGGTAACTGATCTGTAACCACAAACGTTAGGTAAATGGCGATAGACTTGGTGTGCACAACCTTGTTAATTAAGATGAGCTTTTGAGTATATTATAACATTGTCACAATTTCAAAGATTCCCATGTATCTGTTCCATATTTTACAAAGCACTTCTTTATACACTAGCTGTGTGACTTGCCTGTGTAGTGATACACTATAGCACCTTTAAGATACTGTGAATGAGTAATTTAATCAGTTAATACCTTTACATTGTATCAGGTTTATTATTCATCTGAAATAACTGAATGTACATGAAAGAAAATGTCCGCTTAGTTCTATTGCCTCATTAAATATCCTAGAGCATAGAAAATACAGAAACACTATTTTAAGAGATAGAGTTGAATACTTTTTTAAAAAAAACAGCCTAATTTATACATTAATAAAGCAATAATATATTCAATAATGTACTGAAGTTTCAGGTTTTAAATATTCCCTATTATTTTACGATAAGCATACTTCATAACTGTAGAGTACTACTTATATTTTTGAAAAGGCATTGCTAATGAGCCAGAGATCAATCAAGTTGTTGCAAGGCTGGAGAAGGCTACAGAGATAGAAAGGGGCGATTTGGTTTGAAAACAAGAATGTGAATCTTTGTTGCCAAACCAGGAGCAAATGTTTGCTTGCTGAGCGTGGGGTGGTAGACAAAATGGGACTAGATGCATGTTGGGATATTGGTAGCAGAGTTTTGAATGAGCTCAAGTTTATGGAAAGTGAAATAGCCAAATTATGCAGGACAGCTCTTGCATCTTCTAATCTGGTGACCTACAGTAGTATGGAAAGTATCTCTTAATTTCTGACCTTAAAAACTATAAACTGTGATTGCAGTGTCCTGATTTCAGAATGTAAACTCTAGATTTCTGTTGTTTGAATTATCTAGGTCTTGAATGATCATTAATGAACCCTGTAGAAAAAGCTCTTTCTCAGTTTTGGGACTGCTGCATGAAGCTTGATGTTTAGTTTGACTTGAATTCTGGTCACTTGGTGTCACGTATTGGAAGCACTGATTTTAAATTTTTTCCCCTACTAAATATTTTTTTAAAAATAACGCTTTTAAAAGTAATTTCTTATGCTGCGATTTTTTTTTCTCTCTATGTAATTTTGAAAATGTTGGAGGCTCTGGTGAGAAGTTTAAAGGAGAAAAAGAAGCATAGTTTGAACAAATTAGACTTGAAGCTGGTCAAAATTTATTTTCGGAGGGGTCGTTTGACTAGCAAAACCCGTGTTACAAGGAATTGGAATATTTAATGTGTCTTAGTATTTGCAACCGATCCTCAACCATGACTGACAAAGTCCGCTACAGTGCATTGCAATGATAAGATTTCTACTCCTCAGTGCCCCTCCCCTATTCCATCAAATCCAAATCCATTTTTATTGCCTAAATAGTTAGGAGGACATTAGTTTATTGGGCTCATCAGCTGGTTTGGCATGTCCTGTATTCATGTGTAAGCCTTGGCGGTGATTTTTGGCAGGTGATTTATCATAGGGACATCTTGTTCCCATTTGAAATGCACATATGTTGACTTCCAGCATTCATCACTGGATCATGATCAATACCAGAATTGTGGTTGTTTCCTCAAAAAATTTTGGACGCTTATTGTTGTGCCTCAGAATCAGCACAGACCGTGGATCAAGTCTGCAATCTTCCTGATAGTTGAGCTACTTACTGGATAAACTTGCTGAGTTACTGGAGAACACTGATTTTCAACATCAAATTGAAAATAAATTGACATCACTGGCATAAGATCTTGGGGAACTGAAACAAGCTCAAAAATATAAACTCAGTGGAGAAATCTGATTCGCAGGGTGATGGATAGGAAGAAAAGCTCTGGACAAATGCTGTAAAGCAATAGCAATGAAAGCATGTAGGAATGTAGTGCTAGCATCAAAAGAGAAGATTCTTTTAAAAATGCAATTTGATATATATTAGCTTAACTTATCTGTTCGGCAAAATGAGGAGTTAGTAGATATGGCCTGTGAGAAAATGAAGCTTTGCTTATCGAAAACTCAAAGCCACTGCATTTTTGTTCACAGGTACAAAAGAAGAATTTTGTAGAGAACATCATCCCAATTGTAACATCCTTAAAGAACCAACTGGAACAGAAGCACATCCCAGCACTGAAGGATCTCATGCATTACTTGCGCGTAAGAGACCTCTGCTGGATATTGCTGTTAGCACAGTATTCTTTTGTGCCCTGCCTATCTCAACAATCCTGTAGTTTTTTTAATGCACAACTCTAGACATTAATTAATTTACTCAATGAGTGGAATGTAACTGTGACCTGGATGATCTTTAACTTTTGAGTTATTTTATCCATTCGATGTTCCTTTTTAGAAGTGGAACAAAAAGCCCTTCCATTTCTAATAGAAATGGAGTATGAGGGGACATGAATTAGCACTCAAGAGAAAGACCTTTAATAGAAGATGAGCAAAGTAGAACAATTCACACTGTTGTAGCTTGTGTTACTGTTTAGAGTTGGGTTGTGGTATATTTTTGGGGTCATGTGTCAATGTTTTACACTACCTTTAGCTATTTCTACTTGACCCCAAGGTATTTAATACTAACATTAAGGGAGTAATTTTAAGACCTCACAATGGGTGGAGAAGGTTAAAATATAACAATTTGGTGCAGGTGGGTTGGAGTGCAATTGACTAACCTCTCGAAAGGTAGTTTAAATTAATTTGAAAGGGAAAAAAACTTGTATTTACATAACGCCTCTCTCAACCCAGTGGAGAAATCTGATTTACAGGGTGATGGAAAGGAAGAAAAGCTCTGGACAAATACTGTCAGGCAATAGCAATGAAAGCATGTAGGAATGTAGTGCTAGTATCAAGAGAAGATTAAAAAAATGTAATTGGATATACTTTAGCCTCACTCATCTGTTCAGTCTCGAAGCACTTTACAGCCAATGAAGTACAAACAAAGTGTGATCACTGTTATAATGTAGGAAACATGGCAGCCAATTTGGTGCATAGCAAAATCCCACAAAAAGCAATGTGATGTTGAGCAGATAATCTGTTCTTTTGTGGTATTTATTGAAGGATAAATATTGGCCAGGACACTTCAGAGAACTCCCCTGCTTTCCTTTGAGATAGTGCCTTGGGATCTTTTACGTCCACCCAAACAAGCAGATGGGGCCTCAGTTTATTGCTTCATTTGAAAGACGGTGCCTCTGATAGTGCAGCAGTCCCTCAGTACTGTGCCGGAGTATCAGCCTTGATTTTGGTGTACAAGCTCCAGAGTGGGACTTGAACCCGGAACTTTGACTCAGAGGGGAGAGTGCTATCAACTGAGCCACAGCTGACACTGGATAATATTTTAATAAGACTATCCAAATTTTACTAAAGGTTTTTATATTTAACAACTGCAAGCCAGCTTTCCCAAGGCTTGGGAAACCCAGCAACTGAGGAAGGCAGCAGGTAAGTCTTTTTTATATAGGTGAAACAGGAGAGCTTCCCTCCAGCCCCTTAAGCAAACCTGCTTTCTGTAATTTGAAGCCCCCACTTCAACCCTAATATCGTGTTTTATAAAACTGGGAAGCAAGCCAAAAGGTTTTTTTTTTGCTGATTCCTGGATGTGTCTAAGCTTAGTGGGTGAGAAGACGACCTGTTCCCTCGGACTGTGCCAGTGCTGTTAGCAGCAGTGATGAAATGGTGTTTGGAGTTTGTTAAAACTCCCTCTGAGGGAAGACATAAGACATAGGAGCAGAAATTAGGCCATTCGGCCCATCGAGTCTGCTCTGCCATTCAATCATGGCTGATAAGTTTCTCAAACCCATTCTCCCGCCTTCTCCCCATAACCTTTGATCCCTTTACCAATCAAGAACTTATCTATCTCGGTCTTAACTACACTCAATGCCTTGGCCTCCACAGCCTTCTGTGGCAATGAATTCCATAGATTCACCGCTCTCTGGCTAAAGAAGTTTCTCCTCATCTCTGTTCTAAAAGGTCTTCCCTTTTACTCTGAGGCTGTGCCTTCGGGTCCTAGTCTGTCCTACGAATGGAAACATCTTCCCCACGTCCACTCTATCCAGGCCTTTCAGTATTCTGTAAGTTTCAATCAGATCCCCCCTCATCCTTCTAAACTCCATCAATTATATACCCAGAGTCCTCAAACGTTCCTCATATGTTAAGCCTTTCATTCCTGGGATCGTTCTTGCGAACCTTCTCTGGACCCTCTCCAGGGCCAGCACATCCTTCCTGAGATATGGGGCCCAAAATTGCTCACAATATTCTAAATGTGGTCTGACCAGAGCCTTATAAAGCCTCAGCAGCACATCCCTGCTTTTATATTCTAGTCCTCTCGAAATAAATGCTAACATTGCATTTGCCTTCCTAACTACCAACTCAACCTGCAAGTTAACCTTAAGAGAATCCTGGACTAGGACTCCCAAGTCCCTTTGCACTCCAGATTTCTGAATTCTCTCCCCATTTAGAAAATAGTCTATGCCTCTATTCTTCCTACCAAAGTGCATGACCTCACACTTCCCCACGTTGTATTCCATCTGCCACTTCTTTGCCCATTCTCCTAACCTGTCTGAATCCTTCTGCAGCCTCCCCGCCTCCTCAATACTACCTGTCCCTCCACCTATTTTTGCATCATCTGCAAACTTAGCCAGAATGCCCTCAGTTCCTTCATCTAGATCATTAATGTATAAAGTGAAAAGTTGTGGTCCCAACACTGACCCTTGTGGAACTCCACTAGTCACTGGCCGCCATCCTGAGAAGGACCACCTTATCCCCACTCTTTGCCTCCTGCCAGACAGCCAATCTTCTATCCATGCTAGTACCTTGCCTCTAACACCATGGGCTCTTATCTTACTGAGCAGCCTCCTGTGCGGCACCTTGTCAAAGGCCTTCTGGAAGTCCAAGTAGATAACATCCATTGGCTCTCCTTTGTCTAACCTGCTCATTACCTCCTTAAAGAATTCTAACAGATTTGTCAGGCATGACCTCCCCTTGATGAAACCAGCTGACTTTGCCCTATTTTACCATGCACTTCTAAGTATTCTGAAATCTCATCCTTAATAATGGACTCTAAAATCTTACCAACGACCAAGGTCAGGCTAATCGGCCTGTAATTTCCCGTCTTTTGCCTCAGTCCCTTCTTAAACAGGGGGGTTACATTAGCGATTTTCCAGTCCTCTGGGACCCTCCCTGACTCCAGTGATTCATAAAAGATCACCACTAACGCCTCCACTATCTCTTCAGCTATCTCCTTCAGAACTCTGAGGTGTAATCCATCTGGTCCAGGTGATTTATCCACCTTCAGACCTTTCAGTTTTCCTAGCACCTTCTCCTTGGTAATGGCCACCATACTCACCTCTGCCCCCCGACTCTCTTGAACTTTGGGGATGTCACTTGTGTCTTCCACTGTTAAGACTGACGCAAAGTACCTATTCAGTTCTTCCGCCATTTCTTTGTTCCCCATTATTACTTCTCCAGCGTCATTTTCCAGCGGCCCAATGTCCACTTTTGCCTCTCTCTTACCCTTTATATATCTAAAAAAAACTCTTGCAATCTTCTTTTATATTACTGGCTAGTTTACCCTCATATTTAATCTTCTCCCTCCTTATTTCTTTTTTAGCTGTCCTCTGTTGGTCTTTGTAGGCTTCCCAATCCCCTGGCTTCCCACTGCTCTTATCCGCATTGTATGCTTTCTCTTTAGCTTTATGCTGTCCCTGACTTCCCTTGTCAGCCATGGTTGCCTCGTCCTCCCTTTAGTATGCTTCTTCTTCCTATGGTAGAATTTTTGCTGTCTCTCCTAAATGACTCCCAGAAACTCCTGCCATTGCTGTTCCACTATCTTTCCTGCTAGGCCCATCTCCCAGTCAATTCTGGACAGCTCCTCCCTCAAACCTCTGTAGTTACCTTTATTCAACTGTAATACCGTTACAGCTGATTCCAGCTTTTTCCTCTCAAATTGCAGGGTAAATTCTATCATATTATGGTCACTTCCTCCTAAGGCTTCCTTCACCTTAAGCTCCCTTATCAAATCTGCCTCTTTACACATCACTAAATCTAGAATTGCCTGTTCCCTAGTGGGCTCCACCACAAGCTGCTCCAAGAAGCCATCTCGTAGACATTCCACAAATTCCTTTTCTTGGGTTCCACTACCAACCTGATTTTCCCAGTCTACCTGCATATTGAAATCCCCCATGATCACTGTAATCTTGCCTTTCTTACACGCCTTTTCTATCTCCTGGTGTATCTTGTGCCCCACACCCTGACTACTGTTCGGAGGCCTGTACATAATTCCCATTATGGTTTTTCTACCTTTGTGGTTCCTCAACTCTACCCACACAGATTCTACATCATCTGACCCTACGTCGTTTGTTGCTATCGATTTGATTTCTTACTAACAAAGCAACCCCACCCCTTCTGCCAACCTGCCTATCTTTTCGATAGAATGTATATCCTTGGATATTTAACTCCCAGTCCTGATCCTCCTGCAGCCATGTCTCCGAGATGCCCACCACATCATACCTGCCAATTTCAATCTGCGCCACAAGCTCATTTACCTTATTTCGTATACTGCGTGCATTCAGATACAACACCTTCAGTCCTGTATTTCCCGTCCCCCTTCTCATTGTCGTCCCTTTATCTGATGTGCTTGAAGTTAGATTCCTAGCCCTTTCCAAACACTGTCCTATTTTGTGTTCTGGAGATTTTAATAGCCTCTCCTGGGCTCTCCTTTCTTTTCAGTTTTTTCATAATTTTCCTTGAAGTTGGATCCACCTCCCCACACGCTAACCTGCTGCTTTGTTTCCCATTAGTCATACCTCTTGGAGTTTTACCCCCCCCCCCCCCCCCCCCAACTTTCTAGTTTAAAGTCCTGTTGACCACCCTATTTACCCTTTTTGCTAGAACATTGGTCCCAGATCGGTTCAGGTAGAGACCGTCCCAACGATACAGATCCCTCCTGTTCCAATACTGATGCCAGTGCCCCATGAAATGAAACCCCTCTTTCCCGCACCACTCCTTTAGCCACGTGTTTACTTCCCTTATTCTCACGTCCCTATGCCAATTTGCACGTGGCTCGGGTACTAATCCGGAGATTATAACCCTTGAGGACCTGTTCTTTAATTTAGTTCCTAGTTCCTGATAATCCCCAAACAGGTCCTCTTTCCTAGTCTTACCTATGTTATTTGTCCCGACGTGGACCACAACAACTGGATCCTCCCCCTCCCTCTCCAAAATCCTTTCAAGCCGGTCAGAGATGTCCCTCACCCTGGCACTGGGCAGGCAACATACCATGCGGGACTCTCAATCCTGCTTACAAAGGATGCTATCAATTCCCCTAATTATGGAATCCCCTACAACTACCACTTGCCTTTTTGCTCCCCCCTCTTGAATGGCCTCCTGTGCCACGGTGCCGTGGTCAGCTGGCTCATCCTCCCTACAGCCCTGTTCCTCATCCACACAGCGAGCAAGTACCTCTGGACAAGGTCAAGAGCTGAGGCTCCTCTGTTCTTGAACACAGGATCCCTCTACCTGCCTCACTTGCAGTCACCCAGCTGACCCTGACCACTGACCAAATTTGAGGTACTTAATATACCAGGTGTGACCGCCTCCTGAAACAAAGCGTCCAGGTAACTCTCCCCCTCCTGGATGTGCTGCAGCGTCCGCAGCTCAGACTCCAGCTCATCAATTCTGAGCCGGAATTCCTCCAGCAACCAACACTTGCTGCAGATATGGTCACTGCGGCTTGCAATGGGATCTGCCAGCTCCCACATCATACAGCTACAGCACATCACCTGCCCAGCCATCTCTACTTCGTTAATTAATTTGCTTAATATGCTTAACATTTTCATGGTGCCTCCCTCTGAAAATAAGCCTGCTAAACAAATGCCACATATGGGCTACTGCAGGCCTACACAGTGATTGCACAGTTCTGCACCAGCACCCTGCACACTTTTTCTTGCTGTGATATTGATAAAGGAAGAGTTCTATATCTTATGCTGCATTTATTTTTGTATTTCCCTAGGAAGTGATGCAGGATTATCGAAATGAGGTCAAGGACTTCTTTGCTGCTGATAAACAGCTGGCAGCTGAGTTGGAGTATGATCTGAAAAAATATGAAGAGGAGCTCATTAGTGAGGAAGTGGAAGGACAGAATCTGTCAACAGCATTGGAAGTGGCAAACCCGACAGGCACATCTGCAGTATGTCTCAGCTGTTACTTTTTGTTTGATCACACTCCCATAAAATGCCTTGATGTTTTGCACTATACAAATGCAGATTGTTGTTATATTTCGACACAGGTTTACTTGTGTTTCAATGAGCTTCTGTAAGGGAATCATTTTTTTCTGTTTTAAGGTAAAACTCTTGAATGCTAATTAAGGGAAACTTTTGTATGCAAACTTCTTTCCAGCGTATGGATGGTCAGTAATGTGTCAGCTAGGACATTATAAAGCTTTTCCTTGTGAGAAGGTTAGATATTTACATTTATCTCAAATATCAGAGCACAATTTCACATTTTTATTGTCTCTTTATTTAAAGTTATCACCCAGAGTTTCACCTGCAGTCGTGTCTGGTGCACAAGTTGGAAGCAAAGCACAGTCTCCTGCTGGTACAAAAACAGCCCAAACTGCAACAGAATTGCAGAAGACCCCCACTTTGGCTTCATGTGGTTTTATTACTCCAAAAACGGGAATTCTGAAACTGAAAACGTCCAAATTCACCAAACATAGGTATGAAAGCTAAATAATCCTCTTTGTAGCTTGCACTGCCATCACAATTTTCTATCTCACTATTGGACCGCTACCTCAAAAATGCCACTAACACTTGCTCACCATAACAAATCAAAACTGGCTACTTTAACCCCAAGAAAAATTAAAATGTAACATTGTTATATTTTTGGTTGTGAATGGATAACATGAATCTGGAGTTTGATAGTTTTATTGGCTTGAACAATGGATTGATGCTTGTTCCAATTGAATGTTTTAATATCCCAACATTTAAACTTGAACTGCTGTCAATCACCCATCAAAACCAACAAAATGATGCTGGGTCATAATGTTTGTTTTGTGCACAGAGCAATAAATAAGTCTCATAAAAGAACAGCCATTGTCGTAATATGCTCGTGGCACAGTTGACTATTTGAAAGAGCTCGTTAGCATTTAGTCACCAGTTGCATTCAGCTCCAGTGTAATGTGCCCAAGATCCTCAATGGATTAGAAAAAAAAATAACACCAAAGCAATTTACATCTGTAAATTACAGATCGATGTCACTGAGTTCAATGGCCATTCTGAATTCTGCAAAGAAGGCAGTAGAATTAGGCAAAAGGCGCAACAGCAGCACTGGGCGGATGCCATTGTCTTTCAATGGAAAGAATAATGCAATACAAAGACTGGCTACTGGGCATGGAAGTGCTGAAGGTAGGATACTCTTTTTGGTGAAGGGGTCTGTGTTAATTTAGTTCAGTTTCTGATTGATCTCTGGCTTATTAGCAATGCCTTTTCAAAAATATAAGTAGTACACAACAATTATGAAGTATGCTTTTTATTGTAAAATAGGGAATATTTAAAACCTGAACCATCAGTGCATTATTGAATATATTATTACTTTATTAATGTATAAATCAAGCAGTGTTTTGAAAAGAATTCAACTCCATCTCTTAAAATAATGTTTCTGGATCTTCAGTGCTCTAGGATATTTAATGAGGCAATAGAAGTAAGTGATTAGAGGTTGCCCTGATGGATAGTTAATTAATGCACCTCCAAGTGATACTGTGCCTAATCAACTAGAAAGACCCCAGGTCCAATGTTCATTGTGTAAAATTCTTTTATATTGCAGTAGAGAGAGCACAATTGACTTCATTATCTCACACTTTAGCTTGAGGGGTTGGGAAAGTGTTGACGATAAGGGGTCATCAATTTGAAATTGATCTACAAGAAGGTGGAGTGCAAATAGTAACTTCCTTATGCTGAAAGTTGGTGAGGTACAGAATGTTTTGCTCTGGGCAATAATTAAGCAGAGAGTACTACTTCTTCCAGGAATAGATTGAATAAACATTTTGAAGTTCAGGAAGATAAATTTTATGGAGAGAGAGCAGGGCAGTGGGAATAGTTTTGGATTGCTCTCGCAAGTAGTTGTGACAGAAATGTTGAGCTTAAATGGCTTCTTCTGAAAATTGCTATTGTTCTACACAATTTTCTAATAGTGGTGCAGTCACGATGCACTAAATGTTAGTTGCTCTTCTTGCTTGAGACCAGGATTTAAATTGTTGCTGTCATTCACTAAACTATAATTTCATGAATTTTAGACCATAAATTACATTTTCATGAAACTTGGCCTTTTTATTTTAAGTATCTATGACCCAAATGAGGGGTATTTTACTTGAATGAACACTTGCTTCTGCAATGCTCAGCATTGTTATGTGAGCACTCTTCCTTTTGAGTAAACTGGAAAAATACACTGTTTAAATGCTTTGGTTGTGGCATTAAAATGAACAGTATATTTTCTGAACAATAGCCAACCTCTTCTCACATTTGTTTAACTAGTACTCTTTTTGTAAAGATTCATTCCAGGGCTTGGGAGAGCGTACAAGATCAGAAGCTTCATCTGCTAATGCTTCTGTAGTTGAACGAGCTATCAGTACTCCTGACCGTGAGTGATCTTTACAGTCCTATATTAACATAATAATGGATAAAATAATGACACTGTGGGTGGTAGTGTGCTGACAATGTCCTGAAGGTGATACTATCCTGCCATTTTCCAATGTCCCAACCTGATGTATGCTTGTACTAAAAAAAAAAATACCAATTTCAGTCTCACAACAATTTAGTATTGAATTATGATTTATTTTGAACTATAACTATAAATTATAGCTCTCAAAATAAATTCAGTGAATTTCTAATGAAACTCTGATCAGATCATAAGTTCATTGTGTGTGCAGGATAAGAGCTGTTTGCCTTTTAGTTTCAATAAAATATATCTGGCTTCAAATGCTTTAAAAATACCACACAAGGAGGAACTATTTGAATGCAGCAATAGAAAAATTAGGTTTGAGTTAAAGTCTCCCACTCCTGGCAAATAAGTTGAATTTAGCAAATTCTCATTTAAGCTTATTGGCTGAGTAATAGGGCAGCATTGATGGCAATGGAAGAGGATGCATAACTTAGTGGTTACCCACCAAACATTAAAAAAAAGTAGCAGTGAGAGGCAATTGGCCATGGAGATCCACCGAGATACTTGTGTATTTTAGAAGTTTCCCTCTCAAGTGAAAACTGAAAAGTAATTAGTGTTTGTTGGGTTTTAATCCACATTCTGCCAATGCTATCCAGAAAATGCTGTAACTATATACTAGGCCAGAAAAGGTACATTACCTTTTGCACCCTCAGGACATCTGAAAGTGCTTCACAGCCAGTAAAAACTTCTTGAAGAGTTGGTATTGATGCAATGCGATAGTTGACCAAATAATGTGTTTTAATGATGGGTAGAGCATGAGAGAACTCCCCTGCTTCTATCAATAGTGCCATGGACTTTATTGAATCATCCTCTTGGATGGGCCTCACAGTACTTCAGCATTTCAGTGAGATTAAGATTGTGCATTTTTAGTGAGTGTTTGTGAAATGTGTATGCAACCATCAAGTGTGTCAGTTCTGTTGTCCTGCTCTCCAATGGAGATGCCATTCCCTGTGTAGATACTATTTACAACATTGGTGTCAAACTTTTGATTTTTTTTTACAGAAAGTTGTTGAAACAATTTTTCATTATGCTGAGTACTTTACAGCACTGTCTACTGCAAAAAGACAAGTTTTAAAAAGTGTGACATTTATCCTTTCTATATCCTCCATTAGCTCATCTGCTTGTCACCACAGTGAGATGATGTAGAAAACTATACTTAAAAACGCTAGTTTAAGGATTTGCAAGGTACTTCTAATATCATGCAGTCGCCGCTTTCCACTTCAACAATGGTGGTCCTTTGGAAGCGAAGTAGCAGAAAATTGTTCCATTGATCTTAATAGTCTGTTAATTTCTAGGCTTTTGAGGACAGTTACTGTAATAAAACCAAGGTGAAAGCATTGATGTGTTATTTCCCAAAATAATAAAAGTAAAAATCTCCATTTTGTGCAGATGAACTTGGTAGAGGAGTGAGATTATTAACTTTTGGTTCTAAGATCAGGGTCCCTGCAGGTCATGGAAAACCTGGAAAAGTCTTGGAATTTGTAAAGCACATTTCCAAGCCTGGAAAAGTCATGGAAATTTCCAGAAAAGGCCCAAAGTCATTGAAAAATCATGGAATTTTATAAAGCCAGGGAGGAGACTTTTCTAACTTTTTTGGGTAGAATTCCAACCTTTTCCATAGTTTTTACTCATCCCCTTCCCCCTCCTCCATAACTGTTTGCTTTGCTTTGAACCCAGTGCAGCTTTTATTCTCCTTCTGCCTGATCCCACCCATTACCATTGCTGGTTGGCTGCTTTGAGTACTAGAAGGACAAGGGCAGCAGACACATGGGAACATCACCACCTGGAAGTTCCCCTCCATGCCACTCCCATCCTGACTTGGAAATATATCACCCTTCCTTCACTCTCACTCTGTCAAAATCTTGGAACATTCTCCTTTACAGCATTGTAGGTGTAGCTACACCACATGGACTGCAGCAGTTCAAGAAGGCAGCTCACCACCACCTTCTTGAGGGCAATAAATGCTGGCCTAACCAGCAACGCTCTCATCCCATGAATGAATAAAAGAAGTTATAGATTTTTTTTGTTGTCATGATGGATTTCTTCAGAGCCAGAACACCCTAAACTAGGTGAGAAAAAGGAATAAGCACATGGTGGAGGAGAGTATTTCTAAAATGATGCTGCATGTCTAGAGTCCACACCCACTTGCCCCAATCTTTCGGATGAGACCCACCTGAAAATTTCTTCAACATACACCTACAGACTGGCCTCAGTTTAATGCTCCCTCCAAAACATGGCACCTTTGATAGTACAGTATATATTCAGTACTGCATTGGTGTG
Organism: Cetorhinus maximus; assembly: GCF_964194155.1. Classification (NCBI taxonomy): domain Eukaryota; kingdom Metazoa; phylum Chordata; class Chondrichthyes; order Lamniformes; family Cetorhinidae; genus Cetorhinus; species Cetorhinus maximus. Next base: position 207,470,635 of record NC_135880.1, on the reverse strand, counting down.
TCAGCATCAAGTCTCCGTAGTGCGCCTTCAACTCATTACCATCTAATTCTGAGGTGTGGGTATTACCACCAAGCCACTGCTGACACCATTATTATTACAATTTCCAAAAATTAATTGGATGTATACTTAAAACTGAATGGGTTCCTGGGCTATGTGGCTTTGCCTGTTGGCAAAGCCATTAAAGCTGAGAGTGTGAGACCATAATTTTCCAAGGAGCAGATTGGAAGAACTGAAGTAGCACTGAGCATGTAAAACACATACAAACAGTCTGCTTTTCAATATCTGCAGAGGTTATGTTCAAAATAAAGCAGGACTGAATTTGATGTGTTCCTGAGGCAGAACTGTATTGTTTGTCTTTTTTTGATTAATTTTTCTTCATTTAACAATAGGCTGGTGACCCCATAAGCACTAATGAACACATTTTTACAAGGTAGAAATTGAGAAAGTAAAGTTATTGGATAATTGATACACAATGCAAGGTTCCAATGCTTGTGTACAGCTACAAATAGTAGAGTTCATGATGTATTTGAAAGAAAAATAGTCATGAAATATTTTAATTTGATCCTGGAAACGTCGCAATTTTATTTTACTAAAGATGCAGGAACCCTATGTTATGTTATTTGGAAATCAAAGCACGAGAGTAGAATTCTGATATTTACAAATGATGAATGAAGTTAGTGATGTGCACCCATGATTGAAATGAGAGTTTTAGTTGTTTCTCCGTAACTACACTCCAGAACATCCGTGGCCTGATGGTCTTCATGGACAGCAAGACATAGCAGACTGTGCTGGGATACAAGTGGGTTGTCAATACATATTGAACCTACCCCAGTAAGAGTTTATCATCTTCAGGAGCGATGGGGAAGAAATTGGCTGAAAGATGCAAACATTTGGGGCACTGGGTGGGTAACAGCTGGGAGTTCGGAATGGAAGAGCAACCTCATTCTAATTCCTAATAGTGTAGCAACAATTGATAAACAGCCTATAATTTGTGACAAAAGTGTCAGCATCATTCAAAAATGTGCTATCCTTCCCAAAAAATGAACTGATGCCATAAATTAGAGTATCACAACTGCATACCAATGATGACTATAATCCTTGAGTAACTTTAATTTGTCCATTTTTTTTTCAGGAACAATTGATAATGTGACCTTCGGTGCAGGAGTCAGTTACATCAGTATAACACAAACACCAACATCTGAAAAGAGTGAGTTTACAGTGTGCTTATTGCATTTTAAAGTAACATAATATAATATTACTTACAAAAACACACTGGCATTAATTGCATCATTCTGTTCTTTCAGTTTTAGACTTAATATTTTCAACTATATTCATTACTAATGTGTTATTTGTATAAAAGGGTGTGAAAGCCAGGGAACAAAAATGTTAGTTCAATGAAACCTTGAATCATGCAAGTATAATTATGAATATTTAGCTAATAGAAAAGTATCTCAAGTTAGTCTGTTTCATTTAGAATATTCAACTATATTAAGTTTAGAGATTCTGTAAAGGCTTTCATGCTAACTGTAAAAACGGTGGCCTGGACATTACAGTTGTAGTGAAGGCAAAACGATTGGCATTCACTGTCATTGCAACTATACTAGCAACTTCTGTCATCTGCACAATGCAGAATTCAAAAGTTGCTGTCAGGGATTTTGTACTCCTCCACGTGTGCTTTTCAAGTCTTTGCTACGAAAATCTTGGATATCGCTTGAATTTACGTGAAGTTGCGGTTTTTAGTGGTGTAGCAAGTTCATAATTGCAGCAGTACCACCTCTTTGGGTGGAATGTCAAATTCTCCATTATGGTAAAACAATTTGTCATTTTTTTAAAAAATGTATTTGTTTCTACCTTAATCATTTTACAGAAAGTGAAATAATGATGGGATTTACACGTGGGATTAAGTAATAAAGGATAATAAGTGCTTGTTACTTCCTGACTTTTATGTCTGAGAATTCTATGTCATTAGTTACTTAGTCTGCTGGATGAGATCACTGTTGCTGGACACTAGGGATTCTCTATAGCTGGCAACAGAATGAACTTAACATTGGGAAATCCACGCCACAGAGTTAATGGATCTTGGTGGACAACTTTCTTTGAGCTCAGCAGCGAGTGTCGTCACTTTGCTGCTGACCGCAAAATCCAGCTCTTGATATCTGGAACGTGACCCATTGTGCTGTTGATGTGTTGCAAATTGATCATGATAATGAAATGCAGGTTGGAAGGAGTGATTTTAGCTTGGAATTTTGTTGGGTTTGCCATTTTTTCTTCAGATTTGCGTTTAATGTAAAAGCAAATCGATAAATTGTCTAGAAAACTGGGTTCTGTGGCTTTTGAAATGGTAACTGAAATAAATCAGTTTTTAAAAACCAAAACATTTGAGTTATTAACCAGTTATCAGCATAGTCCTGTTTTGGAAGTAAAACTACAGTGACGAGGTTTTTGCTTAACTAGTATAAAATATGCCTTGGATCAAGAGTGGGGAGAAACTATTGAAGGAACTGCATTTTTCCATAGTACTTGATGAAAGGATAATTTTTTTCATCTATACTACCAGAAAAATTATCCCTCAGTAGATTGAAAAGAATGCTGAAGCTCTGGGTAAAACTAAAAATGAGTCATGCATCTAGCTTCAGATGAAGTTTATAAGTTTAAATCTCTTGGGTGTACATGTAACTACTGCAGCATGATGAAAGACTTGAACTGTTATTTTTGTGATCTTTATGATTCTGTCTGTGGGCTAATTATTTATTTCTCACGAATAGATAAAGAACATTCACAGGAAGAGCAGAAAAGCATGCTGTGCCTATTGTCTCCAGATAAACCGTGAGTGACTAAATACTAGGAAGTAGCATTTGGGACCTTGGCATCAGATGTTCAAATCCCCTTGTACTGTTGAAAGTGGCATAAGAAATTTGGCTCTAAATGACCTGAGGTTTCACCAAGTGTTTTCCTAAAGATGAAGAATTAAAGGTCTCAGTCACGTTTTGAAATATTTCTGATGGAAATAGTGTAACATAACTTTGTATTTAACATTGTACTGATAAGATTCAGTATTTGCATATTTTTATGCAAAGACTACAGCAACTTCAGATGAGGGAAGATGAGATTAAATACAGAAATCCAGGAGTTGCTAACAAGAAAACAGCACCTTGGTTTCTCATTCATTATTGAAATGCATTGCACTGTAAATATGGACCAAACTGGCTACAGAAATTTACATCTTACCTATTTGTCTATGTACCTTTTTAACTATGTTAATTTTCAGCACCAGAGAGACTAGCAGTAATGAAAAATCACAAGTGAGGAATCCCATTCCTTCAGTTACACATTTTTAAAAATTCTCTGTGTGTGTTGTGCTCTATTAGATTACCTCCTTATTTCTCTTTCTGTACCTGATTGACATTTAATTCACCCATTCTAATTGACACTTTTCCACGCTGGTTAAGGAGAGGTTACTTGTCATGTTCACTCAGGTACCAGATGTCTGGTTTCCCTCGTTCTGCTGCTGTTAGCAATTTAGACTTTCCCATACATATTAAGTTTTTAAATGCTAACTACATTCACTCCTATGGCAAATTGTGTTCCATGATCCTTTATTTTCAAAGAAGTGGTAGTGACCTGGGACTGACTGCCTACAAGGGTGGTGGAAACATGTTGAAAGGAAATTGCTTAGGCACTTGAGCAAAATAAACTTGTAGGGCTCTGAGGATAAAGCAAGGGAATGGGACTGAATTGCACTATAGGAATCTGGCATGGACTAGATGCGCTGAATGGCCTCCTCCTATGCCATAATGACTGTGCAGTTGTGGTACTGCATTTAATGCCGAGATCCTCAATCTATAAATCCCTATGCTCTTCCACATTGATTCTTCACAAGAAAGTGCTTCAAACTTGTTCTAAAGGGTAATTTGCTCAGGGGATTCTTGATCTATCCATCCTTTCTCACTTTATCCCATTCTCCTGAGAGCTGAAATTGTTACTCAAGAAAGCTGTTTTCCAGCTTTACTTGATCTCAGGATTTCAATTTATTTCAGTTGGAGACACATCCAATATTTGTCTGCCATACTTAACTAATATTTATTGTAAGTAGATTATAAATTTAACAGTCACTTATCCATTAAGTTGCTCAGCTCTCCTTTATTCCTGTAATAGAAATAATGTTTTCACACTTTATCCATCCTGCTCCCTCATCAGAACCACTGGTATGCTCTCATGTATTCACTTCCTACTCTTAACAAATTCAGTCATGAACCAGTTTCAGCTGGTCAGTCAGCCTAACGTTACAATAGGTTAAATAGTATTGAATTAGAGACTACACACTTAACTGCCAATTCACAACATTTGCACAAGTTTAAATGAAAACTAAGTTGGAGGCAGAAAACCACAAGATTTCTGAATTACTTTAATCATAAACTTCCAGCACAGGAGGCCATTCAGCCCAGTGTGTCTGTGCTGGCTCTTCAGAACAGTAGTCATGCTTAGTCCCAAATCTCTGCTTTTGTACATAATCGTGCAAGTTCCTTCTGCTCAAGTATCTACTCAACTTCAAGAATTTATAGAATCAATTACCACCACCTCCTCAAGTGCAGTATTCCAGATCCTGATATTTGAATGAAAAGGTTTTTCATCCCTCTAGATTTTTGCCAGTGATTTTAAATCTATTGTCTCTGGTTTTAATCCACTCACCAGAGAAAGTAGTTTTTCTCTACGTCCAAAGTTGCAGATATTATATACATTATTCCTCAATCCAAATGATTTGTATTGTGAAAAATACAGTTCCATAGGGAATACCACTGGTCAGATTCCACCAATCCAAGCACTCCCTATTTTATCTACCTTGCAACCAATTAACATCATTCTACATAAATTAAGGGCAATAACCTATTGGATGCTGCCAAGGTGGAAACCCTGTGGTCCTTCTGCTGAAAGGGCAAAAGATGAAGAGTCAGGTGACTTTTCTCATCCATATTAGCTTGTGATACATTCAAAACATGTGTTCTGCTGTAGTGGCTAAGTACTGAAATTGAAGATATGTTTTTATTTGATAAGTCTAATGCTTGGCTTAAGGTCAACAACATTTATTGAAGGTTTCCAAATGGTTAGCAGATTTGAAATAATGCATTTTTTGTGACTATCATAAAACAGCAAAGTCACAGATGGATATAACTCATTGAGGTTGCCTACTTAATCAGACTTAGTACAAAGGCTTCATAAATGTATCTGTTCCCTTAGAGTTCCTCACCCGCGCCAGTGGAATGTGGAATCACCGGTTATCAGGAAAGGAAACCAAACCCAAGGCAGAACAAGATCTGAGAGAAAATGTCCCTTAAGACCTTCAAACTGAAGTTTGCAATTTGTATTGTACAGTTGTGCTTGTGAATTTGTACGCCCTCTTCCAGCTTTCTTGCTAAGAATTGCTTCAAGATAAAGTATTTTAGGGTGGACTACTTCTGTACATTTTTTGGGGGAGTAAGCAGAGAACTGAAGACTGCAACTAGTTGTGACTAATTTCATGGTTATTGTTCAGTTCTGTGGAAAGTCTCAATTCTAACAAGCATCAGTGGTCCTACTGTTCTGGCTTAGAGACTTGCTGATGAACACATTGGATTCTTAATTGAGGCTGCCACACAATATAAGAGGAACTCAACCTGAGCTGAAATACAATAACATGTTATCTTACTAGGTGCACATTGTTTATACACCACTTTTGGAGCATTAAGGTACACTAACAAAATTGGGTACTGCTTTGACTCTAAGCGTACTATAATCTGTTTCTGGAAGCTGGGATTGGGCAATCGATTGTAAAAGTACATCAGATCCAAATTTGTCATACTTTCAGAAGTAGGGGTTGTCAAGGAAAAACGTAAAATATCTGAATTGATGCATGACAAACAATCAGAATGAGCAATCTGTTGCACATTGGGTTTGCTAAATGAGCAAGACTAAGGCTGAATTAATTTCCTCTAATTAATTTAGCAATTAACATTGTAAATCTCATTTTTGCTCCTTTTCAAACTGTATATGATCATGAGTCTGTTCTTGTCTGATTAATGCCTATTCAATTGTATACAAATATTACAAGCAGTAACTGACACAAGCCATCCTGGTTTTGTTTTCATTGCTCATGATTCACAATTCCTCAGTTACTGTTTTGCATCACTTAAAAAGTGAAAGCCTATATATATATGTGTATATATATATATCCTCACTTCCAAAACATCAATACTTAAATAACTGACTAGTATCTAAATTATTGCCTGACCTTAAGCCACATGGTGGTGCTGTGTACTGCATAGTGGCTGGAATTAGTTACCACACTTGTATCAACTATGTTTATTACAGAGCCACTCTGGTATAAAATTCAAGCATTATATCAACAATGAAACTTAGCTTGAAGCAAAATTTCTAAGGGCAATTTTCTATTGGGGCCCAGAGAATATACAAAATTACTGATAGGTTGACCGATGGTTTACTTGAATGAGACAAAGTATTGGCTTGACAGATGGCTGCAAGGGAGGGTAAAATTTGTTGTTCGCTATCCCATAACCCTTTCTTGTTAAGTGCATGTAGGTTGAGTGAACAGCAGCTTGGGTTGGGTTTTGAAGTTCTGTTAAACCTATCCACACAATGCTCAAGCTCGCATATGAAGAGTGGTTAAGGGCAATCAGTATCTGTAGAACTGTATTAGAAAAAAGCCTCAATTTCTCATTTGGATGAGCGGGGTACAGTAAACTTCCCCTTTTCATTTCAGCAATAAAGTGGAAACTACTGATGAAAGTTACAAATACTCAGTATATAGTCTGCTAAATGCAAAATGCCATCAGTGGACTTGAAGGTAGACTTAATTGGTGGTAAAATTAATTCAATTTGACAATGAATATTTTTAATGTATAAAAGGAATTGAGACTTTAAATTAATACTGCTTTAAATATTTATAAAATGCTTGGCTAAAGACAAGTTTCTCAGCAAAGCTAGATTTTTACTGAGAACAAAGTTGGATTAGGAACAGAATTAAGAATTAGTTAGGCTACAGCTGTAATCAAAGTAACATATATTTCAATGAATTATGAAATCAATCCAGCATCAAGAAAAGTAATATTTTATTAATTTTGAACACATTAAAAATGTATTGTTAGTCATATCAATTGAGTTCAGTATTTTGTTTAAATACAACATGCAGTTAATTTCTAAATGTGTATGTGTATCTTAATTCAAGTCAGCATAGCCCAGATTTCACAATTTCTTGCAATACAAACTTTTCAGAATTGGTTTTGGACAAGTGTAAATGTGGGAATATATTCAATATGGATTTCAAATCTTCAGTGCCCATATTTGTCCTTTTGTTCTCATAACTTGAGGTTGAACTCATGCACGGTTTGATTTTTCCCTTCCCCAAACTATCAAGGACGACCTATAAGTATTGAGGCATTTTAGTTTATAGGTCTAAGTTCTGCATCTTTACACTAACTAAAACTATTCACCAAATTTAGTCCATCTGAGATTTTGACAATTTGCTTAAATTTTCTTTAACCATTAACTTAGGTGTTAAAATTGCTGGTGGATTTAAAGTCCTAAATTTGGCCGCTGTCTACAGCAATGTAACTTTTTCATCAAGCTCTTAATGGGCTTCTGCATGTACAGTAGGCCATCAAAGTAGGGGAAATAGTTGTTTTTAAATGCTGAGTAGTATCAACTTCATTCTCTTTGAAAGTAATAAAATACAGGATACATGTAATCTCAGCACTGATCAGAATAAGTTAAAGGTTTTTTCAGGATCAAGGTTTCTATGGAAGTTGAACTATATTCAAAGTTAAGATCATATTTTTCCCTTTAAAAATGCAAGACTGAATTTTAATACCAGCTTGAAACAGAGCATCGCCTGTCATCCTGAGCTATATTAAGACAGTAATAGTTTGTGAAAGCTCAGGAACCTGTCACTATTGCCCAGTTATACAATGCAGAAATATACCCTTGGGGCAAGCTTGCATGTGGGTGTTTAGGTTAGATGATGGTAATCTGCTGTGTCAGTCTTGGCCATTTTTTCCCCAAAATGTTTATGTTGTGCTTTATTCCATAAATCTAGGATAACAGGCTCATTGTGCAAGGTTTTAGTTCGGTAGATTATCCTTTGCAAAACTTGGAAGGAACGTGAATGAGAAATCATATGAGCATGTGTATAGCCTAACAAAGATCAGGAAGAAAAGAAAATATTAATTTGGTATTTCAATGAGCCTCAATAAATGACTCTGATATGACAGCTTCCTAAACTTGCGTAATATAATTCAAAACCATGAGGATCAAATGGACCAAAATTTTGATTTGGAATGAACAAGTAGAATGTGAAATTCTCCTAGTTTCAGTATTCTGATCCTCAAGTTTAGTGTTTTAAAGTACTGAGAATCCAATGAAACAACTCCCACACACTGGCACAAGGTAGGATTCCAAGTCCAAAGCTTTGACAGTTACAGCAACTCCTAAATATCCAGGAGCGAAGTTAACTTTCTAATTAAAGGCACTTGATACTGAATAGAAGCACACAGTGGCATTGATAAATTCATAGCAAATGGACTGACGCTATCATTTGGACATCGCACAATTGAGTAGAACCCCGTCTCCTACATAAGAGTTAAATAGGTTCAGCTTATCCCACGAATAGCATTCTTGTATGACTGCCATGAAATCACATTCCTCTCTCAATAAGCCTGTTGAGCTGAAGAATTTAACTGAACTAAAATTGCAAAGGGATAATTTCCCTGGGGATAGGACAGAAAAATAGGACTATCAATAGCTCTGAGCTAGTACTAGTGCAATGAGCCTTCTGTTATGAACTTTTGCTACTGTACAGGCAAGCATTGTGTCCACAACCCCCGCGCCCCCCAAATCTGGATGACAGTTGTTTATATGGAAAACAAGGCTTATTTTTTGTATTTAATTAATAAACTTTGATTCACAATCTTTAAGTGAATCATTGTGTAATCGTTGTGCTAGCAGAAGCAACATTTAACTCTTTAATAGGTACTTTGTGCACTACTACAGCTTAAAGCAGGTAATAAATAACGTCCCTCAAAACATCAACTTGGGTTAGGAAAACATATGGCTTAGCCATATAAATGTCTTAAAAATAGAAATCATTTTCCAAAATATACTAACTCAAATGAGTGTAATAACGATGTGAAAAATCACTAACAGGTTTAGTGATGGAATATTTATTTAAAAATTGGTACCTGAAAATTATTTGAAAATATTAAACTATGCAATTAAGGGATTCTGATGCTACCAGGACTAATTTGTATGATCAGATTAAGTCAGGCAAAACTGGATTATGGTGTACAGTTGCTGCATTCCCCTGAAAACTACTAAATCCAGAAAAAAAACTTCAGGCCAAATTCCCCTACGTTTCTAAACCGTTAAAATTTTACAATGGATTCCATAAGGAGATTGATATATTTAGCTGTGATATGAGTTTCCAATAAACCTACTGATTACATTTAAGCCATGTGCTTCCAAAAGAAATCATTATACATTAGGCTTAAACTAACAGTTATAGTAACAAGAATGAAATGTTACTCCACTGCCTTCATAAAATAAACTGAACAAACCTTGGAAGGAGTGGCAAATTTAACTTTCTGTTCATATATGGGATTAAAAGGTGATTTCACATTTTGTGGTCATGAGCTGCATGATTTTTTTTATAAAAGGAAAACAATCAATTGAAGTGTGACCTGAGACAGCTTCTCATGGGGAAGAATGGCTGATTTTTGGGGTGTAATCAAATGTGCCTATGTTACACTATTTTACTAAATATGAGCACTGAACAAATAAACCTCTGATCTTCTGGGGCTACCTTTACACATATTTAAATTGCAATGAAGATCAACATCTGAACTCCACTGAAGCTTAGAAGTAAAGTGCTTACCACAATTGATTACAATTCTTCATAATTTCACTTAATTATCTCTACACACCAAAAGAGACCAACTTCTCACAAAGGAAATATTTTGTTCGTTGTAGCTATAGTATAAACACATTTAAAATATACACACATCACCCAAAACCATTTTACAAAATAGACTCAATGAGTGCAATAACTACAAATGAGGAATCACTTTGAATGTTATTAAGCGTGCTTAGTGATAGGATTTGTAAAAAAGGTACCTGAAAATCATTTCAAAAATATTAAACTATAAAATGCAATCATTGGACTCATGATTAAACAAAAATGGATCTGGTTTCATCAATCAGTACTGTGTTTGCATTATAGACTTGAGTAATCAAAAAGTCATTGGTTCAAGTCGCACTCCAGCAATTTCAACACAATCCAGGCTGGCACTTCAGTGCAGAACTGAGAAAGTGCTGTTAAACCAAGGCCTTATCTGCCCATCCAAGTAGACATGGAAGATCCCATGACACTATTCAAAGAAAAACAGAAATTCTTGTTCTGGCCAACATTTATCCACTACAAAACAAATTATCTGGTCATATCTCACTGCATTTTACGGAACCTCGATGTCCACAAATTGGCTGCCATACCCCCTACATCACAAAATATGACACTTATTTAATTGTTGTAAAGGGCTGTAAAACATCCTGAGGTCATGCAAGGTTCTACATAAATGCAGGTCCTTTTAACATTTGATTTGTATTATATGGCGAAGACTATAGGACATTTATTGGAAGCAACCCTTTTACTTACATTGAACAATTTCAGAAACAAATTCTTGACTGACAACCTGCTGCAATTGTTTATGAACAGTAAAGGTTCAATACTGTATTTCTGAATTTAACAGTCTGAGATACTCATTAACATGCTTAATGCCCCTAGGTTAAAATTAATGGCAAAGCTTGTGAAGAATGTTTCAAACTTTAAAGTCCAAAAAGCATAGTTAAAGATCACTTTGAATTGTGTTTTTAAGACTGAAAAGGTTTGCTATTAATCAATTGCTTGGATAGCAAAAAGTAACAGGTAAGTACGTATTAACCTCAAACTTCGTTTTTTTTTTAAGTCAGGGTGGAAGGTGTTAAAGGTAGCAGATTGACCATCATGTTCCTTAATTCCAGAAGCTGTTCTGCTTATAGACTCATTTAAATTTACAGAACTGAATAAAAATTTGATTAAATGTTGACATTTTTCTCCATCCCATGAAAAGGTTTATGCCCCAGAGAAATTTGCGTTTGGGGCACAATTAAAGTGAAAAAAGTACTCTCATAATCCCAAAAAACAATGGGGTGAATAAAATAATTTGAACAGCTATCAGATGAATTTAAAATCAGATTACAGCTGTGAAAGGAGTCTTCCTAATATGCCACTGTACAATCTTACTAAAATGAAGTGATGGAAGTTAAATCTCCATACTGATCAGCAAATGAACAATATCAAAAGTTGCACATTTAATTCTGAAACAAATCTGATGCAATGTAAACTTGAGGGTAGAACATTATGGGTGTCAATTTTCTCCAACAAGAGTTTTTTACATTATATTACTTGACTGCATTTGTCTTATCCCACTTCAATTAAGGGAAGCTACTTCAACATACAAGTCAAAAGCCTTGAGTTCCGAAGAGGAGTCTTATTGGACTTGAAACGTTAACTGTTTCTCACTCCACAGACGCTGCCAGACCTGAGCTTTTCCAGGACTTGCTGTATTTAAGTCAAAAGTCTCTGCTTTTTCAAAATGTAAAATTGCTTCTCAATAACAAGCTATGACATTTAAATATATTTCTTTATAAATGTAACAGGTTAGAAATATCACTCCTTTGTCAACAAGGCATATATTGAGGAAAACTACAATACGTCAAAATAAATTCAATACTGTTTAAATATCCTTTCTTTAAAGTTTTATTTAATGACTGCTTTCCTGGCTGTGCTGGGCAATTATGGCAGGCAAATTGGTTGGTTTGAATTTATAAAGCCATGAACTATTGCTGCATATTAGCTTAACATTTAAACAGCATGAACTACAGCAATTCATGAATCACAAGTACTGAGCACCTCAAAGAATCTTTGAAAACACTTCTCCTATCCAGTGATCTCCTACAGACTTCTGTTTTATCCCACGTTTAAGAGTCATTTCTTGGCAGTTTGCTTGTCACAAGTTCAGGAAAAAATTACTGAGAGCTCCAGGTTAATGAATTAAAAGAATACTTAAGTGACATTTTGGGCATATTCTGTACAAATTTACAAAAAATAAATTGTTTCACAATTTCAAATAAATATGGGACCTGGATAGGCCTCAAAAGAAAAGGCATTCATCACGTTAGATATTCTTCACCTTGATGATTTAGTACATCCATTTTATGGGTCAAAAGGCTTGAACCAATTACGGGTAAATTATTTTTGTGAGAAATTTAGGCCTACAGTTTGGATTTTGATGTATTGATAATGGCCAAGAAGTAGTAAACTTTAAATATGTAAAATTATTTTTCTGAATCAGATTTTAGGACCCTTAGCCATATATTACAGCAGCAGATGATTAGGGGATCTCATTACGAGCACCAAGATAATGCGGTATCAAAAATGAAAATGGAATAAAAAACTTCATTGTTTAGTGGCAGAAAATGGTGGTCAACAGCTTTGGCAAAATAGTAATTTTATATTACAAGATTCTGGTATTAACCTTTTATGGATTTGTGGCCCATAAAACAACAAGTATTTAAATTCATTACTGGTTTGAGTTCCTTTAAGAGGTATTTTTCTGTTGTCTTCACTTTTCTGGTCTTCTCCTCTTTCAAATAACAAAGGATGATTTGTGTCGGAAGTCACCCTACAATGGAGGGAAGGAACAAGTTATATTGCAGTTCACACAAAAATTAGTCACGCAGTTGTGCAGAGAAACTTTCTCAGGTCAGAGGCCGAACCTCATTTTCTGGAGCTCAGCCCATTTGGCTCTTCAACTTTGCAATATTGTTTCATTAAACAAGATGCCACAGCACACCAGTGGATCTAGATCAGCAGAATTTTAGGATTAAGATTCTAGATGTATCTTTTTGAATTATCTAAAGTAATGAACTTGCCCCATTACATCTAGTCCCTTGTGTACCATGAGTATCAATTTTGTGGCTCATGCCAACGTTCATAACGTTCATCTTACCTCATCATCCACAGGATTTGATCTGACATAATCAACATCATCTGCTTTAGAGGAAGCTTGGTAACTGAAACAAAAAAATGCTTTACTGCTTTGCATTGGAATATAACAAAGCCTTGTTAATTATTAAAACAAATTATAATCTAATTATATGCTTAACTACATAATGTGAATCATATTTAAATAAACCACCCTGTACAATTAATTTATCCAAAACGATATTGATGAAATATTTTTAAAATTGAAGCATATTAAAATACACTAGCATTTCTTCAACAGGGTGTTCTGAAATCATCGTGAAGCCTTTGTGATTTCCAAGCTGACCTATTTACAAGACAGATCAGCCATCATTTGAAGCTGTACATCACCTTATTGTGAACTCAGTTAACAAGAGAAACTAAGTGGGAAGGTGATCACTGGAAATCACAACTATATGATCATTATTAATTTCAATGTGGAGTTGAAAATCATGGGCAGTATAGCCTCAATTTTCCATGGTGAATTCCCAGTGACTGCCACTCCCTTTGTAGAACTGGTCTTATAGTTTCTACTTTGATTACACTCATTTCCCTGAATTGCTTGTTAGTTCAAAGTTGAAGTGAATGAGATTTTTTTTTATAAAGAAGAAACTAGAGAAATACTTGAAGGGAAGAAATTTACAAGACTTGAGGAACGGACAGCAGAACTCTTTCAAAATGCTGGCATAGGGTCAAATGACCTCTTATGTTGTATTGTTCCACGATTATAGTTACTGTTGCCATCCCATTGCTCAAAATGTTACCCTTGGATGTTAAGACTAAATTATTTCTAGTATACAGATGTCTATTATGGGTTAAAAATTAATTGCAAGAATAAGCAACTCACCCTTTTGGAGGCTGTTTCTCTAGGGTGGGATGGGGGCGGTGGAGTGAAGAAGAAAACAGTATTTAAATAGAAATTATCATTGGTAATGCAATAAAAAAGTTGAGTAAAATTACTTTTATTAAATTAAATTGAAATGAAAAATTATTGATCTCTATAACGATCTGCGATCCATACATGTATTATCTTTCTATTGGTTTTCCATTATCATAAAATGAAAATAATGTGTTACACAATGGCCTTTCTAGATAAGAGATTACTTACTACTGAACCATGCTCAACCTGCAGACTACATGATTTAATATTTTTAACACTACAAATAGGAAACAGTAGAATATTTATTTAGTTACACGATACAAATCACATTACCTCCAATGAGCCTACTGCTGGCCACAGAATATGCCATAATAACATTCTGACCCGTATTAAACTAGCTAGATCAGCCATCTCTTTAACAGCATGCAACTATTTTTCATTGGTTATTTATGTTGTATTAAAAATAACATTACAGCAATAAACATCTTTCCCTTGATTGCTGGAACCAGAAGTTTCTTCAAAAGATGGTTACTTTTTAAAGAGTGCAGCTGACTTACTTGCGAAGTATCCTCGTTTATATGCAAGTCTGATGACGATGGTTATAATCATTAAAACAAGGACTACAACAAGAACACCACCAATGATTGCAGCAATATTGATATCGTCTGTAGGATGACAAGAACATTACAAATTATTCATACTGTAAATAATCACTCAGCAATTGTATTTAGAAACAGTTAATGTACTACTTATGCAACAATGTTTTTACAGAACCTTTCATAAAATATAAGGTGTTTCACAGGGCAATTTTATAGCAAAGAGGAAGTGGGAGAGGAATTGGGATGCAGTCAACCAGTACTTTTTGCAATGGCTTTCAATTAATTTACTGTGAAGAACCATTACAGTTCATATCACCTGAATTTCCTCCCTTACCCTGAGATCGCTAAAGGCAATATATTTCTGTACTGCTACTCAGTTGCTTTGTAATACAACTGCATGCTTACATATGCTATGGAGGAAACTAATAGCTCTGCTGTTTGATTCAGAGCCAACGTTAGTTACTATGGGTCTTTAACATTAGAAGTTCTAGTCAGTGAGTGCCACCTAAAGGAGCAAGAAGATTTCACCACTGAGAACAATATCAGTTTCTTTAATGTATTTTGAAACAGAATCCTATGATTTGTTCATCAATTTTGACATAGAATAGATAATAATAGTGTGGATGAATTTAGTATAAGTCAATATTTTTCCACCCCGTCCAGTGCTAGTTCACTGCCTACTGATTGGCATATCTAAGTTAATTGATTTACTGGTCTACTTTCCTCAACATTATTTCAATCACTTTAAGCAATGTTATTTGGTGCATTTTTAAAATTATAATACCATGGGATCTTTGACATCCACCTGGAAGATAGACAGAGCCTTGGTTTAAGACAGTACCCCTGATAGTTGAGCACTCCCTCTGTACTGTACCAAAATGTCAACCTGGATTATATCGTCAAATCATGAAGTGAGACTCAAGCCCTCAACCTGTCTGATGGGGCCAATGAACCAAGACTGGCGCCCAAGTTGCAAAAGAAATTAGCCACAAATTGTGAAATAAATTTGTAATTTCCTGATCAAAATACTAAACAACCTATCTTACAATTGATCAGAATACTAAAAACAGATTTGGGCAACCTACAGACTTCCATATGCTGAGGTTCACACTTTGCATGTCCAACATTATTTTCTGCAACACAGTGGTATTCTCCAATGTCCAGTTTTGAGATGACAGTAAAGCGCTGCCAAAATAAAATCACACATTTATCAATTTAATAGTTAACTTATTTTTATGAGTAAAATTCTTTCTTAAAAGCTACTTGTTCAACAACAACTTGTATTTATATAGTGCCTTTAATGTAAAAAAATGTTCCAAGACACTTCACAGAAGCATTATAAGACAAAGTCTGACACTTAGCCACATAAGGAGAATTAGAAAGCTTGGTCAAAGATGAAAGTTTTGAAGAGTCTCTTAAAGGATACAAAGAGGCGTAGCAAGAGTTTTCCAGAGCTTGGTGCCTTGGCAACTGGCCACTAATGGTGGAGCAATTAAAATCAGGGATGCACAGGAAGCCAGAATTAGATTAGTGCAGCTTTCTTGGAGAGTTGTGGGGCTGGAGGAAATTACAGAGATAGGGAGGGGCAAGATCAATGATAGGGGAACAGAGCTTGCTGTGAGTTAAGAAGTTTTGGATGACTTCAAGCTTATAGAGGGGAGAATGTGGAAGACCAGCTATAGGAGTGTATTGGAACAGTAGAGTATAGAGGTAATGAAAACATGGATGAGGCTTATCAGCAGATGAGTGAGACACGAATGAGGTATTAGTTGTAGATTTTAAAATAACTATTTCCATTATTTTAAAATCTACAACTAATACCTTGTCAGTCTTTCCACCCCACCCCCACTAGAGCTGTACCTTGAGTGTCCTGCCATCCATTCTTAATTAGCACATTTTCTTCGATAATATCACCACCTTCAACACCTCTTTGATCCTTTTGTCTGTGACATCGTTTGATTACTTGCTCCTATCACTGCTTGCTTGTCCCTACAACCACCCTCACCCCACCTTAAACCAGCTTATATGTCACCCCTCTCCTAACTATACTCAGTTCTGTTGAAGGGTCGTGAGGACTCGAAACGTCGACTCTTTTCTTCTCCATCGATGCTGCCAGACCTGCTGAGTTTTTCCAGGTAATTCTGTTTTTGTTTTGTATAGGACATTAGTTAGACCTCAGCTGGAGTTAGCATGTACAGTTCAGGGCGCCACACTTCAGGAAAAATGAATGCATTGGAGAGAGTGCAGAAGAGGTTTACAAAAATGGTTCCAGGGATGAAGATAGGTTGGAGAATAAAAACAAAAACCAAAATACTACTGCGGATGCTGGAAATCCAAAACAAAAACAGAATTACCTGGAAAAACTCAGCAGGTCTGGCAGCATCGGCGGAGAAGTTGGGACTGTTCTCCTTGGAGAGGAGAAGGCTAAGATGAGATTTGATAGAGGAGTTCAAAATCATGAGGCAGCTGGACAGAGCAGATAGGGAGAAACTGTACCCACTCGTAAAAAGATCGAGAATGAGAGGGCACAGATTTAAAGTGATTTGCAAAAGCAAACATAATGTGAGAAAAAAACTTTTTCACACAGCAAGAAGTTCAGGTCTGGAATGCACTTCCTGGATGTGTGGTGGAGGCAGGCTCAATTGAGGCATTGCAGAGGGCATTACATGACTATCTAAATAGAAACAATGTGCATGGTTACAAGGGAAAGGCAGGAGAATGGCACTGAGTCATAACGCTCATTCGGAGAGCCAGCACAGATATGGGCTGAATGACATCCTTCTGCACCATAACAATTGTGATCACATACTACTGCTCATGGTGTGAAACAGACCACAGAAGTATATAAAAGGGTATATTAAAATTTTCTTCTCTTTGGAGATGGCCTTGGCCTTGAGTGTCACCCAACAATACCACAATGGACTATGCTAGTCCATCAATTGAATTATTACTGATGAGAACCCATGATCTACTGCTCAGAGGGCTGTATTTCCAAATTATTGCAAAAAGGCTTTATATTACTGCATATTCTATTAATGGAAAGCTTGAACAGAAATGTGCTCTCTCTCCACAAATCTTATCAAATACCTCAATAGGAAACAGCACTTCTCTTTCAATATTTGCCATTGTAAATTGTGAAGTCAGCAATTTCCATTCAATTTTGCCAAGTTAAAGGTCACAGTGGTTTGGTTGTGGAAACTAGGTAGTCTGGAGTATCTGATGAGTTTTACCCAATTATCACCATTTTGTAAATGAAGAAACTTGCATTTATCAACTGCTGGGGGCAATGCTACAGGTAATTTATCAGTATAATAAAAACATGCAGTCAGAAAACATCCCCCCCAACCCCATGCTGGTCAGGAATCAATGTTTATAATGAGTTAGAACACAAAGAAACTCAAATATAAAATTTTAAGATTAAATATTAAACTATCTACCACGATATTTCATTTTAAAGTCACTTTGATATGTGTTGACATAACTAAGCTTGCCTTGGGGTCTCCAGGCATCACTTATCTCCTGAATACTACTCCAAGCAATCCAGGAGAAAATCACAATTACATTCATGTATTAATTAAAACAGGGAGGCTCAACTGGTGGTAGGTGGTTATGTGATTAAACTTCCAGGAATATATCTAAAGTTGTCAACCTGAATTATGCCCATATTCAAAATTCCAGGCAACGGCTGAGTTAAGTTGATATATAACATAGTACTATGCAACTCACCAAGATAAACGGCCATCATGCCAGTATAAATCACACAACCATGTTAAATTAAATTTTATAGAGCAACTAGCATCTTGGAAATAAGACAGTGGCAAGTGTATTAATTTGTCTAATATGCAAGGCCAGATTTCAAAGTGCATAATTTTACTTTAAAATCAGATAGCATTATTTCTTTTGCCTTCCTAATAAAAGGTTTGCAAACACTTCCCACATCGCCCATGATCCCCAAAGACTTTTCAAATTTGATTGATTATTTTTAAGGCAAGTTGGAGGGTTAGTAATACACATATAAAGATGCTGAAAAATTACCAGAGTTCCTGTATTGGAGTCTATTTTATAAGAAGAATTGAGAAATTTTGGATTGGATTTTGGGTCACCTGGGAGAATGTCACCATTTCTGTACCAAGTATACGTGGATGGTGGATAGCCTTCGTGTTCATTACAGGTCAAAATTGCAGTCTTCCCCACTGGCACTGATTTAGGCACAGCACATTTTGGTGCAATTGGTTTCACTGTGGGTAAATAAACAGTGTTAAGCAGGATATCATAAGACTGAATTTACAGCTCATGCAGAATACATACTTGGTAAATTTACAATGCAAGAAGCATTAATTTCAGCAAGATTTTGCTCATGTTCAGAGTACCCAATTTATATCACCTGCAGTATATCTCATATTAATGTAATACAGATGCAGGTTTACACATAACTCAGTCCAGATTTACAATGCAGCATTCATCAGCTGGTTATTAGGGATAGATGGGAATGTGGATTTTTAAACACAAACAAATCAGCCATGATCGAATAGCAGAACAGGCTTGAGGGGCCGAATGGCTACTTCTGCTCCTACTTAAAACAAAACTGACTGCAGGCAATGCTACAAGAAATTTATTAATAAAATTATGCAATCATAAGCTCCCGTTACAAAATGTTGGTCAAGAATTATTCTTCAGTAACCATGAGGTAGAACCCAAAAAAAAATTCATGCATACAAAATGTTAAGATTGTCACACAAAGGGAAATGCATTGGTAAATGGCATAAAACCTGTTTGATATTTGAGATTATATCTCGAGATAGCAAACATGTACAGGAGTTTTAAATAAAGTTCACATTAACATTGA
Organism: Cetorhinus maximus; assembly: GCF_964194155.1. Taxonomy (NCBI): domain Eukaryota; kingdom Metazoa; phylum Chordata; class Chondrichthyes; order Lamniformes; family Cetorhinidae; genus Cetorhinus; species Cetorhinus maximus. The sequence goes on along the minus strand of NC_135880.1, from coordinate 207,451,205 downwards.
TAGGTAGCTATATACCTGATTAGATATTAAAATTACTCACTTTCAGTAGCATTGCAAGAATAAAATGTTTGTTTTTCTTCTAATTTACTCTTGTGTCTCACTAATTTTTTGTTTCCTTCTCAGGTTCATCCATGTTTTGATTTATACCATGTCTAGTTTTACATTTAATCAAACATTCTTGGAGCCCTTGCCTCTTCTGTGGTGCACGAGATACGCAAGACCCAGATCCAGAGTCATGGTCTATCCCCATCTCAGCTAACCATAAATAGCAGGCCTCTCCAAATTAATGTTCCAGACAATAGAAATCCCTATCCCTAACTCCTAAATTTTAAGTCATCTACCATCTTCTGCCGATTCTGAACTGGCAGAGTACTTACAAAAAGGAAGTAATAACCTGTTCTTTTGAGTGCTTAGTTTTATTATCAAAAAATCCTGACATTTTATTCCACCACCCAAAAATGGTGTTGAATATTATAATAAAGTCAGGTATTTGCAAACAGAGAATTTTTTTAAAAATCAAGGCTGGTCATTCTCAATATTGCCAAAATTTCCTGTAAGCTCATCTAGTTCACTCAACAGAACACAGCAGCCTTGAGCTGCAATGGGAGAATGTAGTGCTCCAAGGTGTATTGACAGAGTGGCTGTGTATTTTGGAAGTAACAGTCCTAAAAACCTAATGTGTTTGTCTATTTAGTACGTATGAATAAGGCAAGCTGAGGGAATGGGTTAGAATTCAAGTACCAAGACAAAATGAAGGGCAGACCTGGGTACAGGGGCAGAGAACTTCTTGAAAGTATTTCCAAAATAATGGAAAATATAAAGGTATAAATGAATAGACCATTCAGCCTCTTCCATTATTCACAGATCTATATCGGCTGATCTATATCATACTCCAACTAGCTGCTTTGACTCCATAATTTTTAATATCATGGATTGCTAGTTTTTTTGCACTAAGTTTCAAAAATCTTTGATGGTGGCTGGGGGAGAGGGAGTGGTGGAGAAAAGAGGAGGGGGGAAAGATTTTTGCTACTCTATGTCACGAAGTACTTCCTGGCATCAATTCTGAATGACCTAGCTCAAGCTTTCCTGGATTCACCCTAAGAAAATAAGTGACAATACTTCAAAAAAAAAAATTAATTAGATGTGAAGTATTTTGGGCCGTCCTGAGAATGCAAAACTTAAAATGTGGCTTTTTTCCTTTATCTGTTACAAATATATACACATTAACAGCAAAAAATGTAAGCCATCTGGGTAATATATTTTTAAACAGGCATCAAAACATCGATTCTATTTTAAAGCTTCCCTTACTTTGGACTGAGGTTAAAATCTGAAATTCGCTCATGCAGGCGCAGGAACAAAGAAAATCATCAACGGAAAAATACAGAAGCAACCTGATCGTGCACATTAAAAAGTAACAAAAAGGTACCTTGCACTGTTAGATTAACAGAAACATCACCCAAATATCCCTTTTCTTTGTGTACAACTTCACAGCGATATACTGCAGTATCTTTCCGAGTCACGTTGTTTATATATATAGACGACTCCCTGAACTTTGCGCGATCAATCAAGTCTCCTAAAAACAAACAATTTTTTTTTAAAAATCTAACAACTCACCTTCATAAAGCATCTTTAACAAAGCCAGAACATCCCAAGGCACCTCATTTCATCATTGTCAAAGAAAAACGCCAAGCCAAATGAGGAGACATTAGATAAAGTGACTAAAAGATTGGTCAAAGGGGTTTTAAGGAAAAGAGGGGTAGAATATTTAGTAAGGAAATTCCAGAGTTTCTGGCATACATGATTGAAGACATGGGCACCAAGGGCAAGGAATGAGAGATGCATAAGAAGTCAGAGTTAGAGAAAGGTATAATGCTTGGAGGGTTGCAGAACTGGGGCAGGTAGCAGGATGGGGAGGTGGGGTGGAGAGTGGCAGGAAAGGCCATGAAGATAGCTGAACATGATAGTTTTCATTGACGTGCGGGGGGTGGGGTCAGGAGTTAATGCAAGTGAGCAAGCACAGGGTGATGTTTAAGTATAGTTTGGTACAAGCAAGGATATGGGCAGAGGAGTTTTGGATGAGCTGAAATTAATGCAAGGGCAGGCTGGCCAGTACTGAAATAGTCATATCTGGGGGTGACAATGATGAGCCAAGTTAGGGCAGAGATAGCCCAAGATGTTATCGGGGTGGGGGTAGATGGTTTGTGACAGAAAGGATATGGGACCATAATCTCAAAAGGCAAATAGGGGATGCCAAAGTTGCAAACATTCTGGTTCAGCCTGAGACAGTGATCATGAACTACATGGAACTAATGATGAAAGCAGAGTCTGTGGCAAGGGCTAAAGATGACAAGCATGATTTTAGCAACCACCAGCTTCCCCCCCCCCCACCAAAGTTTTATCAGCAGCACAAGGTAATTTTAAAGCCCATGCAGGGAGACTGCTTGGCAGCAGCAACAAGGCAGAGGAGCTGACTGACCAGGAGTGACTTGGTAAGTTTTAAAATTCTCCTGTATTCAAACTCCTTGCAGGCTCAGAAGAGCAGGAGTTCTCCTCACACCACCACCACCTCATCAAGCCCACTGAGTTGCCCTTAGGGTTTCCCAGCTGACAGTATTTCCCCAATTTTTATAGAAGCCCCAGCAGCATCATCCCAAAAATTTTTCAATCAAAGAAAACCCCTGCCTTCCCTCCCACCACAAAGCCATGGAATCTTCTCCACCCATTGTTACAGCCCCCTGCCAGGTTCCCACTCCCAACCAGGTAGTCAACCTCTGCATTTAATCAATCTGTTTAAGTCTGTACACAGGACTATATAATGTCCATATTTATTCATTTTGCACAGAGTTTACAATTTGGTATCAACTTAGAAATCATTCACTCTCTCTCTTTGGCCCAATCATTTATATAAATGGGGAAAAACACAAAAGATTCCTGAGGTACAGTAGTATTTACATTCCAATCTAAAAATATCCATTATCCCCTACTCATTTTCAGTTCCATATCCACTGCTTTATTTATGCAGCTATAATCTAATACTACATGCCTTACTATTCATAATATTTGTAAGATGACACTTTATCAACTGTCTTTTGAAATCTATACACAACATATTGCCTTCCTTTTCATTTACGCAGTAATTTCCTCAAATAAAATTCTCAAGTATAATTCCCAAGTATAAGCTACTTTTACAAGTTCATACCGATTTTGATATACCTTAAGTGTTCTTATGTCCTTAAGTGGTCACAAATTTCATCTTATATTACAATACCAAAACTAGGAAGATAACTGCCTTTTCCCTTCCCCTTTCTTGAACTGTGTTAAACCTTTGCCATCCTCAGCTCTTGACTCAATCTCAGTTTCCAAATATATCATGATTTGATTGTAGCATTGTATATTATAATCCCCTTACAACATATTACAAAGACAAAAGTATCAGTTATAGAAATGTTATATTCCCTGACACCAAGACACTAGCTGATCTTCTGTTTCTCAGGCTTCCTCATTTCTCCTGTCTAATCTGCCCACCAAAAAAAGGATAGAATTCTATGATATAAAGGTTGGTTATGGGGCAGGATATGCTTGTTTCATTACTCAGGAATACCTGCCATTCAAAATAAAAATCAGCAACACATGCACATCCTATACCTATTTATCTAGAAATAATTATATAAAAATCAGACCACACCTCGAAGCTCGTTTTCAAAATATACTAAATCTGTGCCAGCATTGAGTTTCTTCCATTCGACACGAAGTTCATCATTTTGATCATAGGTGGTAATGCAGGATAACAAAACTTCTGGAATAAAATATCAGGATTAATTTTTTAAGTTTTCTTTTGAATACAGAAAAATTCATGTGACTTGTTGAATGTGAACTATTGTTTTCAAAATAGAGAAGAATCCCAGCACAGGGTAGACGAATGTTCTTCACCTTGTGTATCCAGTGTTGTCATCAGCCACATTAAATCAAGCACAGAGATCAGATGTTTCCTTTGCTTTTCACATTTGTGCCCCATCTCCAATGTAAGAATACGCCCTACTGTACAAATGTGACATTCTTCCAATTCCATCATAGGACATCGTGGACAATGCTCTCACTAGGGTGCATGGCCATGCAGCAATCTGGAATGTACTGCACAGGGATCAAAAAAGCTGCACACAACCAACATTCCCTTCAAGATGCGCACAGCTGTGACAATCTTAAAGGAACCATGCAGTGCAACAAGCTGGCTATACACAGCAAAGAGATATTAGAGGGAAAAGTGATCATGTGCCCTTAATAAGATTGCCAGCCAATGCTAAATAGAGGAGGCATGTGTTGTCAGCATGCCTTCTGAAGACTGCTCAAACTCATTTCACATATGCCCTTAGTCAACTGAGCAAAGAGACCTTTTATCCCAACAAATTAACCTAAACCCCAGTTTAAAAGAAAGGTGGCCAAGTCATTGCACTATCCAGTATCTGCAATCAGAACACAAAATGTCATTTAAGCAGCAAACAGCTAAAATTGGTTAGCTTTTCCTCCACTAACTTCTTTAATGTAAAAATTCAGTGAAAAATAGAGAAGTGCAGGGATTCAAGTACAAAGCATTGAAGCACTTTTAGAAAATTAAGTACCACTTTTCTTGCTTGCTCTGGACTAACTTTGTGTGATGAAAATATTCACAGAAAATAATTGTTGTAGGAGGATCATTCAATACACATTATTTGTCCAAAAATCCTAATGGTAAATATTTTCTTTCAAGGTATCTGCAGGGAGGCGCATTTTATCATGTTCTTCTAAGTCTCTGCATGTTCCATACTGAATTTTCAGATCTCGCCTGTGTACTTGTTTGCCAGTACAACAAACTGGGCAGATTGTAGGAGGAAGCATTCCAGACAGGGGGAAAACTTAAGACAAAGGAGGAGGAAAGAACAAATGTACCAGGTTAGACAAGTCTCAACTAAAGCAAAACTACTTTAAAAAAAATAAAATTTGTGCAATGTAAAACGAACACTTTGGGCTATAATTTGCTCTCAAAATAATATGAGGTTAGGGTGCTTTTATTATTTATGAGAAAATTCTTGGAGCAACTTCATGCGCAAGGCAGTTGTGGTTAAAGTGCATCCAAAAGTTGCTAGTCAAATTATGTGAAAACTGCATTTAGCTCTCAATGTCACCAATGAACTGCATTGAATAGCGTGAAGTTGCTGCAGTTCAATTGTGAATATTAAGCTTAAAAGTTTTAACATTTTAAGCATAAGTGCTCTTATTGTCATGGTGTGTTAATTACTTCCAGTCAACCTCTCTGGCACTGAAAATTAACTATTACAAGCGTGGAGTCTCATTACTTCAAGTTTTAAAATGTTGTTGGAAATATAAAAATTAACTTTTATATTTTAGCATCTGTCCCACTTTCCTTTTGTGTCTCATCTCTCTCAATTCAATTTTTTACCTTCCTTTGTCTTTCAGTACCCAATTTGAAATTAAATTCACTCATTCGAATTGCCACTTCCTTCTCTTACACTATTTATTTCACGACACTTTATTCTGATTGGTTAAAGAGATATAGTTGTTTGCCTTGTTCACTCAGGTATTAAATGCCCTGTTCATCCAACTGACATTACCACAACGAACTTTCAGCAACTTGCCATGCAAATAATTTAAAATCCTCGAGATGCAAGGGAAAATCTAATCAATGACAGGTGCTGTTAGATGCTCTGCCTCATCAAGTTATAACACTAGGTTTTTTAATATATTGAGAGAAAAACTTGATTTTTGTTTAAATCACAGGAATGTCTCATTCAAAATCATACTTGCTTACAAATCTATAGAGGAGCCGGGAAAATGCAGGAAATATAATACAAATGCAAAGTGGGTAGTGTATTATAACTTTGCAGGGGTGGGGAAGAAAAAAAGCCATTCTACTTACCGCTAAACTCGTTTACCACAGGGTTTGGGTTGTTAGTTGTTACACTTCCTGCCAATATTTGACAACCTGAACAGAAAATGAACATGAAGTATTATTTTTATTGACAATCTTTCATAAATATTAGAAAGTAAGTTGTCTCCAAAAATTCCAAAACTTGGCCACGCTGAAATCACATGGTCTAAGGTGAGTAAAATCTGAAGTTGTGGTCAGCAAATAAAAATTACTTTCAAGTTGCCAGATTTTTTCACATTAACACTTTTGTGCCACTCAATCCATCCTGTGTCGGATGGAAATTTTCTGGTTGCAAATTTGGCTCGATGCCAGATAGATTATTTTCATGAACAGTGTTAGCAATTTTGGTCTCTGCTCCTAAGGAAAAGTATATAAAGGTTCACTTGATTAATTCCTGGGAAAAGGGTTGCTTTATGACTGCTTATAGTTGCTCTGGTTGTAGAGGTCCAGAATTCCCTGCCTGAAAGGGTAGTAGAGGTAGAAACCCTCAACTACTTTAAAAAGTGCCTGGATTTAAAAGGACTACGGACCAGATACTGGAAGGTGGACTAATTTTTCAGCCGGCACAGACATGATGGGCTAAGTGGCCTCTTTCTGTGCCATAAACCTTCTATGATTTTAAGAGGAGAAAACAAATAGTTATATACTCTCAGGAGTTTAGAAGAATGAGGTGATCTAATTGAAACGTACAGGATTCTGAGGGGGCCCATTACGAGAGATACTGAATGGCTGTTTCCCTGCCTGGAGAAACTAGAAGTAGGGGCCACATCTCAAGATAAGAAATTGCCCATTTAGGATTGAGATGAGAATTTTTTTCACTCAGGGTTGTGAATCTTTGGAACTCTCTATCCTAGAGGGTGGTCGATTCTCATTCAGCCAAACTGAGATCAACAGATTTTCAGGCACTACGAGAATTGAGGAATATTAGAATAGGGTAAGAAAGTGGAGTTGAGGTAGATCTGTCAGAATCTTAATGAGTGCTACAGCAGTGGTACAGATGGTCTATTTATGTTATGGTAAATTGCATTTTGGAAAATTCAAAGGTATAATCTGAGACACGATGTTGTAATTGTTGCATGCTTGGGAGGAAAAAGGTTACTTTGGTCCTACAGTTCCCAAAGCTCTCCTCCAACAGGGAACTCCTCAGGATAGTTCTGGGTCCATTGCAGACCGATTAAGAGAGATTGTTTGCTGCTATTTGTCAACAACCTCTTCATCATTGTATGATGTAAGTGCCTCCTTGGTACAAAGCCAACTAATGGGTCATTAGTCTTTAATTTCTATTTTCCTGTGAAAGCACTGCAACGATGCACCAACCATGTGTTCCAAGTCACAATTGTCAGGACTGCTAGTTCAATGCTTCATGGGTCAAGAACGTTTGTACATTTTGCACATCTATTCTGCCATTCAATAATTAACTCCTCAATATAACAATTCCCACATACAACTGGGTTCCATTGCCCTGTTTTTCTGTTTATACTTTAATTATTTTCTTAATTTTCCTTTGTCTCTCTTTTCTCTCTTTCAATGTCTCTTTCTATTTCTAAGTTGATTCTAATGCACCCCATTTCCTTCTCCATCAATCACTATGTTTATCTTTCCTTTCACTGGTTTACAGGATAAGCCGTTGGGTAGGACATTAATGAGGTCCCAGAAGCAATATCGACATTGTGTGCCAATATCAATTTGACATTCCAAAAACTTGTTGCGCACACATGATGCAACATGTATGGCAATTTTCCAATTACATAGGACTTTCACACTAGCGTGTATTTCTTCATAGTCATGCACATTCACTTGCTTTGAAACGTATCAGTTAACACCCCACGCAACCACCACTTGCTCCAAAAGTTGGAAAATGCCTGGTGCAAGGACCAGGTCAGCTTGACTGATGGTAGAAATAGTCAGGATACAGAGGTTTGTGATAGGTGCAACATGGTCAAAGCATCAATAGTTATTTGGAAGCCAGATAAAATGTAATCACTAGCTTATCAAGAGTTTGGTAATAATTCTTACTTAATTATGCATGATTGCTATCTCTTACTTGAGGCTTTTGGACTCATTAATTACTGAAAGATTTCCCCAAAGTCTGTCTCTTCAGTCTGGCAGAAATCCAAACTGTGGCTGACTAAGATTTTCAATATCTATCATCACATCTGGTGGCTCTACAAAGTTACAAACATGGCTTTGATCTAAAATTTTGCAGGAATTATGCTCTAGATACTTATGGACTGATCCTAGTTTTCTTTTCAAGTACCATGTTGATTCAGTATCATTTAGCTTGTGTATTAATAGCCTCTAAATAACTTAATATAATTTAGTTTGTTGGTGTGGTGTTTTCCACCTTCAAGATGCCAGAATTTGATGGACATCCCACCTTATCTCCAGTGAGCTATAGAAGGTAATTGTTAATCTTGGGCACAGTAACTCACAGGTGCTCATGTATAATAGTTACAGATTTTGCTCAAATAAAAATCACCTTTTTGAATACAGAACAGAAGTGTTAGGGAACATAAGTAATACCCTAACCCCTTCAGAGTGACAAAAATTAGAAACAGATAATATCCTTAGTGCAGGTCCTCTTTAATCAAATTTAGAACTTCCAATTTTTAATACTCTTCACCCTTTCCATCACTAGGCTAGGGAAGAACAATTTACAAAAGGAAATGAGAAATCTTGTTGTCAATAAAACATTCAACTCCAAAAGCTTAACAGCTGCCAATAAAGGAAAAACTGGAATTCAAAAGTATTACAATAGTAAAACCATGAGCAAATTTATGTTCTTCAATTTATTGTGACGTGAAGTTTTCCACCAGGAATGCCTTTCACCTGAACACAATAATGCAAAAATTGTGGATGTTGGAAATCTGAAATAAAAACAAAGTGCTGGAAATACTCAGCAGGTCTGGAAGCATCTGTGGAAAGAGAAACAGAGTTAACATTTTAAGTAGAATAATGACTCCTTCAGTTCTGCAAATAATGCAAAACAAAGGAAAAGGCCTAATTCAGAAATTTCAGTGAGCAACCCGTAATTTATCAATACCAACCATATGAATGGGTCAAAGAAGAAGTGGGCGAGAATGATACCGTAGATTGTGGCACGAGTTGACCTTTGAAGCATCAAAAAATACTTCCAAAATCAGGGGCTGACTTATGCACCAAACACAGAACATGTCAAGCAAAGCCACAAAAATGGAATGTAAACACTCAGACTCATCTCTATTGGGAGGCACTGAAAAACTGTACACCACTTGTTTGGGAAGATGGCAAAGCCAAACTCTACTCTTTTTGGGGAAGAGGAATGCTTTCAATATTTGATTTGATAAATCCAGCTTGTTCTGGTGCCTTGCAATAGATATTTGGGCGGAAAAAAAAATCACTTTCCAGCCATCCAACTGCATTAAGCAAAGGAAACGAGATGTACCAAACAGATATTAAATTCTATGGTAAAATTCAAGCTTTTCCCTCCCTCTACTATAATCTACCAATAAAAAGGGGGGCTGTCAATCTGTATTTGACTAATTGATACACATGTAGCCCGATAAAAACTCATTTTCCTGTTTTCAAATCAAAATCATGCATCTTCAGTTAACAAAACTATTAATTTAATATGACTCAGACTCCTTTTAGACGAATACAACTCCAATTGCCTTTAAGGGCTTTTACTGTTCAACAGTGTCCCTTCCTCTAGTTTCAGCGAAGATGATCATCCCCGCAAAACTGCTGCAGATTACAGCAATTCTTAGAGTCAACATGATAAAATGTACACAACATCCAGAGCTTTGTCCACTGGATGGTTTCACAGTTCATACAAGAAAAAAAATTTTAATAACCAGGACAAGAAATTTAAAATACATTTTACTGTAAATTCTTGACAGGGTTTCAATAAATGATTTCAGTTTTAAATCATCTTCTTTCATGTAACTATAAAGTTCAGTGACATTTCCTCACGGTATGACTGAATTCATCCAGACATACTGCATTTCAACATTTTTTTAAAATTACACTTCAAAACTGATTTATTAGTAGAAAGGAAGGGCAGGGGGATGCTCAACTTGCACACTGAATATAGGCCTAAACAGGCATTTTAGTGCCAAAAAGTGGGAGCATCTTATACATCATAATCTACAGTAAAAAAATATTTCAACCAAAGCACAAATCAAGTTTCTTGCATATTCAAGACTGAATAATTCTTTCAAAACTCCAGCATTGACTTCAGCTCAGGAGAGTTGCATATATTTTTGGATAATCTATTAACATTTAGAATCCAGTAAAATTTTTCTTTTGAACTATTCAAAAAGACTCTTTTTGGTTGCTAGATCTAGAGGTGACTAAGCATTTGTTTTTCCTGAGGCCCCCTTCGGAGATTCATGTCCCATTCACGCCCCTTCTAAGAAACATTGTGTCTGTAGTTTAGCATAGATATACTGGTAACCTAGAATACTTCAATAGTTTTGTCTACTTACTTTGGTTCTGCTCTCTTACACTTTTGAGTTTCAAGACCTGGAACTTCTGTGCTAGATCATACTATTTGCCCACAGTAATATCAAAATGTATAATTTACAACCACTTCTTGTTTTAAACAGCCCTCTAATAGATGATTCTCTACCAACAGCTGAAATACTAGTCTTAATAAAGTAATGTTTTAGGATGTATTAAAAAAAAACATTGCAGCAATTATGTATATAAGCTGTACCACAATGGTTTTTACAGCAGCTGACCATATAACCAATTGAAGCGCATCTATACACAGAGGTCATTGTACATCAAAAACCCAACAGTACCATTTGACTCCAGTTAGCAACAAAAATTGTGTGTCTTGGAGTACAAACAACTGTAATAGCTTGGCAAATTGATTGTGCTGCATTTAGTTTGTACAGAAAGAAGAGTTAGCTAATCTTCAGAGAGTTAGCAGATAAGCATCTTTTATTTTAACAGTATTAATTATAAATGTCATAGTTTTGGCAAGTGCATTTCACTTCCAGCAAGATACTCAAAGTGACATATCTACATATTCTGCATGGAGCAGTTTTTTTTTAAATAACAGTTCACATATGAATTGGTTGAGCCAGTAAAATACTTCAATGAGATCAGCTTCCTGTTTTTCTAACTGAATCTGAACAGGATTTTTGTTGTATATGGGGCTATTACAGCATGTCATTATTTGATGACTAAACTTGAATAAACACTCGTACTCAGGATGACACAAAAAAGGATGAATACAAGAAACTGATTAAATTAAAACACCACGTATGCCTGGTGGAGGGGTGGGGAAGAAATGGGAGGAGTCTAATATCAGTTACAACCTTTGCATTTACTTGCTATACACTATAATTATGTTTCAATTCATTTCTTGTGTTACAGAACTGCACAGCACTTTTTATTAAAAAAAGATTAAAAGCTTATATCACACAATTCGAGTAATATCATGAGAAAATGTTACAATTTCTCAATGTTCTCACCAATTCAAAATTGGTTTGCATTGGAAATATAAACAAGACCTTTGCTATGAAGTTTATATAATGTACAATGTAAATAAAGACAAATCAGAAAGTGTGTGCTTCCCTTGTATACTTAATCAAAAACTGAAATTAGGACTTCTCAAATTTGGAATCATTGCCACCCTTTAAATATGAAAAATCAAATTTAATTTTGAAGTAAATTAAGAATCTTAGTATCTTAGTATGTTAACTGAAGTGAAACGTTGAAATATTGTATTCTACGAGAAAGTTGTACTTCTCTGAACTTTAACTTTGAAATACATAATTCAATTGTTGCTGGATTTGTTTTTAAACAAGTGTGTAAATTTCTGTGCTGATTGCAACACATGCATTCTTAGATAAGGAATTGCTTTCACCAAAACACACAAGTGCCAAAAATGAAATAAAAACAGCAAATGTTGGAATATGTCTGATAAAGGGTTCCGCCCAACACCAACTTGATGCGCATTTCCAGCTTTTTTTTCCTTTTACCAGTGTGGTAAATCTTGTTCTGCTTAATAACAGATTTTAAACATGCAAACACTATTATTAATGTATTTTGTTTCATCATTCAGTTCTAGTTATTTTTGAGGTGGATTCTATTGTTGGAACCATGTTTTCTGCAAACATACTTTAATCATTTATTCTGTACTTGTTTTCTTCAGTTGGAATTGATTTTAGCCTAACAAAAATCTGCATGATACTTCAAAGTACAAAACTAAAGGTTTGTAGGTTAATAAAAAGAATCATGAGCACAGTAGAAAAGTTTGAATAAAGAATTTTAATGAAATCCCACTAGTGTGAATGGTCCAGGTGCTCTAAGCTTTCAAAGAGAAGAAAAAAAAATCAACACTCGATATACTTTTTACTGTGATATCGTATGTGCTCTGAAATTTATTGTCCTGGACTTTTCTAGAAATTTTACGACTGATTTTACAAAGCTAAAACTCATGATAATCCAACAAGCACAAGAGGTACCAGTCGTGCCTGGGAGGGCCTTTCTAGAATTCACATCAATCTATTCATCAGTACATGGCATTAGCAAGAACACTCCAAATAAAAGCTGCAAGATCTCAAAATAATAGATTTCCCAAAATCCTATGCTGTGTTGAAAGAGATTTATTTTCAGAATAGTTACGTCACAGCATATTATAATGCTTTCTCGAAAGGGAACATTCAGAAGAACTTCCCCGTGGGACCGCTGAATTTGAATGTCAGTAACGATTTAGACAAACAAATTTTTAGAAACTATCAGCCTACCCACCCCATGGTATTAAAAATTACAGCCTTCCAGGAGTTTTCACAAGTTGCTACAAAATAATTTCATTCATTATTTCTACAATGCCTCAGCACATTTGTTGCCCTGAAGGTATATTGTTAAATTCAAGAATTTCAGCTGTTTAAACACATCCCAGTGTTACAGCTTGAGTAGTCTGTTAATTCAGTCTAAGCTGTAGTAATGTGAAGTATTTAAACAGCTGAGATTCTCAAAAACACTGACTTTAATGTTCTTGCTGCATTTTTCTCATTTTAAATCATGTCATGCTTAGTTGCCTGCCATAATCAAGGGACAAGAAAGTAAAATGCTATTTTATGAAAGATCAAATTAATTATGTCACAAGGTTGAGAAATAAAACCTAAATAATACCAGAAGCCATACAAGTATACTAACATGTTCACAAAGCCAGTTGTTTCATATGACAATAACGCTGTAGTTTAATCCTCAACAGCCGTGACTCTCAATGCAATCATTTTAAACAGCTGACATTTTTCAATATAACAAGTGCGCCTTTAGGGTCACACGTGGCTATGAACAGCTCCGACCTACAGTGTGTAATGATAGGTTCAGGAATTAATTTTGTCAGTTGTAATCCACATTAATACTGCAGTATTTAAAAATCTAGACAGGTTTAAACACCAATTCACTTTACTAAGTTCATAACGGTGTTAGTCTCTTTCAAAACAACTTTAGAATACAAAGGAATACAACAGTGCCAAATATCGTTTATAAAGCACTAATTTTTCAAGTCCCTACCACCGAAGCACTAACATTTTTGGAAAATGTGTACAAAAATACAACATACTTATTAGATCAGGTGTTGAGAAACCAACTGACTGCAACGTGGGCAGAAAAATAATGCCACCATGATTCTGAAATGGCATTGTGAAACTCAGTACAAAAGCAAAATACTGCAGATGCTGGAAATATGAAATAAAAAATTGCTGGAAATACACAAGCAGGTCACAGAACTAAAATGTTAACTGTTTCTCTCTGCACAAATGCTGCTCAACCTGAGTATTTCCAGCATTTCTGTTTTCATGAAAGTTAGCTATTTTTACAATCTGGATTCTATACATTTGTAACTTAATTCTAAACAGACCAACTAAGTTAAACATCTCAGCAAATTAGGCAACTTTCTTCCTCTCGAGGGAATTTCTAATTACAAGGCCTGAAGCATTTTAAGCTTCCGGCTCCGTGCTGTAAACTGTGTCTCTCTGATCCGTAACTGTGGCTCTGCCTTCCAACCAAGGGTTTTCCTTTCTTCCAGTTGATTCTGACTTCTGTGAAGCAGGGGGCACTGTCAATGACACTTTCAGGGGATTGCCAAATGGTCTGTCCACCAAACCAACTAACCTGCAAGTTCACTTAGTTGATCTTGCTTCTCTCCCTGAAAAAATTGGAAAAACATAGAAGGCTGCACACCAGTCCTTTCATGCACCAACTTAAAGCATGTCCTTTTTGGAGGTCTGGGATTTCACTTCTGCTAGGTTTTCCCCATATTATATTGTGGTTAAGCCTTAGTTTCATCAAGGGACTCAACCAAGTAGCCAATTCCCATAGTGTATCAGTTTAATTCCATGCAAGTTACATTTGTAGGCACTCAGGATCCATTACTGTTACTGCCAGCTGGATTAAAATTCCCAGAATATAGAAAATGGCTGCCACCTTCTACCAAGTCTAATATTAGACAAAACTTACAAATAGATAGTTGTAACATGCGTCATTGTCCATGAATCTTATTGCCATTCAAAAATTCCCATGATGCATACTGATTTTAAGACCACATTAAACATCACAACTGCACTCCCAGACTACCCAGAGCAATGTCATGGGCATTAACTAGTTTAAAAATAAATATATTTTCCTGGCATATTTTCCTTTATAGACATACACAGGAAAGCACAAAGAAATAGATAAAAGGTTTACAAGGAAAAAAAACATGCAGCAGGAAGGAGAAATCGTTTAGCGTGCTGTGCTTTTTAACCTGGAAGGAAGACAGACATTGCAGGGTATATTTTGGTGAATTAGTGCTTGTTGGAAAATCTACCCAGGCTGTTTCTAGCATACCACAAGAAATTTAAGTTAGCTTTGTGAACACATTCCAAAGAGAAACTGGGTGTAATCTGTTGGAATGATTTCATTCACATGAGTTTATTAGGAAGATGCTGCTTGGGAAGCTCTCAGTTAGGACAATGGAAGCTGCTTCAATTGGCAGTTCAACAGGTTAATTCCCAAAGGTTCAAAGATTAAGTCTTTGGCATTTTGGCTAGCTGGAAAAAGCTGACCAACAGCCGAGAGAAATGGAGGGCAGCCAGAGGGTGAGAACTTTCATTTAGTGACAACTAGTAGTCAGAAAAGTGTATTTAGCCCTCTAAAAAGGGATAGCTATATGTTGGTCATCAGGAAATGTATGAATTAGATCAAAATTCATCATAAACATCTCATTCAATGACAAGTAAAAAAAGTCAGCTTGCTGCTTTACAATTGTCTATATCTTAGAGTATAAAGTTTAACTCTTGATCACAGGAGTTTCTTTATGTGGCTGTCCCAACAGTAGAAGTAAAACAGGCTGTGTGAATTCAATGACGAATCAGGTATTGGATTGTTATATATTGGATTGAAAGAAAAAATGAGAAAAGTTTAAAAAGTTTTAAATTTTAATCTTTTTAACAAATAAGACCTCAAAAAAAAAATGAAGACTCCACATTTGTAAGTTAACATTCAGGTGTCAGATTGACCAGAGTGTAATTAACATATCTCATCACTGAAAGGATACTTGGACTGAAATGGTCAAGAACTAGCTTTCCGTGGTGAGTTTAGTTCACATCTACCATGCAAATACAGCAACTTCACACCATTCAATGCACTTTTCTATGGTGAGCCAGAAACCGAGATGCTAACATGGAGTGGAACATTCCAGACAGCAACTTTTGGATTTCTGCATTTAATCTTGCATCTGCCTTCGGCTGATGTTGCTGTGCCATTCATACCTAAATAACATTAAACACTGTTGGCCTCAATGTTATTTTGATAGCCAATCATTGGCCTACACATTTCTACATGAATTACTCGAACTTAAGCTTGTTGTACAATACTTGTTTCACAAATTATACTTGTTTGTTTGAAAATGTCAATAATCACACTGATTGTACAGTATTGAACAAACGTATACAGAATTCTAAATTATATAAATAAAAACTTTAGCAAACTTCACACTGATGCATATATAAAATGACTTGCTTTATACTTTAGCAAATGAAATGGTTTCCAAACTAAAAGGCTGTTCCTTTGAAGTTAATGCACTTCAAAATTCATTTTTAAGAGCAAAACTGATTTTTGGAATGTATCCAAATTGGTGTTCAGCTTACATTTCGGTTTTGTGTTTAAAGAGAAATGTCAATGCCTCAGAAATTAAATATTTTCATCATTAAAAAGTCAGAATTTCTAATCAGACACAAGGGAGACAACTGCATAGTAAAGCTCCACTTGCCTCAACCTTCTATTGTACAAATAATAGATTTCCTTTTTCCACACCAATCCAACCTTGTAATCAGAGCAGGGGGAGGCAGGGCATGAAGCTGAATACAAAAAAGTAATTGTTGGTCTTGTGACCCACTATTTTTCTTTGAATGCCAAACACAATGTTGCCACTTTCACATCAAAAATACATTTTTTAAAAAAATTGTCCATGGGATGCAGGCGATGCTGGCTAGACCAGCATTTATTGCCCATCCCCAACTGTCCTCGAGGTGGTGGTGGCAAGTTGCCTTCTTGAACAGTTGCAGTCCAGGTGTTGCAGGAAAACACTCAGTTCTGTTAGGGAGGGAGTTCTAGGATTTTGACCCAGTGATAGTGAAGGAATGATGATTTAGCTCCAAGTCAGGATGTTGTGTAGCTTGGAGTGGAACTTGAGATGGTGTTCCCAAGAATCTTCTGCCTTTGTCCTTTTATGGTGGTAGAGGTCACAGGTTTGGAAGGTGTTGAAGGAGCCTTGGAGAGTTGCTGCAGTGCATCTGGTAGATGGTACAAACTGTTGCCACTGTGAGATGATGGTGGAGGATGTGAATGTTGAAGGTGATGAATGGGGTCAAGCATCGAGTGTTGTAGGAGCTGCACGCATCCACCACACCCCTGACTTGTGCCTTGTAGATCCAGTCATGAGGTGAGTTACTTGCCACAGACTTTCCAGCCTCTGACCTGCTGTTGCAGCCACAGTATTTATATGGCTGATCAGTTCAGTTTCTGGTCAATGGTAACCCTCAGGATATCGACAGTGGGAGATTCAGCAATAATAATGCCATTGAATGTCATGGGGCGATGGTTAGATTCTCTTTTGTTGGAGATGGTCATTTCCTAGCACTTGTGTTGCACAAACATTATTTGCCACTTATCAGCCCAAGCCCAAATATTGTCCAGGTCTTGCTGAATATGGACAGGGACTGCATCAGTATTTGAGTCATCTTGAATGGAGCTGTACACTGCAATCATCAGTGAACATCCTGACTTTATGATGGAGGGAACGTCATGATGAAGCAGCTGAAGATAGTAAATATTTCTGCTCATGGAAGCTGCCAGTGTGTCGTAAGCACAGAGAGATAGAGAAAAACTGGGAGACATGCCAAATGGCAACATTTTATGAATTGCAAAGGTGTTTTTTGGCATCACGCTACTGGGTCCTATTTAAATTTTCATCTTTATAAGTATAAATGATATAGTAAAGCCCATAAATTCAGGAATTTGCATCAGGTATTCTTTAAGAAAATGATATGTACACTAAACCATTTGAGCCAAATATTCCAGGATTGACGATCTCTGGCAGCCTTCCTTCCCTTTTGCCCTTATCCATTGTTGTGCTCAATTCTGGAGACCTGCTAGCAATTCATTTTCTGTTCTTCGGGCTTCCTCGTTCATCCTCTGCTATCCCACAGTCCTTTTCAATCGAGGAAGGGATGTTCTGATCTTGGGTCGGGTCTCTCACATTTGCAGCCTGCACAGGGCAAGATCGCTTTTGTGGGGCTAGCGTGTCTGGCAGATACCAGTCAAATTGGGGTGTGGTGCCCTGCATATCCCTGGCTGGACCCTACCCATCCATTCACCACAGCTGCTAATATTTCCAGCATTGGGGCATGTTGGTAGCTCAAATCAGTCCTTGATATACTGGTGGAGTAGGGCATCCTATGGAGATATGATTCATGTGATGTTCAAACCATGTGACTGTTATGATCCCAGCTGATGTTACCCCTGGACAAGCCTGATTCCAGAGTGGAACCTAGCTTGATAGGTCCTAACTTTTAATTTGTTTAGATATGTGGAGACACTACTTCAGTCAGCGGCCACTGAACAGAATCACTAAATCGCTAATGAGCTTTTAACAGAAGAATAAAACATCTATTTAACAAAAGATCAACTATAATCAATAGTCCTTCACCCACAACTATACCTTTACAGATGTATACAGATTTGTAAGGATAACACAAGTTACAAAAGCTCTTACACTCTGATGTTCACAGTAAGTACACAGTTCATGTAAACTAATTAGCACCCTGTGGCCAGAAACACCACATTCTGAAACCAAGTGACAGGTGCCACCTCAACCAGATGCTATGGGTCTCTCCTCAACTCCCCCCAGACACCTGTCACACCGTGAGCCAACCAGTCTCACTGAACTCCATCTTTCACGTGAGGGTTTCCAGTGTCCATTCTCGAAGACCTTGTCTTGGGATCTTCTCCCAAACCGACATTTTCTCTCGGACGCCTTCCACAAGGGTTCACACCCAAGGTTTTGAACTCTCCTTTCGACGTTCCTCTCCAGAGTCACCACGTGCATTCAAGCTGTCTTCCACGTACTCTCTCTCTCTGACTCAGCTATCAACAGTACCCACTGCTCATAGCAAAGAGTTACGAACATTCAGTTGCCTCTTTGGAACTTCTTGCCTCTTCTGAAGCCTTTATCTCTTTAAGCTTGAAGTTTTAAACCTAAAGCCTTTCTCTGCCCCTCACTCTTAACTTCACTTAACAGGACCTTTTCCAGGTTCCCGTCCTTCCTTTGACTAGAAGGTCTGCTTGGGACGTTCTCCTGTTTCTCCCCTGGATTTTGGGGTATTTTCTCTAGCTTGGAACTGGCTAATTGTCCCCTTTGCTCCAGCCTCGCTTGACAGCTACTTTCAAAACCAACCGAACTCAAACAGCTTCTAAAAATCAAACTGCTGTTTCTCTTCTTGTGCGTGTGTCTGTGGGAGGGACCTGCCTCTCTGCACCCCTGTTGTTAGGCAACAGCCCAGTTGCTCTACTCTTGTTTGTTTAACTTAGCTGCCACAGTCGTAAAACTCTCATTAGAAATGCAGGCACCTTTTAAAGTGAAGCTAAAACTTAATTTGACCTTTAACAGAGGTACAGAAATACAAATTAAACTTAAACATTAAAGCTAAAACTCATTCCCAACACCCACAAATACAAAACATAAAACTTACTTAAACTCTATTTCCTAACATGACTTATACAACTATTAATGGATTTATCTTATAAAGCTTAGGTTCCCTTGTAGTTGAGAATGTTTATTGGCAGTTTTATACCAGCAGCTTTTGAGAAATTTCAAGCAGGAGGCTACTCAAGAGCAGATGGAGGATCAAGAAAACCATTCTGTCCATCTCTTCTGTCCTACCCCTATTTCAGTCTTCTGGCCACCCCAAATCCTGCGCCTCTGCAGTTTCAGGCCACCCTCCTGTGATTTCAAAGGCAATTCCCACCTTCTTTTCCCCAACCAGTAGTTTCCAGCTTCTGTATAATGGAGATCACTTTACCCAGTATCCATCGCGACAGAGAAAACCCTCTCTCCCTGTGAGGAGGTTTAGAAGCATTCACTTCCAGAAAAAGATCGGTTTCTCTTCTGTTAAGCATGCTGGGTAAAGAGCTCCCCATTACACTACAGCCATTATTGTACTGCCACAGGCCTGTTCAACATTTTAGCCTATAAATGGATTTGGTCTGTTGAAGGCTGCCTATGGCTTGAAGTGACAGTTAACATATATTGTAATGCAAGTTATTCAGGACTGTCAGTAACTTTCTGTTGCTTTTTGCAGGCATCCATTTTTTGGGGCTGTCCATTTGTACAGTTTTCGTTGAACATATGAATTTAAAACAATTCTTGAAAAACTACCATAGATGATTGATAAAACTAACAAATGTCATTATGATTTTGCTTTTATTTCATAAGTTGTGGATTAAGGGGAAATGTAATCTTTTGAAGATTGTTTTCTCCATTCAAACAGGATACAGAGCTGGTACTGAAAGCAAAGCCTGCATAAAGACACTGGGATAATTATACAATTATAGCTTAACTATTTGAACACTATGCAACGGGGTGGGGAGGCATGGAGGGATGAAATTAATATTGAATCAAAGTTTAGCTCACATTAGTAGAGAGAAATCCAAGAAAAATGTGATATGATCATAGCTATATATTGATTGTGAGAGCCAAGAATGTTTTGGAAATGCTGGCTTAAACAATTGAGTAGTTTTTACAAAAGTAATTTTTTTAAACATGGTAAAATTATATTAACTAACAAAAGAGTATTTTCACATTAATGGACAGCTGCTAGTACTGTGCCAGGAAACTGAGGATAGGCAGGTCAATGAAAGGACAAGCTGTCATTCTTGTCCTTCAATCGTCCTGCTGCCTGCAATTCTCTTGAACAGAAATCATTGCTACAAATATTACCAGCTGTGTTTCCTTAAGCAATTTCTCTATTTTGGCTTATTCTTGCTGTCAAATTTGCTGTTGGCATTGATCATATGCATGGCCTTTCTTCCGTACTGGAAATACAAGGAGAATTTAACATAGCAACATGATATAAAATCCATCATGCTACCTTGAACATAAAAATGTCAACAAAATCAGGACCATTGATAGTGAGTGGCTACACTACTTCAAGGTATCTTGCCCCTCTTAAAGGGGAGTTACACTGCAGCTGCTGGAAGTGGTCAGGGGGTTCATTAAGATTTTTTCCAAGATGGCTCAACCTGCAAGAATGCCACACCAAGGTTTTCTTATAATGCACTGGAGGCCTCAGTGCAAATGCAGAGAGAAGGTAAAGGATCCTGTATCCACTGTGGAGCAGGAAGCCCTCAAAACATTTTCTCATCAGGCAACAGGAAGAAAAGCAGGAGGGCTACACCAGCAGTTTACCTTCAGAAACATGGATGTAGGGCAGCAGGAAATTTAATGATTTAACACAAGTCATTAAGGTGAGTTAGTACGATCTTCACATGGCATATCCCGAGTGCACCACCAGAGTCATCCACTGCTCGATTCAGTACACATCATCACCTACCTACCAACAGTGTCTACCAGTATTCAACCCTTCAACTCAAATGGTATATCTCACCCTTCACTGTCACAGGGTTAAAATCCTGGAACTCCCTCCCTAACACTGTGGGTGAACCTACACCATATGGACTGCAGGGGTTCAAGAAGGCAGCTCACCAGCACTTTCTCAAGGGCAATTTCGGGACTGGGCAATAATTGCTGGCCTAGCCAGCAAAACCCACATCTCACGAATGAATAATAAAACACCCTCACCCTGAGCACTGTTGCAAGAATTCCCCAAATTCTTTTCCAATTACTTAAAAATCTATGCCCCAGTTATTGACCTCTTTCCTAACAAAAATAGGTCCTTCCTATAATTCAATTTTATTTATTTCAGTTAAATTCCCCCTCAGCCTCCTCTGTTCCAAAAGAAAACAACCCTAGCAATCTTTCCTCTTAGCAAAAATTTTCCATTCCTTGTAATATTGATTTCTTGTTAATTTCTCCAGTGCAATGATTTCTATCCTGAAATGTGGTGACCAGAACTGTATGTAACACTCTAGTTTTCGATAGATTTCCAGCATAATCTCCCAGCTCTTATTCTCCAGGCCTCAGCCAATGAAGTTTAGTATCCTCCTTTTCTAATTCTCCTATTTCTAGGGAACTGTGGACATGCACTCCTAGGTCACTATGTTCCTCTGCACTTCTCAGAATCCTACCCGTTATTGTGTATTCCCTTGCCCTGTCTGTCCACCCCAAATGCATTACATCTCACTTCTTTGGATTGACTTCCATTTACTCTTTTGACTGCCCAGCTGACCAATCCGTTGATATCTTCCTGCAGTCTACAATTTTTTTCCCACACTATCAACCACATGGCTAGTTTTCGCATCATGTACAAACTTCTCAATCATTTCCCCTACATTTAAGTCTAAGTCACTGATTATATACCAGGAAAAGCAAGAGATCCAGTGCTGAGCCCTGTGGAATCCCACTGGAAACAGCCTCCTAGTCACAAAAACACCTATTGACCTTGGTTTCCTGCTGTTGAACCAATTTTGGATCAAACTTACCACTTTCCCTTGGAAAGTATGAACTTTTAATTTTCTGACCAGTCTACTATGTGGAACTGTGTCAAAAGCCTTGCTAAAATCCACAAAGACTAATGAATCACATGCCCTCACTGACCCTCTTTTTACTTCCTCAAAGAAATGAAATCAGTCTGACACAACCTTCTGCTGACAAATCCATGCTGACTATCCTTGATTAATAATCTGTATCTTTTGAAATGACCATTTATGCTTTCTCCCAATGGTTTTCAATAATTTGCCCGAGGTTAGGCTGTCTGGATTGTAATTATTTACGCTAGCTCTTCCTCCCTTTTAAACAATGGTACATCATAAGTCCGAGAGCACTGCGCCTGTAGCCAGGGGGGATTGGAAAATGATGGCCAGAACGTCACTATTTCTTCTCTTGGGAGCCTATTATAGATTTCATCTCAACTTGTGATTCAACCACTTTCAAGGATGAACATCTTAATATTTCCTTCCTCATTATGTTTATCCCATCCAATAATTCACATCCCTTCTCCTTAACTACAATGTCTGCTTCGTCTCTCTCTTTTGTGAGGAGACGCAAAGTATTCATTGAGAACCATGCCCATTGTTTTCTGCCTTTTTGGGCACTAACAGACCCAACTCTTCCCTTAGTTGTTATCTTATTCAATTTATAAAACACTTTGGATTTCCCTCGATTTTACTTCCTAATGTCTTTCATGCCGACTCTTTGCTTTGCTAATTTCCTTCTTCATTTCACTTTCAATACTTTAGGTTTTCTGCAGTATTGAGTTCTTGTTATGGCACAGCCAATGGTAAATGCAGGGTTGTTCAAATCCCAAAGGGAAATTTGAAACAACTGCCACAACCTGTTTTGCAATTTGTATAAATTTCAAGATGCGTGCCTTGAATTCAGGCGTAATAAGACCAAGTCTTGTAGGCTTTTTCCAAAACTAGATTAAACATTTATTAACTGAGAGATTATTTTAAACACATGCATATATCTACATATTACTATTACCATAAATTCTAAATCCATTATTTAATCTGACTCCCAGTCACACTTTCGTTAAGGCAACAGTAAGACAGAGATTTTAAGACCCAGGCAAGGTGACACATAATGCCCCAAACCAGTCGAATTCAAAGTGAATTTTCTTAACTTCAGCTTTTTGAAAACTGCAGCTTGAGGCATAGTTGCTGAAGGCTTTTCAAACTTGTTAGGTCTTAAAAAATGCCTACACAGCTTTTGCTCCTTTATACATATTTTCCCCTATGAATGCAAATTCCCACAGTTTCACCATGTCTTTGGACTTTATGTTTCTGATTATAAAAATCCCTCATAGCACTAAGTTTTACCAGTAATATTTGGGAAAAATAAAGATACTTGTTTCTAAATTTCACCTGCCTAGGTGACATATTTCACCCCTCCGTTGAAAACAATCTAGTCTGTAAAAGAGGCACGAGGGGAGTCGGAGAGAGGCACGAGGGGAGTCGGAGAGAGGCACGAGGGGAGTCGGAGAGAGGCACGAGGGGAGTCGGAGAGAGGCACGAGGGGAGTCGGAGAGAGGCACGAGGGGAGTCGGAGAGAGGCACGAGGGGAGTCGGAGAGAGGCACGAGGGGAGTCGGAGAGAGGCACGAGGGGAGTCGGAGAGAGGCACGAGGGGAGTCGGAGAGAGGCACGAGGGGAGTCGGAGAGAGGCACGAGGGGAGTCGGAGAGAGGCACGAGGGGAGTCGGAGAGAGGCACGAGGGGAGTCGGAGAGAGGCACGAGGGGAGTCGGAGAGAGGCACGAGGGGAGTCGGAGAGAGGCACGAGGGGAGTCGGAGAGAGGCACGAGGGGAGTCGGAGAGAGGCACGAGGGGAGTCGGAGAGAGGCACGAGGGGAGTCGGAGAGAGGCACGAGGGGAGTCGGAGAGAGGCACGAGGGGAGTCGGAGAGAGGCACGAGGGGAGTCGGAGAGAGGCACGAGGGGAGTCGGAGAGAGGCACGAGGGGAGTCGGAGAGAGGCACGAGGGGAGTCGGAGAGAGGCACGAGGGGAGTCGGAGAGAGGCACGAGGGGAGTCGGAGAGAGGCACGAGGGGAGTCGGAGAGAGGCACGAGGGGAGTCGGAGAGAGGCACGAGGGGAGTCGGAGAGAGGCACGAGGGGAGTCGGAGAGAGGCACGAGGGGAGTCGGAGAGAGGCACGAGGGGAGTCGGAGAGAGGCACGAGGGGAGTCGGAGAGAGGCACGAGGGGAGTCGGAGAGAGGCACGAGGGGAGTCGGAGAGAGGCACGAGGGGAGTCGGAGAGAGGCACGAGGGGAGTCGGAGAGAGGCACGAGGGGAGTCGGAGAGAGGCACGAGGGGAGTCGGAGAGAGGCACGAGGGGAGTCGGAGAGAGGCACGAGGGGAGTCGGAGAGAGGCACGAGGGGAGTCGGAGAGAGGCACGAGGGGAGTCGGAGAGAGGCACGAGGGGAGTCGGAGAGAGGCACGAGGGGAGTCGGAGAGAGGCACGAGGGGAGTCGGAGAGAGGCACGAGGGGAGTCGGAGAGAGGCACGAGGGGAGTCGGAGAGAGGCACGAGGGGAGTCGGAGAGAGGCACGAGGGGAGTCGGGAATCGGAGAGAGGCACGAGGGGAGTCGGGAGTTGGAGAGAGGCACGAGGGGAGTCGGGAGTTGGAGCGAAACTGGGAGAGCAGAGGTGACTGAGGGAGTTCGGTGAGGAGAGAACGAGGTGCTCCTTTGAGTACCGTGAGTACGGCCAGATAAGCATTTACTACTTTTATTGATTATAGTTTTTAAGGTCTTATTTTGTGGTTCATCATTTGTAAGGGCTATATTCTGTAACAACGAGGAGCAGGGAAGGGCCTGAGTGTAACTGATATTATTTGATATTAAATATCTTCCAAAAGGTTTAATTTAATTGGGCAAGTCATGGCAGGAGAGCTCAAAGCCGTGGTGTGCTCCTCCTGCTCTATGTGGGAAGCCAGGAACATCTCCAGTGCTCTGGGCCATCATATGTGAGGGAAGTGTCTCCAGCTGCAGCTCCTGGAAGCCTGGGTTTCGGAGGTGGAGCAGCAGCTGGGGACACTGTGGAGCATCCACAGGGCGGACAGTATCATGGAAAGCACGTATAGAGCGGTGGTCACACCGCAGGCTAAGAGTCCACTGGCAGGAAGGGAATGGCTGACCACCAGGCAGAGCAAGAAGACTAGGCAGGCAGTGCAGGAATCTCCTGTGGCTATTCCCCTGCAAAACAGATATACCACTTTGGATACTGTTGGGGGAATGGCCTCTCAGAGGAAAGCAGCAACATCCAAATTCGTTGCACTGTGGTTGGCTCTGCTGCACAGGTGAGGAGTAAAAAGTGTGGGAATGCAACAGTTATAGGGGATTCAATTATAAGGGGTATAGATAGGTGTTTCCGTGGCCACAAACGAGACTCCAGAATGGTATGTTGCCTCCCTGGTGCTGGGGTCAAGGATGTCTCAGAGCAGCTACAGGACATTCTGAAGGGGGAGGGTGAACAGCCAGTGGTCATAGTACACATTGGTACAAACGACACGGGTAAAAAAAAAAAGGATGAGGACCTAAAAGCAGAATATCGGGAGTTAGGGAGTAAGTTGAAAAGTAGGACCTCAAAGGTAGTGATCTCAGAATTACTACCAGTGCCACGTGCTAGTTAGAGTAGAAACAGCAGGATACATTGGATGAATACATGGCTGAAGAGATGGTGTGAAGGGGAGGGTTTCAGATTCCTGGGACATTGGGACTGGTTCTGGAGGAGTTGGGACCATTACAAACTGGACGGGTTACACCTGGACAGGACCGGGACTGATGTCCTAGGCAGAACATTTGCTAGAATGATTGGGGAGGGTTTAAGCTAAAATGGCAGGGGGATGGGAACCTATGCAAGGAGTCAGAGGAGGGGGAATCAAGGACAAGAACAAAAGACAGAAAGGGGAATAAGAAAAGCGATAGGCAGAGAAATCAAGGGCAAGAATCAAACAGGGCCTCAGTGAAAAATAGTGGGAATGGGACAAGTAATGTTAAAAAGACAAGCCTTAAGGTTTTGTGCCTTAACGCGAGGAGCATTCGCAATAAAGTGGGTGAATTAACCACGCAAATAGATGTAAACAGGTATAATATAGTCAGGATTACGGAGACATGGCTGCAGGGATGGGAACTGAACATCCAGGGGTATTCAGTATTTAGGAAGGGCAGACAAAAAGGAAAAGGCAATGGAGTTGCATTGCTGGTAAAAGAGGAAATTAACGCCATAGTTAGGAAAGATATTAGCTCCGACGATGTGGAATCTATATGGGTAGAGCTGAGAAACACTAAGGGGCAAAAAACGTTAGTGGGGGTTGTATATAGAACCCCAAACTGTAGTGGTGATGTTGGGAATGGCACTAAACAGAAAATTAGAGACACATGCAATAAAGGAACATCTGTAATTATGGGTGACTTTAATATGTATATAGATTGGGCAAATCAAATTAGTAACAATACCATAGAGGAGAAATTCCTGGAGTGTATACGGGATGTTTTTCTGGACCAATACGTTGAGGAACCAACTAGAGAATAGACCATCCTAGACTGGGTATTGTGTAATGAGAACGGGATAATTGGCAATCTAGTTGTGCGAGGCCCCTTGGGGATGAGTGACCATAATATGATAGAATTCTTCAACAAGATGGAGAGTGACGTAGTTGATTCTGAGACTAGGGTCCTGAATTTTAATAAAGGAAACTACGCTGGTATGAGGCGCGAGTTGGCTATGATGGATTGGGAAACGTTACTTAAAGGGATGACGGTGGATAGGCAATGGCAAACATTCAAAGAGCGCATGGGTGAACTGCAACAATTGTTTATTCCTGTCTGGTGCAAAAGTAAAACAGGAAAGGTGGCCAAACCATGGTTTACAAGGGAAATTAGAGATAGTATTAGATGCAAGGAAGAGGCATACAAATTGGTCAGAAAAAGCAACAGGTCTGAGGATTGGGAGCAGTTTAGAGTTCAGCAAGGCAGGACCAAGGGATTGATTAAGAAGGGGAAAATAGAGTAAGAGAGTAAGCTTGCGGGGAATATAAAAACTGACTGTAAAAGTTTCTATAGGTATGTGAAGAGAAAAAGATTGATGAAGACAAATGTAGGTCCCTTACAGTCAGAAACAGGGGAATTTATAATGGGAATCAAAGAAATGGCTGACCAACTAAATACATACTTTGGTTCTGTCTTCAAAAAGGATACAAATAACATACCAGAAATGTTGGGGAACACTGTTTAGTGAGAGGGAGGAACTGAACGAAATCAGTATTAGGAGGGAAATGGTGTTGGGGAAATTGATGGGATTGAAGGCCGATAACTCCCCAGGACCTGATGATCTAAATCCCAGAGTACTTAAGGAAGTGGCCCTAGAAATAATGGATGCATTGGTGGTCATCTTCCGAGATTCTAGAGACCCTGGAGCAGATTGGAAGGTAGCTAATGTAACCCCACTATTTAAATAGGGAGGTAGAGAGAAAACAGGGAATTATAGACCAGTCCGCCTGACGTCAGTAGTGGGGAAAATTCTAGAGTCCATTATAAAAGATTTAATAGCTGAGCACGTGGAAAACAGTGGCAGAATCGGACAGAGTCAGCATGGATTTATGAAAGGGAAATAATGCTTGACAAATCTAATGGAACTTTGAGGATGTAACTAGTAGAGTTGATGAGGGGGAGCCAGTGGATGTGGTTTATTTGGACTTTCAGAAGGCTTTCAATACAGTCCCACATAAGAGATTGGCGTGTAAAATTAAAGCGCATGAGATTGGGGGTAGTGTATTGAGATGGATAGAAAACTGGTTGGCAGACAGGAAACAAAGAGTAGGAATAAGTTGGTCTTTTTCAGAATGATAGGCAGTGACTAGTGGGGTAGCGCAGGGATCAGTGCTGGGACCCCAGTTATTCACAATATATATTAATGATTTACATGAGGGAACTAAATGTAATGTCTCCAAATTTGCTGATGACACAAAGCGGGGTGGGAGGGTGAGCTGTGAGGATGATGCAGAGATGCTTCAGTGTGATTTGGACAAGCTGAGTGGGCAAATGCATGGCGGATGCAGTATAATGTGGATAAATGTGAGCTTATCCACTATTGGTAGCAAAAACAGGAAGGCAGGTTATCTGAATGGCTATAAATTGAGAGAGGAGAATGTGCAACAAGACCTGGGTGTCCTCGTACACAAGTCGCTGAAGGTAAACATGCAGATACAGCAGGCAGTAAAGAAGGCAAATGGTATGTTGGCCTTCATAGCCAGAGGATTTGAGTACAGGAACAGGGATGACTTGCTGCAATTGTACAGGGCCTTGGTGAGACCACACCTAGAATAGTGTGTGCAGTTTTGGTCTCCTTATCTGAGGAAGGATGTACTTGCTATAGAGGGAGTGCAGCAAAAGTTTACCCGACTGATTCCTGGGATGGCAGGACTGAAACGAGGAGAGATTGAGTCGGTTAGGATTATATTTGTTGGAGTTCAGAAGAATGAGGGGGGCATCTCATAGAAACCTATAAAATTCTAACAGGACTAAAACAGGGTAGATGCAGGAAGGATGTTCCCGATGGTGGGGGAGTCCAGAACCAGGGGTCACAGTCTAAGGATAAGGGGTAGACCATTTATGACTGAGATGAGGAGAAATTTCTTCACCGAGAGAGTGACAAGCCTGTGGAATTCGCTACCACAGAAAGTAGTTGAGGCCAAAACATTGTATGTTTTAAAGGAGGAGTTAGGTATAGCTCTTGGGGCGAAAGGGATCAAAGGATATGGGGAGAAAGCAGGATCAGGCTATTGAGTTGGATGATCAGCTATGATCATAATGAATAGCGGAGCAGGCTCAAAGGGCCGAATGGCCTACTCCTGCTCCTAGCTGCTATGTTTATTTAAAAATGCATATGTCCTTTTACATCCTACATTCTAAACTTCCCCCAGGTTTACATCAAAGACTTCAGACCTGCTGCCTTTAATCCAATTAAGTCCCTCTAACACACACACATCGACACCTCTATTTTACAATAAATTCCAATAACATTAGAATTATTATATCTTCCTGTCATTTCTTGGCATTTGATGAGGTTTTTTGTCTTATTCTACTCTCTGCTCCGAGGTCTCAATTTATGAGTCCCACCCTATTTCTTTATGAGAACCTATTTAAGAATTCTGGGCCATCACAGACAAGAGTCTCTCCACATTTAATCCTCCTCCTCTATTTCCACATCTTCCTCATCCAATAATTTCTTCCGACAAGTTGCAGATGATGTACTTCTTACTTTCTTCCTCTCTTCCCTGCACACACCACTTCACCATAACCCAACCTATGTCCCGTTTTCATTTCAAATAACCAAACTGGAACTTTCACCATCAGGAGATGATGACAGTGAAGGCGAAGAAACAGCTCTCAATCTTAAACTTACAGCCATTAGCTCAGATACTGATCTTGTTAATACTTAATAGATTAGGGTTATAGAAGGAATTTGCACTTAGCCATCAGGCACAAGTGCACAGGAATAAAGATAAGGGCAGGGGGGGAGAAAGGATAGTGCAAGCCCTTTGACGGAGGGTGAGGTCTCACACTTGATCTAGAGTCAAAGGAGGACAGGCTGCAGGTGCGTGATGTACACAGCCAAATGTTTGTTGAACTGGAAAGTCTTCACACAATGTCAAGGAGCATGGAGGCATCCAACTCAAATTGGCACAGGGTTTTGCAAAGATCTTGAAACCCAGGCTTTCATATCTGAACGGGTGGTCACCTCCATCAGCAAATCTGTGGAACCTACATTGATATAACATCTAATGGTCAATGTCACAACTTCCACTGCAACTGAAACAGCTTCAGCAGAGTTGCATTGGTTATCAGACTGCAAACGATGCAGCAGGGGGGTGGGAGGTGCTCTGGGTACCACTGCTTGAAGGGCTTCTAGAGCATCACAGTTTTCCAACATATCACCAAGGTTGCTGAAAGTAAGTGTCAGTGGCTCGATGGAACAGAAATCTTGCTGTAATCTCAGAAGAGATCAGTTCTGCTCCCACCCCTGCCATTCCACAAGGGCTCTTGCTGTTGCCCATGAGCTAACCAGCCCAGACTGCTGACCTCAGGCCATCTGAATATGAACAATATGAAGTTGGGACTTCTCTGCCCAGAGTTATCCTCAAAAGTTACCAGCAGTCTTCTCAATTGAATGTTAACAGCTTTCTCCACATCCCATGCTGCAGACACTGGGGAATCATCTCACAGAAGCACCAGGAAAGTTAAGGCACACAGAAGTCAGACACTAAGGAAATGCACAAGCATGAGTAGTGCAATCTTGCATGCATTAGTGAATTTATAGAAGTAGATTTGAATACGCACTTTTACTGGCTTTTTGTGATATGATGGCAAGAGACAGAAGAAAGGCAAGGAGTGAGGGACTGTTGGTGAATGAGAAGGTGCAGCTGAGGTTACTGTTACTACTCAGGAACAATCTGATCGTATAAACCCTTTCTGCCAGAGCTCTCCTACGCTGTAGTGCCCTCCCTCTTGTACTTCTCCATTTCTTCCCCCCTTCTAACAGATTGCCATGCTCTCCGTAGCCTCTCTTTTCTCTCAGTCATGTTCAATTTTCCCAAGTATACCTGACCAGGACACCCATGTCTGAAATCAGCTTCTTTCATTACAGTATTTTAAGATAAAAGGTGCAAGACCAGCCGAACCCCTTATAGAGTATTAAAACATGAGTTTACGGAACCTCAAAAAATGCATACAATTGCCCCAGCAGCCAAAAGGAATAATCCAGCAAGTACTTCATGGCCCCTTTAAATTAAATGGTGGGGGCAATCCTTCACTTTGTTTAATGTTGTGTTCAGCTGTGCAAAGTTAAGGTAGCAATTTGGCTAGAGTCAAGACTTGGAAATGGCAGTGGTGACTTCACATCAGTATCGTACATCCCTTCTAGTCATTATCTTCCTGCTCTGCATATTGCCAGTGGTTGTTTATCAAGGTGTTCTGCACATCGACCTCGACCCCCATTTTAGAGCCTTGTGGCCACAATGCTGAAGAAATGAGTTCTACATAGTCCAATGTAGCCCCCATTAACTCTTGAATGGCCAAAATAGGCTACTTGTGCCTTTGACAATGTTTTTGTTGGTGAAAAGGGTTGGAGGTACCTTTGAAAATTACCTTTGAGTTTTAACAGCTTTCAAGACAATCACATTTTATTTCCATTGTGTTTGTATGGACTTAGAATAAGGCAACTGGTACCAGGATGAAGACATAAAACTGATCCTTTAAATGTCACAATAGTTAGGGTGACTATGAAAATAAGCTGGTCTCACTATTTGTCGTAGTTGTGATGATTGGAGAAATTACTAATCAAGGGAAGAGTAAGAGGATCAAACCTTAATCTCATAATCCATTCAGAACAAAAAAGTCAGACACAGTAATAAATGAGCAGCCAAAGTTACAGCGGAGCCAAGATAGAAACATTATGCATGAACAGTCATGTCCATTCAATCTGCTGACTTCAGCCTACCACAATGCTAATTCAGCCTACCACAATGCTAAATGAGCATAATAGAAACAGCAACAAAACAAATTCTTAAACATTGCTGAAAAGAGAGACATGTTGCCAAACCTTTTTGTCTTGTACTCGTCAGAACAAATGCGAGAATGCCAAATTTCAAACGATCACAACAATTTATACTACAGGAAAAAAGAGGGGCTGCTTGGTTGGCAAGTCAACTCTGATTGGCTAAAGCATTACCATGGAAACAGCAACAGGGGGCTATAGACTCCCAAGCTCCCGGGTAATTCAAAAAGAGACACAAGGCTTGAACATATCTCTTATGTTTGCAGAGAACATGTCTCTCCCAGCAAGCATAAATGAGCCACATTACAAGCTCGGCTAATTATCTTAATTTGGTTGCTAGTGTAGCTCTGAGCACATAGCAAGTACTGCCCAATCGTAGAATCACTTCTAACAGTAGATATTTTGCTTTAGGTTTTGCAAGCACGGGCTGGTTGAGTATGGTCTGCATTCTGCCTATTATGAACAACGGAAGGAACATACTATTTGATTTGATCAGCCAATCGGTGGGATGTACAGCCTATGTACCTGGTATCGCACTGAAACAAATTCAAACAACTGACCCTTCAATTATTCAAAGAATAGCACTTATCTTAAAATGTCACTGTGATGCTAAATAAATCCTTTGAGGGCAATAAAACATGTGCATTAAGATAAAAAGAATTTGACCTCTAAATTGTAGATAATTATTCCAGACAAAAATATTGTTCAAAGTTCATTCTTGATCAGAGGATTGAAAATTAATTGGCAATTCCAATGAGAGATCTTTTTACAATATATCTTATGCATGATGACCAAATGTTTTTGTAAATCCAAGAACCCAACAATGCATGGAAAATTGAATTTTGAATTGTACGTATCCCACAACAGTTAAAATACATTGAGAAAGAGATCTGTGACTGCTCTTGACATCAAGGCATTATTTGACCGCGTAAAAGGAACTCTAGCAAAATTGAAATCAATGGGACTCAGTGAGAAACTACTTCACTACTTGGAGTCAAAACTAGCACAATGAAAGATGGCATTGGCTGTTGCAGGCTAATCATCTCAGCTCCAGGACATTGCTGCAGGTACTCCTCAGGTCATGTCCTATGTTAAACATCTTCAGCTGCTTCAGGAAACTTTCCTCCATCACAAGTAGTGGTCATCCTCCAAAATTCCACAGATTCTGGAAAGATTCCTGCAGACTGGAAAGTAGCAAATTTAACCCCACTATTTAAGAGGAGAGGGAGAGAGAAAACGGAGAACTACAGACCTGTTAGCTTGTCGTTAGTAGAGAAAATGTTAGAATCTGTGATAACTAGACACTTGCAAAAGAACGATATGATTGGGCCGAGTCAACATGGATTTATGAAAGGAAAATCATGCTTGAAAAACCTGTTGGAGTTTTTTTTTGAGGATTTACTTGTAGCATTGATAAAAGGAGAGCCAGTGGATGTGGTGTATTTGGATTTTCAGAAGGTTTTTCATAAAGTTCCACACAGGTGGTAAGGAAACAAAATAAGATTGGGGGTAACATACCAGCATGGATTGAGGATGGGTTAAAAGGTAGAAAATAAAGTAGGAATATATGGGTCATTCTCAGGATAGCAGGCTGTTACTAGTGGGGTACTGCAAGGCTCAGTGCTGGGGACATGGCTGTTCACAATCTGTATAAGCGATTTGGGCATGGGGATCAAATATATTATTTCCAAAATTGTAGACGACACAAAACTAGGTGGAAATGAGAGTTGTGAGGAGTATGCAAGGAGGCTTCAAGGGGACTCGGACAGGCTAAGTGAATGGGCAAGAACATGGCAGATGGAATATATTGTGAATAAGTGTGAAGTTATCCACTTTGGTTGGAAAAACAGAAAGGCGGAGTATTTCTTAAATGGAGAGGGGTTGGGAAGTGTTGATGTTCACTATCTTTATAGCCACCTCCTTCAACAGTCTGGGAATTTATCAACCTTCAATCCAATTAATTTTTTTGGAGTGCTAACTCTTTATTAATACTAATTTCTTTCAGTTCCTCATTTTCAGATGCCCTTTGGTTCCGTAGCATTTCTGGGAGATGTTCTGTATTTACTTTCATGAAGACAGACACAAGTAATTATTTAGTTTCTCCACCATTTCCTTATTCCCCATTATAAATTTTCCTGTCTCCGCCTGTAATGGATCCACATTTGTCCTTGCTAATCTTTTCCTTTTCACAAACCTAAAGAAGCTTTTAGAGTCCAACTTTGTTTCTCGCTAGCTTGCATTCATATTCTCTTTTCCTTTTCTTTATCAGTTTCTTGGTTCTCCTTTGCTGGATTCTAAATTGTTCCCAATCCTTTTCTGGCAACCTTATAAGCCACTATTTTTGATCTAGTGCAATCTTTAACTTAGTCACAGTGATTTACCTTTCCTGTTGAGCTTTTGTGACTTAGATGTATGTATATTTGTTGTAGACCATGGAATACTACTTTAAATACTAGCCCTTGCCTGTCTACCATCAAACTTTTTTTTTAGTGTATTTTCCCAATCCATCATAGCCAATTTGCCCCTGATACCTTCATACTTCCTTTGTTCAGACTTAAGACCCTAATTTCAGAATGAACAATATCACTTTCAAACTTAATGTAAAATTCTGCCACGTTATGGTCAAGCTGTAACCAAACAAATCACCGGAGGAGATAGAGAAAGTTAGAAAAAGAGATTGTGATGGCGATGAGAGATATTTAGTTAAGTTTTTTTTTGTTGCCCATCTTCAATTGCCTTCGAGAAAGGTGATGAACAACCTTTAATTCGCCACTTATCTAATAAAATCCCACCCTCACTAAAAAATGGTTGTGAATTTTCAGAAGCCTGGTGCAAATTGAATCCTAGTAATAACGGCGAGTGCAACCACTAAATGTTATAAGTAGGTATGCCTGGTTTTGCAAGAATGCCCATATCATTTCAGTTATTCCAGGATTTGAGTAGGAGTGACATTGGAGGGGAGTGAGCCTTTTTCATGCTAGTATGTGTGAGAAAACACAAACCGCAGTTTGAGTTTTCTGACGAATATTAGCATGAAAGAGGCTCCTCTCCCTTCAACGTCACTCCTACCCAAATCCTGGAATAACTGAAATGATATGGGCATTCCTGCAAAACTAGGCATTCCTACATTTAATATTTAGTGGCAGCACTCACCTCCGTTACTAGCATTCAATCTGCACCAAGCTTCTGAATCCAGTCATTTATATGGATTAAAAATGGGACTCCAACACTAATCCCTTAGGCACTCTACTTAATACGTGCCTCCACCCATCACTCCAATAACAAACACCCACAGCTTCCTTTCTTCCAGCCATTATTATCCACTTCAAGCTTTAGTTTGCAACTTCTCTAGCAGCTTTTCATATGAAACGTTATCAATAATTTCCAGAATATCTAGGTATATGGAAGTTTATTTTGCTTTTAACATTTGACAGAAATATTCATCACAAATTCTGGTGCAAACTGTTCTCGATTTTCCAACTACTAATAGTCATGGGCAGAAAATTAAAAGCAACTTGTGTCTGAAAAGTTATTAGCACTGGTCTTTGGCTCAGGTACTGAAGAAGAATATGCCATCTTGTGTCATATGATTTCCTGCAGTTTGTGTTATTGCAGTGACAAACATCCCTAAAGCCACAGTCTGTGCTTAATAGATTATTGTACAGAATGTTGAACTTTGCGCTTGATAATCAGTAAAATAATGGAATGAATTACCAATCTAAGAATATGAAGTTAGTCTGTTATCCTTTGAGTATGTTAGTTGAATTCCTACCCAGCAGAATTCATCCAGTATTTACCAACTTCCCCATGATGACTGCTAAAAGTTTTAAAATTTTAGGAAATGATAAATATCATCTGACCCTTGGAATTCATTCTTTGGAGCACTTTTAAGGCCATTTAGGTTCTGCAGAACACAGATGTCAAAGTGACTTGACTTTGATTATCTTGGTCAATAAATACCATAGTTACCACAGTCTTTTCTAACGAATACTTCAAGGAAGTAGTCCTCCGGTGCATTAAATATTCTGTTTCCCCTCAATTTCACACCTATTAGTAAATCTTCCCTGATGTGCTTTTATATTGGAAGAATATCTGTATATTTTCAGGTTCCTCTTTTGTCCTCTGACTCACCAGCTCTCATTTTTTTTTCCAGTACTTGCTATCCACATTTCCTTTATTCATTTTACTTAAATGATTACAGTACTAGCCAGTTTACTTGTCCTTCGTCTTCACTGGGCTGGGATCACCTGCCTATTCAAACTGTCAATTTTCTATTTTACTTAACCATGATAAGTCATCTATCCACTCCAACACTGGGCATTCACCTGCAATAAATCCCCTCACATTTATCCATCTCCGCCCTTCTCTCCAGGTTCATAAAGTTTTCCTTTGCACTTGGTGACTGGGGTGCAATTGTTACAAACATCTGTCAAACATTTGGCTCTAAGCATGTGTCCACTTCCCAGATCTCACACGACCAAAATGAATCATGGACTCGATGTGGCAGTACTGATTAAAAGTCACTCCTTCATTTCAACTCAAGACTAGAAATTACGTTCATGTTAGAATTTACATTTCTTCCATTCATGCACCTTTGATGAGCGACATCAGGGCCAAACTCTTGAGGATTTCCACTCTAACTAAATTGTGTTGTTCGTTAACAAATTGACTTTTTTCTTAACTCCAAAAAAAAACAAGTTTCCAGAAAAACACGACATTTCAACTAAAGTTTTGATAGGCAATAGATAATCTAGTCAAATTATAGATATCGCTGTATATTGTTGAAATGGGACTATTTAAAAAAAGGAAAATGCTATTTTGTAATGAATAGCACTTGGTCCATCTTTTACTGAATGATACATATTCCACTTCATTCTTGGTATTAGGCACCAATATAACCAACACACAATTCCTTACATTACAAAGATGGCCACATTTTGAATTTTACCATTTACAACTCTCATTCTATATCATAAATTTCCGCTAGGAAAGGGAAAGTAACAGCGTAGCATTCAGATCACAGCTGTATCAATTTTTACTTCAAATTAAAAAGAATTCCGGATGAGTAGCATTACGTGTTTCGAAGTTTGTCATTTAAATATTCTGTACTGAGTGTATCAATATCCTGCTTTGCTTTATGAATTAAATACAATACATACTATTAAATCCCACTGATTCAGTAATATTTTATGGCTCAAAACATGCTATATCATTTACCAACAATGGACTGCCTCCTTATTCATAGCTCCAATGTCCCAAGAAACTCAAGAAATGGACTAAATGAATTTCATCTAGGTTATAGCTCATTTCCATTCCCAATAAATACACACATTACAATTTGTGCAATTTTTGCTTTGAACTAATCTCATTTTTCCTTAGTTGCTTTTAATAAGTATGAAAAAGATTACATTTGTAAATCTCTAGCATTGATAAAGCACATTTAGCAACATTCATTGAGTTGTGCAACTTACATACAGCTAGTTTACTATTTTTTCAAACTGGCATAGCATTTATTGTTTTGCAGTTAAATTTATTAGCAGTGATCAGGAATAATAAATTTCCATCTGTCCGGTCATGCTCAGCGTCTGATTTTTTAAAAAAAGTTTGGCAGGGTAAGCAAGTCAGGAAAGCATGAAGCTTCTGCATTATGAACAAGGTCAAGAAAACTAACTGAATAAAATGGGACTTGTTTGGCTACGCTATTAAAGTTTGGCTTGCATATCTTACTTTGGAAGCAAACGACAAATTCGCAAAGTGTTTCATTTATGTGAATAGTTGGAGTAAAGAGTAAAGAGATATAATTTGAGATTTTATTAAATGCAACCCAGCTCACAATTTATTCTAAATGCCAAATACAAAATACAATACAACCATCTTTGGAACTGAACCAAAATACTTACTTGTCATGGCAACACTAAAAGGTCAAACAATTTCCAGGCTTTGAAAAGTTGCAGGCTTCTATTCATAAATGCCAAAATGGTATTTCATTACTAGAAAATTGCCTACAGAGGGGGATATATTTTCAGTTGGACAGTTACATCACCATCACGTATCCATCATCTTACAAGAGGTACTGGTGAAGTTCGAAGCACATCACTCTGGAAGATGACAGCAGGCAGCAGAAACAAACAAATACGACGATATCCCAAATTACTGCCAAGCGAACTCAACAGAAAGCTTCAAAAATAAATTTGTAGGCATGAGACATTTTGTAGAACAGCCATTTTGCTGACCGCTGT
Organism: Cetorhinus maximus; assembly: GCF_964194155.1. Taxonomy (NCBI): domain Eukaryota; kingdom Metazoa; phylum Chordata; class Chondrichthyes; order Lamniformes; family Cetorhinidae; genus Cetorhinus; species Cetorhinus maximus. Next base: position 207,413,331 of record NC_135880.1, on the reverse strand, counting down.
CAGATGAGGCTGCTCAAATACACCTAACGCAGGGCAGATGATTAGTACTGGTTAGATACAAATACAGAACTAAAGCTCAGTTATAGTGCTCAGTTTTGGACCCATCTGGAAATTACATTTTTATATACCATCACAATCTTCTGCAGTCTTGTCTGAATTGTGACTCCACTTCATTACCTTCTCAGAGTTGATATTAAGCCAAATAAATACGTTAATGTTCCTGTAGCTGCACAAGTTCTGATTACTTCTGTGTTAATCATCTAGTGTTGAAGGATGAAAATTAATATGCTCATGGGACAATGTGTTCCAAAAGAATCTAGCCTTTGAGTTTGAGCTTGTGTTAGGATCTTGGTCATTGCTAAACAAATCAACACTCAAATGAAGTAAATTTTCTTTTCATTAACACTAGAATTTCCTAAGCCTCCACTTCCTCCTGCTCCATTCCTCATTAATGACAACCTCAAGTGAATATCCAACATTATCCAACCTTTGTTGATGATTACACTATCAACTTCATTTAAGTCATGATACTCAGTGAAATAACAATTTCAGCTCAATCTTGTCCATTCTTTTCTAGCTTAGTTAGCCAAATCTCAATTTTGATAGTTCCATCTTCAGTTTGTCTTTTGATGATCAAAGCTTTATAGCCTATAGTCTCAAACAGAGCTCCTGACTTGAAACTTGTTTTTTTTCTCTTGGTCTCCAAACACTTATTTCCTCCTTCAATAAAGCCCAATTTTGGACAAGACAAATATTATCCCTGTACCAGAAAAGGTTCTTGGAGGTTAAGAAAACTGGTTAGCCAATACCTCAATGAGGTGGTGCTAAAATTGGATAGGATAAAAGTAGTTAAACATATGAATGCTTAATATAAACCTACATAGTACACACTATAACTAACTAGAAAAATTCAGCAATGTTTTATCAGCCTTGATACATGTTAACACGCAAAATTGATAATCCATATTTTTGAGAATCTGTGTAATAAAATGAGGTAGTGGTTGGTTCCCTCACACAATGAATTTTTATTGTCCAAGTCAGAAAGTAGGTGGATGGTGTACACATCCAGTTGTGTTCCTTGCTTTTGTACAAGCTGTTATTGATCAAAACAAAACCTGGCTTGTTAAGGAGTTAGCAGCATGATCATTGTGTTGTACTATGAACAAAGACTACTTGTTCAAAACAAACTCAGAAGCAGCTATTTGACTAGCGTCGGTAAAATATTAAAGCTGTGCACTATTTCTCTCCATCCCGCATTGTGAAGAATCTTTACAGTCACAAAGAGGTCTACGTGTAGATTGACAAAATCAAAACAGCAAACTGTTCAATTTCATTCCTTCCAGATTCACCTCCCGTCCACACCACCTTACCAAAATACAAAACATTCAACTTTTGTTACCATGTTACCTAGGGTGCAAATGCAGAAACGATCCCAAATGAAGTTTTGAGCATTGCAAATATAAAGAGACTATTTTTAGCATGGGAATTTTGTTCTTTGGTTCAGAAATACATAATAATACAGGTGACATAATAGTTAAAGAATTTTGGTCTGAATGGATATTCTCATCTGCAGCTTTCCAAAACTACATCAATTAATTTCATACGGCCACAAAATAGATTTTGGAAATGTTCCACTTTTAATTCTATGCCTTTTGTTTGAATGCTCAGGTAGAAAAACACAACTAACTTCATGCTGAAATTCTGGATTTCTTGATGGCTATCTCAGCTATTGGACAGTTTAGTATTGGAAATTTAATTCACTTAGAATAATTGAAGTCATTCTGTGGATCAAGGGTGGATTCTGTTAAAATGAACATTCAGACTAATAATCACTTCACAACTTCTTTTAAAAAGCATGACCAGTATTGTTTTACAAGTGCAAAAGACGAGAATTCGTGTTTTACACAAAAATAAATAACCATATGCACCATCGCTGTAACGTACGCAGCATTCAGCAGTGCAGCCGCATCAGCTCAGGAGCCAGACAGAGATTATCGGCAGGAATGTCTACCTTCCCGAGAATGATCTCACTGCCCAGCAACTTTTCACATCTATAAGTAAGAACCACCATCAACCTGTGTATAAAATCAAAATGTGACAAATTCCAGGTGAGGCATGTTGCTCTACATCTTGGATGCAGTAGGAGACTGAGCTACTACTGCATTGCAACCCCAGCCCTTGCCTCTAGTCTCATAAGTTACAATCACACATGACATAAGATGAATTTATTGTAACTTTGATGAAAGTTAAGGGTGCAGAAGTTTTCCCTCTCCCTTATAAGGCGGGGAATCCAAAAAAAGGGCCTGTTGCCAAGGTGGTAAACTAGTTTGTTTAGGCATGCATAGCGTTGCATTGCCTACCAAAACGGTCACCAACCACCATATCAAGTAAACAACTCCACAAAGCAGGACACAGCTTAAAGACAGAAACTGCTGGCCATGCCCAGCCATAAAGTGCTAATTCACATTATTCTGTCATACTGCATTCATTTTTGCAACAGCCATGAACACATGGGGTAAAGAAACATCACTCAACAAACCACAAAAATTGTTATTACTCGAGCATGTCAAGAGAATTAAAAGCAACACTTCAAAACTACTTTTACATTGCAAGTCTACCATTGGTGAAAAGTATTAATTTTGTACAGACATTAAAATGACAAATATAGATTTGAAGTCAGGGCCTCACCTGATTCAGGAGCAAATCATATATCTAGAAAACAGTATACTGCAAACTCAAAGTCCTGAAGGAAACAGCAGAACTTTATTCAACTGGGTAGAGGCTAAACTAAACATATTGTCATGAAGGGGAAAGAGTATAAAATCTAGAGCTTCCTGGACGATTTAAGAAACTGAGATTAAAAGCAAACATAAAAGTTTTTGATGCCAGGCTTATACTACAGTACATTAAAGTAGAACACAAAATGCAGAGCAGAATTTAAAAAGTGAATGAGAGGGGCAAAGGCAGTTATGATAAAAGATGACCAGATAACAAAACTGAAGTCTTATAATATCAAGACTGAAAGAACAGTCAAAGCAAGGCTGTCCCCCACCTTTCTGGTGCTGTGGGATTCTAATTTCCTGTACAGTGTAGTCTCTCTCCATTTGTACATAAGAACATACGAATTAGGAGCCACCTGGCCCCTGAGGAGCAGTCCTGCTCTGCCATTTAATAAGATCATGGCTGATCTGACTGAAACCTCAACTCCACGTTTACACATACCCCCTATAACCTTTCTCCCCTTGCTTATCAAGAATCTACCTCTGCCTTAAAGATATTCAAAGACTCTGCTTTCACTGCCTTTTGAGGAAAAGAGCTCCAAAGGCTCATGACCCTCAGAAAAATTTCTCCTCATCTCTGTCTTAAATGGGTGACTCCTTGTTTTTAAACAGTGGCCCCTAGTTCTAGATTCTCCCACAACAGGGAACATCCTCTCCACATCCACCTTGTCGAGGCACCTTAGGATCTTAAAGGTTTCAATCAAGTCATCTCTTACTCTTCTAAACTCCAGCAGATACAAGCCTAGCCTACCTTCCCTCATAAGCCAACCCTCCCATCCCAGGTATTAGTCTGGTAAACCTTCTCTGAACTGCTTCAATGCATTTACATCCTTCCTTAAAAAAGGAGACTAATACTGTATACTACTCCAGATATGGTCTCACCAATGCCCTGTACAACTGAAGCACAACCTCTCTACTTTTGTATTCAATTCCACTCGCAATAAACAATAACATTCTATTAGCTTTCCTAATTACTTGCTATAACTGCATACTAGCCTTTTGAAATTCATGCACCAGGACTAGATCCCTCTGCACCCTCTTACCATTAAGATAGTACACTTTTATTTTCCCTGCCAAAATGGACAATTTCACATTTTCCCACATTATACTCCATTTGCCAGATCTTTGCCCACTCACTTAACCTATATGTCTCTGTAGCCTCATGTTCTCTTCACATCTTACTTTCCTACCTTTGTGTCATCAGCAAATTTAGCAAACCATACCTTCGGTCCCTTCATCCAAGTCATTTATATAATACTGATATTAGGAATAACTCTAGCGCAGTGTAAAATCTGGTTTACAATATACTCCGATTGCACTCTGTATATGTATTTTGTATAACTACCTAAGCCCAATTTAAATATTTAGATATCAGGGATTCTTTTCACTGAGGATGCTTTCTTAAATGGTTACAAATGCCTGTATCTGTAACCAGATAGTTGTACGGTTCACTCCTAAGCAAGCCTGCTATTCCAGCAAGACAGGAAGGAGTCGAGCAATATAAACATTGTTCTGCCCTGCTGGAACCCAAATTGGGACCAGTAATTACACTCTTCGTGTTACTGGTAAATTACTCTAAAATAAGCAGATAATTGCTCGTAACAATATCATTAGTCAATGCAGTTGATTATCACAGCCATAAAAATTCTAGTATATTTAAAAAGTAGATTTAAGAGTTGTACTGAATACTCCAAACAACTCTCAAAATACTGCACTACTTTTTTTTTGAAAAGCGAACAACTTTTCCTGAATGAAGTTTCGCCTTTGTTCCCCTCCTTACATTCTGATGGACACATTTTTTTAGTTATGTTACTACATAAAACTTTCATATTGCAGTATATTTAAGCGGTTCACTCACTCCTAGGGAAATTCAGGTGGACGGACATATCTTTATCCACCATAACGGTAATTGCACCGTATCTTACTGCAACCCATACAAAATACTGCGGGTTGCAAGGAATATTCAGCAAGTCAGACAGCGTCTGGTGGAAAGAGAAACAGTGAATGTTTCAGGCAGGTAACCTTTCACCAGAAAATGCTCCAGTTTCTCGCTCCTGAGTGAGGACTTCTGTTTCCATCTTACTTCTACCAGTTGTTAAAGGAATGCAATTTTGGCCAATGCCCCGCAACCCAAAACAATCCAGGATGACTGACGAAACAATTAAACATTGTGGAAAATTTACAACACATATTTCGTCAGTAAAATCGAATGCCTATTTGATAGTTTTATTAAGGTGCCCGGAAACAGAGGTTATTCTGTGGGAAAAAAGGCGGTTGGGGGGGGGGGTGCGCGGTTAGAAGTGACTAAGACAACTTGGCATGTATCTTGAGACTGCACTGAGCGCAATTATGAGGACTGATCGCATCAAGTGTGGAATTAAACCAGCAGCAACAGTCAGCGACGGTATCAATATTTAGAAAACGAAAGTTAATGACCCACTCGAGGGGAAACAAGTTAGCTTATTTAGAATAAAAATACCTGGAAAAACTCAGCAGGTCTGGCAGCATCTGCGGAGAGGAACACAGTTAACGTTTCGAGTCCGTATGACTCTACAACAGAACTAAGTAAAAATAGAAGAGAGGTGAAATATAAGCTGGTTTGGGATGGGGTTGGGGGGGGGGGGGGGGAGGGGTGGTGGGACAAGTAGAGCTGGATAGAGGGCCAGTGATAGGTAGAGATAGCCAAAAGATGTCATAGACAAAAGGACAAAGAGGTGTTGAAGGTGGTGATATTATCTAAGGAATGTGCTAATTAAGGGTAGAAAACAGGACAAGCAAGGTACAGATAGCCCTGGGGGGGGGGGGGGGGTAGAGGGGGCGTGAAGGAATCAAAAAAGGCTATAAGGTAGAGATAAAACAATGGATGGAAATACATTTAAAAATAATGGAAATAGGTGGGAAAAGAAAAATCTATATAAATTATTGGAAAAAAAAGGGGGAGATCGGAAAGGGGGTGGGGATGGAGGAGAGAGTTCATGATCTAAAATTGTTGAATTCAATATTCAGTCCGGAAGGCTGTAAAGTGCCTAGTCGGAAGATGAGGTGCTGTTCCTCCAGTCCAGCGAATTGTGCACAAACTTAACTTCCAGCACTTCATCCATATTCCCCTCACTCCCACAGCAGAATTTTAAAATATAGGGAAGCTGCTTCTTGGTCCACATTTGCTCTCAGGAAACGTTTCCCTAAAGGAGTATTTTGGAGTTTAAAGTAGCCTAAGCCAAGATATAAAAAGAAAACCTGTTGAGGGGCAAACTAACGGGGCAGAGAAATTTGTCGCTCGCTCGCCAGAACCGTTAGATAAAATAAAACAGACAGGATACTAAAGAAAAAAATACTCTCAAAACACAAATCAAGTAAAGGTGCACAGGAAAATTCAAGATGCGAGGATACCGAATATTGTCCGGTGTCTGTTACTTACTCTCCGCCAAGAGGAGGAAAAGCCCAAAGAATTTCGACGCCCAGCGCACTCCCGCCATCTTGAATGCCGCTGCTCGGCCAGTGAGTGCGCCTGCGCGTAGACCGCAGCTTGGTCACCAGGATGCAGTTACCCTGAGCGACGGCACCATGGCAACGGGGCACCAGAGGAGGATGGATGGATGCTGGCCCTCCACAAGGCAGGTAAGTGCAGGCAAATTCAGGGGGAGGGCGGGGAACTGGAGCTGCTTTTATCAACAGAATTGTTAATTTTGATTTTTAAAATAACTATTTGCTGCAGGGTTGTGTCCCTTTAAGAAGGGAGAAAGCCTTTGCTGCCAATTTTATATCAACCATGATTGACAGGTGTTATCGGTCATAAAGTATTATATTAAACTGTATGATATTCATGCCATCATTAAAGCCATCTATTTCCACCTCCATAACATTGCCCCTATCTCAGCTCATCTGCTGCTGAAACCCTCATTCATGCCTTTGTTACCTCTAGACTTGACAAATCATTGGACTCCTGGCTGATTGCCCAAATTCTATCCTGCATAAACTTGATGTTATCAAAAACTCAGTTGCCCGTGTCTTGACTTGCAGCAAATCCTGTTCCCCTTATCACTCCTGTGTTCGCTGACCTTCATTGGATACTGGTCAAGTAACATCTTGATTTTAAAATTCTCACCCATGTTTTGAAACCTCTCCATTGCCTCACCCCCTTACTATCTCTGTTACCTTCTCTAGTCCCAGAACCCTCCGAGATATCTGTGATCCTCTAATTCTGGCCCCTGTGCATTGTCAATTTTAATTACTCCACCATTGTTGGCCATGCCTTCAGTTGCCAAGACCCCAAGCTCTGGAATACCCTCCCTCAACTCTCTGCCTTCCTTTCCTCCTTTAAACCACTTCTTAAGACCTACCTTTTTGACCAAGCTTTTGCTTAACTTGACTTAATTGTGGCTCATTGTCATACTTTGTTTTAAAGTACTTTGTGAAGTGCTTTGGAATGTTTTATTACATTAAAGGCACTATATAAATATAAATTGATGTTTTTGTAAATTAAAAATTTAAAGGAAAATTAACTAATCAAATTAATATTTGATTCCCAGTGCCAATGAAGCACTGTAGTGGAAACTTATTATCTCTTAGTTGATAATGACAGCTGCCATTGATTGAGAGAATTGGCATAAGAGATGGACAGATTAGGGAGAGTAGCTACTTTTTTTTGGAACGTTCAAAAGTTTGACAGTGACAAGGTGACCAGATAAAATTACAGTTTCAGGTTTCATGTATTTTGCTGATGAAAATTCATTAAAATTGTATTAACCCTAATAAGTAATATTGCCACACCATAAAACACAGGTTTATCTGGGGGATACAGGACAAAAAATAGATATTAGGTGAGTGCTTAATGTTTAGACAGCATTAAAAACTAGACGCAGATGAAAGTCCAATGGGTGACAATGTTGAGGTGTACAGGTTTGAAGATTTTAACTTTGCACCAGCATATATTTATGGGTATTTCCTTCTATATTCATTTATTTTGTGATATTCAATATGTAAAGGTTTATGAAGTATAATATTTGCATAGATATATTATTTTTCCTTCAGGAATATGTAACTTGGTGACTACTGTTGCAAACAGTAAATCTGAAAAGAAACCTCATCGGCATTTATATTATGAATGTCTAGTTTAGATAAAAGGAGTCAGAGTTTTAAAAAATAATGGGTTTGTCATACTCTGAATATTTGTAGATTAAATAATTATGCAACAAAACGTGCCATAAACAACTTTTGAGTATTTTGACAAAGAAAACAAACAAAAATTGTGACTGGCTCAGTTAAATTGAATATTGTCATCTTAAATTGTCATGAAATTTTCAGGTGGTATATGAAAATAACAGTTACTCATTGGAATTATGCTCAAGATTATATATAATTCTATTTTTATGCAATTTTCTTTTATTTTGGATAACGGGATGTTGCACAGGGGCATGTTTAATTCTACTTCCTATAGCAACTTCACATAAATTCACTGCAGTCTAATCATACATCTAGCTTTCTAACTAAATTTATACTAATCTAGCTCATATAGGCTGAATTTTGATAGTTACTCACATGCTGGAATAGAAGTCAGCAAGCTGCATGTTTCTCAAAGTAATAGATTTGTATTAAAGCTAATTTTGTTTAATCTGCAATTCGCTAATGGAGAAATGACATCAAAACATTGGAGTTTATTATGCATAAATATTAACAAATTTTAATTTCTCTGAGGTGAGTAGTGACTTTGTTCAAACATTGAATTTTGATCAACATCCAGAATATTTGTAAGGAAATGTTTTTGCCTTCCTTTCTGTATTCCACTATAATCTACTCTGGACCATTTGCTGTATTAGAGCTGCATTTTTAACATTGGAGTTCATGTCTTAAAGCAATTGGCAAGAATTGAATCAGTGAGTTTAATTAGAAGTTCTTTAAAGTAAACTAGAGATGTTGTAAGAACCCAAAACACCCACTCCTTATATTTAGTTGATGTATAATCGGTTTCTCTCTTTGCAATCAGGAAACTTTTTAATCCATTCTAATCCTCTCCTAACCAAAGTGGTTAGAAATTGCCCTAACACTGTTTTCCAAATTAGTAGCAGGCCATTGATTTTGAGGCTATCCCCCAGAATAGATACAGCCCTAATCCTAGATTGCCTTGGAATAACAAATGTGAATGTAGCTGTCCTAATTTGCTTATATTGCCCCTTTTGTAATGGAAGCTTTTTAACAAAACCTGCAAGTGTGGAAGGTATTTGTAAATCAATGCTTAGAATGACTATGGATATTGAACAGAATCAGGTGTTGTTTGAAGCATGATCTAATTGCTCTTTTTTAAAGCATTGCACAGACATTAAGTAGTTTTTCTAAGTATGCCTTCATTTCACATGAATGTCAAGTAAGCAGGTAGGTCCCACTTTGATTGTAGGCAATATCTGAAGAGAAAACAGTATATGAAAGACAGAAAAAAGTTGCATAACAGAAAATGATAATAATACAGCAGCTCTGCCAGCACTTCCTTGTGTAAACTCTTTGCCATATCAGGCTTTAGATTCAAAATATTTGTCTTTTTTTCTTCACAATGCTGATTGATCTGTTGTGCATTTCCAACATATTCTATTTTTAGTTCAGATTCCCTGTGTCTACAGTTCTTTTTGTTTTTACTTGTACCAATTATGGCATTATTTGTGATCAATAATTATATGCAGGGAGCGTGCCCAGCTGATTCACTAATGATCTAGATTGCTTCCAAGCAACAACAAAGATATAAAGGAAAAAGGGCCCTTTGTTGAAATTAGACTAAATAATACACATTTTAAATAAAACAGTGGAATAGGAGTGATCTTTGAATATTTCAGGATTGTTTCTAATGTTTAGAAGTATGAAATGTCAGTGACACTGTTCAGGTGTTTTCAGGATAGTATTCATCAAAATAATTTTTTCCCTAAAATACCATTTGTCTATTACATTACAATGCAAGCATTATTTATTTCCTGCATAAATCACATTGTTATTGTATTTTATTTTGTTTACTTTTGAACATACTTGTATTGTCGACGTTCTGTATCTTTCTTTGCAGCATATTTAAAAGTCAACTTTGTAATTCAATCACAAAATAAGAAGGGCTATTATTTCTTCCCCAACACCTTTGCTTTCATGAATCGCTAGTGTAGTGCATAGCTTTTAATCTATCTATAAAATCTTGATTCACCAGATGCTTGTTAATTCTGCAAAAGCAGGATCAAGCAATGCATCATCACATATAAGTGTAAACTTGTCAATCATGCCTCATAGTGACTAATGTCAAAGGACATAAGCTGAGCTTTGCTGTAGGTTTCTAACTTCTAATCCCCATGTGAGTCAACCTATTATGATTAAAGTTCTCTAATGCCTCAGATTTAGAATCTTCCTTGGATGTCCTTGCAGGTCTAATCACAGTAGAAGCTAAAACATAATGAAAGCAAACATGACCTTGTATCATCTTGGATGTTTGTAAGAATATATTTCCTGTTTATAAACAGTTGCTGTATTTTCATAAGGCTTCTGTCAGATTATCTTTTTCATGGCACCAAATATGTTGGCTGGCTGACTAAAGTGTAGTCTTTGGAAATGGAAATCATTGTGAATCAATTTGAACAAAGCTCTCTTTCCCATTGTTGAGTTTACCCATGTCATACAGCATCCAGGTCCGATAGAAAAGTGCCACAATAATGCTACCCTGAAACTAAGGAGTATGAAATACACAAGATCATTGGTCAAGGTCATTGTCCTGATTTCCCCAGTCCCACTCTTGTAGTGAAACACCCTGCCTAAGCCTTCTATTTTGTCATTTATCAAGATAAGAATGTAAAGAAAGAATTTCTACCCATGCCATCCATAAATTAGACCTTTGTGATTCGCTAATTATTTTTGCATCTCCTGAGGGTTGTGATGTTTTCCTCACTTATAGAATAATTGTGATGTTCCACTGTTCTTTGTTGTAAAGCCTCATGTTAAACTACCTCCTAAAAAGCTTCTACATGAATTCTCTAATTACTAGTGATCAAATAAAACAGAAAACAAATTCAGAATATTGTCACAAGTATTATATTAGCTAGTAAATCATGTGCATTTCATTTATCCCAAAGGCAAAGTTATTATAATGTTTACACGACTTTCCACATGGGATTAACATAATGCCCGAGGAAATTCTAGCCACATGCCTTTTACATAATTATATTTTCTACATAAGAAACTTAAAACACCAATGTTTGGGATGTAAATTCCATTATATTAGGCATATTCCATTATAATCAAATAGTATAATAATTAAACATAATTGCACATATGCATGCATCACACACAAGGTAAATACTTGCCCCAAAGTTCAAGAGATGAAAATAAGCTATAAACCAACCATAAATAATTGCTATGAGGTTAACAATAGTTAATGAAGATGCCCTCTAGACCCTGATGGCTCATTTGTTTCATTTACAATCCATGGGAGGAAACATCACCTCATTTGCAGCAAATCTAACTCAATAACTCAGAAGGCAAATGCCACTTGCCCACCCAGTCAACAGCATCTTCAATCAAACTTGGCTTTCTTAGAATCATACATGAAGATAAACAAAGCTGGCAGAAGCTGTTTTGAGTCCAATCTATGGGGCAGGCCTATCTAATTATTATTTTGTAATAGAATTTAGTCTGTTGTGCATTGCCCCTCACTTCCCCTTTCAACTAGTGGTCATTCCTTCAGGATTCATGAAAGGAAAATCATGTTTGACAAACTCGTTGGAGTTTTTTTGAGGACGTTACTGTAGCATAGTTAAAGGAGAACCAATGGATGTGACGTATTTGGATTTTCAGAAGGCTTTTGATAAGGTCCCACAAAGGAGGTTACTACATAGAATTAGAGCACATGGGATTGGGAGAAATATACTAGTATCGATTGAGAATTGGTGAACAGACAAAGTAGGGAGTAGGAATAAATGGATCATTCTCAGGATGGCAGGCTGTTACTAGTGGGGTACCACAAGGATCAGTGTTAGGGCCACAGCTATTCACAATCTATATAAATGATTTGGATGTGGGGACCAATTGTAATATTTCCAAATTTGCTGATGACACCAAACTGGGTGGGAATGTAAGTTGTGAGGAGGATGCAAGGAGGCTTCAAGGGGACTTGGGCAGGCTGATTGAATGGGCAAGAATATGGCAGATGGAATATAATGTGAACAAGAATGGAGTTATTCACTTTTGTAGAAAAAACAGAAAGGCAGAATAGCTCTTCAATAATGAGAGGATGGGAAGTACGGATGTCCAAAGGGACCTGGGTGTCCTTGTTCACAAGTCACTAAAAGCTAGCATTGCAGGTGCAGCAAGCAATTAGGAAGGCAAATAGTACATTGGCCTTCACCATGAGAGGATTTGAATACAGGAGTAAGGATGTCTTGCTGCAGTTATTTGGGCCTTGGTGAGATCTCATCTGGAGTATTGTGCACAGTTTTGGTCCCCTTATCTAAGGAAGGATATACATAGATGGAGGGCAATGAAGGGTCACCAGATTAATCCCTGGGATGGCAGGATTGTTTTATGAGGAGAGATTGAGGAGAATAAGTCTGTATTCACTAGAGTTTCGAAGAATGTGGGGTGATCTCATTGAAACTTATAAAATTCTTACAGGGCATGACAGGTTGGATGTATATAAGATGTTTCCCCTGGCTGGTGAGTCTAAAACCAGGGGATATAATCTCAGGATAATCTCATTTAAGACTGAGGTGAGGAGGAATTTCTTCACTCAAGGGTGGTGAACCTTTAGAATTCTCCACTCCAGAGGGCGATGGAAGCTCAATCGTTGAGCATGTTCAAGACCGAAATCGAAATCGATTTCTGGCGACTAAAGACATCAAGGGATATGGAAATAGTGTGGGAAAGTGGCATTGAGGTAGATGATCAGCCATGATCTAATTGAGTGGTGGAGCAGACTCGACAGGCTGAATGCTACGTTCCTATGCTACTTATTGGGAATTCCTTCCCTAAGCTCTTCAGCTTCACCAACCTTTTAACTTCCTTAAGATTCATCCCTTTGACCAAACTTCTGTTTACATCTCCTAATAGCCTGTATGTGGGCTCAGTGTCCATATTCTGATTCCGGCTCCGTGAAACACTTTGGGATGCTTTTCTACATTAAAGATGCCATGTACATGCAAATTATTATTACTTTTACTTCATAAGATGAAGATTATTATAACAGAGATATTAGGCAGAATTTTCCACTCTGGGCCTAAGTCTGTTGGCAGGAGTGGGAAGTCGGAGTGACTTCTGTTGGAGAGTGGGGTGAGTGAGCACATTGAATTGTGCGCTGCTTACCTGATTAATTATGCAGCCGGGAGGATTATGTCACATTGTGTGATGGGAGTGGGGGGGTGGGGATGCAGCAAGAAGTCACGTATCCAGCTGTCATGTCCAGGCGCCATATTTAAAAGGACCCCCAGACAGCCAGTGATTTAGCATGCCAGCACTTCAGGGCACCAAGATGGCTTCCAGAAAGCAGCATGCATTGGCCCCATGGTTCTGCAATGCCTCCCTGGAGACTCTTCTCCTGGCCATGGAGGACTGGAGGAATGTCTTCTTTTCAAGGGATGGGAGCAGGAGGCCCACCCGACTCACCACACCTTCCTAGGTGAAGGTTGCTAAGTTGGTCAGTGCCACAGGGGTACAGAGGAGGACCGCCTTGCAGTGCAGGAAACACATAGACAATTTAAGCCATGCCACCAGGGTAAGTGAACCCTCTACTCAACTCACCACTTTCTGAACCTGTCATGGGACAAGGGCGTCAATGGCAAGGCCAGCATCTGTGCTGCCCATCCCTAAAAGCACTTGAGAAAGTGCTGGGGTGCTGCCTGATTGCCCCAGTACAGTCCTTGTGATAGGGAGTCCTTGTGCTAGTCCACTGGTAGGGAGGCAACTGTGGGTTGCCGACACAGCCCCACTGAAGGCACAGCCATTGTTGGGGTGGGGGAGGGGTTGAGGGGCTAGTTGGAGTCGAGGGTGACTTGCAGATGCTACTATGCCTCTGCTGCCCTTTTCCTTCTAGCTGCTAGTGCTTGTGGGTCTGAAGAGGGCTGCCGAAGTAGCCCTGGGGACTATCAGCCAATTAACAGAGCTGCCAATGAGTTGGTGGTGGAGGGACTCAATGCTGATGGTGTTGGATGGGGTGCCAGTATAGCGGCCTACTTTGTCCTGCATGGTGTCCAGTTCCCTGAATGATATTGGAGCTACACTTATCCAGTGTATCACGTAGACAGTATTCCCTCAAGCTCCTCACATGTACCTTGAACATGGTGGACAGGCATTGGGGAGTCACAATGTCACGTATCAGCCACAGAACTAGTAGTATGTGACCTGCTCCTGCATCAGAATTGCTCACAATGCATTTGTCTATCTTTATGCAAGAGAAGACAGTGCACAATAGGGAAGAGAGGGAGAAGATGGGAGAGGACATGGCCGAGATTCAGACCCTCACACAATTTGAACATAACAGGCTGCTGAACTTGCAGGGGGATGATCGTGACCATGCATTTGCCGAGGGCGAGGTCAGCATCCCCCAAGCATCCAGTGAGAAAGCATGCTTAATCACTGCAAATAGGAACCTGAGAGTGAGGCAGTGTGCAAAGTCGGAAGCAGTGTAGTCAGTCACTCATTCTCTCCTCTCTCCATTCTAGGTGCCAACAGGAAGAGGGCGAGGCCAATCCTTGTACCTGAACTCAGCCCCAGACTGCAGGAGACCTTGAAAGGGGATGAAAATGACTTCTCACATGTACAGCCTTTACAGCATTCATCTTCACCCTCCACCAGCCCAGAGATGCACACCTTGGTGGTTCATAGATCTAGTTTAGGCTCGGGCTCATACTCTGGTGGTCACCGCACAGACACATGTCCACAACAGGAGGAGGCAGTGACAGCCAAGGTCCACGGCACAGGGAGCACTGCTGGATAAGTGGCCCCTGCTAAGTCTAAGTCAGATGATGAGCCTCTGCAGGTGCTCATGGAGAAGATGTCGGAGTATCATCGAGATGCAGGGTAACACCAGACAGAGGCGGAAGAGTCCGTCCGCATGATCTCTGATGCAGTGGATCTGACATGTGAGCGCATCGAAGTCTCCATGGGAAGGATGGTAGACGCCATAGAGAACCTGGTGCACAGCACACCCAGTTTATGCCGGAGATGTGTTCAGACCTGCACTCCATTGCTGTAGTCATGGGTGAGCTTTCGTTGTGGCTACGTGAAAGGGGCACGAGGCACATTGACCTCCCTCCAGGTGCCCCTGTCTCCCCAAGGAGTCAGGGAAGGCCCTTGGGCACCCAAAGGGAGGGGGAGCATCAGGCAGATGCCTGATCAAGACCTCTCCAAGGATCTCCATGCATTCCGAGTCCCCTCTGCCTGTGACCCCATCATCTCCAGCCTCTGAGACTGCTGAGGGTACACCTGCCCCAGAGCAGAAGACCTAAAACAGGGGATATAGGTGTACTAGTGCATAATTTTTTTTTGTTTGCGAAAGGCTGCCAATCAAGTGGGCTTTGTCCTGGATGGTATCAAGCTTCTTGAGTGTTGTGGGAGCTGCACTCATCCAGGCAAGTGGAGAGCATTCGATCACAGTCCTGACTTGTGTCTTGTAGATGGTAGACAGGCTTTGGGGAGTTAGGAGGTGAGTTACTCGCCAAAGGATTCCTAGCCTCTGAACTGCTCTTGTAGCCACAGTATGTATGTGGCTGGCCTAGTTCAGTTTCTGGTCAGTGGCAACCCCAGGATGTTGATAGCGGAGGATTCAATGATGGTACTGCCATTGAATGTCAAAGGGCGATGGTTAGATTCTCTGTTGTTGGGGATGATCATTGACTGGCACTTGTGTGGTGCGAATGTTATTTGCCACTTAACAGCCCAAGCCTGGATATTGTCCAGGTCTTTCTGCGTTTGGACATGGACTTCTTCAGTATCTGAGGAGTCGCAGGTGGTGCTGAACATTGTGCAATCATCAGCAAACTTCTCCACCTCTGACCTTATGATGGAAGGAAGGTCATTGATGAAGCAGCTGAAGATGGTTGGGCTTAGAACACTACCATGAGGAAATTATATACTTCAATGAGTCACAAAAAGTTAATATGCAGGTACAGCAAGTAATTAAGAAGGCTAATGGAATGCTATCCTTTATCACGAGAGGAATTGAATATAAAAGTAAGGATGTTATCCTTCAGTTATATGGGGCATTGGTGAGACCACATCTCGAATATTGTGTGCAGTTTTAGTCTCCTTATTTAAGGAAGAATGTAAATGCATAGGAGGTAGTTCAGAGGAGGTTTACTAGATTGATACCCAGAATGATCGGGTTGTCTTATGAGGAAAGGTTAGACAGTTTGGACTTGTCTCCACTGGACTTTAGAAGAGTGAGAGGTGACTTGATTGAAGTAAATAATATCCCGAACGGTATTGACAAGGTGGATGTGGAAAGGATGCTTCCTTTCATGGGTGAGTCCAGAACTAGGGGGCGCTGTTTTAAAATTAGGGTTTGCCCTTTAGAACAGAGATGAGAAGAATTTTTTTCTCTCAGAGGGTTGTGCGAATTTTGAACTCTGCCTCCGAAAGCGGTGGAGGCGGGGTCATTGAATATTTTTAAGGCAGAGGTAGATAGATCCTTGTTAGGCAAGGGAATCAAAGGTTATCAGAGGTTGATGAAAATGCGGAATTCGAAACACAAACAGATGAGCTATGATCTGAGGCGGAGCAGGCTCGAGGGGCCGAGTTGCCTACTTCTCCTAATTCGAATGTTTGTATCTTTGTACCTACTCCCGTCACACCCGGACCCTCAATCTACCGCTTTCTGCTGCCCTTTCTCACAGTCACAGTGCCGTACCACCACCAGTACCCTCCGTTCGTCCTCCAAGATTCCAGCATCAACTCCACTGACCCTCCCGTTGAGCATTCCCCCTGCACCCCCCCACCCTCAGGGCTTCCTGGTTCTCCTCCCACCCCTGCCTTGTAACCTCCGGCCCCCACCTCGCATATGAGGAGCCCCCCGTGTCTTCCAGCACCACCCCCCATGTCTTCCAGAACCCTCTCGTGTCTTCCAGCACCCCCACTCTGTGCCTTCCAGCATCCCCCCCCCAACCCCCACTAACACCACCCCCACACACCCAGTGTCTTCCAGCAGCACCCCCCCCCCGGGTCATTTTCTCAGTGCGCGCCATACCTGGGCTCATGTGGTCTTCCGGTTCTCCAAGCCACAGCTCTCAGCTAAATGCTCTCTCACTATGTGAACACCACATTAGTCTGGTTGTCAATCAGGCTGGCGTGAAATCCGCTGGCGGGGCAGGTTATATGCCGGCGGTGGGAACATTCAGGTCTGTTGCTGATTTAAATAAGAATAAGCATATGCAAATCCAGTTCCCGATGACCTTCAGCAGGAGTGGGGATCCTCCATTATCCCACCATCATTTCTTGCCATCGGGAAAATGATTTTTTCCCCACCCGTTACATTCTCAGCCCCCGCCTGCTACAAACCCCACCGCTGACGGGATGGTAATATTCCAGCATTGTATTTGGTGATAAATAATTGATAAAGTTTTTTTAACCTATTTTTTTTATTAAAGCTTAAAACACAAAATCAGCTTCAAATACATTTATTGAATAAAGAGATAACACATCTCTTTATCAAATTAAACGTTGTCATCATAATTAATGCTATGCCCAATTTGCCAAGACAATATTCACATCTGCATTGCCTAGAATTGATCATAAAAGCTCAAACTGCAGTAAAAATCAACAAACTTGCAAATTAATGTGTAGCTCCTTTGTTCCTTGGTACAGAGGATTTCTTCTGCTGTCACATCTAATTTGCCAAATGGAAAAAAATGACAAAACAATTAGTCACAATAAAGGATTCCATATGCTGTCATTTTTTTGTTGCAGCTTTCCCCAGGGAAAAAACTCAATCTACTTGACATCACAATACATTCTCTGTAATATGTCACTTCTTGCATTTTCTGGGCTACATTTGAACCAAACTATGCCAAAAGTTTCCAAATATTCCTGGAAGTTAGGCACAGAGAAGTCTTTTGTCTGGAAACACTACAAAAAAGACAGAATCAGTTGGGAAAATAGAAAAAAAATGCTATGGCTAAGATGCATTATTTGCATTTTAGTTAAGGCAAAAATGCATTATAACTGTGAACTTTTGATACCCCACCATAAGCTGAGCAAGTAGGGATGGTCCTAATTTGACATTCGACTGGCATCACTGACTGGAAAGGAGGCGGGGTAAGAACTAAACTTCCAGCAGGAAATTCTCAGGAAAATTGCTCTTTGCATTCTGATTCTCAACCCCTTGACTCAAAGTTAGAATGAAAGTATTAAATATTATGAAAGAAACCACTGAAATCTTTCACAAACTTTAGCTAATTCAGAACTCCTCAGCCTTTATCTTGCAGCTCTCTCCTTGCCATTAAAAGCTCCCACGTTATTGTACCAGAGATAAGGCTGCAATGTTGTGCCCTGATTTTCTAACCAGCACTTGCAGTGAGGTTGTATGCTAAGAATAAAGCCTCATAAAATTATCCCTTAATTTAGCTGCCTGAATTTTAATTCTCCTTTACGTCAGATACTTTTCATACTGTAGAACAGATAGAGTAATTTGATTAGTTAATTTTAAAAGGCACATTTTTCCTTCTATAAAGCCCATGTTCAGAGTGATCAGAAATCCAAATTTGTTATCACAATCAACTCTCAAAAATTATCCTTTTTATGTCCTTTGCTTATGAAATGTTGAAATTGATATCTTATACAATAAAATGTGGCTTCGAAAGAAAATATCTGACCTAGTATTTGTGTCTTTTTAAAATATATTGTAAAAAAAAATAAAATTCAACAGACAAGAAATTTGGACTATGGCAACAATAAAGACCTTGTTCAAATACGCAGCGGTCACTTTGGTTCAATCTTTAGTTAATGTCATAAAAAGAGTAGTTTCCAAGTCAACATGTAATCCAATTTTTGGTGCATATCCAGTATACATGCAAAAAGTTAAGAATCATCTTTTTTTTAATTCTTCATTTGTGGGATATGGGCATTGCTGGCCAGGCCAGTGTTTATTGCCCATTCCTAATTGCCCTTGTTTAGAGGGCATTTAAGAGTCAACCACACTGTGGGTCTGGAGTCACTTGTAGGCCAGACCAGGTAAGGCTGACAGATTTCCTTCCCTGAAGGACATTAGTGAACCAGATGGGTTTTTACAACACTGGTTTCATAGTCATCATTAGACTTTAATTCCAGGTTTTTATTGAATTCAAATTCCACTATCTACCGTGGTGGGATTCAAACCCGGGTCCCCAGAGCATTACCCTAGGTTTCTGGATTACTAGTCCAGCGACAACACCACTATGCCACCGCCTCCCCCTCTTTCATGAAACATAGGCCTGAATTTTTCCTAGCAGGCCCGGGAGAGGTCAGAAAACGGACCCCCAACCACAATCAGCAGCCGACCATGATTTCACGCTGGCTGGCCAATTAACGGTCAGCCAGCGTGAAACACACGTGGAAAAACTCAGCGCTGTCGGAGTGGGGGGTGGGAAGAGAGCAGACGATGACGTTTCTGTGGGCGCAGGTGAGCGCTGCGAGACAGCTACCTCAGGGAGCCCCAGACCTGAAAATGCCCAAATAAAGGTTCTAAAAGCTGAAAAAAAATGTCCACGTATCACAATCAATCACCTGAAAATATAGCTGATAAAAATGCTGCTCACAGATATTTATTTTATTTCACAACAAAAATGTTATCACGCCCTTGGATGAGGTTTGATGAAAAATGCAAAGGCTGCATGGTCAATTCTCCTGTCTGCCAACCACAAGGTTGGACGGGCCACGAAAAATTGGAGACAATTGCGCCGTTAATGAGCTTAATTGGCCTCTTAATTGTCGGCGGATGCACTTCTGACTTTTGTGTGCGAAATATCACGCAGGTGTATGATGACATCGGGACGCTCGCCTGACGTCTTCTTGTGCGATTTTACACCTGATTGGGTTGGGTGCAGGCCCATCCGCGGGACGTAAAATTCAGCCCATAATTTAAAACACATTATTTTCAATACAATCCCTTAGTTATGCAGAAACAGGGTGTGAAGACAATAAACCTGAGAAATTTAACCAAATGCTTACATTTTTGAAGCATTGTAATTACAATTATCATTATTGTTTAGTATTGTTTAGTCTCCAAATCAAGTTAATGTTGAAAACAATGTTTGGTTGACAGTCTTTTTTTAAAAAGTATAAAGAGATATTTATTGCATATATTAGCTAAAATTGTCTCAAACATTTCAACTGATGGATTGTAAAGAAAAAGACCCCTTAATCTTAATCTGACTGATCAAAAAATATAAAGGGCTGCTTGTTTCATTTGTTATGATTCAGAGTACTTGGCAGCATATATGTGCACACTATCAGACAGATGAAAGACTGGCATCCCTTTCAGGCAGATTAAATGCTGGCATCTGTTCACAGTGCAGACAAATTTTCAAACAACAAGAGTTTGTGCTTATTGCAGTTCTTGAGGAAGAGCAAGTGCCTTGCCACTACCAGCTAAATATCAAATGGATATAGAGTTACCTTTGTTCTCAGACAGTCCACTGTAGTCTTCCCATGGAAGTTGGCATCTCTTATTAGTAGACGTGAAAAAAATACTTATTTTACTTGCAAGCCTTATTCATTTCATAAAAAGGTATGTGCAAATGAAGGATGTGATTGAAGTCTTGGATGAAAGAAACACATCAAGGAAGGACTGTTACAATGGAGAGCTAATTTAATTTTGACTTTTTTAAAATGTCTGTGCCTGCTACAGAGGTGTTTTAATAAAAACTAATACAGAAAATTACTTTTGTTGTGCATTTGTATTTAAGAAATGCAAAACACAGCTCTGAGATAAGATAGCTTAGATATTCAATGATGAATCTGTTGTGTCATCAAAAAAATCTACTGACCAGGCATTTTGTTATGCGTGACTTGATGAAAAAACAAATGTCTTTGGCTTATTGTGTATAAATCTGTAAGGCGCAGCCATGTTTCAACTAGTTAAAGTTCATTGGTCATAAATTTGCTGTGGCATTGCATCTAACGGTGTCTCCCATTAGTTAGGCTTGCTCTTGCACATTTAGGTTTTTTAATCTTTTTCGTGGCAAGTTACTGGAAGGGTGAGCTGATAATGGCACAGTGAGGTACACTAAGTATCTGCGATGTAAGCGAATAGGACAAACATCTATGTCTCTCCTTAACAAATCAGGTTGAAGGATTGTGAAATTAACAGCATAAGGACTGAGAAGGAAGTGTGCATTAGAGCAGGTGAAATCAATGCAAGATGCTGTTTTTGCAAAGCTCCTGACAGAGCAGTGCAACTTGGTCAACAACTTTTGTAATTTACTTTTAACCATGCATCTGTCCCTCACCAGAAATTACGTTGCCATTTGTGCAAAAATAATGGTAAGCCCCATTAGCCTCGCCATTACTTGACAGCAAATTGTGGCCACCTGTATTCTCAGTTCATATCAGTGGTTTAGAATGTAATTTTGAGGAATTAATATATATAAAACATAAAAAGGGACTTGCATTTGCCACGACTCACTAGGTATCATGCGCTGTAATATCAAGCCCCACTGTTCCCCAAGCCTCAACAAATGTGAAAAGTTTGACCAAACCACCAGATTGCCCCAATTCTACCTAACTGTTTAATTTAGGTTAACAGAATACAAATACCAGGTTTGTAAACTTAATAAGTAAATAACTGTTTATTGAACAAATTGTCTTTAACTAGTGGCAAAAGAAAGAAATATGAACTGTTAACTTCTAACTCTATAACTTAAACTCTACCCCTTCTTAAACCCCTATACACAAACACACACACACACACACACATAAGACACGCAAAACGTGGATTTTAAGGGTGAGATGAAACAGTTCAATAACACCAATCCGGAGTACAGGATTAGATGGGTTGATTTTGATTGATGTCTTCAAAATTCCTTGCAGTTTGTTGTTGATGACACGAGGTGGTCACCCAACACTTTCGGTCTGTGGTTCACTGGTTGAAAAACTTGTTTTTCAATGTCACTACTGGTGATTTTTCACCTTTTCCTCTTGACGGGGGTTTTCCAAGAAAGCAGGTTACAGAGATGTGAGGAATAACCAGCCAGCTACTATGGCAGAATTACTGGAACCTTACAAACACAGGAGAGAGAGGTTTTAGGTCTTCCCTCTTTGCAGGCTAGGAGCTGTACTGTCTGCACTGTTACTACGCAAAAGCCTGGTCACCTGGTCAGGAGCCAATTAAAATGCTGTTATCAGGCAGTTCCCCTTAGTCCAGGACTCCTTTCCGACACCATCCTGTTCTTTTGTGGCACACTCTGTTCCAGGATAGCAACATTGTAGATATTCCTCATTCTATTCCGGTGAACATGTCTTTCAACTACAGCCGTGGTAGTTTTGAAAGCCACAGTCCAATTTTAAAGCCACAGTCCAAGAAAAATAAAAATGGGTTCTTTAAAACCTCAAAGCTTTAGATGACTCTGCTAGGGGCCATCAGGCACCCACAGGGAGGAGGACCAGCAGCGGGACACCCCGGGACCATCCACCCAGGTGACTCTGGGAATGTCTGGCTGATCCAAATCCCCACAGCAGGACACCAAAGCAGGTCGGGACCCTCCAGGTCTTGGCCCTCCAGAGGATGCCAGCCAAGGTAATCACAGACTGGGAGATGTGGATGTCAGGGGAGCACCAAGACATAGCGGCAGGGTTAGGAAGGGTAAGAAGATATAGTTGCACAGTGTGGACACGGATGTTAATCACTTGTACATAATGTTCACTATTGTAAATAAACTCCCAAGAATGTCTCCTTGCCTATGGCTCCTTGTTATGGTCAGCAGTGTTTGTGTCACTCAGATGTGAAACCTTGCTTCCTGCACAAGATAAAGACAGGTGTCTCAGTCCAGGGCTTCTTCGCTTTGCAGTGTGTAACCTTCAGACCAAAGTGATGGTCCGGCTGAACATTCACTGGACACATTAGTGATGCTTGCACCTCAATGGTGCTTGTCATTGCTGCCTAGATGTCTTGGGCAGGCGTCACAGAGTTCCATCATTCTCTCTGTGTGCTCTCAGCATCTGTGACCGGTGACAGTGTGCTCCTCATGGGGACAGGTGCTGAAGGCTGACAAAGGACCAGGGGCATTTAAAGTTTCACGGCTGCATCTCCATAATATGACACTAAGCACAGAGCGCAAGCGAGCTACCCAAAGCCAGGCAGGAGTCAGACATTCACAGAGGCAATCTATGGAGAAGATCTAGAAGGTCTCTGGAATGTCTTCACTGCATGTCATCATCATTCTCCTGGAATCTAGCGACTATTAGGGCCTCCACTGCAGCATATCCGTGACATGAGCCTGAGCACTGCATGTATGTGCGTTGCCATCAGCCACATAGGAGTCAACGGTTCACGGATGCAAAGTGAGGATGTCAGCACTGTCCTCACTGCATCTCATCATCATCTTTCATGAAGCTTGTGGCTATGAGGGCCTTCCAAACGTGTCTGCCTCGTCTGGCCTCATCGCCGGCACCCTCACCCTCGAGGACCTCATCACTGTCATCCACTTAAACGCCCTCCTCATTGGAGGAGACATGCAAGTCTACTATCTCTTCCTCAACCCTGTCCTCCCCACTGTTGCAGCGGCAGGTTATGTAGCATGCAGCAGGCTACGATGATGCGCAACACCCTCTGGGGACTGTACTGCAGTGCTCCACCGGACCAGTTGAGGCACCGGAACCTCATTTTCAAAATGCCTATCATTTGGTCCACCAAAGTCCGGGTCATGGCATGAGCCTCTTTAAACCATCGCTCTGATGCAATCTGAGGCTGCCACATGGGTGTCATCAGCCATGTCCTCTGTGGGTAGCCCTTGTCGCCGAGGAGCCAACTCTGCAGCCTCTCTAGACCCTGGAAGATGTCAGGGATCTGAGACCTGCTAAGGATGTAGGAATCCTGGATGTTCCCTGGGAATCATGCGCAGACCTGCAGGATAGATGCGTTTGTGATGCTTGCACACCAGCTGAACATTCAACGAGTGGAAGCTCTTGCGGTTGATGTAATTGACTGCTTGTTGCCGTGAGATCTAACTGCCACATGAGTGCAGTCGATGGCACACTGCACCTGTGGAAAACCAGAGATCTGTGCAAATCCCAGTGCTCTTGCTTCTTGGCTTTCCTGATCCTGGTTAAAATGCACAAAGTCCTGTGCCTTCACGAATATGGCGCCCGTGACCTCCTGGATATACTTGTGCGTGGAGGCTTGCAAGATCCCTGGGACTCCTGGAATGTCTGGCTGATCCATACCCCCACAGCGGGACACCCAAAGCAGGTCAGAGCCCTCCTGGTCTTGGCCTTCCAGAGGATGCCTGCCAGGGCCATCACAGACAGGGAGGTCACCTGTGGAGCCCTGGAAGGAGCCACTGGTGTAAAAACTGAGCATCGCAGTCACTTTCATGGCCACTGGCAGTTCAAGTCCTCCATGTTCCCATGGCGCTAAATCCTGTAACAGGTGGCATATGTGACCGACCAGTTCCCTAGACATGCACAGTCTTCGGCGACACTGGTTCTCAGTCATCTGCAGGAATGACATCTATAGGCCCTGGGTCTAGCAAAGCACCTGCATGTGACGACTCTCTGTAGTTCTTCAGCTGCGTGTGCACATGCCCTGTCGCCTCTTCATCTTGAGGGATCTGCTCCTCCCTTTGCCAACCCAGGTGCCTCTATCACAGTCTTCCTCTTCTTCTCTGCTCTCTGTAAGCCATGAGACGTACTGCTAAATCGCCAGGCTCCATGATCCTGATGTTCTCCTCCTGCAGGATGAAGGAGAGAGACACGTGGGTTAGCAAATGTGTCCTAAGAAACTGTGTAGTGCACTTCATGGCTGTCTTAAACCCCACCCACCTCTGCCCACTCCACTTGACCGACTGGCGGCAGCTTTGCCCATTGGACTGCATGATGTGCTCTCAGCTCAGACGCAGGCATTGTCCTAACCTGCACTGCAAAGCTACAGTGTTAGCTTGAACCATGATGGATACTGGCCCAGACCTTAATCAAGTCATTGCAAAGGGCTGTGAGCGCCTCCACCAGTGACTGCACCATGGCCACCTTTCGCAAGGGAATTCTACAATTTGCTCTGCTGCCCCCTAAAATGCACATTAATTTGCAGCCTATGCCTGAGGGCTGAAACGTTCTGGAACATTTGGTGGCACTTTCATGCTTTTGCGTTGTTTGAGTGGGCAGAAAAGCTTCAGAGGCCTGACTCGAAGCATATCTGTGCAGCTGCAGCTGAACATTCTCAGCTGCGGAAGAATGCTCACTTTTGACAAGCTTTTCCAAGTGTGTGGCCGCTTCCTGCACCCCACCCCAGCACGTGCTTGCGTACTTCCTTCAGTCTGTGCTGCCTTGCCCTCCACACTCCAGGCGTGTGCTTGTGTACTTCCTTCAGTCTGTGCTGCCTTGCCCCCCACCCCACTGGCCTGACCTGCACTGGAGACCTTGCCCTGGCACCGTACTTAAAGCCAACTGGGAAAAAGCAACTTGATGCTGATGGGCGATGCTTGC
Source organism: Cetorhinus maximus (assembly GCF_964194155.1). NCBI lineage: Eukaryota > Metazoa > Chordata > Chondrichthyes > Lamniformes > Cetorhinidae > Cetorhinus > Cetorhinus maximus. The sequence goes on along the minus strand of NC_135880.1, from coordinate 207,387,934 downwards.
GCGCACTGCACAAGGTTGTGTGCACTCACCTCCGAGTTCCCCTCGAAGTTCAGGTCACCAGGTGCACGCCTTGTAAGTCATGAAGCATGCTGTTCTGAAGTCATGCCAATGTGGGTGGTAAATTTGACATGGGGGATGATTCCAGTGAGCAGGGCTTATAATGATATGCTAAAGTATTGAAATTAGGTTGCCAATGTGCAACAGCAGGAAACGCTTTGACACTGGCACTGACACTGACATTGACACTGGAGGGGACGATTACAAACTGGTTTCATGACAGTATGAAGCTGATTTCTGGCTTCTTGCCATATTGTTTCCCACCCACCCACCCCTGCCGCCATGATGCCTCTGCCGCCAACAGGACCAGACGATCCTGTCCATTGTGTTTGCAGATGGACTGCAGCAGTTCAAGAAGACAGCTCACCACCACCTTCTCAAGGGCAATTAGCAATGGGCCTTGCCAGCAGCACCCACATCCCTTGAAGGAATAAAAAAAATTCCAGACCATCAGTATAAAGTAAGATTGAAGCAAATAAGTATATACTTCTCTTTTATCATTTTATCATTGTTTACACTACTATTCATAAAGTCTCCAGTCTAATATGAAGCCTTGTTGGCAAGATGACTAAAACACATACAATGCAAAATTAGAATTGTGAAATGACATTTTTAAATACATATTCCAGACTACCCTGTTTTTGCATCTGTAGCGGAACCATGGTAAGAGTGTACCAAAACAAAAACAAAAAGTGCTGGGAAAACTCAGCAGGCCTGACAGCATCTGTGGAGAGAAAGACAGAGTTAATGTTTCGAGTCCGTATGACTCTTCTTCAGAACAGAATAGTAAGAGTGTTGTTAGATTAGTGAAATGAGGTTCAGCAGCTGGAAACCAACAGTTGTTTCAGTCAATGATCTTGTAACTGGTGACGAAGTAAATGAAAAGGAGTTTTAAAAAAATTATATGCCAACATGTTAACTTTTTTACTTATTTCATATTTCATCAATTGTGCCTTCAGGACGATCAGGGCCTGACCCCAGTTTGCGTGTGAAATGCATGCTGCAGCGCTCAGCACTGCCTGTGTGGGGGAGGGGGGAGGATGGGGGATGAGGGCGAGCGGTGACCTTTGTGCATGCATGCAGGAAAAGCTCCCTGAGGCACAGAGCTGCCTCAGGGAGATGAAGATTTTAAAAATTAAAAATAAAGAACTTTAAACTGTTACAAAACGTGTCTTCTCATGTGACTCTGTCACATGAGTAGGGACATGTTATTAATGAAATGTTAAAATTTTTATTTAATTTTTAATAGATGTTAGAAACCTCATCCCACCCATGGATGATGTTTCCTAAAAAATCCAAAGGCCGCTTAGCCTTTTTGCCTGCTCGCCAACTGTAAGGTTGGACGGGCAGCGAAAAATGTAATTCAACCATTATTTTAATGGCCTTAATAGGCCTTTTAATTGTCGGCGGGTGCGTTGCCGACACCTGCGCGTGTCCGCCGACTGACATATTGTGCGAGTGCACAATGACGTTGGGACGCTCACCTGACGTCATCGCTCGTCGTTTTACCCTCGTTTAGGTCGGGCACAGTCCCACCCAACGAGCTAAAAACTTTGGCCATGGAGTTCATGCAGTAACAAGCCAAAGAGGAGACCTTGGTTTGAATGTCAGTTGAAGTTGGTACTTAAACCTAGAGCAACTTGTCTGCAATAATTGACTGTCTTTTAAATGAATTTTTCTACTGAATGGTCATAATGGAGTTCTGCCACTTCTGAGATTTGTTGCATATGCTAGAATGCATACTATAAAAAAGAATACATATGTTGGTTGGAAAAACTTGGAAAAAGTTAGCTCTCCAGTAGGGAAGATTTCCTAAAGTCACCATTTTTATTGAATTGTAAATGAACATTCTTTTTGAGAGCTGTTACATTTTAATCAGAAATATTGAAACTAAGAAACGTTTACACCGTATTTTCAATGTTTCTAACACACAGCATCCAGAGGAGATGTCCAAAGTTGAAACAGTTTGAATTTCACTAAAAATCTACAGTAAAGTTCATTAAAAGGAAATGTATAAATCCTTATCATTTAAAAATACAGTGTGGAATTTAAAACCATTCTTGGAATTGGTCTATGTACAATCTTTTCATGTGATGTACAGATGAATATGCATCTGCTGTGAGGAGTCTGACAGCAGCCTGTTTCCCAGTTTTTCCCCTGTTCTCCTAAACAGAGCTGACTTTGTTTATAAGCTCTATGAGTGACATGGCACCAACTGGGTCTTAATGTTTGTGGGAGGCACTAATTGATCTGGGCTAGACATGTTATTGTAGGAGAGAGAGAATATCCCAATTTGCCTCAAGTCTCCTTCTAGTGGCCATTTAACAAAGAATTTCAGCACCACTGTGGCCTGGCTGTTTTCTGAATGGTGTGCATCATTGGTGAGTGAATTAGATTTACTTTATTAACATGCCCTTGAGATATGGGTGGCACTGATAAGCCAATATTTATTGTCCCTCCCCGGCATTATTAGACAATCCTGTACATTGTCAGTGAAGTTGCATGTAGGCTAGACCAGGTAGGGGTGCAGGTTGCTTTCCCTGAAGGACAATCATGAACCAGTTGAAGTTTTTATGACAAAGGTCAGACTTACTGAATTCCACAATTTGCAATGGTGGTATTTAAATTCAGAACCTCTGAGTTGCTAGCCAGAGCTATAACAACTAGATGACCAGAGCCAAAACAGGGTGAGAAGAATACATAGAAAAATGAAAGGATAGAGGTTAGCAAGCTTGTGGGTTTGGATAATATTATAAAAGGTAAGAATACAATTTATGTCATTTGTGCTTGGCATATGAACCCCCAAATCAGATTATGCCATTGAAATCCATTCCTTCTAGATCTTATTCAATAGTGTATATCCTAGTGCTGTTTAATATGATTGCAAAAACGGTAAGACTATGGAATGTTATTAACCAGTGGCTAGAGGATTCTTGCTTGTCAGCAATCTTCCATGCTGCAGTCCTCCTGCTGATGAATAAAAACATTTCAAGCTCATCTTGTAACAGTTGTAACGAGATAGTTGACAGAAGCTGAAGTATTTTAAAAAGATCTGCAAGGATTTTTGAAGCCCTGCTATTTTAATCCCTTGTAGATTTCTGCAGTAAATTGATAGTTGAGAATGATACAGCATGACCTTCATAGGAGATTATTAAAGGTGCCTTCAGTGTTATTATTACAGATACATAGAGACATAATCAAGCTATTTACTGGGCATTTGTATTCTAATTGATTTAATATTAAGAATTACTTTAATCTCTTAACTCAGCACAATTCTTGACACATGATAAAAGCACACAGTCTGGTGCTATGCACTTCTAGGCAAATTGCCACCACAGGGGCTCCTATCAATGGTATCATGGCTACATCATTTTCTTTCAAGCCACCCTCTAATTGATAGCCAATTAAGCCACAATTTCCAGTAAATTATGAATTGCTCATGGTTTTCTGCGCCCTCTATTCCTTATATCAAAGACCTCAATCCATTAGCTCACCTTTTCATGTTTTTGCAAATTATTCCACAAGCTCCCCTATTTCCTTCAGCTCGACACCCTCAGTGGTGGTAGGTTCCGCCCTTCTATGAAATAGATGAATTATTGCTTCCTGTATTAAAAGCACCTAGCTCATGGTTCATAGTAATATTTTAGAGGTAATTTTTAGTTCTGGGAAGATGAAAGTTTAACTGTAGAAAATGGGATAAATGCAACTGAAGCAGCTTAAAGACTATTACACTTAAAAGGTTGTGGCTATGTTAACTTCAGGGGTTAACAGTTAGAAAGGTAAGATCATAAAACATCAGGTGGGCTTACTTAGCTGGAGAATTGGAGACGAGGTGTCTGCATTGCTTGCAAAGAAATGTAGCTCAGAGAGTTGTTTTGTTTTGGGAGTTAAAGCCACAATTAATTTAAAAGCAGTCAGTGAGCCCTGGAGGGCTAAGTCATCATGGAGGTGGTTGGAGTTTAAGAAAGTTCTAGGGATTCAATGTTCAATATGTTCTTGCTGGGGCGGTGAATGTTCTGCAGCAGGGGAAAATGCCAGACTGTTCAGGCTGCTATTGGTAGGCTCCAGGCAGCAAAAGTGTTGCTGGTAGCTGGCTAGCTGGGGTTCAGGAGAAGCCCTAGGAGCCGTTTGACAACTGCGCAGTTAGGGCTCAGGAGAAGTCCTGGGGAGCTGAGAAGGTGGCAGAAGGTTACTGGCTCCATGTTGGAAAGGGTTAGGGCTCATGAAAAACCCTGGGAGCCACTTATAACTTGGTGTAGCTGGGTGGTTGGAGCTGGGTGAAATCCAGTGGCAGTGCCAGCCCAGTGAACCTAGTCGACTATTAAAGAGCTGAAATTGTGCCAGTAAGTAAAGGCTGGAGTGCAGACTTGGAAATCGAGGGGAACGGAGTCTCGGGAGATGAGTTTGAGGAAAGGAGATTAAAACCCTGGGAGGGGTACAGTCAATGGGTCAGTCCAAGTTAGAGTGGCTTTGAGGGAATTCAGGGACTTGATCTTTGAAAGTGAAAAGTTTGGAGTCCCTCATGAGGGAGACAGAGTTCCATTGAGATCAGTTGACTCACAGTGTTTACTGATATCTGGGTGGGTTGCTAAGAAGTCCAAGGGATCTGTCTTGGTTGCATTTGCTATTTATTTAGTTTGGTGTCCTCGACCACTGTTACCTGTTGATTAACATGTACCTCATTAACCCTGAACTGCCCTTGAGAAGGTGTTGGTCCCTTTTGGACCACTTCACTCCATGTGGTGTAGATACACCCAGAGCACTGGTAGGAAGGGAATTTCAGGTTTTTGACACAATGACAGTGATAAGTTCCAAGTCAGGATAGCGTGTGGCTTGGAGGGGCACTCGGCAGGCGGTGGTGTTGTCATGCGCCTGCTGCCCTTGTCCTTCTGGACGGTAGAGATCGTAGGTTTGAAAGGTGCTGTTGAAGGAGGTTTGGTGAGTTGCTGCAGTGCATCTTATAGATGGTACACATAGCTGTCACTGTGTGCCAGTGGCTGAGGGAGTTAATATTTAAGGTGGTGGATGCCTAACAAGTGGACTGCAACCTCATGGATGGTCTCAAGCTTCTTGAATGTTGTTGGAGCTTCACTGATCCAGGCAAGTGGTGAGTATTCCATCACACTTCTGACATGCCTTGGAGGTTGTGGATGGGATATGGGGTATCAGGTGGTGAATTCCCAGCCTTTGACATACCCTTGTAGCTACAGAAAGATTCTGGTCAATGGTAACACCCTGGATGTTGATGTTGGGGGATTCAGCAATGGTAATGCTGTTGAGCATCAAGGGGAGATGGCTAGATTCTCTCTTGTTGGAAATGGTCATTGATCAGCATCTGTGTGGTGCAACTGTTACCTGCCACTTATCAGCCCAAGCCAGGTCTTGTTGCACAGATTGCTTCAGTATCTGAGGGGTCACTAATGGTACTGAACATTGTGCAATCATAAGTGAAGGTCTCCACTTCTGACCTTATGATGAAATAGTTGAAGATGGTTGGGCATAGGAGATTACCCTGAGGAACTCCTGGGGCTGAGATGATGACCTTCAACAACCACCACCATCTCCCTTTGTGCTAGGTATGAATTAACCTGTAGAGAGTTTTCGCTCTGATTCCCATTGACTTCAATTTTACTGGGGCTCCTTGATACCATCCTCAACCAAATATTGCCTTGATATCAAGGGCATTCACTCTCTCACCTCACTTCTCGAATTCAGCTGTTTTGTCCATGTTTGGACCAAGGCTGTAATGAGGTCTGGAGCCGACCCTGACAGAACCCAAACTGAGCATCACTTAGCAGATAATTGTTGTGTAAGCACTACTTGATAGCTCTGTTAGTGACATCTTCCATCACTTGGCTGGTGATCGAGAGTAGGTTGATGGGGCAGTAATTGGTTGAATTGCATTTGTCCTGCTTTTGGACAGTAGATGCCAGTGTTGTGGCTGTACTGGAACAGCTTGGCTAGGGGCATGGCTTGATCTAGAGCACAGGTCTTCAGTACTATTAGCGGGATGTTGTCAGGGCTCAAAGCCTTTGCTGCAGCCAGTGCTTTCAGCCATTCCTTGATATGACGTGGAGTGAATAGAATTGGCTGAAGATAGGCGAGTGAAGAGGGCTGGGTTGGATCTGCACCTCTTGCAAATGTTTCAACTTTATCTTTTGCATTGATGTGCTGGGCTACCCCCCCCCCCCCCCCCCCCCCACCCATCATTGAAGATGAGAAAATTTGTGGAGCCTCCTCCTCTGGCTAGTTGTTTAATTGTCCACCACCATTCATAACTGTATCTAGTAGGACTGCAGAGCTTTGATCTGAACAATTGGTGGTAGTTCACTTTGCTGTGTATGCTGCAAGTTGCTTTCGCTGTTTGGTGTGCAAATTTTGTAACTTCACCAGTGTTGGCACCTCATTTTTATGTGTGCCTGGTGCTTCTCCTGGCATGCTTTCTTGCACCCCTCATTGAATGGGAGTTGATCCCTGACTTTATAATGGTAGAATGAGGGATGTGCTGGACCATGAGATTAGAGATTGTGGTTGAGTACAGTTCTGCTGCTGCTAATGGCTTACAGCACCCACGTGTGCCACTTTACACAATTGACACTTTGCATCCTCTTAAGTGACCTGACAAGCCACTCAGTTATAAAAACAATTGCCAGGAAAGAAGAATAAGTCCAGCACCATCTCAGGGTAATAAATATTGCCTTGCTATGTTAATCTCACCGCAAGTGCAAATTTACAAAAAAAAAAGCTTTCTTTCACATAATCGCTGGTTCCTGATATAGTTCCTATTTTACTACAGCAGTTCAAGAAGGCAGCTCACCACCACCTTCTCAAGGGCAACTAGGGGTGGACAATAAACGCTGGCCTAGCCAGCGAAGCCCACATCCCGTAAATGAATAAAAAAAAACTTCACATCAACCATGACCGTTTGCTATGGTTCTTGACCATCTGTCTTATGTTTACATACATGCATATAATTCTTATGCTGTATGTAATAATATGTTTACACACAATTAATTGTATAAATTAGACTTGAGTAGCTAATTTAAACATAACAGTAGCTTCTCCAAATCATTTTCTTCTTTGTACAATCACTTCACACATTGTATCATTACTGGAACCCAAACTACTCATTTTTACTTCTTTTTTGTGATAGAACTATCTTTCACTCATTCAATCAATCAATCACCACATAGTTTTCATGTCTCTGTCTCTTTCACTTTGTCAGGCACTCTTTCAGTAAACTACTAATCCTGACCTGACCTACAAGCTGAAAACAATTGAGCAGTTTAAAAATTGTAATGTATAAAAATGTTTCCCACTGAACTTCATTTAAGCAGTGTTAGGAGTCAGGAGACAGCTATTAAAAAAATGCCAAGCAGAGACACCATTAAATGAGAGGTTCCAGAGTTCAAAATCATAGTAACCAGTAATCCTAAAACCAGCTAGCAAACAACGCTTTGTGAAAACTGACCCACAACAGACATGACCAGGTCTTCCAATTCATGACATGGGTGAGATCTTTAATTTTGTGTATTTTCTTTCATTATTCTGCCTAGAATCCTCTGATTTGACAATTTGTTTTCCAAATTCAGTGTTTTTGTTATTTATTTTATTCTCCCCATTTCTTAAATATTTCCCTTCCTCTTGAAAGACACTTTTCCACCATTACCCATTCAGAAAGAGGGAAACATCTCTGTTAATGTCACTTTTAGTTGCCTTTTGCTTAATTCCTTTTATTCTTTTCTTCACCTTTCTGTGAAGTGCCTTGAATTATACAAGCATCTTTTGCATTTGTTCCCAGCTCATGCATGTACTTTGCACAACATTGGCACAACCTGTCACTTCCTGTCAGGCATGATGCTCGGCAGCCTTCTGGGGAGTTCCAGAGTGCCGTCTTCCCAGGCATCTCATGCAGCAGGAAAGAAAAAACACCAACATTTATATAGCACAATGTCTCAAAACACTTCAAAGCCAATGAAGTACTTTTGAAATGTAGATAATGTTGTAATGTGGGAAAAAGAGTAGCCAATTTGTACACAGCCAAGTCACACGCACAGCAATGAGATGATTGTCAAATAATCTATTTTTAATTATGTCGTTTGAGGGATAAATATTGGCAAGGTCACCGGAGAGATCTCCCCTGTTCTTCAAAATAAAACCAATAGGATTTTTATGTTCACCTTGGAAAAGACATACAGGGCCTTGGTCCAATGGATAGCATCTCTAACAATGCAGCAATCCCTCAGTACTGCACTGAAGCATCAACCTTGATTCTGTGCTCAAGACTTTCCAATTGGACTTGAACCCAGAACTTTCTGACTCAGATGAGAGTGGTACTACTGAACTTAGGCTGACACCTGGGGTGTTGTGCTACTACATCACTTAACTATTGACTTTGTTTCTTGCCTCTACCTTTATTTTATTGTTGTTTGGGTTTTTCCAGCCACTTCTTTTGTCCCATAACTCCTGTAGAAATGAGGGAAAACACATTAAATATATTTATCATTTTGGTTCTCCCTTGCCTATATGGGGCTTTACATGGTCGGCTCCTTATAAATTTTACTGGCTAATTACCACACAATTCACCTCCCTCAAGTTGATGTATAATTACATTTTTTAAGAAAATCAAAAAATTCCTTTCAGTACGAATTTAAAACCTTTACAATCAAAGGTTTATGAGACAAATTGTAAATTCTTCAGGACAAAGCTAATGAAATAAGATTAAATACAATGTTCATTCAACAGAGGGGTAATAAAAGTGTAAATGATTATGTCTCCAGAATAGATTATGCTTCATTTAGGCTTACCATTACAGCCTACTATATTTTGAGTGAGAGATTTCCTGTAGGCATCCAAACATCTAGAGTTTTGATCATATTCAAATTTTTGAACACAAGCAACAAGCAACAAGTTCCTGACATTTAGGACCATACAAATTATTAGACAACAGAAGACCAAGGCCCATCCAGTTTGCCTTCTACTCATCTTGGTAAAAAAGTCTTGCATTTATCTAGCACTTTCATGACCCCTGGATATCCCAAAATGCTTTACAGCCAATTAAGCACTTTTAAAATGTTTCATCACTGTTGTAATATAGGAAATGCAGCAGCCAATTTATAAACAGCAAGTACCCACAAACAGCAACGTGATAATGACCAGATAGCTAGAAGACCAGGGATAACTCTCGAAATAATGCCATGGGATATTTTACATACTCATGAGAGACTTATCAATGGGCTCACCTTGCAGTTTCGCTTTCTGGGCAACGATGTTTTCATTGGTTTGCTTCCTTGCCTCACTGAGGTGAGCTGCAGTCGGTGATGGCTGCTTCTCGGTTCCAGCATCGTCTACCGAATTGTTGTACTGACCGGAGGTTGCAGCGTCTGTGTCGTGGTGTCTTCAGGTATCAATAGATGTTGGAGCCGGAGGTTGAGGCTCTTCTTGCTGCTGGTTCATCTCTTGGTTGTCTTGGTTGTCTTCCACTCAAGGCGTCATGGTAACCATCTGAGTGGTTGGCTGGCCTAACCAACAAGGAGCTTCTGACACCTGCAAAGAAAATGGACAAACCTGCTCTGCAAAGAGTGAAGACAATTCAGGACTGAAGTCCCAGTCTTTTCTGTTGAGGCTCTTGGTAACTTACAGTTCTGTGTAATTCATGACAGGGGTTGTTTTGATGCCTTCTGCTGTTTTAAGAAAATCCAGGGCAACACAGGCATCTCTGCTCAGAAGAGAAAAAGACTGGTTACGAATGACATACGTGACTTCAAAGCTCTGTTTGCTGCCATACCTTAATGCTTCCAGATCATGCCTATAACCGGAAGTCAGATTTCTTGGACCCATAGAGCGGTGTGTCTGTTGTTCATAGCCAAAGGTGTCTCGGTCATGGTTCCTTTTCCGAGTTCTCTCAATCATGGTTCCTTGTCTGAGAGAACTGTAACATTGGCTCCGTGTCCAATTTAAATTTTGTCGGATGCCCATGAACTGAGATGTTCATGTTCCAGAATGAAGATCCCTGATCTTTGACGTCAACTAAGAAGCATCGTTGTGTTTCCTCTTGGTGTAATACCTCAATGTTGTGAATCATCTTGGGATCATCAGTGTGTCTGGTTGTTTTAGCTTTGCATAGCTTTCTGAAGTGTCCTATGCAGTTGAAATGAAACACTGTGCTGAGACTGCTGGCCATTGATAACGCCTGGGACATCACTTGGCTCCACAATGCTGGCATGGTTGTTCACCTCTAGTGGTCGGTTAGGGTATTGTTTCCCTTGGCCTGGAGTGTCCCTGCTCCTCTGCTGTTTTGCTAGCTGGACAGTGGGGGTTGCTCTGTACCATGGCTTGCTTTCATCCCTTAAGATGGATCTATGCTCTAAATGGATTTCAAGTTGCCTGACAATTTGAAAGGCCTTTTCAAGGGCCTAGCTTGAAGCATGCCTGAGAATGCATCATCGGCAATTCCAGCAATAATTCTGTCCCTGATTAGCTCTGATTTCAGATCACTGTAGTCACATGCCACAGCCATTCTTCACAGCTCATTAATGAAGGTGTCAGCAGGTTCTCCTGGCTATTGGACACATTTGTTAAACTTTGCTCTTTCAGGGACCTTGTTACAGCTCAGATTAAAATATGTGTCAAATGATTTTAAAACATTGTCAAATTTTGCTGAGGATTCATTGATTCCTTGTCTAGCTATTATGTTGTTGGCTATTGGACCTACCCAAAAAAGCAGTGGTAACCTGTTCAGCTTCTATCTTTTTATCTAGATGTGAAGCAATCATATATCAAATGAATCTCTTTTTCCAATGTCACCAAGTTTGTGACTTGTCTGGTCCTTGGAATGAGTCCAAACTGGTCTGTTAAGGTAGGTTTTTGATCCATGGTCATTTAAAATTAAAAGTGTGTATGCCTTTAAATGCTGTTAGGAAATCCAAGATCGCACTGCATTACGCTTCTTCTCAATGAGTTTTCCTGCGCTTGTTGGTTTTGGCGGACTCTCACAGTAATGGCGATGGCGATTTCTGTGTTTTAAAATTTTCAGCAGCTACTCCCTGGGTTGTCTGTTCTGGGTCTTCCCCGCATTACCTACGTATTTCTGGGTCGTGAAACCATCAATTCCCAGCTTTTGTTGTGTTTTTTAACTGATGATTATTTTTCTTTTCCGCTCAGAGCAAGCTCGGCCGCCACATGGTCAGGCACTAACTCTGAACCCAGCGCTGTTTGTATTTTAGCTCAACCCTGTGAGACCTTCCCACTCTGCACTCTTTGGGTATTGAAGCTGGAGTTCCATGGGGTTCCAAGGCATCTTCTGCTGCAGTGTGGAGTTTAATTTCTGCCTTCTGCTTCCAATCCCATTTTGGAGCTTTTCTCTGGTGATCTCCTTCTGTGCTTTATCTTCTGGTGCTTTTTTTTCAGGCCAGAATGCTATTCTTTTAATCTTCCAGGTTTTAAATGTCTCCTCCAGTCTTTGTGAGGTTCTGGGTTGTTCTGATCACTGCCACCATGTTGTAAGATGTTGTGTGTAGTTTGATGCGTCTCATGAAAAGGTTCTAAGTTTTGTATAGTTTAACAGTAAGCGTTTATTAACTACTAATAACTATATACATATATACAGTATAAAGTCTAAGCTAGGAGCTGTCTCCATGGTTGCCTCTGCACACATTTGGGTCCAGTACCAGATTGCCCTCTAGACTCGGGTCATGTGTTCCTTTACATCACAGTGTGGGCGATACTGTACCCAGTCCCACGTTAACTCTTTCTATGCCTAACCCTTATACTAGAAATGCTACTGACGAAGTCACAGCTGACATATGATACAGTGATAATGGAGTTGTTTGCTAATTATAGTAATACATTTCTATCAACTGGGCTACAACAGAGCCAGAAATGGCACCAGGAGAACACCAGTGGTGGAGATCTTTGGGATCCATAGGTCCAAAGTCACTTTTTTTCCTTCTAAGCGTTCTACACATCACATATCGTGGCTCAAATGACTCAGAATATAACTCAGGAATATAGTAAAAGAAACATCAGCTTGACTCTTGAAATGAGAATCCGTGTACTAAAATGTTATGTCTGGTCAGTAATGAATTATGGATGTGAAGCTTGGAGCATTGGGGAAGAGGAAGAAAAGAAAATCAAAAGCTTTGCAATGCGTTGCTTCGGATGGATTCCTAAAGGTAAACTGGGTGGGGGAAAGAACTAATGAAGAAGCATGAGGCTGGGAGAACAAGAGAACTCTTAAATGATGTCAAAAGGAGACAAATGGAGTTCTTCGGGCATGTTCTCTGTGCAGAAGGATTGGAGTGCCTCATCACCACCAGAAGGATAATGTCAGAAGAGCAAGAAGCCAACAGTGAAGGAAGCAAGATAACATTAAAGACTGTCTTAACCAGAACACCAGCAAAGAGGCCATCCACTGTTGAGAAATTTTGGAAGGCCATGGTCGCCGACACCACTCGGCACGGCACTTAGACGATGACGACAATATTCCTGAGTCCATGTGTACCCCTAATTTGTACAGTAAACATCACTATCATATAAATCAGTAAGTAAATTAAGAAAATTAGTACCTCCAAGTACAATCCAGTGAAACTCTTGGATTCCAATCAAAATAAAACACATCAGCTATACTAAATGGGCTACAAAGAAATGGCGAGACAAGGCCCTCAAATGTTCAATGAATATCACGGAGAGCAACTGAAGTGTAGGAGGTAACTTGGAGAAAACAGAATTGGTTCGCTTTGAATAATGAAGTTGTCAGATGCAAACTTTTTTTTAATGGCCAGGATTTTCCAGCCCCATCATGGCGGGACCCACAGCAGGAGATTAGGTGGCCCAGCCAAAAGTCCATTGATTTACGATGGGACTGGACGATCCCGGCGGTGGGCGGGGCTAGAAAATCCTGCCCCTCAGTGTGAATCAGTACAGGCAGGACAGAAAATTTGATGGACCGGTCTGGACAAAGTCTGTTGACTTTGGGCGTGAATTTCCAGTCCCTGAACTTTGCGAAGTAATTCATTGTGCAAAGCTATTTGAGATATTTCAATATGAAGGGCACTGTATAATTGAAAACATCTCTATTATAAATTTTCCAGTAATTCCTGCAATATTGACTATGCGTAACATCTGATTTTATAACATGCCATCTGGTTTTCAAATGCCATGAACAAAAGGAAGCCTAATACTGTAGCCCCATCTTGTGGTCAGATGTACCAGTGCCGCTTACATTTTGTTGCCTTCTGGGAAAATATAGATAACATACTGGTGCATTCTTTTACCACCAATATTCAACTCCATGTCAAAAATTTCATAGGCAAAAAATGCTATAACATTTAACAGCAATATTAACTCTTATATGCATTACACTATTAGAGGAATGATATGATTTGATTGATATCATGGCTTGAATAACCAAAAATATGTAATATAAAAAAGTAAATTATGTTCTCAAATTAATTTCAGGCAGAATATCGCTTTCTTGTTTCATCCTTCTAGATGTTATTTTATATGGATGTGTTGAGCATGTATTTTCACCCAGTTACAGCCTGCCCCTTTCCCCAGCATCATTATCACATCTGACATTTCAGCTAACTCCAGGGCAGAATGGAGAAAGGAGCAATTGAATAGACAACTGGCTTCTGTACTTCCAAGAATGCACATTTACTAAATCTCAGCTAAGTTAAGACTTACAAATGCATGAATAACTTTGAAGAAGGACCACTTGACATTCTGGATGAGGTTTATTTTATTTCAGATCCACCCAGAATTTGAGTCAAATTCCGCACGTTAAATCCCAAAGTTCTAAAACATGCAAACTGTATCATAGAGTTAGCTCACAAAAATCACAAACACTTCTTCACATCAAGTCCATTTCACTGCTTTGATCCACTGGGGGATTTGTGTGTGCCGGGATAGTGACAGGAGAGAGGCTTGGTGGGGGCAGGGGAGGACGGATCCTTATTGCTCCTTCTCCCTTCCCTTCTACTTAGGGATTAATCACCCTCAAGTTTCGCATTTGGTGGGCAACAAAACTTCTTACAGGAGTTTACCAGCAACTGCCAATTAAAGGCCGGCAGGCAGGGGTTAACGGTGACGGGTGGGTGTTAGTGCTGGCAGCTAGCCTGCAGCTTCCATTGTTAAAGGTAGAGGTGTGGCAGTCAGGCAGGTTGAAGACAGAGTCAAGACGCAGTGGGTCAACATCAAAGAAAGCAGCAAAGCAATGGTGCCAGAATGAGGAAGGGGTGCACAAGGATTCAGCAACGCCTCCCTGGAGGCGCTTTTGCAAGCAGTCAGAGAAAGGGAACAGTCCTCTTTCTGGCAGATGAGAGGAGTCCACCAGCAAGTCTCACCAAGCAAGCATGGCTGGAGGTGGCAGACATTGTAAGCAGCAGAGGGGTCATGGCAAGAACCTGGATCTAGTGCAGGAATTTAATGATTGCTGTGGCTTGGAAGTTTGAATGATGTTTAGAATTGGAAACTGGAAGCCCAGAATGAATTAAGAGGGGCCCAGGAAATGTTAGATCAGATGGTAGATTCATGCAAGAGACAGCACCAGGCACCAAAAACCACAATGAGGCACCTAGTTCACATGCACCCGAACCCATGCTCAATCATGGGTCAATGCTGAAATGAGATGGCTGAATGACCACATCAGCATTTTATGCCAGCAGTGTGGTGCAGTACATTTACTGCGCGTCAGAGTGGCCAACACAGATGGGTGATGAGACAAGAGTGACGCTGCATATGACTACCTTTGTAGGGGAAGCAGACTCAGAATTCCAGACAGCATCAATGAACCAGCGGTGGAACATCGTCGTGGTTACACAGATGGAGGAGGAGGAGGCCACGGAGACTGGATGGGAGATGACATGGTATCTGTCACTGAGGGCAAGCAGGAGTAGAAACTACAGAGAGTTAGTAAAAGTGACCTATGTCCAAAATTCCCTAGACCATATGAGGCCTGTGGCGCCTGTGGGAATCTTACTGCTACTGGAAGCTCCTGATCAAGGGGAGGCACCAGTGCTTGGTTGAAGGAGGAGCTATTTCACTTAAATTATGTCTCCCCGCCAAGTACAGCAGCAGCTATGAGAGACAGACCAGGGCTTCTGCTACTCTGGAAAGCACACAGGAAGTAACAACATCTCAACACTATGTCACTTCATTCCTATGCATCCTTCACTAGCGTAGATACACTCACATCAGTTAGCTTTGTTATACGTGTAGAACTGGTGACATAATTTGGTGAGCATTGCACAGACACACAGGAGGAGGTAATAGGGGCAATGAGAGCTGTGGTCACTTTCTCTCAGGAGTGAGGACAGACACAGTGAAGCTCAGACTCAAGCAGGTAGCGAGCCTCAGGTGTCATCAGCAAAGCAACAGAGGCTTTAGCAGCAGCATCAATTGTGTCAACGTCTTTCGGAGTTTCCAGAGACAACGCAGTCCAGTGCACAATGATGGCATGAGTGGCATCATATTTTGCATGGTGTCCTCCAATGAGGTACTGGTGACCTTTCTGGAGAGACACATGAAGCATAGCACCAAGTGAATATGGGGTGTGGGTTGGTGGGGTGGGGGAGGGGGGTGTGTGTGTGGGTGCGCTCAGACCTCCATAGCATGGCCTCATTCATGAGGTCTATGGAGCGATAGGCGGGTGAGATGATGGGCCAGCCATGCATCTCCCTGTTTCCAGAAGCTGAACCACTCCAGAAAGCTACAGGAGTGCTTGAGAGACCTTAAAGGCCAGAGAAAAAACAGGCTCAAGGCAGTGGGGACTTCTCTCAGCGCGCTCCTGCAGCTGAAGGCAGAGCCCTGGCCCCTTTGATGGTGACGTCATCGCTGCATTCTGATCTAATTACTGGGGTGGATCCGGCCCAGTCACAGGTGGCCCTGAATCTGCCAGGCCCCAGTAGGGCTCAAGCACCCTGAGGTTGCAGGCCATGACCATCAAATGCATCGGAGCAAGGAAGGCAGCAGCCTATCTCCACAACAACCACAAGTGCTGGTAGAAGTGACTGTAAGCGAGTGTGTAAATGCATAGAATAGTACTTGGGGTTTCACTGGCTAATAATTTGTTACCGACAGTAGCATTTAGTGTTTAATGAGAGTCCGAGGTCTTGACATTCAATGCATAGTGACTCTCTTTATTTTTATGTGGCACTGATAATAACCAGATGTACAGTCAAGTAGATGGATGCTCTGTAAAAGTGAGGACCTCATGATTACCTGTTTTACCTGACAGACGGCTTTGGCATGTAGCCCTGATGAGTACAAAGAATTGCTAAGGGTGTCTGATGAAAGGTCAGCAAGCCTGTCTCTGGGAGAGAACTTTTGGGTTCTGTAGCCCCTGTAATTGACCTTATGTGAAGCATCTACTGCTTAGAGTCGCAAATCTCCCTGTCACACATGTCAATGCAATTTACATCAGCTGACAACTGTTGAGATGCCTCATGTTCATCCTCCTCCTTCTCTGAGGATGTGGCTATCTTAGTGTTTTCCTCTGGCTCAATGCACAGCGGTCAACAATGATGTGGGATATCATTGAGGGGTGCCCCCAGATCTAATGAGGCATCTGAACCTCATCTTCAAAAGGCCAATAGTCTGCTTGACTGTGGCCCTTGTAGTCCTATGACAGCTGTTCTTCCTGTCTTCTGCCTGTGTGTTGGGGTTGCATACAGGCGCCAGAAGCCATGACTTCAGTGGGTATCCCCCTTGTCCCCCAGGATCCAACCATGAGGGCGTTTGGTAGCCTGAAGAACTGATGCAGCTGGGATTGTCTAAAGATGTAGGAGTTGTGGCAGTTTCCGAGAAACCTCGTATACAGCTGCATGATCCATTTACAGTGGTCGCAGGCGACTTGAACATTGAGGGAGTGGAATCCCTTCCTGTTCACAAAGGTGCCAGGCTGCTTTGCTCTTTGAGTAACAGTCACTGATCCCCTACACCTGGGCAAATCCAGCCATGGCCCCAAAGCCAGCTGCCCTCTCGGTCTGACTGGCCTGATCAGTTGTGAACTTGATATATTGGCCAACTTGAGGCTACTTGAACTATCACCTCACTTATGCAGCAATGGACCGCTGACTGAGGGATCTATGGACCCCGGGAGGGATATTGGACAAGAAGCACATAAAATGAGTATTATACTGCAGATGGGGTATTTGAGAGTACAGTGAGCACTTTGTTAGAACACACATGCAGAAGAACATTAAGCTGATAGGTAGGGGTCCAGATCAGGGGTCCAGTGCCTGAAAGCATAGTAGAGACAGAAACACCCATCTCATTTTAAAAAACACTTGAAGTGCCACAACCTGCAGGGCTACAGACCGAGAGCTGAAAAATGGGATGAAACCAAATAACTCCTTCCAGCTGGAACAGACATGATGAACTAAATGGCTTCCTTCTGTGCTTTAAGTTGTCTATGTCTCTAGATGCCAAATAGATCTCTGGATGCTCCCTGAAACAAACCACAGTCAAAAAAGTTGAGCGCCAATGCCACCTTTAAGGCTACAGGTATTAATATCCTCCATTTCTCATTGGCATCAAGCCCTGCTCCAGCATTTCACACAGCTCTGCCACCTACTCTGGAGAGATGCAATCTTTGTAGGCATCGGTGCTTGGAAATTTAGATGAAGCCCAACGTTTGACAACATACCCTTAGTGCTGAATCATGCCTCCTACGACCATGAGGCTGCCTCCTTGACCCCATACACCCTCCTCGCCTACATCCAATGCCTTCCTTAGGCCGCTTGAGCTCTCCTGGCCCCTGCACAGTTGTTCCATGTGGCTGCATCCCCATTTCTGTGTGCCTCCCCTCCTCACTGGAGGAGTCAAAATCTGAAAGCGTTGACTTCATAGCTGAATAAAGCCTCCGCTGTAATGAGCCTCTCAAGAACCTTGCCCTGCCTCGGTGGCTGCTGTGGACTCTTTGCCACGACCAGAACCTCACTTTGACCCCACCCCCTGCAGCATCACTATGCTTCAACACACAGCCTGCAGCCAGCTTCACAATATGGTTCCATGTTCCCTCTGCAACTCAACTACCACTGACACCTCACCTCATTTGAGTCAGCGAGGCTCTGAGCTTCAATGCACCATTGTTCAAGTCAGAGGAAGTTAGGAAACTACCTGACAGCTCTGTTTTAACAAACTTAATTTCCTGCTTCCATCTGGTAACATTAGTTGACAGCGGGTAGATGTCAGACGGCCAGTCTCCCACATCATTTTACTGTTCTTCACTGCCCCTACCGAGCCCCCATCTCCATTTCCACCTTTGGGGCCAGTAAAATTCTGGCTATTGTGTCTAAAGTCACAATCTAACAGTCTTCATCCCATTAAAGTTTGGTGACTGTTCACATGGAACAATCTCATAATGGTCACAATTCAGCAACTTCAATAGAATCTAGAGTTACAAAATCAAATATTTTATTGAAATGCGATGAGACAGCATGTTGTCCCTGACCAGCGGAAGTGATCTTGGGTAGATGCTGTGTGAGTATAGAGATTTAGGAGATCTCTGTTTTTTTCCACCTTGGGACTGATGAGCCCTCTGCACCCTCCACTTTCTCCTCTATTTCAGTTTATTTTCACTACACCTTGATAGAAATAGCTGAGTAATTTGGCTCAGCTGATGAATTGTTTATCATGTTGCATGCCCCTCCTGTCTTTCCTTCCCCTGATGACTTTTGAAGATGAATTTTTGCTGGTTTGTAAACATATCTTTTTCTCTTTTACTGTGTTTTGTTTTTGCTCAATCTGTATCTTGTTATGTTGTTCCCTGTGGTGATTATTTATATGTATTGAAAATGTACACAAAAAAATTGGCTTGGCTCCCTACTACTTCTAATGAAAGTTACTGATGCATTGCCCAGAACTGAATAAAACAGCTGTTCTGAAAAACTCCTATTATCTTATTGTATTTGTTGAGATGATAGTACACACTTCTTTACTGTATCCAGTGGGAATCTCTTGAAATGAAATATGTCACCCATCAACTGAATTTCCTGGCTTGGGAGTCTTGCCAACTTTTGCTTTTCTTGGTGCTGCTATTTAATGTCAGAACATGAGCAGTTGCGAGTTACATCTTTTGTGTTGCCAAATTCGTATCCTGTAGAATGGTGGTACATAGCTTGGTTTTGTGTGCATGCGTGTGTGTGCATGCATGCACGTGCGTGTGCGCGCGTGCTTGTGTGTGTGTGTGTGTGTGTGTGTGTTTGTATGTGGGCAGTGGTGATTGCACACAGTCAGCTGTGTATTGGCTATAGTTATTGTAACCAGTGTACAGTGCAGTGGTGTAACGTCACTTCTTGCAAATGATGCTGCTTTTTTATTCATTCACGGGATGTGGGCTTTGCTGGCTGAGCCAGCATTTATTGCCCATCCCTAGTTATCCTTGAGAAGGTGGTGGTGAGCTGCCTTCTTGGGCCACTGCAGTCCATGTGGTGTAGGTACACCCACCGTGCTGTTAGGAAGGGAATTCCAGGATTTTGACCCAGCGACAGTGAAGGAACAGCGATATATTTCCAAGTCAGGATGATGAGTGACTTGGAAGGGAACTTCCAGGTGGCGGTGTTCCCATCTGTCCATTGCCCATGTCCTTCTAGATGGTAATGCTCGTGGGCTTAGAAGGTGCTGTCTAAGGAGTCTTGGTGAATTCCTGCAGTGCATCTTGTAGATGGCACACATTGCTGCTACTGTGCGTCAGTGGTGGAGGGGCAGTGAATGTTTGTGGATGTGGTGCCAATCATGCGGGCTGCTTTGTCCTGGATGGTGTCAAGCTTCTTGAGTGTTGTGGGAGCTGCACTCATCCAGGCAAGCGGGAGTATTCCATCACACTCCTGACTTGTGCCTTGTAGATGATGGACAGGCTTTGGGAGTCAGGAGGTGAGTTACTCGTTGCAGGATACCTAGACCTGCTCTTGTAGCCACAGTATTTATATGGCTAGTCCAGTTCAGTTTCTGGTCAATGGCAACTCCCAGGATGTTGATAGTGGGGGTTTCAGTGATGGCAATGCCATTGAACATCAAGGGGCAATGATTAGACTCTCTCTTGTTGGAGATGGTCATTGCCTGGCACTTGTATGGTGTGAACGTTACTTGCCACTTGTCAGCCCAGGCCTCAATATTGCCCAGGTCTTGTTGCATTTGAACATGGACTGCTTCAGTATCTGAGGAGTCGCGAATGGTGCTGAACATGTGCAATCATCAGCAAACATCCCCACTTCTGACCTTATGATGAAGGAAGGTCATTGATGAAGCAGCGGAAGATGGTTGGGCCCTGGACACTACCCTGAGGACCTCCTACAGTGATGTCCTGAAGCTGAGATGACTGGCCTCCAACAACCACAACCATCTTCCTTTGTGCCAGGTATGACTCTAACCAGTGGAGAGTTTTCCCCCTGATTCCCATTGACTCCAGTTTTGCTAGGGTTCCTTGGTGCCACACTCGGTTAAATGCGGCCTTGATGTCAAGGGCAGTCACTCTCACCTCACCTCTGGAGTTCAGTTATTTTGTCCATGTTTGAACTAAGGCTGTAATGAGGTCAGGAGCTGAGTGGCCCTGGCAGAACCCACACTGGGCATCAGTGAGCAGGCTATTGCTAAACAAGTACTGCTTGATAGCACTGTTGATGACTCCTTCCATTACTTTACTGATGATTGAGAGTAGACTGATGGGGCGGTAATTGGCCAGGTTGGATTTGTCTTGCTTTTTGTATACAGGACATACCTGGGCAATTTTCCACATAGCGAGATACATGTCAGTGTTGTAACTGTATGGGAACAGCTTGGCTAGGGGCACGGAGCACAAGTCTTCAGTTGCCAGAACATCGTCAGGGTCCATAGCCTTTGAACTGTGGCCTTCAGCCATTTCTTGATACCACATGGAGTGAATTGAATTGGCTGAAAACTGGTATCTGTGATGGTGGGGACCTCCAGAGGAGGCCAAGATGGATCATCCACTCAGCATTTCTGGCTGAAGATTGTAGCAAATTCTTTAGCCTTATCTTTGATGTGCTGGGCTCCTCCATCATTGAGGATGTGGATATTTGTGGGGCCTCCTCCTCCAGTGAGTTGTTTAATTGTCCACTACCATCTCCGACTGAATGTGTCAGCACTGCAGAGCTTAGATCTGACCCATTGGTTGTGGGATCGCTTAGCTCTGTTTATCACTTGCTGCTTATGCTGTTTGGCATGCAAGTAATCCTGGTGTTATAGCTTCACCAGGTTGACACCTTATTTTTAAGTATGCCTGGTGCTGCTCCTGACATGCCCACCTGCACTCTTCATTGAACAAGGGTTGATCCCCTGGCTTGGTGGTAATGGTCGAGTGGGGGATATGCCAGGCCATGAGGTTACAGATTGTGTTCGAGTACAATTCTGCTGCTGCTGATGGCCCACTGCAGCCCATGGATGCCCAGTTTTGAGTTGGTAGATCTGTTCAAAACCATCTCATTTCGCATTTAGGTAGTAGTGCCACATAACATGATGGAGGGTATCCTCAATGTGAAGGCAGGACTTCGTCTCCACAAGACTGTGTGGTGGTCACCCCTACCGATACAATCATGGACAGATGCAGGCAGGTTGGTGAGGATGAGGTCAAATATGTTTTTCCCTCTTGCTGGTTCCCTCACCACCTGCTGCAGACCCAGTCTAGCAACTATATCCTTTAGGACTCGGCCAGCTTGGTCAGTAGTGGTGCTGCTGTTGCCAAGCTGCTTATTTAGGAGCATACAAACAAGTAGCAGGAGTAGGCCATTCAGCCCCTTGAGTCTGCTTTGCCATTTAATAAGATCATGGCCGATCTGATGGTAACCTGAAATCTGCATCCCGCCGACCCCTGATAACTTATCGCCCTCTTACTTACCAAGAATCTATCCACCTCTGCCTTAAAAATATTCAAAGACTCTGCTCCCACCACTTTTCTGGAAGAGAGTTCCAAAGACTCATGATCCTCTGATTGAAAAAATTTTGCCTCATCTCTGTTTTAAATGGGCGACCCCTTATTTTTATGAAATTGGCAATGGAATTAGTGTGGTACACCTGGGCAGCACCAATGGCAGAAGTACAGTGGACTTGAAACTAAATACTCACAAAGTATATAAAAAATTCTACTTAAAACTTCTAAATTCATAATTTTAGAAATGTACATGAACCTTGTTTTCAACTGAACCTGCCCCTTTTTAAATTTTTTTGGTAAATTCTAAAAGTCCAAGAAAATAGCTTTTCTCACAGTCTGATCAAAAAACTGCAGCGTGAGTTAATTATTGGCTTTTACACTTGAAAGAAATAGAAGTTGTCTTTTAAGTATGCTGTTTAAGTGAGTTATTTTTATATCATCATTGCATAAACTTGTGACTATTAAAGGTTTCCCGTCTAAGAATATTTGTATGGTGATTTACTTAGCAGTGTGAAATATTGGAAAATTGTGAATTGAATATTGAATATTGAAATATTGTGAAAAACAGTTTATATATTCAATTTTTTTCCCATCCTGCCAAAAGTTTACTAAAATAAAACTGAACTGAAAACATCCCCTCTTCCCAGACTTCTGCCAATGCTATAAAGCTGACAGCTAGAAGCCAATTTACTGACCAATTTTCCCTCTTAAAGCAAAGTACCAAGTTTTTGTATAATCCTCCCCACCCACCAAAGGAAATGCGGTGTGTAGAACAATGTCCTTTTGCTTCAAGCACTGAATCAGCAGTGCCTCATATCACTGTGTCTCAATGTGCATGTCTAGTGAACACTTGTCAAATTTCTTCCCAGTTATTATTAATTAAGTCCTTGCTTTCTGTTTAATGACTTTTCCCACCTATCATTTTATTGAGATAGCATGGGCCTGCTATACTTCTATATTATGTACAAGATAGGGTGATATAATTGCACCACAGATATTACTCAGTGATATTTGCTATGTTCAAATAGCAAGACATTATGAGAGCCACTTCCATTATTGCTGTGTCCTCTCATCTGAAGCCAGAAAAATTGAAATGAATGGCAATTGTGGGGAAAATGGAACAACAACAAAAAAACAATTGCCTAGAATGCTTCAGCATCAAAGTTATCTGCTGCCATCAACTAGGAAAATTTAAAGACTCTATTTCATAAATAAATAAATGTCAGTACTATAACATACTGTGTACTTATTCAACTGGACCCACAGTAATGCAAGTCCAGCTGTATTTAAAACTATACTTCAGAGGATTTAGTGAAGCAGAGATTTACATTTCTTTGCGAATTTTCTACCCTTATTTCCTTCTCTCCAAAAGGTACTGAGGAATTTTGAGGTAGACTTTCTCAGTTGAACTTAGCCCAAAAGTTTCACTAGTAGCCATTCTTCACTAGTAAGCTTGGACAGTGAAGGCTGTTTTTTTTGGATCTGATGGGAATCAAGGGTCAAGCTTTGCACCTGTCTGCTGCTAGATTCCTGGCAGAATTTGCGCTGACCTCGGGTTACCTATATCAGTTAGAAGGAGGGATATGGCTGTGAGATCTTTCAGTATAACATTGGCTGATATCCCTAAAGAAAGAAACAGAATTATTCTGATTTGTTTTTAACCTCTTGCCTTGTTAACTATAATCCATCTCCCTGTGATCAATATCACCAAGCAAAGCGGCATTTCAATTTTTTAAACTCTCCCTCCACCATCTGCAGAAAGTACCAACATTACTGATATGCTACATTTCTAAGGTGTCAATTATGGGAAGTCCATGAGTTGACACATTTCTATCTCAATGCCTAATTTGGTTATGTCTGCTTGTGTTTAAGTGAACGTATTCAACATCCACCATCATTTGCAGCAGAACCATTCCAGGTCCATCTTCCAACCCCAAAAACACCCAAAACTGGCAGTAATGATTGCAGGAAGTTCTCTTTAAGCTAATCAACTGTGAAGGACTTCACAGTTGAGCCCAATCCTCTATCCAGCCAAAGCAATTATATTCTGTCAGGGGTAGGTAAGTAGGAAGAACAGGATTCCTGACTAAAATGGTTACAACAATAACCAATTTAGCAGTGCAGAGGCATACTTCCAATCTGCATGGGAGTTCAAGTCGCTGGCAATTTGGTCGGTGTCTTTTCTTTCGGCAACTCCGGTGTCCAACCTGAAAAGAGTGCAGGCCTCCTTCCAATATTGAAATGAATCTCCTGTGCTTATTTCAGGCGTGGACTCCAAAGTTTGTTTTTGCCAGCTTGCATATTCAGACCTTGAGCAGCTGAACCAGCAGTTTGTAAAAGAACCACCAGAGGTTGCTGAAATAAGCCCAAAGTTATCAGCTTGCCCTCACCCCTTTTCCCGATTTGTCTGCCCCCTGTACGTATCTCTGGGCCTTGATGCCAGCTGAAATCTATCAGGCCCTTGTAGACAAGCTATGGCATGGCACCTCATTGGTAACTACATCTTGTCTGATGAGACCTGAGGACATTTTAGTCTTTGAGGGCCCTCACGCCATTCCACATGCCATAGCTGTCACTGACAGAATTTAGACTCCTTTGTCCCGAGTCACATTAATATTTGTTATGATCCATTGGGAATACTGAGTCCTGTTGGGGTCCCTCACAGAGTGGGAGAATTAAAGGCCCAGGAAAGCGTTATGAAGACAGCCTCTAGATTATTGCCTTGTTTAAAAATTATTAGCTGCCACTAGGTTCAGGCAGCTGGGTCATTTTGCTCTAATACAACAGCAAACCTCAGGAAGATTTGATTGAGTATTTAGATAGGGCACATGTGTATACGCTTTCTAAGCATTAGATTAGCTGGCAGGAGGCTTTTCTTGTCCCAAAGGATCATTGACATGTGGAACAGGTTACCAACTCATGCACTAGGTACAGATTTGAGCAAACAATCAAAAGGAAGCTGGACATCTTCCTAAACAAGGCTGCTATCACTGCATACAAAAGGAATGGATAACATACCTCCTGGCAACTGTCATCTCTTGAAATTCATTTTTGACCATTTTCAGAGTCGAGAAGGTTCTCAAAGTACTATTCTTCTCTGAGTTGGCCAAGGATTTTGTTATCTGATTTTTTTTTTGCCTCGCTCAGGATATTGCAGGTCTGTAATGCCAACGATGCAAGACAGGTTCCACATTCCATCATTAAACTGGAAATGTCATGTCCTCTGAAACAGATCACTGTTCTTGTGTCCTGAGATATAGGGATACATGGGGGCAGATGCTACAAAGTCCGCTCTGATGTTTGTGACAAATGGACATATTTGTTGTGATGTGTTGTGCTGGCTGTCCTTGGGCTTCAGCTGAGTTGGTTTTACTTGGAAATGGGAAAGTGGCTATTGACATTAGCACTTCGAAGAAACTTATCAGTTCACAATTCCATTGAAAGCCCCCCATGTTAGCTTTACCCACCCCCTAAACCCATAAAACAGAGCAATTGTAAGTATGTATTTACTCAATGACTGGAAACCTCCTGACCTTGTTGCTGAATACAATTTTTTGTACAACTGAGTTCTTCATATCATTAAAGATTTTGTGTCCCTCTTGCCTCCATTTTGTATTTGTATTCATCTACCATTTGACCTCACCCAGATCTTCTGATATGAGCCTGGATTAGAAAATTAGACTTGACATCCTCCACCAAGAGGTCCATGTCAAGCATGGCTTGCCAGTAGCTTTAACTAAAAATTAAAATTTTCTGATCAGTTTCAGAGAGGTTGAAAGTGATAAACTCATGTGTCACTAAGCAGTGTTAATGCAGGAAACTGTCTAAGGTCCCTCTGTGTCCTACAGCCTACAAACACTCCCTTTGTAATTCTTGATACTGCAGCATTTTGGGCCTATTTCAGCAGCCTCTAGCAGTTCTTTTACAAACTGCTGGTTAGGCTGCTCAAGGTCTGAATATGCAAGCTGGCAGAAACAAATTTTGGAGTCCATGTCTGAAATAAGCACAGGAGCCTCATTTCAGTATTGAACGGAGGTCTGCACTCTTTCCAGGTGGGCACCAGAGTTGCTGAAAGAAAAGGCACCAACCAAATTACCAGAGCTTTGAACTCCAATGGAGATTGGACGTATATATCAAAACTCCTACAGGTAGTCTGATATCAATAGTTTCAGGGAAAGCTCTTTAAATATTACTATGCTATCATTTTTGAATGACTTTCAAAGATACGTAATTCACAGAGGTAACACTTGAGGTAACAATTACTCTTAAAGCCCCGCATCATAATTTGAACACTTGGGCCTTTATCAAATCACTAGTTGGCAGCTGCTTTTTCCAGGAGGTATAGCAGAGATAAAAAAATATTTAATTCATTATCTACTACAACCTGTTGAATCAGAGAAAGGGAAAAATTAAGAGAAAGACATTCCAACTCTTTTTAGCCTGATTTGTAGTGTTTTCTAACGCAGAACTGCACTGTTAGATTGTGGAATAAAAATGCATTTAGTGTAGAATGATGAGCGTAATTAAAGTAATGCTAGTATCAGAGCACAGTGAAGCCTGTGTAATAATGTAATTGTTTCATAAACCTCAGGCACAGACAGGGTGTAGTCATAGTGTAAGGGAAGTTCCGGGCAAACTTGGTTTGGAATAGCCTGCTCAAAGTTTCATCTGTGACCTGTCATATTTGATTCCCCAATTCACCCACACTGATGCAAACAATATCACTGCAGTGTGAACTTTCTCTTTGGAGTTTCATCTTCATTTTAATCAAATTTTGCCACAACAGATATATGTGATGCCATGGTGATATCGCAATTTGACGTTTAAATTCTTTTAGATGCATACTGGTTAACATATTCATATAAACTACCTTCTAGCGCTATTTTAATATAGCCTTAACCTGTTGAAAATGTATTGACTAACACTTACATTAAAATAATTCACCAAGTAATTTTGCATGAAAATGATGAGTTTTATGACATTGAATTCCGTTGATTATTGGCTGAGTGTAACAAGAAGCCAAAATGATTGCATTCAATTTGTGCTAGTGCCTAAAACAAATGTCTACCCTTTGTGTCATATCATTGTTCTTGTAAATATACGTTTTTTTTAATGTTTGAAAAGGGCACCACTGACATGACACAATTCGCATCATATTCTAACAGTTTAATTGAGAAGCCTAAATGGCCAATTTACACCTACAGGTACAGAACACCACAAAAGTATAAAAGAGAAATGAGAATGTGTTGCGTGTGAGGATGTGTTTTCACTGAAAGTTAGATTGAGAGAGGAATTGAGCCAGTATTCTACCATACATGTATTTCATTATTTTATAGACATAAGCAGGCTATGTAATTATGACAGTGCATCTGAAGCAGAAGACATCTGTATAGAATTAATAAGGCTCAAATGAGACTGGGGGCGGAATCATCCCAGATTTGCACTAAGTGCGGGAGCGGGTGGGTAAAATTATGTTTTACCCACCGGCCGCGATGGCAGGTATTCACGCCGCAACATCCCAAACCCGCCATATTATTTATGCATTCCCGGGAAACACGCCGTTTCCATGGCGGGCGAGCTCTCATTCACCCGACCACATCACCTAGCCGCTTCCTCATGTCGAGCACCATATTTAAAGTCCAGCTGCGCGCACACATCTCAGTGCTTCCAGACCACAACTGCTGCAGGGACAATGTCCAAGAAAGGCAAAAAGACTGCAGGTTCCAGGTTCAGCGACACGTCACTGGAACACCTTTTGGATGCCGTGGAGGCCTGTTGGGATGTCCTCTACCCCAGCTCTGGCCGTTGGATGGGTAGCGGTGTGACCAACCAGGCTTGGGAGGTGGTGGCAGCGGTGGTCAGCACCAATGCCCTTCAAAAGCTGATGGCCACCGGGTGCCGCAAGAGGGTGAATGATCTTCCCCGTTCCGCCAGGGGGAGTTTTCTTAAATTCATTTAAGTGAAGTGGGCTTTGCTGGCTGGGCCAGCATTTATTGTCCATCCCTGGTTGCCCTTGAGAAGGTGGTGGTGAGCTGCCTTCTTGGACCGCTGCAGTTCATGTGGTATAGGTACACCCACAGTGCTGTTAGGGAGGGAGTTCCAGGATTTTGACCCAGCGACAGTGAAGAAGCGGCGA
This sequence comes from Cetorhinus maximus, assembly GCF_964194155.1. Lineage (NCBI taxonomy): Eukaryota > Metazoa > Chordata > Chondrichthyes > Lamniformes > Cetorhinidae > Cetorhinus > Cetorhinus maximus. The sequence continues at coordinate 207,359,852 of NC_135880.1, read as the reverse complement.
TATATTTCCAAGTCAGGATGGTAAGTGACTTGGAGGGGAACTTCCAGGTGGTGGTGTTTCAATTTATCTGCTGCCCTTGTCCTTCTAGATGGTAGTGGTCGTGGGTTTGGAAGGTACTGCCTAAGAAGCGTTGGTGAATTCCTTAGTGAAAGCCCTGCAAGTCGCTCTTCTCATCACTCTCAACTCACACACTCACAAACCTTCACACATCCACAGGGCCTTCATTCATTGCCAGTTAAAGTCTCTCACACAAACCTTCATTGTCCTTATCCCATCCATGGGACTACTCACCACGCACACATGCCAGGCATACTTAGCATCTGGCCTGGCAGGCATCCTGCTTACACTTTCTCCATCTCTATTCATGCAGGACAAGCTGGCACACAACAACAGGGTGAGGTCACAGACTGGTGGAGGAATCCCTGATATCAAGGTCCTCACTGACTTTGTAAACAGAGCCATCCAGCTGGCCGGCAATGATCTGGACCAGTCCTGTGCTAACGGTGAGGTCGGCGGTACTCTACCAAGTGAGGATCCAGCAGTGCAACAGCCATCAGACAACCATGCTGTGAGTGATGCGTCCTGTTTCACAGGCCACTGCCATGCACTAATTATCTCCCCTTGCTTTCGCAGGCACATCTGCCAAACAGCTGAAGGAGTCCATGACCCAGGGCCTCAAATCAAGCCCTTAAGAAATCTCTGAAGAGGAATCTAGAGGCACTCTCCTTGAAGTCCAGTCACAGTGCTCACCCACAACCTCCACCAGTGCAAAGACACACACCTTGGTGGGACCCAGCTTTATAATAGCTTCGGGATCACAATCTGGTGAGCACACCGCACTGTCTGATCCACAGCAGGTGGAAGCAGGGACTTCCTTGGGTTCTGCACTCGGAGGACAGCTGAAGGTCAGAAATTTGTCAGGTGATGAGCCTCTGGAATCGGTCATGTCACAGTTGCTGGAGCTGCAAAGGCAAGCTCGGGAACATCAGGAAGGGATGTCCGCTGCACTCCTCAGATTGCAAAGGCACGATGGAGGAGTCCATCTGCCTTCACTCTGAGGCGATAGCACCGGCATGCAAATGCACCTAGGTCAACGCTGGTAGGATGGTGGCTGCACAGCTGCGCAGGCTCAACTCCATTGCTAATGCCATAGTTGGCCTCCAACACTATGTACGCAAGAGGGGTACGGGGCAGCTCGATCTCACTCCAGTTACCCATTTTCCACAAGGAGTTAGCCTCAGGCCCTCAGGCAGCCATAGGGAGGAGGATCAGCAGGTGCACACCCCGGGGCCATCCATCCAGGTTACTCCGGGAGTGTCCGGCCCATCTGAATCCCCTCTTCCAGTGAACTCAGCAGCTCCATCTCCACAGGCCAAGGAGGATTCCAACACCACACAGCAGGACCCCGAAAGCAGGCCAGGGCCCTCCAGGTCTCGGCCTCCAGAGGATGCTCGCCAAGGTCATCACGGACAGAGCATTGCAGTCAGCAGGCTGCCTCCATCTCCGCTGTGGATGTCCGGGGAGCACCAAGACATAGACACAGGATTAGGAAAGTTAAGAAAAATTAGTTGCACAGCCTGGGCACAGGTGTTAATCACTTGAACATAGTGCTCACTATTGTCAATAAACTCCCAACAATGTCTCCTGCCTATGGCTGCTTGTTTTTATGAGTGACTATTAGGGCCTCCACTGCATCTCCATGACAGGAACCTTCTCATAGAGGGTATTAGCGCTGCCATAAGCCAGACTGGAGTCAACCATTCACAGATGCAATGTGAGGATCTATGGGGTCACCTCACTGCATGTGACCCCACAAATCTAGCAGCTATGAGGGCCTCTCAACCATGCCTGCTTCATCTGGACAGTGCGAGGGCTCATCCCCGTCATCGTAGCCTTCGAGCACCTCCTCACTCTTATCCCCATTAGCGTTCTCTTCAGCAGAGGAGACCTCTAGCTCCTCCATTTCCTTAAACAGCTCGTCTCCCCGTTACAGCGCCAGGTTGTAAAGGGCACAGCAGATGATGATGACGCATGACACCCTCTGCGGACTGTATTGCAGGGTTCCACCAGACTGGTCCGGGCACCGGAACCTAATCTTCAGCATCCCAATGGTCTGCTCCATCAAGTTGCGAGCTGCAGGATGAGCCTCATTATAGCGTCACTCTACTGCAGTCTGAGGCCACCGCACCAGTGTCATCAGCCACGGCCTCTGCGGGTAGCCCTTGTCCCCAAGGAGCCATCCCTGCAGCTTCTGTGGAACCTGGAAGATTCCAGGGATCTGTGACTGACTGATGATGTAGGATTTGTGCACACTCCCTGGAAACCATGCACACGTCTGCAGGCTGCATTTCTGGTGGTCGCACAGCGGCTGCACATTCAGCAAGTGGAACTCCTTGCGGTTGATGTAGTTTACTGTGTGTTGTGATGGAGATCTGAGTGCCACGTGAGTGCAGTTGATTGCACTCTGAACCTGTGGGAAACCTGAGATCTGGGCGAACCCAATTGCTCTTGCACCCTGGCTCTCCTGGTCCCGGGCGAAACGCACAAAGTTGTGTGCCCTCGCAAAGATGGCATCCGTGACCTCATGGATGCATTTGTAGGTAGAGGCTTCTGAGATCCCACAGAGGTCACCTGTGAAGCCCTGAATGGAGCCACTGGCATAGAAATTGAGCACCGCGGTCACTTTCACAGCCACTGGCAGTGGATGCCCTCCATGTTCCCATGGCGCCAAATCCTGCAGTATCTGGTAGATGTGAGCTATATTCAATGGCAGGGCTGCCCTTGACACCCTCCCCTGACAAGTCGCCTCAACAGCAGAGCTGCCCTTGACTTCTCCCCAATGCTCCTCAAGCTTGAAGCCCAACAGGCGAACCTAGTGAGCACTGCATAACGATACTGTGTACTCACCTCTGAGTTCCCCTTAAAGTGCAGTCCTTTTATGTGCTGTTATGAAACACGTCGGCACGCTTTCCCGTCAATGTGGATGGACGATCCAGCAAGGGTGGGGGCGGGGGGTGGGGGGGGGTACGGATGATTCCAGCCTGCTGGCCGCATAATGATATGCAGATGTATTACAAGTAGGTTCCCAATATTTGATGGCTGAGCAGACGGTTGTGAACTTGTTTCACACCGTTGTGAATCCGATCGCACCATATTGTTCGCCCACGCCACTGAACACAGCCGATGCTAGCGGGCACAGAAAATCCCGGCCTAGATTTCTTTTCCCAACAGAGTATTATATGTGGACCATATTCTCAGCAAAATCAATTAATGCTATGGTCGTTAATTCTTCAGGAAGGAGCGATTTCAGAACAGAATTGACAATTTTAAGGACAGGGTTTTCCCACAAAGTTGATCCACAAATTCAATCCCTGGTCAGATGCTACATGCTCACAGGTGGTAATCAGCATGATTGATTTTTGAATCTCACAATTGGTAGGTTTCGTTCCTGCTTGCTCCTTACTGTTTGCAATGTTCCCTACCTGTTTAGTTGTGATTTGTTCCCATTTTATAAATGTTGCTTTTTACCAGCAGCAAACGTGATACTGATGGTATCACATACCATCCAAACGTGGCACGTACACAGGCCACTGATTCTGGTAAGTCAGACGTGATGCTATTTTATTACAAAAGAAGTGTAATTTAATGTATTCTTCTAAAGTGGATCTATGTTCCTTTAAGGACCTTTAAATAAAGATGGACTAAGATCAATTAGAGATGCATTGTTGTTGGTTAGGATTTCCCTAACTAAAGCTTGTTAGCTTACCAATGCCCAACATCTGTGGGCATCACTGGCTAGTGCCAGTATTTATTGCTCATCCCCAATTGCCCTTGTTCAGGGACATTTAAGAGTCAACCACATTTTGGAGCCATATGTAGGCCAGACGATTAGTGAACCAGGTGAGTTTTTACAACAATTGGCAATGGTTTCATGGTCATCATCAGACTTTTAATTCTAGATTTGTGTTGGATTCAAATTTCACATCTGCTGTGGGATTCGACCCCAGGACCTCAGAGGATTACCCTTGGGGTCTCTGGAACACTAGTCTAGTGCCATTACCACTATGCCACCATCTCCCTCTATGTCACATACAGTTGTGCTGGCAACCCCATTTTAAATATATTTTGGAGAGTTGGTATAAAGTATCTGCACAGTTTAATTATATTGCCATGGTAGCTGCCAGAAAAGCTGGCAGCTGCAAGATGAGACAGAACTATGACCCTCAGTGAGCACTTATCTGACCCTGACTCACTGAAGGTAATTTCAACAGGTTTGAATGTATGTTTTTTGGAAGCACTTGTGAGCAAGCATCATGCTGTTAACAACTCATACAGGTCTGACTCAGTTTCATCCATGTTACAAGAAGTTTTTTTAGGTTGACCTTTTCTTTTCTCCATTTGGAACAGTTTGAGGAGCAGCCACCCAATAATTTTGATGAATGAAAACATTTTTGATTCCAGCATTTAAAAAAAGGCTCTGTGCATGTGTGAGTGGGTCAGTTGGATGCTTTAAAGGCAACAAGTTTTCCTTGAGGGAGGAGCAATTACCATTTTACAAGTTCAATGCTGATAACTACGTCTACAGGGAACGGTGCAGAGATTGCAAGTTTCACATATACTGACAGCTGTGATTCACATGATTTTAAAAAACTAGTACTTTTAATTATAATTTTAATAATTATGTGAAACAAGAAGGATAGGTCTTCAGTGGCCAGTCAGTCAACACTAACAAAACTATTAGTGCTGACTGCGAAGATATTCAAGAAGGCTTATCTGAGAGTAATTTCAAGGCTTGAATTTAGCCTTACTTTTGCATTTTGAGCCATAGGTGGTGCTGCAACTTAACTTGTGGAATGGTGATAATTAAGAATGAGAGAAAAATAGGAGGTTAATTTTTGTGTCGCTAACAGCCCAACTGGAGGCAGCAGCGAGAGGAGAACAGAACTCAGCTCTGCCAGATTCCTGCTTGTTTAAGGCACTACTGCCACCAGCTTCTCAAGGGCAGTTAGGGATGGGCAACAAATGCTGGTCTAGCCAGTGACGCCTGTAACCCATGAACAAATAATTTTAAAAAACTACCGAACTTCAGTGATGCCTTGGGCAAGTGTTTGAAGCACCTGCAAGAAGCAAGTGGGAGCTTTGTTATTCAGAATGGACAGAAAAGAGCTCTGTGTCTTTTTTAGGCCCAGGTACATGCTGGTGAAACTTAGCAGGAAATAAAACCTTGAGCAGGTCTGCAGATGAAGAGCATATTTAAAGGCCCATATACTTTCAAGTTAAGTGCATTAGGCCTTTTAAATGTTCTTCTTGTACATATTTTTTCTTTGTTTCTCACTGGTACCTAGGCTTTGTACCAGGTGCAATTATTTAATAATATTTTTGCTCCAGACTCCCTTTATTGGCACCAGATTCTTTTCATTTGGAATCCTTTGAGCTGACATTTTCAGACATGCAATCCAAAAGAAAGATGACAGGTGCCCAAGATGTGCTTTGATTGTCCTGCTCCACATCTGACTTGCATCCACACTGCAATCTGCAAAGGAATGTAGCAAACCTGCTTTCGGCAGACATTGTTGATGGAAGTGCTTTTTCTCAGTGATGGCTGTGCCAAAAGACCTCCTGTTTGTATCATAATGAGGTGCCAACATTTGTCTAGCATTTAATTCTTCAGAAGCATCCTAATAGCATGCCAGACTTTATTTGGTATTGCATGAAGGAAAAAAAAAGCAAGATGAACAGGAGACAGCATTGTCCGACCACATCTGCCATGGTGCCACCAACATTTCTGAGAGCACTGGCAAACCCATCTAGGAATGATTGTGGCAGCCTTCCTTACCTAAGTCTGTACCAGCAGAAGGCAAGATGCCTACCATAGAGCATAGATCTTACACAGGTACAGGGACAGGAACTTAATAGACTTGGAAAAATAGACCCATCCCTTCACTGTCACTGGACCAAAATCTAGAACTCCTTTCCTAACAGCACTGTGGAAGTAACACTCAGAAGATAGCGATTCAAGGAAGCAGCTAAACAATACCTTTCAAGGGCAATTAGGATGGGCAATAACCCATGCCTCATGAACAAATTTTTAAAAATTGTCCAACTGTAGCCTGAAACTTGACTGACCCTTCTTGTAAGCATACTGCAGTGATGCCCAATGGGATGGTGCTGTCGGGGGGAATTTTAACCTAACACATCCAGTCGGCTAGGGAAATTATCTTATATGCTGCCTGAAGGCATGTAAAACAGGCAATCAATCTGATCATGTTAGTTCAGTTAAAATTACCAAAGAATAAAATTCTCTGTGCAAGCATCTGATGCAGCACCACTACTCCTTCAACAATCTTCAATGAGGGATCAAGTGCTGGGCAGGACCGTCATATTCAGATTCATGTCTGCACTTTTACCTTCATCCTGACCATATTACTTCATAATGTCACACCGTTTTTGGTCTTACCAAACGTTATTCACATCTTTTAATACACTACAGAAATTTTCTAAATTTTGTCCCCCTCCTTATGACGCTCTTTTTAATTGCCCTGTCCCTTTAAATTTGACCCCACAAAATTGACCCTGTTCCTTTAAAATTTGACTTATGCACCATTTCTCTCTACTTTCAGTTATGTCATCCTTAGACCCAGTGGGGTTTACACCTAGACTTCTGAATCATTATGCAAATACGTTTAGAGGCAGAAAATGAGCGCCGATTGTACCTGGGATTGTGGCAGATCTTAAAGCAATGGGAACTCATAGGAATGCTTTACACCTGAAGATGATTATTGTCCATAAACTAATGTTATGGAGCAGCAACTCATCAATGATTTCAGCTTGGAAATTTCTGATCATACACAAATTAGGGGTAAACTGTGTGAGACCAGTGGTTCTGCTACCTGTGCTTAGATGGTAATTTTCCTCCAATATGCAGAATTTGCAGATATTATCTATTGAATTGTCAGCACAGCAGGTTGCTTGAGGGAACACCCCACAAGATTTACAGCCGATCGTAATTTAAAGGGCTCCAACAACTTATTTTCACCTCCAATAATTGAAGGGGTTTTGAGTTTGCAAAATTCCTGCACAGTAGACAATCAAATTTGCTGGTTTAGTTTTGGAGTTTATGTTGGATGAGGCGAGTAAAAGCACAGTTGTACTATGTGACATTAAAAGGTATTCTTGACAGAAACTGCTAATGTAACAAGCTGGATAGCTGATAACTGACAGGGTGAATGCTGTCACCAATTTTCAGAGCTCTTGGCTTCAAATACACAACATGACAGACTTGAAAGATTCAACTTTTTAAATTTTTTCACAGGATATGGGCATCACTGACATGGTCAGGATTTATTGCCATTTGTGCTTGAGAAGATGGTGGTGAGCTTCTTGAACTGCTGCAGTCCATGTGGTGTAGATATACCCACAGTTCTGTTAGGAAGGGAGTTCCAGGATTTTGACCCAGCAAGGCTTTGCAACAGCATCCTCCTCCTGTATCAAGTAGCTACCCTAACTATACTTGCTCATAAACTGTCAATCTTTTATTGCTATCTCAATTATAGTTATACAACTATAGAGCCCCTTGAAGAATGTTCCAAACACTAATGACGACTTACAACTGAAACAGTTCTCATACTAAAATTTTAAACACAAAATCATTCTGAAGCAAGCTAGCTGCATATTTTCTTTTTTATTTATTTACTGTCACTGTGACTGTCTCTGGCAAGGCAAGCTTTTATTGTCCATTGCTCTTTGCCCTCTGGAGCTGATACAGTCCTTTTGGTTAAGGTACTCCCACAGTGCTGTTAGGAAGGGAGTTCCAGGATTTTGACCCAGCGACAGTGAAGGAATGGCGATATATTTCCAAGTCAGGATAGTGAGTGACTTGGAGCGGAACGTCCAGGTGGATCTATCTGCTGCCCTTGTCCTTCTAGGTGGTAGTGGTCCTGGGTTTGGAAGGTGCTGCCTAAGGACCCATAGTGAATTCCTGCAGTGCATCTTGTATATGGTACACACTGCTGCTACTGTGCGTCGGTGGTGGGGGAAGTGAATGTTAGTGCCAATCTAGCAGGCTGTTTTGCCCTGGCTGGTGTCCAGCTTCTTGAGTGTTGTGGGAGCTGCACTCATCCAGGCAAGTGGGGAGTATTCCATCACACTCCTGACTTGTGCCTTGTAGATGGTGGACAGGCTTTGGGGAGTCAGGAGGTGTTACTCGTCGCAGGATTCCTAGCCTCTGACTTGCTCTTGTAGCCACAGTATTTATATGGCTAGTCCAGTTCAGTTTCTGGTCAATGGTAACCCCTAGGATGTTGATAGTGGGGGATTCAGTGATGGTAATGCCATTGACCATCAAGGAGCGATGGTTGGATTCTCTGTTGTTGGAGATGATCATTACCTGACACTTGTGGCACCAACATTACTTGCCACTTGTCAGCCCGAGCCTGGATCTTGCTCCAGGCCTTATAACTATTGAATTTAAAGCACGCATCTTGAAATATATACAAATTGCAAAACAGTTATGGTAGTTGTTTCAAGTTTCCCTTTGGGATTTGAGCAGCTCAGCATTTACCATTGGCTGTGCCATAACATTATTTATCCTTTTCCATTATCCAATAAGAAGGCGGTACTGAGAGCAATACCCATTGTTTATAAACGTGGGTTCACAAAAACAAAAAACAATGAACCTTCAGAGCATCTGCTTCAGAAATGTGAGATCCTGGGATTATAGAAATTACAGAATTGAAGGAGGCCATTCAGTTTATGGGGCCCACCAAGCAACGTACTCTCTCCTGATGCATTTTTCCTGTCAACAATTTGTGGATTTTAACCTCTAACACTTTAACCAGTTTCTAGCAAAGTCTATCAGGCATTTTTTGATTTTTAATTTTCACAACATTTTTCAGAAAGTTTTCCTGTCCAGTTAGCAAATGTATTCAAATAGCCTGCATTAATACTTTCGTAAACAAAGCATCTTGTGTTGATAATGGTCAAATCAGTGCAGTGTTGAGAGATCCACTGTTGTTCAATATCAAGGATCACAATAAGTGACTACAAGATTAAATCATGTTCGGATTGAGATGTTAAATAACAGCTTTTAGAAGAAGGGCTTGGCACAAATGATTACTCTCGATATGTAGAGCCTTTGATTATGATCAAAACCCAGGTAATAGGCTATAAAACCCCACCAAAAGCTTATGCTTTACTGAGGTAGAAATTTGGGTGGTTAACATTTCCCTAACGGCCACTTCTACAGTAAAATTTAATTCCAAGCTAGAAATCTTGGCCAGGATTTTTTGTCCTGTCTTTGATTGGCAGATGTGGGAAGTAGGTTGGGGACCTATTCTGTCAGGTGTCTGCCCATTTTTACAGTCCTCTCATTTCTCTCTAGAAGTGGCAGATGATGAACAATAATTGTGCCCATAATTGAAAACCCCTGGAAAGTCTATGCCATTGATCGCAAGATGATGAATTGCACAAGCTTAGGCACAGATTTAGCATTTTATGATTTTAAAAAAAACCTAAAATACAACACTGTGGGCCACAAGCTATGCTACAGTAGGCCTTGGGGCTTGCCACAACCAATTTCCAGCACCCTCCTCCATGTGGACCCCCTGGAGAGGCCAGGGAGCTGTGCTAACCTAAGGTGCAATACACCTTTAAGAGAATGTGAGTAGATTGACCACGTGACTGTATTACTCAATGGCTGCCCACTCAGTGGGCTACCATGTTAATCAGTAGTTAAGATTAGGTAAAAACAAAAAACTACTGCGGATGCTGGAAATCCAAAATAGAAACAGAATTACCTGGAAAAACTCAGCAGGTCTGGCAGCATCGGCGTAGAAGAAAAGAGACGTTTCGAGTCCTCATGACCCTTCAGCAGAACTGAGTAAAGTTAGGAGAGGGGTGAAATATAAGCTGGTTTAAGGTGGTGGGGGGAGAGAAGTTGGGGGGGAGTGGTGGTTGTAGGGACAGCAAGCAGTGATAGGAGCAGATAATCAAAAGATGTCACAGACAAAAGGACAAAGAGGTGTTGAAGGTGGTGATCTTATCTAAGAAATGCGGTCTCCTCTATATTGGAGAGACCAAACGCAAACTGGGCGACCGCTTTGCAGAACACCTGCGGTGTGTCCGCAAGAAAGACCCAAACCTCCCTGTCGCTTGCCATTTTAACACTCCACCCTGCTCTCTTGCCCACATGTCTGTCCTTGGCTTGCTGCATTGTTCCAGTGAAGCCCAACGCAAACTGGAGGAACAGCACCTCATCTTCCGACTAGGCACTTTACAGCTTTCCGGACTGAATATTGAATTCAACAACTTTAGATCTTAAACTCCCTCCCCCATCCCAACCCCCTTTCCGTTTCTTCCCCCTCCCTTTTGTTTCTTCCAATAATTTATATAGATTTTTCTTTTCCCACCTATTTCCATTATTTTTAAATCTATAACTGTAATACCCTGTCAGTCTTTCCAACCCACCCCCACTAGAGCTGTACCTTGAGTGTCCTGCCATCCATTCTTAATTAGCATATTTTCTTAGATAAGATCACCACCTTCAACACCTCTTTGACCTTTTGTCTGTGACATCTTTTGATTATCTGCTCCTATCACTGCTTGCTGTCTCTACAACCACCACTCCCCCCCAACTTCTCCACCCCCCCCCCCGCCCCCCGCTCCCCCCCTGCCCCCGACCTTAAACCAGCTTATATTTCACCCCTCTCCTAACTTTATTCAGTTCTGCTGAAGGGTCATGAGGACTCAAAACGTCTCTTTTCTTCTTTTCTTCTCCGCCGATGCTGCCAGACCTGCTGAGTTTTTCCAGGTAATTCTGTTTTTGTTAAGATTAGGTTCTGGTTGGAGAAGCATACATTGTGTTAGTGCTCTGTTACTTGTGTAAATAAACAACGTGTGCTTCATCTTACATTGGTCTCGGCGTCTGCAGTATATTGTTTGCCAACTCCACCCACTGGTAGATAGGCGTGCAACCGCGTTCGCGAGAAAAGCGAGAAGCCCACCAGAATTGTCTAAATGACCTGAGAGCAGGCAAAATGCCCTACGATGATGTACTCATCTCTGAAGTATGTCAGGGATTAAATTATTATGCAGCATAAAAGTTCCGTCATCGCCCCAACTCTGCAATAGTGCAATGTCTGGCCTTCTCAGTACCATCATATTGCCCATATTAATATTGATGTTGCCCATTTCTGATGTTACTTTGAAGTAAATTTTCTGGCCCCAGAACTGTAGCACTAGTCATTTCCTGTCCCACACCATGAACATGGCTCTGAGTTACCCCTGCAGGTTTCCTCCCCTGGCGGCACACTGGAAAAAGCACAGTTGCAGATAAGTGTATTAAATAAATGCAGTTACATCTTGAGGTTCTCCCTAAGATACTCTCTTTTCTAACTCCCCTGCGAGGGAACCACAAAATGGTGGAGCCCTCTTATTCCCCTTACAGACTCAGCAGCAGCTACCTCTCACGCTATTGCTGCTGAGACTGGGTTCCCTGAATGGAACATAGAGAGACAGTCTGCCACCCTTAATTGTTCAGCGGGCCTGGTGGCAGACAATTAAAAAGCCACCACCAGGAAGATTGCCATCACGGTCCTGATGTCCACTGTGCGGGCTTTGGATCCCCGTTTTGTCCCAAGGCGGGACTTGCCCCCAGGTAAAATCCTGGATATCAGATGGAATCATCGGAGATTTGCACTAAGTGCGGTAGCGGGTGGGAGAAAGGGCATTTTGCGCAACAGCCGCAATGGCAACTTTTCGCACCGCATCGTTCACTTCCTGACACGTCCCACCTCATTAATAATACATTCCTGGGAAACATGCAGCGTCGCTGGTGGGACTGCTTCTGATTCACCCGCTCACCATCACCTCAAGCCTTTAGAAAACAGGGCACCATATTTAAAGGGCGCCCCTGCACAGTGCTAGCACTCTTCAAGGGATAAGAAGCTGCTGGGAACTGATGGCCGCCCAAGGAAGGAAACTTGCTACCCCGCACTTAGCGATGCCTCACTCGAGCGCCTTCAGGACACAGTGGAGGCCTGCTGCCAAGTTCTCTACCTCTGCTCTGGGTGAAGACCAGCAAGCAAGGTCACCAATCCAGCATGGGAGGTGGTGGCAGCGGTGGTTAGAGCCAACGCCCTGCAAAAGATGGCAGCCATCCAGTGCAGGAAGAGGATGAATGTTTTCATCCATTCTGCCAGGGTAAGTCACTCTTCTCATCACTCTCAGATCTCACACCCACACACCCATCACACATCAACAGGGATCTCACACCTCAAAGGACAACAACCCGAACTCTTAAACACACCCTTACATCTCCAACAGGCTCATATCCTTTGGAGCTCTCATCCTCATCTTGCCCATGGTTCTGGTCACCACACAAACTTTCCACGCTGTGCCATGTGTCCTGCTCACATTCTCTCCACCTATTTTCATGCAGAAGAAGCTGGTTCACAACAGCAGGGAGAGGTCCAAGACCGGGGGTAGGGTGGCCCACATTAGACCTCTCACTCACTTTGAGAAGCATGTCATTGCTTCTTGGTGAGGACGTAGACCATGCCTGTGTCAACTGTGAGGTCAGAAGCAAATACCCACTTGAGGATCCTGCATCACATCATCCCTCTCTCAACACAACTGTGAGTGCTCACTCTCCTGCTTTTGACAGTGCTGCCATGTACTAATTATCTCAACTTTAGTTCACAGGAAGCTCTGCCAAGCGACCAACATGCTCAGCTAGCCAGTCCCTTAGCTCCATCCAGGTCCCCTCCTCAAGCCAAGAGGACACCTCCTCCATTGAAGAACTGGAAATAAGCAGCCTGGAAGACCCTTCACAGCGCTTACCCACACCCTCTACCAGCGCAGAGACACACACCTCGGTGGGACCTAGATCTAGAGCAGCCTTGGGTTCACAATCTGGTGGTCACTGCATGGACACGTATCCGCAGCAGGTTCAGCCGAGATCCCCTGCACTCAGAGGACTGCTGAGAAAGAGGCATCTGTGAGGTCAGAGTCGGATGATTTGCCTCTGGATTCGGCCTTCCAACTCATCATGGAGAGTCAGCAGAAGGTGGAGAAAATCATGCAGAGCCGTCAACAGAGTGGCATGCAAGTCGGAGGAGTGTGTTCGCCTGCTTTCTGATGAAGTGGTGCCCACGTGCACATTTGGAGGTCTCCATTGGGTGAATAGCGGATGCCATGGAGACCCTGGCCCAGCAGAATGCAGAGATGCACGCAGACCTGTACTCTATCGTGGTAGCCATGGGTGAGTTTCTGCAGTGGCAATGTGAGAGGGAAATGGGGCACCTCGACATCTATCCAGGTGCTTCTTTCCCTCAAGGAGTTAGGCCCGCGCCCTCGGGCACCTGAAGGGGGGAAGGAGCAACAGCCGGACACCCCAGAGACATCCACTCAGGATTTTCAGAGGCTATCCTCTCCCTCTGAGTCCCCTTTGCCTGTGACTCCCTCACCTCGTCCTCTGTCACCGCAGAGGGAGCAACTGGCACGGGAGAACAGTATTAGCGTGCTGGGACCCTCAAGGCCTCGGCTCACCAAAGGACCCAAGCCGAAGTCATCAGAGGCAACAGAACCTACTGTTGCACAGGGTGCCTCCACCCCCTTTGTGGATGTCAGGGCAGCACCTAGAAAAAGTGGTAGACCTAGAAAAGTTAAGAATTTATGATCACAAGTGGTTGCATGGGTGTACACATTTTGTCACTTTATAATCTGGAAATATATTCGCTTTCACTGAGTAATGTGTAATGGTGTCTCTCAGTTTCAATTACAGGCTGCGCGAGTCCTCCCCCCGCATCACCCCCACTAGCAGTTCAGCTGCATGCAGCCAGACCACGAGTGATTCTGGAGGGAGAAGTGTGCGTCTGACAGGACCTTTCGGAGCCTTGTGCAAGCATTCTTTCATGCACGCGGAGCCTTCCTAAATCATGCTCATCACAATCTCCCAAACATTTTCAATGCTGCCTGCTGAGGTTCTCTTTCAGTTGTCCACTCGAGCTGACCTGTATCTCCGCCCACCCACTGATCACACTCCCATGCAGCACCTGCGTCTGCACAACACGAGGCTTCTCTTACTTTCAAGTTGAAAACATGGTCGTAATAACGTTTCTTCTCAGCTCCTCCATCCTTTCCCCTCCCCCAGTCTCCCATGTTCTTTCCCCATTACTGTTTACACCCTGGTATCACCTTCCACCTCCCCACCAGCATCTACCAACCAGAACCCAATGCTTTCCAGGATGGCCAGGTGAACGTGAACAATCCCTACCTTCCCAAAAATCCCACCCTCCATCGACATTGACCTCCCCAACCTCCTCTTTCCCACGCCAGGGTCTGTATCTACCCCCAAGTCCCCACCAACCACCCTCGCCATCCCTTTTACTGCTATCGTTGTACCCTCACCCTCCCTCCCTTCTGGCTTATTCCACCCCCTCTCATACTCACCTTTCCATCCAACCACGCCCACCTTCAGTTTGCTCCCCAGGAGGCAGTCATCGACTCCACAGACCCCTCCCTTGCACGTTCACCTGGACATCCCCCCCCACCCCCTTACTCCCTCCTCCACCCTTACTCCCTCTTCCCCCCCGGCCCCTTCATCCACCTGGACTCCTCCCATCCAACCTCTTCCCTCTCCCTGGACTCCATCCTTCCCCCCCGCACCCACGACTCCTTCCTTCCCCTGGACTCCTTCCCCGCTCTGAACTTCTTCCTCCCCCTACCAGACTCCTTCCATCCCCTGATCTCCTTCCCCCCTCCAAACTTCTTCTTTTACACCTTCCTCCCTCCTTACATCTACCTCCCCAGTTGCTGCATTCTCCCTCGTTACACCCTCCTTCCCCTCGTACTCCCTAACCTCCTCCCCCACACACCCTCACCCCCCCCACACCAGTACACCTTCCTCTCCCACTACCAGCTGACTTTCCTTCCCCCCCTCGCCGATCATCATAGCAGCTCATGGCCATGACAACGATGTTCCGAAGCAGACCCCAGAAATCAACTAAGACTTCCCACCTTCTATGAGCAGCGAAGCCATGTCCATGAGGGTCTGGTAGCTGTAGGTCTGCAGCATTGTCTGCTCCTCGGATGTCTGCGATGTGAGCAAGGCCCTAACAGTAATTCCCAACTTCTGCACGTCACATTTGACAAGACATGTTATGGGCTGACATGTTCTCCTGCTGACGTGGGAGGTAAATTTGATGTGGGGGGTTGATTCTGGCGGGCAGGGAAGATGATGAGATGCAAATGCATTGAAATTAGGTGCCTAAGGTCGGATGGCGGGAAAGGCGCCCTGCCATTTACGGGCAGAGAGGCCAATTGCAAACTGGTTTTATGACGGCGTAAAAACGATCTTTGGCCTTCTCGCCATATTCTCCGCTCACACCTGTCATGACGCCTGACGCCAACTGAGGCGGAAAACTCCGGCCCTCTATTCTGACTGCACAAGCACTATAGTCACAGAGAAGCCAAAGCAGCGGGGTGAAGTCCCATCCAGCTGCACTACTGCTTTACCTGGTCCACAAAGATTTCTGGCTGCATTGCATATCATGAAAGTTGCACTATCAAACACTTGGAGTTAAATAAAGAGATTCTGCAGCTTAAAAAGCATATCTGCTGCTTAAAATATGCTCACTATGGATAGAATTTCACATGAAATTGTGTTACTTGGACAACACAGGAAAGTAATTATGCAAAGCTTAATATAGATCTGTGCTGCTGAGTAAGCATTTTGTTCTGACCTGTCCAACATCATATCTCAAGAAAAGAGTTACCAGCAGTAACAGAGATTGAGACCTTGAATTTAATGTAGGCGGAGCTTAGAAACATGCAATCTATTGTGAAGCAGAATTTCCATTCAGAAACCTTGTACTAGTAATGCTATCAGCCTGAAAGGATTACATTGAAGTGCACACATCAGACCATGAAAAGCATATAAGGTAAATGGATCAGTGACCTGAGAAGTGATATTGCTCGGAAGTGTGAATTGACTGAGTTCACTATCTGTCTATATCTGACGACTAGGCAGAAAGCTCTGCAGCTTTGACTGCAGATTAGTTCTAGGTCTCCAATAACGGATAGTATTTATCATCAAGTTTCATTATGCATCATCTCTACTCTCCTTGGGTTCCGTGAAGCCACACACCATTTACCGCTCAGGAGATATAAGCCCTAATCTCCACCAACAGTAGGAAGCTTTCAGAATGTTTTTGAATGAATGTATCTGAGATTTTACTGTCTCTAAATGGACAAGCCCCTAGCCATCCCCAATGGCCCGATAAGCCACACGTAAAAATGGTTCCTATAAAAGGAGGGCCTATCTTCTCACCATTACCTTCTTGACACATCCAGAGTTGGGCAACAAGTCCTGGCCAGCCAGCATTGCCAAAT
The DNA here is from genome assembly GCF_964194155.1 of Cetorhinus maximus. Lineage (NCBI taxonomy): Eukaryota > Metazoa > Chordata > Chondrichthyes > Lamniformes > Cetorhinidae > Cetorhinus > Cetorhinus maximus. Next base: position 207,343,463 of record NC_135880.1, on the reverse strand, counting down.
CCCAAAAATAAATTATAAAAACAATTACACACAAAAGAGTTGTGCATGATTTTGTTTTGATTGTTTTGTCAAAAATGTTAATTGATGTGTTTTAACATAGTTCACGCCAGTGGGACAATTTTTAATTATAGCACTCCTCAGGTGGATGGTGGGCAGAGCAATTGCGTCACCCCGCTAATGACACTAGTGAGGGGCTCTAACAATATTCCTAGTCGGTCACTGGAATCGGAACAGGGACCTGCCAACCTCAACAAGCGCTAGGCACTGATAGGTAGCTTGCCATTTAGGGTTTCCTCAGCACTTCTAATTAAGTAAGGAAATTGCCAGCCTATAACCTTCAATTGTTAGCAAAATTATTTTAAAAACGCTACAACCGTTTAATGCCATTTAATGCACAATGTCTTCTCTTATAATTTTATTAGCAGAATTTTTCAAGAACCTATGAGCTTAATCTGATTCTTTGTATATTTATACTTTGATTATATGAATTATATTAAACTATTTCTTTCTTGTTTTGTAATAGTATATACTAACAGCTGCTTTCTAATTTTTATTAATTTCATATTTTTAATATACTTGGGCACACTTAGCAATAACATATGAAACAGCATTCAAACATATTTAATAGAGTTGGCTTGCATTAAATTAGGTTGGAAACATGATTGCGATTATTTTTACTGATACCATGTAACAAAAATTTAGACTCATTCACTGGCATTACAAAAGCCTTCAGCTATAACCAGTATATTTAAATAAAAATAATGTGTGGACCTCCTATCAACTTTGAAGTTTATGCAGAAATAAGAAGTACAATTAAAGTAGCTGCAGTGATAACCTTAGAAATTAATGAGTATGAATTTATGAATTGAGAAAAGTCCTGAAAAATCTTCGTAATATTAAGCCATTCAATTTTCTTATTAGATTTCCAATAATAATTTTGCTATGATGTCATATAATTTATCTTAAATTATGTCCCATTTTCTTTCATTTCTTAACTCAATGCAATTAAAACAGTTTTGCATTGTCATAGCCACTCACTAATCTTCTGAATATCATATTTAAGCTTTTCATACCCTAAAATCAATGTGACACCATGCTGTTATGTTCATAATGTGCACTCTTCTCACTGCCCTAACTCTGCCAATGTATTCCACACTTGCTGTTCTAAATTTCCCCATTATGCTCCCATGTCCTCTGCCCTCTCATCATTGTGCTTTTGGTAATAAGATTTAATCTCATTGCCCATGCTCTTTCTGTTACACTACACTTGATGCTCTCTGGGTGGAATCGTCCCAGATCTGCACTAAGTGCTGTGGCGGGCGTGAAAACGATTTTTTTACCTACCGGCCACAATGACAGGTTTTCACGCCATGTCGTCCACTTCCCGCCTCATTAGTTATGCCACAGGAAACATGCTGTCTCGCTGGTGGGCAGCTTCTGAATCATCCACCAAGCCATTACCTCACCGTTTCCTCACGTCAGGTGCCATATCTAAACTGCAGCCGCACATACAGTTCTCAATGCTTGCAGCCCAGAACTGCTCCAGTGAAGACATGGCCCTGAAAGCCAGGAAGTGCTCAGTGACCCGTCGCTGGAATGCCTTTTGGAGGCCTGCCGTGATGTCCTCCACCCTCCAGCTCTGGCTGCAGGAGATCCAGCAATCTCACCACTCCGGCTCGGGAGGTGATGGCAGTGGTGGTCAGTGCCAACGCTGCACAGGAGAGGTTGGCCATCCAGTGCAGAAAGAGGATGAATGATTTCATCCGTGCCGCCAGGGTAAGTCAACCATTTCATCACTCTAAACTCACACTCACAAAGCCATCACACATTCACTGGCATCTCACTCACTGCCAACTCAAGGGCCATCACCACTCGCTTTCTCACACACACCCTCACATCTCCATCTGTCCTCATCTCCTCTGGAGACTGCCTCCTCAGCCCTCACCATCTTGAGGCCATTTGCACAGATCAACATGTGCCCCTATACACACCCTGGGATACCCCACTTCTCCAGTGTAGCCCTCACCCTCCACCCTCTTCCCTTGTCTGAGGCCACTTTCCCCCTTCCTCTAGCAAGCCCTGGAAGCTCTGGAACTGATGACCACGAGTGCTGCCCAAAGCAAGGTAGGCCAACAAACCTCGAAACCCTGAGCGAAGTGCAGCTCGCCAGGTGCACGTCGCTTAGGCATAGTTGTGAAACATGTCAGCGTGCAATCAAAAACAGAATTACCTGGAAAAACTCAGCAGGTCTGGCAGCATCGGTGGAGAAGAAAAGAGTTGACGTTTCGAGTCCAACCTGACCCTTCAACAGTTCTGTTGAAGGGTCATGTTGGACTCGAAACATCAACTCTTCTCCACTGATGCTGCCAGACCTGCTGAGTTTTTCCAGGTAATTCTGTTTTTGTTTTGGATTTCCAGCATCCGCAGTAGCTTTTTGTTTTTATCTCAGCGTGCAATCACGCTGATGTGCTCAGGTGACCCGGTGTGGGGGGATGATTCTGGAGAGCAGGGCTTATAATGAGATGCTAAAGTATAGAAATTAGGTTCCCGATGTACAGCAGCAGGAAATGCAGCCCGCCGTTGACAAGTGGAGCAGACAATTGCAAACTGGTTTCACGATTGAGTTAAACCAATTTTTGGCCTTCGTGCCATATTGCCTGCTCGCACCCACTGCCAATGGGACCAGACGATTCCACCCTCAGTCCTTATACTCTGCGGGATGTTCTGCCCAATGTGCTCTCCCCAGTGTACCCGATCCTAGTTTTTGCCTAGGCTGTTTTGATGCTTTTCAATGTACTTCAGCTGATCTGCTCTGCATTGACCCTTAAGCACTATCACAGAAACCATACCTAATTAATTTGCATGCTGTTGGGTTTACCTGCTTGAATTCCGCAATCCTGACAGTTTAGAAAGCCCTGTTCTCAGCACTGTTCTTCAGTAGTCAATAATTTCTAAATCTAATGATGAAGGAGCAGTACTGAGGGTCAACCTTTTCAAATTGACAGGCTGCAAAATTTAAATAGGCAAACCCAACACCATACACATTATAAGCATAGAAAATTATCCTTGCAGATTCTAGGGTTTGATAGAGGTTGTCGGGCCCATGTAACTCATGAACCTTTGACTGTACATTCCATATTTTTAAGTTTTTGAAACCCAAGCTTGGTGACACCAATTTTTTTTGTAATTCTTTCCTTTTATTCTTTAATGAAATGTGAGTGTTCCCGTCAAGACCAGCATTTGTTGCTCATCACTAATTGCCCTTGAGAAGGCGGTGGTGAGCTGCTTTCTTGAATCACAGTTCCATTAGGAAGGGAATTTCAGGTTTTGGACCCAGCAACAACAGAAGTTCCAAGTAAGGATGGTGTGTAGTTTGGAGGGACACTTGCAGGTGGCGAGGTTCCCAGGCGTCTTCTGGCCTTATCTTCCTAAGTGGTAAAAGTCGCAGGTTTGGAAGGTGCTGTTGAAGGAGACTTTGCAAATTGTGAATCTTGCATAAGGCACACACTGCTGTCACGATGTGCTGACAGTGGAGGGAGTGAATGTGGAGAGAGTAATGTGGTTGACAGGATGACAATCAAGCAGACTGGTTTGTCCTGGATGGCGTTGAGCTTCTTGAGTGTAGTCAGGAAGTGAGTTACGCAGAATTTCCAGCAGCTGACCTCTTGTTGTAGCCAAAGTACTAATATGGCTTGTCCAGTTAAGCTTCTAGTAAATGGTCATTCCCAGAATGTTGATGGTGGGATTTCAGCAATGGGAATGACAAGGAAAGGTGGTTAGACTCTCTCTTGTTGGAATTGGTCATTGCCTTGCACTTGTAGTGGCAAGCAATATTAACACCACACATCTCTCCAATCTTGAATATTGTCCAGGTTTTGGGCATGCAAGCATGGACTGCTTCATAGTCTGAGGAAATCACTCCCAGCATGAAATCTGGATCAGTAGCAACTTCCGTTAGGTGTCCAAAAGGCACCTGTATATACACTTGTAGGTGAGTTCTGGTTGCCATATTACTGAGGGCATTTGGTGCACACATCGTGAACATCTGCTAAAAATATGCACAGAAGGCAGTTCATGACAAAGCAGAGTGCAACATTTATTTGATGCCAACGTACCGTTTTGGAGCTCAACACTTCAACCAACTATCACAAGATCATCTTTTACCCTTGCACAGCTGAATATGTATTTAGCAGTAGGAAGGACCCCCATAAGCACTATTCAAAGGGATCATTGAGTAAGTTCTGGCTGTTGCGTTGATTATACAAGTGTTTAGTGTTTTATATGGTTGTTTCAAGATATCAAAAGCTACAGGGTGTGGTGTGGCTGACATTTTTTGCTGACTTCAAGACTTCTGCACAAACCAATTTCTTCCATTAGCAGCCAACCCCTTGGGGGTTGTCTTGGAGAATGAAAAAAGACTATGCAGAGCAGGACAAGCTGCTGGAAGAGGGAAGGAGAGGAGAGCTAGAAGAGTTCTCCACCATATCCACCTATGGACTGCAGGGAGCAATTCTCGTATCCGAACATCAGCAAGAAACAATGTGAGCGATGTCCAAGCTTCAGTAAGGCCATCCCCACTGAAATCCAAAACCTGCTCCAACTGAAACCTCAGAGTTAGATATAACCTACATTACCAGTGGCAATGAAAGATGACTGTGGCGATGAAATTTTATCCATCTGAACCCTTCCAGGCTATATCTTAGAGTCATTTGCAACACCTTGTAGTTTGCCATCTAATGTTGCATTCGGAAGATCACTGATACTCTCCATTCATTGAGAGCTAACTACATTTCATTATCTCTTATGAGAGACAAGCAGAGAGAGTTTTATTCTGTTATTCATTTGTGGGATGTGGACATCACTGGCTAGACCAGCATTTATTGCCCATCCCTAGATGCCTTTGAGAAGGTGGTAGTGAGCTGCCTTCTTGAAATGCTGCAGTCCCTGTAGTGTAGGTAAACCCACAGTGCTGTTAGGGAGGGAGTTCCAGGATTTTGACCCAGCCACAGTGAAGGAACGGTGATATATTTCCAAGTCAGGGTGGTGAGTGTCTTGGAGGGGAACTCACAGGTGGTGGTGTATGTATCTGCTGCCCTTGCCTTTCTAGATGACAGTGGGCGTGGGTTTGGAAGGTGCTGCCTAAGGAGTCTTGGTGAGTTTCTGCAGTGCATCTTGTAAATGGTACAAGCTGCTGCCACTGTTTGTTGCGAGTGGAGGGAGTGAATGTTTGTGGAAGGGGTGCCAATCAAGCAGGCTGCTTTATCCTGGATGCTGTCAAGTTTCTTGATTGTTGTTGGAGCTGCATTCATCCAGACAAGTGGAGAGTATCCCATCACACTCCTGACTTGAGCTTTGTAGATGGTGGACATGCTTTGGGGAATCAGGAGGTGAGTTACTCGCTGCAGGATTCCAAGCCTCTGTCTGCTCTTGTAGCCACTGTATTTATATGGCTAGTCCAGTTCAGTTTCTGGTAGATGGTAACCCTGAGGATGTTGATATTGGTAGATTCAGTGATGTAATGCCATTGAATGCCAAAGGGCGATGGTTAGATTCTCTCTTGTTGAACAAGGTCATTGCTTGACACTTGTGTGGTGCAAATGTTACTTGCCACTTGTCAGCCCAAGCCTAGGTCTTGCTGCATATGGACATGGACTGCTTCAGTATCTGAGGAGTCGTGAATGGTTTTGAACATTGTGCAATCATCAGCGAACATTCCCACTTCTGAACTTATGATGGAAGAAAGTCATTGATGAAGCAGCTGAAGATTGTTGGGCCTAGGACACCACCCTGAGGAACTCCTGAAGTGATGTCCTGGAACTGAAATGATTGACCTCCAACAACCACAACCATCTTTCTTTGCGCTAAGTATGAATCCAACCAGCAGAGTTTTCCCCCTGATTCCCATTGACTTCAGTTTTGCTAGGGCTCCTTGATGCCACACTCTGTCAAATACTGCCCTGATGTCAAGGGCAGTCACTCTCACCTCACCTCTGGAGTTCATGTCTTTTGTCCACGTTTAAACCAAGGCTATAATCAGGTCAGAAGCTGAGTCACCCTGGCGGAACCCAAACTGAGCATCAGTTAGCATGTCATTGCTAAGCCAGTGTTGCTTGATAGCAGTGTTGATGGCATTGATTGCAGGCTCCTGACACACCAAGTATTTTGTTGTGCATACCCTTGGGCCTTCTTTTGTAGGCAGTCTCATCAAAGTGCTCATCTGAGTGCTCTCCAGAGGAACTGATATGTGACCTCACCCTCTAGTGAGCTGGCACCTGTGCTATCCTTTCCCCTGCCCTGGTTGCAGGCCACCTTTGCCTGGTGTCTAGTGTCTCACTATATACAGATCCCACCTGTATGCTATCTGTTAAATTATGCACAGAGATAGTAACCGAATTGGTGGCTGTGAGTTTGAAATTAAGTGACAGTGCTATATCTTGATCGCTGTCTCCTTGCTGTTCCTACAGAGCCTGGTCAGGTTGCACTCCTTGTGTTTGAAAGGCAAAAGAAACATGGGTAAGATTGTGTTGCAAGGTGGGGAGATGGTGAGAGGTGCATGCATCATCTGCAACTTGTAAATCATAATGAAGTGTGTGATGAGGAGGAAGTGGGATTCGAGAAGGATGATTAGGTATGAGGATAGCTTCATTTCCAATGGTTTCAGCCCCACTGCTGTTCACAACCTCAGCAATGAATGTCCTAGGAATGGCCAGTATCATTTCCTCTAGGGGTGTCAGGACATTCAGATGCATCTGCCCCCCTCTGGTTAGCTCCTGCTGATTCCTGTTGTTCAGCAATTTGTCTTGCAAAAGATAGGGAAGTGTGTTAATGAGTGTCATGTACTCTATTTTGTTAATGTGGCTGTCATAATTGTGTGCAGGCTGTGAGCTGTGAGTGTGAGGTCTGCAGCAATGGTAGTGAGGGTATGGTGGAGCATATGAACATCAGGTATGATTACTGATTGATCGGGATTGTTGTTAGGTGAGTAATGGGAATGTAGTGATTTGAGAAGTGGTTGATGCTAGTGTAGTTGGCATAACATGACATTTGAAGATGCATTCACTGACTTTACCCACTTGTGCAATGCCCTATGAACTTCTTGTGGAAATGGACTGCCCGTCCTCAGGGTTTGTTTCCTGGTATTATCCTCCATGCTTATATGCTCCCACTGCCTTCTAAGCTTGTTTCTTGAAGGCCCCCTGGTCCCCTGCCAATTCAGGATATCTTACTTCTTTGCATGGCCTCCAGTGCAACATCCAAAATTCTTGGAGCCTGCTCTCTCCCACGTTGTGCCATTATTTCCCAGGTCAGATTCAGCTCACAAAGGACTCCCAGCGCCTGCTCCAGTGACATTGTACCTCCCCTTTAAAAGGTTTAGGTTAGTTTTCAACAGTGCAGGCTAGCTTTAACTAGTGCTAGCCCTTCATAATATTGACACCCTGTCCAGCTGTCCAGCTAAGCAGCAGCATGGTTAGCACTGGTTGAAAGCTGCATTTAAAACAGCAGGTAGCACGATGTTGACATGCTGCCTGTGTTGCAACCAATGGGCGTGGATTAATCGTGCTTCACAATCCCTGCATCCAGCTTCAGGTGCTATTGAATTTAGCCGCCTACCTCTTTATTTGCCTCATCTTCTCTCCCAATCTTGCTAACCTTAGTACTTCCTCTTCACTTAGGGTTTTCAATTTAATGGAAAAGAATAGCTAAATCTGCAATAATGATTGGCCTTCATTTCCTAAGCAAATCGAGTCATGTTATCAAATTGATTTATGAATAACAAAATGACTTCCAGGAGGCATGCCTAACTTCCACCTATGTTTATTGCTTACAGCCATAAGGGCCCTGTAATAATTCTGCACGCATCTTCTCATTTCACGAGAGAAGGAATTACATGAACTGTGTCCCCTAAGAGAGTTCATTAGTTTCAATATGTCATCCTTGCAGTCATTTGATATTGCGGTGTTCCATCGCTATAATGCATTTTTCTGCATATAAAAAAAATTAAATTCGTATTTTGATGTTTATTTGTTGACAAAAGCTTGTCTATAGAAAGGATCAGTGGGATGGATAATGTGAGAAATGCAAATTTACTTAAAATTTTATGATATTGTTTATTGTAATTTATTAATAGCTGAATGAGCAACAAGCATGGTTCAGTAAAATGAGAAAAAAACACTTTACCATCTGATTTGTTGGATAAAATATTCCTGGCTCCTTGCAAATACTCTAAATTGCAAATGGCTTCAAATGGATAATTTTTGAATGTAATTATGGCAAAAATGAATAAATGTGTTTTTAATGAGCTGTTCAGAATTTAACCTACAAAATAAGTTGGTGTTCCACATATTTAGCATAGTATAGTATGCGACTAATTCTTTCAAGTGTCACTTTATGGTGTGATGTAGTGTAACTGTGGTAGGAGAATGTTTGGGCAATGAGCTATTTCATGTCATTGGTCTGGGTTAAATTTGATTCAAGAAGTGAAATTTTAGGGTCGAACTCACTACACCACCCAGACTAAACTTTATCCTTTATTGTGATTGCAGGTACAAACCCATTGTCCTGCAACTCAATAGTATGGAAATAATAGGAGCTTTTTTCCCTTATCTGATTGCAGGTGTTTTAAATACCAGGTTAGCAGCTAAATAGGTTGGGATGGACTCAGATTCTGTCACACACAGTATATCATAACAGGTATTGTTTCATTTCTTGAACAAATTTCAGATGAGCATAATTAGAACAAAAGTATCAACAATATTTCTATGAAATTATTCCAGCCCTAAAAAGTGCAAAGCATTAATATACTCTTTAAGCAAAATGTAGCCCTATTAATTACTGCGTTGTAGAACCATAGAAAAGTTACGGTGCAGAAAGAGGCCATTCAGCCCATCGTTTCTGTGCCGTCCAAAATAGAGAAAAAAGAAACTAGCCGTTCATTTTAATCCCACTTTCCAGCACCTGGTCTGTAGCCTTGCAGGTCCCAGCACTTCAGATCAGACCCAAGTACCTTTCAAATGAGTTGAGCGTTTCAGCCTCAACCACCAATTTAGGCGGTGGATTCCAGATGCCCACCACCCTCTGGGTGAAAAGGTTTTTCCTCTTGTCTCCTCTAATTCTTCTACCAATCACCTTAAATCTTTGCCCTCTGATAATTGATCTCTCAGCTAGGGGAAACAAATCTTTCCTGTCTACCCTATCTAGGCCCCTCATAATTTTGTATGCGTCTAGTAGGTCAGCCCTTACCCTCTGTTCTAAGGAAAACAACCCTAGCCTATCCAATCTCTCCTCACAGCTGCAATTTTCAAGCCCTGTTATCATTCTTGTAAATCTCCTCTGCACTCTCTCCAGAGCAATTATGTCCTTCCTGTAATGTGGTGACCGGAACTGTACACAAAATTCCAGCTGTGGCCTAACCAACATTTTATACAGTTCCATCATTACATCCCTACTTTTGTATTTAATACCTCACCCAATAAAAGAAAGTATTCCATATGCTTTCTTGACCACCTTGTCCACATGCACCTTCAAGGACCTGTGGACACACACTCCAAGGTCTCTCAGTTCCTCAACCCCTCTTAATAACTTCCCCTTTATTGAGTATTCCCTTGCTTTGTTTGCCCTCCCCAAATGCATTACCTTACACTTTTCTGGATTAAATTCCATAATTGCAATAATTATCTTGTGTGTGCGCATTACGCAAATATTTGTTGTAGTTGCCAAAATAGGGAACAAACTATATGGTGTTTAGTAGTCAGTTCACTGTGTTCTGTAACTCCACTTACATCACAGATTTACACCACTTTGGAATATGTTTAATGATTTCCAATTAAATTTTAATTTCACTTTCAATGGTTTTGTCTTTTTTTTAATTTGCATCTACATGATGTAGTTCATTAACACACTGGTCTTTCCTTCTTTGGTTCACAGTTGGATACACAGCAGAGTGCTACAGTGAAAATTTCTTCTAACTGTTAGAGGTAAGGGCTCAATGGTAAATAAATTTGGACAGTGTCGACCCAATTCTTAGTAGGCAGGGGGTCTATGGAGTGAGATGATCTCTAAGATAACACAAACTGTAAGTGATCTGATGCAGAGCAACTATGGTGTATCTGGTATGCAAAATGTTACATTGGTAAATATGGTTGCTCTTTTGAGTTTGGGCTGTGCCACCTGGTTTGGAATAGCACAAGGAATTTTTTTGTCCATCAATAACTTTGGACTGAATCTTCTGAGGAGTGGCAACCACTGTCAGATTGCCACTCCACTCCTTTTTACTTAACTTGCACCCGTGCTTCCGAACCAGGCTTCCTCAGAAATGCATAGCGTACCTGTTCTAGAAGGCCTTCCTTCGTAGTGTAGGATTGCTAAGGAAAACCAAGCCACTCCCCCTTTTTACAGCACAAGCTGCCGTATTGTGGTAGGTTTAAAGGTCCCAAAGCCACTTTGAGAAGCAGCAGAAGAAGGTAAGTGGGTGAGGGGTTAGAAAGACAGGTATGTGGGTGAAGGAGCAGGATGGCAAGTATGTGGGTGAGGGCTAGGGTGGCAGGTAAGTGAGCGAGGGGGTGGGGTGGCAGGTGAGTGAGGAGTAGGGTGGTATGTAAGTGGGTGAGGGTGTAGGGTGGCAGGTGGGTGGGTGAGGGGCTAGGTTGCTAGGTGAATGAGGGGGTAGTCAGGGGAGTATTCAGTGGGAGTAGGGGAGTAACGGGTTAGGGATAGTCAGGTCAGGAGATAGTTTGGGTGGTCATCAAGGGGGTAGTCAGGTAATTCGAGCGATTGCCAGGGGTTGTTGGGGGAGCTGGGTAGTGGGGGGGTTGGGGTCTAGTCGGGGGGCTGGGGTGGGTGTCCAGTAGGGAGTTGGGAGGGTCAGTAGTATAGTTACTGATAGGAACTGATTTTAATCCTTCTAACCTTTCCTGGGTAACCATTCTGGTAAATAAGTCAGAAACATCTGAAGCCTCCGACTCAAACTCAAAGTTTCGGATGGTTCCAGACACAGGAGGATTGCCCATCAGAAGTCTGAACTTTCCGGGCAATTTCCACGTAGTCAGTGCTGGAGACTTCTGAAAGTTGCCCTAGCACATCTTGGGGGAATGCCTTCGGGGTATGACTATCCAGAGATTGGAAGTTCTGGGCCATAGTTTCCAAAGAATGTTTGTTCATCAACAACAGTTTAATTTCACAGAAATTAGGGGTGTAGTTAGCAGGTTATATTGGTTTATCCTGAAAACCCATGCAGGGATAATAATGTACAATTAATTTATGCCCGTGGATTGAAATGCAGACAGCATGCCAATTTTGCGTTGCCTGTGAATTACCTACCATGATTTCAGCATGCAGCCAGAGCTCCCAGCACTGTTCATTGGCTGTATACATCAGCAAGGAGCCAATATTGTGAAGCTGAAGCCATTGAATATGAGGGTATCCACATATCTTATCCTTCTGCTCTCACCCCACTTCTCCCTCATCCCACAATCTCTTCTGGTTGAGAAACTCCTGATGATATAAGCACATACATTTCTTATTCTCTCCTCTCCACTCACACAACCCTACACTTGCCCCTCTTCCCTTCAGATTCCCAAGAATCAACCTGCCCAGGCAGTGTAGGATGAGCAAAAAAACAACGAAGGTGAAGACAAACGGTTTTATGAATTTCACATTTGTAGCCACCAGCTCAGATACTTACAATGTGTTTAATATGGTGTAAGGATAGAGGTGAAATCTGCACATACTGAGACACTGGGCACAACTGCACTGCAGCAATGGCAAAGGCAAAGGATAGTGCAGGTGCCAGCTCGCCAGAGAATAAGGTGGCACACATGTTCTGCCATAGTGGACTTAGGTGATGTCTTCCAACATCAAGTTACAGAAGAAAGCTGATGGGTTGAAGACACCAAGATGCTTAGCATGGTGGAAAGCCTGGTAAAAAGCCTGTTCAATATCAAGGAGCGGGGAGGAGTATGGCACCAATTGGCACAGTTGCGAACAACTATGATGTACTATTTGATGGTTGATATCGCAGCTTTTATTGCAGCACAATCAGTACTCACCCAGTGTTTCAGTGCTATATTAGAAGTTCAGACTGGCTCTGGATATCAATGTGTGAAGGGTTTCCAGGGTATCACAGTACTCTGGCAATTTATTCTGTAATAGATCTATCCCGAAAGACCCTCTGAATATATGGCCTCTCACTGAGGGCCCTTCTCCCTCTTCTAGCAGCTTGTCCTGCTCTGCATGGTTTCTGCTCATTCTCCCAATAATGCTCAATGCCAAGAGGAAGCCCTAATAGGCCATGCATATCTAGAAGGTACTTGTTTGTGCATAAGACTTTAAGTGACCAAAAATGCACTTTAGAACCAGCCAGGCCATTCCCTTTATACTGTTGAAACTGTTAACAAGTATCGAAAAGCACTTAAAACCTGGAGAATTTCAGCAATGGCCAGAAGACATGATCCAGCAACTAACCTGCAAGTCGTTAATGATCCCTTTAAATAAGGTTACTGGTGTTCCATCAAGGTAAAGGGAGGGCATAGGCTGGCGTATAGAGCTGTAAAATGGCGGTGATGGCATCAATCAGTGTTGTATGCTGATTGACTTCATGATCTGCCTGTTCTGTATACTTCCAGCAGTGGTTAGGTGCTCGTACTAACTCCTTTATGAAGGTGACATCTAGCGCACTGTCAGAACTGTGCACAAGAGCCATAGATGCCATTTTCAGCATTTAAAGGAGCCTTATAGTTCCCCAAAATTGAATGCTATAGAGCTCAATTTCACCCATTCGATCTCTGTGCTTTGTGAGTTGTCTTATGTTACCAACACAAGCTTTTCATGTCCTTGTGTGGCGGTTCATGCTTTAACTTTCTATGAGTAGCAAGCTGAAAATGTCAGAAAACTTTCCAAGGGGACTTTAGGTCTGATAGTGCTAAAATTATTTTGCATATCCCTATTAAATTAGCACAATGATGTGTAATATACACATGTTACTGAACTAGTAAAATAATCTGAGTACGTTTTCTGTTCAAATGCAGTCTGGATGTCGTTCTGTAGAATTCATCAGTTTAATTTATTGGAAATCAGTCACTGTTCACTCTTCACGTAAGGCATGTGGCAGCTGGTGATCCTTACACTGTAAAACTGAGTTATAGCTCAGCTATTTCTCACTATAGTCTGTTTATAGATCGAGAATACTGTTAAGAAAATTAATTTAGATTATTTAGTTTGGCGGGTGTGGTTTTATGTCAAAGTCAGAACTCATGAGGATACCAAGAACTGATTTACTGGCTCATTAATTTTATTGGCATGCGAAAATCAAAATTCTCGGTTTATAAATTGGAACATAAGCTTTTTTAAAAAATAGAAACTCTCCCTTTATAACTTCTCAGAAATATTTTGTGGCTGAGGCAAGTCCTGTGTAACCTTTGAGTTTAACCTCTAGATTAGAGTTATGGGTTAAACTGTTTTTAAGGAAATTAAATTAAAAAGTGTGTTCAGGACAGTATTGAAGTCAGCTACTATCAGACGCTTATAAAACCGGAACTAATAAACTGTGCTCTGCAACAAACCAAGAACAAGTTCTAATCCAACTTAGTGAGGCCAAACAACAAGGCAACTTTCCAGTTAGCACATAAGAATGGGTAAAATGTTTAGCTCGGTAGGCGGGCGCGCGCCCGACCCGACCGAGTGTAAAGTGACGTGCGATGATGTCGGGCGTGTGTCCCAATGTCATCGCGCACTAACGCGAAACTTCAGTTGGTGGGCACGCACTGGCGTCGGCAGCGCACCCTCCGACAATTAAAGGGCCTATTAAGGCTATCAAAAAGTTATTCAAAAGAAATTTTTCGTTGCCCGTCCAACCTAACGGTTGGCGGGCGGGCGAAAAGGCCAAGTGGCCTTTGCACCTTTTTGGAAACCTCATCCACAGACAGGATTAGGTTCCAAAAAGCAAATAAAAATCAAATAAACACTTAATTTTTTCAGTAATAACATGTCCCTGCTCATGGGGACATGTTTCATTACATTTTTTTAAAAATTATATTTTTTTATATATCTTCATCTCTCTGAAGCCGCTCTCTGCCTCAGGGAGATTATGTAGTGCGCACTCACACGCATGTGCGAAGTTCATGCTCGCCCCACCCGCCCTCTTTCCCCTGCCCGCACAGGCAGCGCTCAGCATGGCTGCTCGCATTTCACGCCGGGCGGGCCTTAATTGGCCCGCCAGTGCGAAATTGCCTTCCGGATCTGATAGCGGGTGGCAGTCAGCTCCCCGGCCGCCCCTGCCGAGCCCGCACGCCAAAGGCAAAACTCTGCCCAAGGAGTTTTATGCCTGAACTCCAAATTCTTTATCTTTTTATTTGTTTTTTTTATAATTCTTACTTACCTTTTGTGGCTGCTGCTATTTTTGCCCACCACCATGGTTGTTTGTCTATCTCAAAATTACACTGCATTTCCTGTAGTTAATGTTCAACCCATTCTTTAGTGAATAAAACGTAAAATTTGGGAAATTTGGAAGAAGTCCCACTTGCTAACTGAGTATATCTTTTAATTTTATTTTGCAGCACTTCAGTTCTTTTTTTATTTATAACTGTTTTCTAAAACAAAGCTTTTTCCAAGTATCTATACATTCCAGTTCACTTTAGGGAATTTTCTTTGTAATTATAGTACCTGAAATGTAAAGCAGCTATTCAATTCATTCTGTTAAGGAGTGGCTAAATCTTTATAATGCAGCTATTCTTTCACTCCTTATTAACCCTCTTTGTCTGCTGTTGTGGGACAAAAGCCACTTGGAGTTTTGACATGGTTAAAATAAGAAGTTTTATTACAAGCATGCAGGGAAAAGATTCAAGCTGCAGAATCTCTGAAAGAGCAGTTGCAATAATATACATTTATACCCAATGCCGGAGTGCATTTTGTCTACACATGGCCTTTATGTGTCCCTGGTACAGTACAAATGTGGAAAAAGCAGAAAAACAGCTGAAGCTTATCAACTATTGTGATTTAATCTCAAGCAAAACGCATATAGAAAAACAGGCCATGTTTGTAGGCTAAGGGTTGTGGAAAAATACGGTGAAACTGCTTCATAAGTGTAACTCATAGTAATTGTCTTAACACTTCATTTCCCATATCGTCTGCTATCTCCTTTTGACTGATTCTGAAATGCAATGCTGCTTTCTAACAATCCTAAATTGATATCACATTTACATTATGATCAGGACTTTTCCCTTGATGGGTGGGCTCGGCAGGGGTGAGTGGGAGCAGTCGGGAAGCTGACCACCGCCCGTGACCACGATTTCACGCTGGCGGGCCAATTAAGGCCCACCCAGCGTGAAACACTTGCTGCAGCGTTGCCTGTGTGTGGGGTGGGGGAGGAGGGCGAGCATGCAAGTTCGTGCATGCGCACAGGAAAAGCTCCCTCAGGCACAGACTCTGTCACATGAGCAGGGTAATGTTAGAAATTAGTTTGAAAACTTTATATGTTTTTTTAATGACGGATTGAAACCTCATCTCGCCCGTGGATGAGGTTTCACAAAAAAGTCCAAAGGCCGCTTGGCCTTTTCACTTGCCCGCCAACCGTAAGGTTGGATGGGCAGCGAGAAACTTCATTTAATTAGATCTTTAATGGCCTTAATAGGCCTGTTAATTGTCGGCGGACGCACTGCCGACTCCCATGCATGTCCGCCAACCGAAATATCGAGCGAGTGCCACAAATGACGGTTGCCTGACGTCATTGCGCGTCATTTTACACTCATTCGAATTGGACGCGCGCCCGCCTGACGAGCGGAAAATTCTGCCCTACGTTACCTTACCCTCAATTAAGATCGTGAGTTACTGAGGTATACAGTTTATATTTTGATTGCAAAATTAACTTCCGTTGTGCAGTTTGATTCTCTTTAGGTATAAATTCACATCTGTTCTCAATTGAACCAATTATTGTTGGTCCACCCCAGGTCTATGAGCCTTTTGTACCATCAGAGCAGCCAAGAAAAGAAAGGGACTAGAATAGGATTAAGAAGGGTAGACACCCAGGAGGTCCGTCCAGGGGAAAGGCTTGTTGCATTAAAAGAACATGTGCACTTATATCATTCTTTCTTAGTCATTGAGATTAAAGCAAAGAAAAGCACTCAAAAAGCTCATTCACAATTTTATTGGTAATAGGTGCCTCTGATCTACCTCATTCTAAATTACACTTGCTGTATTGTAAATGTAAATCTGGGATTTTGGTACACCAACCCTGCTGATCTTCATTTAGCTCTGTGAGGACATGCCTAGCATGTTGTAGAGAGGCCCAAAGCACAATCAAAACCTCATGTGAGTTGATTTTGGCATGGAAAACCAGCTTCCTCCTGAATTTTGCAGGTAACTAACTTATATTGTACCAATCCAGAAATGGCAAGAACAACAATGATTATCATGATCAGTGGTTTTATTGGTTTTCTTAATATATAATTTTATAATATATTGTGGCTTGCGAGAATGTCAAATTTGGTTATAAAGTAGGACATGATGGTGAAAAGAATTTATTCTAGATGGTCCAACATTATAAATATCACAGAATTGTTACGGCACAGAAGGAGGCCATTCGGCCCATCATGCCTGCACCGGCTCTCCAAGTGAGCATCATAACTTAGTGCCATTCTCCTGCTTTATCCCCGTACCCTGGCACATTGTTTCTATTTAAATAATCATCTAATGTCCTCTTGAACTCCCCAATTGGACCTGCCTCCACCACACTTCCAGTCAGTGCATTTCAGACTCGAACCACTCACTTTGTGAAAAAATTCTTCATCACAAAATACTCACTCTTTCAATTACATTTACCCAAGGTTACTTTTATACTTCAGGAAAAATCACTTAACAGCACTTATTCCTCTCAGTTTTAAAAAAATAGTTTGTCATGTTTCCTTTCCTCAATATTTTTAATGAAAGCAGATTTTTCTTCCTTAAAATAGGTCATCATCAACCTTGACTCACTTTGATAAACTTATGCTCAATGAATGAAAAGTTTTCCTTAAAAAGGACGATGAGTCCTTTATTTTTTTCCTCCAGCCTTCTCACCTCCCCAAAAAGGCTCTAAATATTGCTGAGGTTTGCTCCCATGGGTGGCAGCAGCTCTCTTGATAAATGGCCTTGTCCAACTGAGTCTTGTCTGGGCACTTTTCAGCAAGGGTCAAGGACCCCAATTCATGGCTGAGCTTTGTACTACTCCGTAGCTCAGCTGAGGCCAATTACAGCGTCTTAACTGCTGGTGTGATATTAGTTCACTCAGCACAGCTCGAACATTGGACCTTCCAGTCTGTATCCTTTAGCAGTACACCACGCTGAATCCCTCCTTGGAGGAATGGGATGGTGATTCTCCTAAATCAACTGCAGATCAATATGAATTTCATATGAATAAATTCTGGGGATGAATCTGCAAACATCTTTTTTCTGGCAAACAGATTATTCACTTGAAGAACTATCTGTTAGTACCAGGAGCAATCACACATGGTAATAAATCAGGCATTAGCATTGGAAACATAAATGAGTTGTGCTCAAGGGAGAGATTTGTTTTTTTTATTTTAGATGCCTTTTGGTAGATTAAAACTAATTATAAAGGCACAGCAAAGATAAAAATGCAGCAATAGTTCTAGATGTAACCTTTTTAAAAGTTCAGTCCACTTGGCATGTAAATGTTGGGCCAGAAATTGCTGGAATGGCACATCTTAGATGAGCATTAATTGGGCTTTTTACCTCACCCTTCAGATTGCAGTATATCTGCTTCACAAACCGGTGGATAGGTAGTGGCGAATTGGTAAAGGCACAACAATCTCAATATCACATATGGGACATCATCAATGCTATGCCTTATGGTTTATCTTCTTAACCAATGAATGAAAAGACCAGATTAAAAAAAACAAAATGAATGGAGAAGAAAATAAGGTGCAATACGGACAAGTTAGATATAGAAAAATAATTAGAGGAGAAGAAAGAGGGTGAATTAAGAGAGATAAAGAGAGAGAAAGGGAAAAGAATAATGCAAAAAATCAGAAGAACAGGACATTGTAACCCAGATCTACAGTCACAGATGCAGCTGTCCTACACAGTATTGGTAGGAGTGACCATCGCACATCCCTTGTGGAGAGAAGTCCTGCCTTCACATCAAGGATACCCTCCATTGTGGCACTATCATCGTGCTAAATGGGATATATTTCTAACAGATCTAGCAACTCAAGACTGGGTAACCATGAGGCTTGATTGGCACCCAACCCACAAATATTCACTCACTCCGCCACCGTGAGTGCAGTGTGTACTATCTACAAGATGCACTGCAGGAATTCACCAAGGCTCCTTAGACAGCACCTTCCAAACCCATGATCACTACCATCTAGAAGGGCAAGGGCAGCAGACACATGGGAACACCACCACAGGGAAGTTCCCCTCTAAGCCACTCACCATCCTGACTTGGAAATATATCACCGTGCCTTCATTGTCGCTAGGTCAAAATCCTGGAACTCCCACACTAACAGCACCTGGGTGTACCATGGACTGCAGTGGTTCAAGAAGGCAGCTCACCACCACCTTCTGAAAGGCATTTATGGATGAACTGAATGGCAAGGTAGCTGTGCAAAATGTACAAAGATTCTTGGCTCATGAAACATAGAAACAATACCCCTGTCTATCATGGTCAGTACATAATTCTACTGCTTTTATACGGAATATAAATTGCTAGATGAGAAAAGACCAAAGCCCATCTAGTTCACCTTCTACCATTGTGATATTAATTTGATACAATCATAATAATGCTATCTATTAAACTGTCAATTAGTCTACAACAGACCCAGCAATGACATGTGGAAATCCCCAGTGGAAAAGATCTTTAGGAACTATAGGTTTTAGCTGATCTATTTCTCTGCAAACAACACTTACCTTTCCCCAAATTAAAACATATACTATACAGTATTCCAAAAGTTATTTTTTGAAAGTTTACATTTCCCAGAGTCAAACCAGCTTTGCACCCCAAGAATTATTGACTTCCAAAATTTACAGGATTATGGATGGCAAGACTGGCACAAAAAAACTCCCAAAATCTGACAGAAAAAAAAAATCACTAGCTGCTGGAGTGAAACTCCTCGGCTTCAGTGTTCCCTTCCAGGGTCTCCAAGATTGAGTGACATCATAGGAATATAAATCTCAACATTAACAGGGTCCTTACGAAATGAATTATCAGCCCTAAGTGGCTCCAGCAAGATTAATTAATATTAATGCTGTAAATCCAGCAACTTCATGAATTGCAATTAATTTCAATGCCGAGGCTCACAGCAAGGTTGCAATTTTTTCAATTTTGTTGAGACTAATGGCAAATTGTCCAGTTATCTGTGGATAATTAGAACTCATGGCATACCTCTTCTTTGCCACAAATTCCTAGAGTTTTTCTACGAATAATGGTGAACACAATTAAATCTCTATTATTTTTCAAGCATTTTTTGGGGCATTATTTTGTGATCAGCTTCCTGTATATATATTATTCTCTCTGGTGGCAGCTGTGGCTCATTTTGCTTTGCTGAATCTGCCAAGTTGCGCCAGGAGGCTTGTTTAGCTCACCTGATGTATTGATGAGGCTGGAGCCTCACAATCATGGGGGCCACTATGCCACCCAAAAGTCAAAATAGACCCCAATCAATCAGAACTTCCATAATATTCCTTATTAACACTATGGTGTTATATGCAGCAAATGCCTAGCATAAGCACTGTGCTAGTGTATGTTTTTGATTTAGGATAATATACAGTAATAGGTTGAGAGAAGCACAATTTCTATAACAGATGAAGCAAGAACATTTCACAGTGAAAACACCAATAACCTCTAGTTCAGAGTCAGGTCACCATTTTATTGTTTAACTCCCAGGATTCCTACCTGTTTTGTTAATCTGAGGAGATCTGGAAAGAGTAGTGAATCTCCACAATGGAGGCAGCCAAAGCAAACGCATATTCAGGTGTGAAATTTAAAAGTGATTAGAATGAAATGAGATGGAATTGGCCTATGCCAACAGTGCGAAATGGGTTCATAGCAAATTGGTAGCCAGTTTTTTTCACTTCTTCCTACTGAAGTCCATAGAGCAATAATGGTACGGTCTCCATAGAGGCTTTTAACTTTTAAAAAAGAAATTATAACTTCCAGTTGATAGCTGAATGGATGACACAAGATTTCATATTTAAGACTTTTACTGTAACAAAGATGAAAAGCACAATTGACCAAACGTTATTTTTGTAGGCAACTTATATTTTAAACTCCAGAAAAAATTAACTTTCACTTTTAACACAACAGAAAAACCCACTTCAAAGGTATACTTTACACTGCATGAAGTAGTCATTTGATTTTTCCCAGACCCAGCCCAAAGTGATTATTAGCTCTCAGGGACAAAAACAGAAAATGCTGGAAAAACTCAGCAGGTCTAGCAACATCTGTGGAGAGAGAAACAGAGCTAACGTTTCGAGTCCATATGACCCTTCTTCAGAGCAGGGTCATTAGCTCCCAAGGGTTTACCTCCATTCCATTCATTTCCCAACCTGGTAACCTTTAACTCTAGAAAAGTCTTTCACAGTGAGGGTTTGTAATGGAGATCCTCATTCTAGTGCAAGCTAGGCAAATCTTCCAGCCTCATTTTAAATCATCATGAATTTGGTCTTTTCAATCTGAGTGTGAGCTTCCACCCACAATCCTGTGTGGTGAGCCATAAAGACTCTTGCCCTCTAGTTGCACCATCTCTGCTGGATCCTGGCAGACTAATTTTTCTATGAGCTTCATGAATATCTTTAAGAGAACCTATAACACAATCTCACAATGGTTTCCAAAGGACTCTCTCCCTCTCAAAGCCCATCTTCATGTAAATTGGGCCTCATACAGAGGTAGAAATTCTGATTGGCAGCCCTTAAGACCCCGACCCTTCTTTATCTTGGAATTGAATGGAAAATTTAAAGTATAAACTGTAAACTGTTTACAGCTTGACATTCTCAATACCTTCTTGGGATTTGGAGACAAGCAGTCTAACCACTGTGAAAATACACCGTTGGAAGAATTTTACCCCCGTCGGGGAGGAAGTGCAGGAATGGGCGCTTGCAGGCGCGCTTCCAATCGGCGCCCCCAATTGGGGGCGCGCCGCCATTTTACGTGGGCGGGCCAATTAAGACTCACCCATCGTGATGTCCGCCAGGAAACACTATGCGCTCCCTGTGCAGGCGCGAAAGAGCACACTCATCTCCCTGAGGCTAAATGCTGCCTCAGGGAGATCGGTGCCAAATTCAAAAATGGTCAATGCACAAAATTAAAATTTCCCTGACATGTCCCCTCATGTGACACTGTCACGTGAGTTGGGGCATGTCCGTCACTTTCATTCAAACTTTTATTAAATTTTTAAAAACCTACATGAAACCTCACCCTGCCCGTGGATGAGGTTTCATGCTTTTTCTGAAGCCCGCCAGGGCTCTCGGCCTGCCCGCCAACCTTAAGGTTGGACGGGCAGGTCCATTAACTAGCTCAATTACTTTTTCAATGGCCTCAATAGGTTGTTGACAGTTCAGCGGGCCCCTGCTCGCTGAACTTAATATCCTGCCCTGTTTGAGATGCAAATGCTGCTGCCATTGTCTCTAAGCACCTTATACCTTCTTTCCAGCAAAACAACCCAGGCCACCTTTAATCTTTAACAGCCACATCATCCAGGCCTGTCGTTCGGCAGACTTCAGAAGAGGTCACATGACCCCCCTTCATTTATCCTGAATTAAAAACGCAGTCCCAAACAATCTTATATGCTCATATTTGTAACAATAGTTCAATCTCTTTTTGAAGACCATTTCCCAGTCTCACTATCACTTTTACTTGATTTGAAATCAAAAAAATCTAGTCAATATTTTCCAAGTCAATGGAAACTAATAACAATGTATAGGAGGCTGCTGATTAATTCCAAGCCTGTTTCACATTACTGGCATAGATCAATTGCGTTCCCAACATCTATTAAAATTTACCAAGCATCATAAAAAGTGGTTCCAAGGTTGGGGCCTTTGGATTTTCATGTCAAAAGAAAAATAACTGAGGTTAGATGTCCAACTGTGCTTTTGACCAGGACATGAGGCAGGATCATCCCAGATTTGCACTACGTGAAGTAGCGGGGAGGTAAAACGACATATCACCCCAAACCTGCCACATTATTTATGCATTCCTGGGAAACACACTGTTTCTATGGCGACCTGCCCCCATCACCTCGCCACTTCATCACGCCGCGTGCCTTATTTAAAGTCCAGCTGTGCGCACACATCTCAGTGCTTCCAGCCCACGACAGCTGCAGGGAAAATGTCCGTGAAAGGCAAAAAGACTGCAGCCCCAATGTTTAGGGACACATCACTGGAACACTTTTTGGATGCTGTGGAGGCCCGCTGCAATGTCCTCAATGTCCTCTACTCCCGCTCTGACCGCAGGATGGGCAATGGCGTGACCAACCAGGCTTGGAAGGTGGTGGTCAGCAGTGGTCAGCGCCAAGGCCCTGCAAAAGAGGACAGCCGCCCAGTGCCGCTACAGAATGAATGGTCTCATCCATTACGCCAGGTTAATTTATTTGTCTCATCACTCTCAACTCACGCACTCACAAACCCATCACACATCCACAGGGATCTCACACCTCAGGGAAAACACCGCTAAGTCTACACACACACCCTCACATCTCCATCAGGCTCATATCCTCTCGAGCTTGTTTCCTTATCTTGTCCATGGTGCTGCTCAGCACACAAACATTCCACGCAGTGCCATGTGTCCTGCTCATACTCCCTCCATCTGTTTTAATACAGGATAAGCCTGCTCACATCAGCAGGGAGAGGTCCCAGACCAGGGATGGAGTGGCCCACACTGGGCCCCTCACTCGCTTTGAGGAGCATGCCATCATGCCGACTTGTGAGGATGTGGACCCTGCCTGTGGCGACAGTGAGGTTGGCGGCGAACACCCACCTGAGGATCCTGCACCACAGCATCCCTTCCTAAACGCAATTGTGAGTGCTCTCTCTCCTGCTTTTGACTGCTGCCATGAACTACTTATCTCTACTTTGGTTCACAAGAAGCTCTGTCAAGGGACCAAAACCCTCAGCCAGCCAGTCCCTCAGCTCCATCCACCTCCTCATCTGCAGCCAAGAAGACACCTCCACCATTGAAGAGGTGGAAATAAGTAGCCTGGAAGACCCATCACCAGACCATGAGTGATTATGGAGGGAAAAGTGTGTGTGTGTAGCAAGGCATTTCAGAGCCTTGTGCAAGCACGCTCACACGTACGCGAATCCTTCATGTTTCACGCTCATCTCAATGTCCTGAGCATTTTGAATGCTGCCTGCTGGGGTACGCTTTCAGTTGTCCATCTAAGCTGGCCTGCACGGATCACATCCCCATGCAGCTCGTGATCTCGCCCACCACGACTCTCGTTTCACTTGCGATTTGGACAGAATGATACTAATTCAGTTTTACTTTCACTCCCCTGCCCTTTACCCTCCCCCACTCATCCATTTCCTCTTCCCCCATCACAGTTGTCTCCCTGCCCCGGCATTACCTCTCCTCCGTCATCTACCTTTTCCTTTGGGGATATCCAGGTGAACGTGCACATTCCCTTCCTTCCTGAAAATCCCATCCCCATCCACATTCACTTCCCCAACCTTCTCCTTCTCACCCCAGGGTTTGTGTTTGCCTTCGGGTCCCCAGCAACCACCTTCGCCGTCCCTTCTATTGCTACCATTGAACACTCACCCTCACACCCAGCCCTCTCACACTGCCCTCGGTCATTCTCACCCTTCCTCTATACCACGCCCGCCCTCAGTTTGCTCTCCAGCAGGCAGGCACCCTTCCCCTCCCCTTCCACTTCCCCCTCCCCTTCTGGAACCCCTTCCCCCCTGGAACCCCTTCCTCCCCTGGAACCCTTTCCCCGCTCTGTACTCCTTCACCCCCCAGAACCCGTTACCCCCATCCTGAATCCCTTCCCCTCCTGGAACCCCTTCCCCCCTGCAATCCCTTCCCCCTTCTGTACCCCTTCCCCTCATGGAACCCCTTCCCCCCTCCTGGAACCCCTTCCCCCAGAACCCCTTTCCCCCTCTGCATCCCTTCTCCCCCTGAAATCCCTGACCCCCACACCCCCCCCCCCGTCTTCCCACTCTCCCGGACTCCTCTCCCATGCCACTTAGTCCCTCCCTCTTCCTAACCCATTCCTACACTCTTATTCCTTCAGCCACCCTTAAACCCTCCCCGCGACTCCTTCCTCCAGCCTTACATCATCCTCCAGCCTTATGTCTTCCTCTAGTCTTACTCCTACCCCCTTCCTAACTCCTTCCTCCACTCTTACTTCTTCCTCAACCGTTACTCCCTCCCCGTCCGCACCCCTTCCTCCTCCCGGACACCCTCCCCTCTCTGAATTCCTTCCCATGCACCTTCCTGCTCCCTTACACCCACCTCCCCAGTTGCAGCCTTCTCCGCCATTAGCCCCCCTCCACCATTCTTCCTCCCCCACTCCGAACCTCACCCCATCCTGAAACCTTCATTCCTCCCCTCCCAACCTTCCCCCATCCCGACAACTTCATTCCCCCCCTCCCAACCTCAACCCCCAACACCTCATCCTCTCCCAGCCGTTCCTAGCCCTTCTGCTCCCACCCCCTCAACCATCACCCATTGTGAGCATCAACAGTGGCAATCCAACTTCCGTGTGCTGCTTCACAGCAGAGCCATGTCCGTGAGAATCAACCCAGCATGCCATGGACATTCCTTCAGCTTGCTGTTGGTGTCAGGCTCCAGCATCTTCTGCTCCTCAGATGTCTGCGATGTGAGCAAAGCCCTGGTGGGTAAGTCCCGACCTCTGCACATTACACTTATCAAGATGTGTTCTAAGCCGGCGTGCTTTCCCGCTGATGTGGATGGGCGATCCAGCAGCGGGGAACCGGCAGCCAGGCCTCACAAGGATATGTTGATATATTACAATGAGGTTCCCGACATCTGATGGCGGGAAACACAGCCCGCCACCAGCGGGCAGAGCAGATGATCGGGAACTGGTTTCACGCCTTGTGAAACTGATCACGCCATATTGTCCACTCATTACACCGAACATGCCCGATTGCCAGCAGGAATGGAAAATCCCGGCCGTGGTCTCAATTAATCATTTTCTTGTGAGAGAAACACATGAAGCAAAAAGAAATCCTTTGAACTTCTTAAAACATATTCATGATTACTATTTATGTAACATGATATATTTTCATTATATAATCATCAGAGAGTCACCAGGGAGGCCAGGGCTGCTATGAAGTAATTTCCATCATCTGCTAAATTCCTCTCATGGTTTTGTTGCGCTATCATAAACAATTTGATGGGGCTGTAAAAATGGTAAAAATGGATACCTCGCCAAGTGGAGGTGGTGACGCTGTAATATCCAATGTACATATATAGCTGGAATAATTTGGGAATTTGAGCTATCCCTTTGAGAAGTTAGAATAATGGGAAAGGAAAGCATATGAAAAGAATAGAGTTGAGGGTGACACATGGAATGCTAATGTGACGAGAAAGGCTCAGAATAATACTGGAGGCCAGAGGAAGGTTAGCAGAGAATGAAGAGGGTTAAACAACACTAATATTTGGTAACCTTCAGGCATGAAAGGATTTTCCATCTTTCAGCCACACTACCATTCCTAGTGGGTGGGCTGGTTTATTCAGTATCTCCAAATCAAACATCCAAATGCTCAAAGGAGGAAAATGAACAAAGACAATACTTTTCCAGGAGAACCAATCTCCCTTTTAATTTCCAAAAGCCTAAATTTAAAATATTTTTTAAGGCTAATTTATTTTTCTGTATTTTTTAATTATTTCCTAAATATTGATTCAGGAGCAAATTAGAAACTTTTTAAAAAGCAAAACATTGGTTTTTACCTTTTTCTATGTTACTACTTTCATGTATTTGTTTCTTATTTCCCTCTCAGCTATAGTTGTTATCTTTATTTGCAGTTGTCTATTTCAACATTGAATGTAATTTGTCCTCTGTGTGACTAGTCTTGTTCTTTTTCAATCCAATATGTGCCCAAAGCTCACCTTTCTACCTTCAAAAATGAATATATATGAGAATATACACATGTACCCTTACTCATAATTTGATGTCAGGCAAACAAAAAGCATGGTGTTGTACAGGGAGTTGAAGAACGTGGTGGAGAGATAGAGCTGGACGTTATCAGTAACCATTATTGCTGATGCACTTAAGTGATGGTATTACAGTTCTACATACATTTCCACATTAACAGAATTGAAGTCCTTCCTTAAAATTCTTGGGTGTGAATTCTCAGGATTGATGAGATATGATTAATGGAACACTGGGCAAATTATTAACAACACATTATTCCTTTCCAGTTCAGTGCTGCTCTGACATATCCCTCTAACTACATATCCCTCTGACTAATGCAGCAATGTCTTGGGAAATGAGTTTGAACTTTGTTGATGGTTGACACCACTGATTATTCTAGTAGGAATCTGAACTGTGCTCTTAGCGTAGAGAGTGTGAAATTCATATCCGTAACACCATCTCTAGTGGCGCTATGGAAGCCAATTGCCCACCTCAGTGTATGCACTGCACTGCCAGCTGTTTCTGGCATGGCCCACATAGTGCACCTTCATGAGAAGAGTGCTCCTACAGACGTCCCCTGCATGGGCTGGAAGCAGCTGAACTGGTGCTATCCTGATGTCACACAGCCCCACCAGCTGATGTGAAGCCAAATAGTAACTGATTTTGGCCATTCGCTTAATGTTGTTAGACTCCTTGTCCAGGTGCTTTAGTCCAGATGCTGGAAATTCATCTATCTGACCATCTGTTCCAATCCCTTCTTCGGATGGTCCTTGAGGGCTTCTTGGCCCCTTGGGCTACAATGGCAACCTTCCTCCTATCTACCTCCACCACCAAGGCTCCTAGCAACACATCCATGGAGCCTTCTCAGCGCTGGTGTTCCATTTTGCTTGTTTAGAATTGCAGATATAGCAATCATAAGCAACTTCTGTAATCCAGTACAGTCTCCCTTTATGAAAGCTAGCCTGCCTTTAAGAACAGAAGATAATGCTGCCAGGGTCCCTGCTGAGTGCAGAGACAACCAGCAGCACAGGAGCCGCTCAGCCCAATGCTATTATCAAATAAATCAGTGGTAGCACAAAATTTATGAGCTGCCTGTGAAGCATGAAACCACTGCACCTGAAAAACAGCTCAAAACAAAGTTTTGTAGATTGGGTCACAAAACCTCCTGCCTATAAAACAGAGCTTTTTCAACAAATACAATGGGTGGAGCCTTGGAACTTTAGTTTTTAAACAGGGGACAGGACCATTTCCAGATATTGACCCTGGGATTATGATGGCTGCCTGTTTGTAGGATCTTCGTGGAAGTGGCCAATAAACATGCCTCCTCTGGGAACACTGTCCAACTAAGGATGGTAGGCTGTGCAGAGGGGAGACCTACTGGGAGCACATGAGCTTCTGGGCTGCTGGCAGCTCCACTGCAAGAGATGGGTGCTATCTCTGTAGTAGGGGAACCCCAAGGGTTCCTCAATATGGAGGCGTCCTCTGACGACTTCAAAAGTAGCATTTAATAAACTGCAGCTGCTGAATGGGTAGCTGATTCTGATTTCATCCCGCCTCCTGCAAGGTCACTCAAAGATCTTCTAAAGTACTCACCACCCCCCATCCCCAAAGCCTCTCTGCATGGGTGATAAGATTCTGTCCAATGTTAACATTACAATTTATAAACTTGTATTAAATTTTTAAAATATATTTATTTATTTAAGGGATGTGGGCGTTGCTGGCTAGGTCAGCATTGGTTGCCCATCATGGTGAGTCACCATCTTGAACCACTGTAACCTATGTGGTGTAGGTACATTCACAGTGCTATTAGAAAGAAAGTTCCAGGATTTTGACCCAATAATGGTGAAGGAACAATGATATAGTTCCAAGTCAGGATGTTGTATGTCTTGGAGAGGCATTTGCAAGGTGGTGGTGTTCTCATGTGTCTGCTGCCCTTATCCTTCTAGGTGGTAGAGGTTAGGGCTTTGGAAGGTGCTGTCGAAGGAGCCTTGGTGAGTTGAAGTGCACCTTGTATATGGTACAAAGTGCTGTCACTGTGCATTGGTGGTATGGAGAGTTCATTTTTAAGGTGGTGGATGGGGTGCCAATTAAATGGGTTGCTTTGTGCTCGATTGGGTTGAGATTCTTGAGTGTTGTTGGAGTCGCACTCACTCAGGCAAGCCAAGAGTATTTCCCTATATTCCTGAGTCCTGTCTTGTAGATGGTGGTCAGACTTTGGGGAGTTAGGAGGTGAGTTACTTGCTGCAGAATTCCCAGCTTCTGACCTGCTCTGATACTCTAACCACTGGAGAGATTTTCCCCAATTCCTATCGACTCCAGTTTTGCTAGGGCTCCTTAATGTCACACTCCGTCAAATGCTGCCTCAATGCCAAGGGCAGTCACTCTCACCTCATCCCTTGAGTTCAGCTCTTTTGTCCAGGTATTGACAAAGGCTGTGATGAGGTCAGGAGCTGAGTGGCCCTGGTGGAACACAAACTGAGTGCCAGTGAGCAAGTTATTGATGAGTTAATGCTATTTGATAGCACTGATGATCGAGAGTAGACTGATGGAGTGATAATTGGATGCGTTGGACTTGTCCTGGTTTTTGTGAACAGGGCATACCTGGGCAATTTTCCACATTGCTGAGTAGATGCCTGTGTTGCAGTTGTACTGGAACAGCTGGGCAAGGAGCAGGGGTAGTTCTGGAGCACAAGTATTCAGTACTATTTCTAGAATGTTGTCAAACCCCATAGACTTTGCAGTATACAATGCCTTTAGCTGTTTCTTGATATCACTTGGAGTGAATTGAATTGGCTGAAGACATGCATCTGTGATGCTCAGGAGGTGGCTGAGATTGGTCATCCACTTAACCCTTCAGACTGAAGATGGCTGCAAATGCTTCAGCCCTGTCTTTTGTACTGATTGCTGGCCTCCCCCTATCATTGAGGATGGGGATATTTGTGGAGTCTCCACCTCCTCTTAGTTGTTTAATTGTCCATCATTATTCTTAACTAGTTGTGGCAGGACCATAGAGCTTAGATCTAATCCATTAGTTGTGGGATCACTTAGTTGTGTCTATTGCATGCTGCTTTTTCTGTTTGGCATTCCTGCGTTGCCACTTCACCAGGTTGACACCTCATTTTAGGTATGTCTGGAGCAACTCCGAGCATGGCCTGTTGAACTCATCATTGAACCAGGGTTGATCCCTCAGTTTAATGGTAATGGCAGAGTGAGGGAAGTGGCAGGCCATGAGGTTTCAGATTGTGGTTGAATACAATTCTGCTGCTGCTGATGGCCCACAGCGCCTCATGGATGCTCAGTTTTGAGTTGCTAGATCTGTTCAAAATCTATCCATTTAGCACAGTGGTAGTCCCACACAAAAAAATGCAGGGCATCCACAATATGAAGATGGGACTTCATCTCCTACCAATACCGTCATGGACAAATGTACCTGCAATAGGTATCTGCAATTGGTGAATAGACCATGACGATGGTTGGCTCCACATCTGCAGAAGTGCTGTTTTTCTGGATTTCATTTCTTTTACTGGGGGGTTTCAGTGTAGGCTTTGGCTTTTTACTCTTTGAATTGATAGCTCTTCTGTGGTTGTCCTCCTTGAAGGGGTTTCAGTGCCTAACATTGGGAACTTAAAGAGGTGATGGCTGCAATCAGTCGAGCCCCAAAGCAGGGGGTACATAACACCATGAGGATGGCAGTGAAAGATAGTGAAGGAGGTACAGCCATTGACTGTGCCTCCTGCATTAAGAGAATCCTTTTGGAATCCTGTGGATTTGAAGCTGCAGATATCTTTTTCTGCAAGACATCCCCAGCGCTGGATACTTTGAAGTGACCTTCAAGAATGTTGCTGCCTACATGAAGTTCCTGAAGGTCTTTGAGAAGAGAGACCAGCCACAGCTGAGAATCTTCACAGCGGAGTCACTCTTTACTCCGCCATCGCAATGGGACTGCATGGTGTCTATGCACCTCTACAACCCCCATGTTCCTGTCATCGATGTGCTCACCTTTTGCCAGGTAGGCCAACAAGGTTGGGAACTGCACCGAGGTCAAGGACACGTTTGAGGTATGGACCAGCAATCGGCATGTCAAGGTGATTCTCAAGATGGGTGGTAAGGGAACAATCCTCCACCCACCCCCTCCAGCTTCGCTACAAGGGGAGGATGCGGCTACCTTATCTACGCCGGGCAGCCCAAAGTTTGTCGGTCTGTGGAAAATCTGGTCATGTGGCGCCCAACAGCAGCAAGAATTGCAAGCAGGAAGGGCATTAGACAAAGGACTGCAAGCAGACTAAATGTTGTAACCTGCGTGGCAGAGTATGCCACCTCTACAAGATCTGCCCCAAATGCTGCTTCACTTATGCGCAAGTTTATGCAAAACCAAGGAGGGGCAAGCAGATGAAGCAGTGAACGTGACTACTGCCAAGAAGACTTGCAAACCTCTACCTAGCAAGGACCTCCAGCAAGCAGAATGAGACAAAGGAGGACAGAGAGAGAGACAAGAGGAAGGAAAAGAATGAGGCAGCAGATGACCAAACACCAGCGCTGCCCACCTGAACCTCCCACTCCTCAGCAGAGCGAATCAATGGAGGAGAAACCAGCAGAGGATCAATCAGGGAAATGGCAGCTGGTGAAGAAGACCAAAAAGACGAAAGGGCCAAGAAGGGGCCAAGCCACTTACCAGATGAGTGGCAAGACATGACTCCCATCCGAGAAAGGTGACAAGGCTGCTGTTCTTCGGACAAAGAAAGGCAAGGGCGGTGCCTACAGAAGAAGCGGCAAAGCTCTAGGGAATTGAGGAGGAGACACCCGAGCTCCAGAACATTGAAGACAACGAAGAGGCCAACGGACCCCAACTTCTAACCCATCTTGAAGAGACCAGTGCACCCCAGTCCCAGGAAGCTGGAAGCAGTGAAGTGCTCGCCGCACCCCAGCTCCGGGAATCCGGGAGCAGCAATGCCCCTGAGGGGGAATGGATCGGAGAGACTCCTCCAACAGAGAACAATCCAAACTTCGTGCCTTGCACAAACCCCCCAATGTCACCTGAGTGGAACATTTCCACGGGGCAGTTCAGGATGGTTTTCTCAGCCCATCAAAAGTGAGACAATTTGCCAACACTATGGGCATGCAGGAGCAGACCAAAGGCCTGGAGCTGTCAAAGACAACAGGCCTGGTAAGCGACAAAATGCTTTAAAATGAGGATGAAGATTGTGTCCATTAATGTGCATAGTGTTAAATTTGCTACGCGATGTGTTGCGACTTTGGATTACCTTGCCAAGGTCAAAGCTGACTTGTTGTTTCTGCAGGAGTGTGCAGAAACACTCAGGCCATCATCTGGTCGGGCGGAAGTTACTTATGTTTCTCCAGCCTGGGTATTCTGCTGCTGGGAGGCAGCTTCACCATTCCAAAGTTAAGGAGGTGATGGGCGGTTGCCTCCTCATAGCAGACATATTATCTAGGAATGGTCTGCTCTGGTTAGTTAACGTGTATGCCCCGGCTCAAAACAGCGAGCAGCTAGCCATCTTTCAGCAGCTCTCATTGCTGCTGGCAACCTCCAGGCTGATCTTTCAGGACAGTAACTTCAATTGCATCATCGATACAGCTGGACAGTCTGGTAGGACCGACAACAGGCTGGATGCCATGTCCAGACTCCTGATGGAAACAGTAAAGTATGTCAAGCTTCACAATGACTTCAGCATCCCTGCAGACTGCGCGCAGCATAGACACACCTGGTCACAGCCAGACGGGTCCATCCATTCCAGGATAGACTTTCTGTTTGTGTCCCGAGTGTTCACGTCAGATCCACCAACATCAAGCTGGTGTTCTTCTCTGACCACTGCCTCCCACTGGCTGATTGTGATGTACAAGAAGACCAGAAGGTTGGCAGGGGAACATGGAAGCAGAATGTGAAGCTGTTGACCCCCAAGACAGTGAGGAACTCAAAAGGAATTAGAAAGGTTGGAGAACCGTGAAACCCTTCTTTGAGTCTCTGTCACATTGGTGGGAAGTGATCAAGGAGAATATCAAGAGATTTTTCCATCCTCAAAGTGTTCAGAAGGCTAGAAAAGAACATTGCAAAATGTCCCAACTCCAGAAAAACATGCAGAATCTGCTTTGATTGCAGTCGATAGGAGTCAATGTAAAGGAGGACCTCCAAGAGATGAAGGCCAGCAAGCCTCACTCTTTGCCTTGAAGGCCTCCAAGATCATCTTCCGGTCCAGAGTCCGCTCC
Organism: Cetorhinus maximus; assembly: GCF_964194155.1. Classification (NCBI taxonomy): domain Eukaryota; kingdom Metazoa; phylum Chordata; class Chondrichthyes; order Lamniformes; family Cetorhinidae; genus Cetorhinus; species Cetorhinus maximus. Next base: position 207,311,157 of record NC_135880.1, on the reverse strand, counting down.
TTGGAGTAGGATGAGATGTGCTCATATTTCTTCTTCCCAAAGATACATAGTGAGAGCTCTGTGATCAGCAGCCTGAAGGAAGAAGACGGCTCTGTAACGTCATCGCAGTCAACATTTTGAGGATCAGAAAATCCTTTTATGTCGGATTATATGACATAAAGCCCACAGACAGCATGGCCTCCCAGTCCTTCCTGTCCTTTATGACAGAGGCCTTAGACAACAGTGCAGGGGAGAGACTGTACAAACCGTTAACCCTGGATGAGCTGATTAAAGCCCTTGAGTCCCTCGAGGAGAGTAAAACTCCTGAAAGTGATGGCATACTGGCTGAGTTGTATTCGGCTCTGTGGACCCAGAATTGCTATAAGTGTATGAGAGTATGCTTCTGGCCGGCAGCATGTCAGAATCCATGAGGAGAGGCATCATTACCCTCATCTACAAGCAGAAGGGGAAAGGGAGGAAATTAGAAATTGGCGACCCATTTCACTATTTAATGTGGACTATAAAATTGTGTCCAACATCAGGTCAGATTTGCTCTGCAGTTGGTGATCCACCCTGACCAGACCTGCACTGTACCCAGCAGGAAGATCTCTGCAGCCTCACGCTACTCAGGGATACGATTGCCTATGTATGGGACAGGGGTGTGGACACCTGCCTCATCAGCCTGGACTTTGACAGAGTATCACACACCTACATGGTGGATGTGCGCTACAAAATGGGATTTGGGGAGGAAATCCGTAATTGGATCCAACTGCTCTACAAAAACAGTAGCGCAGTTTCAATCAATGGGTGGGAATGAGAAAGCTTTCCAATTAAATCTGGAGTCAGGCGGGGCTGACCTCTCTCCTTAGCTCTGTTCATATGTTGCATAGAATTCTTTGTTGAGTCCACCAGGAAGGATTCAGACATAAGAGGAGTGATGATCCCAGGCATTGGAGGCACTCAGGTCAAAGCCTTCCTCTACATGGATGGTGTCACCATCTCCTGCTCAGACCTGCTGTTGGTCTGCCGACTGATCAGCATCTGCGACCAGTTCGAACAGACCTTGGGTGCCAAGGTAAATCGTGGCAAGAGTGAGGCCATGCTCTTTGGGAACTGGACCGACCGATCCTTTGTCCCCTTCGCCGTCAGGTCAGACTGCCTGAAGGTGCTGGGGAAATGGTTCAGAGGGACCAGGACATGCGTTAGAATCATGGAGGAGCATGTAGCTATGGTTGAAGGAAAACTGGGCATGTGGGAGTGACACTTCCTCTCCATTGCAGGTAAGAACCTGGTCATCAGGTATGAGGCACTCTCGGTGTTGCTGTACATGGCGCGGATCTGGCCCATTCCTTGCCCCTGCGCTATAGCGATCACCCGAGCCATCTTATGCTTTTTCTGGAGGCCGAAAATGGGCCTTGTTCGCAGGGACATGATGTGCAAACCTCTAGATAATGGGGGGAAAAAGTGCCCGACATCACCCTCATCTTGATGGCCACCATTGTGTGTGGCTGCATTAGGCTGTGCATAGACCCTCAGTATGCAAACACCAAGTGTCATTACATGCTGAGGTTCTCCCTGTCCCCCGTATTATGAAGGATGGGTCTGGCCATGATGCTGTGGAATGCTCCAAGTCGTTGGACCATGCCGTACAGCCTGTCCGTTGTGGAGAAATTTACGCAGAGAAAAACCTTTGACCACAAGTCCATCAGGCAGTGGTCTGCACGTAACATCCTAGAGACCCTGCAGGAGAAGGAGATGGTGGATCCTGTCTGGAGGTTCCCTGAGCAGACTGTCAAAGTCATTTGGCAGAATGCCTCATCGCCAGAACTTTCAAACAAGCGCCAAGACGTAACTTGGCTGATGGTGAGAAAGGCCATCCCTGTCAGATCCTTCCTACACGCCCAGAGTCTCACCCCGCCCGTACGTTGCCCTCGAGGTGGCTGTGGTGGGGAAGAGACTCATGTCCACCTCCTTGTGGAATGTGGCTTGGCAAAGAAGGTCTGGAGAGAGATGCAGTGGTTTTTGTTGAGGTTCATCCCGAGCAGTTCTGTGACACAGGACTCTGGGCTCTACGCCCATTCCCAGGGACACACACTGAGACGAACATCAACTGCAGCTGGAGGATCATCAACTCAGTGAATGACACTCTTTGGTCTGCCAGAAACCTGTTGGTCTTTCAGTGCAAGGAATTTTCCCCGACTGATTGTTGCAGACTGGCACATTCCAAAGTCCAGGACTACATGCACTGAAGCTTGGGGTGGCTACTGTAGAGGCACATTGGAGAAAGGTCGCTGTCTAAGGCCTTTCAGCCATAGTGCACCGAAGGGCTGGGAATTGCATAGACCCTCTTAGGCTGTTTGACTCACATTGAATGTATGCCCTGAATATTACATGTATCATAATTACACTGAAGCACCCCAGGGTGCAACATAATCTAGATAGAAAACTTGAATATTATTGCATTTTCTGTATTGATCATTTTCAAATCATTTGTAATGTTCCTTTTATTGTATTGAAGCACCTCAGAGTGCAACATGGGCCAAGATTTTGCCCTCGTCGGGCGGGCGTGGTGAGGCAGGTGGGAGCAGTCAGGAAGCCAATCACCGACCACCGCCCACAATTGGGGCCAGGCCACAATTTGATGTTGACGGGCCAATTAAGGCCCGCCCAGCGGGAAACATGTGCTACAGTGCTCAGCGCTTCCTGCATGGGGTGTGGAGGAGGAGGGCGAGTGGGGAATTTCACACAGGTGCACGCAGGAAAAGCCCCCTGAGGCACACAGCTGCCTCAGGGAGATGAAGAGTTTAAGAAATAAAAATAAAGATTTAAAAAATTTAACAAAACATGCACTCTCATGTGACTCTGCCACATAAGCAGGGACATGTTATTAATGAAAAGTTAAAATTTTTATTTTATTTTTAATTGCTGTTGGAAACCTCATCCTGCCCGTGGATGAGGTTTCCCAAAAAATGCAAAGGCCGCTTGGCCTTTTTGCTTGCCTGCCAACTGTAAAGTTGGACGGGCAGTGAAAAATTACATTTAATTGGGACTTTAATGGCTTTAATAGGCCTGTTAATTGTCGACGGGCACGCTGCCGACCCCCGCAAGCGCCCGCTGACCGAAATATCACGCGAGTGCACGATGACGTCGAGATGCTTGCCCGACATCATCGCGTGTCATTTTACACTCATTCAGGTCGGGTGCGTGCCTGCCCAACAAGCTAAAAATCCTGGCCATGGTCTATTTCGAAAACTTGAATATTATTGTACTTTCTGTGATGGCCATTTTGGAATGTTCTTTCAGATATTTTATGAATAAAGTTTATTTCTGCAAAAAATAATTCTGCAATCGGTAGATTGATGAGGACAAGGTCAATTAAGTTTTTCTCACTTGTGGGTTTCCTCACCACCTCTTGTAGACCCACCCTAGCAGCTATGTCCTTTTCGACTCAGCCAGCTCGGAGAGTAGTAGTGCTACCGAGCCACTTTTGGTGATGGACATTGAAGACCCCAGCCAGAGTACATTCTATGCCCTTGCTACCCTCAGTCATTCTTCCAATTGGTGTTCAACATGGAGGATTACTGATTCGTCGGCTGAGGAGGGTGGTAGATGGTGATCAGCAGGATGTTTCCTTGCCTATATTTGACCTCATGCCATGAGACTTTATGGGTTCTGGAGTCAATGTTGAGGAGTCCCAGAGCAACTCCCTCCTGACTGTATACCATTTTGCTGCCACCTCTGGCCGGTCTGCCCTGACAGGGGACAAGGCATACCCAGGGATGGTGGTCGTGGCATCTGGGACATTGTCGGTAAAGTGTGATTCGGTGAGTATCATTATGTCAGGCTGTTGCTTGGCTAGGTTGTGGGACAGCTCTCAATTTTGGCACAAGTCCCCTGGAGGACTTTGCAGGGTCTACAGGGCTGGGTGTGCTGTTGTTGTGTCCGATTCCGATGTTGATGCTGGGTGGTCCATCTGGTTTCAGTCCTTTTTGCCTTCGTACGGGTTCGATGCAAGAGTCACAAAGCTTCTGTATTATGTTTCATTTTCTTTCAGCCTTCAGTCATGCCAACAGATGTAGGAAAGATGGGCATAGGCTCAGAAAATATTTTACCGTTCACGTTTAAAAGTTTGGTGTCTCCATTTGGTTTGAATTGAGAACATTAGATTTTTACAAGTATTTCCATTTTAGCCTAATTTGGACCATTTTGTATTTGTTGCTCAACCTTTTAATTAACTCCATTGTCATGTTATGTACCTTACAAAGACATTTATGTAAAGAAGAAAAACTGAAAGAACAATTTTATTTTAGTACCAAATTTGAGCCTAGAAGTTACAGCTGGCGATATTAACTGCTCAATGATTAACACATTATCTCAACTGTCCTCTGCTATTTTCATTTGGATTTAACTTGCCTGTTTTATTTATTTTAAAATGGGTAATGCCACTATTAATTAGTAGACAGAGCAATGCCACATGAGCGTGTTTAAGGATCACCCATTAATATTGCTTATAGTAATTTCTAGGCTAAGATGCTTATATTTACCATTAGCTAATATGAAATTAAAAGAAAATAATAGTTAAAAGCTAAAATTTAAAATTTAATCTTTATCAATCTGGATGATCATACCAAGGTCTAGCTTTATGAATTGGTAAATTATATTCTGAGCAGGAAGTTAAAACAATTGATGTGTGTCTCATGTATAAAACAAAATTTCAATCTACAAAACATAAATCTACTTTAATGATTGGAGATAAATACTTCACAACGAAAATATCAAATTTGCATGTGACCCTTCTTTTGTTAAATATAATTGATTCTTTAGTTAAATATAATTCATATTTTTGATATTCTCACATCCCAACAGGGTTTGGATTGGAAAATACACCTAGGCCAGGATTTAACGGCCCCTCCAGCCCAGCGGGATATTATGGTCCCGCTGAACTGAATGGAGATGCGACGGGGCCGTAAAATCCTGGCCATAGTTATTTTATATGCACTGTGTTATCTTTATTTTAAGAATGCCTTAAGCAAAACTCTAAACTCTAATCAATGGTAGAAAGTAATTTCTGTCTACTCCTCTGATTCTGATAACCTGCTAAATGAGTTGTGATGTATTGCTCCCTTGATTGAGCTGCTTTGATAGTTGAAGCAGTATAGTTCTTTGGTGGATCTGAAAAGGAGCACACAATATTTGAGGAAAGATGAATAGCAACTAAAAGCATATATAGGACAAAATTGCTTTCTTCTCTCTCCTATCTCTCAGCCTTATGCTTTTTTTTGATAACACCGCCGATTTAGAGGGTATGCTTTTTAAAGGGAGCTAAATTATCTGTGAAATGCATGAGTACCACGTATTCTATCACCTAAAAGAAGACTTCTATTACCATGAGGCATCCCATTTAGTGACCTTCCACTTTATGACAATATTTAATGCTTTCGATGAAGCATAGCATTGACAGGCCTCTATTAAATTACTGAAAATAAATCTTAATAACAGAAGTAAAAACAAAAAGCTAAAAGCTACTGCGGATGCTGGAAATCAAAAACAAAAACAGAATTACCTGGAAAAACTCAGCAGGTCTGGCAGCATCGGTGGAGAAGAAAACAGTTGACGTTTCGAGTCCTCATGACCCTTCGGCAGAACTGAAGTATAGTTAGGAGAGAGGTGAAATATTTCACCTCTCTCCTAACTATACTTCAGTTCTGCCGAAGGGTCATGAGGACTCGAAACGTCAACTGTTTTCTTCTCCACCGATGCTGCCAGACCTGCTGAGTTTTTCCAGGTAATTCTGTTTTTGTTTTGTTCTTAATAACAGAAGATCATGTTGATGAGTAAGATTGTTATCTTATTGCTAATATGTAATAGCCTTGTGAGGTGAAATAATCTCCACTTGTTATTTAACTTGTGTTCATTAGAAGGATGCTATTTGTTGCAAATTGGATTTCTGTGGGGGTAAATTTGACCTACCCAAACAGTGAAGATTGGCCAATAAAAAGTAAACAGGACGCAATGAACAGGATTTTTTAGGTGGCAGGGTTTCCTACCCCATCCTCAAAAATATCAATGGGAAATATACCTCCGCTGATGTTGACAATCCGCAGCCATTTAACACACCGTGGAGCTTTAATTTATTGGAAATGGGACTTCCACCTCTCACTCAGGAGGAAGTCCCACCTCAGAGAGTTTCTAGTCATTCTGATTGGCTGGCGGCTTTGAAGTCCAAGCAGCACCACTGAGAGCGGTGGTCACTGCTGGGACTGCAGGCATCTCTCAGATTCTAAGTGCTGGGAGCCTAGTACCAAGGTAAGCTGAGGCAGGGTGTAGTAACTGTAGCTTTAAGGAATATAGTGACTGTAGCTTTAAGACTTATTGTACAGTGCAGTATCACATGACAGTATGAATGAATCAGCCTGAAGCATGGAGAACCTTAGGGTGGAGTTTGTGCCTAGCTGTGGTTCTTGAATGGGAGCGTGTAACTGCTGCTGAAGCCCTGTAAATAAAGTTTCTTGTGAGAAACCTGTCTGGAAAATCAAGTCTAAAACACAGGGACAGGAAGAATAGGCCAGGGTGGGAGGAGGTGTGCTGATGGGTTCGGGGGATGGTGGAAAGAAGGGTGGGTGTTGTGTTGGATTGCTGGGGAGCAGGTGGTGGAGGGGACACCCAAGTGAGGCAGACCTTGGTGGGTGGCCCTGATCGAGAAAGGAGGCCAGTGACGGAGGTGCCTCCCCCTTTCCTGCCTGAGGCCCGAGCACTCTAAACTGCTGGGCCTCCACATCTTCCCCTGGCCCCAAACACCCCCACAACCTAATTCCTGATCACCTCCTACCACTTAATTGGTCACTTAGTGGTCTCAATCCAAGTAAAAACAAGTGGGGTCACCTAAGGCCTCGCCCGCCCACTGTGAAATTTCTGACAGGTTGAGGGAAAGCGGGTAGGTGTTGGGAAGTCACCTAGAGAAATTTACGGCTCACCCATTTGTCAGTAGGGATCTATAATGCCCAATGTTAAACAGGCAGCCGATCCAAACCTGTCAGTTTCCTGTCTGTATGTTAGGTTAAAATGACTCCTTTGTCCGAGCAACATATACTTTAATCTCTTTGAGTTAACAACAATCAAGGCTTTTATTGCTTCAATTCATTGATAACTTTATCCAGAGCAGATAAAACATACAGAACAGTAAATATGGTGAAAGCCATTTAGCACAATCAGTTCCACTTCATCTTGTGTGCTGTTACGAATGTAAAGAACATGCATACACCAGCCTACTTGGTAAGATTCTTACTTAATATAGAAAGATGAATTTTCTCGGCTATCTGTCCTGCAGCAATATGAGGATTATTGTTTCTCCCTCATGACCTTTTTGCTGCTTTATTGCCAGCCATCCAGCAGCTCTAAAACAGATTATCCGGTCCTTTATCTCATTGCTATTATATATAATGTCGCTGTCCTGGAACAGAGTGTGCCTTGAAAGACAGGATGGTGCCAGAATGGAGTCCTGGACTGAGGGAGCTGCCTGGCAACAACATTTTAATTGGCTCCTGACCAGGTGACCAGGTTTTGTGTGAGAAGCAGAAAGCTCTGGGCTTGCAAAGAGAAAATATCTAAAATCTCTTTTCCTCATATCTCTATAACCTGCTCTCTCTTTGAGGAAACCCCTGTAAAAAGGAAAAGGGGAAAACCACTGTTAAGACATTGGGCAGAATTTTCCTGTTGGTGTGCGGGGGCGGGACCCACACGCCAACACATAAAATTACGTGCGGTGACGTCAGGTGAGCACCCCGATGTCACCGCGCTCCATCGCGATATTTTGTTGGGCGAGCACATGATGATATCTGATGCATGCCCGCTATTAATTAACGGGCCACTTCAGGCCCTTGAGGCACTAATTGACGGTGATTTTTCAGCGCCCGTACGATCTTCAGGTTGTCGAATGGGCGCAACGGGCAGGCGGGTAGGAGACATTTGTATAAACCTCATTCACGGGCGGGATAAGAGGGCTCAGTGGGGTCGTGAGTGTGGTCTGTCAAATATTTAATTTGCAAAGTTACTGACACTTCCTTGCGTGAGCTGCAATACTTCAGAACACATACCAGCTGCTTTGACTGGACTCACAACCTTCAGGTCAGCAGTCTGCTGTGAAGAATCGTTTTTGGGCCTGCAGGTTTCAGGAAGCCTTCCTTTAGCCTGGGAATGGGAGTTGAACTGTCCACTGGAGGCACTTCCTATGAGGAGGAAGGGAGGGCTAGAAGGGGGAGGAGGCCAGGAGTGCACATTCAGCATCCAGGGGAGCCAACTTTGGGAGGGGAGGCGCAGCCACAAGGGGTGCAGGGCCAAGAGGTAGTCCAAGGCAGAAGAGGCCACAGAAGACGCTACTACCTGCTGCCAGGGTATACAGGCTGCGAAGCAGCTACCTCAATATGTCTGAGGTGCAGTGCCGAAGGAGGCTCCATCTCTCAAGGGAGACAGTCAACTATATGTCAGATGATTGGGCCTGAGATCTCTGCTAACTGTGTGGGTGGACACAGCCGGGGCTCTTCAGTGCTCCAGCCCGGCTGGATGGATGGCTGCTGGGTGAGAAGGGCTATCCCTTCAGAAGGTGGCTCATGACGCCTCTCCGCCATCCAAGAATAGAAGCTGAGCAGTGGCATAATAGGAGCCACGTTGCCACAAGGGCTGTGGCAGAGAGAACCATTGGTCTTCTCAAAATGCACTTCCAATGCCTGGACCATTCAGGGGGCACACTCTAATGCCCCCCCAGATCATGTGTCACTGATAGTGGCTGCATGCTGCACTCTCCACAATCTTGCATTGGAAAGGGGGTCACTGTGGGCGAAGAAGATGTAGATGCAGTGGCTGTGGCTGCACACGATGAGTCCAGCAATGAGTCCGAGGATGAGCACGCACAGGGAAATGCTAAGGGGGTAGACACTGACCCAGGCATACGCCAGGGAGGCAGGGACACCTGGGAGGCTTTAATCCAACGAACCTTCAGCTAGCCCACCACATGTGGACCTCCAGGACAAGCGTGGGCTGCAGGCTCCATACTCAATACCTGAGTACAAAATCTGCCCGGATAGGAACATTAACCAAGAATTTTGTCAATAAAGCTGAAGGTCCCATAAATCACTCATAACATTATTGGTAACCATCCACCTGCAGGAAAAAGGGGCACCTTCAGCCATGGTGACAAGTCTGAACTTAATGGTATAACAAAAGGAACTTAAGAGAACAAGATGACAAAGGTGTTCAACATCACACCAACTCATAAAGACCTCATTGCGGGCCAACATAAAAGCACTAGTGATAAACCCATGGTGTGCCTAAGGTGTCTTATGTTTACACTTTCGGGTGTTATGTCTAGGTGCTGCCCCCTCACTGTGACTGGCATCTGAGACAGCCTGCTCACTCTGCTGTCCTGATGGCCTCGATGCCTTGGCGGCCATCCTCTGGCCCCTGGAGCCTGTGCTGGCCTCACCTGGGAGGGAGCTGCCAGTTCCACAGCTGGCATCTCCCCAGTCGTCGCAGCTTCATTGGGTGCAACGGTCACTGGCAGAGGGGCAGAGGAGCTGCCGCCCTCATCCGGAGCACCCTGAGAGGAGCTCACAGAGACGACAGGCAGCTCTTGCACTGACGTGAGGTCAATGCTGCTGTGAGGGCTTGCAGGTCCGAGCGCAACCCCAGGAGGCCCTGATTGTTCTCCTGGAGGAGCCTCTCCATGAGAGTCGCCACTCTCTCCATGGAGAAAGCATGGCGCTCGGCCATGAGGCTCATTGCATCGGTGATGCTCCACGTGGACTCCTCCAGCACGGAGACCATGCCACGCATAGCCTCATGTATCTCCGCCAGATCCTCCACATACCCTGCTGGAATTCCAATGTCTGCTGCCTCAGGGACGGCTCCAGAGGCACATTATCAGCCGTTGACTGAGCATCGTCCTGGTCCCGAGCAGTCCTCCGGCTGCTGGCATCATGGGCACTCCCTGTCTCCGCCTGCACCTCAAGCGAGTGTGAAATGCCCTCGCCGCTGTGCTCTGGGACACTAGCCGATAATCTAAGGTGCTAGTATCTGCGCTGGTGCCTGCCTGGCAGAGGTGGTGCTTCTAATTGTTCTGGGCCCTCAGGTGTCAGAGTGGCCCCTCTGCCTCCTCCTCCCGGCCCTGCTCCGGTGAAGCTGAAAGGAAGAACAAGGACATTTGATGAGTTCAAGTGGAGACAATGTCAAATTGCATGCCTGGCCTTCGGATCGGTATGCGTTCATCCTTCCATAATCAATGGTCAACCCATGTTGGAAGCTTAAATCACTGAACATTCAACAGTGGGATGGCTGCTGGGGCACACACGGCACTCTTACCTCCCCCAGGCACCCCAGCCTTACAGCCACCAGTGGACCTGGGCGCATGGCGCCTCTCCAGATCTAGGGCCACCTGCTCGAACTGGCTAAGTGTCGCCACCTGGGCTGGCCCTCTGCCAGTCCTCACCTATTTGGCGGCATTATGTGCATTCTTCCCCTGAAAAGGAGAGAAGAGCATTGATTAGTCTTACTTGTACCTGGACTCTCTTCGCAGCCGGCCCACCCCAACCAGAGAGGGACATTGCAGGGCTCCAGTGCCTCCTCACCCTGCTGCTGCCGGCCACTCACACAAAGATGCCAGGCCTGTTTCCCCCCCACCCCCTTGGCCAAATGCTGCCTGCATCACATTTGGCATCACGCGGGCTAACCTTCCATAGTAAGGAGGTACAAGCACGTGGAGCGCAGAGGGCAGCAGATCGATCGGTGCCACGCCACCTTGAAGCTCCCTTACCAGCATGTCATCACCCTGACTTTGGCATGTCCTGGAGTTCCAGCCCTGCGCCTGGGTGCAGCTCCTCCAGGTTGCCCCCAAAACAGTAATGTGGGTCTCAGTGTACCACATGCTGCGGGTGCAGAACCCATCTCTTCATCACCCTCTCAGGGTGACCTCGGCATGGGCAATATCTGCTGGTTCACCTAGCGAAGGACACAGGACGTCAATGATTCAATGCAGTCACTACACTCAGACTTGTGGGAGGACGAGGGGTGGGGGGGTGGTGGTGGTGGGGGGGGCACCAGGGGGGGAAAGCCTACTTGCTGGGTTAAGTGACCAATGCCAACGTGGTACTCACTCTTCCCGAGCGCAAGAGGTCGTTGAAGTGCTTGCGGCTCTGGATCCATGTGTGTCACACCACATCGTGGGAGCTCACTATCTCTGCCACCTCCTCCCAGGCACATTTTTTCATGCAAGGGGGGGGCCTCCTCTCCCGTCCTGGGGTACGAGGACCTCCCGCCACGCTGCCACCTCCTCGAGGAGGGCAGCAAGACAATCGTCCGAAAAATGAGGGGCACAGTGCCCCCCCCCCTGCCCTACCCTCTGGCCTGGCCTGCTCACCAGCAGCGCTCTGGGGGGGCCCTTCCAGAAGCCATGTTTGTCAGCCTTTGAAAGACTGCAGCAGCTTTTTAAAACAGGCCACCAGGTCGCCATTGGGCCCAACGTTCATTGCAGTCCCGCCGCTGCCCGCCCACTCCCATTGTCCTCGGGAACCACAATTCATGCTGGCCGGGCCTTAAATCGCCGGTCCGCGTAAAATAGCAGCACAGACCTGATCGCGGGCAGCGATCGGGTCTGCGCCCGCCCACACCGGCTCCCGCTCCACCCACCCGCCAGCCAGAAAATTCCGCCCATTTAAAAGCAAGCTCTCAACCAGTGAACTAAATACTGAAAGTGCTGGAAGACCATCTAGTGTCATCAACAAGAACTGAAAGGAGTTTGGAAGATATCGATCAAAATCAACTCAGCTAATCAAAATCAGCCCTTATTTTTGTAAAACAACCTAAAATTCAGTCATTTTATGGCAAGCAGGTTTGCACATATGCCTCTCTGTCCACATGCACTGCAATTCTAGCATTTCAAGCCTGCCTATGCAACAAAAAGGCATAATTGTAAATTAAAGAAAGATTTAAGTAGTCAAGAGTAGATAGATTAATTTTTTTTGGCATGCCCGATTAGCCTGGCAGTGACTGTGGACCTGCTTAACTGGGTAAACAGTGGCCTGCGAAGACCATTTCATGTACAGGCAGATCTCCTTCTGTTCATTCCTATGGAGCTTCTCCTCATTTTGCCCATGCAGCAGGACTCATGCAATGGGCATTACTATTGCTTAATCCACCATCAACATCCGGGGGGGGTTACCATTGACCGGAAACTTAACTGGACCAGCTATATAATCACTGTGGCTATAAGAGAACAGAAATTGGTAATTCTGCATCATGTAACTCACTTCCCAACTCCGCAAAGTCTGTCTATTTACAAGGCACAAGTCAGGAGTGTGATGGAATAGCCCCCATATGCTTGGATGAGTACAACTCCAACAACACTCAAGAAGCTCAACACCATCCAGGACAAAGCAACCCGCTTGATTGACACACCACCCATCACCTTAAACATTCACTCCCTCTGCCGCCAGTGCTTAATGGTGGTAGTGTGTATATTGACAAGATACACTGCAGCGACTGCCAAGCTTCCTTAAACAGAACATTCCAAACCCATGACCTCTACCACCTAGAAGGACAAGGGCAGCAAATGCATGGGAGCATTCACAATCTGAAAGCTACCCTCCAAACCACACAACATCTTGGAACTGTATTGCTGCTTATTCACTGTTGCTAGGTTGAAAACCTGCAACTCCTTTCCTAAAACATACCTACGCCATATGGACTATCGCAGTTCAAGAAAGCAGCTAACCATCACCTTTTCAAGGGGCAATTATGAATGGGCAATAAATGCTGGCCTTGCCAGTGATACTCACATCCCATGGGCAGGATTTTGCCGGAGGTGCTTGGCGGGGGCAGTCAGGAAGCTAACTGCTGCCCGCGATTGGTTCCGCACCGCGATTTCACACAGGTGGGCCAATTAAGGCCCGCCCTGTGGGGATTGCGAGCGGCAGCGCTGAGCGCTGAGTGCTGCCTGTGTGGGCAGGGGAAGGAGGGTGAGCTGACCTACCACGAACTTCGCACATGCGCAAGAAAGGACACTTCAATCTCCCTGAGGCATGGAGCTGCCTCAGGGAGATTGAATGCTGTGTAAAAAAAAAATGTAGAGATTAAAAATTTAATAAAACATGTCCCCTTATGTGACTCTGTCACATGAACTGAGATATGTTTTTAATTCAGAAATAAAGTTTTTATTTAATGTTTATTTGCTTTAGGAAACCTCACCCCACTTGTGGATGAGGTTTCCGATAAAATGTAAAGGCCGCTTGGCATTTTCGCCTACCCGCCAACCATAAGGTTGGACGGGCAATGTAAATTTGAATTTAATTAGATTGTTAATGGCCTTAATAGGCCTTTTAATTATCGGCAGGCACGCAGCTAACTCTGGCGCACTCCTTTCGAATGAAACATCGCTAGACTGTGTTATGATGTTGGGACACATGCCCGTCGTCATCACGTGTCATTTTACATTTGGGCATGTCGGACGTGCGCCTGCATGCTGAGCGTAATATTCTGCCCCATGAAAACATAAAACAAAATATAGGAAGAGGGTAGCTCCCAGATTAAAATTGCAGATAAATAATACAAGAAGACTAATTATTGTGAAATATGCAATCTTAAAAATGTTTTTATTTTGTTTAAAATTTTATTTTGAATTTTAGGAACCTAGTTTTCCAAAAGCATTTTGTGTAATTTACTCAGTTCAGTTTTATAACTTTTTTAGTCAAAATTGATTTGTTTTCGCAATTCCTTAGTAGTTGCATATTGTAAGCTCTCATGCCATTTTCTTTGCCATTAATTTGTATGTTCACTCCCTCTTCAGTTCCGATTTGTTGCTCTATTATGTTGGCCCAATCAGCAAGATGCGATGACTGAAGTGTGTAAAAGGAAGTGAGTGTGACTAACAGAAAATGGTGTATCAGATGCAAGACTTTAATTAGGCAAATGATTACTAAACGCAACAATTTGTGCATATTTGATTCAGAATGCAGCATATTACTTTCTGGGATTTGTCTTGGACTGATATCTTAGTCACTCATTCATAAACTCACATTGATCTCAGTCCCCTCCTCCAAGTCATTAATATAGATTATAAGTAGCTGAGGCCTCAGCACTGTACCACTCCACTAGTTACAGCCTGCCAACTTGAAAATGTCCCATTTCTCTGCTTCCTGCCCATTGACCAGTTCCCCATCCATGACCCACTAACCCTTATGCATCAACCTTCTGTGTGGCACCTTATCAAATGCCTTTTGGAAATTCAAGCACACTACACCTACTGGCTCCCCTTTATCCTCCTAGTTACATACTCAAAAAAAAAATTTGTCAAACAGGATTTCCCTTTTATAAAACCATGTTGCTTAGTTCTAGTCATGCTATTCTTATCTAAGTAACTGTTCAGGCTTACTTAATATTAGATTCCTGACAACTGATGTCAGCCTAATTGGCCCATTCTTCCCTGTTTTCTCTCTCTCTTCATTAACATTAGATTCCAGCTTTTTCCTGACAACTGATGTCAAGCTAACTGGCTTATTCTTCCCTGTTTTCCCTCTCTTCTTTGTTGAATAGCAATGTTACATTTGCAAACTTTCAACCCCCTGGCACCATTCTGGAATCAAGAGAATTTTGAAAAACCATAACCAAATCATAACCAGTGCATCCAAAACTCTGCAACTACCTCTTTTAGAACCCTGTGAGCTATCAGGTCCTGGGGATTTGCCTGTTTTTAGCCCCTTAAGTTTCTCTGCTGATATTAATTCCTTAAAGTTCCTCACTCTTTTTAGCCCATTGGTTAACCTCTATTTCTGGTATTTAATTTGTATCTTCCTCTGTGAAGAGAAACATAGAGCAGAATTTTCTGTTTAGCATGTGGGGCCTGCCCCGTATGCCAACGTGTAAAAGGACGCGCGGTGACATCGGGACGCACTGAGCGTCATTCCGATCTTTCGTTCGGTGGACACGCACCGTAGTCAGCTGCGCGCCCACCGAACTGTTAAAGGCCCTGTTAAGGCCATTAATAAGCCAGTTGAACAAATTGACAGGGCTGCCCATCCAACCTTAAGGTTGGCGGGCAGGCAAAGAGGCCAAGCAGCCTTCGCGTTTTGCATGAAACCTCATCCACAGGCGGGATGAGGTTTCATGAAGGTTTAATTGAAACATGTCCCAGCTCATGTGACACTGTCATGTGAGGGGACATGTGTAAATAATTTTTAACTTTCTTTATTTTAAACTATAAACCTGAACTTAATCTCCCTGAGGCAGCTTTGTGCCTCAGGGAGATTTCTGAGCTCTTTCGTGTGCGGGCCCCGACTCCCCCTCCTCCCCCCGCTGGCACAGGTAGCGCTGAGCTCTCCCAGGTGTGCGTCTCGCCATCGTGATATTTCAGTGGGCAGGCGCACGATGATCTCTGATGTGCGCCTGCCATTAATAAATGAGCCACTTAAGGCCCTTGAGCCAGTAATTGAAGCCGATTTTTTGGGGCCAATGCGGGTGCAACGGGCAGGCAGGTAGGTCACATTTTTATAAACCTCATCCACGGGCGGGATAAGAGGGGTGAATGGGGTCGCGAGTGATGAAACTTACTGCTAATTGCCTGTTTGAGCGGGAATACTTCAAAATTCTTCACAGCTGCTTGGACAGGAGTAACAGCCATCAGGTCAGGACTCTGGGGACATTTTTGGGGCCTTGCTGGTTTCAGGAAGCCTTCCCTTAGCCTGGGAATGGGAGTTATGCTCTCCACTGGCGGCAGCTCCTCTGAGGAGGAAGGGACGGCCAGAACGGGGAGGAGGCCAGGAGTCCACATTCAGCCTCCAGGGGAGATATTTTTGGGAGGACAGG
Organism: Cetorhinus maximus; assembly: GCF_964194155.1. Lineage (NCBI taxonomy): Eukaryota > Metazoa > Chordata > Chondrichthyes > Lamniformes > Cetorhinidae > Cetorhinus > Cetorhinus maximus. The sequence continues at coordinate 207,295,332 of NC_135880.1, read as the reverse complement.
TGCAGGCACAAGGGCCAACAGGAAGTCCAAGACGGAAGGGGCCGCAGAAGATGTCACTATCCTGCTGCCTGGGTTTACAGGCGGCGAAGCAACTACCTCAATATGTATGAGGTGCAATGCCAAAGGAGGCTCCATCTCTCAAGGGAGACAGTGACCTGCATTTGTCAGATGATAGGCCCTGAGATCTGCGCCAACTGTGTGGATGGGTGTTAGGCCCTGAGATCTGCGCCAACTGTGTGGGTGGGCACCCCATGCCAGTGGCTCTGAAGGTCACGGCTGCCCTCAACTTCTGTGCCTCTGGCTCTTTCCAGGGGTCGGTGGGTGATCTTTGTGGAGTTTCCCAGTCAACTGTCCACACTTGTGTCAAGCAGGTGACAGACGTTCTGTTCAGGCGTGTATTAACTTTCATTTACTACCACTGGGACGAGGCCAGCCAGACAGAGCGAGCCAGAGGCTTCACAGTGATTGTTGGGTTCCCCCATGTCCAAGGTGCAATTGACTGCAGACACATGGCCATCAAGGTGCCAGCAGGTGAGCTGGGTGCCTTTGTCAACAGGAAGGGATTCCACTCCTTGAACGTGCAGATAGTGTGTGACCATAGGATGCAGATTCTGCAAGTCTGTGCCAGGTACCCAGGTAGGTCCCATGATGCATACATCCTCAGACACTCCCAGGTGCCGAGGCTCTTCAGCGCTCCATCCCTGCTGGATGGATGGCAGCTGGGTGACAAGGGCTATCCCCTCAAAAGGTGGCTCATGACACGCCTTGGCCACCTTGGAACAGAGGCCAAGCAGCGGTACAATAGGAGCCATGCCTCCACAAGGGCTGTGGTAGAGAGAAACGTCAGTCTTCTCAACAAAAACAAAAATACCTGGAAAAGCTCAGCAGGTCTGGCAGCATCTACGGAGAGAAGCACAGTTAACGTTTCGAGTCTGTATGACTCTTCAACAGAACCAAGGAAAAATAGAAGAGAGGTGAAATATAAGCTGGTTTAAGGGGTGGTGAGTGGGACAAGTAGAGCTGGATAGAGGGCCAGTGATAGGTGGAGATAACCAAAAGATGTCACGGACAAAAGGACAAATAGGTGTTGAAGGTGGTGATATTATCTAAGGAATGTGCTAATTAAGGGTAGAAAGCAGGACAAGCAAGGTACAGATAGCCCTAGTGGGGGTGGGGTGAAGGAATCAAAAAAGGCTAAAAGGTAGAGATAAAACAATGGATGGAAATACATTTAAAAATAATGGAAGTAGGTGGGAAAAGAAAAATCTATATAAATTATTGGAAAAAAAAGGGGGGAATCAAAAAGGGGGTGGGGATGGAGGAGAGAGTTCATGATCTAAAATTGTTGAACTCAATATTCAGTCCGGAAGGCTGTAAAGTGCCTAGTCGGAAGATGAGGTGTTGTTCCTCCAGTTTGCATTGAGCTTCACTGGAACAATGCAGCAAGCCAAGGATGGACATGTGGGCAAGAGAGCAGGGTGGAGTGTTGAAATGGCAAGCGACAGGGAGGTCTGGGTAATGCTTGGGGACAGACCGAAGGTGTTCCAAGACCACACAGACTGCAGTGGTTCAAGAAGGCAGCTCACCACCACCTTTTCAAAGTCAATTGGGGATGGGTAATAAATGCTGGCCAAGCCAGCGAAGCACACATCCCATGACTGAATTTTTAAAAATCTGCCATGAGTGCTGCCTGTCTAGCCTTGAACAACCTTTGTTTTTCCACATTGGTTTTTATAGAGATAGGGGGTGGAATTCTCCCATGCCGCCATGAGCGGGATCAATGGCGGGATCTTCCAATACTGCTCAACATGGCGGGTATCAATTCCCACGTAAGGCCAGCGTAAAACCGATTTGCACCCTACTAATGGAATGCAGATGCAGGCCCGACCTGAATCCTCCCCCATGCCCGATTCCCCATGATGCCTGGAGGAAGGTCGAGGAGCCCCGTCCCGCTCTCTCGCGTGCCAACTGTAAAAGCTCCCGCATGGCTGCCATGGTGGAGTGCAGGTCTACGGGTATCTCGGGCAGGATATGCTGGACTAGGATCTCCATGGAGTCTGTCAACCCACCCATGGGGACCTTGATGCGTGTACAGTTCACCACTTCGGCAACACTTCATCATCTAGCAGGCAGATGGACACCTCCGATTCGCGTTCCAGCCTGATGAGGATCTCCAATACCTCTGCCTGATGTTGTTCAGCCTCTAACGGACTCTCCGCTATTAGTTAGAAGTCCGATTCTCAGGGCCTGTCGTTGGACTCGGACCTCGCAGTTGCCTCTTCGCCAGCAATTCTCCGAGTGTCAGTGGCTGACCCTGCCTCTTCCTGCTGCGGAGACATGTCTGAATTTGACACCCTTCCTATGCTAGAGCTCATACTCCCCGAGATGTGTGTCTCTGGGCTGGTGGAGAGTGCAGGTGCCTGCTATGATGCCTCTACAGGTGAACATCTCTCCTCTTGTCCTCTCTCCTGGCTCTTCTCCTTGCTAGGGCTTCCGCTGAGGCCTGACAGAGAGGCCTCAGCCTCGGGTCTTGGCCGCCTCCTGGTGGCACCTGTAAGTGAGAGAGGTGAGAACGAGTGACAGCATGAGCTGCCTTCAAAAATGGAGGCGCACTTGGGCCCCAGGTTTCTGTACCATGGATGGATCCTTATTGAGTGGAGGCCTGAGTCCAAGCTCCCCATCGCCAATTGCCCAGTTCCACTTTACTTACCTTGGTGGAGTGAATGAGGCCGTTCATACTTTTCCGGCATTGTATGGTTGACTTGTGGTGGACAACCTGGTTATTTACAACATCGGCCCACCTGCGCCCATGCATGTTTAGTTTCCCTGCTTGGCCTCCCCCTCCTCCCATCAGCCGAGTACAGTATATCCCTCCTCACCTTGATATTGTCTAGGAGGACATGCAGGGAGGCTTCACTGAACTTGTGCGCTGGACCTTCACATCTCCTTCCAGACATCTCAGTAGGTAGTATTGACAGTAAGAATGTCCGAGCACCTTTTAAATATGGCACCCAGATATGACAGTGGGGCACATGCCATCCAGCCTGCCCTGCCGCCCTAAACGTTGGGAAACCCCTGACTGCATAATTAATGACGCTGGGGACTCAAGATTCTGCAGGATTTCCCGGTTGCCTCCACGGCGGAAACACTCCCTGTCCCTGCCCTGCCATGGGGCTTAGTCCCAGATGGGAGAATTCTGCTGAGGGAGCGAGTTTTTGAACTCCTCAAGGAGAATTATCTCTCAGAGGCTTTCATGGGTGGTCTCTATTTTAATTGGCTGTATTCAGCAGTCAAAAAGCAAGTTGCTTGACCCTTTCAAACCCTCTGTAGGTTTGTTCAGGTTTTTTACAGAGGGTTCGAAATTTCTGATGGTAAGACTCAGGAACTAACTCATAGGGCAGAATTTTCTGCCTGTCGGGCGGGCGGGCCTGACCCAAACACGGGCGGGCGCAGAACCGATCGCCGCTAGCAATTGGGGCCACACTGCCATTTTACATGGGTGGGCCAGTTAAGGGCCGCCCAATGTGACGTCCGCTGGGAAGCTCCCTGTGCAGGCGAGGGGAATCCCTAAAATTGAGAGTGCGCTCTTTCGCACATGCGCACGAAAGAGCGCCCATCTCCCTGAGGCTAAGTGCAGCCTCAGGGAGATCGCCTCGACTTTTAAAACCATTAAAAATAGAGAAAAGTAAAATCCCTTACATGTCCCCTCATGTGACAATATCACATGAGTTGAGACATGTTCATAATTTGCAGAACAACTTTATTACAATTTTTAAAACCCTACATGAAACCTCATCCCGCCGGTGGATGAGGTTTCATGTTTTCTCTATTTGCCGCTGGGGCTCCTGGCTGACCCGCCAACCTTAAGGTTGGACGGGCAGGTCCTTTAATTGGTTAATTGATCCTGTCAATGGCCTCAAGTGGCCATTAACAGGTCGGCAGGCCCACAGCTGATTTTGCTGCGCCCCCGCCTTCCTGAAAATTTAAATGGGGCGGGGTGACGTCAGGGGTTCCGCCCGACGTCACCCCGCATCATTTTACGCGTCAGTGAGCGGGCCCCAGCCCCTGCTCACAGACGGCAAAATTCTGCCCATAAGCTCTGAGGATGGCCTTCTTAGTTATTTTATCATTGGCTGAAATCTCATCAGACAGCATGGCATAAACTTCATGTTAACAGGCTTTGCATTAACAGAGTCCCGTCTTTTGCTGGCCATTTCATTTGCTTTGCAACCTTCTCAGATGAAATGAAAAAGGCTTCCACACCTCTCTCCTCAAGTTTTGGAATCACTTGGGAGAATTTAAAAAATCTCAGCATTTGGCCTTGCGTTACGGATAGCTTTCTCACTGGCAGTGCCTTCACTGAGTGCAGTTTTTTAGTGATATGTATGTTTGTTGAACATTTTGAATTGTTTCTCTAAGTGTTCCACCATACCTTTTAGTCTATTTACCCAACCAAGCCAGCCAGCTCTTCCCTCATACCTATGTAATTGATTTAAGTTTAAGATTCATGTTTTGAAATAGAGATTGTTGCTCTCGAACGTAATATGAACTTCAGTTATATTATGGCCACTTTTCCTCATTGATATTTTATCATGAGATTACTAATTATCCTGCTTCATTACACAACACTAAGATAACTTTATCCCTAGTTGGTTCCACAATGCATTGTTCCAGGAATCTCCTGTGAAAGCATTCTACAAACTCATATTCAAACTCTTTCGAGTTATCAACAGTCACAGATTGCAACTCTTACGAGTACAATCACAGTTCTTGGTTTCCGGGAGTGGGACATGAACCCACAACCCTCTGATTCAAAGGCGAGGGTGCTATGAACTGAGCCACAGCTGACACCTCAAACTCATATTCAAGACATCTTTTGCTAATTTGATTTGGACAGCCTATTGAAGATTAAAGACCCCCACAATTATTAAATTGCCTTAGTTACAAGCTCCAATTATTTATTGTTTCATGTTCAGTCCAACAGTATAACTACTGTTAGGGGGTCTATAAACTACTCCCATCATCATTTTCTGTCCCTTGTTATTCCTAATCTCCAGCCATATTGATTCTACTTCCTGATCTCCTGAGTCAAGATCTTTTCTTACTTCTATCCTTATGTCATCCTTTTCAATCAGAGCTCCTCCTGTCCTTTTCAATTCTGCTTATCTTTTTGAAATGTGTACTCTGGAATATTTATTTTGCAACCTTGGTCACCTTATAATCATGTCTCAGTAATGGAGATTAGATCTAAATCATTTATCTCTATTTGTGCCGTTAGTTTGTTTATCTTATTACAATGCTTCACGTCTTCAGATAACAAGCCTTTAATTTTATTTTTTGTCACTATAGTCATGACTCACTGGGGACAGTGCACGTATTATCAAGCTCTACTGTTCCCCAAGCCACGACAAATGTGAAAAGTTTGACCAAACCACCAGATTCTACCCAACTGTTTAACATTGTATATATCTCTCATCCTGGTCCAGCGGACATGCCCAATTCTACCTAACTGTTTAATTTAGGTTAACAGAATACAAGCACAGGGTTTGTAAACTTAATAAGTAAATAACTGTTTATTGAACAAACTGTCCTTAACTGGTGGCATCAGAAAGAAATATGAACTGCTAATTTCTAACACTATAATTTAAACTCTACTCCCTTCTTAAATCCCTATATGCACACATACAAGACACATAAGACACACAAAAACATGGATTTTAAAGGTAGGATAAAGTAGTTCAATAGCACCAGTTCCAGAGTACAGGATTTGATGGGTTGATTTTGATTGACGTCTTTCAAATTCCTTTCAGTTCTTGTGTTCCAGCACTTTCAGTATTTAGTTCACTGGTTGAGCACTTGCCTTTCAATGTCTCTAACAGTGATTTTCCCCTTTGCCTCTGGACAGGGGTTTTCAGAGAGCGAGCAGGTTATAGAGATATGAGGAGAAAAAGCTAGCTTGCTATTATTGTGGAATTACTGGAATCTTCCACACACAGAAGGGGGAAGTCTTCGGTCTTTTTCCTTTCAGGATAGGAGCTATTCTGCTGCACTGCTTCTCACACAAAAGCTGATCACCTGGTCAGGAGCCAATTAAATGTTGTTGCCAGGCAGCTCCCTTGATCTAAGACTCCTTTCCAGCACCATCCTACCTTTCCTGGCACACTCTGCTTCAGGACTGCAACATTGTCTCTCATCCTGTTCCAGTGGACGTCTTTCAACACAGCCATTTTAACTTTAATCCACAGTACAACAGGAAATGAAAAGATATGCTCTTTACAACAGTCCAACAGAAATAAAAAGATATGTTCCTTACGTGCCTCCACCCTTAAAAGAGATGAAACGCCATTTCAAAAATGCATTTCATCACAAGGCATGTGACACATGGACAGCAAAACATGAGACTTACTTTGATTCATCCCTCCTCCCCCTTATACAATCTTCAGCATTTCTTACCCCTTTAACTTATTTCCGGATTTTACACCCATGACAATGCATCCGCGATCACATTATCTTTGCCGGCAATGTGAATAATATTTACATTGAATGGTTGAAACAATAGACTCCATCTAAACAGTCTCGCATTTCGAGTTTCAAATTTTTCAATGAACTCCAGCGGATTATGGTCATTGTAGAGTGGTGTTTCTTTGTTATCGTGTGGGACATAAACTTCAAAATGTTGAAGAGACAACAACAATGCTAGAGTTTATTTTTCTACTGTAGGGCACTTCCTCTATTATTGATTTAGTTTCTTCAAAAAGTACCCCACTGGCTTCTCTATCCCTAATTGATCGTCTTATAATAGGTCTGCCGTTACCCCCAAGTCACTAGCATCAATTGCCATTTTAAAAGGTTTGGTAAAGTCAGGGGCAGCCAACACTGGTTCATTTATTAAGGTTGCCTTCAGCTTTTCAAAGGTTGCTAGGCATTCTGCTGACCATACAACTTTTGCCTGTTTTCTTAACAAATTGGTGAGAGGTACAGCTATTGCGCTGAAATTAGGCACAAACTCCCTGTAAAACCCACACATTCCCAAAAACCTCATGATTTCTTGTTTACTTTTAGGAATGGAAAATTCTATTAGAGCGTTCACTTTTACTGTTCTTGGCAACACACACCATTGTCTTACAATGTGACCTAGGTAAGTTACCTTTGCTTTTGCAAATTTGCTTTTGGCCAGATTTATGACTAAGCCAGCCAACTGCAATTGCTTAAACAGGTCCACTAATTGCTTTACATGTTCTTCCCATGTATTACTATATATTACGACATCATCTAAATAAACCACACAGTTAGGTACTTCAGCTACGACTTGATAAATAGGTCTCTGAAATGCAGCTGGAGCGTTTTTGAACCGAAACGGCACTACTAGACATTGATACAACTCACCTGGTATAACAAAGGCATATATTTCTTTAGCCCTTATTGTTAATGGCACTTGACAGTACCCCTTCGATAGATCAATTTTAGAAAGAAGTGAAGCACTGCCAACCTTATTGATGCAATCTTCTAACCGAGGAATTGGGTAAGAATCTGTCCTCATTACTAAATTCACTTTCCTGTAGTCTATATAAAATCTTGTCGACCCATCCGGCTTAGGAACCAATACAATCGGTGAACTCCAGCCACTTTGGTTAGGCTCAATCAATTGGATCTTATTGGGTCTCTGTTTCTAACTGAGCTTGTTTTTCTGGGCTCAACCAATAATGATGTTGTTTTATTCGCACTGAGTCTCCTACGTCCATGTCATGTTTAGCTAACATAGTACATCCAGGTATATCCATACAAATTCCCTTATACTTCCTAAGTAACCTTATTACTTTGGTCTTTCTTTTAAATATGAGAACACAGTGTCTAACTGTCTCAATATTGTCGTATTGGCTGGTCAAATTGTAGGAGGTTCGCTGTGGGCACTATCTACTTCTCTTTCTACATTGCCTTTACTGTCTCTGTCATCCTCCACTGCTCCTACCACCTGGCACACTTGCTCTGCCTTATCATCTTCTCTGTGATGATATTGCTTCAACATGTTTATGTGACATAACCGTTTCTTCTTCCTATGCTCAGATAAGCCACTCTACTAACTCTCCTAACTAGCTTGTAGGGACCACTGAATTTCGCTTTCAGGGGTTCACCCTGCAAAGGCAATAATACCAATACTTCGTCTCATGCTCGGAACATTCTAGTTGTAGCATGTTTGTCTGCCCATTCTTTCATTTTGCCTTGGGAAATTTTTAAGTCTTCTCGTGCTACTTTACATGCTCCTGAGAGTCTTTCTAGAAACATGGACATGTAATCCAACATGGAAGATTTGTCTTTCTGCTTTGGGACCATTTCCTTAATCACTTTTAAAGACCTCTTATTTCATGACCATAGATCAATTCGAATGGATAAATCCAGTAGATGCATCAGAGAATCTCTGGTCGCAAATAGTAAGAAATCTAAATCCTTTGTCCCAATCCTTTGGGTATTCATGGCAATCGGTCTTAATCATGGTTTTGAGAATCTGATGGTATCTCCCAAAAGCTCCCTGTGTTAGTTGGTGATATAGACTTTATTTGTTTGATACCCAAATTGTTGATTATGTCCTGGAAAATTTTACACATGGGGCAGGAATTTTTGCTTGGTGGGTGGGCACGCGCCCGACCCACTCGAGCGTGAAATGATGCGCTTTGATGTCAGCCGAGCGTGCCAACGTCAATGCACAGTCACGTCATAGCTCTGTTGGCAGGCGCACGCTGGAGTCGGCAGCATGCCTGCTGCCAATTAAATGATCAATTAAGGTACATTTTTCAATGCCCGTTGAACCACCTAACGGTTGACAGGTAGGCAAAAAGGCCAAGCGGCCTTTTCATTTTTTTGGAAACCTCATCCACAGGCGGGATGAGGTTTCCAATAGCAAGTAAAAATGAAGTAAAAGTTTTTCAATTGAATTAATAACATGTCTCTGCTGATGTGACAGAGTCACATGAGGGCACAAGCTTTATTACATTTTTATTTTCATTATTATTTTTTGTTATATCTCTTCATCTCCTTGAGGTAGCTCCATGCCTTAGGGAGATTATGCAGCACTCACTCGCGTGCATGTGCGAAGTTCGCACTCGGCCCACTCACCCTCCTCCCTCCCCGCCCCTGCACAGGCAACATTCAGTGCTGCCGCTCGTGTTTCACACTGGGCGGGCCTTAATTGGCCCACCAGCATGAAATCGTGGTGCGGTGCTGATCACGAGCAGTGGTTGGCTTCCCAACCCACCCCTGCTGAACCCGCCTGCTAAGGGCAAAATTCTGCCCATGAAGTTAGAACCTTGGTCAGATTGCCTTTCAATTGGTAGGCCATAATGAGTGAAAAACTGAGTTAACTTTTCCACTACCACCTTAGCTGTAATTATCCTTAAAGGAATAGCTTTTGGAAATCGGGTCGTCATATCCATGATTGTAAGGATATACTGATGTCCTGCATTCATTTTGGGTAATGGTCCTACACAACCTACTAATACCTGAGTGAATGGTTCTTCAAAAACTGGTATGGGTATTAAAGGTGCTGGTTTGATTACTTGGTGAGGCTTACCTACTACCTGACATGTATGACATGTTTTACAAAATTGCACTATGTCCTTATGATGTCTTGGCCAGCTAAAATGCATGTTTATCGGTGCTTGGGTTTTCCGTATTCCTACATGTCTTGCCATAGGGATTTCATGTTCTACTTGCAATATCTCCTTATGATATTTGGATGGTATCACTATCTAAAGAACAACCATCCGTTCCTCATCCGCAGGACTGTGAGGGTGTCTCCACTTCCTCATCAGAACTCTGTTTTTAATATAATAGCACTCCAGAACTTCTTCTGCTTCAGCTTCAGTGTGAGTTGACTGTGCTAACTTGTTTAACTCTGGATCTGCTTTCTGAGCCTCAATTGTAATTTTAATCCATGGCCCTACATAAAATAAAAAGATATGTTCTTTACAACTGTCCGAGAGAAATAAAAAGATATGTTCCTTACACTATTCTTTGCATGGACCTTAATCGCTGATGGTCTATTATTATTAAACACTCTGTCCCTTCCTGTCTGACTCTGCTTATCTTTATCCAAATCGCTAAACTGCTCTGTTGCCTCAGCTTTTCTCCCTAGATTTCTAAATTTACCTTCATCTGACCCTTCCCACCCCAACACCCCCAACCCTTTTAGTTTAAAGCTGTATCTACAGCCTGAATTATATGATTCGTAGAGATACATTGGTTTGTGGATCCCTTCCAGCAGAACAGCTCCCTTTTTACCTAGTACTTCTGCCAGTGCCCCATGAATTGAAACCCTATTTTCCTACAGTACCCTTTGAGCTACTCCTTTATTTCTCAAATCTCTTGACCCTATGCCAATTTGCTAGTGGCTCAGATTGTAACACTTGAGGTTCTGCTTATTAATTTCAAACCCAGTTCCTTAAACTCCATCCTTTCTATCTCTGTCATTTGTTCCTACTTGGACCAAAGCGCTTGGATCCTCCTCCTTCCACTCTGAGTTCCTCTTCAGCCACGAGGTGATGGCTCAAACCCTGGCAGTGGCACCAGGCTACCCATGTCTGGAAACAACGTATTTCAGCACAATATTTTGTACTATTGAAAGATGTATTGCAGTGTGACCCAGCAGTTCTTGGAGAGTATTTAAACTTCACCCAATTATTAGGAACCTCCAAAAACATGTACAATTGCATCAACAGCCAGAAGGAATAATCCAGCAATGAACCAGAAAATAATTTAGGATCCCATTAAATAATGCTAGTGGAGTGTGTGGGTGTTTCATTCCATTTAAAGTTCCGAGTCCTTATGACTCTTCTTCAGAGTTTTTTCCCTCCACAGATGCTGTTAGACCTGCTGAGTTTTTCCAGCATTTTCTGTTTTTGTTTCAGATTTCCAGCATCTGCAGTATTTTGCTTTTATCATTCCATTTAATGTTCTGTTCAGCTGTATGGCATCAAGCTAGGGTGTTGGCTGAAATGTAGGCTTGGAAAAAAGTAGCAGTGAATTCAGATCAATGTTGTCATACTCATTCATATCACTGTATCATTACTCTGCATGCTGCTGGCAGCTGTTGGATACATGCAAACATTTTTACCTGTGCACTTCCCATCAAAAGTCTGAACACATGTTTTGAACCTCATTTTCAAGTCTTACTCACATACACCTAAAAACTAAGTGCTGAAAAGCCCAATTTAGTCCCATGACTATAAAATTACCTCAGTTGAATGTAATAAGTAAATTCAAATTCAGGAATAATCTTTCTATTTATAATTAAGATACACTTTGCAGTATGTAATTAACAAAATTGTTTAAAATTTGTGTGAAGATTTATAAAATGAAATATATGTTTAAGTGCACTATGCTCTTATATTATGACAACTGTATTTTGAATGGAACTAATTATGGAAGGCTTGTGAATAGTGTTGTGGGATCCCAATTAAGTCAACAATTAAGCTGTTCTGACTTTGTATAGCAATTATTGGTTATTTGGAATTAAAAACCAGCAGTAATTGGCTGCACCAGGTTTTGCAATTTGTCATCCACTGGAAATATGACATAGATGAGTTAAATTACCATTTCATGGACAGAGGCTTTAATTTTCATTAGAGGGGAGAGTAACATTGAGCGCAGAGACTATCTCATCAAGTTTTATCACCACATTCACTCTACATAGGGCTTTTATATTTTCTCTTGCCGTGATTGATGACAGACTTGGCATAGATCAGGATAGAGATAAAATTATCTCAGAACACAATTGAATTAATAATCTGGGGGTCACATATTAGTGTAGGTTTCAGTCAGAAGCCACAACATAATTAGTTTTGCATAATATTAGGACCAAAGAAGCTAAGATTTATTTCTACTCTGGGCCAAGAAGGTGGGGAAGTCAAGAGAAATATGCGTTTATCTTTCCAAAGAAAACAAACGGGGAATTATAGGTATATTATTAATAATGATGGCAGTAAGTTTTTCTTCAACCTAAACCACTTAGGTGTCAATTAGTAGTAAGCTATTCAGTGCTGACAATGACTCTTGCAGGTCAGACAATCTCAACATTCAGGGGAGGATTCACTAAACCCTAAATTATTTCAGTACAAACAGTTTATTTAATGGCAACTACATGAAATCTAAATAGACTATATCTCACATTGTTTCAGACGCTTTGACGATCTTTGCTTCTCAAATTTAAGGGAAAACGCTTTGCTTAATGGATATTACCTGCAGCTCTTATCCAACCAAGGCTGACAAAAAAGGAAACCTATTTGTCAAAAAGCCCTGCTTTCACAATCATTGCTGAAAGACAGAAAAAGAAATTTAATTCTGATGTCACCTTGGATGACTTATACAAATAAACAACTTAACAAGAAACATGAATTCATGGATGGCTACAGGGTGTAATTTAATCAAATTACTGTGGCAACACAAACCACAACAGCTGAAGTGGTTTAGGAACACCACAAGAACATGGTTTTAACAGCCATTGTTTTTGACTTTTTCTTCATTATGCAGTGGGCACACTGAGCATAATCGAGCTGGTGTGATGTGGGTGAAAATGATTAAAGATGATGACTTAGGAGCTGAAGGTGCATATTAGTATGTATACTGATATAAAGTATTGTACAGCTGAGGTTTTCTTCAGCAGAAATTTAACTATATGCTAATATTGTTAATATGTACACACACTCACAGGCACCATTTATTTCAAGATATTAGGGGCCTAACATGTCTGTGTTTTCCAGCATTGGTGAAAATGTTGATTAAGAATAAAATGTCAGAGGATCAGGAGTAAGCAGCAACATACAATTGTTCTGTGCTTAGTGTTCTGAGAATTACTATCCATTCAGAATTTTTAAAGGACTTTTGTGAATCATTTTTTTCTGGGATCTATGGCCATAAAGGCCACTGACCTGAAATGTTACCTCTATTTCTCTCTCCATAAATGTTGCCTGGCCTGCTGAGTATTTCCAGAATTTTCTGTTTTATGTATGTAGAAAAGGTTGTGTGATTCCCCACCCTTAGCATTATTCAGCTAAAAGAAGCTGTTTTGCTTCTAGATGACACGCACTAGATAGGGTAATTCTCTAGCTTTTCACTCATTTTCATGTAGATCTGATAAAATGGGAATGGAACTCATGAGGCTGGATCCTTGTTCATTTATTTGACCATCTTAACCACCATCATTTATTCGACCATCTTGATTATCTTCACTTCCGCCACCTGCCAAATTATGGCATATGTCAATTGTTTTGTTTTTAACTAAGTAAAGCCTTCAGAGAATTGTTAGAAGCTACAACATGTGGAAATTGATGTTAACTGTCATTAAGAAAACAGCGAGGCAAACAAGATTGTTCTGTTGATACTCCAGGAATTTATGAAGACAACCGAAATCAACTTGATGATTTCATTTGGGGATACTACTTTGCTCTTCAAGCGGCTGCAGTAGCCACTTACCATTTCTACAACTGCGGTGGCAAGCAATATACTACTATGAGCACCTCAACCCCTCCCCTAAAAATACCTAAATTAAACTGATGGAAAATTTGCCAGTGTCGGCACTATATCTTCATCAGGCAGGTGCAAATTCTAGCTATTTTTGAAATCCTCTAGTCTGAATTAATAAATACTTGTTGCTATGAAAAACAATAAATGCAATTTTAAAAAGTCCAGAATTTTGGAGCTACTGCTTGCATGAAAAACTTGTGGATATTTAACAAGATGCATCCAATGTAGAGATGACTGAATGCTTGACTGGATAGAATTGCAATCTCAAATTTGTAGTGAATGAAGATGATGAAGATCAGTAACAGCACTGATCCCCTATCAGTTATCCCAAACTTCTTTCATTGACAGCACTCTTGCCAGTTTATTAATTTAACATAAATCTTCAAGTATCAGTATTCAGTCACTGATCATTTGATTTATCATGCTTTGCAGATAGCATCGTCTTTGTCAGGGTTTTACACAGCTATTTGCAGCTGGTGAAAGCAGCATTGAAAGTAATGCTTTTCTTCTCATGCGTATAGAGCTGGCACATCCAAAGTAAACATCAAGTAAACATTTGAGTGTGGAAAAATAATAACGTAGAAATTGCATGTGAATTAATTAATTTGCTTATTGCAGTTGAAGTTATGAGCTATTGGATTCTTTTGTTGCAAGTATACTAAAATCTCTCAGATTAGATCATATCGGTAATACCTCTGGTGCTTAACAATGCCCATTTTTATTACATGACAGGATAATGATCAATCTCTTTCTAATGCTTTCTACAATGCTTGACACTTAACAAGTTCTTTGTTAATTGGAATTCTGTTAATTAGAAGATTCATTTAGAAAATCTTCTCTGGTTCAGATTATTTTTTGGCACAATCTAATGAGAAAATACTGGGTTAAAGATAGCACAGAATTGAATTGCTGCATTGTGAGAACATCTTCCTAGCTAGTTTTCCAATTGATCTATTAAAGTATTAAGGGATATAACTACTTTATACATTTATATAATGGAGTTGCTTTTCTGGAATATGGCATGCAGTTTTAGCCACCTGGCCTCAGAAAGGATATAGATGCATTAAAGAGAGTTCAGAGAAGAATAAGCAAGATTATCCCAGATTTTGGTGGATTTTGTTACAAAGCATTCAATATATTTTTGCTGGGCAAGTGAATCAGAGGCATGATGCAGGTCTTCCACAAAATGAAAGGAAAATGTTAGGTGAGAACATACACACTATTTATCTTGGACAGTGAGTGGAGGGCACAAGTTAAGCACTCATCAAGCCTTAAACAAGGTTAAAAATTAGGAACAAAAACAGAATTACCTGGAAAAACTCAGCAGGTCTGGCAGCATCGGTGGAGAAGAAAAGAGCTGACGTTTCGAGTCCTCATGACCCTTCAACAGAACTGAAGTATAGTTAGGAGAGAGGTGAAATATAAGCTGGTCTAAGGTGGGGGGCGGGGGGAGAGAGAAGTTGAGGGTGGGGTGGTTGTGGGGACAAGCAAGCAGTGATAGGAGCAGATAATCAAAAGATGTCACAGACAAAAGGATCAAAGAGGTGTTGAAGGTGGTGATATTATCTAAGAAAAGTGCTAATTAAGAATGGATGGCAGGATACTCAAGGTACAGCTCTAGTGAGGGTGGGGTGGAGAGACTAACAAGGTATTAGTTGTAGATTTAAAAATAATGGAAATAGGGAGGAAAAGAAGAATCTATATAAATTAAAAAATTTAAAAATCATCTTCCGACTAGGCACTTTACAGCCTTCCGGGCTGAATATTGAATTCAACAACTTCAGATCTTAAACTCCCCCTCCCCCCATCCCCATCCTGTTTCTTCCCCCTCCCCCCTTTTTAAAAAAAAAATTATATAGATTCTTCTTTTCCCACCTATTTCCATTATTTTTAAATCTACAACTAATACCTTGTTAGTCTCTCCACCCCACTAGAGCTGTACCTTGAGTATCCTGCCATCCATTCTTAATTAGCACTTTTCTTAGATAATATCACCACCTTCAACACCTCTTTGATCCTTTTGTCTGTGACATCTTTTGATTATCTGCTCCTATCACTGCTTGCTTGTCCCCACAACCACCCCACCCTCAACTTCTCTCTCCCCCCGCCCCCCACCTTAAACCAGCTTATATTTCACCTCTCTCCTAACTATACTTCAGTTCTGTTGAAGGGTCATGAGGACTCGAAACGTCAGCTCTTTTCTTCTCCACCGATGCTGCCAGACCTGCTGAGTATTTCCAGGTAATTCTGTTTTTGTTTTGGATTTCCAGCATCTGCAGTAGCTTTTAGCTTTTTGTTTTTAAAGATTAGGAGTTTTTTTCCACCCAGGATGGTGGAATTGTGGAACAAAACCCCAGAGAAGGCTCTGGGGTCAGAATAAAAGTTGGGTGGCTTTTAAAGGTATTTAACAGCGCTTCATCTTTTTCAGGAAGGAGGTAAAGGATGTCAGATGGAACTCCACTTTGGAATAATCATACATGGATATGGAATGGAGCAGGCTTAATGGATTTTATGCATTTTGATGTGCAATGAGTTACTTGTAGTCTGTAATGATTCAGACCTGTCAGGTTGTTGGAAAATGGAATTTAGAATCTTGAATTTTGTTGGAATACTTTTGATAGATAGTCTATAAAGGCAATAGGCTGGATGGACTCATTAGCTATTTTTCAATCCATACTTATTTTCGTGCATTGTTGCTTTTTCTCCAGTTGATGCTGCCTGCCATTTTTTCTTCTGTCCTCCCCCCACAAATGATAACATTAATTTTAAATACTTTGTTCCCTTTCTATGGATTTCCTATGTCATATATTATTCCTCAAACCAAGAGGGAAAAAAAGATTGCTGCTTCTAGCAGATCTAATTTTCTTCTTGTGCCTGCCCGCCCAGAAATAGTTATTGTTCAGATTTTACTCCCTCTCTTTGAAGATACATCAAGCTTTCCAATTGCCCTTCATTCTGATGCATAGACAAGTTCAAACTAACATTACCATAGGCAGAATCGTCCCAGATTTGCACTAAGTGTAGTAGTGGGCAAGAAAAAGAAGGTTTTTCCTGCCGGCTGCATTGGCAGGTTTTTCGCACCATATCATCCGAATCCCACCTCATTAATCCTGGGAAGTTCCTGGGAAACACGCCATTCGATGGCAAGTGGGCTCTCATTCACCTGCCACACCACCACCTCACTGCTTTATCACACCAGGCGCCATATTTAAATTGCAGCTGTGTGCACATCTCTCAGTGCTTCCAGCCCAGGACTGTTGCAAAGAAGACATGGCCCCGAAAGGCAAAAAGATTGCAGCCCCCAGGGTTAATGACACGTCGCTCGAGCACCTTTTGGACTGTGATGTCATCTACCCCCACTCTGGCTGCAGGAGGAGCAGCAGCATCACTAATCCAGCATGGAAAACGGTGTCAGCGGTGGTCAGCGCCAATGCCTTGCAAGAGAGGGCAGCCATCCAGTGCCGCAACAGGGTGAATGGGCTCCTCCATTCTACCACTCTTCTGATCACTCTCAACTCACACACTCAAAAATCCACAGGGATCGCACACCTCAAGGGGCAACACTGCTAACTCTCACACACATCCTCATATCTCCATCAGGCTCAGATCCTCTGGAGCTCGCGTCCTCATCCTATCCATGTCTCCACTCACCACACAAACATTCTATGCAGTTTCATGAGTCCTGCTCACTCTCTCCATCTGTTTTCATGCAGGAGAAGCTGGCTTACAACAGCAGGGAGAGGTCCACATTAGACCCCTCAGTCACTTTGAGGAGCGTTCCGTCATGTTGACTGGTGAGGACGTGCCCCATGCCTGCGGTGATGGTGAATACCCTCGTGAGGATCCAGCACCACATCATCCCTCTCTCAACGCAAATGTGACAGCTCTCTCTCCTGCTTTTGATTCTGCTGCCATGCATAATTAGCTCTACTTTGGTTCACAGGGAGCTCTGCCAAGCAACCAACACCCTCAGCCAGCCAATCTCTCAGCTCCATCCACATCTTCACCTCTAGCCAAGAGAACTGCACCTCCATTGAAGAGTTGGAAAACCCGTCACAGCACTTACCACCACCGTCTACCAGCGCAGAGAAACATACCTCTGTGGGACCTAGATCTAGAGCAGGCTTGGGTTCACAATCTGGTGGTCACTGCATGGACAAATGTCCGCAGCAGGAGGAAGCAAGTTCAGCCGAGTTCCTAGTCAGTCATAGAACTGCTGGGGAAGAGGCATCTGTGAGGTCCAGGCCAAATGATTTGCCCCTGGATTGGGCCTTCCAGCTCAACCTGGAGAGTCAGCAGAAGGTAGGGGAACATCACACAGAGCTGTCGGAAGCCCAACAGAGTGGCACACAAGTTTGAGGAGTGCGTCCGCCTGCTCTCTGATGAAGTGATGCCCACATGTGCGCATATAGAGGTCTCCATGGAGAGACTGGCAGATGCTATGGAGACCCTGGTCCAGCAGAATGCAGAGATGTGTACTGACCTGCACTCCATCATGGGAGCCATGGGTGAATCCTGTAGTGGCGATGTGAGAGGGAAACTGGGCACCTTAACATCCCCCCAGGCACTCCTTCCCCTCAAGGAATCAGGCCATGTCCCCGGGTATCTGAAAAGAGGAGGAGTGGCAGTTGGACACCCCTGGGTCATTCACTCAGGAACCTCAGAGGCTGTCTGCTCCCTCTGTGTCCCCTTTGCCTGTCACCCCCTCAACCTCGTCCTCTGTCACCACGGAGGGAGCAGCTAGCCCACAGGAAGACAGCCAAAGCAAGCTGGAGCTCCCAAAGCCTCTGCTGTCCAGCGGACCCATGCCGAAGGCATCAGAAGCAACAGGGCCAACCATTGCACAGGCTGTCTCTATCTGTGCTGTGAGTGTCAGGGCAGCACCTAGAAGTCTAAGGCATTTAAAAGTTAAGAAATTCTGATCACAGTTGGTTGCACGGGTGAACACATTTTGTCACTTTACAATTTGGAAATATATTCATTTTCACTGAACAATGTGTAATCGTGTCTTTCAGCTTCATTGACAGGCTTTCTGAGTCTTTCCACTGCACCCATCACGCCCCCCAACTAGCAGTTCCGCTGCACTCACCCAGCCCACAAGTGATTCTAAAGGGAGAAGTGTGTGTGGAAGGGCCTTCTGGAGCCTCGTGCAAGCATGCACCCTCGTACATGAATCCATCCCCTGTCACACTCAGCTCAATGTCCTGGGCATTTTCAGTGCTGCCTGCCGGGGTTCATCTACAGTTGAGCATCTGAGCTGACCTACATCTCTGCCCACCCACTGATTGCACTCACATGCTGCACCCGACCTCGCCCACCACGACTCTCGTTTCACTTTCAATTTGACAGGCATGGTGATTCTAACATTTGTCTTCAGGTCCCCTATCTTTTCCCCTTCCCCAATCACCCATTTCCTTTCCCACATCACTGTAAACGCACTGGCATCACCTTCCCCCCACCTTCCGTGACATACCAGCCACAACCCTTTTCTTTCGGGGATGTCCAGGTGAATGTGCACTTTCCCTTCCTTCCCAAAAATCCCACCCCCATCCACATTAACCTTCCTGACCTCCTCCTTCCCACCTCCAGGGCCTGTGTCTGCCCCCGAGTCCCCACTAACCATCCTTGCTGTCCCTTCCACCGATACCGTCACACCCTAACCTTCCCACCCTACCACCTCACTCTTCCCTCGGTCATTCTCACCATTCCCTCATAGCGCACCCACCCTCAGCTTGTTCCCCAATAGGCAATCATGGACTCATCAGACCCCTTCCTTCAGCTGGACATTCCCCCCACCACCTCCAGACTCCTTCCCCCCCTTGAAACTCCTTCCCCCTTGGAACTTCTTCCCTCCTTGGAACTCCTTCCCGCACCCCACCCCAGACTCCCCTCCCTTAGTCCTCCCCCGCCACACCCCCTCCTCCCGGACTCTCTCCCCCCACCACACCCCACAACTTAGTCCTTCTCCCTTCCTGACTCCTTCAGATACCCTTACTTCTTCTGCCACCCTTACTCCTTCCCCTCACTGGACTCCTTCCTCTTCTGGACTCCTTTCCCTCCCCGCACTCCTTCCTCCATCCTGGTCTCCTTCCTCCCTGGGGACTCCCTCCCCTCACTGCATGCCCTCTCCACTCTGAACTCCTTCTCTTACATCTTTCATCCCCCTTACACCTACCTCCCCAGTTACTGTCTTCCCCCCATTACCCCTTCCTCCTCCGTAGTCCCTCCCCCAACCTCCCCTCTGACAGCTTTGTTCTCCTCCTCCCAACTTCAACCCTCCCCCCAGAAGCTTTGATACCCCCCTCCCTACCTCACCTTCCCCAACACCTCTTCCTCTCACAGTAGATCCTAGACCTTCCTCCCCCAACCTCATGTGGTACATCCTCCTCTACCAAATAAAACTGGACCATCCTCTCCAACCTCTCGACCATCATCCGTTGTGACCAGACCATCAACGGTGACTTTCCACCTTCTGTGAGCTGCTTCCTGGTGAAGCCATGTCCATGAGAATCCACACAGCAAGCCATGGACGTTCCTCCAGGGTCCCATTGCTGTCAGGCCCCAACATCTTCTGCTCATGTCCGCGAAGAGAACAAGGCCCTGGCGGTAAGTCCCAACTTTTGCACGTGACACTTGTCAAGACGTGTTCTTCAGCGACGTGCTTTCCCACCGACATGGGTGGATGATCCAGCGTGGGGGGATGATTCTGGCAGGCTGGCCTTATAATGATGTGCAGATGTGTTATAATGAGGTTCCCGATGTCCGACAGCGGGAAACACGGCTCTCTATTGACGGCCAAAACAGATGATTGCAAACTGGTTTCACGACGTTGTGAAACCAATTTTTGGCCTTCTCACCATATTGTCCGCTCGTGCCGCCAAACATGCCTGACACCAACGGGCACAGAAAATTCTACCCTACTATCCTTGTCAGTCTGCTACAGTGGAAAACCATAAAATGAGTTGAAGTATAAACATGCAGTAATTTTTTAAGTCAAGTATTACATCATTCATCAGTAAGTCATGGAACGGCTTTGAGAGAAATCCCAATAAGCTAAATCTTAAATAGCAGAAACAATTTAACAGATTTTCACAATACCTTTTAAATCTCCCCAAGTAGCTAATCTTATACAAACAAACAAACAAGCTTTTATTCAGACCCCACACAAAAAAAAACAGCTAATCTTTTTATAGCCTCTTTAAGCTGTGAATCAAACTGTTAACTCAGAAGGTCAAGCTGAGGAAATCGTAGTTTTTGGAACTCAGCCAAACATTCATAATGGCATAATGATAGCCCTTGGATAAATGTCAACAAAGAATTGAAACTGCATGACTAGATGCTACTTTTTTTTCTAACTTACACCTATCAATCAAAGCAGTCTAGCAGGGTTTTTTTCATTCTCACTGAAAGCTACAGCCTGACTTTTTTAAGTTCAAAGAACAGAGAATTCAAAAGACTTCAGATCATTTGTTTTTAATTCATTCACGGGATGTATGCATTGCTGGCTGGGCCAGCATTTATTGCCTATCCCTAGTTGCCCTTGAGAAGGCGGTGGTGAGTTGCCTTCTTGAACTGCTGCAGTCCATGTGGTGTAGGTACACCCACAGTGCTGTTAGTCATGACAGTTATACAGACTTTATCCACCGTTCAAGACCATTTACCTCTAGTGCAGTTGATGACTTCCATACTGCAGACCCCTGTGCCAGCCAAAATGGGGTCTGTTTGACTCAGCACCAAATTCAAATGGCCTTGCTGAATCTGGGTCTCGCGCATGTGTGAAACAAAACCCGCCCTTTTTCATTACCAGCAAAAATGTGATCTGTCGAAAATTGGAGAAAGAATTCTGTATTTAGGTCCCGCGTGCTATTTTTAAAGGTTTGTGGAGTCTTCCAAACTCCGCAAAATTCTAGCCCCATGAGTTATGGCACAGCTGATGGTAAATGCTGAGTTGTTCAAATTGCAAAGGGAAACTTGAAACAACTGCAACAACAGCTTGTTTTGCAATTTGTATAAATTTCTAGATGTATGCCTTGAACCCAGTCATAATAAAACCACCAAGTCTTATAGGTTTTCACAAAACTAGATTAAACATTTATTAATAAGAGAAATGATTTTAAACATATACATAGATCTACAAATTACTACTATGTTGACTTCTGAATCCCCTACTTAATCTGACTCCCGGTTATACTTTCATTAAGGCAACAGTAAAACACAGAGATTTTAAAAGGCCCAGGCAAGGTGACACACAATACCCCAAACCAGTCGAATTCAAAGTGAGTTTTCTTAACTTCAGTTCTTTGAAAACAGCAGCTTGAGGCATAGATGCTGAAGGCTTTTCACACTTGTTAGATCTTAAAAATGTCTACCATTACACACAGCCTTCGCTCCTTTATACATATTTTCCCTTTTGAATGCTCCCATGGAAACTCCCATTGTTTCACTATGTCTTTGGACTTTATCTTTCTGATAATAAAAATCTCTCATAGCACTAAGTTTTACCAGTAATCTTTGGGAAAAAATAAACACATTTACTGGAATTTTCAGAGCCCGCTGACAGCAAGGGCGTGATAGGTGGCATGCGTGGAAAATATGGCAGGACCCACTTTGTGATTGCATGAAGGCAAGTTTGCGATCTTCCACTTAGCCCGCCGACTGAAGGCCACGTTTCCCACCATCGGTCGGCGGGAAGCTAATTGTCATACATTAGCATATAGTTAAAAGGCCATCCCACCGGCTCTTGGAACCCCGCCATATTGTCCGTCCACGTCGGCGGGAAAGCACGCCAACGTGTTTCACAACAGCACGCAGGAGAGATTCTCTTGGCAGCTTTCACTTTGGGGGAACTGAGATGAGTGAGCAGCAGCGTTCTCCACAGCTCGCCTGTTGTTTATAGGCCTCAGGGGCACTGCGGGGGCGGAGGAAACGGATGCCTGGTCCCATAGGTGACTGCTGAGGGGTGAAGGGGGTGTCTGGGGACAAGTGCTGGCCAGCCTCGGAGGCGACTACTGAGGGAGTGGGTAGTCTGGGGTCAAGTGCTGACCAGCCTTGGAGGTGACTGCTGAGGGAGAGGGCGGGGTGCGGGTCTGGGGCAACTGCTGGCCAGCCTCTGAGGTGACTGCTGAGGTGGGGAGGGGCAACTGCAGCCCTGGCACTGCATCCCGCACACAGGAAATTGAGATCAGGGGGCAGGGTAAGTGAGGGAAATGACCACGCATTAGGGACACATGTATAAACTGACTATGCCTCTGCAACTAAGACAGATCAGTTGCAGCCACAGTGATATGATTGGGGTCAGGCTCCTAGACTGCCCGCCCATGCAAGCATCACGGAGGCACCAAAGGGCCCCACCAAGCACTCCAGACCTTACCCCCCGGCACCTCCCCCAGCCACCCCCACCCCCGGCACAGACTTTGAGTCCTCCACCACTTATTGGACCGCGGAGCAGTTGAACTGCACACAAT
Source organism: Cetorhinus maximus (assembly GCF_964194155.1). Lineage (NCBI taxonomy): Eukaryota > Metazoa > Chordata > Chondrichthyes > Lamniformes > Cetorhinidae > Cetorhinus > Cetorhinus maximus. Next base: position 207,272,353 of record NC_135880.1, on the reverse strand, counting down.
GTACAATCGCCTCGCCAATCTCCTCACCAATGCTGGCCATATAGCAGTCATTGCTGGAGCTGAAGACGCTCATAGCCCCTTGCAATCTCAGCATCCCAGTTTGGACCAGTGTCCCCCATGACGCAGGTTGACAGGACAGCCATGCAGCGCACTCAAATCTAGCCATCCAAGGGGTGACCAGCTCTCTCCAAGAAGAGTTAAGGGGCGTTCACACAGGGCCAGGAAAGGCGCTAAGTACACCCATGATAACCATGTCTCTCTCCCTCTCTCTCTTCCATGCTGCCCGCGTCAGGATCATGGATCCTGGTGACCTAGCTGTATGCCAGATGGCTTACAGAGACCACAGAAGACGGAGGACAGAGCAACTGAGGCACCTGGCCCAGGAGTGACAGCGAGCCGTGTCTGGTCACCGCCTAGTGACACCCAGGGTCTATAGACGCCACCTGCCATTCCTGCAGATGACTGAGAACCAGTGTCGCCGACGACTGCGCATGTCTAGGGACCTGGTGGCTCACATCTGCCACTTACTGTAGGACTTGGCACCAGGAGGACATGGAGGGCATCCAGTGGCCGTGAAAATGACCACGGTGCTCAATTTCTATGCCAGTGGCTCCTTTCAGGGCTCCACAGGTGACCTCTGTGGGATTTCATAATCCGCCACCCACAAATGCATCCATGAGGTTATGGATGCCATCTTCTCCATGGCACACAACTTTGTGCATTTCACCCAGGACTGGGAAAGCCAGGATGCAAGGGCCATTGGATTAGCCCTGATCTCGGGATTCCCACAGGTGCAGGGCGCAATTGGCTGCACTCATGTGGTGCTCAGGTCTCCATTGCTACACTCTGGACTACAACAAATGGAAGGGTTTCCACTCACTGAACGTGCAGCTGGTATGCGACCATCAGAAATGCTTCTGCAGGTATGCGCACGGTTTCCAGAGAGTGTGCACGACGCCTACATCCTGAGTCGCTCGCAGATCCCTGCAGTCTTCCAGGGTCCACACAGGCTGCAGGGTTGGCTCCTTAGGGACAAGGGCTACCTGCAAAGGCCGTAGCTGATGACACTTCTGCTGCGGCCTCAGACTGCAGCAGATCGAGGCTATAATGAGACTCATGCAGCAGCTCGCAGCTTGGTGGAGCAGACCATCGGGATGCTGAAGATGTGGTCCCGGTGCCTGGACCGGTCTGTTGGAGCCCTGCAATACTGTCCGCAGAGGGTGTCACGCATCGTTGTCATCTGCTGCACCCTTTACAACCTGGCACTGCACTGAGGTGAGGAGATGGCTGAGGAGGAGATGGAGGAGCTGCATGTCAGCTCCAATGAGGAGGACGCTGACGGGGGTGAGGGTGAGGGTGTCCTCAGTGGTGATGACGACCGGGATGAGGTTCTCACACTGGCTAGACGAGGCAGGCGCACTCCAGAGGCCCTCATAGCTGCCAGATTTGTGGAGGATGATGAAAACATGCAGTGAGGTATCCCCGTAGATCCTCACATCGCAATTGTGAACGTTTGGCTTATCTCAGCACCAGTACCCACTGTGAGAATGCTCCTGTCATGGAGATGCAGTGGAGGCCCTAATAGTCGCTTGATCGCAGGAGGACGTGACAACATGCAGGACACTCCATAGATCTTCACATGGCCTCTGAGAATGTCTGACTCCTGTCTGGCTGAGGGAGCTCACTTGCGCTCCACGTTCAGGGCCATCTCAGAGGCGCAGCCGTGAAACTTTAGATGCATCTGATGCTGTGTCCATCTTCAGCACCTTAGCTGTTCAGGAGCTGGTGCACAGCATCACTGGTCGCAGATTCTGGTGATGGGGCCAGCCCCACCTTAAATGCGCTGAGAGCACACAGAGAGAATGAGAGAACTCTGTGGTGTCTGCCCACTACATTCTGGCAGCAATGACCGGCACTGTCAAGGTGCAGGCATCAATAATGTTTTCAGGGAGTGCGAGACTGGACCATCACTGTGGACTGTAGGCCGCACTGAGCACAGGGAGGAGGCCCTGGATTGAGACACCAGCCTTTTATCTTGTGCAGAAAGGTTTCACATCAGATGACAAGAACATTGATCATCAGAAGAAGGAGCCATAGAAGCAGGGAGACATTCTTGGGAGTTTATTGACAATAGTGAACATTATGTACAACTGATTAACACTAGTGCCCAGGCTGTGCAACTAATCCTCCTTACCTTTCCTAACCCAGCTGCTACGTCTTGGTACTCTCCGGACATCCACAGTGGAGGTGGAGGCAGCCTGCTGACTGTGATGGCCTGTCTACGATAACTTTGGCGGGCATCCTCTGGAGGGCCGAGACTTGGAGGGCCCAGGCCTGCTTTCGGGGTCCTGCTGTGTGGCAGTGGCACCCTCCTCGGCCTGTGAAGCTGGATCTGCAGAGGTCACAGGAAGAGGGGAGTCAGATGGGCCGGCACTCCCCGTGTCACCTGGGTGGATGGCCCCGGAGCGTACACCTGCTGACCCTCCTCCCTATGGGTGCCCGAGGGCCCCTGCCTGACTCCGTGAGCAGAGGGGGTAGCTGGAGTGAGATCAAGCTGCCCAGCACCCCTCTCGAGTGCACACTGTTGGAGGCCAACTATGGCATCAGCGATGGAGGTAAGCCCGTGCAGCAGTGCAGGAGTGACATCCTGGATCAAGGTCTCAATGCTGGCCGCCATCCTGCCAGTGTTGACCTCGGTGCATTGCAATGCAGGCGCTATCACAGACTAAAGATGGACGGACTCCTCCATTGTGCCTTGCAATCAGAGGAGTGCAGCAGACATCCCTTCCTGATGTTCCCTAGCTTGCCTTTGCAGCTCCAGCAACTGTGCCTTGACCGAGTCCAGAGGCTCATCATCTGACTCGGACTCAGCAACATTCTGGCCTCCAGCAGTCCTCCGAGTGCTGGGGACCTGGGAAGTCCCTGCCTCCACCTGCTGTGGTTCAGAAAGTGCGATGTGCTCACCAGATTGTGGTCCCAAGGCTACTCTAAAGCTAGGTCCCACCGAAGTGTTTGCCTCTGCGCTGGTGGAAGTTGTGATGGGACTTCATGGAGGGTGCCTTCAGATTCCTCTTCGGAGAATTCTTCAGAGCTTGCTTGGAGGCTCTGGGTCGTGGACTCTGTCTGCTGCTTCCCAGATGTGTCTGCGAAAGCAAGGGGAGATAATTGGTGCATGGTAGTGGCCTATGAAAGAGGACACATCACTCATGGCATGGTTATCTGATGGATGTTGCACTGTTGGATTCTCACTTGGTAAAGCAGTGCCGACCTCACCGTCTGCACAGGACTGGTCCTAGTCATCGCCGGCCAGCTGGATTGCTGTTTTCAAATTCTGTCAGAACTTTGAATTCTGGCATCCCTCCACCTGTTTGCGATCTTTCCCTCCTGTGAGCCAGTTTGTCCTGCATGGATAGAGATGGGGAGTGTATCAGGACATCTGCCAGGCCAGATGATAAGTAAGCCTGGTCTGTCGGGTTGGTGAGTGGTCCCATGGATGGGATGAGGACAATGATGATGTGTGTAAAAGAGTGTATTGTGATGTCCCTTGCACTGGCAGTAAGTGAGGGCCCTGTGGGTGTGTGATGGGTTTGTGAGTGTGTGAGTTGGGAGCGATGAAAAGAGTGACTTACTCTGGCGGAACAGAGGAGATCATTCATCCTTTTGCGGCACTGGGTGGCTGTCCTCTTCTGAAGGGCATTGGTGCTGACCACCTCTGCCACCACCTTCCAAGCCAGGTTGGTGACATTGCTACCCATCTTGCAGCCAGAGTGGGAGTGGAGCTCATCCCGCCAGCTCTCCACAGTTTCCAGCAGTCGCTCGAGGGACCTGCCATTGAATTGGGGGGGCTGCAGTCTTTTTGCCTTTGCAGGCCATGTCTCCCAGGCAGCGGTGGTGAGCTGGTGACAATGAGCGCTTTGCTGGCGGCTGCCTTTTAAAGATGGCGGCCAGCATGATGCAACAGCGAGGTGATGGTGAGCGGGTGAATGACGGCCCATGCACCATGGAAACGGTGTTTCTCGCGGAAGTGAATGTATAATGAGGCGGGCTCGGGAAGATATGGCATGAAAACCCTTCATTTTCATCGGTGGGTAGGACTCCATTTTATCCATCCGCTACCACACTTGGTACAATTGTGGGAAATTCAGCCCATTGTTTCTAAACTTCGCCTGGCTAGGTTACACATTTCACCCCTCCTTTGAAAACAATCTTGTCTGGTTTATTTAAAAATGCATATATCCTCTTACACCTTACATTCTAAACTTCCCCCATGTTTATCATGTTTACATCAAAGCCTTCAGACCAGCCGTCTTTAATCCAATTAAGTCTCACTCACACACACACACACACACACACACAGAGATACCACTATTTTACAATAAATTCCAAAAACAGCATGAGAATGATTACATCTTTTTGACACTTGTGTCCATGATTATTTAGTATCCTGTCCTGCCCTTTATTGAGCCAGCTCTCCCTGTTGAACGCAACATATTCCCACTATCTGCACCAACCTTATTTATCACACTCCACGTGTTCGCATACATACATAGTAAATCTAATTCAGACCTTACTGCATTGCCTCTTACTCTGAACCCACTTAATGCTTCACTATTCCTTACTCTAGTGCTTTCTGACTCTCATGGTTCTTTGTACACCCTGTTTTTCCTCTCTGATGTTTCTTCCTGCTTCCCACTACCCCTCACCTCCCCGCCCCCCACAACTGCACTTGCAAACCACCCCGCTGGGACATTGGTCCTGGCTCTGTTTAAGTGCAACCTGTTTGACCTTTGCAGGTCCCATCTCCCCCAGAATGGTCCCAATGTCACGGGAATCTAAAGCCCTCCCTCCTGCATTATCTCTCCAACACAGTCATCTGCTCCAGTGTGTTTATGTGATATATGCTCAGTATGTTGATAACATTGTTACAATCAAATATTGCAAACCCAGCAAATAATGTTAGCAGTTAAATTTGAATAATGGAAATTAAATAATAGATTTTGTCCTACCCTCATGTCCTTGGTGGCGCATTGAATTCTAGACTTGTGTTAATTTATTATTCATCACTATTTTTAAGTGTAGAATATGAATTTTGTGCAAAGATTTTAAAAAAAACCACATCTTATTTAATCGTTTTGAATAATAGAATCTTCATAAAAACAAAATGACAGCAGCAAAATAACTTGCCTGTACAGAGTTAACAGTTTACATGAGATATTTGTTTTAAAAAAAAGGTTAGAAAATATCACCTCAAAATCACGCTTATTGTATTATACCAAGAATTCTGTACAGGATATTTCAGAGAGATTGCTATTGGTATGTGTTATAATCCAGACATTCCCAGATTATTTTTCTTCATTCCAACACAAAAAGAGACCAAAAAAAGACAAAAAAAAACCCAGCTTCCATAAGTATATTTGCGTTTCCTAAGATTGAAGCAAAACTGAGATAGGTTTTCTTTCTCATTTACATGTTGCATTTTGGCAACAATATAACACAATGTCAAATTCCACATATATGCTGATGACACGTGGCTTTATCACCGCTTCTCTTAACCCCTCTATTGTCTCTAATATGTTACCCTGCTTGGTCACTATCCAATACTGGAGAGCAGAAATTTACTCTAGCTAAATATTGGCAAGATGAGGCTATTGTCTTTGGTTCCCTCCACAAACTCAATATCCTAGTTGCTGACTGCTTTCCTCCTAATGCCAACTGTCTGAGGCTGAACCAGTTCAGAGCTTGGTGTCATATTTGTAGAGTCATAGAGTCATAGAGGTCTACAGCCCAGAAAGAGGCCCTTCGGCCCATCGAGTCTGCACTAGTCAAACAAGTACCTAACTATTCTAATCCCATTTTCCAACACTAGGCCCATAGCCTTGTATGCCATGGCATCACAAGTGCACATCCAAATACTTCTTAAATGTAATGAGGGTTTCTGCCTCTACCACTCTTTCAGGCAGTGAGTTCCAGATTCCCACCACCCTCTGGGTGAAAACATTTTTCCTCACATCCCATTTAAACCTCTTGCCCCTTAATTTAAATATATGCCCCTGGTTATTGATCCCTCCACAAAGGAGAAAAGTTCCTTCCTGTCCACCCTATCTATGCCCTTCATAATTTTATACACCTCAATCATGTCCCACCTCAATCTCCTCTGCTCCAGGGAAAATAACCCCAGTCTATCCAATTTCTCCTCATAACTAAAACTCTCCAGCCCAGGCAACATCCTGGTAAACATCCTCTTCGCTCTCTCTAGTGCAACCACATCCTTCCTATAATGCGGATTCCAGAATTGCACACAATACTCTAGCTGTGGCCTAACCAGCGTTTTATACAGTTCCAGCATAACCTCCCTGCTCTTATATTCTATGCCTCGACTAATAAAGGCAAGTATCCCAAATGCCTTGTTAACCTCTTTATCTACCTGTCCCGCTACCTTAAGGGACCAGTGGACATGCACACCAAGGTCCCTCTGATCCTCGGTACTTCCCAGGGTCCTACCATTCATCGTGTATTCCCGTGCCTTGTATGTCCTGCTCAAGTGCATCACCTCACACTTATCCGGATTAAATTTCATTTGCCACTGATCAGCCCATCTGACCAGCCTGACTATATCCTCCTGTAATCTAAGGCTATCCTCCTCACTATTAACCACCCCACCTATTGTCGTGTCATCCGCAAACTTACTGATCAACCCTCCTACATTCAAGTCTAAATCATTTATACACACCACAAACAGCAAGGGACCCAACACCGATCCCTGTGGAACCCCACTGGACACAGGCATCCAGTCACAAAAACACCCCTCAACCATCACCCTCTGCTTCCTGCCACTCAGCCAATTCTGGATCCAATTTGCCAAATTGCCTTGGATCCTATGGGCTCTTACCTTCGTTATCAGTCTCCCATGCGGGGCCTTATCAAAAGCTTTGCTGAAGTCCAAGTAGACTATGTCAAATGCATTGCCCTCATCTACACACCTGGTCACCTCTTCGAAAAATTAAATCAAATTGGTTAGACATTACCTCCCCTTAACAAAACCATGCTGACTGTCCTTGATTAATCCCCGTCTCTCCAAGTGTAGATTAATTCTGTCTCTCAGAATTGCTTCCAATAGTTTCCCCACCACTGTCTGCTCCATCATCAAGACTTCCAGTTTTGCTTCCGTAATACTTTACTGCTGACACCCCCCCTGCCTCAATTCATCTGCTGCTGAAACCCTCAACCATGATTTAGTTACCTTTCGTCTTGACTACTCCAATATTCTCCTGGCTGGCCTCCTATCTTCTGCCTCTATAACTTTAAGCACAATCAAAACTCTGCTGGTTGTATCCTAACTTGGACCAAGTCCCATACACCTATCATCCCTATGTTCGCTGACCAATGTTGGCCTGACAATGTCTCAATTTTAATATCCTCATCTTTGTTTTCAGTTTTTAAAAAAATTTGTCCATTCATGTGATAATGCATCACAGGCTAGATCAGCATTTATTACCTGTCCCTAATTTTTAAAAACTCATTTATGGGATGTGGGAATTGCTGGCTAGGCCAGCATTTATTGCCCATCTGAATTGTCCTTGAGAAGGTGGTGGTGAGCTGCCTTCTTGATCAGCTGCAGTCCATGTGGTGTAGATACACCCACAGTGCTGTTAGGGAGGGAGTTCTAGGATTTTGACCCAGCGGCAGTGAAGGAACGACAATATATTTCCAAATCAGGATGGTTAGTGACTTGGCCTTCCAGATGGTAGCGGTCGTGCATTTGGAAGGTGCTGTCCAAGGAGCCTTGGTGAATTCCTGCAGTGCATCTTGTAGATGGTACACACTGCAGTGCATCTTGTAGATGTTACACACTGCTGCTACTGTGCATCGGTGGCAGAGGGAGTGAATGTTTGAGGATGAGGTGTCAATCAAGCAGGTTGCTTTGTCCTGGATGGTGTCAAACTCCTTGAATGTTGTTAGAGCTGCATTCATCCAGACAAGTGGAGAGTACTCCACCACACTCCTGATGGTGGATAGGCTTTAGGGAGTCAGGGGATGAGTTACTCGCTGCATGATTCCTAGCCTCTGACCTGCCCTGCCCTTGTAGCCACAGTATTTATATGGCTAGTCCAGTTCAGTTTCAGGCAATGGTAACCCCCAGGATGTTGATAGTGGGGGATTGAGCAATGGTAATGACATTGAATGTCAAGGGGCGATGGTTAGATCTCTCTTGTTGGAGATGGTCATTGACTGGCACTTGTGTGGTGTGAATGTTAGTTGCCACTTGTCAGCCCAAGCCTGAACATTGCCCAGGTCTTGCTGCATTTAGACATGAGCTGCATCAGTACCTGGGGAGTCGTGAATGGTGCTGAGTATTGTGCACTCATTAGTGAATATCCTCACTTCTGACCTTATGATGGAAGGAAGGTCATTGATGAAGCAGCTGAAGATTGTTGGGCCCAGGACACTACCCTGAGGAACTCCTGCAGTGATGTCCTGGAACTCAGGTGATTGATCTCCTCAACCACAACTATCTTCCCTTGTGCCAGGTATGACTCCAACCAGCAGAGAGTTTTCCCCCTGATTCCCATGGACTCCAGTTTTGCTCAAGCTCCACACTTGGTCAACTGCTGCCTTGATGTCAAGGGCAGTAACTCTCACCTCACCTCTGGAGTTCGGCTCTTTTGTCCATGTTTGAACCAAGGCTGTAATGAGGCCAGGAGCTGAGTGGCCCTGGCAGAACTCAAACTGAGCATCAGTGAGCAGGTTATTGCTAAGCAAGTGCTGCTTGATAACACTGTTGTTGACCCCTTCCATCACTTTAGTGATAAACATGAGTAGACACAAGGGGCAGTAATTGGTTGGGTTGGATTTGTCCTGCTTTTTGTGTACAGGACATACCTGGGCAATTTTCCACGTAGCCGGGTAGATGCAGTATTGTAGCTGTACTAGAACAATTTTGCTAGGGGCATAGTGAGTTCTGGGGCACAAGTCTTCAGCACTGTTGCTGAAATATAATCAGCGCCCATAGCTTTTGCAGTGTCCAGTACCTTCAGCTGTTTCTCAATATCACGTGGAGTGAATGGAATTAGCTGAAGACTGGAATCTGTGATGCTGGAGTCCTCAGGAGGAGGCCGAGATGGATCATCCACTCGACACTCCTGACTGAAGATGCTTCAGCCTTATCTTTTGTACTGATGTGCTGAGCTCCTCCATCATTGACGATGGGAATATTTGTGGAGCCTCTTCCTCCAGTGGGTTGTTTAATCCTCCACCACCATTCATTACTGAATGTGGCAGGACTGCAGAGCTTAGATATGATCCGTTGTTTGTGGGATCATTTAACTGTCTATCGCATGCTGGTTACACTGTTTGGCACGTAAGAAGTCCTGCATTGTAACATCGCCAGGTTGACACCACATTTTTATGCTCAGTGCTGCTCCTGGCATGCCTTCCTGCACCCGTCATTGAACCAGGATCGATCCCCTGGCTTGGCGGTAATGGTAGAGTGGGGGATATGCCAAGCCATGAGGTTACAGATTGTGGTTGTATACAATTCTGCTGCTGCTGATGGCCCACAGTGCCTTATGGTTGCCCAGTCTTGAGTTGCCAGATCTGTTCGAAATCTATCCCATTTAGCATGGCAATAGTGCCACAAAACACAATAGAGGGTATCCTCAATGTGAAGTCAGGACTTCCCTCTACAAGGACTGTGCGGTGGTCACTCCTACCAATGTTGTCATGAACAGATGCATCTGCGGCAGGCAGGTTGTTCAGGATGAACATGTTTTCCGTCTTTTTGGCTCCCTCACCACTTGTCGCCAACCCAGTCCAGCAGCTATGTCTTTTAGGACTCGGCTAGCTCAGCCTGTACTGGTGCTACCTAGCCACCCTTGGTGATGGACATTGAAGTCTCCCACCCAGAGTATATTCTGCGCCCTTGCCACCCTCTGTTCTTCCTCCAAGTGGTGTTCAACATGAAGGAGCACTGATTCATCAGCTGAGGGGGTATGATACTTGGTAAACAGCAAGGGGTTTCACTGTCCATGTTTGACCTGATGCCATGAGGCTTCACGGGAGCCGGAGATGATGTTGAGGACTCCAAAGGCGATTCCCTCCCTACTGTATACCACTGTGCCGCCACCTCTGCTGGGTCTGTCCTGCCGGTGGGACAGGACATACCCAAGGGTGGTGATGGTCGTGTAAGGTATGAATCCATGAGTACGACTATGTCAGGCTGTTGCTTGACTCCTCTTTGAGACAGCTCTCCCAATTTGGGCACAAGTCCCCAAATGTTAGTAAAGAGGACTTTGCTGGGTTGACAGGGCTGAGTTTGCCGTTGTCGTTTCTGGTGCCTAGGTTGATGCTGGATAGTCCATCTGGTTTCATTCCTTATAGACTTGTTTTTTAGCAGTTTGACACAACTGATTGCCATTTCAGAAGGCATTTAAGTGTCAACCACATTGCTGTGGGTCTGGAGTCACATGTAGGCCAGACTGGGTAAGGATGGCAGATTTCTTTTCCTCTAGGGTATTAGTGAACCACCTCAAGCTGATGAAGCAATGGCACATTTGTGTGCTGGCGCTGAGATGTCCAACCTTAAGCTTCCCTCACCCTGTAGTTTGACTATTGCCCAGAGAAGTGTCTGGTCACAAAGTTGGCAAACAGTGGTGTGCGTCCCATCGCCTTGACACTGCAAGAGGTTACTGATGTTACTTCCAAACAGTGATTTCTGGAGGCCAAAACAGCCCTTGAGCATGCTCTGGAATCGCACATTGTTGCTTCAGACAATGTGGAGGGGAGCAATGGGATAGGAGCGAGTAAGTGATGAAGCAGAACAGTGCTCCTCCATTAGCAATAACACGTGCCCTTGAGGGCTTCATGTTGTCTGATTATTTTGGACTTCGCAAGGGCCAGGGCTGGCCATGAGGGCACACAGGCAGCCAAGTGCCTGACCTCATCATGCTCAGGTGCTCCGCCTCCAGATTAGGTGTTAGGATAAATGCACCTCAGGATCCCTAATTTAAACTGCTGGATGTTAGCGTCATTTTGGAGATTGTACCACAGCTGACTGAGTCATCTCTAAGTGCAGTTATAGCAGCAGTATTTCATCAGCTGTCTTGTCCCAAGTGTTATGTTCCTGTTTCACCATTGATGTAACACTTTGTGCATGGCTACATTGGTTCCAATGGATCTCCTTGGGGAGCCTTGCCAGACTGAAGGCATGCAACCACTAGACAACTGAGAATCGTGCATGTCTCCCTGCGACTGTAGGGGGCTGTTACGATTGGAATGCTGGATGGATGTGTGAAGAGGCAGCATTTTTGGATGTCTGATGCCAGGACGCCCTCCTCCAGGTAGCACCTCATCGCAGCATAGACACATGCCCTCGAGGCTTGCTCATTCTTTAAAACATCAGGGCTATGTGAGAATTCTGTGCAATGATGCACTGCCATCTGGAAGTTCATGGGTGAAATTAGAGGAGCAGCCATGCTGGTGGTCATGCTGGCCCATGATGGAGGAGAGTTGTCCAGGAGGATCCTCAGTGCATTTTGTTATTCTCCTCCTGGAATCTGCTGGCAATGAAGGCCTCATCTGGCCCATGCAATGGCCTCTTCGCCTGCATCCTCGGCTTCCATGACCTCAAAACCATCAGCTCCTTTGAGGTCCTCCTCATCGGAGGAGACATGTAGCTCCTCCATCTCATCATCTGCCAAGTCCTCCCCACTTGGCAGTGCCAGGTTGTGTAGCATTCAGCAAACTGTGATAATGCATGAAACCCTCTGGGGAGTGTACTGGAGTGCTCCACCAGATCTGTCCAGGCATTGGAATCACATTCTCAGGATCCCAATGAGCCTTATTGTACCTTCTCTCAGCAGGACTGTGAGGCTGCCATATGGTTGTCATCAGGCACATCCTTTGTGGGTAACTCTTGTCCTGTCAGGGATCTGAGACCTACTCAGGATGTACGAGTCATGGACACCTCGTGGGTATCTGGTGCAAACCCTGCGTGATAAGTTTGTTCTGGTCGCACACCAGCTGCACATTGAGTGAGTAGTAACCTTTCCTGTTTATTTGTTGGAATGCCTGTTTCCAGGAAGCTTTTATAGCCACATGAGTGCAGCCGATGCCACCCTGCACGTGTATGAGACCGGAAATCTCAGCAAAGCCCAGTGCTCTTGCGACTTGGCTTGCTTGATCTCTGTCAATGTTGCCAAAATTACGGGCCTTTTCAAAAATGGCATTTGTAACCACCTGGATGCATTTGTGGGTGGACACTTGGGAGATCCGGCAGAGGTCCCCAGTGGAGTCCTGCGAGGAACCACTGGCATAGGAGTTGAGTGCAGCGGTTGCTTTCACAGCCACTGGCAATGGATACCTTCCCAGTCCTGGTGGCACCAAATTCTGTAGAATGTGGCAAATGTGAGTCACCAGATCCCTTGACATGTGTGGGTGTCTGCGACACTGGTTCTCACTCATCCGCAGATAACATATGAGGCGCCTATACAGGCTGGATCTAGCAAGGTACCTACAAACGATGGCTCTCTGAGCATCATCCCCTGCATCCACAGGATGACCTGCTGCCCCTTGGTCTTGAGGGTTCTGCTCCTCCCTTTGGTGAGTCAGGAATCTCCGTTGCATTCTTCTCATTCTTCTCTCCTGCCTATAAGCAATGATGCAGGCAGTGATAACACCAATCCGTCTTCTTGATGGTCTCCTCATTGCAGTATCAATGAGAAACACATATGATTCAGGATTTGTTTCCAAAGGTCCAATTTCTGTCAAGGAATCATCTGTGATTGTGTGCTCAAGACCTTTTTATGCATGCTGGAGAGTACTGGCCTTTGAAATGATGCCCAGTGCAGGGTGCACATGAACGTTCACCACAGGTCCCCCACCCACCTCCCTCCAGCCCACATGACTGACTGGTGGCAGCTGTGGGATCAATGTTGCATGAATGGGCATTGTTGCTTCACTTTCCTGACCCTCTGCATGTCAGTTCAACAGTTGCTTACCTGTCTTAGCTGTGCCCCTGTCCTTCATTTTGGAGCTATTATTTCAGTTGGGTGGCCCTTTATTGCCCCCACCCACCTCACCCCAGTCATGTGCCTCAATGCAATCTTCCCTGCTCGTTGATCCCAATGGAGCCCTTGCCTTGCAGCCCCTTCCCTTCCCTCAGTCCTGCCTGGCTCCATCCCCAGTGAAGTCACTGCCATGCAGCACAGTAAAAGCCGCCCCCGCCTTAACCCTGGTGTAGTAGCTGTTGAGACTTGCCTTGTGATGCCTCCCTGAAACCAATGTGGTGCAGCCTGCGAAGCCTGGCGCTGAACCCCACAAGCGCTGCATGATGCAAGGTATGCGACCTAATCTCAGAGTGACGAGCAAAGTGCAGGTCATCAGCTGCACATCTTTTAGATCCTTTTGTGACAATTGCATACCGACATGGGCTCTTAATCCAGCGTGGAGGGATGTTTCCAGCAAGCAGGCGTCATCATGAGATGCTGATTTATGCAAATGACGTTCGCGACGTTCGGCAGTGGGAAATGCAGCCTGCCATTGATGGCTGAAGCTCACAATTGCTTCCTCGTTTTACGCCTTTTCATGTGATTTAACTCTCGTGCCCGCCATGATGCCTGCCGTGATTGGGAGCTGAATGTGGCAAATTACCTTTCTCTGTGCTTCTGTGTATTGAATAGGCTTCTTTATTATATTTGGATTTTTATGCAGAATTTCCCCTGCACTTCGCTAGACATGTTTAATCACAGGTAAAGCAAGGAATAACAGCCAATTGTTGGAAGTCAGATCAAATGACAGAGCAGCTTTGAACCACTTAATTAAGGGTTAAGTAGACAAACCAGTCAATCGAGATTATTTTGTTGGCTTGCCATGCACATTTTTTCCAGGAAAAAATCTATTCTTCAAAAGGACAGCCTTCACCGAATCCCCACTGGTTATAAGCTTGGAATTATGTGTGAGTTCTTGCATGCCTCGACATCAATTGCGGAACGGTCTCAGATATGACAGAAGCAGTGAATATTGTAGAGGAGAATGTAGGCAATCTTTGTGATGAAGAGAATATGAGACAATAGCTGGGGATGGGGATGGAATTAGTGCCAAGTGAAAGGGGTTTGATATGATGGGTACAGACAATGGATTCTGTCTTCCTGATGTTTATGGATGTTGGACAAGCAATCACATAACACACAGAGACCCTGCTGCGGTAAAGATAGAGGATGGAAATAATGATGAGGTTTGTCAGAGTACTTGCGGAAGCTGATGCCATGCCTATGGATATTTTTTTATTCCTTCATGAGATGTGTATGTTGCTGCTAGGCCAGCATTTTTTCCCATCCCTAATTTCCCCTGAGAAGGTGGTGGTGAGCCACCTTCTTGAATTGCTGCAGTCCATGTGTTGTAGGAATTCCCATAGTGCTGATAAGAAAGGAGTTCCAGGATTTTGACCCAGTGACAATGAAGTGGCAAAATAGTTCCAGGTCAGGATGGTGTGTGACTTGGAGGGGAACTCGCAGGTGGTGGTGTTCCAATGCATCTACTGTCCTTGTCCTTCTAGATGGCAGAGGTTGTGGGTTCAGAAGGTGCTGTCAAAGTAGCCTTGGGGAGTTGCTGCAGTGCATCTTGTAGATAGTACACACTGCTGCCACTGTGCATCGATGGTGCAGGGAGCGAATGTTGAAGCTTTGTCCTGAATGGCATCAAGTTTCTTGAGTGTTGTTGGAGCTGCATGCTTCCAAGCAAGTGGAGGGTATTCCATCACACTCCTGACTTGTGTCTTGTCGATGGTGGACAGGCTTTGGGGAGTGAGGAGGTGAGTTACTCGTCACAGGACTCCTAGCTTCTGACCTGCTCTTGTAGCCACAGTGTTTATATAGCTAATCCAGTTCAGTTTCTGGTCAATGGTAACCCTCAGGATGTTGATAGTGGGGAATTCAGCGATGGTAATGCCACTGAATGTCAAGAGGCAATGGTTAAATTCTCTCTTGTTGGAGATGCTCATTGCCTGGCACTTGTATGGCGCGAATGTTACTTGTCACTTGTCAGCTCAAGCCTGAATATTGTCCAAGTCTTGCTGCATATGGACACGGACTGCTTCAGTATTTGAAGACTGGCGAATGGTGCTGAACAGTATGGAGTCATCAGCAAAAATCCCCACTTTTCACCTTATGATGGAGGGAAGACCATTGATGAAACAGCTAAAGATGATTGGGCCTAGGACACTACCCTGAGGAACTCCTGCAGCAATGTCCTGGGACTGAGGTGATTGACCTCCAGCAAACACAATCATCTTTGTGCTAAGTCTGACTCCAACCAGTGAAGAGACTTCCCCTGATTTCTAGTGACTTCAGTTTTGCTAGGGCTCTTTGATGCTACACTCATTCAAATGCTGCCTTGATGTCAAGGACAGTCACTCCCACCTCACCTCTTGAGTTCACCTCTTTTGTTCATCTTTGGACCAAGGCTGTAGTGAGGTCAGGAGCTGAGTGGCTCTGGCAGACCAAACATAGTGTCAATGAGCAGGTTATTGCTGAGTAAGTGCCGCTTCATAGCACTGTTGACAACATTTTGCTGAAGATCAGGAGTAGACTGATGGAATGGTAATTGGCCGGGTTGGATTTGTCCTCCTTTTTGTGGACAGGGCATACCTGGGCAATTTTCCACATCGCTTAGTAGATGTCAGTGTTGTAGTTGTACTGGAACAGCTTGGCTAGGGGCGCAGCTTGTGGAGTGAATTAAATTGTTTGAAGACTGGCCTCTGTGGACTGGCATCCTCAGGAGGAGGCTGAGATGGATCATCCACTCACACTTCTGACTGAAGATAGCTGAAAATGCTTCAGCCTTGTCTTTTGCACTGATGTGCTGGGCTGACCCATCATTGAGGATGGGTATATTTGTGGAGCCTCCTCCTCTTCTTAACCATTTAATTGTCCATTTGCGACTAGATGTGGCAGGACTGCAGAGCTTAGATCTGATCCGTTGGTTGTGGGATCGCTTAGCTCTTTCGATCACATGCTGCTTCCACTGTTTGGCATGCAAGTAGTCCTGTGCTGTAGATTCACCAGGTTAACACCTTATTTGTCTTATGTCTGGTGCTGCTGCTAGCATGCCCTCCTGCACTCTTCATTGAACCAGGATTGATTCCCAGCTTGAAGGTAATGGTAAGTTGGGGGTGGT
Organism: Cetorhinus maximus; assembly: GCF_964194155.1. Taxonomy (NCBI): domain Eukaryota; kingdom Metazoa; phylum Chordata; class Chondrichthyes; order Lamniformes; family Cetorhinidae; genus Cetorhinus; species Cetorhinus maximus. The sequence continues at coordinate 207,256,183 of NC_135880.1, read as the reverse complement.
AGATTGGGTCTATGCCAGGCCATGAGGTTTTAGATTGTGGTTGTATACAATTCTGATGCTGCTAATGGTCCACAGTGCCTCATGAATGCCCAGTTCTGAGCTGCTAAATCTGTTCAAAATCTATCCCATTTAGCACAGTGGTATTGCCACACAGCACAATGGAGTGTATCCAAGGACTGTGCAATGGTCATTCCTACCAATACTGTCATGGAAAGATGCATCTGCAAAAAGTAGATTGGTGAAGACGAGGTCAAGTCGGTTTTTCCTTCTTGCTGGTTCCCTCACCAGCTGCTGCAGACCCAATCTAGCAGCTATGTCCTTTAGGACTTGAGCAGCTCAGTCAGTAGTGGTGCTACTGAACCACTCTTGGTTAGACATTGAAGTCCCCAACTCAGAATACATTCTGCACCCTTGCCATCGTCGGAGCTTCCTTCAAGTGGCACCCGACATGGAGGAGTACTGATTTATCAGCTGAGGGGTGATGGTCAGTGGTATAACCATCAGGACGTTTCCTTGCCCATGTTTGACCTGATGCCACGAGACTTCATGGGGTCCAGAGTTGAGGACTCTAAGGGCAACTCCTCCCAACTGTATACCACTGTGCTGCCACCTCTAGTGGGTCTGTCCTGTTGGTGGGACAGGATATACATTTGGAAGGTGATAGTGGTGTCTGGGATATCATCTGTAAGGTATGATTCCAAGCTTTATGATTCCATGAGTGTCAGGCTGTTGCTTGACTAATCAATGGAACAGCTCTCCCAATTTTGGCACAAGCCCCCAGATGTTAGGAAGGAGGACTTTGCAGGGTCAACAGGGCTGGGTGTACGTTGTTGTTTCCTCGGTCAATGCCGGGTCGTCCATCCATAAGAACATAAGAACTAGAGGCAGGAGTAGGCAATTCAGCCCCTCGAGCTTGCCCCGCCATTCAGTACGATCTCAATGGCTGATCTCATTTTGGCCTCAACTCTAATTTCCTGCCCTCTCCCCATAACCTTTCAACCCATTGCTAATTCAAAACCTGTCTATCTCCTCCTTAAATTTATTTAGCGTCCCAGCATCCACTGCACTCTGAGGTAGTGAATTCCATAGATTCACTACCCTTTGAGAAAAGTAATTCCTCCTCATCTCTGATTTAAATCTACCACCCCTTAGCCTAAAACTATGGCCTCTCATTCTAGAATGCCCCAGAGGGGGAAACATCCGCTCCATGTCTGCTTTGTCTATCCCCTTTAGCATCTTATTTACCTCAATTAGATCTCCTCTCATCCTTCTAAACTCTAGCGAGTATAGGCCTAAACTGCTCAATCTCTCCTCATAAGACAAGCCCCGCATCTCTGGAATCAATCTAGTGAACCTCCTCTGAACCACCTCCAATGCAACTACATCCTTCCTCAAGTAAGGGGACCAAAACTGGACACAGTACTTCAGGTGCTGTCTCACCAATGCCTTGTACAGTTGCAACAACACTTCCCTATTTTTATATTCTATTCCTTTAGCAATAAATGCCAAAATTCCATTTGCCTTCCTTATTACCTGCTGTACCTCCATACTAACTTTCAGCGATTCATACACGAGGACACCCAGATCCCTCTGCACTGAAACATTCTAAAGTTTCTCTCCATTTAAATAATAAGTCGCCTTTTTATTCTTCCAACCAAAATGGATGACCTCACACTTATCCACATTAAACTCCATCTGCCAAATTTTGGCCCATTCACTGAACCTGTCCATATCCATTCGTAAATTTCTTATTTCTTCATTGCAATTTACTTTCCCACCTATTTTGGTGTCATCTGCAAATTTAGCTATAGTGCCTTCTATCCCTGAATCCAAGTCATTAATATAGATTGTAAATAGTTGGGGCCCAAGGACCGAACCCTGTGGCACCCCACTAGTTACAGCTTGCCATTCAGAAAAAGACCCATTTACTTCGACTCTCTGCTTTCTGTTGGTTAGCCAATCCTCTATCCAAGCTAATATATTACCCCTAACTCCGTGTGATCTTATCTTGTGTATTAATCTTTTGTGGCCCCTTATCAAAGGCCTCCTGGAAGTCCAGATATACTACATCTACAGGATCCCCATTATTCACTTTGCTTGTCACATCTTCAAAGAACTCTAGCTAATTAATCAAATACAATTTACTCTTCATAAAACCATGCTGACTCTGATGGATTGCATTTTGACTTTCCAAATGCCCCTTTACTACTTCCTTAATAATGGATTCCAACAATTTCCCAACCACAGACGTTAAACTAACTGGTCTATACTTTCCTACTTTCTGCCTCCCCACCCTTTTTGAATAAGGGCATTATATTAGCATTTTTTTAATCCACTGGAACCTTTCCAGAATCCAGGGAATTTTGGAATATTATAGCCAATGCATCCACTATCTCCACTGCCACTTCCTTTAAGACCCTGGAATGTAGGCCATCAGGTCCTGGGAACTTGTCACCCTTTAATCCCAATAGTTTGCTCAGTACTTTTTCTCTAGTGATGGTGATTGTTCTAAGTTCCTCCTTCCCTATACCCTCTGCGCTACTATTGGGGTGGTACTAGTGTCCTCCACTGTGAAAACTGAGGTCCAGTTTCATTCCTTTTAGACTTCATAGTGGTTTGATACAACTGACTGGCTTGCTAGGCCATTTAAGAGTCAACCACGTTACTGTGGGTCTGGAGTGACATGTAAGCCAGACCAGGTAAGGATGGCAGACTTCCTTCCCTAAAGGACATTAGTGAACCAGATGGGTTTTTATGACAATTGACAATAGTTTTGCAGTCACCATTAGACTAGCTTTTAATTCTAGATTTTTATTAACTGAATTTAAATTCCACCAGCTGCTGTGTTCCCAGGCCATTTGCCTGGGCCTCTGGATTACTAGTCCATTGATATTACTGTTATGCCACTGCCACCCCTTAAATTTAAGAATATATTGCAAAGAAACAGCATGTGGATGGGAAAAGGAAGGAGCCAAGGGCAGATGCTTGGGGTAATTGGATGAAAATGGAAAGGGAAACTACTGCTGGATATAATTTGGATAGGTAAGAGTGGAATCAAGGGAGAGCCCTCACAATGAGTTTGATAATGAAGAAGAGATGGTTGATGTAACCATCCCTGTTAAAGGCTGTAGAAAAGGTGGTGAAGATAATAAGATAGCGGAGGCATTATGGTAGCAGTCACAAAGGATAGCAACTGTGACTTTCATTAAGGCCAATTCAAGGTGTGGTGCGGTTGGAAACACAATTGGAGGGCTTTGAGTGGGATATTGGAAAAATGGGTATATGAGTTTGAGTGGAAATAACATGTTCAAGTGCTTTGGAGAAGAATGGGATATTGCAGATGAGGCAGTAATTTGCAAATATAGAGGAGTCAAGGGTGCTTTTTTGTGGAAAAGAGAGATCATGGTAATTTCTAAAGGGAGGGAGACAGTAGCTGAGGTGAGGAAAACATTAGAAGATCAGCTAGCATGGGTCAGGAAGGATGGTTGGGTCATCAGTATTAAATTGGGAATGGAATCAAGGGAAAGGGAGTCATGTTTCATGTACTAGATGAGCTTGGAGAGGAGATGAGGGGAAATGGGGCAGAAACTAGCGAGAGATGCAGGATTAGGGCTAGGGCAGTGGTATTGCTTAATTTGGTTTGAGGGAGGGAGCAGCAGATGCAATTGAATGGATGGTCTCACCCTCTGTATCAAAGAAGTCCATTAACTCCTCTCATTGTTGGAGATAACACTGGAACAGGTTTAAGAAGATTATAGGTATGGGAAAAAAAGTAACACGGAGCTATCTTTGCTCTCCAGCATAATAATGGGATAGCAAATGGCTTTGATAGATGAGAGTGAGGCACAATAGTACTTGCTTTGTTCCAGCCATATCTGATAACTCATAACAAAATCACATGTGTGCCAGACACAATCAAGTCTGGATCTCTTTGGCTTGAGGGAACAAAGATGAAGGCCACACCAAGAAAAACAGCTGATATAGGAGAGAGGAACTATTGGTTGAGGATAAGGGAATCAAAGGTACTGATGAATGAGTGAGCAAATCCACAGTTGCGGATATAAGGTGAATGAAAGGTCAAAGGCTATGTATTTGAGAGTTTGAAAGTACATTTGTAAATTACTCAAGGGAGAGTTTTTTCCCAAGAAAGGATGAAGAAGGAAGTACAGTTAGAAGAGGATAGGAAATGTATATGGTGAGGGATACGTGCAAGTTGTTGGAGATGGCGCTATCAGATATTGATGCCATGGCAATGCAGAGGCCAGGGGAGATGGTAAAATCAAGAGGGTTTCTGTCTGTGAATATAGGAGAGTTTATGGGGAGGATAGGAGGCAGTGAAGTAAGAGAATTGAGGGCAAAGTCATCTGAGATTAAAATCAATGATGATGTAAAGCCGTTCAATACAGAGGCTGAATATGTCCAAGATTTCTGCTTTTATCCTCAGCTCAGTGGGCGGGCGCAATTGGCGGGCCCTGGAGCAGGCGAGAAACAGATTGCTGACTGTGATCGGCCCCTGACCACAATTTCACGCTGGCTGGCTCAGCGCTCCCGGAGTGGGGGCAGGAGGAGGGCGAGTGATGACGTTTCCGCGGGCGAGTGCTGAAAGAAAGCTGAGAGAGCTGCCTCAGGGAGCTGCAGACCCCAATACCATGAAATAAAGTTTTGAAAATCAGGGAGAAAATGTCCAAGCATCACAATCAGGCACCTGAGCTTAGAGATGATAAAAATGCTGCCCACAGATTGTTATTTTTAATTTAATTTTATTTAATAATGGAAACCTCCTGCCCTTGGATGAGGAGTTTGATGAAAAATGCAAAGCCCTCCTGGCTGATTCCCCATCCGCCAACTGTAAGGCTGGACAGATCACAATAAGTCGGAGACAATTGCGCTGAGAATGGGCTTAATTGCCCTCTTAATTGTTGGTGGGCGCACTTCCGACTTTTGTACGCGCCCGCCAAGCAAAATATCGCTCGAGCACAAGATGATGTTGGGACGCTCGCCCAATGTCTTCTCGCGCAATTTTACACTCGATCGGGTCAGTTGCACGCGCCTGCCCGCGGGACGTTAAAGTCTGCCCATAAAGTGTTTGAGAAAAATTCCTATGACAGTAGAATAAATAATTTGACAATGATCAGCCAGCTCCATAATACATAGACAAAACAGGCCACATGGTCACCCTTTCTGTCTGATATGTGGTGGCTGCATCGGAGCTAGCCTGATTAGTTTATGTCATCACCTAATAGCACAGTGTTTCCAGCACTTTGGTGTACTTAGTGACTGTTTCACCAGACGTATATGTCCATTAATAACTAACTTTATTTTTAAGCACTTCTTTGAGTGCTAAAGGATTCAAATCTATTATCCCCCCCACAGGCAGCTGCCAAGCCACTTTGTGGATAAGTATTTTGAAGGCAGTGTATTTCTCAAAAGGATCTATTTTTAAGCTAAGAACTTTCCATTTCATCACAACAATAATATCTCAGAGGTGTATTTTACACATTGCTTTCACACTGCTCCGACCACTATTTTAGCACAGGTATATTTCTCTAAATCAAGGTAATGCTTCACTAAAACAGCAGAAATGAGAATAATATTTTATAAATGTAATCATTTGTCCATAAATTGAACAATATTTTTGAAAGAAAATTGATGCACAAGGACTGATTTCAGTTAAAAGTCAATCAGTGTGAATTGAGAAATTTGAAAATTTTGGGATTAAACTTGGAGCGGAATCATCCCAGATTTGCACAAAGTGCCGTAGCGGGTGGGAAGAAGGACGGTTTACCCACTCGCCACAATGGCGGGTTCTCGCACCGTATTGTCCCATTCCCGGCATGTCCCGCCTCATTAATAATGCATATCTGGGAAACACGCCGGATCGCTGGCGGGATAGCCTCTGATTCGTCACATCCTGCCACCACCTCAGGCCTTCAGTAATCCAGGCGCCATATTTAAAGGGTGCCCCTGCACGAAACTGACACTCTCTAAGGGATTGGAAGCTGCTGCAAAGTCATGGCTGCCAAAGGGAGGAAACATGCTGCCCCCAAAATTTAATGATGCCTCCCTTGGGCACCTACTGGACGCAGTGGAGGCCTGCCATGAAGTCCTCTACTCTCGCTCTGGGCAAAGACCAGCAAGCAAGGTCACCAATCCAGCATGGGAAGCGATGGCAGCAGTGGTTAGTGCCAGCGCCCTGCAAAAGAGGACAGCCACCTAATGCTGAAAGAGGACAAATGATGTCTTCTCATCACTCTCAACTCACATACTCACAAACTCATCACACATCCACAGGGATTGCCTGGTAGGTATCCTGCTTCCACTCTCTCTAAATGTCTTCATGTAGGACTAGCTGGCAAATAACAAAAGGGAGAGGTCACAGACTGGTAGAGGAATATCTGACATTAAGGTCCTCACAGACTTTGAAAGTGGAGTCATCCAGTTGGCTGGAGACGACCTGTACCGTTCTTGAGCTGACAGTGAGGCTGACGGTGCTCAACCAAGTAAGGGTCCAGTATGCAACATCCATCAGACAACCATGCTGTGAGTGAGTTTCCCTGTTTCGCAGTTCCTTGCCATGCACTAATTATCACTCCTTGCTTTCGCAGGCACACCCGGGAAGCAGCCGAGGGCTCCACAAGTCAGGTCCTTGACTCAAGCCTGGAAGATAACTCAGAAGAAGAATCTGATGACACCCTAATTGAAGAGCCATCACAGGGCTCACTCACATCCTTCACCAGGGGTGGGACCTAGATCTAGGGTCGCCTCGGGTTCACAATCTGGTGGTCACCGCAGCAGGAGAAGACAGGCTTAGCCAAGCTCCCTGGCACTCGGAGGGCTGCTGAGGAACAGGCATCTGTGGAGCCCAAGTCAGATGATAAGCCTCTGTATTCGGCCTCCAACTCATTGTGGCGAGTCAGCAGAAGGTGGCGGAATATCACGCAGAGCTGTTGGAAGCCCTCAACAGATTGGCATGTGAGTCAGAGGTGTGTGCCCGCCTTCTCTCTGATGAAATAGTGCCCACATGTGCATATATGGAGGTCTCCATGGGGAGGATGGCAGATGCCATGGAGACCCTGGTCCAGCAGAGCGTGGAGATATGAGCACTCCACCGTAGTAGAAATAGGTGAGTTCGTGCAATGGTACATGAGGGGGAAACGATGCACCTCAATGTCCCTCCAGATGCTCCTTCCACCCAGGGAGTCAGGCTGGGGCCCTTGGGCACCTGAAGGGAGGAGGAGCGACAGCTGGATACCCCTGGGTCATCCACTCAGGGATCTCAGAGGCTGTCTTCTCCTTCCGAGTCTCCTTTGCCTGTGACCCCCTCAACCTCGTCCTCTGTCACCACAGAGGGAGCAGTTGGCCCACAGGATGGCAGCCAATGCAAGGCGGGACCCTCAAGGCCTCAGCTCTCAGAGGAAGCACACTGAAGGCACCAGAGACAACAGGGCTAACCATTGCACAGGCTGTCTTCACCCTGCTATGGATGTCAGGGCAGCATCTAGAAGAAGTGGTAGGCCTAGAAAAGTTAAGAAATTCTGATCACGAGTGATTACATGGGTGAACACATTTTGTCACTTTATAATCTGAATAACCTGTAATGTTGTCTTTCACCTTCATTGACAGGCTTCGTGAGTCCTCCCCCTGCATTTCCCGTCTGCCCCATTAGCAATTCAGCTGCGAGTGATTCTGGAGGGAGAAATGTGTGCATGGCAGGGCCTTGCAGAGCCTCATGCAAGCACTCTCCCACGCATGTGGAAACTTCATCCATCACATTCATCGCACTGTCCCAAGCATTTTCAATGCTGCCTGCTGGGGTTGTGTTTCAGTTGTCCATCTGAGCCGACCTGCATCTCCGCCCACCCACTGATCACACTCCCATGCAGCACCTGTGCCCGTCCAAGATGAGGCTCCGCTCACTTTCGATTTCGACAGCCATGGTAATTATTACGTTTCTGATCTGCTGCCCTGTCCTTTTTGCTCTCTCAGTCAACCATCTCCTTTCCCCCATCACCTTTAACCACCCCCCCTCCAACCCCAGCTTCACCTTCCACCACCCTACCATCACCTACCAACCCAAGCCCTTGTCCTTCCAACATGCCCATGCCCATAAACATGCCCATTCCCTACCTTCTTGAGAATCCCACCCCCACCCACATTGATCTTCCCGACCTCTGCCTTCCCACCCCGAGGTCCGTGTCTGTATCCGAGTCCCCACCAACCACCCTCGCCGTCCCTTCTACCGCTATGGATGCACCCTCACCCTCCCACCCTACCGGCTCCCTCTGCCCCCTCTCACACTCACCATTCCCTTCCACCACACCCACCCTCAGTTCTTTCCCCAAGAGTCACAGACCCCACCCTTACACATTAACCTGGACATCCCCCATCTCTTACTCCCTACTCCACCCTTACTCCCTTCGCCACTCCTTCGCCCCCCCATCCCGACACTTTCCTCCACCTGGATTCTTTCTCCCCCAGGAAATCCCTCTTCCCCCCAGTGCACCTTCCTCCCCTGGACTCCTCCCCTCTTCAAAACTCCATCCTCCCTTGGACTCCTTCCCCCTTCCGAACTCCTTCCCCTGTACAAACTCCTTCCTTCCTCTAAACTCGTCCCCTTATACTGTCTTGCCCCCTTACACCTACCTCCCAGCTTGCCACATTCTCCCTGTCACACCCTCCTCCCCCTGTACTCCCTCCTCCCCCCCACCCCTCCCAAACCCACCTCCCTGACACCTTTGTTTCCCCACCCCAACACCTTTGCCCCCCCACTTCGAACCTCAGCACCCCCCGGCACACCTTTCTCTCCCAATCACACATAATCCTTCCTCTCCAACCCCCACCCCGGGCGCCTTCCTCTTCAACTCACAGCTGGACTTTCCTCTCTCCCCCCTCACCGATCTTCATTAGCAGCCCATGGTCAAGGCCGTGATGTTCCAAAGCAGACTCAAAGCATCAACGGAGACCTCCCATCTTCCATGAGCTGCTTCGCGATGGAGCCATGTCCATGAGAAAGCACCCAGCATGCGATGCACGTGTTCCTCCAGGGTCTAGCAGCTATAGGGCTCCAGCACTTTCTGCTGCTTGGATGTCCGCAATCTGAGCAAGGCCCTAATGGTAACTCCAGAATTCTGCACGCCACACTTGCCCAGATGTGTTCTTGTTTGGTGTGTTTTCCTGCCGCCATAATGGTAAATCTGGCATGGGGTGATAATTCCGGCCGGGTCTTACTTTGCACCCCATTATTGGGATGTAATTGGGGTTCACGCTGGCCTCCAGCGGGATTGGTGTTCCACCATGATGGACACCATCAGATGATCCCACGGTGTTTTCACGCCAGCATGAAACCGATTTTTGGCCTTCTCATCATATTGTCGTTTCCCCTCCCTCTGCCGCCATTATGCTTGATAACAATGGGGCCAAAGAATTCTGGCCTTGGTCTCTTCTAAATGATAATATTATGAATGAGCCCTTTGCTTTTTTTTGCATAGTGATATTTATAAAGGCTTCCAAAACAGCTGTTCCAGCTCCTCTCCATGTGCATGAGTCCTCCATGGCATGTATCCTTATCTTCAAGAAAACAGTGTATGCTTTTTTTCCAGAAGAAGTCAATAAAAACTGTAATTTGCCCTATGATGGTGTCAGGGAGGCAGTGGTTCAAATTAGTTTAACGAGAATTTAGCACTGACTACAAGAAGCTGTTCATCATGCAATGAGTACCTAACACTTGGAACGGACTTCTGGAAAGAGTAATGGAGGAAAACATAAGAATTATTGAAGATAAAGTGGATATTTATAGCATCTGAAGGTTTCTTGAGCTAAAATGGCTGATCTAATGTGTATTTCATTTGAGGTCTTGTGAGCAGCTCAATAATATTCATAATTAGCTTTAACATGAATCAACTATCTGAAACAAATTATATAAAAAATATTGGTCCAGAATTTCCTGGAAAATAACTGTGGGGAGCATTTTCAGCTTGGCGAGCGGGGGCAGGGCCCGCTCGCCGAGGCATAAAATGATGCAGGGTGACGTCAGGGGCACTGCGTGTCATTTAGATTTTCAATTCAGCAGACGCGCAGCTGACTCGGCTGCGCCCCCGCCGAACTGTCAAAGGCCTGTTAAGGCCATTAATTAGCTAATTAAACCTATTGAGAAAGCTGCCCATCCAACCTTAAGGTTAACGGGCAGGCGAAGAGCCCAGGTGGCTTTCGCATTTTTCATGGATCCTTATCCACGGGCAGGAAGAGGTTTCATGAAGGGTTTATAAATTAAATAAAGTTTTTCATTAAAGTTCATTGACGTGTCCCAGCTCATCTGACACTGTCACATGAGGGGACATGACTTAATTTTTTTTTTCTTTAATAAAATTTTTCAAACTTAAAACTTATCTCCCTGAGGCACCTCTGTGCCTCAGGGAGATTTCTGCACTCTTTCGTGCATGTGCGTGAAAGAACACACTCCCAATCCAGGGACCCACACCCCACTCCGCCCACACAGGGAGCGCACAGCGCTTCCAGGTGCGCGTCATGCTGGGCGGGGCTTAATCGGCCCGTCCACATCGGGTCTGCTCCTGTTCCGGCATAACCCCCCCCCCAACAGAGGGAAAATTCTGCCCTGTGACTTTAAGAAGGATACCATTATTCTGCAAATAACCCAGCAATTTGGATTGAGGCATGAATTGTGAATTGCTATAAATTGCTGGACAATTTGCACCCCTCCAGTATTATCCTTGCAGAAATGCAACCTCATCATCAACCTCCCCTCGAGTTTTAAGAATTTGTTGTGCTTGCTCTGCTAAAAGGATTTAAAACTCACTGTCGAAAGTTAGGGATGGTACTTAACAATACAAGTGCTCTTTTAATGACAAGATTGATGTTCCAGAAATGCTACTCAACCTCTCCTGTTCGGAAAGAGGATACTTGAAACAGAATCTCATTCCAGCTGGTTGTAAATTGTTCCTAGAGGTTTTAAAAATTCAGAATGTTAAACTCTTAATTTGTTTTACCTTTCCCATCTCTTTTCTCTCACCATCTAATTTTTCTTTCCCTCTTTGTTTCCTCTGTTTCTTTCCTTATCCTTAAATCTTATTGGTTCAGGAGACAGACAGTCAGTCCTGTCATGAACATTTTAATCACAGAAAATAGTTCATCTTCAAAGACTAAGAACATTCTGGAAGAATATGATTTTTAGAAAACACTGTTCCTTAAAGGGTTAATGCAAGAACTCTGATTGCTTTTCTTGGAAGAGACATCCATTTACAAGTTAAGTTAATTAAACAGTAAGTTGTAAAGAAGCTGGAAACCCCTTGAACTTGGAGGACTGTGTACAAAAGGGATCACATGGTAGTTTATGCTCTGGGAAAAAAACCATGCCTGGAACTGTTTAAAAGTTGGTTTTGGTTTTAACTTGAGGAGAAGAAGGACCATCTGTTTGTAAAAAAGACAGCAGTCTTTTTGCAGTCCAGAACCAATCCTTAGCCAGAAGTGAATATAAGCTGCTTCTAAGTTACTCTACGTGCTGTAAGTACCTGTGAGTATTCCTTGAGTCCACCTGAAAAGCAGTGCAAGAGTCATCGATTGTTTCGCAGGTCTGCACAGAGAGACCAACCGCATAACTCTGACGCCATTTCAAGGACTCCCTCATGTTTCCTTTTCCCTTGCACCATTGACTTTTAACCTTTGGCAGAATTCCTATATTTTTGTGTGTGTGTTAGTGTTAGAGTGTGTGTGTGTGTGTGTATGTTAGTGTGTGTGTAAAGCTTTGCCTTTCTATTTGGCAAGACTGGTTTTATAATAAATTAATAAGCTTGTTGTTCATTGGAAGAAGCCTGGTTAAAGTTTCCTTTATTCTGGGTAACAGGAGCAAAGGCAAACAATTGGCCATTTTGGTGAATGAATCAAACTTTTAAACTAATGGTGCAACCTATGAAGTAGTGGGGCTAGTCAAAACTGCACACTCCTCCCATAATGGTCGTAACAGTCCTGTCATTCACCAATGCCCTAAAAGCCGCAGCTTGCACATCCTTCAATGTGCGGTACAGCAATTTTTTGAGATGATAAATGAGGAGACAAATCTAATAAATGGATCTACTCCAGCAACTTCTGGGCCGTTAAATATTACAAATGTTTATGCAGCTCTTGGATATGTAGCAACAATTTATTTGTGGCCCTAGGGAGAGCTGTGAGGGAGTCCTCCCAGCTCCACATCAAAGTTAAAAATAAAAATTAACTTGCATTTTTAGCAACAGACGCTTTCTAGGTGGCATCCAGAACACGTGAACCTGAACAAACCTGACTTGGTTCCTGGGCAGCCCATGGGGATCCTAAAATAGGCATCTGTCTCCTCATAAGTGGAGGAAAGGGTTGAAACACCTATTTTAGGTGGCCTACCCAGAAATTGGTGATGGCCAATATGGAGTTGGACATTTTTCCAACATCCTTGGGGCCCTTTGAAATTGGTCATTTTCTTCCTTGTTTTCCATTTGGAAAATGAATGCAATAGGGACCAATCTCTAGCCCTCTATTTAGCTTTACAAAAAAGCAATTACGAGCTTTCTCAAATTCATGCTAAATACACACGTACACACTCTGTAATATTGACTGATATATTAGTTAAGAATATTTTACATCTAAACTAATGATTAGCTAGTAAAATTGTCCACATTTTCAACTGGGTTGAGACATATTTTATATTCTACTCACATGTACCGATCAGGAGTTAAGAATATGAGACAGTGGCCTGGAGGCAGAGATTATCTTGCTCTTTCATCAAACCTTGCATCTTTCTTCCAAGTAATAAATATAGCTTGTCTGAGGCCACATCAACACTTCAATGTCACTATTTGACAAATCAGATTCAGTGAGATAGAAGAAGATTTGGGGTGTGATTGCTAGTCTCAGTTGTTGAGCTGCCTTGAATGATTTTTTTGCCCTTTGCAACACACAATATCATGATTCATAATTCCCATCATCAGCTTCTTATAGCAGTTTTAACCTGCTCAATACTGATGTCTTGTGTCATTACATTCTCAGCATCAATTTTAAACTATTGCTGTTTTTCCTGTATGAGAAATGTAATGAAAACATCCTTCCAGTCACCTTGATTAATGAGTCACCTTTCTTAACTGGTCTGAAGCTACATAAAAAATAATTTTGCCCTATTTACAATATGAACAATGACTGACAGAAAAGAATCCTCTTGGGTATCCCGCCTACCCCATACACTTGTGATAACTTGGGTATCACAATATATACCCTCTTTGTCCCACTCAAAAGCTATATGATCCCCTGGCAAAAAAAAACCAGATACAACCCAGGCCAATCTGGGAGAAAAAATCTTGGAAATTCCTCTGCAACTGGCACCCCCCAGCCCAATCCCAGACAATCAAAACTAGTCCAGGAGATCAATCTGGCCCTGATCAATCCGTTCATTGCTTACTTTTTGCAAGAGTTGGGCATAACACTGCACTTTTCCAAATTAAACTTAATTTGCCAAATGAACCCAATCTCCCAACAGATCAAGATTCACGTGAAGCAGTAGAGCATCAGCTATAGTCCTAACACTTTCACAAATCTTAGTATCATCTACAATTTTTAGGTCATGCCCCCAACACATATATCTAGATCATTAATTAAAACAATAAAGAGAAATGGGTCCAATACCAATCCCAATCTTCATATCTGCTTATCAGTTGCTCTACTGTGACTGTGATAATATAAGTAGCTGAAGGTTGCACACTATACATTGGAATAGTACCCTAATGTTTCAGCCACTCAGTCTTCATTGTAGGGAGAAACTGTTGTTAATGTTAGTCAGATATTGAACAAGGTACTTATTGGTATTTCTAAAATAAAACCAGATGGATATAAATGTTGTAAATAGGATGAATATAAATGCATTTGAGGGAATAATAAATAAAATGTAAATGATGGAAGCTGCAATATTTTCCAATTTTTACCTACTGTAGCCTTTGAATGGGTCTGTTTCTAATCTTGGTGTGAGATTTGAACCTGGGCTGAACTTCCGGCTTCATATCATCAACACATAACCATCTTTATTCATCTCTGTGACATCGCCCAACTCCACCCTGCTTCAGCTTAGTATTCACGACTTTGTTCCCTCTGGACTTGACTATTCCAATATACTCCTCATTGGCCTCCCAAATTCCAACCTCCATAAACATGAAGTCATCCAAAACACTACTGCACATTTTCCAAATGACACACTCTCCTGTTTCCCCAACACCCCTCTGCTCATTGACCTACATTGGCTCCCCTTAAGCAATGTCACAATTGTAAGTTTTATCCTTGTTTTCAAATCCCTCTGTTGTCTCACTTAATTTCTGTAATCTCCTTTAGCCCGACAACTCTCTTGATATTTTAGAGTAAAACAGGCTAAAATTCAGTTGTATGACATGTTAAAAAAAAACTATATGGAAAATAAATTGGAAAAATATCTTACCAGGAATAGATTTGTTGATCATAAGGATGGGCATAGGGGAATCAAGCTCTCTTTCAAATGGCCGGCAGAGATACACTGGGCCAAATTTTCTCAGCCATTGGCGATGAGAGTGTGAGCAGGACACATGGTACTGCATGGAATGTTTGTGTGCTGAGCAGAGACATGGATGGGATGATGATGTGAGCTCCAGAGGATATGAGTCTTAGGAATGTGAGGTCGTGTATGAGAGTTTGTAGTGTTGTCCCTTGAGGTGTGAGGTCTCTGTGAATGTGTGATGGGTTTGTGAGTGTGTGAGTTGAGGGTGATGAGAAGAGTGACTTACCCTGGTATAACGGAGGAGATCATTCATCTTTTTTCGGCACCAGGCGGCTGTCCTCTTTTGCAGGACATTGGCACTGATCACTGCTGCCACCACCTCCCAAGTTGGATTGGTGATGTTGCTGCCCATCCTGTGGCCAGGTAGGGAGTAGATAACATCACGGCAGGCCTCCACTGCGTCCAAAAGGCGCTCGAGGGACGGGTCATTAAACTTGGGGCTGCAGTCTTCTTGCCTTTTGGGGCCATGTCTTTTTTGTAGCATTCGTGGGCTGGAAGTACAAAGAGGTGTGCGCGTGGCTACACTTTAAATATGTTGCCTGGTTTGAGGAAACGGGTGAATAAGAGCCCACTTGCCATCAAAACGGTGTTTCCTGGGAATGCATAATTAATGTGGCAGGATTGGGACGATACGGCATGAGAAGCTGCCATTGTGGCCAGCGGGTAAAACGTTGTTTCTCTCGCCCGCTACCACATATAGTGCAAATCAGTGACGATTCCGCCCTAAGTTGAGAAAATTTCACCCCGTGATTCTAGCCTTAAGCCTAAGTCACATTGTCTTGAAATTGTTCATCTTAAAATATGATTCTGGACTTACTACTTCCATTCTTTTTTGTACCTTATTCCCTTCTGCTCTAGCCAATTTTGCCTTCTTTCAAGCTGAAGAGATCATGTTTTTCTAGCTTTATTCCTTCATGGGGGATTAACATCACCATTTTAATCATGAGTTCAGATGTAATGGTTTTAACTATGGAATGATGTTTTATTTGGATAAGTAATTAAGCACACATGCATATGATTTGTATATTGGCTGTCTCATGCTCAAGTGAAAGTGTTATCTGTTAGAGCCGTCATAATGCCCTTGCTGATTGCCCAATTGGTTAAGCATACATTTCTTCTGACATTTGGTTATGGTCATCTGGTCAATGCTGCCTTTCTTCACCAGCCTGCGATATAACATGGCGCCTTTTCAGGGCACAGTTGTGTGTGGCGAGGCGGACAACAATAATTTTGTACAATTTGGCCAGCAGTGATGCAATAACAAATTTTTATCTTTGAGTTTCTCAATTGGGTAAGTATTGACAGCTACAATGGGATTTGCCCTTGTCCTTCAGCAGTGAACAATCCAATCATCCAACTACTGTAAATAATGCAGCATGGATTGCTGTAAAGCGAATAAATCGTGGTAACTGCCGCGTAGCAGGTATTACATAGATTATTCTTTATTTATCATCACAGGACAGCATCATAATAGATGGAATCTCTTTCTGTTCATGAAGGGGACTCTCTGTCAGAGTGGGGCCCATATAATTATGTACGTGACATAAATCATGCCCTGCAGCTTGCAGAAACAAATTAGACAGTAAAAGTACAGAATTATCTTGTATTTGCAGCAGGAAATAGATTAATTGAATGGCCCAGGCAAATAAGGCATCTGTCACCTGCAATGCTGCAACTATGCAAGTTGGGAGATTTGGTGGATATCACCTGCTGTTCTTAAAAGGATCATCTTAACACACTGACAGATTTGTCCTTATCACTGAAGTGGATTGCTGGTCTGGATGGAAAAATATGCAAAGTCAAGTTGTTATTTCCTTAGGGAATGGATGCAAATTTCTTCTGAAATGCCTAGGCACAATTGCCTGGCTCTGTAAAAATGGCTTCAAATTATAGGTCCTAATTTCCCTTCTAAGGTACAAGCTTATCTGCTGGCATACCTCTAATTTTGTTTTTCTTCTAGAAGTGCAGAGTGATGCCCAAAGGAATGCTTATACTTCCTATATAAGCAACATACATGATACAGATAATAGATGGGGTACAGTTTCAAGAAGCGTGCACTAACTTCCCTTCTGACTGCTCAGCAGTATTGTCAAGAAGCAGTGAAATAATTTCTAGATGTTACAGACAAATTCCAAAAATAGCAGTGCATCTTTGAAAGCAAAGACCCAACCCAAGGGCAGAGACCTCTTGTGCTATGACTATTGTTTATGAGCACTGAATGCTGGAATTTCATTTTCCTTAATGAATCAAGTGTGTGACTGATGTCATGAATCTATGCACCTTAAGTGCTTCCCAATTGCATTATAGCATGCCACATGTATGGAACACTGAATGTTAACATTGTGAGGAGGTGGCATTCAGTATGCAGCAATACTAGGAGCACTGAGGGTTATATTATCAGTACCATGTTTTCGCACATAAGCTCTACTGTGAACACAAACACAAAAATTAAATATATTTCCTTTAAACACGTTGCCCAATTTTCTTACGCACTTAAGGGGTTTTCACTTAAATTCAAATTCAAATTAGAATCATCAAAATTGCTGATGTTGCCAATCTGAAGTCTAAAACTAAATCAGCAATATAAGGAAGGACAACAGTACCAAATTTAAGCTTCTCACTCAACCACAACTGACAGCAAAGAAATTCAGATCCATCGTTTCCCCATTATACTACCAAGGACTTTAGATTCCCCATGTCAGTACCTTGGCAATAAACCTGGAGAACTGGGTGGATGGAGTGTGCAACAAAGGAGCACAGGGTCACAGGATAGATCAGGAAAGTGGTCCAAAAAAAAAAACTACTTTCCACAAGTCTTGCATACTAGTCAACCATGAGTAAGATGACCATTTACTTTCTGGCTAAAATGTCCTGAGAATAAATTATGAGCCACCCCCATCAGTCACTTTGACTGTCAGAGAACTGTAAATTTAAATGAGTGCATTTCACATTCATATTACTGTGCAGAGGTAGGAAGTAGGAAACCTGAAACCTCAGAGATGAGAGTGGTAGAACAGGAACTTGAGACAAGGGCATGAAATCTGAGAGAAGGGAGTGAGAGATCACTGTCCTCTGATACAAGGATATGACTAAATTTTGGATATAATTATAAAACTGCACTTGTATTTAGAGAGAAGTGTAGAAACAGTCATTCTGCATATCTGGTTTCAAAACGGCCAATTATTTTGCACAGCAAAGATTAGGCATTCAGATACACAAAACACTTGAGTTTTGATCCATTTAGATACTTTCCATAATTAATCTCTATTATCTGCACACAGGTGATAAATGTTTGATATATACTATATTATGCTTTGTATGTACAACATTTTTAGCATAATTCTACATTAGGCCTCCATATCATTACTTTAATAATTCGGACACACAGCTAGATTAAGAAGCCACTTGTTGGTGAGAAAACAAAACAGTATCAATGAATAGTGTTCTGACCACAGCGGATGTTATTGCTGAGCAAGCCAGATCCCACGGAGAAACCTGTCTTAGTGATCATAAACGGTTTTTTTTGTATTTTGAAAATGAAGAGGATGAGCTACTGACCCCAAAAGCATAGAACTCAGTAACACCTGTAGGATTTTAAAAATTAAAAGATTTATTGAAAAAAAAACTTAAGCACATAAAATTAAAGTTACACAGTTAAAACAGTGTTACAAAACAACCCCCAAAAAACCCACTTGATCAAAACACACAAGTAAACTACTTACTTCGCAACAACTCCCTTATTGATTTTAACTATAAAAATCCAGTAATATTACCCAAAGCAGAGGATTTTGTCACTTTAATAAAGGTATACCACATAACTCCTTAAACACTTCCACTCAGGTGGAAATCAAAAAAGAAGGATCAGAAACTAACTGCTTTCTGAAAACAAAGACTCTTCTGGCTTGAAACTGGGTGACTGCTTCAACTTCAAAACTTTAACACTTTCTCAGCACACAGATCTGTCTTCAGGATATTTCCCCACACAGCCACACCAACTCAGGTAAACATTTTTCCTTAAATATCTTTTTTCCCTTTTATCTCAAATTCCATTGTCCTCACAGCTCTTTGAATGAAACTTCTCCAAATATAAAAATCTGTATGTTTTCCTATTACTTCCACTTTCGGGTCAATAAAATTTAATATACCTTCCCCGTTTACCTATGAAACTGTTGTAAGTTGTAAAAGTTCCTTGTCACTTCGGAATTTTCCTTAAAATTCAACAGCTGAGAAACCAAGTCCCCACTTATCTTATAACGCAAATTTTCAGTCCAACCTATTTATTTGTAACTCAAACACACCATAACTCCTCAATAGAAATGAACGAACCTAACTTTTACCTCTCAGTTCTCACAGACAAGCTACCTCTATTAACCTCTCCCAATTTAATGAATCATGGACACACACACACACACAGCTTCTTTTACAGAATACCACCATAATCCCAAAAATATTTTAAAAATCCACATTATCTCAATAGCAACTCATTCAGTAACCTCCTCTAAAGAAAATTATAATCAATGCATTAACTGGGTATACGTTTCCTTTTGATTTCATCTGAATTCATCAGTGCCTTGGTGAGACCACATCTGGAATGCTGTGTGCAGTTTTGGAATCTGTATCCAAGGAAGACAATGCTCGCATTGGAGGCAGTACAGTGAAGATTTTCCAGAGAGGGTTCCTGGAATGAGAAGAATGAGAGGCTGAGTAAATTGGGCATATATACTCTGAAATTCAGAAGAATAAGAAGTGATCTCATTGAAATATACAATATTATGAAGGGTAGAGCATATTCTGACAGGGTAGACACTGAGAAGCTGTCCCCCTGGTTGGGGAATCCAGAACACAGGGGAACTCAGGATAACGGGTCAATCATTTAGGACTGAGATGAGAAGAAATATCTTCACTGACAGGGTTGTGAATCTTTGGAATTGTTTACCCCAAAGGCTTGTGGATGCTCCGCTGTTGAGTATATTTAAGGCTGTGATAGATAGATTTTTGGTCTTTCAGAGAATCAAGGAATATGGGGAGTGTGTGGGTAAGTGGAGTTGAGACAGATCAGCCATGTTGAATGGAGGACCAGGCTCAAGGGGCTGTATGGTCTATTCCTAATCCTATTATGTTAGTATGTACTCTCCTAAATGTGATCTGCTTTCTTACAAATAAAGGAGTGGATGACTTTAACAGCAATAGTACATCAGATCCTTTCTGTTTAAATGGCAGTATCTTTAATCATTACAAAGATCAGCCTCCAGATTGAGCTAATTGCGGCACTGCAACAAAAATCCTTTGAACTGATTCGGTAATAGGATCCTCAAGATATTTCAATTTGAAGATGCCACTGTTGAGTTCATTCAAATGGTATTTAATGTAAAATCAAGATGAACTTCCACATTCTACAAGCTTTACAAGCACTAAATGTTATTGTGTCCCAAATGAGGATGTGCTGTACGTACTGTTAGTTAACAGACACAGAAGAATTAAACAGTTGATACCTTTAATCATATTGTAATACAACTGATTGATTTTGTATTGACACAAGATGGTGTGTTTGTGTTACAAGTAAATAGGTTAGATTTAAAATTTGGATTATCAGATGAATCAATGCAATACCAACAGTATGATGGCAATGGCAATTGGAACTTGAAATGCACTGATCTAAGAGCTATGGTACCATGTACAAAAGTTTAAGTCCAGCTGGGGAGAAGCCCAGCTTAAAATGTCCCCATTCAGTGATCAGCCTGGGAATGTAATGAAATGTTAAGATAGCCAGTGTGAACTTCTAAAATAACATATTATCCAGAGCAGATATTGTGCATGTATGTTTACGCACAGTTTCTTTGATACTGGCAGAACAAGTTAGACAGCCACAGATGCTGCCAGACCTGCTGAGTTTTTTCAGCATTTTCTGTTTTTATTTCAGGTTAGGTAGCCAGGTCTGTGAATTGGAGTCTACCAACTGTGCATCACACTCTACGTGTGAAGATTTGAGATTTGTACCAGCAGTAAGATGACACCAGAACTAACCTGTTTGGCAAAATTAAGCTGGTTGTCACCTAACTCATTTGAAACATTGCTTATGTTGAAACACTGCTATTAATTGCAACAGCTACTTTGTGCTATTATGATAAGTCAATAGCAAGGCAACCTGTGTTTAGATTAATAATATCCAGGGTTCATTTTCTTCAAACCTACACCTTTTTCTGTTGGTGCAAGGACAAATACAAATTACCTAAATGTTTCTGTAGTTCAGCTAGGAGTATTTCCAGGTAGCTGTGTAGATTGGATAACAGATTTTCTTTGATCTTGTTCTTTGAGGAATAAATTTCTTTGGAATACTTCAAAATAAAAAATGCACTAAGATTGGCTACAAAATGTATCCTGCAAACAGTTTGAAGTTGGAAGTATTTGTTGATTAGCCTGAAAATATTTTCTTACAAGTAGCTAACAAATTCACTGTAAGAAAGAATTGACTGATGACTCTCAACATTATGGCCATTATTTGTTTCACAAAGACGGGGAAATAATACCAAGGGGATCTTTGTGAGCTCCCAGCACTGACCGTGGGCTGGAAAGCAATTTGTGATCAGGAGTCAAACTACACAGTTTGGGTCCACTTCAGTCTTGGCCTCTGGAGCCAACTGAAATTTCTCTTGAAGCAAAAATTGACTCAAGGGCCAGTTTGGCATTTTGAACTAATAAAAAATGACAAGCCTAACAAAGTGGAAACAAGGTATGAAATAAAGGTAATTTTGTTGCTTGGTTCTTTTTTTGTTTTTTTAAATGGTTGTGACATTACTGTCCCATAACTGTTTGAAGTGCTTTGACATCTAAGTCAAATATATTTTTATATAGTTTGAGAATAGTGTCACTTAAGAGATTTTCAACTGCTTTCTTTGTTTCATTAACATTAACTTGTAGCAGTTCACAAAATTAATTCATACAAAAGTAATGAATCCATACATTTAACCCTTGATATTACCAATTTCTGGGAGTAAGAATACTTCTGAGCAGGGATAAATCTTGTATTAAATATATAATTGTAAACCGGAGCTGATTCAGTGTAGTAATTATAGTTTTATGGTGTGATGTACCTTTAAGAATAATATGTTAAGGAAGATCACATGATCAGCAGTAACCAATAGGAGAGTAGTGTGGGCTACCTCAGCAGTCAGTGTAGAGATAGAGTTGGAGTTGAAAGCACAAGTGTAGTTGCTGCTGAGTACATTGTAAATAAACTTAATGTTTCCACCCGAGAAGCATCTGCAGATCAACTCTATCATTAATAGTACAATTCGGCTACCCTACAACATTCAGTAACAAAGATTTGTGAACATCCCATTTGAGAGCAGAAGCACAGTGTAATCAAAACTGAGTTTACTTCATGTGGCATCCCACTGCAGTAAGCCCTGGAATGTACCACTGCAAACCTGTTATGGCACAAAACCTGGGTTATTATCACCCAGCTTCTTGCATTTGCACAATGAGCTCAGCCTAGGTTTCCCCTGAAATATACCTGCACTTCTGGTTTGACTTTGAGGGTGTGGAATTAAAGTGAAAAATATGCTGAAAACATTCTGTGCGGGCACCAGCCTCTGCAGGCAAATAATGTGTCACATTATGTGCCATGTTGGCACGTGGAGATTTTTCATTTCTCCATTAGAGAAAATTTAAAGGTCAAGGAAAAATTATGAGAGTCGATAGCTTCAATTGAAGGGTTAGCATTAGCAGAAATTTGATGGACTGAATGGCCCATCTGTACTGTGATTAATATGTTTAATGATTGTTACAGTACTCCTTATGATAGTGCTACAAAGATTTGACTATTTGATTTATTAAATAATTACTCTACTAATTAAATGGTCACCTTAGATTTAACAGTTAGCTACTCACATTTGGTCATTCTGAACTCTGATTATGCTTGGCTTTATTTTTGTGAATTTTTCTTTCTATGCACTGTTTTCTTTAAAATGCATCTTTAGATATGCCAATGTTATGCAATTCTCTGACAAATATGGCAGACTGGAGATCACCTTGTCACCAATGTTGCTTTATTATTCAGCATTGGCTCCTTTCTTTTTTGACAATTTATTCCAGTAGTGCTACAAATACAGTGCAAAATCCAGTTATAAAATGAATGTTAAGTGAAAGGTGCACAAAATTAACTTCCTCTCATTGAACATGTTCTCCTTGTTGATTCCCATGTTTGATAGTGCCCTAAGTTAGTAAAGGCAGAGTAACATTGTGTCAAGTTCAGTCTAAAGGCTGAGTTAACAGACTGCATCAACACAATGAAAAGCTGTGTTCACAACCTTATCACGGCATTAGAATCACCTTATGCTTACCTTCTCATGCAACTCCAACTCCTGTTGGTACTTAATATGCCCCAACAGGTATCTTCAATAAGAGATAATTTCATGATCTGTAAACTCAATGTGGAGCAGTGATTGAAGACGTGCATCATGTCAGTTACAGCATAAAACATGGTCTGACTTGCCATCCTCCACTGCTGGTGAGTACAGCTTGCTGCTGGAAGCAGTGGATTGTGGAATTACCTCTATATGCTGTGGGCAGCCTGGTCATACTGGGTACTGAAACTGAGAGCACCTCCCACATGCAAGGATATGTATATGACACATGATGAATATTTACACATTACAGCAGTGACAACACTCCCAAAGTGTTTAGCCAATTCGATTCACTCCATGTGATATCAAGAAATGGCTGAAGGCACTGGATACTGCAAAAGCTATGGGCCCTGACAATATTCCGGCAATAATACTGAAGAATTGTGTTCCAGAACTTGCTGCGTCCCTAGCCAAGCTGTTCCAGTGCAGCTACAACACTGGCATCTACCCGGCTATGTGAAATATTGCCCAGGTATGTCCTGTGCACAAAAAACCGGGCAAATCCAACCCGACCAATTACCGCCCCATCAGTCTACTCGCGATCATCATTAAAGCAATGAAGGGGTCATCAACAGTGCTATTAAGTGGCACTTGTTTAGCAATAACCTGCTCACTGACGCCCAGCTTGGGTTCTGCCAGGGCCACTCAGCTCCTGACCTCATTACAGCCTTGGTTCAAACATGGACAAAAGAGCTGAACTCCTGAGGTGAGGTGAGAGCGACTGCCCTTGACATCAAGGCAGTATTTAACCGAGTGTGGCATCAAGGAGCCCTAGTAAAACTAGAGTCAATGGGAATCAGGGGGAAAACTCTCCACTGGTTGAAGTCATACCTAGCACAAAGGAAGATGGCTGCGGTTGTTGGAAATCAGTCATCTAGCTCCAGGACATTACTGCAGGAGTTCCTCAGGGTAGTGTCCTAGGCCCAACCATCTTCAGTTGCTTCAGCAATGACCTTCCTTCCATCATAAGTTGAGAAGTGGGGATGTTCCTTGATGATTGCACAATGTTCAGCACCATTTGCGACTCCTCAGATACTGAAGCAGTCCATGTCCAAATGCAGCAAGACCTGGGCAATATCCAGGCTTGAGCTCACAATTGGCAAGTAACATTCGTGTCACAGAAATGGCAGGCAATGAGCATCTCCAACAAGAGAGAACCCAACCATCACCCCTTGATGTTCAATGGCATTACCATCACTGAATCCCCCACTATCAACACCCTGGGGGTTGCCGTTGACCAGAAACTGAACTGGGCTAGCCACATAAATACTGTGGCTACAGAGCAGGATAGAGGCTAGAAATCATGCAATGAGTAACTCACCTCCTGACTCCCAAAGCCTGTCCACCATCTACAAGGCAAAAATTAGGAGAGTGATGGAATACTCCCCACTTGCCTGGCTGAGTGCAGCTCCCACAACACTGAAGAAGCTGGACACCATCCAGGACAAAGCAGCCCACTTGATTGGTACCACATCCACAAACATTCACTCCCTCCACTACTGACGCACAGTAGCAGCAGTGTCTACCATCTACAAGATGCACTGCAGGAATTCACCAAGGCTCCTTAGGCAGCACCTTCCAAACCCATGACCACTACCACCTAGAAGGACAAGGCAGCAGATAGATGGGAACACCACCACCTGGAGGTTCCTCTCCAAGTAACACACCCTCCTGACTTGGAAATATATCGCCGTTCCTTCACTGTTGCTGAGTCAAAATCCTGGATCTCCCTTCCTAACAGTGCTGTGGGTGTACCTACACCATATGGCCTGCAGCAGTTCAAGAAGGCAGCTCACCACCACCTTCTCAAGGGCAATTAGGGATGGGCAATAAATGCTGGCCCAGCCAGCAAAGCCCACCTCCCATGAATGAATATTAAAAAAAAGTGCTTCATTGCCTGCAAAGCGCTCTGTGGCATCCTGAGGTCATGAAAGGTGCAATATAAATGCAAGTCTTTCTTTCTTTATGTTGGACACATGAATTTTATCAGCCCTGTAGATAGACCAATATGGACCTTTGTCAAGCCTAGTTCTAGTACTTATGTAGGCTTAGCCCTCTTCTTGTATGTGGCTAGTTATTGTTGAACTAGTGTCTTTATCCATACAATGTAGGCCCTTTTTATTGCTCATTTTGTCAACTTTTAGTCATGTTGCCCTCTCATTCTTCTTGCTACATAAGAACTAATCGTTGTCTGTTTCCCTTTGTTGTTGAACATGGCTGTTTCTTGCATGCCTATAGTAATCTTTTATGCCTTCCAACATGGCTGTGGAGCCAGATTGCAGACCTGCATGGCCTTCCATTTAGTGTGAGCAAGGATAAATTGTCTGGTTTTGTTGGGACTGACTGGTCTTTTCAGACTGTCTTTTGGCCTTAGCAGTCTTTATTCTTTGATATTCGAAGGAAGCAATACCACTACTTGAGACCGCTCCTCAGGTAACTCTTTCTTGTGTATTTTTCTTCCAATCCCCTGTGAGTATGTCACATTTCCTGAGGTTAGTCTTCAAAGGATTCATTGAACCTTAATCTCGGCCTACTTCACAGGCCGTGTTCAAGTTCAAGTTGTGAATACACAATCACTTCAGAGATTTAAGAACTAACTTCATTTTTATTAGTATGGTTCTGTATTTTTATTTAAGAAAACATAAATCATGTTTATTTTAAAATAGTGTTGACCATTGCTCATACAGCTTTGAGAACAAATCTCGATCATAGTAAAGAGATCAGCACATATAACAGTTTAGCATTTAAGGTGGTAAAAACGTATACTGCAACCATATATACTTAATGGAAAAAATACTTAGTTCTAAAACACTGAACAGAAGATTATATAAATATAGATAAATACCTATGTGATAAGGTTTGATTTAACACACTGCCTGGCAATAAGCATGGAGAGAGAGATGGTTAAAATGTATTTGTTTGAATTTCTGTCAGAATCATGTGGGTCTCTCTGGGATGCATGTAAGTCAGGGTCTTATGATGTAATTAAGACCCCAGTGCCATTTGAACTGGGTTGGTCAAAATCTTGTGCAGAGGCCAAGACATTGTGTAAAATCTTGTGCCTCCCGCTTAAGGTACTATTTAAAAGGGCACTCAGCTGCAGGCACTCTGCTCATGTGGATCTGTGTGCTTTTCTGTTGAGTGGGTTGCCAAGATATTTTTACGTTAGTGTTGGACCCTAGGTCACTAGTTTAGTTGGAATAATGGATCCAGGTTACATGCTTGTTACAGGAAGACCGAATTGGTACCATAGGCAGAGTAGATCAGCAGACAGTTCTTCTGTAGAACGCATTCTATTTATTTACAAAAGAACTCAGCAGTGTTGTGTGCTTACATCTCAAATCCTGTCTCTACATTACAGACTCTAACTCGAGACTATTCCTACTGACTACTAACTACTAAGGTAGCCCGCGCTACTCTGCTATTGGATACTAAGATCATGTGATCTTCCATTATAACATCCTTCTTAAAGGTATATTACACATCAGATTACCAGTCAGTACAATTTTAGTAAATCTCCTCTGCAGCCTCTCCAAGGCTGATCACATTCTTCCCCTATTGTGTCCAGACTTGGACTTGATACTCCAGTTGAGGCCAGTGGTTTAGAAATGCTTAGTTTAACATCTGTGTTTTTATTCCATGCCTATATTTATAAATAATCATAGTTCTTTTGAAGGCTGGCCCTTTCTCTCTCCTCTGTATAGGAAAAGCACTTTCTCTCTTCCACTCCCTGGCCTTCATCCCTAAAGTATTTAGTGAGCCCTTTTTAAGTCTTTATAAGTGTATGTCTTTTTACTGATGCTTTTGCAGGTAACAATCCAAGGTGTTGTTGACAGCGTCTATTGATCTGAAACATTGCCTGGACAATTATTGGAATGGTTGACCGTTTCCTCCAAGACATGTCCTTTGATGTGAAGATTAGAAGAGCTTGTTTACCTGTGTTACAGAATAATAAAAAGAATGAAAGGCTTGCATTTATATAGCACCTTTCACAACCACTGAGGTTCTCAAAAGGCTTTACAGCCAATCAGGTACTTTTGAAGTGTAGTCACTGTTGCAATGTAGGAACCGTGGCAGCCAATTTGTACACAGCAAGCTCCCACAAATAGCAATGATACAATGACCAGATAATCTGTTTTTGTGGGATAAATATTGAGGGACTGAGCGATAAATTTTGGCCAGGACACTGGGGATTAGTCTCCTGCTCTTCTTTAAAATAGTGCCAAAGGATTTTTTATGTCCACCTGCAAGGCAGATGGGGCCTTGGTTTGACGTCTCATCCAAAAGGCTGCACCATCAATAGTGTAGCGCTCCCTAGGTACTGCATTGGAGTGTCAGACCTATAATGAACTGAACCCAGAATCTCGTGATTCAAAAGCAAGAGTGCTATCACCTGAGCCACAGTTGACACACTAATTTGTGCAGAAATAGTAGGAGAGTAGGTCAAAATGGATGTAAATCTTAGAATGGAAAGACATGGTGAGTGATGTTTTTCAGAGGTCTATTTTGGGATCACTCTTATTTATTATTTGGACTTGGAAGCTGAGGTAAGCACAATAGAATTTGCTGATGCTTTCAACAAAAGAGGCCAGTGATAGGCTTGCAAGATGATGAGATGTGAGAGAACTCTAAGTAGAAAAGTGTGCCGTACATTTTGGAACTGAAACAGGGAATTCCAATCTGAATTATTAAATTCGAATGCAGTCATGAACCTTGGCATTGTTAAATAGAATACATTATTTTTTAATGTCATTAGCTGTATATTTTTATATAGGTATTGCACTTTTTGATAGGAACACTTTTGCTAAGCAAAGGGCACCGGCCTAGGCAGCTATTATGTTGCATTTGTGAAGGACACAAGCTGCTTTATGGAGGCACGGAGTCTAACGGAGTTCTCAAGACAGTGGCTAAAATAAACCCAGATTGAAACCAGAGAGAGGTCACGTGACCCAGCTCTTGGGTGTAAAATATACTGGATTTGAATTAACAATCAGAGAGACTGCCACAGGGATAGAAGGGGCAACAGTCCTTTTTCTCTTGTGTGTGTGTGTTGTCTTTGTTATAGTGGGTAGTTGGACATATTTGTACATTTTAAACCTTTTGTTAGTAAGTTCTGCATCTTTACCTGAGTGAGTTTTAGCAATAATACTAATTCCTTACATAATGACTTAAGGAACCTGGCTCGTTTATTTCTTACGCCATAAGCAGTTAGGTACATAATGAATTGGCAATATCACATCTTTTTTAAAATTCAATATCTGTTATAACGGAGGAGTGGTTCAAAGAGAGGAATCAGTTCACCCCTCCTAACCTGGTCCTAACAATATGCAGACACAGGCCATTAAATGTGGCAATATAATTAGATGTAAAAACAAACAAATCCTTGGATTTGTATCAAAATGCATACACAGAATACAAAAGCAGGTAGGTCATGTTGAGCTTGTTCAAAACCTTAATTAGCCGCAGTTAGAGCAGCACATGCAGTTTTGGGCACCCAATTATAAGAATGATATAAAACAATGGAAAAGATTCACTGAGATGTTACAAGGAATTAAGCATAGAGTCGGAAATTTGGGGGATGTGATCTGAATGAGGGGCTTCAAGATTATGAAGGTTTATGATTAGGCAAATAGTGATAGATTGTTTCTTGTAGCTAATGGGATAGTAAAAAGAAGATTGTCATGACATGAGAAGGTGATCTAGTGGGCGTACAATGTGGAATTCATTGCAACAAATCATTGTTGAAGGTGAAGGCTATGAATTATTTTTACAGTGAGTGAGATAATTTCTTAAAAAAAAAACAGAATAAGCAAGAGTTATGGTCAGATTAGGCACAAGTTCCTGAATGGTGGCTCGGTCTGATTCTATGCTATAATATTCCATGATTCTGTGAAGGGCTTAAAAACTTGTGATTGACATTTCATAGTCACTTTTTGACAATGCCTGTTTGGAATATTAATCATTGCATAAAACGCAGTTGGCGAACTGGGGTTATGTAGCCACAAGAAACGATGGAGTGGCATGGTTTGGTGAATGTCCTTTTGGGAACACTGTCCCCAAAGCAGGACAAATCTGCAATGAACGGGTCACTGAAATCCCTGAAAGAGATTTAAATTTAACAGAAAGATGTGTGCTTAGTGTAAGACATTTAGAATAGATTTGGTCTGTGATACTCAGAAGCTAAACAGTGCCTTTCTCCAAAGTATATAGTTTTCTGAACTTATTGAAGAAACTACAGCACAGCACAAAGAAGTTAAAATGTGCAAAGCTTACACTTATTCGACAGTTAAACAATGAGTAGGAGGTATACAACCTGGCTAACACCACAAGGTTCTGAAGTAATCAGACTTGAAATAGCCTTGCTGTGACCGTGTTCAGCTTTGCTCCAAGAACTTTTAAACATCTAAGCTCCAATTGCAGGCTGACATATGTTAGAATCGTCATTACCCGTGTTTCTCTGAAAGGCTTCCCATCAATCGTAGTATTGTCACTCACCTAGCCATCTTGAGATATACACACATGGACACCCTCATGGATATGCACCTGTGCATGCACGCATGCACACATGCGCACACACAAGCGCACAACACACAAACACGCGCGCACAACACACACACACATAGATATACACACACACCCTAAAACCATCCCATAAAACATAAGGTAATGAAAGGAATCCTCCAATTACTTTTTTAAATTAATTCACAGGATGTGAATGTTACTAATAAGACCAGTATTAGTTGACCATCTGTACTTGCCCTTGAGAAGGTAGTGGTGAACCACCACCTTGAAACGCTGTGGCCCACATGGTGAAGATACACCCACAGTGCTGTTAGGTTGGGAGCTCCAGGATTTTTGATCCAGCGACAGTAAAGGAATGGCAATATCATTCCAAACGAGGATGGTGTTTGACTTGGAGAGGAACTTACAAATGGTGGTGTTCCCATGAGTTTATTGCCATCATCATTCTAGGTGGTAGGCTTAGAGGTTGCAGTTGCTTCAGTGCACCTTGTAGATGGTGCACATTGCTACCATTGAAGGCAGTGCTAGATGAAGTAATGTTTAAGGTGTGATGGGATGCTAATCAAGCAGACTGCTACATTCTATAATTAAGGTACTAAAAGACAATTTAGTGTATAGACATAATCATGTAATTGAGAAATATACAGTACTTTGAAATTTTAATTCTGTTTAACATCTTATTTTGACCTTTAGATTACTGAGAAAAAATGGCAAGAAAAATTCTGACAAGAAACATTTTAAATTATATTATTGGTTCACTTTTTAATTTCATTTTATTTATTGATAACTTCTGCCTTTTCATTTGTGATTTTTTTTTAATAAGTCACGGTTGTTTCACATTGGCAGCATTCAATCTGATTATGTAGCACAGCTATAAGTGCATTGAAAAAAATGATTTATGATGTTATAGACATAGGAATACAGCTGTATGGTCATACACCATAAGCTGAAGTAAATAGTTGCTCTGCTTTACTGATACCAAGAAAATCAAGTGTTATCAAGTGTTATTCACGAACTGGAGTCAAAGAATGAGGCCCACTAAATAAAAACATGTCATGGTTTGTAATTTGATATCAGATAAAAATGAGGTTAAAGAGGCTAGACTATAATCTTGACCATCTACCATCAGCATTGTCACTGTAATGACTCATGCTAAGCCCTGTTTAAGTATAGGTATATGGTTTTATTCCACTTTCCATCATAATATATTGATTATTGTACTTAATATAAGAACAGTAGGATTAAAAAATAAACCTGTGGGATGCAACCCTGATAGTTAAACTGGGATCATGAATACTGATGACTTCCAGCACTGAACCATCATGAGTTTGAGGGGCTAATGGGAGGTCGCTTTATTGCAGGGTTTCTTGTGCCACTTTGGTGCATCGCAGGTGCCCTCCAGCTATCTGAGGGGTTGCCCACATCATTCACTGGATTGACCGCCAACTGGTGTGAAGGGCACCCCACTATATTGGTAGTATAAACCTCACTGTAATAGAGAAAATTTATCTTGCCAGCCTTCATTTCTTATCAATATTTCCCTGGTGTTTGGAGCTCTGTATTGGAATCCCAGCAGCTAAGTTGTTACCATAGTAATGGAGATGCTGCTTATTGCAAAATCTTCTCTGTCTTGATTGTCATTCATTCAGCTTTATCACCATTAAGTTACACTGATTTATACTTCATTGTGTAGGCTGCTGTCAGAGTCATGCAGCCTATGCTGTTGGTATATTTCTTGATTGAGTGACAGCTCTAAAGATAAACAAACACTGTAAAATAGACTTTAGAATGCGATAGCTTGGTCATTCACAGGATTATCTCTTTCTCAGTTGGAGGTTTTTGAAGAAATGCATTAGAATTACAATTGGAATTTGAGGGGTAGAGTGAAATAAAGGACCAGCCTGGAAATGTTTGTGCTCCTGTTCTGGTTGTTAATGCTGGTGAACTTTCTTACATTGAATGCAAAGCAAAATAGTTGTTAGCGGAGAAGCCTATGATTTTCCTGGCCTCTTAAACCAAGGGTGGAATTTTAACTATGGTGCGCTGTTCCTGGAAGCGTGTACCGCTTACACTCCCTTACTTTTTACCAGTTCCCATGCAATTCTATTTAGAATTTAAAGTGTCGGCGGCCGACATGGGAGACATGTGTGATCACATGGTGAGGAAGTTTTTCATCAGTTGACAATGCAGCAGGCTATAAAAGAGCCTCCTGAGAAAATAGAGAGGCTTGGCATCATGGTCACAACTTTCTTGTCAAATTCCATTGCCTCAGTAATCTCATTATTTTTCCGGTTCACAATTTAGTGGATAGGCATATTCATGTCATTGAGAAATATACAATCTTTTGAAGTATGAGGGGCCACTGATTGCACCCAAGTCACCATCTGGACAGCTAGGCCGGGATTTTCCGGTCCCGTCCGCCGTGGGAATTGTCACAGGCGGGATGGAAAATTTGACAGACCAGCAAAAGGTCTGTTGACCTCGGGCAGGGTGGGATTGGAAAATCCCGACTCTAGACACAATGCCATAGCATACATGAAAAGAAAGGGGTTCTACTCTAACAATTTGCAGTTTTTCAGAGGCCACCAGTAGAATATCAATCATATCAATATCCACTTCCCAGTATAATCCCAGCTCTTACATTTTAAGACAATTCTTTGTGGCATTTTATTTGTAGAAAGCTGCAATGATACACATTTTCAGTTCTATTAACTTTGAGTGAAAAAGCAGGATTACCTCAATCCACTTTCAATATTTTCATTACTTACCAAGCTATTGAACGTTTTAGAAGTATGACTGTAGAGGAGAGCTCTTTGAATGCCTTCATGGTTATATATAATACCCAAACTGTGATACTACAGCCAAGTTAATCCTCTCCTTATTGTTGTCCATAAAAATGATCATGCTAGGAAGGGTCAAGATTCATCCCTAATCTTTGTTAAATTAACTGATCTCAGCAATAATAGTAAACCAAAACTGGCGTCAACACCCATGGGCTAGAAACAGGAAAAATAAGCACTGGTTTCCATTCCTTATCACTACCTAAGGAGTGAGCTGAAAGATGCATGTATATGGGCTTGCACCAAGATCCAGGATCACTCTTGGTGAATGCTCAGTAGGAGAAAACACTAGCGAGAAACTGGTACCAATGGAACTATACCTAACATGATTCAGCACTTTGGTGATGATAAAAGGAAGGAAAATTGAGGAAAAAAGTTGTAAATCACTGTAGCTGGGAACTGGAATTGGGAAATTTGAAAGTTATGCAAGAGTTAAAACCATAAATATTTTTGTTTAAGATGGTACGATTTAAGAAAATATATTTAATTGCTTTACTAAAAGCCATATGGACGATTGGGGTTGTAATTAATAACGGCTTTAGGCACAGCACATTCATAAAGTTGTGTAATGTTTAATTGATTCCACCCATTCCATTGAACTAAACTGCAGTTGACCTTATGACGTTGGTGGTAGGTAGAAAAAGAATGGATCAAAAGTTCAAAATTAATTGGGATTTCAGCCCAATGATGAAAGACTTTAATTTTTGGGAATACCAAAAATTCAAAACTTTAATCATCAATAAATATTTTATAGCACAAATTAATCTTTAACCCCTGTATTCTTCCCATAAAGAATTTAAACGATTTTAGTAGGACTCTCAGGAACAGTGCTAAAAGGATTAATTAAAAATTCATATTGGGACAATCAATATGTTTATATGATTCCTGGTAAAGAAAGCTGTGGTAACGCAATTTAATTTTCAATTTCATTAATATTGACTTTGACTGAATCTTGTGCCTTTAGTTGAATGAAAATATTTTAATGAAGTGTAATAACCAGAGAATTTTATTTTACTATTAGATTTATTAATGGTCTGAATAATACATCAATGAAGCAATTTTGAAACTGATAAGAAATCCAAAGAAAGATTGATTGATTAGGTCATAACTCAGATACTATGCATATTTTTACATACTAGTAAAACTCCCAGGGCATTGTTTACAGATAAAGGTTTTTTTAAAAAAAAAGTATTCTTTCCAGTGGCTCAGTGATTGTTTCCCGATTTCTTTTTCTTTCTATCTTCCTTTTTTCAACCTGTTTTTTAGTCACACTCTCTTTATGGTTCTCACACAATTTAGCCAGTGTACATTGTTATGACCAGGTGAGAAGGAGTGAACTAGCTCCCCACTATTCAACCTTTTTGGTTGGTCACAACAAAGGTTTAAGACTCTTTTTCACAAGGATATGTCTTTTCCAGACCAAAATGTATTTAACCATTTATGCAGTGAGTAATAAGGAGTTAATCAAGCGAGGTTTTCTTGAGTTAAAGAAAGGGAAAATTTATTAACCCACTAAACCCAAGAAAAAAAGCGGTGTCTCACACACAAGTATCAGAAATAAGGGAAATTAGAATCCAATAAAAAAGTTAAAAGAATATACAATTAAGTATTCTTTGATTTTCCTTCAGCCGTAGATTTTAAACATCGCGGCCATTTTAGGTTAGCTGGTTTCTTGGATGTGGTCAAATTTAGTAAATGTTACAATTATTATGAGATCTCAGTTCGCTGGTAGGTCTCTGATAGTTGACTTCTCAAACTGGGTGACGCATACTTTTTCCGAGAGAGAGGAAGAGAGTGCAGCTTTTCAGCCTGTTTCCTCTGCTGAAAACTTTCTTGACACTCCCTGCATCACTTGCAATCCTCCTGTAGTGACTGCAGCCTGGTCTGTTATACTTCTCACATTGTGTGTCTCTAAAGGGTTTTTGGGTGGCTCTGTCTGTGCAACCATTGTTTCAATATCCAACGCTTTGCGTTTTAATATCTCCTCCTTAGACAGTGACGAGTTTGAATGGATCTTTAAATTATAGGAAGTGTCCCTCTCTTCACACTTCCCTGAGGGTGCCTTGTTTGCTTCTTCACCTTCATCTTGGAAGGTGGCCTTGCATTTTTAAGTAGCTTGTTCTGTTTCATTTCAAATTGCAAGATTTTCAATCAGTTGAAAGTTAAAAAGTTATATTTTCAAAATTAAAGGGGGTTCACTCTCATTTCATTACAAGGTATATAAAAAAAAACACATCCATTCTCAATCACTCTCATACTTGAATTGCAACCGTTCCGCTCTACTGTGGTGTTGAACCCAGATGACTCTAAAATGGTTAGGCCCTGGATAATATGTTCTTATGTTGGTCTTTTTTCCTTTCCGGGGGATGGTTACAAACTAAGCCTGTCTTCATTTGAAAAGATTAGGCTAGCATCACTGTTCCGAAGTTGCTTTTATTTTGGTGGCATGCGTGACAGACAATTTGGTCAGTAACCCAGTGCCTGTTCCTTGCTGTAACTCTGGATTATTTATCATCTAAGGGGTTTGGTTGGTTTACCTGGCTGTTGGCTCCCAGGTTGCTGGTAACAGCCAAGCTGCTCTTGGTTACCTGCAAAGGTATTCTGTGTTTCTTATTGGCCCTGCCTTCATGCTGTTTAGCACAGAGGCTTTTAACATGCAAATTTTTCAGATTGCTAGCCTTGCCTGCTCGGATTGCTTTTAACCTCTCACTGTCCACCTCTACCACCTGTGACTTTATTAGCTCCAACCCAGGCACTCTTACAAATCTGATTTCTAGGGGCTGTAATTTAATTTTTGGCCTTCTGTGGAAATTCTGGTTTTGCGTCCAGCACTTCACTTGCGGGGAATTTAAAAACTTCGTTTGTCTCGTCTTACTTAACCTTGCATGAGTTTCACTGCTATTCCCCTTGTGATCTCCACAGGTATTGCCTGCTTTGGGGGCCGATCCTCTTCCCTTCATCTTTTGTTTTGGGAATGGGCGTTCCCCTAACCTGTTCCATGTCCCTTGGAACACTACTGCCCCCAAGTGGATGATCAGCTCCTGCTGTGCTCCTCTGTGGATCTTAAACTGAATGAGGCATCACTGTCACTCTTTCTTGGTCTATTTGGGAATTTCCCTGGCCCCCATTTAAATCTGCCCATGAAGGTGTCAGCTAAACAGATCACTAGCTCTCTTCCTTTATCCTTTTTTATAACTTTTACAGGCACTTCATGGACCTCTTTTACCCCAGCTGGCCTGGCTTTAGCCTTTTTAAATTCAAATTAAATTCAAACTACAGCTCCCACAGATTCCATCCTGATCTGTTTTACTTCTACTGGCCTAGCCTCGGCCTTTTTAAATCCCAGTACCTTTTCCATAGCTACTCCAACTCTCATGGGTTCTGTAGCCCCCTGTTGGATGCCCAAACCTCTCTCAGTCCCCTGTACTCTTACAGATTCCTGCTGGATTTCTCCAACCTTTTCTGCCTCTTGAGACTGTCCCTGACCTTTTGGGAGTATTATTCCCCAGCCTGCCTCAGTTGCCTCTATTTGCCTACACAGTTCATGAAGTCTATCTCCCTTTCTTGGTGTCTTCTTTGGAATTCTCTCTCCTCCTTCCATTCCTGCCCCCCTCTCTCTTTTTACCTTTCCTGCCTTTCTCTCTTTTTCCCTTTCCTGAAATTCCAATTCCAGTTTCCGCTGTTCCAATCTTAATTTCTGTGCCCCTAATTTATATGTTTCAGTGTCTTCAGGTTCCACCTCTAAATGTTTTGGCACCCATTTTAAAATTTCAGTTTTTCTGGACTTCGGGCAGAACACCACCTCTAAGTGCTGAGCTACACCTTTTAATTCACCCAAGGACAGTTCCCTGAACTTCTTGCCAATTATCTCATCTTGCTGTGAAAGCATTGACATTAAATGTGGATATTTTAGTACTTTAGTGTTATAGACCCAAGAAAACCTTTTGCAGTTTTTAAGTTGCCTTTGAAGGAACAATTTACTTCCCCCGCTCCAATTCATTCGCTAAGGAACAAATCCCAGATGAGCCCCCAATTTTGTTGTGACCTGGTGAAAAGGAGTGAACTGGCTCCCCTCTATTCAACCTCCTCGGTTGGTCACAACAAAGGTTTAAGTTTCTTTTTCACCCGAATATACCTTTTCCAAATCAAAATGTATTTAACTATTTATGCAGTGAGCAATAAGGAGCCATTCAAACAAGGGTTTCTTGAGTTAAAGAGAAAGAAAATTTATTAACCACTAAACATGTGAAAGAAAAATAGAAATGTGATGTCCCACACACACAGGTATCAGAATTAAGGAAAGTTAAGAGTCCAATTAAAAAGTTAAAAGTGTCCACTGATTTTCCTTGAGGCATAGATTTTAAACATTGAGCAGATTTAGGTTAGCGATTTCTTACATGTGGTCAGATGTATAAAATGTTGCAATTACTATGAGATCTCAGTTCGCTGTTATGTTTCTGATAGTTGACTTCCAGAATCAGGTGACACACACTTTTTCCAAAAAGGAGAGAGGGAAAGAGTGCAGCTTTTCAGCCTGTTTCCTCGCTGAAAACTTTCTTGACACTCCCTGTGTCACTTGCAATCTTCCTGCAGTGACGGTAGCCTGGTCTGTTATACTTCACCCATTGTGTATTTCCAAAGGGTGACTGCAGCACCCATTGTTTCAATATCCAGCACTTTGCAATTTAATGCCTCTTCCTTAGACAGCTTCGAGTTTCAATAGTTCCTTGAATTATAGGAAATGTCCCTCTCCTCACATTCTCCTGAGGGTGTCTTTTGTACTTTCTCCTGAAAGGCAGCCTTGTATTTTTAAGTGGTTTGTTCTGCCTCATTACAAATTGTAAAATTTCCAGTCAGTTGAAAGTTGAAAAGTCATTTTTTTCAAAAATAAAGGTGCATAGCCTTATGACAACATCTTTGAAAATCTGGAGAGATTTAGAATGGGCAGTTTAATCAATACTGCCCATTTTACATTATCTCCCAAAGTCAAAATTAAAATGCCTCTCTTTCTCTTATCTCTCAAATGAAGGAATCTTAGCTGACTTTTATGTATCAAGATATAATTGGTTAAAGGTAATCTCTAATTCTATTGTCTGATTGGCATAAGAGAACATTCACACTGACACAAGATTTTTAAAAGCACAGTATTAGAAATAGCCACTTAAAAGATAATGTGGACTAAATCTAGGATTGCTGCATCAATTGTATGGGCTTAAAACAGGCAAATGTTAACCAATTTAGTACCGCAAAGGTCCATGCCTGATCCATACAAGTGGTCAGGCCAAATTGTTTGTTGCTTTACAAGGCAGCCCTTGGTGCTCAATAGTGGAATAATTTCAATATTGAAATAAAGCTGCTGTGCTCATTTTAGACACAAACTTCAAAATTTATTTCCTGCAGTTGAAGTTTATGATGCATGAGTGCTGACTGTTACTTCTGGTCTTGAGCAGCCTGGCCAGTGACCCTTAACGGGACCACAGGAGGCTGCTAAAAAGGCCCAAAAATGTGCATAACATTTAGGGGTAGAGTTTCTGCTTGGCTTGACTAGTCTTTTTTCATTCATAGGATGTGGGCACAATTCACCCTAAATTGGAGTAGGAAATGCAAAAGGTGGTGGAATTCTAAGTGCAAAGCACACACAACACAAGTCAAGTTTCTGTGACCTTTTGCACTGGTTTTAAAACCATCATGCTAGAAGCTTGCTCCACCCACAAAAACTGGCCACATCGCCCTAGGATGAATTGATCACCATTAGGATTTTGCGCTAACGGCGCTAGTTTCAGGCCTTCAAGGTGGTTCTAAAAATAAAGCTGGGTCTTTTGGGCAGAAGGACAATAATAGGCATGTTTTTTAAAGCTGTTAAGTAATTTTTTAAAAAATATACTAGAAAACATATTTTTAAAAGTCATTGTCAATAAATTAAAATCAGGTTACACAGAGCTGGTGGATTGACACTGTGATTAAAAATGCTTATTTTTTGTGATAAATCCATTTTATCAGCTATATTAATCAAACTGCATCTAGTTACTACTCTTACATACATCATTGAATATTTTTAAACCAACAATTTTAAAAGTTACATTTTTAAATCCTGCCTGATTGCATTGGTCCAAGGCAGATTTTACATTTGGTGATATGCGAATGAGTTTGAGTGGAAGCTCGAGGGAAAAAGACACTTCTCAAAACAACCCCAATTTTGAGTGTAGTTCGATCATTGATTGCATGCTACCCCACAGTAGTCAAAACAGACCAGAGTGCTCCTCCTGGATCCACAAATAAACTGTTATAAACAAATAAGGCTGCTGCCAGCCCACTTCTGCCCTTTTCCTAACTGCCTCCCATCAGACTTGCCTCGAGGTCTCACCACAGGATGACAGGCATGCTGTGACGAGGCTTGTTGTTGGTGCCTGTAGCTCTTCTGATATATTTTGATGACACCTGAGAATGGATTTACTTCGATCCTCAGGCCTCTGCATTTCAGCATGCACTTGCTCTGCGCCACTGGAGACATTTTGCATAGAATGCCTGAGAGCTGGGTGACCTCACAAATGACAAGTGCTCTCCACAGCTGCCATTCATCATTTCCATTCATCACATCACTGCAATTGAGCTTTATGATGTGAGGAGGCTGGGGTCTGCAGGGTTAGACCTCAGATAGATTAAAGAGTAGAATACACTGACAATATATACCTTAAATATGGAGCTTGCATTAGGGCTGGTGTACCTTATATTGGCCTCTATAAAGCTGTGTTATTTAACAAAAACAGACTTGCGTTGCTAATATGTACTTAACGTTTAACTGTAGCAAGTACATCCTTTCCGATTATAAACTTTTATTAGCTAAAGCATCCTAACAGAATGGATGAGAGAGACACAGTACTTGGACCTCTGTTGTTGCAATATGTAAGATTATGTGGCAATTCAGCAGAGTGCAACTTCTTTCTTGTATTTCAGCACGAATATAAGTAGCTTATTCTGGCAGCACACACTGTTGGGATTTGAGCTGCATACTAAATCCCAGAGTAAGAAAATTCTTGTCAGGAATAACCTTATTGGCAAAAAAGGACAAGAACTAATTTAGATTGCAGACCAACAAGGTTTATTGGACAACAACGATTAATATTTAACTTCCACTAGTCAAGGCATGGCACCAAACACTGTCTTTTCCATGGACCCTAGGGGTCTTCTCTTCTTCCCCGTTCCCTCCGGGACACCCTGGTCCACTCCTCCGTCACCCCCTACACCTCAACCCCCTCCCACGGCACCTTCCCATGCAACCACAGAAAGTGCAACACCTGCCTCTTTACTTCCCCTCTCCTTACCGCCCAAGGGCCCAAACACTCCTTTCAAGTGAAGCAGCATTTCACTTGCACTTCCCTCAATTTAGTCTACTGCATTCGTTGCTCCCAATGCAGTTTCCTCTACATTGGAGGGACCAAACGTAGACTGGGTGACCGCTTTGCAGAACACCTTCGGTCTGTCCGCAAGCATGACCCAGACTTCCCTGTCGCTTGCCATTTCAACACTCCACCCTGCTCTCATGCCCACATATCCGTCCTTGGCTTGCTGCATTGTTTCAGTGAAGCTCAACGCAAACTGGAGGAACAGCACCTCATCTTCCGACTAGGCACTTTACAGCCTTCCGGACTGAATATTGAGTTCAACAATTTTAGATCATGAACTCTCTCCTTCATCCCCACCCCCTTTCCGATCCCCTTTCTTTTCCCCAATAATTTATATAAATTTTTCTTTTCCCACCTATTTCCATTATTTTTAAATGTATTTCCATCCATTGTTTTATCTCTACCTTTTAGCCTATTTCGATCCCTTCCTTTCACCCCACCCCCACTAGGGCTATCTGTACCTTGCTTGTCCTGCTTTCTATCCTTAATTAGCACATTCCTTAGATAATATCACCACTTTCAACACCTCTTTGTCCCTTTGTCTATGACACTTTTTGGCTATCTCCACCTATCACTGGCCCTTTGTCCAGCTCCACCTGTCCCACCCCTACCCCCCTTAAACCAGCTTATATTTCACCTCTTTTCTATTTTTACTTAGTTCTGTTGAAGAGCCATATGGACTCGAAACGTTAACTGTATCCCTCTCTACAGATGCTGCCAGACCTGCTGAGTTTTTCCAGGTATTTTTATTTTTGTCTTCTCTTCTTCTTGTTCCCTGGGATTTCTAGGGTCTTCTCTTCATGGTCCCGAGGACGTGGTCTCTTGACGCACAAAGTCTTGAACATTCTACCTTAATCATCTTAATTCTAACATTGGCCAGGATTTCCTGGTCGGCGAGAGGGGGGAGCGGGGGGGGTGGGGGGGGGCCCGCTCACCAACGCGTAAAATGACGGGATGACGTCGGGCGGAACTCCTGATGTCACACTGCCTTATTTCAATTTTTAGGTTGGCGGGGGCTCAGCTGAATAAGCTGTGCGCCCGCTGACCTGTCAATGGCCTATTGAGGCCATTGCCAAAGTACTTAAGGTTATTAGTGGACCTGCCCGTCCGTTAGGTTGGTGGGCAGGCCAGGAACCCTGGCAGGCTTAAGAAAAAGCATGAAACCTCATCCACAGGCAGGATGAGCTTTCATGTAGGTTTTAAATTTTTAATAGAAGTGTAACTGAAAGTGATGGACATGTCCCAACTCGTGTGACAGTGTCACATGAGGAGACATGTCAGGGAAATTTTATTTTTCTATTTTTAACATTTTTTAACGTGGAGCCGATCTCCCTGAGGCAGCACTTAGCCTCAGCGAGATGAGTGCGCTCTTTTGCGCGCATGCATGAAAGAACGCACTCTTGGCTCAGGGAATCCCCCCACCTGCACAGGGAGCGCATAGCGCTTCCTTGCGGACGTCATGCTAGGCGGGCCTTAATTGGCCCACCCACGTAAAATAGCGGTGTGCCCCCAATCAGGGGTGCTGATCGGAGGCACGCCTCCACACGCCCGCTCCTGAACTCCCCTCCCCAACAGGGTGAAAATTCTGCCCATACATACAAAAACCCCTTTGCAGCTTTAAGACTTCATCTATTTCACAGTCACTTGCTGAATGCTTTCTCTCTCTCTCTCTCTCTCTCCCAGTCTAATTGCTGCTGGGTACTGAAGGCAGCTTCCACTTTCTTCTTAACACAACTACCTCTAGTCCTAAAACTGAATTCTAATACTGATCTAACTCTGATATCTTTGACTTCTTACAGTAAATCCCAAACCCATCTTCACCTCTGGGTTCCTTGCAGCAAACCCTAAACATGTATTTATCTCCGGCTTTCATGTGGTCAACCACAAACTTATATGACAATTACCTTATTCACTATTGGGTTTCTTAAGGTAAACCTCCAAACGTTTATCTTGGTTCTTATGGTCAACCACAAACCTTGCCTGTCAACTGGCACAATGACTGACTCTCCCCCAGCGAGAGTCCCTGAGAATAATGCTACCCCCTAACTTTTCCCAAATATTTGAAACTCCTGACCAATTGGAAAT
Organism: Cetorhinus maximus; assembly: GCF_964194155.1. NCBI lineage: Eukaryota > Metazoa > Chordata > Chondrichthyes > Lamniformes > Cetorhinidae > Cetorhinus > Cetorhinus maximus. The sequence goes on along the minus strand of NC_135880.1, from coordinate 207,214,374 downwards.
GAGCCTGTGGCTTCCTTACAATAACTTAACCTTGACTTGTACTCTTTTCTTACAATTCTAGCACTCAGGCCATATTTTTAGCCAATCAGTATCCCAATTTTGGCTTCCATTTGCTGTGATTGCTGGACTTACTGGAGCCCAAATGCAACATGTGTCCCAACTACAACTTCAATTCACTTCTGTGTTGTTTTTCTTCTTAACGCTACATTACAGTTTATTAAGAGATGCTAACTTAAAGATTTCTTAACAACATTCCAATAATACACATAAATTAAGACTTTCCATCACTAAACTTCTGTACAGTAGAATTTGATAACTTAAGCCTTATTAATTACACAAATGCGTCAATGAGGTGAAGTCTAACAACACTGTACTCTCTCCTTCATGTCCTTTCATTTTCCCTATCTTTGTCCTCTGTATGATGTCCATCCCACATGATTGGGTTAATTCTGCAATCCCATTCTTCCACTGAAGCACCTCATTCAAAAAAAATGTGGATCAGAGATATTTACTACGATGGCCCCCACCACCCCCATGCTAGGAATGTATATTCGTGGAGGTAACTCATTCCCCCTCTTTGAATTCACTGATCATATAATGTGCCCATTCACATTAGTCCAAGATTCCATGTGGACTTTATGTAGATAATTTTAACCTAAGGTGTTACACTGCAGTGGAGAGTAAAACCAGAATTGCTCCTGATCCTGTCCTTTTCCTGGCAGGCTGTTTCAGTTAAAATTGTCCTCTTAGTTTTATTCCAGGAGCCCAAAGGGGTCTAGGAGTATATTTGTAATAGAGAGGAGGTGCATTGGGGAAGTGGACAGTTCTTGGACCATCCTTATAGTGTGAGTGGGCGCACAAGCTGCTGGCAGTCAAAGACAGAGACGTGTCCAAAGCAGTGTGCGTACCCACCTATCCTGTATAAATGATATGTCTTTTCACTGACTCCAAAAACTTCAGCAGGAGCAACGTAAGAGTGACTGTTGGTATGATCCTGGCATGCCCATTGCAATCGTAACTCAAAGACTTTTAGGGCCATTGTATTTTCAAACTCGATGCTTCCTTTTTTTCCAGTTACCTCGCATGGCTATCCTATCAAAAGAAATAGTAAAATGACACAAATCATTGGAACTTCAAAGGAATAGCTGAGTTTGATGCAGTGTCAGCTTTGGGTCAGTGGTATCACTCTCACCTCAGTGTGAAATAACTGTGGCTTCAAGCCCCTCTCCAGAGATTTGAATCTATGCAGTGGGGCTTGAAAGCACAATATTTTGACTCACGGATTAACATGCTAAAACTCAGTCAAGCTGGCACTCATTTTTACTAAAAATGGGATTCTTTATTGTATTGAACAGTAAACAGTTTACTCATTCATATATTCATCATAATCTTAATATCCATGTTTGCACAATTTCCAGAAAGTCAAGTGTAATCAAATTTATGCCGCACACTACACTAATTAATCCAATGGACTGAATTTGTAATGCATGGCACAAAGACTTTAAGGCAGAAAACGTTTGTTGATGGATGGTAAAAGTGAAGAAATTCTGAAAGGTTTTATTTCTTGAAAATGTTGGAATTTAGGTTATTGACAATGTGCACAAAGCTGTGTGACAAGCTTTTTCTTTCTAATGCTGCTGTGCAGAATATGAAAATAGATTTTTAAAAAAGCCTTGACATATCAGCATAGAGAATTATTATAATGCAGTTCTTTACTTGAGGTGAAAATAATTTCAATGTTACCTTGTAAAGAGCAATGTGAAAAATAAATCAAAATCCGCTGTAATTGAATGCTGAGTGTTATTCTCTTTCAGAAACATTTCTATTTGACTGTGTGTTTAGGTTATGCAACACACTATGCTTAACTTGCACTTTGGTTTGGTTTGTATGTTCCCACTCTCAACTATTGAAGGCAGGTTATTCCTGTTATTCGACTAAAATTATTATTTTAGATTGTTTGCCATTTTACTTGTTTTCCACGATTCTGGTTTTCATAATCATGCATTGTACGCAGACAAGTCTGGTACAATGGTTTCTTGAGATTTGTGGTATTTACATGCTGGAGTAGAGATTCAGCTGCTTGTTGCACTTCCACAGGCAGCTCACCCATTTGAGGAGCACTGAGGTCAGACCACTTGCACAGCTGGCAGTGTGCAAATGGTAGCCTTGATAGGAAGGTTGGAGCAGGCAACATGGAGTTGCGGGAAGGGTGATCTTGGAGACTGTGGAGTTGAATGGACACTGCAGCTCTTCCTCGATCCACAGGAAGATGTATAGAAAAGTATACATTAAAACTAAACTTAGGGCGTAATTTTATGGCCACATTCCAGCGGTGGGGGACTGTAAAGTGCGGTGAGACGTTCAAAAGTCCATTGACTTCAGCTGGTCTGGAAAAGCCTGTCGGCGGGAGGGGCTATAAAATTCCGCCCTTAATGTCATGGAATCACTGAAGGCCATTCAGTCTATCATGTCCATGCCAGCTCTCTGCAAGAGCAACTCAGTTAGTCCCATTCCCCCATCCTTTCCCTTAGCCCTGAAAAAAAACCCTCTTTAGGAGCTTATCCAATTCTCTTCTGAAAACCCTGATTGCTCTACCATCACCACACTCTTGGGCAGTTTTTTCTAGATTCTGACAATTACTGCATGAAAATGTTTTTCCTTATGTTGCCATTGGTTCTTTTACTGTCACCTTAAATCAGAGTCCCTGGTTCTCGACCCTTCCACCAATGGGAGCAGTTTCTCTATCGACTTGGTCTAGACCCCTCACATTTTTTGCACACTTCCATCAAATCTCCTCTCAAACTTCTCTTCCCTAAGAATAACAGTCCCAGCTTATCCAATCTGTCCACGTAACCAAGTCCATCATCCCGGAATCACTCTAGTAAATCTTTACTGCACCCTCCCTAAAGCCTTCACATCCAGAATTGGACGTAGTACTTCAGTTGAGGCTGAATCAAAGACTTATGAAGGTTCAACATAACTTCCTTGCTTTTGTACTCTATGCCTCAATTTGTGAAGTCCAAGATCCCTAATGTCTTTTTCACCACTTTCTCAATCTGCCCTGCCACTTTAAACAATTAGTGCATACATAACCCAGGAACTTCTGCTTGCACCTGTTTTAGAATTGTATCCTTTATTTTATGTTGCTTCTCCTCATTCTTCCTACAAAAATGTACCACTACACGCATCTCTGCAGTAAATTTCATCTGCCTCATGTCCAACCATTCCAGTAGCCCGTCTATGTCCTCTTAAAGTTTTTCACTATCCTCTTCACAGTTCACAATACTTTGCCTCGTCTGCAAATTTTGAAATTATGCCATGTTTACCCAAGTCTAGGTCATTAATATATCAAGAAAGTCCTAGTATTGACCCTGGGGATCCCCACTGTTCACTTTTCTCAAATCTGAAAAACAACCATTCACCACTACTTTCTGGGGACAAGCGGGATGAGGTTTCCTAAAGCAAATAAACATTAAATACAAACTTTATTTTTGAATTAAAAATATGTCCCAGCTCATCTGACAGAGTCACACGAGGGGATATGTCTTATTAAATTTTTTATTGTCTTTATTACTTTTTTTAAACAGCGCTTCATCTCCCTGAGGCAGCTCCGTGCCTCAGGGAGATTGAAGCGCTCTTTCACATGCATGTACGAACTGAGCACTAGACCCGGCTCTGCCTCTTCCCCTGGCCCGCACAGGCAGCAGTTAGTGCTGCCTCTCACCTTCCACGCTGGGCGGACCTTAATTGGCTTACCGATCGCCCCCGCCCACCTGCGGCAAGCACCTCCGCCAAGGGCAAAATCCTGCGCTACGGCTTGGTAAAGATTGATGTTATGTTTCATTTGGTACCTCAGCCATATCCAGTGCCTCCATGTGTAAATCCATTTTTCGTCTCTAATTGGCTCCACCCTTCCCCTTACTACCCTTTTACTATTTATATGCTTATAAAAGACTTTTGTATTCCCTTTAATGTTAGCTTCCAGTCTCTTCTCATATTCTCTCTTTGTCTCTTTCATTTACTTTTATTCTTACCCCTTAACTTCCTATATTCAGCCTGGTTCTCACTTGTATTATCAGTTTGACATTGTCATACACCCTTTTTTTCTGCTTCATCTTACTTTTTCTCTTCTCTTGTCATCCAGGGAGCTCTGGCTTTTGTTGTCCTAACTTTCCCCTTGGGAAAATACCTTGACTGTACCAAACCATTTCCTCTCTAAAGGCAGCCCATTATTCTATTACACTTTTGTCTGATCTGTTTTCACTGCACTGAAATTGGCTCTCCTCCAATCTAGTATTTTTACTTTAGATGGTTTCTTGTCCTTTTCCATGGTTAACCCAAACATTATGATACTATAATCATCATTCCCGAAAGGTTCCCTAACTGATGCTTGATCCACTTGACCCACCACTTTCCTCAGAACCATAAGAACATAAGAAATAGGAGCAGGAATAGGCCATTTGGCCCCTCAAGTCTGCCCCACCATTCAATGAGATCATGACTGATTTGCCCCAGGCCTCAACTCCTCCATGCCAGCTCCTCATAGCCCTCAACTCTCCTATATTTCAAAAATTTATCTACCTCCTCTTTAAATACTTTCAGTGATCTAGCCTCTGCAATTTTCTGGGGTAGAGAATTCCAAACATTCACTACCCTCTGAGAGAAATGTCTCTGTATTTCAGTTTTAAATGAGTGCCCCCTTATTCTGTATCCTAGTTCAAGATTCCCCCATTAGTGGAAACATCTTCTCAACATCTACCCTGTCAAGCCCCCTCAGAATCTTTCAATAAGATCACCCCTCATTTGTCTAAACTCCAAAGAATAAGGGCCTAACCTGTTTAGGCATTCTTGATATGTCAACCCCTTCATCCCAGGAATCACCCTAGCGAATCTCTTTTAAACTGCCACCGATGCCAGTATATCCTTTCTTAAATATGGGGACCAAAACTGTACACAGTACTCCAGGTGCGGCCTCACCAACACCCTGTACAGTTGTAACAAGACTTCCCTATTTTTAAACTCCAACCCCCTAGCAATACAGGCCAAAATTCCATTTGCCTTCTTAATTACTCGCTGCACCTGCATGCTAACTTTTTGTGTTTCATGCACAACAACACCCAGATCCCCCTGTGCTGCACTTTTTTGGAGTCTCTCTCCATTTAAATAATAGTCTGCTTTTTGATTTTTCCTACCAAAGTGCATGACCTCACACTCTCCTACATTAAACTCTATCTGCCAAGTTTTTGCCCACTCACTCAACCTGTCTATATCCCCTTGCAGATTCCTTATGCCCTCATCACAACATGCCCTCTCACCTATTTTTGTATCGTTAGCAAATTTGGATACATTGCACTCTGCCCCCTCTTCCAAGCCATTTGTAAATAATTGAGGCCCAAGGACTGGTCCTTGTGGCACTCCATTAGTTACGTCTCTCCAACCTGAAAAAGACCCATTAATCCCAACTCTCAGTCTTCTGTGTATTAACCAATCCTCAATCCATGCTAATACATTACCCCCAATACTGCAAGCTCCTATCTTGTGCAATAACCTTTTATGTGGCACCTTATCGAATGCCTTCTGGAAATCCAAATATATTACATTTACTGGTTCCTCTTTATCAACTCTGCTTATTATATTTCTCAAAGAACTCTAGCAAATTTGTCAGACATGATTTCCCTTTCACAAAACCATGTTGACTCTGATTGATTGCGTTAAGCTTTTCTAAATGTCCTGCTATTTTTTTCCTTAATAATGGACTCTAGCGTTTTCCCAATGACAGATGTTAGGCTGACTGGCCGGTAGTTTCCTGCTTTTTGTCTTCCTCCTTTCTTGAACAGGGGCATCACATTAGCGGTTTTCCAATCCGCTGGGACCCCCCCATAATCCAGTGAGTTCTGGAATATTTCAATTAATGCCTCCACTATCTCTGCAGCCACTTCCTTTAAAACCCTTGGATGTAGGCCATCAGGTCCTGGTGACTTGTCTGTCTTTAGTCCCATTAGTTTCTCAAATAGTTTGTCCGTCATGATAGAGACTGTTACAAGACCATTCCTCCCATCAGCTCCTTGCTTATCTGATATCTTTGGAATGTTTATAGTGTCCTCTACCGTGAAGACCGATGCAAAATATTGGTTTAAATTACGGGCCATTTCCCTGTTCCCCATTATCAATTCTCCAGTTGCATCCTCCAAGGATCCCACACTCACTTTAGCTACTCTCTTTCCTTTTATATACCCATAGAAACTCTTGCTGTTTGTTTTTATATTTCTTGCCAATTTACTTTCATAATTATAATTTTCTCCCTCTTTATTAGCTTTTTAGTCATCTGCTTCTGGTTCCTAAAAAAATCCCAATCCTCTGGCCTACCACTAGTTTTTGCCACTTTATATGCCTTGGTTTTTGATTGGTTATTCTCCTTGACCGCCTTTGTTAACCACTGGTGGCTCATCCTTCTCATCGAGTCCTTCTTTTTGACCGGGATAAATTTTTGCTGACCGTTATGAAATATCTGCTTAAATGGCTGCCACTGCTCATCCACTGACTTTCCCCTTAGTCTATTTTCCCAGCCCACTTTAGCCAATCTTTCTTCGTACCTCCGTAATTGCCTTTATTTAAGTTGAGGATATTGCTTTGAGACCCGAGTTCCTCGCCCTCAAACTGAATTTTACATTTTACCATGTTGTGATTGCTACTCCCTGGAGGATTCTTAACTATGAGATCTCTTATTAATCCTACCTCATTACACATTACTAGATCTAAAATAGCCTGTTCCTGGATAGGTTTTGCAATGTATTGCTCTAAGAAACAATCCCTGATACACTCTACAAATTCGTCTTCCATGTTACCCCTGCCAATCTGATTTCTCCAGTCAATATGCAGATTAAAATCACCCATGACAATTGTAGTGTCCTTCTTACATGCCTCCATTATTTCCTGATTTATACTTTGTCCTACAGTGAGGCAACTCTTCGGGGGACTCCCACCCATGACTTCTTCCCCTTGCTATTCCTTATTTCTACCCAAACTGATTCCACATCATGATCCATGCCACCTATATCACTACTCACCACCACACTGATACCTTCCTTTATTAACAAAGCCACCCCCACCTCCTTTCCCTTTTTGGCTATTTTTCCAGAACGTTGAATACCCTTGAATATTGAGTTCCCAGTCTTGGTCACCCTGCAATCACGTCTCTAATAGCTATCAAGTCATATCCATATATTTCTATTTGTGCCATCAACTCATCTATCTTGTTTCAAATGCTGTGTGCATTCAGATAAAGAGCCTTAAGCTTCGACTTTTTACCATTATTACTCATTCTGGTTCTAATTTCTGCTTATATTTCTCTCCTCTGCTTATATTTTCTGCCCCTTCCTGTCACACGTTGATTATAATTTGCTTCTTCACTACCCTGCACCTCTGCTCTTTCTTTTCGTTTTGACATTTTAAACTTCCCTTCAATTGAACAAAGTCCTAACTACAGCCCTAGTTATACGATGCACCAGGACACTGGTCCCAGCATGGTTCAATTGAAGCCCGTCCCAACGGGCTAACTATGCTATCCCCTATTACTACTATATTTCTCTTTTCTCCCCCCACTTGAATGGCGCTCTACACCACAGTGCTGTGGTCAGTTCACTCATCCTCCCTGCAGTCTGTGCCCTCGTCCACCCTGGGAGCAAGAACTTCATAGTTATTGGACAAGGGCACCGGCTAAGGCTCCTCCAAAGCTAAATTCTGGATCCCTATACCTGCCTCACTTGCAGTTACACCCTCATGCCCCTGACTATGGATCAAATTTGATTTAATTAATCTAAGGGGTGTGACTGCCTCCTGAAACACAGCGTCCAGGCAACTCTCCCCTTCCCTGATGTGCCACAGTGTCCGCAGCTCAGACTCCAGCTCATCAACTCTGAGCCGAAGTCCCTCAAGCAACCAACACTTGCTGCACATGTGGTCACTGTCGATCGCACTGGCGTCCACCATACCAACATACTACAGCTGCAACACATCGCCTGCCCAACAATCTCTATTCTAGTTAATTAATTAATTTGAATGTTAAATATTTTAAAAGTGAATTTCTTAACTGTACTTTACAGCTATAAAATTGTCTCCTAATTTAAACCACTTGGCCAATCAAAAGAGACCGGGAAGAGATCCCCACCAATCACCTACCTGTTTTCCTGTGATGTAACACTTTGGCTCTGACAGGTAGAAACAGGTTGAAGGCACTCTCTGCTGCTGCTGCCCTTCTCACGCAGGTCTGCTCTCCGTGTGCTCCCGGCTCTCCTCTCGCTGTTTTAAACTGGGAAAATCCCGGCTCTCCTCTCGCTGTATCAAACTGTGAAAATCCCGGCTCTCCCCTCACTGTCTTAAACTGTGAAAATCCCGGCTCTCCTCTCGCTGTATCAAACTGTGAAAATCCCGGCTCTCCCCTCACTGTTTTAAACAGTGAAAATCCCGGCTCTCCTCTCACTGTTTTAAACTGTGAAAATCCCGGCTCTCCTCTCACTGTTTTAAATTGTGAAAATCCTGGCTCCCCTCTCGCTGTATCAAACTGTGAAAATCCCGGCTATCCTCTCGCTGTATCAAACTGTGAGAATCCCGGCTCTCCCCTCATTGTCTTAAACTGTGAAAATCCCGACTCTCCTCTCACTGTTTTAAACTGGGAAAATGCCGGCTCTCCTCTTGCTGTATCAAACTGTGAAAATCCCGGCTCTCCTCTCGCTGTATCAAACTATGAAAATCCCGGCTCTCCTCTCGCTGTTTTAAACTGTGAAAATCCCGGCTCTCCTCTCGCTGTATCAAACTGTGAAAATCCCGGCTCTCCTCTCGCTGTTTTAAACTGAAAATCCCGGCTCTCCTTTCGCTGTATCAAACTGTGAAAATCCCGGCTCTCCTCTCGCTGTATCAAACTGTGAAAATCCCAGCTCTCCTCTCGCTCTCTTAAACTGTGAAAATCCCGGCTCTCCTCTCACTGTCTTAAACCAGAACCAGATCCAGTAATGCCGCCTTCCTCATTTGTTCGGAAACACACTAATCAAGAAAATTCTCCTGAACACACTTCCGAAAGTCTTCCCCTGTCTGCCCTTTAATCTATATCTATCTCAGTCCATATTAGGATAACTAAAGTCTCCTGTCATCACTACTCCAACACTGCCATTACTGTCACCCTTCCAACTTTCTTTCCTTTCCTATTTTACCAGAACACCTCCTACCTCGGAATACTTAATACCCAGTGCTGCTCTTTGTTGAGTCAGGTCTCTGTTATCGCCAAGACATCATATTCCCATGTGGCCATTTGCACCTGCAGCTCGCCAACCTTATTTACCACATTTCCTATGTTTACATATTTGCACTGTAAACCTTAATTCTTAACTTAAAACTTAATGCTAGTTGGTGGCCACAGCAAATTCTGAAGAAATCTATGCAGGACTGGCCCATCACTTGTCCTACTCATTTCATTGCTGCTTAATTTTAGAAAGATGATCAAAACAGGCGGTAAGATACTCATTCAGGTATTTCAGAGACCAAATATCCATTTTAGGTGGCCACCGGGCTGCATAAAAAATGACCTACCTAATATTGGCTTAGATAGATATCCTTGGGATGCATGATGTTGGTCCCCAACCTTGGGCCTTGTGCCTGTATTATGTATGAAAAATGGGTGTAATCAGGACTATTACAGTGCACCCCATAATCTAATACGCTCAAAACTTAACATCTGTGTGGATTTCCTGTCTAGACTTTACATTATAAAATTCCTGTGTCCAAATTTATAATTAAAACTGCCTATGCTAAAAGGAAAGAAAGTATTTTAATTTATATAGTTCCTTTCATTACTTTAGGATGTCCCAAAGCTGGTTCCAGGCAACAAATTACTCATGAGGTACAGTCACTGTTGTAATATAGGGAATTGCAGCAGCCAATTTGTGCACAGCAAGAACCCTCATACACCAGAGAGATAAATGGCCAAATAGAGTTCCTCTGTGCAGTGTATAAGGGTGTGCTGTAATGTAATTCAAAACCGCAGCAGTTATTACTTTCTGATTTCCCCAACAGGAGATGATACAAACGGGGAGTCTGAGACCTATAGAATAAAGGGAAGCACCATTCCCTGTGTAACCCTTTCACCTTACTGACAATGTAATAGAAGAGGAATTTGTTCTTTCAATGTGTTGAATGGCAATGTGCAGCTCATGGTTCCGTGTGTATATGAATAAATATTTGTGGAAGATAATGATTTTATGTTTCAAAATAAGCAGCATTGTGGCTAGATAGACAAAAAAAACCTCAATATATTCTTCCATTCCCTGTTACATTAAATCTTTTTGCCCATTTATCATCTCATGCCCCCTGCACTCCCAGTTCAATTATGCCTGCACGCTGAAATGTGTTTTTTATTGCTCCCAAGTATTTGCCCAGTCTTACTCATTCTTGAGTGGCTGGTGTGATGAAAAGAAAATTAAACAAAATGAGTTAATTACGTTTTGTCATTATTAAAATTACAATTAGGGTCTGTTTTTTTCCCAGGCAATTCACCATCATTATGTGAGCTGGGAAAGCCAGAAGGCTTTTGCAGGTATCACCATAAATCTTGAAGAACATGTACATTTTGCAAAATTACAAGGGCAAAGCCCAAAAAGGCGTCAATATGTTAAAATCTTAGGATATAATATTTTAATTAATTTAAATTAAATTATTAATAGCATATTTATCAGTCCTTTTGAACAAATATATCAAAAATCTCTGGGGTTTTACATTAAATAACTACCAAATGACTGTTTGATCAATGAGATCACATCTTGCCCAGAGGTATGTTTTATTTACCAGTCAGAAACTTTCACATATAAATGAAAAGAATGAAATATTTACAAACTTTAAATTATGCATTTAGGCTTCTGGTATTATACCACAGCTGATTTATATACAGGATTTCAACAAATTTTTTAAAAACTGCTACATATATGCACTTTGTTCTTTTACGCTTTTTTTTGTCTTCAGCTAAGTGAAAGATTATAACTCCCCGAAGAGAACAAAAGAACACAAGAAATAGGAGCAGGATTAGACCATATGTGCTCTGAGCCTACTCCGCCATTCAATGCGATCATGGCTGATCCTGGGCTTCAACTCCACTTCCCTGCGCATTCCCCATTTCTCTTGATTTGCTGAGCGACCAAAAAACTGTCTATACCAGCTTTAAATGTATTCAATGCTGGAACATCCGCAACACTCTGGGGCAGAAAATCCCAAAGATTCACAACTCTTTGGGCAGAATTTTGCCCTTGATGGGCGGACAGGTCCCACTGGCTCGGGGGCGGGCGGGCAGCCTATCGCCGTTGCCGAAACAGGCCCTGCCGCCATTTTGAGTGGGCGGGCCGCCCAACGGGAAACGCTATGCACTTCCTGTGCAGGGGGGGGGGGTGGCGGAGGGATTCCCCAACTGTCAGAGTGCGCTCTTGCGCACATGCAGGCAAAAGAGCGCACATCTCCCTGAGACTAAGTGCTGTCTCAGGGAGAGCGCTGAAAGTTTTATAAACTTCAAAAATAGAAAAGTAAAAAAATTATTAACATGTCCCCCTCATGTGACAATGTCACACAAGATGGGATATGTTAATAAATATCACATAAACTTTATTAAAGTTTTTTAAAACAGACATGAAACTTCATCCCGCCAGTGGATGAGCTTTCATGTTTTTTCAGAAGCCCGCTGGGGCTCCTGGCCTGCCCGCCAGCCTTAAGGTTGGATGGGCAGGGCCTTTAATTGGCTTAATTATCCTGTCAATGGCCTCAATTGACCATTGACAGGTCGGTGGGCGGACAACTGATCTCACTGTCCGCCCACCTTCCTGAATATTTAAATGGGGCAGGATGATGTCGGGGGTTCCCCCCAACATCATCCCGTGTCATTTTCATGTTGGTGAGCGGGCCCCACCCCCAGCTCGCCCTGAGTGAAGTAAATAATTTTGTTTTTTTTGCTTTTATTCCCTGCAATGACCTTATTGATGTACAAGATCTGCTAAATTATTTGTCCCTTCCTATCCCATTCTGCTTGTCTTCGATACCTATACGTCCCTTCACCTGAACCCTCCCCTCGCTCTGTTAGTGTAAGCCCTGTCCACAGCCCTATTTATATAATTGGACACTGGTCCCAACTCAGTTCAAGTGGAACCCATCCCAACAGAATAGCTCACTCTTCCATGAGTACTAATGCCAGTGCCGCATGAATCGAAACCCCTTCTTCCCACACCACTCTTTGAGCCACGCATTTATTTCTCTAATCTGCTTGACCCTATGCTAATTGGTATGTGGCTTAGCGAACAATCTAGAGACTATTTCCTTTGATATTCTGTGTTTTAATTTAGACCCTAGCTCCCCAAATTCTCTTAGCTGAACATCATTGCTGGATTTACCTATGTCACTGGATCCCAGATGGACCATGATAACTGGATCCTGCTGCTCCCTCTCCAAGCCTCTCCGGCCATGAGGAGTTGTCCTTAACCTTGGCACCGGGCAGGCAACATAACCTTTGGAGGTCCCGGTCGTAGGTGCAGAGAACAGTATCTATCCCCCTGACTATACTGTCTCCGAACACTACCACTTTCCTCTTCACTTCCCCTGCTTGAAATGACATCCTTCACCATGGTGCCATGGTCAGTCCGCTCATCCACCTTGCAGTCCTTCTCAGGTAGCAGGCACCTCGTATCTATTGGACAAAGTCAGGGGCTGAGGCTCCTCCATCACGACATGCTGGTCCCCTTACCTCATGACTCACCGCCACACCCCTCTGTCCCTGATGAGTGACCAACTCTAAAGATCTGCCTAGTCTGTGACTACCTCCTGGTACAAAGTTTCTAGGTAACTTTCCCCCTCCCCGATGCCCCACAATATCTGCAACTTAGGGCAGAATCTTCGGCTCGGCGAGCGGGGGTGGGGCCTGCTCGCCAAGGCGTAAAATGACGCACGGTGATGTTGGGTGTGCGTCCCGACGTCACCGCGTGTCATTTAGATTTTCAGTTTGGCCGAACTGTCAAAGGTCTATTAAGGCCATTTTAAAAGCCAATAAAGCAATTAACTGAGCTGCCCGTCCAACCTTAAGGTTGGTGAGCAGGCGAAGAGCCCAGGTGGCCGTCACATTTTTCATGGACCCTCATCCACAGGTGGGGTGAGGTTTCATGAATGTTTTTAAAGTGTTTGAAAAATTTTCAATAAAATTAATGGACATGTCCCAGCTCATGTGACAGTTTCACATGAGGGGACATGTCCTTAAAATTTTTTTTTACCTTTATTCAATGTTTTATAAGTGAAAGTAACTTCTGTGCCTCAGGGAGATTTCTGCGCTCCTCCGTGCGCATGCACGAAAGAGCACGCTCCCCAACTCAGGCAACCTCCCCCCCCCACCCGCCTGCACAGGGAACGCTCAGCACGTCCGGGTGTGTGTCACGCTGGGTGAGCCTTAATTGACCCGCCCATGTAAAATGGCGGCACCCAACCGATCGGGGGCGCCGATCAGCTGCGCGCCCCCCGCGCCCGCCCCTGCACAACCCCGCCGCCGGGGAAAAAAATTCTCCCCTTCGACTCCAGCTCAATGGCTCTGAGCTGAAGCTCCTCAAGCTGCAGACACTGAATAGGTATAATGCAAAGTATTGACAGAACAGGAAGAGACCATTGCAACCAGCTGTTCCATGCTGGTGTTTATGCTCCACTCAAACGTCCTCCCACTCCTCTTCATCTAACCCCATCAACATATTCTTCTATTTCTTATTCAACTTCCCCTCTTTTTGCTAATTTAAATGAGTAAACAGCTTTGTTAGAATTACAAACAGATATCCCAAATACATTAATCTATCCATTATAAACAGTACAAAATGGAATTTCTACCACTTGTTTAATGCTCATTGAAAGATTTAACGATTGAGTGCCTTTGATGACTTTACTTTTTACAAAGCATTACAGGTACCGGACCCCTTATCCGGCATTCCCAAAACCTGGAAGGACCCGAAAACCGGCTACATTTGAAGCTGGTGGCTGGGTAGAAAATTGAATAAAACCCTCCTATTCTTTATTTTTCATACTTTATTTTGTGTATTATAAGTACATGTTAGGCCTAGGACCCAAAATCCATAAAATCCCCAAATCCGGCACACGTCTGGCCCCAAGCTTCCCGGACACAGGGTCACAGTATCTGCGTAAATAACGTACAGCACAGAAACAGTCCATTTAGTCCAACTGGTCTGCATCAGGCTTTGTGTTTCACATGAGCTTCCTTCCATTCCTCTCCATATAACCCCATCAGTATATCTTTCTATTCTTTTCTCCCTTATGTGCTTAGATTTTCCTTAAATGCATTTGCCTCAACTATTCCTTGTGGCAGTGTTCTAACCACACTTTGGGTAAAGAAGTTCCTCCTGAATTTCCTGTTGGATTTATTAATGATTATCTTATATTTTTAACTGCTGGTTCTAGACTTGCTTATTAAGATATAGGCTCAGGGGATATCAGATCGTGGATATAGCTGAAGGAGGTATCAACCCAGGCTGCCCTGAAAAGGTGAGATTGGCATTGTGCACTGTAAATTTCACTGATCGGTATGCAGATCATACCATTACTAACTTGCTCCAACCGTTGCTGGTTTCCTAATTTGGATATTGTACAGTGAGCGCAATAGTGGATCAGGCACTTCAATGTCTTGCTCAGAAATGACTTGCCAATCAATCAGCATCCCTTTTCTCATGCAGTATAAATTGTTGTTCCCTTTGAAATTTGGCATTCTTGCATCTATCCTGATGAGTGCAAAATGAAAAGCTTCAATAACATGTCTCTTTTTTCAGCAATTTTAATGTTCATGCATTCAGATTGAACCTGTTAGAGATTAAACTGCTAAACTATGGGATGTTCATTTGCTGTCGAATCAGATTCACCAGGGTCTATAGTTACATTGCTACAACTTGCCTTGCTTATGAGTTGGAATAGCCATCAATAAAGGGTCACTTTTAATTATCTGTCTCAGAATGACACTCAAGCTTAGGTTTTAAGAGGTGAAGGGCAGTGTTTTAGATTTTATACCACCTAACCTCCTCATTTTCATTGTTATTAAAGTAAATGCTATTGATTATTTATTTATTTTTCAATAAAATCAAATTCTATTTAACACTGTGAGTTCCTGAAATAACCTAGTGTGCATATTAGTCGAGCTTGCAATGTAGTTCACTTGCAAGGAGCTACAGTCAATTCACACCTTACCATTCAAATATTTTAATATGTATCAGTTGAAAGACTATGATTAATGCTTAAAACAAAAAATATTCAGTTTATGTGGATATTTACTTGGGCTGAGTAAACTGAATTAAAACATTATATATATATAAAAACAAAAAACTGCGGATGCTGGAAATCCAAAACAAAAACAGAATTACCTGGAAAAACTCAGCAGGTCTGGCAGCATCGGCGGAGAAGAACAAAGTTGACGTTTCGAGTCCTCATGACTTCATGAGGACTCGAAACGTCAACTTTGTTCTTCTCCGCCGATGCTGCCAGACCTGCTGAGTTTTTCCAGGTAATTCTGTTTTTGTTGTGTAAAACATTATATACACAGCCAGAGAATATAAACCTTCATACCAAAGAAAGTCCAAAAAGAAATTTTGCTTTTAGACATTTATTGTAGTGTTTTACAGGTCGCTTCACCGAAAAATGTAAAAACACATTTCATGACACATTTACAGAGCTTAAAGCCCAAATTACTGGTAATATTAGCAAGCAAATGTTTAATGCATTCATATGATATTACTCCATTCACAATTTTAACTGAGACATTAAACTATGAGTGACAGTAATTTCTAGGGGGGTTATACAATCCATTCCATGCTTTGCGACAGATCTATTGACACTGTATGATAGGTTCATTCCATGGTTTGTGATAGATTAGTTTTGTGTTTTCCCCACTCTGCATTTTGATTTGGATGCAAATATAGGCTTTACAGAGGACCACTCTGCTAGGCTAGGAGAATCCTCTTTCAGGATTGGTAAGAAGGCTAAGCAGAACTAGGGTGAGTTTGTTGTAAAATTGTGTGGGTGCCTTTAGGAATTACATTAGAAAATGCATGTTGGATAGTTCTAGGGGTAAAAAGTGCCTAAATATAATTCTGGTTTACTGTGACCCTGGCACCTTTGGTTTTCTCAAAGCTTCAGACATGAACTCTGTGGGCACCTACAGCATGTTTTGCATGGATTTTAATGTTAAAATCTTATACTGATTCAAATTGCTCTGTGTCTTTTTCTGATTTCAGTTTCTGAGTGACATAGATATGACTATACAACAAAATACTTTTCATTTATTGATGAATCATGTACTCGTAGGTCTTATTAGAGAATAGCAAACTAAACTCCTTTGAACATTTCCAGTCAGTGACTCAAGATTCAGCAAGTATATATTTGTAGGAAAAGTGAATAACAGCTCATCAGCAGTCATTGGGTTTGAATTTAAATAAATAAATAAATACAAGATATATTTTAAAAACATTAATTTTGAGAGTGGGACATTAACCCTTACCATATCAGTTTAAGCCAAGGTCAGTTACTCATTAGGATCTAACTCCATTCTGGAATTGCAAGTGGTCAGCCATTCCTGTCTTGATGTATATTTTTTATGTGGCATAGAATGGATCCGGGTAAGTTTATTGTATTTTCTCTTTAAAGATGCTGTCTTACCTATTGAGTGGAATCTTAATGCCTTTGAAAATGTTATGAAGTTGGGAACAAAAGCAGATCCCCACCCCGATGGAGTTGGCTGGCTGCACATCATTTTGATATTATGGGAGGCGGTCAAATCAGAAGCTGCTTCAGCATTTGCCACCCATTAAAGATGGTGGGTGGATTCCTGAGGTGGGAGGTCCAGTCGGAAGGCCCAATGCCCTAGACAGCCGGCAGCCCCATTAGAAGTGGTGTTGCTACTGAGGGAGGTAGGAGAACCCGAGGGTGGCTCAAAATGGAGGCGTTCTGTGAGATTTAAAATTCTGTCAGGCCATCAGTTTGGAGGGGAAACCTTTCCAAAGGATGGCTTGTGGCGACAACTGTGGCCTTTTCATCCCAGTGGCTCTGTGCTGGCGTGATTAAGATGAGGTGCTGATGGCCCCCTCATCCTTCTGCCCAGAGACTGCCTCCATTTACCTGTCAGGCTTCAGGCCCACTGGGGAGTGGGGAATCTGCTTGCCATCAGGAAGAACTTGTTGATCTCATAACCATAACCCCATTTGGCTCCTTAATGGGCCTAATTGGCTACCCACTGCTGCTAGTAGCTGAACATTACCATGTTGACTCCATTTCTGGCGAGATTGCTCAGAAGCAGGAATATGTCACATAGCCAATGCTAAGTGCTAATTTCCAAGATTCCCCTGCTCCTACATCCTAACGCACCTCCATGGGGCTGGGAAGATTACACCCATTGAGTATTTGCAACATTTCCTGGTTTTGTTTCAGTTTTCGGGATTTTAATTGTCGAAATAAAAGCATTTGGGGGCTCAAAAGTGGGAACGAGAATTATGATGCATGACTAACTTGCGTTGTACATTGTGAAGAGGGCAGCATGCAATTGCTAAAAGCACTGCTTAGTGCTGCACCCGTCACGTTAAACCAAATGAGTGTGGATTGGTTGGCTGAATGGCCTGTTACTGTGCTGTATATTCTATGTAAAAGGGTGGCTGCTAGTCTATCCGCTGACATCTGGGTTTATGATCCCGGCGAGCAACCCATGCATAAATGTGCATATAAGAAAAGCCATGCTGCCACATAAAACATAATTGAAAAAACTGTTGGGGTGCTGAAGCAGTGGTTCTGCCGCCTGGAGCACCCTGAAAGAGCAATGTTCCACTTGATGAAATATGTGTCACAATTTGTCATGGTCTGCTGTATCATACATAACCTTGCCACTTGACAGCAAACCCTTGCCACTAGGGATAGAATGAGCAGCTGAGAAAGAAGGCAAAAAGGAGGAGGAGGAGGAGGCAGCCAACATATTCTTTTTCCAGCCAGTTATCCATAATCACCTCATCCGACTATGGTTCCTATGAATGCAACCCCAAAACCCCATTCCACAACAGCCTCCCTTACCTCCTCACTCTCACTGACCATAATTCTTGGTCAAAAAGCTGAGGGAACAGTGGACTGGCACAGAATAGAGGTATCATGAATCTCAAACTAGGGGACATGGTTCCAGAATAAAGGGACACTCATTTAAGACTGAGATTCGAAGGAATTTTTTCTCCCAGAGGGTGGTGAATGTCTGGAATTCTCTACCTCAGAGAGTTGTGGAGGCTAGATCAGTGAAAGTATTTAAAGAGGAGGTAGATAGATTTTTGAAATATCAGGGAGTTGAGGGCTATGAGGAGCTGGCACGAAAGAGGAGTTGAGGCCTGGGGCAGATCAGCCATGAACTTATTGAATGGCGGGGCAGCCTTGGTGGGCCGAATGGCCTACTCCTGCTCCTATTTCTTATGTTCTTATGATTGCTGACTAGATACTGAGCATTCACGTGCATGATATGCCAAGCATAGTCACTCACCAACTGCACATTCAGGGAGCGGAACCCTTTGTGGTTGCAGTACACCTCTGCATTTAGATGCAACACCCACAAAGTCACATATAGAAAGATAGGAGCAGGAGCCGGCCATTCGGCCCATTAAGTCTGCTCCGCCATTCAATTAGATCATGGCTGATCATATACCCCCAACGTTACTTTCCTGCACTATCCCCATATGTGGAGCCTGCTTCTCTGTGGTCAAAGGGAACATGGTATACTCCCCTCTCCTGGCAGAAAGAGTATCATTCATCTTCCTTATGCTGCAAAGGAAGGCAAATTGGGAAATGTTATAGCTGTCACCTACTCCAGTGTGGAAGGATCCGAATGAAAATAGCTTCATGGCCACAGTCATCTTCACAGCTACAGGCAGCACTATCCTTACCCTACTCCGAGGTTGCAGATCAGCTGCCAAAAGGCTGCAGATTTCTGAGTGCACTTCCTTTATAACATACAAATGATGCCCAGACTGTTCCTGGCTTAGGTTGAGGTAAAAGAAATGTTCCCTAAAGACCTTGGGTGGCTACTAAGAGCCTTTCTCATCCTCCCTCTGTGAGCAACATGTCCTCTTCTTGTTGCCTCTGCTCAATCTTCCTGTCATGCTGCAAGCCAAAGGGGATGGCAACGACAGCACCCATGATTGGGAGCAAGTTGTGCGAACAGAACACTTGAAGTCAAAACCAAGGCTTTCTCCACATGCAGCACCATTCCCAGTCGATTTTACCAACTTTAAAAGGCAATTGAAATTTCACAGCATTTCTATAAACTCAGACCGAGCCAGGAGAAATCAATCAGCAACTAACCTGAAAGTACTTGCTCCATTTAAGTAGCATTTCTGGGGGGTTCTTCCTGCTGAATGTATGTTCAGCTGTGTGTTATTAAGAGGTGTTAGCTGGAGTGGTGAGATCGAAAATGACAGCACTGGCATTAAATCAGTGTTACACACTGACTGACATCACAATCTACCTGCTCTGCAGACTTCAAGCATACCCTTCTGATGTCCACAGTCATGCCCTCACCAAAATGGCATCCTGTGTTGGTCACACCGGAAGTGTGAACACTCTATTCTGTTACCAAACAGCACCTGTAGCTACAGAGTAGAATTCTGTGCCCTTTATGGTGAGTTTAAGGCAAATCCAAAACCAACTCTTGTTTGTTGATCCCACTTTCAGATTGGATGGGGTAAACAAGAGGGAGAAGTAAGGCAAGAAAGAATATTTAAAAAGTTTTAGTTTTAAAACAGAAAGAAGTTTATAGAAGATGAGGAAGAACTTTTTTACGCAGAGGGTAGTGGGTGTCTGGAATTCGCTGCCCAAATTGGTGGTAGAGGCAGAAACTCTAAACTCTTTTAAAAAGTACCTGGTCTGCGCCTTAAGTGCTGTAAGCTGCAGGGCTATGGGCCGGGTGAAGGAAGGTGGGATTAGAAAGGGCACCTGGGTGTCCTCGGGCTGGCATGGACAAGATGGGCCAAATGGCCTCCTTCTGTGCTGTAACTTTTCTATGGTTCTAAGATAGCTTGGGCTAGATAATAAAGGAAAAGGAAAAATTGAAGTTAAATTGTTTATGGTTACACACAAAATAAAAGAAAGAATTGAGAGAAGAATGAGAGAAAAAAAAACAAGGTAAACAAAATTAATGTTTTTATTTTTATTTAAAAATGATTCAAATATCTATTTTAGTATCAGTATTATTGAATATTTTTCTTTGTTTTTGTCATATGAAAAGAATTGCATTTATATAGTAGCTTGTCATGTCTCTCAGAATTGCCCCAAAATAATTCACATAAACGGTTGCTATGTAGGCAAAATGACAACATAAGATAATATGGAACAAGAAAACGCCATTCAACCACCCAAACTGTTGTAATATGCCTTTAAGGCACAGCAGCATGACATCACTAGAAGGAAGTGTTATACAATCCAGTTTTAGTTTCACTTTTGCCTGTGAGCAGAGCACAAGGCACACAGTTCTGCTGCTGATGTCTTCAAGATTTCTTTCCATCTATATATGTTCTTATGTGCCTAGTTTAAATAAATGAACCAACAACATGTTTACACAATCCCTTGTGGGTAATTGGTACCTTTATATCATTATAAAAACAGGACATGGTGTTCAGTGGTGATCAAACACTATGGCAGTAAGATTAAGTGCAGGTATGACAAGTTCTTAGATCATGCTACATGGCATGGGACAATCCTAGACATTTTGGTCAGACTGCAACGAGTATGCAGCATCAGAGAGTGTTAAGAATGCAATGTGCTGACTGCTTTTAAGACACAGCATTGATATATAGCTGGTAAGCAGACAGATCCCTTATGGTGAGTGGAACAGCGTGTTGAGAGGACCAGCATTGGGTTAGCTCAGTCGAGATAGGCAAGTGACCAGGGTGTGGGCCGGCTCGATAGTGAGTGAGGGAGAGTCAAACAAACAAAAACAAACAAAACAATCATAAAAATTGGGCCAGATAAGGTTGCAATAATAACAGCTGGAGCTTCGGAAAAGTGCGCAAAAGCGGCTACAGCAACACTCATCCCAAGGAAGGTCAAAGGGATATTGTCAAAATGTCCACAGAATTCCCCAGTCTGAATTGGGATGCAGCTGACCTACTATCCAAATTCAAAATGGTTAAACAGAGTACAAAGCTATGGTTTCTTGATTCAGGTGTGTCTGAATCAGACAAGCAACAAAAATTTCACCTAGAAATTAGGATGAAGATCTACACAGCCTGAACACGTCAAGATTAACAGAAGAAGAGCTGTAGGATCCCCAAAAGACATGGAGTATATTGGAAGGCTAGTTCAGTATCAGGCTAAACGTCTGTATTCAACGACTTGAGTTATTGTCATTTCAACAACAGCCTACAGAATCTTTGGACCACTTTGTCAGCAGATGCAGAGAAAAGGGTACATGCTGTGATTTTTCAGATATAGAACTAGCAGACAGAATTGTGGAGTTGGTGATAGCATCTACTCCCATTGAAGCTTTCAAGAAAGATCTGCTAGATAAGCCCAAAATGTATAGCATCGAAGGGCTATTCAAAGATGGATATAAGTACGAAATGATCTTCAGAAATCAACGAAGCTTACAGGTCCTAAGTACAACCCCGATTGTTGATGCACTTATTAGAACCCCAAACTTAGCAAGACATGTGGAAGGTGTGGGCTTCTGCATGCACCAAGGAAATACCAGCTTTCCAGCAATTCTGCAAAGCCTGTGGCAGAAAGGGCCATTGGCAGCGGCAGTGCACTAGAGCAAATGCTGATGCAGCCGTGCACTGCTCTGAACAGACCATACACAACGGGTACCTACAAGTAATAAGGATGACCATCCGGTACCCTGTCAGAAACATATACATGAGGTGACTGACAAACCAGAAAATGACGGCGATGAGACAAAGAGCGGTAAACACATGTTTCACACTGTCAATCTTGTGGAAAGCATAGATGCCATTTCACTGTCTGGTGTTTGCCAAAGTTAAAATTATTTGCCCCAAGAAAGTTGGTAACTACTCATTATTGGCTGAGATTGACACAGGGGCGAGTGCCAACATACTACTCCTGTAAATTCTAAAAGACATGTATCCACAGACATGGAATGTCATTCCAACTCCTCAAGATAAGGATGATCTTTGAAGATGTCTAGCTCTCTTTAATTTCTTTTAATGTCTCCAAACATTTCCAATTTTGCTCAAAAATCTTCATCACTAAGGGAATTGTTGAGAAGGGATGTGTCTTTCCTGTGGCGCAAAGACCGCCAATACCTCTTCGAAGCACTGAAACAGTCATTATCAGAAGCATTGACATTGTAATTTTACAATCCTAGGGAGACAACTACCCTGGAGGTAAATGTCTTACAGAAAGGTCTGGGAGCATGCATACCACAAAAAGGCAAACCGATTGCATTTGCTTCAAAATCTCTGTAACATAATCCAACTACTCTAACATCAAGTGGGAAACATTAGTTTTAGTGTTTGGAATCACGAGTTTTCATACCTATCTATTTGGCAAAAGATTTGTGGTAGACACCAACCACAAGTCACTGGAGATGATTGGTGAAAACCATTGATTAGTGTACCAACAAGGTTACAGTGTCTCTTGATAAAGATTCAAGGTTATGACTGTGATATTGGGTGCAAGCCAGGTAACTTGATGGTCACACTGGATACACTTAGCAGATTACCTAATCCAGCGAAAACAGAAGATATATCCTTGGATCCAAAAGTTGACTTCATTGACATCGAACTTGAAGATGTTCTCCAGACTGACCTTGTACATTTTGCACAATGCAAATGCTAGCAGCCGCAAGAAGAAATGGCAAAAGATTCGACACTACAGAAACTGTGGAAAATCATCATTAAAGGATGAACTGATTTGATTCAACATGCCCACAAACATGTGAGACCATTTTGGCCTTATTGGGATGAGCTAGGCATCTTCCAATGAGTCATTTTTAAAGGTAGGCAGGTCAGCATACCAGAATCTTTGCAACCTGACACTCTTCAACAACTTCAGCACTCACACATGAGCATTGATTGGATGAGAAGACTTGTAAGAGAGACAGTGCATTGGCTGGGTACAGACAATGATAATGAAGTTGTCATCAAGAAGTCAAGGCACGTCAAGAGCATGTGCCAAGTCAGCACAAAGAGCCACTGATTCAACATGAAGCTCCTACCCATCCTAAAATCACAGCTGACTTTTTTCATGTCTATGGCACTGACTTCACAGCATCATTGACTACTTTACCATTATTCGACAATTGCACAATATGTCAAGCACAACTGTCACATACACTCTACGTGCTATTTTCAGTATATTTGATGTCCCTAGAGAGATCACTACAGATAACGATCCACAATTTATTGGTAAGCTATTTTAGGATATGTGTGAGAAGTGGAATGTCGATCACACTACTTCTTCTCCTCATTACCCTAGATCTAACGGCCTAGCTGAACGAATGATTTGCAAAGTGAGATCCCTAATTCTTAAGTGTAGACAGACCACGCAAGATTTACACATTGCAATGTTACATTTAAGAGTGATATCTTTAAGTACAACTATTCCATCACTGGTAGATCTCATGTTTGGCACACCAGTGCATTCTCAATTTATCTACTCTTTCCCATTCTATTCTAGAAACTAGACAGCAACTTTTAAAATTGCAAGAGAAGATGACCAGCATGCATGGTAAAAATGCAGGTTTAGAATTGCCAAGTTTACAGTTGGGGCAACAAGTTCGCATCCAGGATCCCACAGAAGGTACACGGCAACCAGCTGAGGTGATAAGGATTTGTTCGGAACCAAGGTCCTATGAAGTCATTACACACAAAGGCGCAACAGTGAGGTGTAACTAAGGACAAATCAGATCCATTCCAGCCCCTCAATCACAGTACAGTCCTCTTGCATAGAGGACAAGATCTCAAGTGAAACTAGGAACAACATCCAAGAAATACAACCCCACAGATCACTGTGAGCAATTAATGACACCTCCAGACAAAGTTACGATCACAAGATCTGTGCGTATCAGCAGAGTGGAAACTCACAAATTCATCAGCTCTAATAGTAACTAAGCATGAACTTATAAACACTTATACTTCTTTGGAAGGCAGAAAATATCTTTAAAAAGAAAGGGGAGTGTGTAATAAGCCTTTAAGGTACAGCAGCATGACATGGCTAGAAGGGGATGTCATGCAATGGGTATTATGCAATGAGTTTTAATTTCATTTTTGATCTGCTGCTGATGTCTTCAAGCTTTCTATCCATGTATATATGTTCTCATGTGCCTAGTTTAAATAAATCAACCCACAACATGTTTACACAATCCCTTATGAGCGATTGGTGCCTATATATCATTATAAAAACACAACATAAACCTGCTTCTTCAGTAGGTTACATGTAAACCTACAAAATCATTTGTTTCCGTCCATTTACTTTCTCTCCCAATTGAAATTTCTGCTGAAGTATTCTCTAATCCTCAAGGATAATTAAGCTGAATATTCAACCATCCTCACATCTCCACTATTCAGGTACCCTCCCTAGTATTTTACAGCCCTAACCTCAGTGACAGTGGAGCATTATATTCCAATCAGAAACTGACTATCTTTGTTTTTAGCAGAAACTCAATGCTATTCCGAATCAGATTTGAGTTCTTATTGGAGGAGTTAAGTGACAGTTTACTATTGAATAAGACAGAAAACAGAGGAAACGCACAGCAGGACAGGAAGCCTCTGTAAAGAGAAAAGACAAGTTATGATGCTTTGGATGTGGACCCTTCATTAAAATTTAGCCCAATTCTTTTCTATTTGGAAGCAGGTTCCACATATCCTCTTCACTGTGGGAGGTTAATGCTTGTACAAGCATCACGATATATGGATTGTAAAGAGTAAGAATGGAATTCCCTTGGATCTGGCATAATTCCTTGGGTTAATAAAACACATTCCAAGGCATTTTTAATGTGTACGGGTGACTAGCTGAAGAAAGATAGTTATTTAAAGTTCCCTGATGTGAAATGAGCACCATTAGGTTCTTGAGCGAAGTACAATAAGTGTTCTTCTATTCATTCATGGGGATGTGGGCATAACTGAGGCCAGCACTTATTCCTCATTCCTAATTGCTCTTGAGAATGTAGTGGTGATCTGCCTTCCTTAACTGCTGGAGTAAGAACATAAGAACATAAGGAATAGGGAGCAGGAAAAGACGAAACAGCCCCTCGAGCCTGCTCTACCATTCAATATGATCATGGCTGATCTGCCTCAACTCTACTTTCCTTTCCACTCCTCATATCCCTTGCCTGTAGTGAACCTGCTCCTATACTGCTGTTAGGACTTCCAGTATTTTGACCCAGTGGGACATGCAAATCGGGGGCAGCATTTTGCCCTCTGTGGGAGGGCTCGGCGGGGGCGGGCGGGGCCGGCCGGGAAGCCAACCGCCGCCGTCATCAGGGCTGGACCGCGATTTCACGCTTGGCGGGCACATTAAGGCCCGCAAGTGTGCAACGCGGCTCGTCATTGGCTGCGGAGGGCCGAGCAGGGGCAGGGGCCTGTCGGCCGCAGGGTCCAATGGCAGCCAGGCGGCCTGTTTAAAAGTGGCCCAGGCAGCCCCAAAAAGGTTGCCAGGGAAGGACGCCTGTCTACCGCTGCAAGGATGGAGTCGAGAGTGTCAGAAAACTACAGGCGGGAGATTAGGTCGGGGGAGGTCACTCGGCCCCCTGTTTATCCAACGAGTGCCTCGCTGCCCTCCTGGAGGAGGTGGCTGCTAGAAAGGACATCCTTGTCGCCAGAGGTGGGAGGAGGAGGCCACCACACTTCACCAAGAGGGCATGGGAGGAGGTGACAGCCCGGGTGAGCAGTCACGACGTGCAGCGCATCTGGCTGCAGTGCCGGAAGTGCTTCAGTGACCTGCTGTACTCAGGAAGGGTTAGCATCATGTTGGCATGAGTCAGAGTGTTCAATTGCTTTGGGCTGGCCATCCCCCGGTGGAGCTCAGGGGTGTTAGGGTGTGAGTGCCAACTGCCAATCACACCGGAGCTGGCCAAGGGCTGCCCTGGTTGCTTTGACTGAGTGCCTTGCGCCTTGAGGGCCATGATTCGGATTTGCCCTGCATGGTACTCCTCGGCTGGGGTTGGCCAGACTGCAATGGCTCTGCAGGTACAGAGTGGACTAATCAATGCTCCTCCGCCCTTTCAGCAGACATCCCTTAACAATATTGAGAGGTCGTGGACTGGCAGAGGATCCCCACATTTCCTCATCCTCTCCCGTCATGAGCAGGAGGCCTTGGAGCTCAAGAGGCGCCATGCACCTCGGTCAAGCAGCCACGGTGAGGCTGGGTTGTCAGACGAAGGTAAGAGTTCAGTATGCTGAGCTGAGAATTTTGGCTTGAGCAACCATACTCGTGCAGTCTCTTCATTGATGTGAGCCTCGAATCTGGAGTCCCTGTTGATCATTGGAAGAAGAGGGCACCATGATGCAGACATTTGTTGTCTCACTAGGTTGCCTGGCATGCACTGTGACAGTGTGATGACTTTAACTAATGACATGTCCTTCTTCTTCCTTTTAGGTTCACAGCAGGCATTCGCCCTCCGGACCCTAAAGGGCCACCCCTGACACCGGAGGACCACCATGCTCCCCCAGCACTTGTCACACCCACTCTCTGAAGCAGGCACCGGCACAGATACCACCACCTTGGTGGGCATTAGTTCGGCGGATAGTATCTCGGTACACATTGGTGAGGGAACTTCACACTCACTTGAGATGCAAGCGGAGGCAGAGAGTGCCCAGGGTGCCGGCAGCTGGAGGACTGCTGGGGACCAGGATGATGCTCAATCAAAGGCTGATGATGGGCCTCTGGATTAGACGGCAGATTCTGGACATCCAGAGAGGGAGGATCTGGCGGAGATCCAAGAGGGTATGCGTGCCATGTTCTCCATTGTGGAGGGGTCCCTGCGGAGCTTGAGCACTGCATTGGTTCTCATGGCTGAACGTAATGCCTCCTCCATGGAGAGAGTGGCGACTCTCATGGAGAGGCTGCTCTAGGAACAGAATCAGGGGTTCCTGAACTTGCGCTCGGACCTGCAAGCCCTCACACAGGCACTGACCTTAGCTGGTGTGTGAAATGGATGGGGCACCCAGTATCCCAGCTAGGTGCCCGTCCATCAGTGGTGGACAGGGGGGTCCAGAGCAACCTCATGTTGGTGCACGAGTTGCTTGTTGTCTCTGCGGGCTCCTCTCAGGACACTCCAGATGGCGGCAGCAGCTCCTCCGCCCCTCTGCCAGTGACTGTCGCATCTGATGAGGCAACTGGGGAGATACCAGCCATGGCACTGGCTGCTCCCCCCCCTGGCGGCACAGACTCCACGGGCTAGAAGACGACCGCCAAGCTCATCAAGGTCAAGAGGACAGCAGAGTCAGCAGGCTGTCTCCAATGTTGGTGCCAGCGAAGGCGAGCATCTAGACATAGCACCCATAAACATAAATTTAAAGCACCTTAAGAACAAGAGGGAATACTCATGGGGGATCTTTTGTCCCCCATTTCTTTTCTTTTTTAATGGTGTGACTACCAACACCAGTTTCCTTCTGTTCTAGGTGCGGCTCTGGCCCTCGCACGCTCGCAGAATGAAATAGCACGTGAGTGCGCGATGACGTCGGGACACTCACCCAATGTCATTGCGTGTCATTTTATGCTCAAGTAGGTCGGGCGCGTGATTCTGCCCAGGATGGTGTGTTACAGGAACTTAAGAGACGCTGCTCCCATCCATGTTCCGCCCTTGTCCCTCTAGGCAGTAAGAGGTCACAGTACCGGGAGATGCTGTCAAAAAAGTAGTGTAAAACCTTCACCTTGGGGAAATTCAGCAGCATTTATTCCCATTTTATCCTGTATGTAGCTGTAATAATTTTAGTAAATCAAAGTATAATTAAAGGTAGAACCGAAAATATGTGGACATGGTTCGAAATGCAGTAAGTGACAGAGATTGTTAGCTGTAATAAAATTGGAGCATGAATGTCAAAGAAATGAAAAAATAAATGTTCAGTATCCTATTTTTTTCCATTGCCTGGGGTGATTTCAGTCACAGTATTGTATTTTTCTCTGGCTTGGCAGCATACTGCATGTGGTATTGAATTTTCTCGATCTTTTGAGTCAGTCACAGCACTCTCTCCTCTCCTCTCACCTTGATGCAATTGTTAACGTTTCAACAGATTGTGCAAGTATTTAATCTCAGATGTGATAACCAGAAATAATCCTTGTGGAAATATTCCAGAAACAATTATCAGTTACATGGCTATCACTCCCACTGCTGTCATAAACACCTCAGGCCTGATGTCGATCTCCTCTCATGAAAGCAAGGCCTATAGTAGGTTAAAATTGAGTCAGGGCCCTTCTCTAACATCAGGTGCCATTCTTACAGGTATGTTTGGAGCAGCATTTGAGACCTCATCAATCCTCAAATTTGGAATCCAATGGCATCACTCAGACCCTGATGTGAATTTAACAGGCAGGTTTGGCGCCAAATGCAGGCCTTAGCAGAGTTAATTGTAGTATATAATGGGTTAATAGTTACAACGCTGTGAGCTGTGTAAAGCTGAACAGCTCCAGCCTGTTGGAAACAGGGTCAGAAGCATTGATAAAGTTTTGTGTGATTTAAAAAGGTGAAAGTTTGACAAAAATCTTGCACAGAAATTAAATTTTAATCACACTAACATTTCCCTGCCCTTTTCCAGGTTCCAGCTCTCCATCTGCCCTAGCCAATTTGAGGATGTAGATTTTGCCTTTTTTTCAAAAATCACACGCAAACAGTAGCCAAAGCAACAGTAGCCAAAGCAAAGCAAACAGTAGCCAAACCAAAAGCTTTTAGCTTTTAGCTTTTTTAGCCAAAGCAATGGGTGCCTAGTTGGGCCAGAACGTGGCCCACTTCCCTGGTGCCCCACCTCCATTCCTGCCGCTCCCCAATCACTAATTGGCCGGCAGACGCGCCCCTCTCCAATTGGGTTTCCACTTCAACGAAAATGCTGATCAGTCCCTGTTTTGCCACAGTGGTGAGTTCACATCAAACAAAGGAACCTGCCTCCTGATTGCTGCCGCCTCCATGAAAATCTGGCTCAAGGGCTCTCTACTTTGCAGCAGTAACAAAGCAGTAATTTACATTTACATATCACCTTTTATACAAATAAATGCCCCAAGATGCTTCACAAATAGAAGTAAGGAAATATACTCTAGATCAGGGGGAAGAGATGGGTTAGAATACTGTGCTGAAAACATGGTTGAAGAAATGAGCGTTAAATTATTTTTTAAAGTTGCAGAGATGGTGGAGAGGTGGAAGATTATAAATTAAATATTGAAGACAGTAGGACTCAGTCAGTTGAAGGATCTACCACCATTACTGAGGCAAAAAATGCTTGAGAGGCCAAGTTAGAGGATCGATGCATTCAGGAAAGAATATAGAGCTTAAAGTGACTGCAGATATAGATTGGCACAAGGTCCTGGAGGGATGTGGTTGGGAATTTTCAATGCCTTGAAGGATGAGCAGGCACTACGGATCAGCTAAAAATGGTAAGCAAGACATCGGGATGAATTTTACGTGCCCCTGGCGGGTGTGCTTCCTGGGGGGTGTGGGGGGCGAGCATGTAAAGTAGGGTAGATGCCCATCCCACCACCTTCCTGCTCACCCCATAATATGGGGGTGGGGTGGGGGCAGATGTGAAAATCAGCAGCCTCCCCCCCACCATATTTAAAAGAATAATTAAGGATCAATTAGGCTTATAATCAAGCCAATTGACCCTAATAATATGCTGCCCATGCCATGAAACGTTTGGCGTGGGCAGCAGGAGAGGAGTGGGAAGCCGGATTTTGTAACAAATCTTAAAGGGTGGGATGGGGGGGGGGGGGGGGGGGTCCTTTGCCGATTCTAGGGAGACCCCCCCCGCCCCGCCTCCCGCCACCTTAGGCGGAAACACCCCCTTCCTTCCTACCAGCTCACTTCCTTAAACTCACCCCCTCCCCCACCCAAACCCTCCTGGCCCAAGATCCTGGACTTAGCTGCTCCAGGGACCCATCGGCCTTGATCTTCTTTTCCTTCTGCAGTCCTGTCAGCGGCCACTGGTGCCTTCCTGGTGCCGCTGGGACTAATGGAGCTGCCAGCAAATGAGGGGCGGAAGTCCCACTCAGCCTTCATTAGTCTGTCCCACTCTGCATTATGGCCGCAGGGCGGGCCAGCATGGAGCATGTCGGCTCCATGGAGATGTTCCCTTCGGAGAGGCCTGCCGTCCGCCTGCCCCCCACCACCCCACCCCAACCCCTGCCCCCCGCCACCCATATTATTTGGCCCACATTGTGGGACAGGATATAAATGGCACAATTTTGCACAGTTTGGAGGAATAACCCTTGATGCACTGTGACAATGTTTAACTTCCCAGTCAGAACATCTGTCAGATTAATCTGGTCATTTCATTCATTACTGTTTGTGGGACCTACCTGCAACAGCTTTTTTGCCACATTTTCCTACTTTACAACAGTGACTACATTTCAAAAACATGCCATTGGCTGTGAAATATCCTGAGGGCATGAAAGGCGTTACATAAATATTTCTTTCTTATATTACCTCTGTGAGTCAGCCAATGTGGTGTAATTAAAAGTGAGTTTGCAGTTTTGTGGTGCACTGTAAATGGAGATAAAATTGACTGAAATCAATTGGTTCAGTACAGTTGACGGGAAGAGATAAGACCTTAATTCTATTAATTTGGGCTGAACTAGACACAAGTTTTTGAGATGAAAGAGAGTATTCTAACCCATTGCAGCATCCAATTTCTCTGTATTTTAACCTTTTCTACATTTCTCAACAGTGTGGAACTTTGACAGAGTTGAGAAAAATTGCAATGGATTCCATCAAAAATAAGTCAGCCAGATTGACCTACCAGTACTCTCATCCCATCACTTATCAGTTATTATGTAGAAATCTGTCAAAGATTGTTTGTGTCTCACGATTGTAGTGCAATGACCTAAATTGCTGCCATGTATGCCTGATTTAAAAGGGACTAGAGGAGAGGAGAGTGGAAGAGATGACACTTGAAGTAATGCTCTCAATCTAATTTCTCTGGAAGAATGAAATTACAATAATTGCAAAGTTCAGAAATATATTATCATAATTTTCAGCGTGTGAATTTTAATGCAATGGTAGATTTAAAGCAGTCACCTAATATTGAATGTTGGATTTTTTTTGAGTAAAGAGTGACTTATGATGCCAGGCTTAATTAAACTTTTCTTATTCATGGCAGTATCTAACTTCTGAAAATATGTCAAAAACATGAAAATGTAATATATATTGATTAATTTATTCAAAAGCCTTAAAAAGCAGTGATTTAGAATCTACAGAAAGTAGAAATGTTTAAAGTAAAATTCTCATTTATAATTATAAAGCCTTATAATTATATCTGGTTGGAAGTGAGAAATTCCAGTTTGTGGAAGAAAAGCAGAATTAGAACAGAAGTTGGAAGCCTATCCTGACCTCTGGTTTGTGTTTTGGGAGAATTATATGGACAAACTTGTACTGTTTAAAGTTTCCAAAACTTCTCAATTCTTCACAAAGCCCACCCCTCTCCTAATATTACTCAGTTCTGTTGGAGGGTCATGAGGACTCGAAACGTCAACTCTTTTCTTCTCCGCCGATGCTGCCAGACCTGCTGAGTTTTTCAAAGTAATTCTGTTTTTGTTTTGGATTTCCAGCATCCGCAGTTTTTTGTTTTTATCAAACAATTAATGGTGCTGATACGCAAGTAGTGTTCTTTCTTCTGAAAGCATAATGTCTATCACCTTCTGGGTCCTTTGACTTAATGGGCAGAATTTTGCCCTTGATGGGGGTGGGTGAGGATGGTCAGGAAGCCGACCGCCGCCTGCGATTGTCACTGGACCGCAATTTCACGTTGGCAGGCTAATTAAAGCCTGCTCAGCATGAAGCGTAAGCTTCTGCCTGTGTGGGGAGGGGGGAAGAGGGCGAGCGGGCCGAGCGCGAACTTTGCGCATGCACGCGAGTAAGCGCTTCATAATCTCCCTGAGGCAGCTCCGTCCCTCAGGGAGATGAAGAGATATGAAAAAAAAATTTTTTTTAATTAAAATTTAATGAAACATGTCCCCTCATGTGACTCTGTCACATGAGCAGGAACATGTTATTAATGAAATATTAGTTTTTATTTTCTTTTTATTTGCTTTTGGAAACCTCATCCCACCCGTGGATGAGGTTTCCAAAAAAATGTGAAGGCCACTTAGCCTTTTCGCCTGTCTACCAACCTTAGGTTAGACGGGCAGTGAAAAATTTAATTTAATTGATTACTTAATGGCCTTAACTGGCCTTTTAATTGCTGCCGGCTCCAGCATGCACCCGCCGTCCGAAATATCATGCGACTGCCCAATGTGTTAGAATATAAGAAGTCAGTGTGAGACAGTCACAGCCTGGATTTGGTTGCTCTGAAACCTCGAACATAACATGTTGACAACTTGGGGAGGGACATTTTTCTGTTGTAGTACAAGCTTTACAATGCAGCTTTACAATTACTGCCCTTGTTTGTAGACTGAAAAAATGTAGAAACAGTAATTTACATAAGTTCAATGAAAATAACATGCTTTCCCTTGTATACAAATATAGTAAATTAATAACTCATTTAATTACAGGTTTTCTCAAACCTACTCCTTTTTATGCTGCATGTCAGATTCCCTAACAATGATTAACTGCATGTGAGAGATTCACATGCAGTGTATCACCAAGCCGCAAGCACTCATATGAAGCAACTGTGTGAGTCTCTAGTAAGTATAGTTGGTTTAGGTTTGTGATTTTACTAGTCTGCTGGGGACATTGCCAGGTAATGTTGTCTGACTGCCTTGCAAAATATTTATACTCTAGTTACTTTATAGAGCTGCCTAAGATGTCAGGAATATCACCACAGACAACACTGTAAAGTAAACAAATTGACTCAAGTGTCATCAAAGCCTAGTGATGCCAAAAAGCACATTGCTGAGTGATCAGCCTGCCATACCAAATGGTGGACCTGAGCTATTTATTGCCACATGGTACTGTCAGTAATTGGAGGTATTCTCCTGCCAAAGGAAGGCATGGCGCCTTTGACGGCATGTGAGTTGGCATGTTTCCTTTAGAGTAATGTCAATTAGAGAGCTGTTGCTATATAAGGCAATGGTGTCAAAATATATTGCAAGACACATTACCATTAGAGAAATATCTGGCAAACATCTGAAAGTAAGGTTCTTGCTACTGATTAGCAAAGATGGTCTTGTGTAAACTGAATCTATGGTGATCTTTAAAAAAGGAACATTTATTTTGTACTGATTCTGTTTTTATTCTTAGGATGTGGGCGTCATTGGCAAGGCTAGCATTTGCTGCCCATCCCTAATTGCCCTTGAGAAGGTGGTGGTGAGTCACCTTCTTGAACCACTGCAGCCCATGTGGTGCAGGTACACCCACAGTGCTGTTAGGAAGGGAATTCCAGGATTTTGATCCCACAGCAATGAAGGAATGGTGATATAATTCCAAGTGAGGATGGTGTGTGGCTTGGAGGGGAACTTGCAGGTGATGGTGTTTGCATGTGTTTGCTGCCCTTGTCATTCTAAGTGGTAGAGGCACAACAGAAGGTGGTTGTCATAGTTGGAGGCCAAGCAATTCAGCCCCAGAACATCACTGCAAGAGTTACTCAGGGCAGTGTCATAAGCCCAACCATCTTCAGCTGCTTCATTAATGCCCTTCACACCATTATAAGGTCAGAAGTGGGGATGCACGCTAATGATTGCATTGTGTTCACCACCATTTGCAACTCCTCAGATAATGAACCAGTCAACAAACAGCAAGACCTGGACAACATTTGGGCTTGGATTGATTAATATCGAGTAACATTCAGGCCACACAAGTGCCAGGCAATTACCATCTCGAATAGAAGAAAATCTAACCATTTCCCCTTGGCATTCAATGGTATTATTATTGTCAAATCCACCACCATCAACAACCATGGTCGCCATTGAGCAAAAATAAAGCAGGATCAGCCACATAAATACTTTGGCTGCAAGAGCAGGACAGAGGCTGGGTACAACTCCCCGCTCCCCAAAGCCTGTCACCGTCCACAAGGCACAAGTTGGTCCACTTGCAAGGAGGAATGCAGATCCAATAACACTGAAGAACCTCAACACCATACAGCACAAAGCAACCCACTTGATTGGTACCCCATGCAATACCTTAAATATTCATTCCCTCCACCATTAGCACACCTGCTCCTCAATGTGTGTCATCTACAAGTTGCACGGCAGCAATTCACCAAGGCTTCTTTGACAGCACCTTCCAAACCCGTGACCTCTACCACCTAGAGGGACAAGGGTAGCAAATGATTGGGAACGCCACCACCTGCTAGTTCCCCTCCAAGTCACATACCACCCTGATAAGAAAATATATCATCCGAAGTATGAGGGATGTCTATTTGTGCTTGGCTTTCAGCATTAATTTGCATGGCGGAGAGCAGCTTTGAACAGTTAAAGGTCAGGAAAGCCTATGCAATGGATCAGAGGGCAATCAATCAGTTGTACAGTTTTTAATACTTAAACATTGAACTTCTTTAGCCAGAGCTCTTAAGCAAAATTGATATAAGGATTTCCAATTTGTAAAATAGAATTGTAATGCTGCACAGTCAAGGTGACTTGAACTGTAGTTGAAAAATACTTAAGCAAAAAAAAGGCATCTGCCTAACTCCCAGCTGGCAATAGCTAGCAGTTATGCATACGCAGAGGTGACAGGAGGTAGCAGAT
Source organism: Cetorhinus maximus (assembly GCF_964194155.1). NCBI lineage: Eukaryota > Metazoa > Chordata > Chondrichthyes > Lamniformes > Cetorhinidae > Cetorhinus > Cetorhinus maximus. The sequence continues at coordinate 207,179,517 of NC_135880.1, read as the reverse complement.
TGAGCCACTGCAAACAATACAGATCGTCTTTTTCGATTTACTGGTTGTCAAATTTGAAGATTTCAGATTAGGAGTTTGTTGAATTATCACGAATAGTTAAGATTGGATTACTTTGAACTCCAAAGTGATGCATGTCCTTACAAATTAGTATTAAAATTGAAGGTGTATTGATCACTTTTTTCAGTGCAAATTGGATTGGAACTGTTGAGATTTATTTTCTTTTAAGACTTATAGTCAGCAGGAAGAATAGTATCCTATCTCTCAGGTTGGACTTGTATCCAAGTTGGGAAGGTGAAGTGACAGTGTTCTAACTAACAGCACACAAATCCTTAAAGCCCATGAATTAGCTTCATGAGAATTACCTAAATTCAACCAAAACTGAAACGAGGACAGCTTGGTACCACTAGTAGCAGTAGTTCGGTTTTCAGTGAGATGGCTAAAAGTTCAAATCTCAACTTAATAAAATTTCAACCCTACCAATTGGTTTCACCAGTTGTTGTCTGGGCTGCTAGGTAAATACCTTTTTATCAGTTGACTATTTCAGGTTTGAGGCAGGGTTGGAAAAACATCAGAAATTTGGTCTAGCTTGTCATACAGAGGCTCTTGCTAATCAGTTAACCGGCAGTAAAGTAGTTATGGAGAAGTCAAGTGCTGAGGTAAACCTGGCCTTTAAGCTGAAAGGGCACACAGAAATTTGGAGAAAGTATATAAAGATTTAAAAATGTTAAACCATAAATATAAAAATATGGTTTGAAAGAAAGCTTAATTCATGGGATTGACTGTCAGCAACAGGTCACTTTAAAAACAAATGGCAGCTGCCGCTGATATATTGGTCCTCATCCATCGTAAAGATGAGAATAGATTTGTGTAAATCTCAGTTGAGATCAAAGTTAAGTAAAGCTTCATGAATCTTATGTTTAAGAGGCAGGGGGCACACAGAGGGCAAGAGTGATAAATAGATGCACATTATTGATTCTAACCATAAAAGGCAGAGATGGAGAGTTTATGATATCATGATGTAGAACTGAAAAGCTATTCTAAATCACAAAAATTGAACAAAGAATGGATTTTGAATGTTAAATGTCCCCAGCGTCGACTGATAATTTTTAGTAAATATGAGAAATATCCATCCTCTGACAGGGAAATAGGCAACTATAATTAGTAGCCATAATGACTGCTGCCAGACAGAATAAACTAAATGAGGCAAAGCAACGTGAACATTGAACTGTGCAATTTTACAAGGCATAAAACAAGTAGCCTTTTTCTACATGTTTACATATTTAAGAAACTTCTGGATTATGTTGTAAAAACAGGAAATGCTGGAAATATTTAGCAAGTCTCAACTTGTGGACAGCAGGAGAAAAGGTTGAGTTCAGATCAATTTTCTTATTGCTTTCTGGGGTTTTTGGATGCTAGAAAACTAGTTCAAAGAATCATAGAATAATACAGCACAGAAGGGGCCCATTAGATCCATAAAGTCTGTACTGATTCTTTCAAAGAGCAATCCAGTTAGCCAATCCCCCATGCTTTCCCATATCCCTGCATTTTTTACTCCTTCAAGTACTTAGTTGTTCCTTTCAATATCCATTCCAGTAATTGCAAAAGTTTTAGTTGTCAGATAAAGTAGAATTAGCCATAACTGCCTCTGGCTGTGCAGTTGTTGCCAAAGAGATGCTGATGACTGAGAACCTCAAGAAGAGACCAATAAACAGCAACGATAAGCAAATTTCTCAATGAGTGAATGGCTGCCTTCTCTTCCTCTATTTGCTACTAATTAAACAAAGTGCAACCTTACTGGACTGCCTGCTTTTTCTGTCCCATTTGACTGAATTTAGGGATGGTACAATACTGCCTCAACTACTGATAAAACAAGCAAGATTTGGGGGTATAGTTTTTTAAACAAGCGCAAAAGATTGCAGAAATTCAATTTGCGCTGAATGTAATCTATGCTTAAAATTCCATTGACTGAATTTCCCGTTCGTTAGGCGGGCGGGCCTGACTCAATCGTGGGTGGATGCGGAGCCAATTGCCGCCAGTGATCGGGGCCACACCGCTATTTTACGTGGGCGGGCCAATTAAGGCCCGCCCAGCGTGACATCCGCCGGGAAGCGCTATGCGCTGCCTGTGCAGGCAGGGGGAATCCTTAAAATCGAGAGTGTGCTCTTTCACGCATGAAAGAGCGCACTCATCTCCCTGATGCTAAGTGCAGCCTCAGGGAGATCTCCTCGACTTTTAAAAATATTAAAAATAGAGAAAAGAAAAAACCCATTACATGTCCCCTCATGTGAAAATGACAATGTCACATGAGTTGGGACATGTTCTTAATTTCCATAACAACTTTATTACAATTTTTAAAACCCTACATGAAACCTCATCCCGTCACTGGATGAGGTTTCATGTGTTTTCTAGTTGCCGCCAGGGCTCCTGGCCGACCCGCCAACCTTAACTTTGGACGGGCATGTCCTTTAATTGCTTAATTGATCCTGTCAATGGCCTCAAGTGGCCATCGACAGGTCGGCGGGCCCACAGCTGATTTTGCTGCGCCCCCGCCTTTCTGAAAATTTAAATGGCGCAGGGTGACATCGGGGGTTCCGCCCGACGTCATCCTACGTCAGTTTACATGTCGGCGAGTGGGCCCTGCCTCCCGCTCGCCAATGATAAAATTCTGCCCCATGTTGTTTTAAATTTTTTGCATTGCTCTGTCTGATTTCAGGCAAATTGTGCTAAAAATCTGCACAACCAATGAAACTTCTGTGTAGAGTCTTCATTGTAGGTGGTGAATTTGAGTATAGCCCATGGCATAACAGTGAATTAGTTATGTAGACGTAGAGAAGGAAAATAAAATAGAAGTTAGAAAGAAAGAAACAAGCCAAAGTTGGGAGATTTATTGGGGTGCATTGAAAGCTGTAATTCAAATACTTTTTTTGTATCTTACTGTTGCATCTTTGCTTTCAATGAGTAGGATAGATGAAATATTAAATGTCCTAGCCTTTGTTTTATTTAAGATATCATAGCTGATATCACTAATTTTCTCACGTTTTGTAGGGGAAGAATTTTCAGGTCGACGAGTGGGGGCTGGGCCCACTCACTGAAGTGTAAAATGATGCACGGTGACATTGGGCATGCGTCTCAACGTCACCACACGTCATTTAGATTGTCAGTTCGGCTGGCGGGCAGCCAACACCCGCCAAACTGTCAAGGGCCTATTTAGGCCATTAAGAAAGTAATTAAAGTTATTACAAATGCTGCCCGGCCAACCTTAAGGTTGGTGGGCAGGCGAAGAGCCCAGGTGGCCTTCACATTTTTCGTGAAACCTCATCCACGGGAGGGTTGAGGTTTCATGAAGGGTTTATTAATTAAATAACATTTTTAGAAAAAAACTAATGGACATGTCCCAGCTCATGGGCCTTAATTGGCCCGCCCGCGTAAAATGGCAGCACGGCCTCAATTAGGGGCACTTATCAAGTTCGCGCCCGCCCCCGCTCACCCCCCGCACAACCCTCCCAGCAGGGGGAACTTTCTGCCCTAGGAGTCTTTGTGATTGCAGTCCCATAACCTCACATTCTTGTGCCTCAAATGCAGTAGAGCATTTCCAGTGTGGACTGAGTTAACAATGCTGTGTAAATGGATGTGATTCCAGCAGCAGGGAACATATGTGTGAGAAAAATTGAGCACATTAGGCAGGTGTGGTTTTAGGATGGTGGTAAGAGCAGCAATATTAAAAATGTAGTTTAATAAGGTGAATTTTAAAAAACAAATAAAATAGGACATTGCACACAGGAGCACTCATCTCAGCCTGACTAGAAGAAAATTTATCAGTTAAAAAAAAAATTCCATTCTACCTGTGGGCATGTTGAGGGCAATATATTTGGTTTGAAAAAGCAGCACAGATTCAGAAGGCACCCCAAAATGTGAGCCGAACTCCCTTCCTCTGTCCAGCTCTGAGCTTCTAAATGATAGGCAGAACTGACAACAAGGAGCAATGGATGTTTAAAAAACTGCACCTAAGGTAATGAATATTAGACATAATGCAGTAAATTACTGAAAGAAATGTAGGTTGGAACTTGTTTGCATTCCTCTGTTACAAATTTCAGGCCTATTATTGCATATTTTGAGACTGCATTAAATATGCTGTTGACTTCCAAGTCACTGGAAAGTGCAGTATGTTGATTCAGTGTTCCTTACAAGCAGGAATTAACTTTTACTGCCCAGAGGTTTGTACAAAAAAACACTATTAAGTCAACTGAATATCATAATTGCTCATCTGTATTTGCAATGAGGTGTTTCTAACATAAGGCTGGTTTAAGAAGCAACAGCTTTCTTTATTTTACATGTATTATGAAAGCAAATGGAATGTTTGCTATGTTTTTGCACCTATTTTGCAACTCTATTTTTGCAACATAGAAAATATGCCACACTATCTCTGTTAACAAGTTAAATATAATTTTCTGATTTGCAATTTTGTGAAATTAGCTTATATTATACTTAAGGGAAAGCTCTTACTGGCTCTATAAGACTCCCTTACCAGTTGACTGCAACTTCTTTCTGAGCTTGACGTAAAGATAAAGGCTTCACCTCTACCGTTCTCCAGCTCTCATGTCCATCGATTAACCAGTGTCTTCCATCTAATTCCATTCATTGATTCTTATAATGTTTATTATTTCTAAAAGCTAAGCCACAAAGGGGTCTTGTTAAGAAGATGGAATCCTACAGAATTAAAGGGAAAGTGGTGATATGGGTGCAAAATTGGCCCAATGACAGGAGGCAGAGTGTCAGAGTGGATGAATGTTTTCCAGGCGGGGAGGTGCTTTGCAGCATTCCGCAAAGATCCATTTTGGATCAGGGTGGTGAAATGGCCAGAAGCTTGGCAGATGGAGTTCAATGCAGAGATGTATGAAATGACACACTTTGGAGGAGTAATGTAGAAAGAAAGTATACCATAAATGGCATGATTTTGAGAAGTGTAAATGAGTAGAGAGATCTTGGTGTCCATATACACAAATCCTTAAAGTGGCAGGGCAAGTTGATAAGCATATGGGTTAGACTTAGAAGGCTTCCCGTGGTTAGAGACATATGAGGCAGATGAAGCACACACCCTTAGGTCTGTTTCCATAGCTCACATTTCCTGGAACAAGTTGCCAGCCTGAAACCCGAGGCTATATAGTTTGAGGGGCATGGTTCTGCATCAAGCATGAATGACCAGGCGACTCTCACACTCTTACCACTCACAATAGGCATATTGGAAGGGTTTGCAGGTTGATAATCAACCTGTTTGGCTGCATTATGGACACGCCTTCCATGGTCTGGAGAGGGACTCGAAACCTGGCTCAGAGGTAGGGATGCTACCCACTGCACCGCAAGACCTCCCTCATATGGGTTACTTGGGCTTATAAATAGAGAAATAGAATCTAAAAACAAAAAGATCATTCTAGAACTTTATCAATGACTGGTTGGACTTTAGCAAGAGCATTGTGGACAAGTCTGGACACCATAGGCAGAATTCTACAGCCCCTCGCAGTGGGGGCAGTGCCATAAAATGAGGCGAGCCTTCCAAAAGTCCATTGAATTCAGCAGGACCGTAAAATCCCGCCGGCATAAAATTCTGCCGCAGATTTCAGGGAATTTGGTTAAAGGTCTGAGAAAGGTAGTACCTCCAATAGTGCAGCACTATTTCAGTACTCTGCGAATTGTCAGCCTAGATTCTGTGCTAGAGTCCCTGGAGCAGGACTTGAATCCACAAACTTCTGACTTTGAAGTGAGTGCTACCACTAAGTTGTTTCTGTGCTGGCTCTTTGAAAGAGCTGTCCAATTAATCCCACTCACCTGCTTTTTTCCCATAGCCCTCGAAATTTCCCCTTTTCAAGCAGATGCTATGAATGCAAGGGGCTAAATAGTACAGGGAGAAAATAGGCCAAATTACTTACACAAAAACAAGTGCCTGATTTCTGCTCAATCAGCCTTTTTTTTTGCAGTTTTATAATTACACTCAAAACTGATGAAAATAAGAGATGAGGAGGAAAATGTTACAGGGATATTTGGAGGTATTTGGTCAAAAAGTACAGATTATGCAACCAGAAGGGTTAAAACAAACAGCGGAGCTTCTTGTCAATTAATGTTTCATGAATTGTACATTAAATATTGTATATAAAGATTTTTAAAATCAAAGCAACAAAAATGCAAGCAGAATATGAACTAATTGGAGTTACTAGTCTTTATAGAGATAAATGGCAATACTCGTAATGAAGTGGAATAGGGCTGACAAGTTCCTGACCAGTCATCCTGCAACTCTGTTACGCTTGCAGGATTTGCAGTATTAAAATCAATGGAGCGGTAAAGTGTTTTGTATTGTCAAGTTTCTGGTGCTGTGGAAGCAATACCTATGATTGTCGAGAAACAGGCAGGTAGTGCAGGCTCACTAACTGGTTTTCCATTCTGGATATCGGTGAGGGCGTTGGATCCTTGGAGGAGTGCAGCAAGAGCCAAGCTCGTGGCACCACGGGTGGCTCAGCTGTACAGGAGGAGAGAAAGAAGAGCAGAAGAGGAGTACTGATAGGGGATTCTATAGTTAGGGGAGCAGACAGGCGTTTCTGTGGCCATGAACGTGACTCCAGGATGGTTTGTTGCCTCCCTGGTGCTAGGGTCAAGGATGTCACTGAATGGCCTCAGGACATTCTTGTGGGGGAGGGCGAACAGGCAGAGGTCGTGGTCCACATTGGTACTAACGACATGGGTTGGAAGGGGGATGTGACCCTGCAATCAGAATTTAGGGAGATAGGTAGAAAATTAGCAAACAGGACCTCTAAAGTAGTAATCTCCAGATTACTCCCAGTGCCACATGCAAGTGAGTACAGAAATTGAGTACAGAGATAAGACAGATTAATGTGTGGCTGGAAAGATGGTGCAGGAGGGAGGGCTTTAGATTCCTGGGACACTGGGACTAGCTGTGGGGAGATGGCAGCTGTACAAGCCAGACGGGTTGCATCTGAACAGAGCCAGGACTGAGTTCCTTGCGGGTCATTTTGCTAGTGCTGTTGGGGAGGGTTTAAACTAACTCAACAAGGGTGTGGGAACCAGGGGAGAAGATTAGGAAGTAATACCAAGGTGCACGGAATGCTGGAAGAGGCAGATAGCACTAAAATAGAGAATAGCAAGTTAACAGATGGAGTCGGAGTAAGGGAGCAAGTAATGAAGTCTAAATCAGGGTTACACTGCATGTATGTGAGTGCACGGAGTATAGCTAATAAAATTAGGGAGTTACAGGAACAGATTGCCTTGTGGGATTATGATGTTGTGGTGACAATGGAGACCTAGCTTAAGGAAGGGCAGATCTGGATGTAAAATATTCCTGGTTACAAGGTGTTCAGAAAATATAGGAAAAGGAAAAAAGCAGGTGGTGTCTTTGGTTAAGGAGAGTATTGCAGTACTGGAGAAAGAGGATGTGTCAGAGGATTCAAGGACAGAATTGCTTTTGCTAGAACTAAGGAATAAGAAAGGTGCAATTACATTGCTCGGTGTAATATACAGACCACCAGCTAGTGGGAAGGATATCGAGGAACAAACCTGCAAGGAAATTACAGAGAGGTAAGTGCTAGGGGTTTGGATGGTGCAGAATTTGTAAGGTGCATCCAGGAGGGCTTCCTGAGACAATATGTAGATAGTCCAACTAGGGAAGGGGAAATACCGGACCTGGTATTAGGGAATAAACCCGGCCAGGTGGTCGAAGTTTCAGCAGGGGAGCATTTCGGGAAAAGTGACCATAATTCAGTAAGCTTCAAGGTACTGGTGGATGAGGATAACAGGAGTCCTCGGGTTAAGGTGCTTAATTGGGGGATGGCTAACTATAACAATATTAGGCAGGAACTGAGGAATCTAGACTGGAGGCGGCTGTTTGAGGGCAAATCAACAACTGACATGTGGGGGGCTTTCAAACGTCAGTTGATAAGAATTCAGGACCGGCATATTCCTGCTAGGATGAAGGATAAGCATGGCAAGTTTCAGGAACCTTGGATAATGAAGGATATTGCGAGATTAGTCAAAGAGAAAAGGGAAGCATTCGTAAGGGCTAGAAGGCTGGGAACAGATGAAGCCCGTGGAGAATATAAAGAAAGTAGGAAGAAACTTAAGCAAGGAGTCAGGAGGGCTAAAAGGGGTCATGAAAAGTCACTGGCAACCAGGATTAAGGAAAATCCCAAGGCCTTTTATACGTATGTAAAAAGCAAGAGGGTATCCAGGGAAAGGGTAGGCCCACTCAGGGACAGAGGTGGGAATCTGTGTGTGGAGCCGGAAGAAATGGGAGAGATACTAAATGAATACTTCTCATCAGTATTTACCAAAGAGAAGGACTTAGCGGTCGATTTGTCTAGGGAAGAGTGTGTAAATAGCCTGAATCATGTTGAGATCAAAAAAGAGGAGGTTTAGGCGTCTTGAAGAATATTAAGGTGGATAAGTCCCCTGGGCCAGATGGGATCTACCCCAGAGTACTGAGCGAGGCAAGGGAGGAGATTGCTAGGGACTTGACAGAAATCTTTGCATCCTCACTGGCTACGGGTGAGGTCCCAGAGGACTGGAGAATGGCCAATGTTGTTCCATTGTTTAAGAAGGGTAGCAGGGATAATCCAGGAAATTACAGGCCCGTGAGCCTTACGTCAGTGGTAGGGAAATTATTGGAGAAGATTCTTCATGACAGGATTTACTACCATTTGGAAGCAAATGGGCGTATTAGTGAGAGGCAGCATGGTTTTGTGAAGGGGAGGTCGTGTCTCACTAACTTGATCGAGTTTTTCGAGGAAGTGACAAAGATGATCGACGATGGAAGGGCAGTGGATGTTATATACATGGATTTCAGTAAGGCCTCATGGCAGACTGGTACAGAAGGTAAAGTCGCCCGGGATCAGAGGTGAGCTGGCAAGATGGATACAGAATTGGCTTGGTCATAGAAGATAGGGGGTAGCAGTGGAAGGGTGCTTTTCTGAATGGAGAGCTGTGACTAGTGGAGTTCCGCAGGGATCAGTGCTGGGAACTTTGCTGTTTGTAGTATACATAAATGATTTGGAGGAAAATGTAACTGGGCTAATTAGTAAGTGTGCAGACGACACTAAGGTTGGAGGAGTTGCAGATAGTGTAGAAGATTGTCAAAGGATACAACGGGATATAGATCGGTTGGAGACTTGGGCGGAGAAATGGCAGATGGAGTTTAATCCAGACAAAGGCGAGGTAATGCATTTTGGAAGGTCTAATACAGGCAGGAATTATACAGTAAATGGCAGAACACTTAAGTGCATCAACGGGCAGAGGGATCTGGGTGTACAATTTCACAGGTCACTGAAAGTGGCAACACAGGTGGATAAGGTAGTCAGGAAGGCATATGGCATGCTTGCCTTCACTGGCAGGGGTATTGAGTATAAAAGCTGGGAAGTCATGCTGCAGTTGTATAAAACCTTGGTTAGGCCACAGTTGGAATATTGTGTGCAATTCTGGTCGCCACATTACCAGAAGGATATGGAGGCATTGGAGAGGGTGCAGAGGAGGTTTACCAGGATGCTGCCTGATCTGGAGGTTATTAGCGATGAGGAGAGGTTGGAGAAACTCGGACTGTTCTCACTAGAGCGACGGAGATTGAGGGGCGACTGGATAGAAGTTTACAAAATTATGAGTGGCATGGACAGAGTAGATAGTCAGAAGCTTTTTCCCAGGGTGGAAGAGTCAATTACTAAGGGACATAGATTTAAGGTGAGAGGAGAAAACTATAGAGGAGATGTGCGGGGCAAGTTTTTTACGCAGAGGGTAGTGAGTGTCTGGAATTCGCTGCCAGAGGAGGTGGTGGAAGCAGGTACAATAGTGGTGTTTAAGAGGCAGCTTGACAAATACATGAATAGGATGGGAATAGAGGGATATGGACCCCGGAAGTGCAAAATGTTTTAGTTGACGGGCAACGTGATCAGCGCAGGCTTGGAGGGCTGAAGGGCCTGTTCCTGTGGTGTACTTTTCTTTGTTCTTTGTTCTAGGTGTAAACATCGTAAAAGTAGTTATAATGGGGGACTTTAATTGCCTGTATATAGACTGGGATAGCAATAGTGTAAGGAGCGGTGCGGGACAAACATTCCTAGATTGTGTTCAGGAGAATTTCCTACAGCAGTATGTGCCCAGCCCAACAAAAAAGGAGGCACTGCTAGACCTGGTGCTTGGGAATGAGGTGAGCAAAGTCGAACAAGTGACAGTGGGAGAACATTTAGGGGACACTGATCATTGTATCATAAGGCTTAGGATGTCAGTGGAAAATTATATTGGTCAATCCAGAATAAGAATAATCAACCGGCAGAGAGCGGACTTCAATGGGGCAAGAACGGAGCTGGGCCAGATAGACTGGAACCAAAGGTTGGTGAGAAAAACAGTAGCTGAACAATGGGCTACCTTCAAAGAGGAGATGGTTTGGGCACTGTCAAGGTACGTTCCCTCAAAAGGGAAGGGTAGGACAAACAAATCCAGAGCTTCCTGGATGACAAAGGGGGTAGAAATTAAGTTAAAGAAGCAAAAGTGTGCTCATGACAGGTGTTAGGTAGCAAATACAATTGAGAACCAAGCTGAATACAGAAGGTTCAGAGGGGTCGTGAAAAAGCAAACACGAGAAGCAAAGCGGGATTATGGAAAAAGACTGGCAACATAAAAGCATGTAAGCACATCAATAGTAAAAGGGTAGTAAAAGGATTAGGGTTGATTAGGGACCAAAAAGGGGATAGAGGCAAGAGGCATGGCTAAGGTGTTAAATGAATACTTTGCATCTGTCTTTACCTATGAGGTAGATGCTGCCCGGGCCATGGTGACAGAGGAGGAAACTCAGTCACTAGAAAGGTTTAAAATTGGTAAGGAGGAGATATTGGATAAGCTTTGGTACTTAAAGTTGATAAGGCACCGGGACCGGATGAGATGCATCCAAGAATATTGAAGGAAGTGAGAATGGAAATTGCAGAGGCACCGACAATAATCTTTCAATGTTCTCTAGATTCAGGGGCGGTGCCAAAGGACTGGAGAATTGCAAACATAATGCCCTTGTTCAAAAAAGTTTGTAAAGATCTGCCCTGCAATTACAGACCAGTCAGTTTAACGTCGGTGGTGGAGAAACTTCTGGAAACAATAATTTGGGATAGACTTAATAGTCACATGGAAAAATGTGGATTGATTCGGAAGAGTCAGCATGGATTTGTTAAAGGAAAATCATGTCTAACTAACTTGCTGGAGTTTTTTGAAAAGGTTACAGAGAGGGTTGATGAGGGCAAGGCCTTTGATGTAGTGTCTATGGACTTCCAAAAGGCATTTGATACAGTGCCGCACAGCAGACTTGTGACGAAAGTCATAGGTCATGGAATAAAAGGGACAATAGGAACGTGGATAGAAAATTGGCTGAGGGATAGGATACAGACAGTAATAGGTAATGGGTATTTTTCGGGCTGGAATAAGGTTTGCAGTGGAGTTCCCCAGGGGTCGGTATTGGGACCCTTGCTTTTCCTGATATATATAAATGATTTAGATCTTTTGTGCAGGGGACAATTTCAAAGTTTGCGGACGACAACTTGGGAGAATTTAAACTGTGAGGAGGACAGTGTAGAATTTCAAAAACACATTGACACATTGATGGAGTGCACAGATAGGTGGCAGATGAAGTTCAATGCGAAGAAGTGTGAAGTGATACACTTTGGTACAAAGAACATGGAGAGACAGTATAAAATAAAGGATACGATTCTAAAGGGTGTGCAGGAGCAGAGAGACCTGGGGGTATATGTACATAAATCATTAAAGGTGGCAGGGCAGGTAGAGAGAGCTGTTTCTAAAGCATACAGTATTATAGGCTTCATTAATAGGGGCATAGAATACAAGAGCAGTGAGGTTATGATGAACTTATATAAGACACTGGTTAGCCTCAGCTGGAGTATTGTGTACAGCTCTGGGTGGCACTCTATAGGAAGGATGTGAACGTATTGGAAAGAGTGCAGAAGAGGTTTACAAGAATAATTCCAGGGAAGAGACACTTCAGTTATGAGGAAAGACTGGAGAAGTTGGGACTGTTTTCCTTGAAGAGGAGAGGGTTAAGAGGAGACTTCATAGAAGTTTTCAAAATCATGAGGAGCCTGGACAGAGTAGAAAGGGAGAAACCGTTCCAGCTTGTAAACGAATTGAGAACCAGAGGGCATAGTTTGAAAATGTTTTGCAAAAGAAGTAAATGCGAGGTGAGAAGAAACTTTTTCACATATAGCAAGTAGTTAGGGTTTGGAATGCACGGCCTGGAAGTGTGGTGGAGGCAGGTTCAATTGAGGCATTCAAGAGGGCATTGGATGATTATTTAAATAGAAACAATGTGCAGGGTTATGGTGAAATGGCAGGAGATTGGCACTAAGTTAAAATGCTCAGGGAGCTGGTGCAGACACAATGGGCCAAATGGCCTCCTTCTAAACCGTAACAATTCTGTGATTGTGTGACTGTAACCTTCATTTGTGCTGGTTTTGACACTCTTTTCAATTACTTCACTGTGGTGTTGGCGAAACATTCACATCCTACTGCACTTGCTGTTGCTTTACAATGAAAATGAAGCATGGGGCATTGTCGGGCTTTCTAGCTGTAGTGATAAAGCCGTGCATGCCAAGTCAAATTTCAAATCCTGGCCTTGAGTAACATTCTATTTTGGCTTTCTCCATGGAAATGTTTCATTAGTCCTAATGTTCCATTAGGCGAGAAAATCTATTTCTCCTATAAAATACTCCTCTTGTGTAGATGATCATTGTGGCATCAGGCAACAATTAAAACCTTATTCAGTAGACTTTAATTCCAGACATGTTTAATGCTTAAAACAATATGCAGAATCACTCATGCATTCAACATATCATGCCGCCCTTTAATATTTGTTTAACATGATGCTATTCCATTTTTGCTGTATTGTCTAACACCTGACACCTGTCCATAAAACAAAAAAAAGCTTCGTAATAAAAAATTCCAAAATATATTTTATTCCCAAATGTTTTTTCCTGCTGAGCAAAAACGTTATCATATATAGACAACCTCACTCACCCAGAGTAGCGATTTAGTACCATAGAGAACCAAGTATGCTTATTTGTATTTCTTATCATTTAAGTACTTTCGCTAACTGAAAGTGGCTTTATTATTTAAAGTGATCAAAGAAAATGAAAGCGAGAATCAGCCTGTTTGAATAATCCCACGTTTTTAAAATCCAGTTTCCTGCCTTAATCTAATAAACAGGCTCAAAGATTCCTTTATATACTTCTTTAATCTTCCTTACCTCTTCTGTATTTTGTTAATCTGCCACCAGCTGCAAATCTAATTGTAACTCCCAGGCCAGCAAGGGGTGAGACAAATGAGAAATGAGGATAGAAGTGAGAATGCACAATTCTACAGGGCATGCAATAAGAGTGAATTAAGTTGTAATATTTAAACATTTAAAACTAATGAAAATTTCAAATGAGTGGCAGCCATGGAAACCATTCGATATTCTTGAACAGTTTTGAAAATACTAACTGACTTTCTACCGAAATTCTTGTGAACTCAGCAACTACCATGGTGTTGGAAATCATTATGGAATGTCCAGTCACACAGTCACACATGGATTGTAGAATATATTGGTTTAAATATATTTATTGTTAGAAGTCTACTGTCATAAATCATCATAACCACATGGAGTGCAATATCTCTTCTTTTCTCAGGATATTCTTAGAAAGAAAATTCTAGAAAATGTAACGTGAAATGGAAATCAATAGTTTGAACTATTAGATCACTATAGCAGATTTTTAAAAATATTAAAGCCTTTTGGTGCCCATAAATGGATAGAAAAACTTTCACACAACAATATTGCTCCAAATGATGAGTGGCAGGTCAGAAGATTGGATAGTGTATAAAGAAAAGCAAAGAATGACTAAGAGATTAATAAGGAGGGAGAAATTAGAATACCAGAGAAAACGAGCTAGAAATATGGGGTGGAATTTTCCCAAACAGGACTACGGCTGGTATTTTCCGGCTCCATTGATGATGGGCGTCATGGCAGACGAAGGGTGGGGGTGGCACAATATGGTGAGAAGGCCAAAAATCGGTTTCACGCCGGCATGAAAGCACAGCAGGATCATGCGATGGTGTCCGCCTTGGCAGGATGCCAATTCTACTGGAGTCCGGCACGAACCCGCTTTGCATCCTGCTAACGGGGTGCAAAGTAAGGCCTGACTGGAATTTCCCCCCCATACCTTAATTACCATTACGCCAGCGGGAAAACACACTGGCCCAGAACACATCTAGACAAGTGCGACATGCAGAAGTCGGGCCTTGCTCAGTTCGCGGACCTCTGAGGAGCAGAAGATGCTGGAGCCATATAGCTACTGGACCCTGGAGGAACGCGTGCATTGCATGCTGGGTGGATTCTCATGGACATGGCTGTACCGTGAAGCAGCTCACGGATGCTGGGAGGTCTCCGTTGATACCTCAGATCTGCCTCGGAACATCACGATCTTGGCCCATGTGCGCTACAGATGATAGGCGAGTGGGGGGTGGGAGAGGAAGGTCCAGTGGCGGAAGAAGATCAAGATCTGACTGGGAGAGGAAGGTGTAAGGAGGGGCGGGTGAGGGGAGGGGGGGTGCAGGAGGAGGGGTGAGGTTGGGAGGAGGGATGAATGTGACAGGAAGGATAAGGTTGGGAGTGGGAGGAGGGAGTACGGGGGAGTAGGGTATAGCGGGGGAGAATGTGACAAGTGGGGAGGTAGGTGTAAGGGGGGAGGAAGGTGTAAGGGAAGGAGTTTGGGAGGGGAAGGTGTTCACAGGGGGCGGAAGGACTTCAGGGGAAGGAAGATGTTCGGAGGAGGGAAGGACTTCAGTGGGGGGAAGGAGTTCGGGGGAGGAAGGAGTCCAGGGGAAAGAAAGTGTTTGGAGGGGGGATGGAATCCAGGGAGAGGAAGGAGTCTTGGGGGAGGAAGGAGTTCAGAAGGGGAAAGGAGTAAGAGTAGGGGGGGCATGGTAAGGGTGAAGGAGGGAGTAAAGGGAGGGGTGGTGTCCAGGTGAACATGCAAGGGAGGGATCTGTGGAGTCAATGACTGCCTCCTGGGGAGCAAACTGAGGGTGGATGTAGTAAGAGGGAATGGTGAGCATGAGAGGGGCAGAGGGGGCCAGAAGGGTGGGAGGGTGAGGGTGCGACGGTAGCAGTAGAAGGGACAGTGAGGGTGGTTGGTGGGGACTTGCAGGCAGATATGGACCCTGGGGATGGGAAGGAAGAGGTCAGGGAGGTCAATGTGGATGGGAAGGTAGGGAACGTGCACGTTCACCTGGGCATGTTGGAAAGAAAAAGGTTTGTGTTGGTAGGTGACGGTGGGGCGTTGGAAGGTGATGCCAGGGGAATTAACAGTGATGGGGAGGGGAAAGGATGGGAGCTTACGAGAAACTTGATATGACCATGTTTTTTTCAAATTGAAAGTGAGCGGAGCTTCATGTTGGATTTGCACAGGTGCTGCATGGGAGTGTGATCAGTGGGTGGGCGGAGATGCAGGTCGGCTCAGATGGACAACTGAAAGAGAACCCCAGCAGGCAGCAGTGAAAATGCTCGGGACATTGAGATGAGTGTGATGGAGGAAGGAGTGCTTGCACGAGGCTTCGAAAACCCCTGCCACACATGCACTGCTCCCTCCAGAATCACTCATTAGCCGGCTGCATGCAGCTGAACTGCTAGTTGGGGGAGGATGCAGGGAGAGGACTTGTAAAGCCCATAAATGAAGCTGAAAGACAACATTACTCATTATTCAGTGAAAGTAAAAATATTTTCAGATTATAAAGTGACAAAATGCGTTCAACTATCCAGGTGAACATGTATGTTCACTTGTGATCAGAATTTCTTAACTTTTCTAGGCCTACCACATCTTCTAGGTGCTGACCTGACATCCACAGGAGGGGTGAAGACAGCCTGTGCAATGGTTGGCCCTGTTGCCTCTGAAGACTTCTGCATGCAACCTATGGAAAGCCGAGGCTTTGAGGGCCCCGGCTTGCTTTCGCTGAAATCCTGTGCGCCAGCTGCTCCCTCTGCTGTGACAGAGGATGAGGTTGAGGGGGGGTCACAGGCAAAGGGGACTCGGAGGGAGCAGACAGCCTCTGAGATTCCTGAGTGGATGTCCCAAGGGTGTCTAGCTGACGCTTCTCCTCCCTTCGGGTGCCCAAGGGCCCCGGTCTGACTCTTTGAGGGGAAGAAGCACCTGGAGGGACATCAAGGTACCCTGTTTCCCTCTCACATTGCCACTGCAGTAACTCACCCATGGTTATCGTGATGGCCTGCAGGTCTATGCGCATCTCCATGTTCTGCTGGACCCTGGCATCCACCATCCTTCCCTCGGAGACCGACATGCATGTGGGCACCACTTCACCAGAGAGCAGGCGGACGCATTCCTCTGACTCGCGCGCCACTCTGTTGAGGGCTTCCAACAGCTCTGCGTGACGTTTCCCCGCCTTCTGCTGACTCTCCAAGATGAGTTGGAAGGCCGAATCCAGAAGCTCATCATCTGTCTCGGTCGTCATGGATGCCTCTTTCCCAGCAGTCCTCCAAGTGCAGGGGAGCTCAGCTGAACTTGCCTCCTCCTGCTGCGGAAATGTGTCCGTGCAGTGGCCATCAGATTGTAAACCCGAGCCTGTTCTAGACCTAGATCCCACAGAGGTGTGTATCTCTGTGCTGGTGCAAGGTGTGGGTAAGCACTGTGATGGGTCTTCCAGGCTGCTTATTTCCAGCTCTTCAATGGAAGAGGTGTCCTCTTGGCTGGAGGTGAAGACATGGATAGAGCTGAAGAACTGGCTGGTTGAGAGTGTTGGTCGCTTGGCAGAGCTCCCTGTGAACCAAAGTAGAGATTATTAGTGCATGGCAGCCGAGTCAAACGCAAGAGAGAGAGCACTCACAGTTGTGTTGGGAGAGGGGTGCAGGATCCTCACGTGGCTGTTCAGTGCCGACCTCGCCGTCGTCACAGGCAGGGTCCACATCCTCACCAGTCAGCGCGATGGCGCGCTGCTCAAAGTGAGCGAGGGGTCTAATGTGGGCCACTCCACCCCCAGTCTGAGACCACTCCCTGCTGCTTTCAGCCAACTTCTCCTGCATGAAAACAGATGGAGAGAGTGTGAGCAGAACACATGGCATTGCGTGGAATATTTGTGTAGTGAACAGAGCGCTGGGTGGAATGAGCATGCAAGCTCCAGAGGATGAGTCTGATGGAGATGTGAGGGTGTGTGTGAGAGTTAGTGGTGTTGTCCCTGGAGATGTAAGATCTCTGTGGATATGTGATGGGTTTGTGAGTTGAGAGTGATGAGGTGGATAACTTACCCTGGGGGAATGGATAAGAGCATTCATCCTCTTGCTGCACTGGATGGCTAACCTCCTCTCTGTTCCGGTGGTGCTGACTGCCACTGCCATCACCTCCCAGGCCGGATTGGTAAATCTGGTGGACCTCCTGCGGCCAGAGCGGAGGGTAGAGGACATTGTGGCGGTCTTCCACTACATCCAGCACGCGCCCCAGAGAGGTGTCACTAAATTTGGGGCCTGCCGTCTTCTTTGCTTTCGGGGCCATTGGTCGCCTGGAGCAGTCCTGGTCTGAAGACATGAAGTAGACATGCGCTCTGGTGCACTTTAAATATGGCGCCCAGAGCAAGGCAGCGCTGAGGTCACGTCATGTCAGAGATTTGGCGTGTTTCCCGTGAATGCATAATTAATGAGGTGGGCCACGCCAGGAATGGGACAATATGGCGCAAAAACCCGCCATTGCAGCCGGCGGCTAAAACACCCATTTTCCTGCTCGCTACCACACTTTGTGCAAATCTGGGACAATTCTGCCCTAAGTCCAGTGGTGAGGGCGGGACGGGGACGGAGACGGAGTGGTTCCGCTGCAGAGGCCACTGGGAATTTGCACCATACTGCACGACCCCAACTTCATTAAATATGCATTGCGAGTTTTGCAACTTTTCGCATGGCGGGGCGGGCTGAAGGATGACGTGACCCACTGTTGAAGATAGTCCTCCAGGAGTACTCTGAAGAAAGAAGATGGATGTCCTGAAGATAGAAGATGAACTTCCAGGGACACACTGAAGTTGGAAGGTGGACCTTTGAGGACACTGAAGCTGGAAACTCCACCTGATAGGGTCTACAGTGGCTGCGAGCCTCCATCCTAAACTCCAGAGGCAACCCCAGGCCTTATTAAGGTAAGCCCTGACTTTTACAGATGTGTTCTGGACCAGCGTGAATTCCCACTAGCGTCGCAGACGATCAGGCATGAGTGGGTGACTCCAGTGTGTCCTCGATCTGCATCCCATTAGCGGGATGCAAATCAGTTTCATGCCGGCCTCTGGTGGGTATTGCAACCCCCCATGGTGGACAAGAGCTCAAGATCCTGCTGTCATTTTACGTCGGTGTGAAACTGATTTTTGGACCCCCCCACCACATTCTTCCCTCCACCCACCATTAAACCCACCACAGGGGGCTTGGGAAAATTCCACCAATAAAAACAGATAAGACGAAGTAACGTAAGCACTGGCCCTCTCAAGAGTGAGTTTGGGGCATTAATAATAAAAATTAAGGAAATGGCGGTTGAATTGAACAGATATTTTGTGTCTATCTTCACTTTAGAGGAAACAAATAACCCAAAATCCCAGAAATAAGTGTGAATCAGGAGATGAATGGGAGGAACTTAAAACAATTAAAATCACCAGGGAAAGGGTACTGAGAAAATTATTAGAGATAAAATCTCACAAGTCCCCTAGACTTCATCCTAGGGTGTTAAAAGAAATGGCTCCTGAATGAGTAGTGTTGTAAGGTTGTTTGGTGTCTCACTGAGAGGTCTAGAGACTTTTATGGTTGAATATAAACCATTTATTGGTAGTTCATAACTATGTACATCTGCAAAGTACAACCCTGCATGGGTGCTGTCTCCATACTAGTCCCTTCCTCCAGGTAGACACACAGTCTACCATCATGTGACTCTCTACAACATACTGTAGGCAGTCCTGTTCTCCATTCTCACATTAACCCTTGCTCTGCCGAACACCCTTATACTACACGCAGATGCTTTGGTTTTAATTTTCCAAAATTCCCTAGATTCTGGAAAGATCCCATCATATTGAAAAATAGTGAATGTGACTCCTCTATTCAAGAAAAGAGGGAGACAAAAAGCAGGAAATTACAGGCTAGTTAGCTTAACGTCTGTAATAGGGAAAATGCTGGAATCTTATTATTAAGGAGGTTATGGCAGGGCGCTTTAGAAAATCTGCAATCAGGCAGAGTCAACATGGATTTGTAAAATGGAAATCATGTTTGACTAATTTATTGGCACTCTTTTAAGAAGTAACATGCAGCGGGGATAAGGGGGAACCTGTGGATGTGCTGTACTTGGATTTCCAGAAGGCATTTGACAAGGTGCCATGCAAAATAAGAGTTCATGATGTAGGCAGTAACATATTAGCTTGGATAGAGGATTCGTTAGCTAACAGGAAACAGAGAGTGGGTATAAATAGGTCATTTTTGATTTGCAAGAATTGACAAGTGCAGTGCCAAAGGGATCAGTGGGACCTCAACTATTAACAACTTATATCAATGGCTTGGATAAAGGGACCATATGTGTGGTTGCTAAATTTACTGATGACACAAAGATAGGTAGGTTAGTAAGTTGTGAAGAGGAATTAAGGAACCTGCAAAGAGATATAGATAGGTTAAGTACATGGGCAAAAACTTGGAAGATAGAGTATAATGTGGGAAAATATGAACTTGCCCACTTTGGTAGGAAAAATAGAAAAGCAGCATATTATTTAAATGGAGAGAGATTGCAGGACTCTGAAGCACAGAGGGATCTGGGTGTCCTGGTACATGAATCACAGAAAGTTAGTATGTGGGTACAGCAAGCGATTAGAGAGACAAATGTAATGTTGTTGTTTATTGCAAGGAGAATGGAACATAAAAGAAGGGATGTTTTGCTACACTTGTACAGGATGTTGGAAAGACCAGATCTGGAATATGGTGCACAGTTTTGGTCTCCTTATTTGAGAAAAGATATAAATGTGATAAAAGCAGTTCAGAGAAGGGTCACTTGACTGACACCTGGGAGGTGGTTTATCTTATGAGGAAAGGTTGGACAGACTGGACCTGTGTCCATTGGAGTTCAGAAGAATGACTTTGTTGAAACATATAAGATCCTGAGAGGACTTGATAGGGTGGATGCTGAATGGATGTTTCCCCTTATGGGAGAGACTAGAACTAGAGGACACAGTTTCAAAAAAGGGGTCTACCTTTTAAGAATGCGATCAGGAGAATTTTTTTCTTTATGAGGGTCATGAGTCTTTGGAACTCTCTTCTCCTGAGAGCGGTGGATGCAGCGTCATTGAATATTTTTAAGGCAGAAGTAGATAGATTCTTGACTAACAAGGGAGTCAAATGTTATCAAGGAGAGGGAATGTGGATTTGAGGCTACAATCAGATCAGCCATGATCATACTGATTGGCAGAGCAGGCACGAGAGGCTGACTGGCTTACTCCTGCTCCTAATTCTTATGTTTGTATATAAATCATTCCAGTTAAGGTCCAAGTGCTTGTTATGCCTGGGAAAGGCTGGCAAATATTTTCCAAAAGTGGCTGAAGGTGACTTCCAGCAGCCAAATAGATGTCCTTTTGCAATTTTTATACAGAAGTTTTAATTTCACACTTTTGCATAATAAATCTGCTTTTTTTGCAAAATATTTTTTTATGATGTTGAATTATGCTGAGTCACAATCCATGCTGGGAATAAGGAATATGGCATCAGAAAAATCACAAGGTTACAAAGTTCAAGTTAGAATTATGATGGAATCATCTTGGTCATCTATTTTGCATTCATAAGGTGTCTTTTGTCTTCACTTAACATTTCATCCTCACTTTAGCATTAATAGTTCCAGACTAGCACTTATTTCAGTTTCATTTAACCATGATTGTACCTTATGTATTTTGAATATATCTGCCATACATCATGTCCCTTTTTTGATTCTTGAGTCATAATTGTCTTTTTGTTTAATATATTATCTATGGTTTTATCTATTACAAAGATACAAATAGGTTCTCTTAACATTCCCACTGCATTCTCCCCAGGGTCCCACAGAATATAAAATGAAATAGTCAAGGTAAATATATTTAAATAAAAATGAAACAAATCCCAACCTAAGCAGCTTTGTCCCTTATGCCATTAATATTGTGCACAGTTCCCTGGATCTTGTATTAAGTATGCTACAAAAGACGCATGCAGTCCAGCAACCTTACTTTACACCCAGTAACGTTCATTCTTTTTAAACCCAAAGTGTAGCATATAATTGGAAATGGCTCACTGGCCCGGCCACCTTGTCTAAGAAAGGACATCTGCATAATTCATCATCCTTAGTTCAACAGTAATTTTCACAGAATACAAATCCTACTGAATCCCTTTTTTTGTGTTGTTTTTGTGTGGGAGAAAATTGCAGACCTTATTTTCAGCAAATATTCCATTTGTGTGTGAAATGTGCTATGCTGCACCTTACAAGCAGCAGGAGGCCATTCATTTTTTTTCTTTGTATCAATGGCAACGATGCATTCAGTGATATAAACTCCTCTGCTTTGGATTCAGATAATTGAAGTTTGAATCCAAATCGTACAATGAAAAGCATCCAGTCTCAGGATATATCAATGCATCTTTTACATTTTCATCTCTATCTCCAGGACTTTTCAAAATGTCTCTTAAGTTTATTAACTATTAAATACTAGGGCTAGGTCATTGATGCTGATAAAGTGGAGCTGATGAAACTACGTTCTTGTAATCCATTGTAGAACCAGAGATGGAGAACTGACCTTACCAGATTCAGCAAGCTCATTGCATTATAATAATCTGTATGTGCTACTTAAGTATTTTCCGTAACTGCAGGGAATGTAATGACTGGAAGTGGCTGAGAAATCCTGTTAACAACAACCCTTAAAGCCTGCTACTTTATTTGGAAATAGCTGGTTATTTCGACTGCAGTTAAGGGAAATGAGTGGGAACATGGTGGAACTTGTCTCTTTGATGATCATGGCCTGGATGTTGTGCTAGAAAAGATACAGCAAAGAAAAGCAGCCATATTTGGTGCAAGAGGTACCCTCCTCTGTGCCACAATGCACAGAAAGCATGGCAGGTGATGGCTAATAAAGTGATGGCTCTCTCCTATGCTCATAGGTCATAGGAGGAAGATGAAAGATAAATTCTTCGGTGTAGGCAGGAATGGCAAGCAAAAGCTATCCAGCATTTTGACACGTCCCAATGAAGTAAATATCTTTCGTTTGTGTGCCACAATCAGGAAGTTCAACTAATACATGAACATTCCAGCATATACATCTGAACATGCATGCACAAACCCATCCGGGGAAATCAGAAATAAAACAAGTAATAATTGGTGAATTTGACCAGAAATCCTTAGTCGATGAAATTTAGGCCAGGTCGAGTCTTAACAAAGCTTACAAAGACATTGCTCAGATTGAGCCTTTTAAAGTAGCCTCATGTTCACCTTAACTCCACTCTGCCCGTTTTGTTAACAATTGTATTTTGGTTGTACCAACAAAGTGTAGACAGAGACAGCTATAATAAGGTGTGAATTTGAACCTTTGCAATAACCTAGATGACCCTCATCAGAGACTCAAGAACAGATGTCTTCAGGAGAAAAAAGAACTCTGCAGACATTTGAAAAGAATGCATTTGTGATATCTTAATGTGGGTATACACATTTGATTTTCCTGGAGTAGTAGTCAGTAATATCTTGTTGCTGCTGAATTTAAGATCTATTACACCATTGAGATAATGTTTTAATTGGAAAAATATAAGGAAAAAACAGCTTGGAAACGACTGGTACTGGTCCAAACTGGGGTTCAATTTTCAGCTATACAAGACTAGTTATTAAATAAGAAAAATGGACTATACTACACTAGACAAAAAGGTTAGAAAGATTTCAATACAGATACCAGAAAATGATTCAAAATCACATTATTCCTTTTATCCCAGCACAGACACAAAACCCCAGTGAAGATTTACCACTGTTTCAGCACCAAAGTTTCTTGCTTGGGTTAGCTCAGTTTCAAACAGTTGTCTTCCGGCGGACTTCTGAGCATTCACTAGATACTTTTCTTCAGTATCTCTCCTGGAACCAGCCAAAAAACGCAATCTAAACTTACTGTTACTTCAACTTCATAGCAAACATGAGTTCCCTAAACTAAGTTCCCCAGCAGGCTTGCAGGATTTCTTATTGGAGAGATTAGACCTTCTGCCTGCACTTTCTAGTAAACATGCACTAACTGACCACCTGTCGCTGTTTCCCTATCTCTCTGTGTCTTGCTGGACCCCTGTTGCTAGGCAACAGCACAGTTTGTTTCTACTTTTTTAAAATCACAAAATTACTAACCCCTTGGTAATCCATATCTTCACTTCAATAGTTGTAAAACCTCATTAAAAAATGCATGTACACATATAAGGCCCCAGACTTCCTGGCACCCAACTCACAAAAACCTCAAAATGAAACTAAAACCAGGTTTCACCTTTCTCAACCCCCAAATACAAAGCAGAAATTAAGCTTAAAGCTATAAAGTTCCTAACAATATATCTTTTGGGTTTTCCCATGACAATGTCATCCAGCCATTGTTGTTAATTAAAGAACGCCTACCCTTCTGTGTAGCCACTTTGGTGGAATGCTGATCTCCATTTTGGAAAGAAAGCAAATTGTATATTGTACAAATAGTATGCAAAAAACTGCATGCATTATTAAGGCATCTCTAGTTTCTTAATGTTTTGCAACAAGAATGGATCCTGTTTGCTGAAAACTGAACCTGTGGAGACTTGTGCAGCTTGTTGCTACTTCATTCGAGTGGAAGGGATAATTTATTCAGGCAAAAGCACAAAAGGAGAATAGGAGAAAAGGATTGAGAGAAATAGAGCTGGATGTCATCAGTATACTTGTGAAAGCTGATCTTAAAGACCTTGAGATCTTTAAAAAGATCTCAAATCTTCTTAAATTTGCAGATTTTAACTCACTCAAAAAACATCCACTTACACAAAGTTAAAATGGGGCCTATAAGTCTTTGGATGATGGTGCCATTGTCACCTGGATTCAAGCATGCATCAATGATATTTCTAGGAGGCCTTGTGGCTCAGTAGGTAGTGCCCTGGCTCTGAGCAAGAAGCTCTGGATTCAAGTTCCACTCCCAGACTTGATGGCCATGAAAGGAGTGTTCATGCCATGATTCAACAGATAGATAATCAGCTTTCCAACACTTCCCCAGATGTGAAGATACAAACCAAATATTTTTTTGGTGGACATCCGAGTTAGCTGTTCATTTAGGGGAGGTGGTGGTGTAGTGGTATTGTCACAAGACTAATACACCAGAGGCACAGGGTAATGCTCTGGTGACCAGGGTTCAAATCCCACCATGGCAGATGGTGAAATTTGAATTTGAAAAAAAATCTGGAATTAAAAGTCTAAAGATGACCATGAAACCATTGTCAATTGTCATAAAAACCCATCTGGTTTACTAATGTCCTTTAGTGAAAGAAATCTATCTTACCTAACTTTGTGACCTGCTGAGCATTCAGCTCTTTCAGGGCATCGTGCAATAATCCTAACATACGTCTCCAGCTGTTGCACCCAGCTAAACTATACTTTCAGAGTGAAAACGCTACCTTCAACAGGCTCACAATGACTGTTTTTCCTATGGCAAGCCAACCTGGTCTAGCCTACATGTGACTCCAGATCGGTAACAATGTGGTTGACTCTGAAATTGCTGAGCAAGCCACTCAGTTCTCAAGGGTAATGCATCCCATGAATGAATGAAAAAATATTGTTAATTTAAATGTCATAATAGAGAAATTTCTTCGAAAATTTTAACATCACTTCTGAACTATTTAGTTCAATTTTTTTCTGTTGCCACAGCTTCTGAGGAACCATTTGTGGCAACTGACCCACTACTTCTTTTTTCCTCCCTATGCCTCCATTACCACAACTAATGATTTCCCAATGGAAATCATCTTTAATCTGAGCATTCTGTTGGAAGAAGAGCGCCAACAGAGGATGTTAATCAGTACCAGAGATGTCATGAGTATCTATAGATATAGGTTATACACTCCACTTTTGGTAGAGCATTAGTATATGCAGAGGTTCTAAATCCCAAAGGATACTGTCACAGCAGACCAGCTGGTACAAAAATGACGTGGTTTACCACAATGTTGGATGTTCTTTGCAATCAATTAGTATTGTGTAAAGGATACAACACAGCCAGCACAGCATGATTAAAAGAAGTCATGTCACATATTCAGACCCTGAGACATCTACCAGTCAATGACCATGGGAATGACAGACGCCAGCTCAGTTGGGAACCATATTTAAAGCAGTGCCTCAATCGAGCCTCCACCAACTTGTATGGATTCTGCAATGCCGACCTTTGAGGATGGCATCATGAAGAGATACAGAAGGACATCCTCCCCACAACCATTTCATGTAGCACCACTACCTATGATATCCAACAGGAGCTCAAGAAAAGGGCTGCTCTTGTCTGCCAGTTCGGCTTTACTTTTATTTATTTATTTCCTCTCCCTCTACAATCTTGGTAAAAGCTGTCAATGGGATGAAATTCCTTTGGAGCGTTTCCTAAAACAGCAAGGATTCTTCTCCCACCACTAGTATGCTTTCTACACACGTCTAAATCTAAATCCGGAACTAAGCATAATTTTGGCAATGAGTTGACTACAGAAAAATGTGTACAAACAGTGAAATTCACTTTAGGTGAACCCTGCATCCATTTTTAATAAATTTTGAGTAAACTGCACACATGTTGAAAAATCTGCTAACAATTCTGTCAGTAATATGTTAATCCATCTTTACATTGTTTTGCTTTTTGTAATGTCATTATGATCAAGATTCCACTGCATGTTAAGAAAGTTTTATACAATACTATCACGAAGTGAAGGCATGTCCTATTCATAACATTAAATGTGGACTGCATTCAGTATATAATTTTCTGGAACTCATTTAAGAATGGATACTAAACAGGCTACCATGATGGCTGCCAAATGTCAGGTGACTTTTGCAATTTTTGCGCAGTGAAAGGATTAACACAAGCCTAAAAATGCTCTGGAATGTCCTGAAATGCAAATAGGTTTCTCAGGTACAAAGGGACCATCTCCTCATCAGTTCAATGACAAACAAACAATGGTTGCCAGATGTGTCAGAGCTGTGAAGATGGAATATCAAATAAGGTCTCCCAATGAGCTAATTGTAGCTGCAATGTTGATGGGTTACTAATCATTCCCCATTGGGTATCAATCACCCTGGCTCCAACCCATTATGTGGACAATGAAAGGCACTAAAACTTGCCATCATGTGACTAGAACCAACTGCAGATAACAAATCTATCATCCTAATAATAACCAGAGAGAACCTGGGAAATCTGCAAAGAACACCCGCTGCAGAACAAGGCAGTATCACCTATTCCTTTTTAAACCTGGAGACTGCTACATCTTAAAAATCTCCCAGCCTGATTCTTATTCCAAGTCCACCTGTTAAGCAACTTGACATCCTGGTAAGAAAACCTACATGAGACTAACTGTGCGAACTGCTGAGCATTCAGCTCCTTCAGGGTATCCTGCAATAATCCTGATGTACAACTCCAGCTGTTGAACCCAGCTAAACAATGCTTTCAGAGTGAAAATGCCACTTTCAACTGCCCACAATAACTGCTTTTTCTACGATGAGCCAACCACGTAAACCACAAGCTATACTTCTGTTCACAACTTGTAAAAGTGCAATATTCTCTTGAGCGGTATCTTCCTCATATATATATATGTGTGTGCATAAGTAATGCAGTGTTTAGACTTTCAGAGTGAATGTAAGAGTAAATAATCCTCTTTATTTACACCATGAAAGCTTGCTGCTGGTTTTCAAATTGACCACACACTCAGGACTAAGAAACACACACATCTTCCTTTTCACTGATTATGGATGGCAAGGGAAAATGTACATGGGTTTCAGTTCTCTCCCAACCCTGATCGTAACAATACTTTTCCAAGATTGATTTTGCTAATCTCTGTTTTTGCGGTGACCTCTTGCAGTAAATTAATGGTTTGAATACGCAAGACGAGATTTTGTTCTGTGTGGGTGGGTTGTGCTTAACAGGTAAAATATAGTTACCACGCCACTGCAGCTAATTAGTTTTCTAATAGTAAGTCCAATATTTTAATAAAAGTAGTTTAGCTGTAAGCACTCAACCATGATAATACCTAAAATGGTGAATAAACAGCTTAAGGGAAGTGATTAGTAAAGTGCAACTGAATGAAAAAGAAATCAAATGCATGCTTTAAACCTGTTCTTGATGGTTGTGACAACAAATGGCTAGATTCCTGCTCTAAATCCATGAGGCAAATATAATTTTATAAAATTAAATCAATCCAAGAGTTCAGCGATCAGTGCTGTTTTTACTAAGTTCTTCACATATTTCTGGTTGATAAATTCAGGAGCAGGCAATAATTCTGGCCTTTCTCCTTGGTAAGCTATCCAACAGATTTGGTTTTTAAGGCACTCAAATTCAATTTGAAATCAGCTCTTTTTCAGAAGAGCTGGTAAACTCGGAAATACCAAAAGATCTTTTGCAGCTCAAATCCAAATGAGACACAATGCTGCATGTAGAAAAGAGTTGTTGGCCCTTTTTTGCTTTGAAAATTTTGATTTAAATCATTAATTATGGAAACAAGAGAAGCAGGGTTATAATGTAAAGGATTCAGATTTGCAGCAGCTGGGTGACATTCCTATAATCCAGAAGAATAAGACGTTCAAAATTCTGGAGCATGACCTCATGATATTGGAGAATTATATCTTTGTAATGCTCCTTACTTACATTTTTTGTGGTGGTTGCACTGCATTTAGATCCGTCCCAAATTGAAAAATGGCACCTAGCGGGCTGGAGACAAAATGGACGTTTTTTTTTAGATTATTAGGAACAAAATCATTATTTGGGAATAATTAAGCAAGTATGGACAGAAAGGTCACCTATTGCGCACACTCCCCATAGGCAAGAGCACAACTAATCAAATGTACAGCACATTATATTCACTGTTCACTGAACTCAAACCAATGTTTTTGATCCAACATGGAATATGTTACAGATTTTTTTCAAGCACCATATTTTTACCACAAAGGTTTGTGCATGGTGAAGCAGTGCTGAGATATTTTTGCAATGCACTCTACTCAACTCCCTTACACAAGCTCTTAATATTCTGCGCATTTGTTCCAAAAGTATCTTCTCTGTCAGCGTTAACGTTGGAATTGATCCAACTTCACTTCCTGGATGATGTGGCTAATCTATTAATGTATCAGCTTCAATCAATCGACTGGTTTTCCCATGAGACAGCAGCCTAGGAATGCAGTGAATAAGAAGGCTTTGTGGTGCACAGAGCTGTCTCACTTCCACCATGATTCCCCCAAGTCAGCATTGTTTGTGGAAATGATGCCCTGAAGGGAATTGTTTTACTAAGAATATATGCACCACATTTCTTCATCTGTCTTGATTTTCTCCTTCATTGGTTGTCAGTTTCTCTTCTCCCGCTGAGCTCCAGCATTTAAGAATCCACCACAGGCTAATTAACCTTTCATAAGCCATTATTGTATGTCTTTGGAAAAGGCATTTCCAGCTATTGGTTTTGCACAACACCAATTGAACAGAATGCTCAACAGTGAGGAAAGTTTAATGGCCAATGTCATGGGCATTAGCATAAATAAATCTGGATGCTCTGCATGTAATTCAAGTGCTGAGGTGAAAAGGCACCAACCTTCAAAGTTACATTTCAGTGCTTCAAAAATATGTTCCATATGATTATTTATTATTTATCTGATTAGCAATCCCATTCTGATCCTTTTTTTCAGAGAATGATTTTAGCCTGGGTTGGGAAAAGTTGCTTTACAAATTTTCTGCCTTATTTCCTTGTTTCCCTCTTTGGAATTGTGTAGAAACACACTCTGGGAGGCTTCTTAATCAATGACTAAGTGCGCTCCCATTAGTACAATATCATCTTGACAACTAAGTCCCTGTTTACGTATGGAGTATGGTTTCAATCCTCTGAAACTGCCTCATTTCCCCATTCCATAAGGATTTTATCTCACACTCCGGACAACAGTGGATCCCGACTGGTCCAGGTTTTGATCTGTTTCACACAGACTGGTAGTGTATCCAAAAAGTTTAAGGCCAAGACAATTTCTTGAGGAATAGGTGTACATGTAATACTTTCCCTCAAGGGCAGGCGACTCGGAGTGTCCGCATTCACATATGTACCTCTGGTCGGTGTTTGAAGATGTATTCATACGTGGCCAGGATCAATGCCCACCTCTGAATCCTCGCAGAGGCTATTGGTGGAATAGCCTTGTCCTTCTTAAAGGCCCAACAGTGGGAAATGTCTCCCACGTAGATATCGATGGAACTTTTTGATGCTGAAAACTATTGACAGGCCCTCTTCTTTGATTTGTGAATAGCCTCTTTCAGCTACTGATAGTGTTCTTGACACATAACCTATCGGCCAAGCTGTCAGCCATCTCATGGGACAACATTGCCCCAACGCCATATGGAGAGGCATCACACGTCCGTATTAGTTCCTTCGATGGGTTGAAGTGTACAAGTAGGCTTGAAGACTGCAGCAATTGCTTCACCTTGTTGAAAGTATTTCCTGAGGAGCTCCCCAAGACCAGTAGTGGTGCTTATTTAGTACTGTGTGTAAGGGAATCAACACAGTGGATAGATTTGGCAAAAACCACCCAAAATAATTGACTATTCTTAGAAATGATTTAAGTTCAGACATATTCATGGGGGAAGGCATTTCTTTAATTGCCCTGATTTTCTCCTCGACAGGGTGTAACCCTTCAGCATTGATCCTGTGTCCCAGGTAAGTCACCTTTCTGGCTTGGAAAATGCACTTTTCTTTCTGCTGGACTCCAGCCTCCTGAAATCTTGTTAGCACCTCTTCTAATTTCGCCAGATGTTCGGACTCCTTGACCCCAGTGATGAGTACATCATCGAGGTATACCACACCTGTGCCAATCCCTGTAGTAGGCTCTCCGTTGTGCATTGGAATATTGCACATGCTGACAAGACACCAAAAGGCAGGCACCTGTACTGAAAAAGCCCTTTGTGAGTGTTTATCATGACATACCTGCAAGGACTGTCATCCAACTCAAACTGTTGGTAGGTGTGACTCATATCCAGTTTGATATATGACTGGTTCTCGGCCAGTGTTGCATCCAGATCTTCGATTCGTGGAAGAGGATACTTGTCGAGCGGCCTGATTGATGGTTTGTTTGTAATCACTGCAAATGCAGCTTCAAGACGGCAACGATGGGCGCAGCCCATTCCGAAAACTGAACGGTCTGGATATTACCTAGTTCTTCTAATCTCTTTAGTTCAGCATCCACTTTCTCATGCAGGGCATGTGGTACTGGTCTAGCTCTGAAAAATCGGGGAGTGGCTTCCAGATCCACGGAGACTTTGGCTTGTAAGCCCTTAACTTAGCCTAACCCTAACCCTAACCTGGAAGACACTGTCATATTTTCTTAACAATTCTGACAATCCCCCTGTCCTCACCTGGAAAACGTTAGCCCAATTTAGCTTTATTTTCTTGATCCAGTCACTGTCCAGAAAGCTTTGTCTTTCACCCATTACTACTACGATAGGTAGCTGGGCAGACTGCTGTCCATAGCTTACAGGTACAATGGCGGTACCCCTCAACTTTATTTCTTCTCCAGTGTATGTTTTCAGCTTGGCTGAAGTGCTTTCTAAAGTTAATTGGTGGGCACCCCCTCTCAAATGCTGGAGTGTGTGCTCGCCCACCACAGTGACTTATGCACCTGTATCTATTTCCATATTTAGAGGCTTCCCATTTACACAGACCTTTAGGGTGATTGGCTCTGACTTAACATCCCTGAGGTTGAAAAGAGGGTAAATTTCAGACTTATCGGTACCAGGGTCTTCTAAACTGTGTACTTGTAACATTTTGTTCGATTGGCTATTCGGCTGCCTGGACCTAGCCCTACATTATCGCCTCAGGTGTCCTTTTTTCATGATAATGGCACTCTCCCTCCTTAAATTGACAAGGCTCAGGAGTGTGGTTCCTCCCACATCCATAACACCGAACCTTAGGAATCACTGTCTGACTGCCTCTGCTGTATCTTTTAGTTCTGCAGCTTACTAGAACTGCTTCCCTTTTTCCAGTGGCTTCAGCTGATTTGACACCACGGCTGGCTGCCTGTTCCCGCCCTAACTGGTGCACGGTGCCACTTTGCGCACCCTGCAGTTCCAATGCATCTGCCTCAGTGCTTTCCATAGCGAGCACAATCTCCATCATGCATTTGAAATCGATATCAACAACCGACGTTGTATGGCATTGTTATACATACCACAGACTAATTGATCCTGCAACATTATCACTTAGGGTCATACCAAAATTGCAATGCTCTGATAATTGTTTGGATTTCGCAATGTACGCCACAATCGATTCCCTTGGGGCTCTCACTCGCGAATTAAACTTAAAATGTAGCATTATGACTGAAGGTTTCGGTTGGAAAGGACCCTTAAGTAGATCCACAAACTCACTGAATGATGGAGTCAGGTGCGCTTGGAGCGGTAAGGCTGTAGATAAGAAGTCTGGCTTCCACAAACGCTCAGGACCATTGCCTTATGTTTCCCCTCGTCCCCTATTTCATTTGCCTGAAAGTAGAATCCAAGATGCTCGACGTATTGACTCCATCCATCTGTAGAAGAGTCAAATGGATCTATCCGTCCAAAAAGAGGCGTCTGGGTGAGTAATATCATTTCCTGTTCACAGTCGTCGATTAAATTCGATACTCACAGATGGAGGCGGGAGACAGTGCCAGGATAGCTTTAACTCGTCGCCAATGTAGAAACACGCTCTGGGAGGCTTCTTAGTCAAACAAAACAAACTTTATTTACACAAGAGTTTCTGTGGCTGCTTGCATCTAGCCAGCCACTCATATAACCATTTTCTTGGGAACTGCTCCCGCTGATCTCCAGCATTTACAAATCCACCACAGGCTAATTAACCTTTCGTAAGCCATTATTGTATGTCTTTGGAAAAGGCATTTCCAGCTATTGGTTTTGCATAACACCAATTGAACGGAATGCTCGACAGCGAGGAAAGTTTAATGGCCAATGTCATGGGCATTAGCATAAATAAATCTGGATGCTCTGCATGTAATTCAAGTGCTGAGGTGAAAAGGCACCAACCTTCAAAGTTACATTTCAGTGCTTCAAAAATATGTTCCATTTGAGTATTTATTATTTATCTGATTAGCAATCCCATTCTGATCCTTTTTTTTCAGAGGATGGCTTTAGCCTGGGTTGGGGAAAGTTGCTTTACAAATTTTCTGCCTTATTTCCTTGTTTCCCTCTTTGGAATTCTGTAGAAACACACTCTGGGAGGCTTCTTAATCAAACTTGATTTACATGAGAGCTACTGTGGCTGCTTGTATCTAGCCAGCCCCTCACACAACTATTTTCTAGGGAATCCTCTCCTAGAATTTATTCCCTTGCGCTAGCTACACATTGGTTGAACAAATCATGTGACCCCTACTCCTAAAATGACAGTCATCACATCCCCCTTAACTCTTTTGTACATCTTTTCAGTTCACAATTGCTTTATACAATTGAACCAAGAATTTTCTGAATTCTAGAAATAATTATATATGTTGTTAGCCCAGACTTCAATTACACAATAAATACAATAGACTCCACAGTTATAAATTAGGTCTTTGGACTAGTTTTTGAATTCATATCGAGCGGTGTAGTTTGGCAGGTTGTGAGGCTTCTACTGGATGGACATTTTTTGGAACTGTACTAATGGGTACTTTCTTTGGTACAGATAATTCTTTATCATTAACTTCCAAGCAGGCCATTCCCAAGTGTTAGTGTGGCTGGCAGGTTTTGCTGCAACTGGCACTGTTGGCAATGTCTTACCAGGTTTTCAATATCACTGTTGATTCTAGGGCTGCCATACATAACTCCTGGCTAGCATTTTCATTTTCAAGATACTAGGGAGACCACTGTTTAGTTCCATCAGGAGTAGCTCTCTGCTAGGCACAGGAATGACCACCCACGCTCCCCATAGCACAATACCATCTTGACAAGTAAGTTCCTGTTTACGCATGGACTAGGGTTTCATGTCCTTTGAAACTGTCTCAATTCCCCATCCCATAAGGATTTTATCTCATACTCTGGATAACAGTGGATCCTGACTGGTCCAGGTTTTGATCTGTTTCACGCAGACTGGTAGTGTATCCAAAAAGTTTAAGGCCAAGATAATTTCTTGAGGAATAGGTGTACTTTCCCTCAAGGGCAGGCGACTCGGAGTGTCTGCATTCACATATGTACCTCTGGTCGGTGTTTAAAGGTGTATTCATATGTGGCCAGGATCAATGCCCACCTCTGAATCCTCGCAGAGGCTATTGGTGGAATAGCCTTGTCCTCCTTAAAAAGGCCCAGGAGTGGCTTGTGGTCTGAAACAATAGTGAAATGTCTCCCACGTAGATATTGTTGGAACTTTTTGATGCCGAAAACTATTGATAGGCCTCTTTTTCGATTTGTTAATAGCCTCTTTCAGCTACTGATAGTGTTCTTGACACATATCCTATCGGCCAAGCTGTCAGCCATCTCATGGGACAACATTGCCCCAACGCCATATGGAGAGGCATCACACGTCAGTATTAGTTCCTTCGATGGGTTGAAGTGTACATGTAGGCTTGAAGACTGCAGCAATTGCTTCACCTTGTTGAAAGCCATTTCTTGAGGAGTTCCCCAAGACCAGCGGTGGTGCTTATTTAGTAGGGCATGTAAGGGGGTCAGCACAGTGGATAGATTTGGCAAAAACCACCCATAATAATTGACTATTCTTAGAAATTATTTAAGTTCAGACACATTCATGGGGGAAGGCACTTCTTTTATTGCCCTGATTTTCTCCTCAACAGGGTGTAACCCTTCAGCATTGATCCTGTGTCTCAATACACTTTTCTTTCTTAAGGCGGACTCCGGCCTCCTGAAATCTTGTTAGCACCTCTTCTAAATTCGCCAGATGTTCGGACTCCTTGACCCCAGTGATGAGTACATCATCGAGATATCCCACAACCTGTGCCAACTCTTGTAGCAGGCTCTCCATTGTGCATTGGAATATTGCACATGCTGACGAGACACTAAAAGGCAGGCACCTGTACTGAAAAAGCCCTTTGTGAGTGTTTATCATGACATACCTGCAAGGACTGTCATCCAACTCAAACTGTTGGTAGGTGTGACTCATATCCAGTTTGATATATGACTGGTTCTCGGCCAGTGTTGCATCCAGATCTTCGATTCGTGGAAGAGGATACTTGTCGAGCAGCCTGATTGATGGTTTGTTTGTAATCACTGCAAATGCAGCTTCAAGACGGCAACGATGGGCGCAGCCCATTCCGAAAACTGAACGGTCTGGATATTACCTAGTTCTTCTAATCTCTTTAGTTCAGCATCCACTTTCTCACGCAGGGCATGTGGTACTGGTCTAGCTCTGAAAAATCGGGGAGCGGCTTCCAGATCCACAGAGACTTTGGTTTGTAAGCTCTTAATTTTGCCTTACTCGTCCTGGAAGACGCTGTCATATTTTCTTAACAATCCCCCTGTCCTCACCTGGAAAACGTTAGCCCAATTTAGCTTTATTTTTTTGAGCAAGTCACTGCCCAGAAGGCTTCGTCCTTCACCCATTACTACTACGAAAGGTAGCTGGGCAGACTACTGTCCTTAGCTTACAGGTACAATGGCAGTATCCCTCACCTTTATTTCTTCTCCAGTGTATGTTTTCAGCTTGGCTGAAGTGCTTTCTAAAGTTAAATGCTGGGCACCCCCTCTCAAATGCCGGAGTGTGTGCTCGCCCACCACAGTGACTTATGCACCTGTATCTATTTCCATATTTAGAGGCTTCCCATTTACACAGACATTTAAGGTAATTGGCTCTGACTTAACATCCTTGAGGTTGAAAAGAGGGTAAATAGACTTATCGGTACCAGGGTCTTCTATACTGTGTACTTGTAACATTTTGTTTGATTGGCTATTCGGCTGCCTGGACCGAGCCCTACATTGTCTCCTCAGGTGTCCTTTTTTCACAATAATGGCACTCTCCCTCCTTAAATTGACAAGAGTGAGGAGTGTGGTTCCTCCCACATCCATAACACTGAACCTTAGGGATCACTGTCTGACTGCCTCTGCTGTATCTTTTAGTTCTGCAGCTTACTGGAACTGCTTCCCTTTTTCCAGTGGCTTCAGCTGATTTGACACCACGGCTGGCTGCCTGTTCCCACCCTAACTGGTGCACGGTGCCACTTTGCGCACCTTGCAGTTCCAATGCATCTGCCTCAGTGCTTTCCATAGCGAGCACAATCTCCATCATACATTTGAAATCGATATCAACAACCGACGTTGTATGGCATTGTTATACACACCACAGACTAATTGATTCTGCAACATTATCACTTAGGGTCATACCAAAATTGCAATGCTCTGATAATTGTTTGGATTTCGCAATGTACGCCGCAATCGATTCCCTTGGGACTCTCACTTGCGAATTAAACTCAAAATGTGCCATTATGACTGAAGGTTTCGGTTGCAAATACCCTTAAGTGGATCCACAAACTCACTG
The DNA here is from genome assembly GCF_964194155.1 of Cetorhinus maximus. Taxonomy (NCBI): domain Eukaryota; kingdom Metazoa; phylum Chordata; class Chondrichthyes; order Lamniformes; family Cetorhinidae; genus Cetorhinus; species Cetorhinus maximus. Next base: position 207,143,801 of record NC_135880.1, on the reverse strand, counting down.
AATGATTTATAGTCAGGTGCGCTTGGAGCGGTAAGGCTGTGCTTCAGACTGTAATATAAAAGCAAAATACTGCGGATGCTGAAATCTGAAACAAAAATAAAAATAGCTGGAAAAACTCAGACTGTAAGTCTGGCTTCCACAAACACTCAGGAGAATGGTCTTATGTTTCCCTCCTCTCCTATTTCCTTTGCCTGAAAGTAGAATTCAAGGTGCACGACATATTGACCCCATCCCTCTGCAGAAGAGTCAAATGGATCAATCCGGCCGAAAAGAGGCATCTGGGTGAGTAATATCATTTCCTGCTCACAGTCGTCGATTAAATACGATACTCACAGATGCAGGTGCGAGATAGTGCCAGGATAGCTTTTACTCATTGCCAAATGTAGAAACACGCTCTGGGAGGTTTCTTCGTTAAACAAAACAAACTTCATTTACACAAGAGTTTCTGTGGCTGCTTGCATCTAGCCAGCTCCTCATATAACCATTTTCTCAGGAACTGCTCCTCTATAATTTATTCCCCCACACTAGTTACAAATTGGTTGAACAAATCAAGTGACCCCTACTCAGTCAAACTGATCTTGAAGTGACAGTCGTCACAAAGTGTATTTTTATATTTATCTTTTCTTCTACTTTTTGCCCTTTATCCCCTCTCAACCAAATGTTTTCTCAAACAGGATTCATGGTTTTTGTAACAGTTCCATGGGAATCAGTTGTCTTTCACTACTTTCTGCCAGTAATCATTCTTTGTTATGATCCCTAGGATGTGAAGTCCAGGAGAGTTAATAGCCTGTGGGACATCCTCACATTGTCACTTCCAGCTGGGGTGCTTGGCAATGTGCAGGAACTTTAATTAATTTTCCCCACCCAGGCCAGAGGATGCTGAATTCAATTGTGGAGATGGCACTCGGATCCAAATAACATTGACTTACTCAGGACGTCCTAGGGATTGAATATTATTATGGAATACATATTTTTCAGAAACAACTGTTTTAATCTAAAACAATTTTTAAGCCTTTTGATTACTTTCTCTTTATTTTACTGGTAAGTTCTCCAATCTCCAATTGTTTTGTTCCTGTCGGGCAATACCATACTGATAGCAATTTTCATTTCAGAGCCAAGTTATCACAATATATTCAATTCTTGGCTTCCTTCAATTTTATTTCCACATAGTTTACAATGCCCAAATGTATTCGTGCCTTCTACTGTTTAATATAACTCTTCACTGCTATCTTATTCTAATCTGTCAACCACATTAACAACACAAGAAAAAAATTAATATACTATTGATTACCTAAAAGAAAATTAATTTAAAGTGAAAAATATTTTTATTTCTAACCATCCAGCAACATAGGTATCAAAAATCTGGGTTTCTTTCAAGTATTAGAACATATCTTCATTTACATTCAGGGCAGAATTTTTCCTGTGCAGGAGGAGGGGGTTTCCTAAAATCGGGAGTGCGCTCCGATCTCCCTGAGACTAAGTGCTGCCTCAGGGAGATCTGTTCCCAAAGTAAAAAAGTTACTGCAGTGAAAGTTTCATTCACCATCAATGTCCCCTCATGTGACAATGTCACATGAGTTGGGACATGGACATAACGTTAATTAAAAGTGTCTGTTAATGTTTTGATTCAGCAATGAAACCTCGTGGATGAGGTTTCATGCTTTTTCAGGTGGCTGTCAGCGCTCCTGACCTGCCCGCCAACCTTAAGGCTGAACGGGCAGGTCCACTAATGAGCTTCATTGATTTATGAGTGGCCTCAATAGGCCTTTGGTAGGTTAGCGGGCGCACAGCTGACTAGGTTGCGCCCCCATCTACCTGAAAATGCAAATGACACGGGATGACGTCGGGAGTTCTGCCTGACATCATTATGCGTCGTTTTACACGTCGGTGAGCGAGCCCCGCCCCCGCTTGCCGACGGGAAATTTCTTACCCATGTCTCTTTTTTCAGCAAAAATTTATTCAGTGAAATATTTTTTATAATTTTTCATCTGCATTATTTATTGGTGCAATTCAAGTTGAGATTTATTTAATTGATGCTTGCTTACCTCAAAATGGCTGCTTGTCCCTTGCTCAATCCTATTTTTACCTAGCCTTCTGTTCTTGTCAAATATTGGTAAGCAGTCTCTCCTTCTACTTGTCCATGCACAGTGCAGGTATAGCGCAATCAGCGTGAAAATGTGGCTCAAAGGCTTTCACACCTGATGGGCAGCACATAGATCTTTCATGAAAAAATACAGGTATAAATATCTGGAATTAATTTAAATTAAAATATATAAAATTCTGAGGGAAACCAAAAATGCTGGAAAAACTCTGCAGGTCTAGCAGCATCTGTGGAGAGAGAAACAGAGTTAATGTTTCGAGTCCGTATGACCCCTCTTCAGACTTATCAACTCGAAACGTTAACTCTGTTTCTCTCGCCACAGATGCTGCGAGGCCTGCTGAGTTTTTCCAGCATTCTCTGTTTTTGTTTCAGATTTCCAGCATCCACAATATTTTGCTTTTATCTAAGATCCTGAGTGGTCTTGACAGAATGGATGTCGAGAAGATGTTTCCTCTTGTGGGAGAATCTAGAACTAGGGGTCACTGTTTAAAAATAAGGGTCGCCCCTTTAAAACAGAAATGAGGTGAATTTTTTTCACTCAGAGGGTCATGAGTCTTTGGAACTCTCTTCCTCAAAAGGTGGTGGAAGCAGAGACTTTGAATATTTTTAAGGCAGAGGTGATAGTTTCTTGGTAAGCAAGGGGGTGATAGGTTATCGGCGGTAGGTGCAATGCAAATTTCAGGTTACTATCAGATCAACCATGGTCTTATTAAATGGCGGAGCAGGCTTGAGGGACTGAATGGCCTACTCCCGCTCCTTGTCCCTTGTTTGTAAGAGGATAAGCCAAGTATGTTAATGGCAATGTCCTAGAAGGTCCATGATACAGAATGATTGGTGACATTCAGGAAACCAGTATCACTCCCTACGAGCCCACCAAAAATGCGCCTCCAGTTATTTTTCCACCCACCGAGGTTTTCCACCCACGGTCGTTGACAGGGCCCTCAGCCGTGTCCGGCCCATATCCCGCGCATCCGCCCTCACGCCTTCTCCTCCTTCCCAGAAACATGATAGGGTCCCCCTTGTCCTCACTTATCACCCCACCAGCCTCCGCATTCAAAGGATCATCCTCCGCCATTTCCGCCAACTCCAGCATGATGCCACCACCAAACACATCTTCCCTTCACCCCCCCTGGCGGCATTCCCTAGGGATTGTTCCCTCCGGGACACCCTGGTCCACTCCTCCATCACCCCCTACTCCTCAACCTCCACCTATGGCACCTCCCCATGCCCACGCAGAAGATGCAACACCTGCCCCTTGCCCCTTCACTTCCTCTCTCCTCACCGTCCAAGGGCCCAAACACTCCTTTCAAGTGAAACAGCATTTCACTTGCATTTCCCCTAACTTAGTCTACTGCATTCGTTGTTCCCAATGCGGTCTCCTCTACATTGGAGAGACCAAACGCAAACTGGGCGACCACTTTGCAGAACACCTGCGGTCTGTCCGCAAGAAAGACCCAAACCTCCCTGTCGCTTGCCATTTTAACACTCCACCCTGTTTTCTTGCCCACATGTCTGTCCTTGGCTTGCTGCATTGTTCCAGTGAAGCCCAACGCAAACTGGAGGAACAGCACCTCATCTTCCGACTAGGCACTTTACAGCCTTCCGGGCTGAATATTGAATTCAACAACTTTAGATCTTAAACTCCCCCTCCCCCCATCCCCACCCCGTTTCTTCCCCCTCCCCCTTTTTTTTCAATAATTTATACAGATTCTTCTTTTCCCACCTATTTCCATTATTTTTTAAATCTAAAACTAAAACTTTGTTAGTCTTTCCACCCCACCCCCACTAGAGCCGTACCTTGAGTGTCCTGCCTTCCATTCTTAATTAGCACTTTTCTTAGATAATATCACCACCTTCAACACCTCTTTGATCCTTTTGTCTGTGACATCTTTTGATTATCTGCTCCTATTACTGCTTGCTTATCCCCACAACCACCCCACCCTCAACTTCTCTCTCCCCCCGCCCCCCACCTTAGACCAGATTATATTTCACCTCTCTCCTAACTATACTTCAGTTCTGCCAAAGGGTCGTGAGGACTCGAAACATCAACTGTTTTCTTCTCCACCGATGCTGCCAGACCTGCTGAGTTTTTCCGGGTAATTCTGTTTTTGTTTTGGATTTCCAGTATCCACAGTAGCTTTTAGCTTTTTGTTTTTACCTCCAGTTATTTATTTCAATTTCCTTGTCCAATTATTTGAGGGTTTCCTTTATAATGGTTAGCAAGAATATTGAGTTGTTTGGTTGGAAGAGATTTTGTTTCTAGCACTTTGGCCTTATTAGAACGAATTACTGAGTAATTAAGGTCAGAAGGTGGCTACAACTTTTGTTAGAGGGAAAAGGCAAAATGAATTTCTTTCATTAGGTTAAGCTACAACTCTGTCGCATTCTGTAGTATCCAGTATACAATCTGCACTGGTTTTGCAGTAGTAATGTCATGAGAACAAGTATATTTTGTCATGCTTCATAACAGATTTGATATTTTGCAATAAATTATTAATGACTTTCCCCAGCTGATGTCAATTGACTTATACAAGATTAAGCCAACCATACAAAACAGTGCAAGGTTTTTTCGATTATAAGCTCAAGATACAGGAAAAAATATTTTGCTTATCACTGCAATGGTTACCAACATCGTGTGTGTACATTGGGAGTGAAAATATATTTTTGCCTTCAGTGTTAACTGATATTTTTATATCTTTAAGTAGAATGGCAACAGAAACAGTACCTTTGCTAGACTTGGTGATGATGAAATATTAGATGCTTTGAACACAACAGGGAAGCGACAAACACTTTTTTCCGCTTTAAAACAAAACGACAACACACGCAGTGGAGTTTCTGTCCTGATGGTGTTTCTAACATTAGCAGGGCATTTGCCCTTTTGCATTGGAGAAAATAATGGAGCCTGGATTGCTTGAGGAAGTGGCTATGGCAGTGCTGGATGAAATTCCGTGGATATTTCCTACTTTGATTTCCAGAAAGATTTCAATAAAATTCCATATAGATAGCTATGAGAAAAAAAAATGTGGGACATTTGGGAAAATTGCAGAAGAGACTGAGACTTATTTAGAATTAAATAAACAGAAGTTTGACTGTAATGAGATGGATTTAAATTGGGACCTCACGATGAATAGCATTCTCCATTCACTGGTCCTGATGAAAGGTCATCAAACCTGAAATGGAAGCAACAGGGGTCCTGTTGCTAGGGCCAGAGGGAGCCGTGACCCACTTCGGCAAGTGGCAGAGCATCAGAACACATTTTATAGGCGGCAGACTATTAAGTGACTGCCGCTGGGCCTGCCATCTAATTAAGGACAGTGGCCTGCCCCCAAAAGCTGCCAGCCCAATCAGAGGGTTGGCAGTTCAGTGCCACAGCACGGAGCAACGGCCACTGATGCAGCTGCACCTGGAGGGCAAGAGTACAGTGACGGGCATGCGCCCTCACAACCAGGTAAATGGGCTCAGGGAGCACAGGGCCAGTTAGGTAGGTCCCGACGAGGGGCGTGGGGGCTGCATCGCTGAGGGCAAGTGGCACCCATTACCACCAGTCCCCTTCCTGAGCCAAAGAGTGCCAAACAAGAGCCCTGGCTAGAGCCGACTGATATAGTTTACTTGGCAGTCTCTGCAAGTGGCAGAGGAGCCCCTGCTGCTGGTGAAATGCCAGCAGAGGCAGGAAGAGGCCTAAAATTGGCCACTTAAGTGGAAGGGCGGGCCATCTGCCACCTCTCCCGCCTTTGGCAAAATAGCATGGCAGCAGGAAGACATTGAGCATGCCTGACACCCGCCCACACCATTTTGCCAGCCTTCCTGCCTCCAACCCCATCCTCAGAAGACCCAGAAAGTCCTAACCATTAACTGTTTCTCTCTCCACAAATGCTGCCTGACCTGCTGAACATTTCCAACAATTTTAAGTTTTTTTCTAGTTCATCATTCTTCATTATCTTTGTTAATGGTCTTGAAAGGCTATTCGTAACGCTGCTGTTCACATCATCTAAATGTGTGCGTATTGACAATATGTAGGTTAGCAGGTGATTATTACAATATATGGGCCCTCAAACAGGAGATGGGATTTAATGTGGAGAAGTGTTATTTTAAGCATGAGGCCAAACAACTCGAAGCTTGTCTACACCATAACTTGATGCCCTAGGAAAGTAACAGAGCAGAAAGAGACTTGTAGGTAGTCATTTACCAGTTACCGCAGGCCCAATGTGCTGTAGCCACAGGGAAAACCAGTGGAATTTGTGGAATTGTAAAGAGTTACTTTCCCAGTTGAACTATTGTGTTCAGTTTTCATCCTCTAGTTAAGTTAAAGAGGAAGGGAGCAGGTGCAATATTTAAATGTAATTCTCTTTGTTATGGGAATAGACTCAGGAAGTTAAAGTCGTGCATTTTGGAGAAATGCAGGCTCAGTTGTTTTTTTTTAATGAAAAAGCACAAATTGGGATTTAATCAATTTGGATAAGATGTACAAAATGGATAGTGATCGTAGAATCAGACACACAAAATAGAGTCAGGTTTGATGCTAAAAAATATTTCTTCTCTCAGAAAGCTGTTTCACTCTGGACATGGATGGTGGTGGTGTAGTGATATTATCACTGGGCTACTAATCCAGAGACCCAAGTTAATGTTTTGGGAACTAGTGTTCGAATCCCATCATGGCAAATGGTGAAATTTGAATTCAATAAAAGATCTGGAATTTAAAATCTAATGATGACCATGAAACCATTGTTGATTGTCATAAAAACCCACCTGGTTCACTAATGTCCTTTGGGGAAGGAAATCTGCCATCTCTTACCTGGACTGGCCTACATGTGACTATGGTTGACTCTCAGATACCCTCTGAAATGGCCGAGCAAGCCACTCAGTTCCCAGTGGTAATTAGGGATGGGCAATAAATGCTAGCCTAGCCAGTGATTCCCCCATCCCATGAAAGAATTTTTAAAAAGTAAAAGGAAGCTGTAGTCTTTTAAGGAAAATGCTTGACAAGCACTTGAGAGAGAATCTGAAATTAGTAAGTTTGGCTCATGAAGTGCCATGATTTCCTAGAATTTTCTTAATTATGAAGTCAGAGGAATTTACCAAGACTTTTCCTGAAATTAACCAGGTTGTTTAACTGTTTTTAGTTTGACTCCTTGACATTAATGGTTGTTAGGGAAGGTGATGCACCTATTGGAACCATCCAGTTACTCAGACAAACATACGAACATATGAATTCGGAGCAGGGGTAGGCAATTCGGTCCCTCGAACCTGTTCCGCCACTTGATAAGATCACAGCCCATCTGATTGTGGCCTCAACTCTACTTTCTTGTCTACCCCAGGTATCCTTTGACTCCCTTGTTAATCAAGAATCTATCTAACTTAGCCTTAGAAATATTCAACAACCCTTCCTCCACTGCTGTCTGGGGAAGAGAAGTCCACAGACTAACTGCTGAGCAAAAAAAACAATTCTCCTCATCTCCATCTTAAATGGGGGAGATCCCTTATTTTTAATCTGTGTTGTGTCCCCTAGTTTTAGTATCTCCCACAGGTAAAACATCCTCTTGGCAAGTCTCCTCAGGATCTTATATGTTTCAATAAGATCACCTCTCATTCTAAACTCCAATGGCTACAGGCCCAACCTGTCCAGTCTTTCCTCAAAAGATAACCCCTTCATCCTAGAAGTTGAACAAGGGGCTTTCCTTGACCTTTTCATGTGCTTTTATGTTCACAACTCATTCATCTCCTCAGTTAGCTGCCCCTTTATAAACAGTACAAATGATTAGCATCAAATGATGCTACCATATTGGATCAGCATGAGACCCCAAAACACTTTATTGATTATTATGGTTCAATGGATACATAGACAATACTTGTCTCCTTTTCTTTTCTGAATCAAATAACAAAAATATTGATTTATTTGTCACAAAACCATTATAAAACTATTATAAAACCATTTTTAAAACAGTTAACACAAATATTGTTATATATTGTCTCTAAAATTTGAAACTTTCTAGAAACATGCACTCGAAATCTTTGGGACATTCTGTCATGGCAATTCATGTTCCTTCTGCTGTGTCAACTATTAAGCATGTCACGCTTCTGTACTGGAATTTCTTCATGGTGAATGAATTCTGATGTCTTAATAAGATTTTGGAAAGCTGCTATTGTACCTTGCAACCAAAAAGTGTTGTTGAGCAAACCTTCAGTATATCTGATGCATCCTAATAAGCTTTGTTCACCACGCCAAACATTGATTCAGCTGAACTCCTTCCCATGATAACATTTTTACATTTGTTCCTATTGCTACAAATAGCTTACTGTCTTCGTTATGAAATCCTGACAGTCCTAAATCTGATTGTTTATAGCTGTCATAGAATTTCTGCAGAACAAGGCAATTTTCTCTTCTATTAGATATCTATGCCACAGTAAACTTTCTGATGTATTCCTTATTGTAATATCAATGTTAGAAAAAATAGACTTGTATTTCTATAGTGTTATTCACAGCCTCAGGATGTCTCAAATCACTTTAGAGACAATGAAATAGTCATTATTGTAATGTAGGAAATTGAGCAGTCAATTTTTGCACAGCAAAGTCTCACAAACAAGAATGCGATAATGACCAGATAAATATTTTTTAGTGATGTTGGCTGAAGGATAAGTATTGAACAAAAACACTGGGATAATTTCCCTGCTCTTCTTAAAAATAATGGCATGAGTTCTTTTACGGCATCCATGGGATTACACCTTCCACCGTACTGCACTTCTTCAGTACAGCACTGGAGTGTCAACCTAGATTTTGTGCTCAGTGGGGTTATTCTATGGGTCTAAGAGGTTGAGGTGCACTGTGCTGTTGAGGCTCTGGTGCATGCACTATCTCCACAAAATTGCGCAGATTCACTTATTTCTGGTGAAACAACTCATGTTTCATCTACGATGAAGCTAGTTTTTAAGGAAGATTATATTCTCCTTGCTTCATACTTTTATATATACTAAAGGCAGATATGATTACAATTCCTATAACCTCTTGTTACTCTGTTTTCTACTGGCCAGGTGATTTGTACAGAACTTCTGCATCTGTGAGACCCTTAGCTTGGACAACAAGCATAGGGTTAGAGAATGCATGCCTGCGGATTTTTTTTCTCACAAGTACTAGACTTATGGAATATGCAACCAAAGAAAGGAATTTGTTCCGGGTTTATTGATACCTTTAAAGAAGAGTGAGATTGACAGCTGTTGAGAAGGAGAAATTGAGGTTTTAATAGCACTGCTTGCTTTTTCAAGGGAGATAAGAGACAAAATTTTGTGCTCCTTAAAGCAGGGAATCAGCAAATGATTGTGGTAATGATGGTGATCGAATAATCACACAAAGCTATAACACCTTAGGTAGAAGATTATAGTTTCACAAAAGATATACAGTCAGACCTTTAGTACCTCTAGTACCTTTAGCACTTTGGGTCAATTAGAAACAATATATTTCTCCATTTACTGGAACCTCAGCATGTTAACAAGAAATTGTGGGTGAGAATTTGGCTAATCCCCAAAAATGGGGTGCATTGCGCAATTAACCCACGCCATCCATTGTGTTGCAGGTAGCGTGATACATTGATTCTCTGCTCTTTTATATGATTGCTGTATGCAGCCAGGGCTACCCATGCTGTTCATTTGCATTACATCAGTGGGGCCCCCAATATCGAGACTTAAAGGCAGCCAGTGGTAAGAATCATTTGAAAACTGACTCTGTGCTCTGATACTTTGAGCAATGACTGAATATGTAAGAGCACGCACACCAAGGTCTTCAGACACTGCACTAGAGATTTTGGTGCAAAGAAGGAGGTTGTCTTGTATCTGCAGATGAGTAAGAGGTCCTCCAGGTAGTTGCTGAGGAGGCAATTGGAAGAAGTAATGGTGGAGCCAGGAGTGTTGCTCCAAGAACATGGATGCAGTGAAGGAAGAAGCGTTATGGTCTCACACAAGTTGACAAGCTGAGCTCATCTTCAAATGGCACTTCCTACCAACTGTGCCACTAACCATGGTTTAATATACTACATCCCCATCACCCACCTACTAACAAACTATCAGTCAGTACTCAACCCTAATATTAATATACTTTCCCTCACCCTCACATACTTGGCACTGCTGTAAGCCTCGAAACCACAGCTTACAGCTCATGCACATTGACAACCATTAAACCATGATAGCCACATCACCTAAACACATTTCAGGATGCTCACTGACACATTTCTCACTTTCTTTCAGTAGAAGGTGGTGCAAAGTAGCAAAGAACTGAAAAAGGGAGGACAAGCACTCATGGATGTTTTAATCCCCATGGAGTTGACAAAGCTGGACTTCTTGGAAAGGGGCATGGCTGAGAGAATGGACACCGCTGGGGGGGATCAATGAGGGTTTCTGCACTGTTGCAAATGTGAGGTTTGGGACTGTGTCTTTAATTTAGGGTAAAATGGATCAATGAAAGGGGGTCATGTGACCTGCTCTGAATTCTGCTCTCAGTCAGCCTGGGTGGCTTGGGTGTTAAAGATTAAACACCCAGGTTATTTTATTACAAGGAAGGTGCAAGGTGTTCATGCCTGTAGACAATGGCAAAAGTATCTTTGCTGATGGTGGATAGACTGTTAGTCTCCAAAGTCCCAGGAATGTGTTAGGAATTTCAGTTTTGTAAATGGTTACACTTTAAAGTGTCCATTTACTTTCAAGGTAGAATGGAGTTGAGGGTCTAAAAGATAGTTGATTAGCATTTCTACCTGGATACAAGGCTCATGTGATTCACATTGCCAGGGAGTTGGACTTTGCGAGGTGAAGAGTCCATAGGAAGCCATTGTACAATCAGGTTACTGGTTTTCCTAAAAATATCTTTGAACCTTACAGACAGGTTTGGTTTGCAAGAATCTGAGAGAGAGAGAGAAAGAACCTAAGAATAGGGGCAGCAAGTCTTTATGGTTCACCACACAAGGATGTGGGTAGGAGTTTGCACTCGGAGTGAAGAGACTTAGTTCATCAGGACTGAAACAAGACTGTAACATATGCCAAGCTTGGCTAGAGAGATGGATCACTAGAGTAACCCTCATCATGAAAGCTAGTTCTGGAATTAGGAGTTATCCAGCTGAAAAAGGGAAAAGAAGGGAAGCAAGACCTCAAAAGCTAAGAATCGCTTTGGACTGGTTCCGGGAGCTTAGAATGTGTAGTTAGGTAGCAGAGTAAAGTGTAACTGGAGTGAGATTTTCAGTTGTGTTAAAACATTAACAAGGGTTAATTCTTTTATAGTTAATTAACAAGGGTTAATTCTTCTATAGCTTTGCACAGGGCCTGGGCCCATCCTTTCCAGCATAGAACAGGTGGGCCTGAATTTTGCAGTTGTTGGGCGCTTAAGATTGGCGAGCCCGAGAGCAGACTGGAAACCGCTCCTCCCATCTGTGATCGGCCTCCGACCAATTAATGGCCCAGCCAGAGTGAATCGTGCCCCGAGAAAGGCTCAGCGCTGCCGGTGGGGATGGGAAGAGGGCGGGTGCCAACGTCATCGCGGGTGCTGCAGGTGAGCACTTCCACTGAGCTCTCTGAAGATGGACTGCTGCCTCAGGGAGCTGCAGACCTCCAAATAATAAAAGAAAGCACAAAAATGCTGCACAGAATGTCCATGCAGCACAACCAAGCACCTGAAAGCATACCTCACAAGAAAAACAGCCATCAGATATTTCTTTTTATTTTAAATCCTAATGGAGGTTTCATCCCACTCTTGTATGAGGTTTCATCAAAACTGTAAAGCCCACCTGGCCAATTGGCTCGTCCGCCGTAAGGTTGGACGAGCCACAAAAAGTCACTTTCAGTCGGACCATTAATGAGCTTAATTGACTGTTTAATTGTCGGCGAGCGCTCTTCTGACTTTTGCATGTGCCCGCTGAGCAAAATATCACGCAAGTGCGCGATGATGTTGGGATGCTCGCCCAACATCATCTCGCGTGATTTTCCGCTCATTCAGGTTGGGCTCATGCCCGCCCACGGGACGTATAATTCTGGCCGTGGTTTCCTGCACCAGCAGACCTGTGGAACCAATCGTGATGCTGCATTTCATGATTGATATCACAACTTCCATTGCAGCACAAACAGATTCCATCAAAATCTGAGAATACCACAGTTTAAGGGGGCTTCTAGGGCATCTCAGTAGTCCATTAATCTGTTCTCCAACAGATTAGTATGATTGCGAAGAGCACACCCAGGAGAGCAGCAGCACCTCCTTCAGCAAGAATCTGCTGTCCTCTCAGGATGACAGCAATCCTTCTTCACCCTGTCAATCCACCAGTGTCCTTGTTGTTAGCCAGTCAGGGGCTATCTATATTGTTGCTTCCCTTTCCTGTTTCTCCGCTTGCTCTTTCACTTGCTCCTCCTTCTCCCCTTCCACATCCTTCTGCTCCTCCTGATAGGTGATGGCAAGGGCTACTTCCTTATAATGATCAGGTTATGCAGCATGCAACAAATTACCACAAGGCTTGATACCCAGTCAGCTAGTGTAGGCCTCCAGAGCAGGCCAGGCAGCAGAACGTTTGCTTGAGGATGAATGATGATGTGGCCTATAATATCCTTAGCATGGTTCACTTTGTTGGTGTGCTGTTAGCAATCATGGGCAGAATTTTCTGCCTGTTGGGCAGGCCATGCGGGAGCGGGCATGGACCCGATCGCCACCCGCGATCGGGTCCATGCCGCCATTTTACGCGGGTGGGCCAATTAAGGCCCGCCCACCGTGAACCTTGGCTCCAGAGGACAGCGGTAGTGGGCGGGCAGTGGCAGGACTGCTATGACCGCCAGGTCCAATGAAGACCGGGTGGCCTGTTTAAAAGAGCTCCTGCAGCCTTGCAAAGGCTGTCAAACATGGCCAGCGGAAGGGCTCCCCAGAGCGCTGCTGGTGAGCAGGCGATTTGGGAGGGTAGGGCATGAGGGCACTGTGCCCCTCATTTCTCAGACGATTGCCTTGCTGCCCTCCTCGAGGAGATGGCAGCATGGTGGGAGGTCCTCATTCCCAGGGACGGGAGGAGGAGCCCCCCCCAACATGACCAAACGTGCCTGGGAGGAGGTGGCAGAGATAGTGAGCTCCCGCGATGTAGTGCGGCGCACCTGGATCCAGTGCCACAAGCGTTTCAACAACCTTTTGAGGTTGGCTTGACCATTGCTTATGGAAGGATGAGTGCATAATTATCTGGAGGACAGGGATGCACATTAACATTGTCTCCACGTTAACTAATCAAATGCCCTTGTTCTTCCTTTCAGCATCAGCAGAGCAGGGCCGGAGCGGCAGCAGCAGGAGGCACAGGGACCCCCCTCTCACACTTGAAAGCCCTGAAGTCTCTGACCCACCAGCGTCATACCATCTCTGCTAGGCAGGCACCAGCGCAGATACTAGCACCTCTGTGGGAATTAGATCATCGGCTAGTGTCCCGGGGCACAGTGGTGAGGGCACTTCACAGTCGCTGGACAAGCTGGCGGAGACAGAGAGTGGCCATGGCGCCAGCATCGGAGGACTGCAAGGGACCAGGCACATGTTCAGTCGATGGCTGATGTTGTGCTTCTGGAGTCATCGAGTGAGGCAGCAAACACTGGAAGTCCAGCAGGGTGTGCGGGAGGATCTGACGGAGATACATGAGGCTATGCTTGGCTTGGTCTCCATGGTGGAGGAGTCCACGCGGACCATTGCCAATGCAATGAGCCTCATGGCCGAGAGCGATGCTTCCTCCATGGAAGAGAGTGGCGACTCTCGTGGAGAAGCTCCTCCAGGAGAACAATCAGGGCTTCCTGGGGATAAGCTCGGTCCAGCAAGCCCTCACATCGTCATTGACCTCAGCTGGTCAGTGCCAGTGTGGGAGATGGTCTGGGCACCAAGTTTCCCAGCTCAGTGCCCATCCACCTACGGTGAGCAGGGAGGTCCGAAGTGACCTCATGTTGGCGCAGAAGCTGCCTGTCACCTCTGCAGTCTCCTCTCAGGGCGCTCCAGATGAGAGCTGCAGCTCCTCCGCCCCTCTGCCAGTGACCGATGAGGCTGCGACGACTGGGGAGATGCCAGATGTGTAACTGGCAGCTCCCTCCCAGGTGGGGTCAGCACAGGTTCCATGGGCCAGAGGATGGCCGCCAAGGTCATCGAGGCAAACAGGACAGCAGAGTGAGCAGGTTGTCTCAGATGCCAGTGCCAGCGAGGGGACAGCACCTAGATGTAGCACCCAAAAGTGTAAATTTAAGGCATCTTAGGCACACCACAAGTTTCTCACTGGTGCTTTTGTGTTGCCCTGCAATGAGGTCATGATTAGTTGGTGTGCTGTTTAACAACTTTATCATTTTGTTTCCTTAAGTTCATTTTGTTATATCATTAAATTTACACATATGACAATGGCTGAGGGTGTGTCTTTTCCTCTGTAGGTTACCCATCATGTTATGAGTGAATTGTGTCACCTTGACCTTTATTGACAAGGTCCTTAGTTAATGTTCCTATCCAGGTAGATTTAGTACTCAGGTATCGAGTATGGAGCCTGCAGCACAGGCTTTTGTTGGAGGTCTATTTGTGGTGTTCTAGCTGAAGGTTCATTGGATTAAAGCCTCCTGGGTGTCCCTGTCTCCCTGGAGTATGCCTGGGTCAGCATCTGCCCCCTCAGCATTTCCCTGTCGGACTCACTGCTGGACTCATCGTGTGTTGCCGCAGCAACTGCGTCTATATCTTCCTCGTCCACAGTATTGTCCCTTTCCAGCACAAGATTGTGGAGAGCGCAGCATGCAACCACTATCAGCGACACACAATCTGGGGGGTACTGGAGTGCGCCCCCTGAATGGTCCAAGCATTGGAAGTGCATCTTGAGAAGACCGATGGTTCTCTCCACCACTGCCCTTGTGGAGGCGTGGCTCCTACTGTACCATTGCTCAGCTGACTGAGCACATTCACGACCCCACTGACCCCTCTTATCCCACCCACGGATGAGGTTTATACAAATGTGTCCTACCTGCCTGCCCATTGCGCCCGTGCGACGACCTGAAGATTGCATGGGCCCCGAAAAATCGCCATCAATTGGTGCCTCAAGGGCCTTAAGTGACCTGTTAATTAATGGCGGGTGCACATCGGAGATCATCACGCGCCCGCCCATTGAAATATCGCGATGGCGCGCCGTGATGTTGGGACACTCGCCTGATGTCACCGCGCGTCATTTTAAGCGTCGGCGTGCGGGGTCCACTCCCGCACACCAACGTGAAAATCCTGCCCCATGTAAAGTAACAGGCACTACGCATTTACTGTGCTGCCTGCAGCATAATCAATGGGTACAGGTTAATCGCACCGCCAACCCCATGTCCATTTTTAGTTGTTAGCCAATTTCTCCTCCCTCAGATATACATGACCACTAACACATTTACCCATTATATAATTACACAGAAAAAGTTAAAACAGTTCCATATAAGAAGACGAGGAAACATATAGCTTATTGATAGTTTAGTACGAAAGATGAATTCCTAACTAACAAGCCATCACATAGTTGCAGTCCAGTTAAAAATTACTTATTCCTGCTTTCATACAGCATGTTCCCCTTGCAGTTAATTGCTGTCAACCATGTGAATCTGCTGACCATAAATATGTTTTTAATTCTATGTTTTCTTACATTAATTCTAATTTAGCTGGTAGTTCACACAAGCATGATGTGATAAAATGGACAGTGCTGTAGGTATAAGCCTTAATAGTTCAATTTAAAGTTAATTGATCTCCATCCTAGGTAAGTGTGTCCAACAGTGCAATATCATGTTTGTCCAGTTACTAAAAAAAGTCATCTGCTTACACCAACTAGGTATGGGATTGGTAATGGCCTGCAGGTTGATGGTATACCCTTCCCTCTCAACTGCTATATGTAATGTACCACAAAGGAAAAAAATTATAAAGTAACGTGTTTAAATAATTGCTTTATTGAGAAGAAATGCAACTTTCAAAATTGACAATTGACATGTACTGAGCGTTAAGGATATTTGATTTGTTGCTCTGTTGCATTGAATTAAACCATTGTTATTTCACATATGCACAAGTATAATTAATTTTCTTTGCGTATAATATTGCATTATTAATTGGAAATCACACCCGTTGAGATAATTGATTAGACAATCAGTTGATATATTCAGCAATTAGTTGTGCAGTTTAAGAATACTTTTTCCCTTACACTGATTGTGTTGATAAATCATCTCTAGGCAATGTGTAATCTGTGGCCGACATTCCAGATTAATAAATAATTTCTCTCCCATTCATATTTGTTAATAATCCACTTACAATGCTGTGGCATCATTACTCAAATCTGTCACCCCGTTTGTAATGAACGTTGACAGGATGCATATTATCTGGTTGTGACAAGTTCAATATTGAGGTTACAGTAGATGAGGTTCTGCAGCTGGAGCAGAATGATTTATATTTTGAGAACTATTTGTAGCATTTTGTACCATATGTAAACAATAACTAAAATTAATCATAATTAGTGGAACTAAGAGTAATACTGGAAATAATTGATCCAGGGTTAAGCACACATCTCTAATACTATAAAACCTAAGGATTAAAAGTGCATATAAAATTAATTTGCTAACTTTCTACGATAGGAAATGTGTACTGAATTCGAAAGCAAATACTCTGAGGACCAATCTTTTCCCTATCAATGTGGATATTAATCAGAAGAAATTTGCTTGTGTCTGCTTTCCGCTGTGGAGTTGGCAATATCAGATATCTGATTCCATATTGAAAGTAAACTCATAATTTGAATCCAATTCTGCTGCTTCTCTTGAAACCACAACACATGCCAGCAGGGGTAAAATTATAATTTGATTAATGTACCACAAGGCAGAGTTGGAACCATGATTCTAGTCATTTTGCATTGTGTTTGATGTTTCCACTGTACTCACACAATAAATACACAGCTTGCAAAAGAAATTCAAAAAGACAATGGAGATTTTTTTCAGGCCGCAGATTGCTAAACTATGAGCAGTGGCTAAAGGAACCTAAACTTATAACCTTTGGAGAAGAATATGAAGGGTAGGTGCTATGATCTAAGCTGTTAACATCACATTAGGACTTTACATGGTGGACTTCCTCAGACAGGAAAATTCTCACTTCTGCCTGTGAGTATGTGTAAATAAATTTACCCTGTTTGCAAATTGCCACAAGGAAGACCATTTGTACAATTTAGATAATACAAGTAGAAGTAAATTTGAACCACACAATGGTATGGGTTTAGTGGATTCACTAGATATACAGTGTAAGTGCATCTGCAGAATGCAGACATTGCAGCAGTAAGTCACACCATGCAGTGTGGGAGGAAATGCAGTTGTACCATTTGCATGATGTAGGCATGAGTGAATTCACAAAATATAGATATTGTAAAGAACATCTTTAACATTTCCTTTGCATACTGCAATATTTGTACATATATGTTCTATTTATAATACTAAAATGTTATTATTTGGAACAGGCAGGGTACAAGGTGGTCTAAACTACCTGTATTCAGGTCAAAGAAGGTAGGGTAAGTGGGATCAAGAAGCAATGTTCTTTGCCATCACGCTGGCCTGGAACATAACTGAAGTTCATAGCCAGCTCCTTATAACAAGACTGATTTCCACCTTTTGTTTAAGAGTAAGAGGGAAGATGTCATCGATGTGGTAGGGGCAGGACAATCTTAAATACGTTATTTATAAATGCATTCACAACGTTGCCACACTAAGTGCACAAAAGAAATCTTAGTGAGTTCCAGATTGAGTCCTTCACTCCCTTCTATACGTGTAGGATATGGTCCCTAGTTTTACAGTCAGTGGTGAAGGAATGGCGCTTGCTGTTCACCTCGCTGACAACTGCTCACAAAGTTTTTGTGGGTTTCACAGTTTGTGCTATTCTGGCATTTGATCCAGCCTGGCACCATCTACAGTTGATCGGTAGCATCTATGAGCAGGGCTAGAAACAGCAGGGCTCTTCAACCAATCAGATTGAAGAATCCTTTTTAATAAACGTAGGAGCGGAGGATGTGTTTGTACTGCTAATGGGGGTGGATTTAATGTTAATTTCCATAAAAGTGATTATCGGGTCAGGATCCCAATTCTGCCCTCTTGCAGCTTTCACCCGTATGGGTTTGAAGGTGAGCAGGGGACCCCTGTGCAACATATTTGTTTTGTTCCTTCATGGGATGTGAGGGATGCCTTCAAGGACAGCATTTGTTGCTCATCCCTAATTGCCCTTGAGAATTGCTGTCAGGAAGACATTAAGCAAACTGGCAGTTAAGAGCCTCTTTAATTCTTCATTCTGGTTTTAACAGCCAGTGAACCGACTTTCCGAGCTTTCAGGCTCAACCAGGTGAGTGTATAGAGGGGAGAGCTTCTTCTTTGCCCTGAGCGAACTGGACATGGGAAAGTCCAGTTCAGAAGCAAGGTGGAAGCAGGACAAACCAGAGAGTTCCATGTCATGATCCTGGAAGGACTCAGAAGGCCTTATTGTAATGGAGTCGATTTGAATATCTGTCCAATTTTAAGTTGTGTCTGCCAGCTTCACCCCATGCGACTTTTAATTGTCCCATTTTACAACCCTTCACTCATCCTTTCCAGCACTTCCATCCTGTCCCCATCTAACATGTGACAAAGATGTGCTAATGCCATCACAGGTGTCCACCTATTTTATGGAAATGCATCAATCCTTGAGCTCCAGCGAAGTCAGGCTCTCCCGCATGAATCACATTCTACATTAGTTACGGTGGCAGAGTGAGATCATTATTACTGGGGCTCAACATTCTTATGGAAGATCATTTGGTCCAAACAAGAAAATTCTATTTGATCAATCAACCCTACCTATCCACTTTTTCACCATTAGTCCAGTTGTTCGCCTTTTTCTTCAATCCCTTCATTTAATTTGTAATTGGGGTTGCCAACAGTGATTAAATGTATTCCTGGAGGTTTCATCACATGACTTGCCCCATACTCCAACCAATAGTCGGCCTGCACATCCATCCTTGTGACACACTGACTTCCTATGCCAATTGGAAAGCAAAAAGATTCAATTGGATGATGCTTGACTGTCAGCCAAACAGCTTTTTTTACTTCCAAATTTAAATATTTTTATATCCGGTAAAGAGAAATGTTCAAAGAAAATGACAAAAAAAAACTATCATTTTCCTCCTGGGTCGCACACAGCAGTGTCATGAAGATTGATCTTCAATTCCTGAAGGCTCCAGGCCAATCTTGGAGGGTTGGCAACCCAATTTTTAATCAGTGTATTTCCTATAAGCACTTTTTTAGTCATCATAGAAACCAGGTTATCATGCCATTTTTTCAGTTACATATAGATGATCTGAATTTGGAAACAGAGGGGGAGTATGTCTAAGTTTTGAGAGAATGTTAACCTAGCAGTTATAGTGAAATGTAAAACATTGTAGAAGGATATAGGTAGATTAAGCCTATTAGCAAATTGATCCAAATGTATATCAATGTAACAAAGTGTGCGGTAGTATAATTAAATTATAAAATGGTAGATGGCATTACAGATAAAAAGGGAAGCATTAGTGTGGACCAATTAGATGAAGAAAGGAACTTAAGGGATCAAGATGTGTAAGTCGTGAAAATGTTGTGAAGTTTAATTGGATGCTGTCCTTCATAACAAGAGATATACAGTATAAATGTGAAGAAAAGTATGCTGCACTGGTCAGGACTCATTTGGAATATTTAAGAATAATTTTACAAGTCCACAGTAACAGAGTAACTCAGTGCCATTTTGAGAAACAAATACACCTTAGGAAGAATATACTAGAAGGAGGTCAGCAATAATTTACCAGATAGATAGCTAGAAGGAAGGGATAGATACACCCTTGCAAGATAAGGATTTAGGGTCATGTGGCATTGAGAGTGGGATGGTGTGATTGCAGTAACTCGTCCTCCTCCTCGCTCCACAGGAACACTTATTATATCCATTTATTTCAATGTAATTTGGTGGTGGACACTTCTTAAGCCAAAGCAGCTGCTGGGGAATCTTAAACAGAACAATCCAAGCAACTATCATCCATTTTACTATAATGTATAAGACAATTTTCACCCTCAGAAACCTGATCTTTTTTGGTATATTACTTTCAGTCACTGAAATAATCTATCCATCTTGTCATGTGACTTTCTCTTTGTCTTCAATTAAGAGGATACCACAATAATAATTCTGTCAATTCTGAATCATTTTCATTGGATATTTCCTCCTTCAAATGTTTGTGTTATTTATCCATTTCCCCCTCTCAGTACCACAAGCATTTTTTCAAAGACTTATTGTTCAATGACTTAGATTAGTGACACACATTGTGTGTTTCCTCTGTGCTAAAGAAACAATCCTCTACTGAACTCTTACAAACCAAAGACAGTTCTGTCATTTTTCTATAGCTCTCTGACTATTTTATTGAGGTGTTTCGTGACTGTTCATATTTCTTATTTACTGACCAGGATTGTCCAATATCTATTATTCTTTTTGAGATTTGCTTTATCTCATTTGCTGTCCCGTATACCCATATTGTGCAAACTGGAATGTTTCCTAACTCTGCTGCAAATCCAAATTCTCACCCTGGGTTCTCATTCCAAATTCTCACCCTGGGTTCTCATTCTTTGATCAAGGTTAGAAGCTCTGCCCTAGATTCAGTTCACTTATGTCAGACTGAGCCTTGAGGATAGGTGTTATAAGGCAAGGCTGATCATTTTTTGAATTCTGGACAATAGAATTTTGATAAAGGCATGATGGACAAATTTTAATTTTCTTCACACCTTCAAAAAAAAAGGAATTACTTAGCTTTAGAACAAAAACTTAAATTGCTTCTTCTCATGCCTCTCTGAAGCATTTCACATACAATGAATTATTTTAAACTGCATTCATTGTGCAGGCACATATAGGAGCCAATTGTGCAGAGCAGGATCAGTTTATCGATACTGGGAATAAGCTATCTGGAACTGGTTAGGGTAATATTGAGAATCTGCTCAACTCATGGAGAGCCTCACTGTGAAGCTCTTGGTAAGAAACAGTATGATTCAGTAAGGATCATTCAGAATCAGAACTGCACATGTTATTGAAACATGGATTCCATTATTCTCCTTCTAGACTCCCCCTGCTGGTACATGGGTATGATAGTCTTAAATGGACAAAATGCACAATGCAATTTTCAATACACTGACCAGGGACACAAATTCAGACAGGTCCTGCCCATATTATTTCAGCGACCAGAAAACTATGAGCTAGGCTGCTTGAATTTTCTAGTTGTACTATCGGTGTATGAGGCTCTTTGACTGCCACACAGACTCATTAAAAGCTGTCTCCTTTCCTGCACACACTGCCACACTCCGATATATTGATTGTACCTTTGGGCTCAGTAATAGCTCCAAAGGACCCCAATAAAATTAATCATCCTTCAATGGTTCGGAAAGCATTCAAAACATATTAACAGAAACAGACAGAAAAAAATCTTAAAATTGCTTACCGTTCTTTGTAATATTTGATTTCTAATGTGGTTTCATGGAGATATTCTCCATATTTTTCACTCATTTGCAATCGTAATGCTGCAGGTTGCATCAAAACATATTATCATATCACTTGTGAATGATGTCACTGTGACAAACATAATGCATAGTTTTCTCCTCTCTAATTTATGCTTTCCTCATGCAACAATTTCCAGTTAAGCCTTTGAATATAATGTATTTCTGACACCATGATCACAGTCTGAGCGACCAGGGCAATACCATACTGATCTCCTTACAATCTGTTGATATCCAGCTTGTTATTAAATCAGCATTTCTTTGTTGTCGTGTCATATTGATTTTTATATAAATTCTGTAATTCATGTTATGTAATGGTTGGATGTTATATGGAGATGCCATCTGTAAAACCCAACCAGGAGTGAAATTATATAGAGGATAATAGATGGCTGACAGCAAGTTACAAGGCAATAATTCAATTGAGTGATTCTGATGATATCATAAAGCATGAGAGCTAAGTTTAAGCAGTTTATGAACAGCCACAGAACCTTGAGACTGAATTACTGTGCTAGACTTGCTGCTGGACATTTGTTATTCTTTGTGATATATTTCAAAAGTTGGTTTCCATTTTTTTTGTGTAGCGGTCGCATTTAATATGGTTGCTGGAGTGTGAAGGAGGTGAAAGTAATGATAGCAAAGGTGCTTAGATCCACAGTATCATCTAACTGGCACCATTATAATGTAAAGTTTCTTCCTAGCAGACTACAGGATAATATAAACTATAGAGTGTAGTGGCAGTCCTTTAAACAAATAATATACTTCATCACTTTAATTTACTAAAATTAATAAATATCAAATCATGGGCTGCTTGTGTGCAGTTTCACAATATGCACTTCCAATGCAGGTTGGAGGTGCATGGTACAGAAGTGAATTTTTACTCATTAATTATTTAAGTACAGATTTCAAAAGCATTTGAGATTATCTCTTGTCAATTAAAATATATAATTACACCTAGCTGACTTATTGTTTGCGAAACAAAGTGGGTTCACGTAGCCAGCCATTAGAAGGATAGAATGCATTTGAAGCATCTAAACCTGTAATATCTTGCCATAAGTCTAGGTAACTGAATAAAAAGAACAGTTGAAATGATTTCTTGAAGCACCATCCCTATCAAAAGGCATAATAATCCCCATAACATTCCTAGACAGTCACCTGGATGTGGATCTCTTCACAACAGTGAGAAAACATATAAGCAATAATTAATTTAAGATGTTTACCCCCACAAGTCTCAATTAAAAACTATAATAAAAAGACTCATGTGACATTTAACAGGATAGATTTTAGATTTATCACAGCCACAACTGTCAAAAAATCCCCAGCCTATTATGCTGTTGCTATATTTTTGGCGCTAACATTAACATATTCAGCATGTTGAAACATGATTAAACAAATACAGAACTGAAATATAAACTGATTGATCCTTGCTATGTCTTCTATAATTTTTTTGAAGAAGCTTGTGGCAAATAAATTGAATGCCATTGTCGCTTTAACTACTATTGGCAGCACCCTAATGAGGATGGTGCTGCAAATCCTGTTCCAAGAGAAGGCACTATCATCCATGGCTTCTTTGCTGAGTTACAGTTTCCTCACATGCTCTTTCTTAGTGAGCTCAGGGAAGTTCAGTAGACATGCTACCTGAGGTAATAATGTATCTTGGTGGATCTTGTGCTATTTCCTGAGAGATCCCTGACCTTTCACCTTCTTCCATTTTCAGTTTGTGCAGCAATAGTTTCTCTTCATGCTCCTGCATCATTAACTCTAGAGCCCTCCAGTGATCTATCCTTGTACCCACCCTCACACACTCCTCTTCCACATCTACATTATCCCTTTGGTGATCTTATCCACATATATCAACTCAGTTTCCACATATACAATGGTGACATTCAGCTTGAGCTTTGCACCATCTCTTTTAACCCCTCCATTGCATCTGTGTTATCAGAAATCAGTTATGGTGAGTCATAATTTCCTCCAATTAAACATCATCTTGTACCCCCATTGCTAACTCTCCATTTTCTTGCTGATCCCCTGCTTGATAATGATTTCAGACTGAACCAGCTGTTGGCAACCTATTGAACATGGAACTGAGATTCCAACCCAATATACTCTCCATTACAAAGACGACATTCTTCCACTTTTGTTTGCCTCTGCCCATTCCCATCTACCACAGAAACTCTCATCCATGCCTTTGTCACTACTAGACTCAACTGTTCCAATTTCCATCTGACCTGTTTCCCACCCTCCACTAGCTGGAAACTTCAACTCACTCAAAACTTTGCTGCCAATATCTTATCCCACATCAGGTCCCAATTAGCTATCCGTATCTGTCCTCATTGACCTACATGGGTTCCCAGTGCTTCAGTACCTCCAATTTAAAATTCTCACCTTCACATTCACTGCTGCACCCTTCCCTATCTCTGTAACTACCTTCTGAACTACAACTCTTACTTCCTCTGATATTGATTCCTTATGCAACCTTTAATACTTTTGCTCACCATTGACAATTCTACCTTCAGCTGTATCTATCTCCTTCACTTCTGCCACCTTTCTAAATGTTCCCTTAAATTGGCTTTGTGTCCATTTTTATCTGATTATGCCTCTGTGAAAAGACTTGGGACTTCTATCTACATTAAAAACACTTTATGAATCCAAGTGGTTGTTGTTGAGTTAATTTTGACCTTGTGTTTGAGTGTTCCAACTCTCACTTCTGTTGTAAAGGTTGTTTGTTGTCTCACTAAGGGGTTTGGAGGCTTGAATGGTTGAAGATAAACCGTTTATTGGTAACCATGGGGGGAGGCAGTGTCATAGTGGTATTGTCATTGGGCTAGTAATGCTCTGGGGACCTGGGTTCAAATTCCACCATGGCAGGTGGTGAAATTTGAATTCAATAAAAATCTGGAATTAAAAATCTGATGATGATGACCATGAAACCATTGTCAATCATTATAAAAACCATCTGATTCATTAATGTCCTTTAAGAAAGGAAATCTGCTCTCCTTACCTGGTCTGGCCTACGTGTTACTCCAGACCCACAGCAATGTGGTTGATTCTTAAATGGCCACTGAACAAGGGCAATTAGGGATGGGCAATAAATGCTGACCTAGCCAGCGATGTCCACATCCCATGAATCAAAAAAAATAACTATGTACATCTCCAAGGTACTGCCATGCATGGGTGCTGTCCAGACACTACCATACAGTCTAATATTATGTGATTTTCTACATCATACTGTGGGTGGTACTGTTCGCCTGTTCCAAATTAACCCTCGCTCTGCCAAACACACTTATACTACAATACTGTTATGCCTCAAAGGCATATTACAACAATTCCTCAAAATTATTAGTCACACTTCATATTTGTCTACAACTGTTCCCTCTAGAGTTGCATTAAGTATTGCTTTGGGGATTCACTCATTCATGTAACTGGTGGCACAACCCTAACTGTTAAAAAGGTTTCCAATCCATCTGTAGTTGCTTACCACTTTAATCTTGTTTCTGTGTTTTAAACTTCCAAATTGTTAGTTAGCAGTAATTCTGCATATTGTGTTGGTCCATCACTCTCTTATTTATTGGCATTATTAAGATCCTATTCATTGCTATTGCAAATGATGGAGGGAGTTATGAGCAGAGTACTTCAAAGTTACTGCCAATCCAAAGCAAGTTCTGTACAAAATGCCTTCTCCAAGACTTTTAACTAACATTCAGCAAAAAACAGATAATGTGTGCCAACTATTGTAACATATTACGTTATGTCCTAACACGCATCTGCCTTTCTCTATTTTATTGGTACTGTGTGATCATTACTGCTATAAAGTTTCCCCTCTCATTCCACTTAAGCTGCAACTATGCTGGCTCAGATAGCCCATGAAGTTCATGGTTAAAGTGGTAACATTTTCACCGCAGAATCAGAGGATTGTGGGTTCAAGTCCCATTCCAGGATTTGACACAAAGTGTAGTACTGAGGCAGTGCTGAGTGTTGGAGGTGCCATCATACAGTTGAGACGTTAAACCAAGACTTTGGGCTGGATTTGGTTACTGAGTTGGGTAGCTCAAATCAGGAAATTTCCCAACTCGCCAGACCTACTTCGTTAAAAAGTACCCCGAATAGCAAGACTTTCGCTATGTGCGGGGTGGGGTGGGATGGATTCAGGCCCACTGACCCCAGAAGCAAAGTGTAGGTGACCACAGCAACAGGTGAGTGCTGAGGTGGGCTGGTTAGAAGGCCTGATTAAGTTCTCTGGACTTTTAGGCCTTCACATCTCCTTGTCCCCCACCCACCTTCCATGTCTCCTCATAACCTCCATGCCGAGTCAATACTAACTCATGCCCTCAACACACACACACCCTTTACCCCTCATACCTCCAAACCAGCTCAGTGACAACTTATGCCCACCCCCATGGCCCCTTAGATCCTCCATGCCAACTCCATAGCCACTCATCCAGTATCCACCAGAGGCAGACTTCAGGAATTATGTGGAGCTGAAATAAAATAAACTTCTAAAAGTTTAAATAGCTCTCACTATACAGACTTGATAGTGGAAAAAAAATCACAAAAGTATCAAAGCTTTTAAATCTTCTCTAGTGGGTAACCTCATAAAAACAGACAAACGTCCGTTCATGCCTCTAATCCTTTAATAAACTCTTTAAGCTGTCAATCAAGCTGTGCACTCAGCACCGCCTGTTGAAATAATTGTAGCTTTTGAAACTCAACCAAGCATTCATAATGAATAGTCATTAGGGAAGTGTCAACAAAGAATTCTATTGAAACTGCTTGAACAGATGCCACACCAGCTTCTCGTTAAATCAAAGCAGCCCAGCTTTTTCAAGACAAACACTTAGCTGCAGCCAGTTTTTTTTTTACAGTTTAGAGAATGAGAATTTAAAAAAAAAGATTGTGACAGTTAAACAGACCTTATACACTCTTCAAGGGCATTTACATCCACTCCATAAATTTGTGACTTCTACACTGTGGGTTAAGGCACTTGAAACAGCTAAAATGGGGTCTGTTTGAACTCAGCACTAAGTTCAAATAGCCCAGCCGAGTTAGGGTTTCCCTCCCCACCCCATTCCTCTGCTGGCAAAAATGGGATCTTGTCAGAAATGGGGATGGGACTTCTGCATCTGGGTCCTTCCTGCCATTTTTAAAGGTCTGCAGAGTATTCCCAACTCTGCAAAAACCTGGGCCCCTGTCTACTCTCTCAAGTGTATGTAAAAGGTCCCATAACTCGATTTTGGAGAAGAGCAAAAGAGTTATCACCAGCGTTAAGGCCAATATTTATCCCTCACTCAACATCACAAAAGCAGCATATCTGGTTTTAGTCACATTGCTCTTTGTGGGAGCTTGTTGCATGCGAAATAGCTGTAGTGTTTCTTACATTACAACAATGACAACACTTCAAAACTCCTTCACTGGCTGCGAAATGTTTTGGGAGATCCCGTGGTTATGAAAGGCATCACATAAATATAACTTTTTTTCCCCCTTCTGTCATGCTCAGTACAGGCATATCATATCATGAACTATCAGACTATACTTTTAAAAATTGGACACAAACAAGCTGTTAAGATGGTTACTGTAAATCCTGTGGCTTTTGGCATTTGGACTATAGACTACCTAATTAAATATGGACATAGGTGAGGGTACCTCACAGCCATTTGTGGAATTCACACATCTCATTAATTAAGGGTGAGCCAACACCTAAAGGCTTTGGAGTTTCCAGACTGCCTGTCTCCATGTTTCATACTGGATGAAAGGGAAGATGGAAACTCAATGGCCACTATCAACTTCCATTGTATCATCATGGCCCTCCCCATCCAAAGCAGACAGGGTGGGCCTCAGAAATTGTAAACTAAGTAGTTAGGTGACATCAAACTTCATAGTCTTTAGGTGTTGGCCCATCCTTAAAGAATGAGATGTGCAAATTCCACCAATGTCTATGAGGTACCCTCACCTGAGTCCATATTTAATTAGGTATTTGCCAGAGACTGGATACTGTCTGTTGTCCAAATGCCAAAAGTCACATGGTTTGCAGCAACCATCTTAACAACTTGTTTGTGTCCAATTTTTAAAAGTATTGTCTGATAGTTCATGA
The DNA here is from genome assembly GCF_964194155.1 of Cetorhinus maximus. Taxonomy (NCBI): domain Eukaryota; kingdom Metazoa; phylum Chordata; class Chondrichthyes; order Lamniformes; family Cetorhinidae; genus Cetorhinus; species Cetorhinus maximus. The sequence goes on along the minus strand of NC_135880.1, from coordinate 207,116,100 downwards.
TATGATGTGCCTGTACTGAGCATGACAGAAGGGAAAAAAATTGCATTTATATGGTGCCTTTCACAACCACAGGATCTCCCAAAGAGTTTTACAGAGGTCATGTGATCAACACTGGTTTCAGGGACTGTACCTTTATTATCCCAGGACCCAGGAAACCCATCAGAACCATTAGTCGTCAGCCAATCTAAAAATCAGACTCTAAAACTAGCTGCAAGTCAACAAGCAGCCAAAGTACTGTTCCAGTTTCAAACAGGAAAGACATACCTCTTTCCATATAAAACACTGATTTTGGATAGTAAGAGAGCAGATAAATTCTGTCCATGACACTTTTTTCTTGAAACTCTATTTAAATCGAGGCATGGCATGCAATTCCTATTCTAACTCATTTCTTCCCACGACCTCAAACAGCAGATTTGCCCTTTTTAACATTTACCCTATCTTCCTACAAAGTGTGTGTTCCTAAAGCCTAAATTTGATGTCACTTAACTACTCTCTGATGCTTGTAAGTTTTACAATTCTACAAGTTTGGCATTGCTCTGCACAATGGAACCTTGGCCTTTCTCAATAATAAAAGAAAGCAATTCTGATGAAGCGCTTTGGCGTTAAATCATTGATACTATATAATATCCAAGGGAGTTCCTGGGCCAGAATGAGGTGTGAGTGGAATGCCAAATTGGAATGTCTGTGGAGTGCCAATGAGCTTTCATCTCCCTATCATTATGTAATCAAATCACTTATCAAATAGAAAGGAAGTAACTGCTGTTACAGCCGATATTTCAATCCTTTATTGCTGCTATTGTGATTCTAGTTGCATGAGGATCATAAACGTATCGAAGAAAGATTAATTGCCGAGGCACACAAGAATGGTTTAGTACTAATCAACAACAAAAAAATAAATTTGATATCATTAACTTGTGAAAATCCTGCTTTGTAAGAACGCTGTCTAAACTGATAAATGTCACAACCACATCCAAGTCACTGAGGCAAAAAATATTAATTGGAGATATCACATCACTTATTTTCATTATTAATAGTCTCCCTACAACTGCAGATAAAAACATAACTGGGATTATTCCAAGATTGATGTATAGATCTGATTGTTTTAAATGCATACCAGCCTGAGAGAGCAAACCATGGAAAAGGGAGTTTGCTTTCATTGTGAAGTTATTGGGTAGAGTTTCCGCATTGGCTGCAATCGGTAACCCACATGCAAATTGTGCTTAAAACTGCACCAGTTTTCCAAAGTGAAGTTCTGGCTCACATTTCAACTCAAACTCATCTAAAATCGCAAATGTAAAATCTTCCAAAAGTCAATTCAATCAGGCAGCATTTTCGAACATAGCTGTTCAGTTTTGTTCCCTTGCATCATAAAGTATCCCTTGATACAGTTAAGGGTGATAACCTGGGGCAGGATTTTCAGGTCATGGGGGGCACGGTGGGCACGGGGGGGCAGGCCCGGGAGCGGCCGGGAAATGGTCCGCTGCCTGCAATTGGCACCCTGACTGCGATTTCACGCGTTTCACAGTGTGAAACGCACGCTGAAAGGCTGCCGGGGTGGGGGTGGGAGGAGGGCGAGCGCTGAAGTCTGCGCAGGCGCAGGACAGTGCTCGATGAAAGCTCCCTGAAGGCAGAGAGCTGCCTCAAGGAGCTGAAGAATTTTAAAATCAAAAATAAAGATCTGAAAAGTCTGAAAAAAATGTCCCCATATAGGACTCACTCACATGAACATATACATAATAAAAATTATGTAAATCATTTTCTTAAAATTAATTTTGGAAACCTCATCCCGCCCTTGGATGAGGTTTCCTCAAAAATGCAAAGGCCGCCTGGCTGATTCGCCCACCCCGCCAACCGTAACATTGGACGGCCAGCGAAAAATCTCTCTTCATTAATAAACTAATGACCTTAATAGCCACTTAATTGTCGGTGGGTACGCTGCCGACTCTCGCGCGCACCTACCAACTGAAATATCACGTGCTATTTTACGCCTGATCGTGTCGGGCATGTGCCTGCCCACGGGACATAAAATTCTGCCCCTGGTGTAGTTTTATTAACACAGATTTTTTTATTTGCATGATTGGTGAAACAGTTATAGTTTAATGTCGAGGTTAACAACTCATTCAACGGCTTCAGCTCTTGCAGTGTGAATGGTTGTGATGCCACCAGGAATGGATCGCAGAAGTTCAGTCTATGGGTGATGATGGTCCATCTTTGGTGGCCATAGTCACAATTTGAGCTGTTCCTCATGTTCCACTTGTGGAGGAAGCAGCTACATCTTCCCTGGCCCATCCTCAAGTGTTTGAGAGTTGTCCAGATTTTTCATGGCAGATTGAAACCTGGGACTTCACCACTTGGGTCAGTTACCATGGTGCGGTTGGTGATATTTGCAGTCAACCAGGAGATGCCCTATTCGAGAGGTGGGTCTGTCATCAGTTTATAGGGCGTGGAGTTTGCTCCAGTAGTGGCTATGGGACTTCAGACAGGTGCATGAGGCTTTTTCAGGTCCTGTGTCAATGGGACTGTTTTGTCAGCTGTCAGCCAGTGTTGTTCTTTGAAGAGGATGTTTTCCCTGTGTGTATTAGGAGGCTCAATATGTGCTAGGGCAGGAAGCCACTCGAGCTGTTTTGGTCTCAACATCGCAGAAATTATCCTCATGACTTCCCGGAGGTGGATATCTACCGCATTTGTGTGGTGACTCCGGAGCAAATACAGATGAAAATGAATTTGTCTCAAAATGATGTATTTTTAATAAGACTGCCTAGATCTCCACCTGATTTTAAATAGTATTAAATAATTGAACACCTTTCAAAAATTAAACAGAAGCCTTTACTACTTTTATCAGTGTACACTATGGGAATAATGGTTCACGCTACCCAAGTACCTCGGTGAGCTGGGCTGTCTGTGATGTTAGGGAAAAATTAAAAATGCTAAAAGAGAACACTGTAAGAAATTATTGAAGAACACTTCAAATCTCCAAGCAGCCGTGGATGTTAAACATATTGACAGCTGAGGGGAAGCAGATGGACATTGCACACGAAGGAGCTTTGAGTTTGTGTGATTTACACAGTTTCAAGAGATGAGCTAATGTCCAGTCACAGGCAGAACCATTCAAGTGGTGCAACGATGCAGTGAAGCCTTGAGAGCTGGACTGGAGATAAAACATAACATAAAGTTAGTTTAGGTATACTCCCCTCTCAGATAGGGACAGGGCAGATGGTTTAGCTTAGATATGGGAGGACATACAAAGACAAGAGAGGTCTTTTGATGAAACACAAGCAGTCTTGAGTTGTGAGAACCATGGTCTTTGCTTACGTGTTTTAATTTTGATTGGATAATAAATATAATTATGTATACACCCTTTAGAATAATTGGTTAGCAAAATCACATGTTTATGTACTCAATAGGATAGTTTTAACATGGTACCTATGTGTAGGTTACTGATTGGATATATTCAAATGTACTCAAATGTATTGTGATAAGAAAAAGTACAAAAGTAATGAAATGTAATCAATCAGGGAGCTGGATCTTCATTCTTAGGAATGATTGCGGCTCCCTTGCAAATGCTTGAATAAAACCGGTAAAGGAAGCCTGAGTCTCACTGGTCGCTATGTGGTCGGGGATTATAGTTTCTCCTCTTCAACTGGCCTATGTGGTAGTTGCAGGAGGGGAGGGAATACCTCTTCAGTGAGATCAGCACACAATGAGTTAAAACAGCTTTCTGCTGAATGTGATTGTGTGAAATTCACTCACTCATATCTCTGATGCTTTGGAAGATATTAATCAGGTCACTTGTACTTGTGGTATAAAATGATTGAAAGTGATTGTGAGTGCACAATGATCATGCCGCTTAAAAATATAAAATATAACCATGGTAACAGGGATATTAGAAGAGATTGAGAAGAGTTAATTGGGAGTTAAAAGGGAATTGGATAATTCTTGATGGGAAAATAAATGCAGGGCTATCGAGAAATGATGGAGAATGGGAACTAGCTAACTTGCTCTTACAGAGAGCAGCACTGCCTTGATGGGCTGAATGGCCTCCTTCTGTGCTTTAACCATTTTATTCTATCCTATTCTATTCAAAGTGCATTTTGTTGGCTCCATGTTATGCTGATGTCACTTTTATGTGTCTTTGATGTCCCATGATTTATTGGTAGCATGCATGGAAAGTACAGCTGAAACACAGAATTAGTGTCGGAGTTGTGAGTGCACCACTGTATGCTGCACTCATACTGATATTGTAAAGTATATTGTACCTGAGAATTTATACTGGATTGTCATGTCTCAATACAGACCTGACCATGCATCGTTGTAACTGCATGTGTGCTCCAATGTTTAAAGTAAAAAGATGAATTAGGATAAGAAAGCAATCCAACATACAAAGGTTTCTTCATAAATTAATTATTTCTAGTATTTTTAAAAAACCTGTCAGTGCCCTTGTGCCAAAAGAAGGCAACTTAATTTTAAGGGACTCTACGAAAGGCTGTAAACGGACACAATCACAGAAATTTGCCATGGTGACTAAGTTGATCTGGGGGCACATGGTCAGTTTGGTGGGTGGGTGGGGGGCTACCTTCCACAAGGTGGTTTTTAAGCCAGCACAAAATATTACAGAAACTTGATTTGTACTGGGCATAACTTGCTCTTGAAACTTCTCAATTTTTACACTGTTTTGGCAAATTTCAGACTAATTGCACTGGAACAAGAGCAATCTAGTGGAAACTTCACTCCACTATCCTTATTTTTGGCACCAATTTCCATGCAGTTATTTACTCCTAACCAACTGAATAGGAGCAGTTTTCTTTTTAATGCAATCCAAACTTTACTATGTCTGATAAAAAAATCGTGTTATGGAATACATTAAAAGGAACATAGTAAACCTTATAATTTCTGTATATCATGGCCAACTACAGGGAAGTAAACTCTTGTTAGTTAATGCACACCATGAATATCCACCTGTCAGGCATTATCAGAGCAGGTCCATAGAGCTTCTGTTTTACTGCAAGTTGCCTCTTTAGGGCTGTCTGGGTTGGCCCAAAATTAGAGATTGTATGAGAAAGGGAGTAATTAAATATTCAAATCAAACACAAAGAGAAAAATTTCCCCCCCCCATCGTGGGGTGGGGGGGTTGTGCGGGGGCGGGTGTTGAACCTGATCTGCACCCCCGATCGGGTCTGTGCCGTCATTCTACGTGGGCGGGCCAATTAAGGCCCACCCAGCGTGATGTGCCACCAGAAGTGCTATGCACTCCCTGTGCGGGCGAGGTGGGAGGGTTTCTGTGAGTCGGGGCCTGCGCTCTTTCTCGCATGTGCACGAAAGAGCGCAGAAATCTCCCTGAGGCACAGAGGTGCCTCAGCGAGATTAGTTTAAGTTTTCGCAGAATCACAGAATCACACAGTGCAGAAGAGGCCCTTCGGCCCATTGGGTCTGCACCGACACGTGAGAAACGCCTGACCTACCTACCTAATCCCATTTACCAGCACTTGGCCCATAGACTTGAATGTTATGATGTGCCAAGTGCTCTTCCAGGTACTTTTTAAAGGATGTGAGGCAACCCGCCTTCACCACCCCACCCAGGCAGCGCATTCCAGACCGTCACCACCCTCTGGGTAAAAAAGTTTTCCCTCACATCCCCCTAAACCTCCTGCCCCTCACCTTGAACTTAGTGCCCTTGTGACTGACCCTTCAACTAAGGGGAACAGCAGCTCCCTATCCACCCTATCCATGCACCTCATAATCTTGTACACCTCGATCAGTCGCCCCTCAGTCTTCTCTGCTCCAATAAAAAAAACCCAAGCCTATCCAACCTCTCTTCATAACTTAAATGTTTCATCCCAGGCAACATCCTGGTGAATCTCCTCTGCACCCCCTCCAGTGCAATCACAACCTTCCTATAATGTGGCGACCAGAACTGTACACAGTATTCCAGCTGTGGCCTCACCAAGGTTCTATACAACTTCAACATGATCTCCCTACTTTTGTAATCTATGCCTTGATTGATAAAGGCAAGCGTTCCATATGCCTTTTTCACCACCCCACTAACATGCCCCTCCGCCTTCAGAGATCTAATGACACACATGCCAAGGTCCCTTTGTTCCTCAGAACTTCCTAGTGTCACGCCGTTCATTGTATACTTCCTTGTCAAATTACTCCTTCCAAAGTGTATCACCTCACACTTTTCAGGGTTAAATTCTATCTGCCATTTATCCATCCTGTCTATGTCTTCCTGTAAACAAAGACACTCAACCTCACTGTTAACCACCCAGCCAATCTTTTGTCATCCGCAAACTTACTAATCCTACCCCCCCACATAGTCATCTATGTCTTTTATATAAATGATGAATAATAGGGGGCCCAACACAGATCCCTGTGGTACGCCACTGGACACTGGCTTCCAGTCACTAAAGCAGCCTTCTGTCATCACCCTCTGTCTCCTACAACTAAGCCAATTTTGAATCCACCTCATCAAATTACCCTGTATCCCATGTACATTTGCCTTCTTTATAAGTCTCCCATGTGGGACCTTGTCAAAGGCCTTGCTGAAATCCATATAAACTACATCAACTGCACTACCCTCATCTGCACACCTGGTCACCTCCTCAAAAAATTCAATCAAATTTGTTAGGCATGACCTCCCTCTGACAAAGCCATGCTGACTACCCCTGATCAAACCTTGCCTCTCCAAGTGGAGATAGATTCTCTCCTTCAGAATTTTCTCCAATAGTTTCCTGACGTGAGACTCACTGGCCTGTAGTTCACTGGCTTATCTCTACCACCTTTCTTAAATAGCGGAACCACATTAACTGTTCTCCAGTCCTCTGGCACCTTCCCTGTGGCCAGAGAGGAATTAAAAATTTGGGTCAGAGTCCCTGCAATCTCCTCCCTTGCCTCCCTCAGCAGCCTGAGACACAAGTTATCCGGACCTGGAGATTTGTCCACTTTTAATCCTGCCAACACCTCCAATATCTTGTCACTCCCTATATCAATTTGCTCAAGAACCTCGCAGTCTCTCTCCCCAAGTTTGATACCTTCATCCTCATTCTCTTGGGTGAAGACGGATGTGAAGTATTTGTTCAACACTCTACCGATGTCCTCTGGCTCCACCCATAGATTTCCCCCTTGGTCCCTAATGGGCCCTACTCTTTCCCTGGTTATCCTCTTCTCATAGAATATATTGGGATTTTCCCTACTTTACCAGCCAGAGCTTTCTCATATCCCCTCTTTGCTCTCCTAATTGCTTCCTTAAGCTCCACCCTGCACTTTCTGTACTCCACTAATGCCTCCGCTGATTTGCTTCCCTTGTACCTGCTAAAAGCCTCTCTTTTCCTTCTCATCATATCCTGAATATCTCTGGTCATCCATGGTTCTCTGGGCTTGTTACTCCTTCCTATCACCCTAGAGGGAACATGTGTTGAGCCTGTACCCTCCCCATTTTCTTTTTGAATGCCCCCTCCCATCCCCCCCCCACTGCTCCTCTGTAGATTTCCCCACAAGTAGCTGTTCCCAGTCTACCTTGGCCAGATCCTGCCTTATTTTACTAAAATCCGCTCTACCCCAATCCGAAACATTTTTTTGCAATTTGTCTATTTCTTTGTCCATAACAAGCTTAAACTGTACCATGTTGTGGTTGCTATCACTAAAATACTCCCCCACCATCACCTCAGCCACCTGTCCAGCTTCATTCCCCAGAATTAGGTCCAGCACTGCGCCAACCCTTGTTGAACCCTCTACATATTGACCTAAAAAGTTCTCCTGTACACATTTCAAGAAATCCACTCCATCCAAGCCCTTAACACTATGTCTATCCCAATTAATGTTGGGAAAGTTGAAATCACCTCATATAATTACCCTATTGTTATTGTTTTTACACACCTCCGCAAATTGTGTACATATTTGCTCCTCAATTTCCCGCTGACTATCTGGGGGTCTATAATAAACACCTAATAATGTGGCTGCCCCTTTTTTATTCCTAAGCTCTACCCACAAAGCTTCATTCGATGTCCCCTCCAAGATATCATCTCTCCTTACTACAGTAACTGACTCCTTAACTAATAACGCAATGCTTCCTCCTCTTTTCCCCCCTCCCCTGTCTCGCCTGAAGATTCTATATCCCGGAATATTGAGCTGCCAATCCTGTCCCTCCCTCAACCAAGTCTCAGCGATGGCTACTGTATCACAATTTCACGTGTTAATCCTCACCCTTAATTCATCCGTTTTACATGTAATAGTCTTGGCATTAAAGTATAGGTCATCCAGCCTTGCCTTACTCCCTTGAAACTTAATGCAGCTGTACTCCCTCTGACTTGATTGTTTTACTGTATTAAGACGTGTCCCTATTCTGCTAACATTCTGTGTCTCCTCCCCCTGCCAAATTAGTTTAAACTCCCAACAGCACTAGCAAACCCGCCCACAAGGATGTTAGTCCCTCTCTGGTTCAGATGTAGGCCGTCCTGCTTGTACAGGTCCCACCTCCCCCAGAAACAGTCCCAGTGATCCAGGAATCTAAAACCCTCCCTCCTGCACCAACTCTTAAGCCACGTTTAAATAAAGAGAAGAAAAAAATTTAAAGACATTTCCCCTCATGTGATAGTGTCACATGAGCTGGCACATGTTAATGAATTTAAAAAAAGTTTACTCTGTTTCTAAATACATCATGAAACATGTCATCCCGCCCGTGGATAAGGTTCCATGAAAAATGCCAAGGCTGCCTGGGCTCTTCGCCTGCTCGCCAACCTGAAGGGCAGCTCAGTTTATTAGTTTAATTGGTTTTTAAATGGTCTTAATAAGCCTTTGACAGTTTGGCAGGCATGCAGCCAAGGCGGGTGCATGCCCGCCGAACTGAAAATCTAAATGACGCGCGGTGATGTCGGGACGCACGATGACGTCACCCTGCGTCACTTTACACCTCGACGAGTGGGCCCTGCCCCTGCTTGCCGAGCTGAAACTCCTCCTCATGAGAAAAAGGACTCTATTTTGAAAATGCTTCTTCAGCCAGCTTTCGCTGAATCTCTGAATTATATGGTCCACGCGCAGGCCAAATATGCCTATTTCAAGGACTGTTCACTCTTGCAAAATAATTTGGAAGAAATTTGTGAAGAACTTTATATCGGGAGATTAAATGGTTGGGGTGCAGTTCACTTTAGGGAAGGATCCTAATAAATCAATCGGGAATTCAAGAGAAACTTCTTTACCCAAAGAGGGCTTAGAATCTGGAATTCACAATAAAAGAAAAACGTGCATTTATTTAGAGCTTTTCACAACTACCAGACATCTCAAAGCGCTCTGCAGCCAGTGAAGTATTTTTGAAGTATAATGACTGTTGTAATGTAGGAAATGCGGCAGCCAATTTGCATACAGCAAACTCCCACAAACAGCAATGTGATGATAACCAGATAATCTGTTTCTGTGATGTTGATTGAAGGACAAATATTGGCAGATGACCGTGGATAATTCTGCTACTCTTCTTTGAAATAGCGCCATGGGATCTCTTACATCCACCCAAATAGGCAGATGGAGCCTCAGTTTAACTTCTCATCCAAAAGACGGCACCTCTGACAATGCAGCGCTCCCTCAATACTACAGTGGAGTGCCAGCCTTGATTTTTGTGCCCAAGTCCCAGAGTGGGACTTGAACCTAGAACCTTAGAGGTAAGAGCACTACCAACTGAGCCAGAGGTGACACAGCTATCACAAGGTGTAGCTGAAACAAATAGCAGGGATACATTTAAGGGGAAGCTAGATAAGCATATGAGGCCAAAAGGAATAGAGCGTTATACTAATAGCGTTCAATGAAGAGGGGAGCATTGTTTCTGTTAAGATGTGCGGGCTCACGGCCAGAACACAAGAATTAAGAGCAGGAGTGGGCCTCTTGAGCCCGCTCAGCCCTTCAATAAGATCATGACTGATATGATTGTGCCCTCAACTCCACAGCCTGCAAGGCACCACATACATCTTGCTCTTTGAAAAATAATGCACGTGCATGCCCGTGCAAAATAATTTTAGGGGATCATGCATTTGAAAAAAAGAGGTGCGTGCAATGACTAAATTTTAAAGGGAACATTGGTGGCAGGGGTGAGGGGGTGTTCTTTTGGAGCATGAACTCTGGCAGGGATCAGTTAGACTGAATAGCGAGCTTCTAAGACATAAATAATTATGCATCCTCCACAGAAAAAGTATTTTCTCATGTCCTCAAAATAAGGTTGAATTTAACAAGACCCATTAAGGCTATCCAATAAAGTAGTGCATGAATGATGTTTGTGAACAGCTTCTTTCAACATACTCAGGGACAAAATGGTGATGAAAGTTGCCACAGATTGCATGGCCACTACAGTGCTGACAACCCTTACTAAAAGTCTGGTTTCTGCAAAACCACTGTATCACGTGAAACATATTCTACTGCATTCTTTCTTTTTACATCTCATTTATATTGCAGCACTGCCTCAGCAGGTAGCCATTGAAGTACTGTAATATAAATTATGTGGCATACTTGCATCTGGTGGTGGCGAACTAAAACCGGATAACAGCTGCTACACCCAAGATAAATGGTCATTGTTGACACCATTAGCTGTTAGGCCACCATTTGTTTCTGCAGACAGGCTGTGCTCCTGCCACACAGCTCTGACACAGCTGGCTTCTGCACACTCTGAAACCCCGCCTTTTGCATGAGACATTTAATCGAGGTCCCGCTTTGGCCTATTAAGTGGATGGAAAAAAAATCCGACAGCACTATTCAAAGGAGGAGACAGGAATCTTTTCCGGTGTCTTGACCAATATTTATCCCTCAACCAACATGATTAAAACAGACCATCGGGTTACTTATCTCATTGCCGTACCCAAATTGGTTGCCGTACTTCCTATATTACTATATTCAAAAAATTGACTGGAAGTCACTTTGGGATGTCATGTCATCTTTATCATGCTCCATAAATGCAAGGTCTTGCTTTATTGGGAAAATTCATTGTTAAAGTCAGTAAAGTTGAGCATGCAAATTTTGAACAGTCTTGTTACTTGTGCATATGAGTTAATGGTTTGCGCCAGTGTCCAAAAATCCACTCTGCTGTATAAATGGGGTGGATTTCAAACAAACTGAACCATAGGGCAGAATTTTGCCCTCGACGGGGGAATGTGGGGGTGGTCGGGAAGCCGACCACTGCCCGAGATCGGGCCCGGAAGGCAATTTCACGTTAAGGCCCGCCCAGCGTGAAACACGAGCGGCAGTGCTGAGCGCTGCCTGTGCGGGTCGGGGGGGAGGAGTATGAGCCAGTCGAGTGTGACTTTGCGCATGCATACGATACATAATCTCCCTGACGTAGAGATATATGAAAAAAATAATTTTAAAAATAAAAATGTAATGAGCAGGGACATGTTATTAATGAAAAATTAAAGTTTTTATTATATTTTTATTTGCTTTTGGAAACCTCATCCCACCCATGGATGAGGTTTCCAAAAAAGTACAAAGGCCGCTTGGCGTTTTCGCCATAAGGTTGGACAGGCAGTGAAAAATTAGCTTTAATTAACTTTTTAATGGCCTTAATAGGCCTTTTAATTGTCGGCAGACGCGCTACCAACTCTGGCGGCCCCCACCGACTGAAATATTGCACGAGTGTGTGATGGCGTCGGGATGCTCGCTCAATGTCATCACATGTCATTTTATGTTCAGTCGGGTCAGGTGCGCCTGCCCACTGAGCGAAAAATTTTACCCATAATCACAGAATCACAGAATGTATTGTAAAGGTGAGTGTGATTCTACAGCATGGGCCCTGATAATATTCCGGCAATAATACTGAAGACTTGTGCTCCAGAACTTGTCGTGCCCCTAGCCAAGCTGTTCCAGTACCTCGACAGCAATGTGGAAAATTGCCCAAGTATGTCCTGTACACAAAAAGCAGGACAATTCCAACCCAGCCAATTACTGGCCCACCAGTCTACTCTCGAACATCAGTAAAGAAGGGGTCATCAACAGTGCTATCAAGCAGCACTTGCCTAGCAATAACCTGCTCACTGATGCCCAGTTTGGGTTCTGCCAGGGCCACTCAGCTCCTGACCTCATTACAGCCTTGGTTCAAACATGGACAAAAGAGCTGAACTCCAGAGGTAAGGTGCAAGTGACTGCCCTTGACATCAAGGCTGCATTTGACCAAGTGTGACATCAAGGAGCCCTAGTTAAACTGGAGTCAATGGGAATCAAAGGGAAATTGGCTGGAGTCATACCTAGCACAAAGGAAGATGGCTGTGGTTGTCAGAGTAATTTCAGCTCCAGGTCATCACTGCAGGAGTTCCTCAGGGTAGTGGCCTAGGTCCAACCATCTTCAGCTGCTTCATCAATGGCCTTCCTTCCATCATAAGGTAGGAGGTGGGGATGCTCTCTGATGATTGCACAATGTTCAGCACCATTCGCGACTCCTCAGATACTGAAGCAGTCCATGTCCAAATGCATCAAGACTTGGACAATATCCAGGCTTGGGCTGACAAGTAGGAAGTAACATTTGTGTCACACAAGTGCCAGCCAATGACCATCTCCAATAAGAGAGAATCTAACCATCTCCCCATGACATTCAATGGCATTACCAGCACTGAATCCCCCATTATCAATATCCTGGGGTTACAATTGACCAAAAATTGAACTGGACTAACCACATAAATACTGTGGCTGCAAGAGTAGGTCAGAGGCTAGGAATCCTGTGACGAGTTACTCATCTCCTGACTCCCCAAAGCCTGTCCACCATTTACAAGGCACAAGCCAGGAGTGTGATGGAATACTCCCCACTGGCCTGGCTGAGTGCAGCTCCCAAAACACTCAAGAAGCTTGACACCATCCAGGACAAAGCAGCCCGCTTGACTGGCACCCTATCCACAAACATTCACTCTCTCCACCACTGGAGTAGCAGTTTGCACCATCTACAAGATGCACAGTAGCAGCAGTGTGTACCATCTACAAGATGCACTGCATTAATTCACCAAGTCACCTTGGCAGCTCCTTCCATAATCACGACCATTGCCTTCTAGAAGGACAAAGGCAACAGACAGATGGGAACACCACCACCTGAAAGTTCCCCTCCAAGTCACTTACCATCCTGACTTGGAAATATATCACCGTTCCTTCACTGTCACTGGGTCAAGATCTTGGAACTCCTTTCCTAACAGTGCTATAGGTGTACCTACATCACATGGACTGCAGCGGTTCAAGAAGGCAGCTCACCATCACTTTCTCAAGGGCAACTAGGGATGGGCAATAAATGCTGGCCCAGCCAGTGAGGCCCACATACCCTGAATGAATAAATAAAAAGTTATCTTAAAGTCTAAGTATTCACCCATTTTGTACACTTTATGAGAAAGGGTCACATTCATTTCAATGTGTAATTTATTTTTTTATTTTTTCATGGGCTATTTTAAGTGGAAGGTTAATAACTTCTTACAACCTATGCAAATACTAATACCTTCATTGTTCATTTAAACAGTAGAGGTTGGCATTCATTAACTACAAGAATCAAGACTGTATAAATTAAAGTATTTCACATAGATGTAAGTCTTATTTCTTTACATTTTTGAATGAATGTATAATGTACCTTTGTTCCTCATGAGCGTATTTTAACGTGATCCCAGCTCAAAGAAAATGCTGAGATGCAAACTATCTGAAAGAAAAAAGATGGGTTAAAGCTCCAAGCATAACTTGTCATCAAAATGCAAATACTTCAATTTTAAATTAATATATATTTTGATTCATTCCAATTGTAATATTGAACATTTTCAGAGCTCATTGACATTTCGCTCTCCCATATAATTTTCACTGAATCTCCAGGGTGGGGAATCTTAAAAATATTTGCTCAGAGAAACAAACAAAAATGACATTCTCAAAATGTGACTGCAAAATACGCTTTGCAAGTAACTGCAAATGGGGATAAGTGGTTAATCAACCACTGATTGAGGCAACAAGACTGTTCCAATTGAGATCAAGGCGGGCATCAGATTTTTTGTCTTACTCAGGTGATCTCATTCATTATCAGTCATCTTGAACACTCATTTGGGCTTTTCATCTACACTGGGTAGGTGGGGAGTGGGGAGGTGGGGAGTAAATAAGGGTTCACGGTAGTAGCAAAATGTAGGGAACTAAAATAAAAATTGGGGCAGACAGGAGAGAGATGGGGATCGTAACCCAACCAACACTTTATGAAGATGTTACAATCCCTGTGGGGAAACCGTGAACTAAAATAACCAAATTTACCAAACGACCCCCAAATGAAGAAATTACTAACAAGATTTCACTTTTTGTAATTTTTATTTGAAATAAATCAGAACTAACCAAATTAAAGATGAATTAGCAGGCAAATGGTACTTCAAATATATAGGTAAATTTCAACATTGACTCTGGACCCCATGAAGTCTCATGGCATCAGGTCAAACATTGGCAAGGAAACCTCCTGCTGGCTACCACCTACTGCCCTGATCAGCTAAAGAATCAGTACTCCTCCATGTTGAACACCACTTGGAAGAAGCACTGAGGGTGGCAAGGGCACAGAATGTAGTCTGGATGGGGGACTTCAATGTCCACCACTAAAAAAGTAGCACCACTACTGACTGAACTGGCTGAGTCCTAATGAACATAACTGCTAGACTGGGTCTGCGGCTGATGGTGAGGAAACCAACAAGAGGTAAAAGCCTACTTGAACTCGTCCTCGCAAATCTACCTGTCACAGATGCATCTGTCCATGACAGCATTCGTAGGAGTGACCACCCCACAGTCCTTGCAGAGACAAGGTCCCTTCTTCACATCCCTCCATCATATTGTATGGCACTACCACTAAGTGCTAAGTGAGATCGATTTTGAAAAGATCTAGAAAATCAAGAGGAGAATTTTCCACTCATTGGGCGGGCACATGCCCGACCCGACTGAGCGTAAAATGACACACAGTGACATCGGGCGAGCGTCCCAACTTCATTGCGCATTCGCGCAATATTTCAGTTGGCGGGCGTGCGCCAGAGTCGGCAGCGTGCCCGCCGACAATTAAAAGGCCTATTGAGGCCATCGAAAGGGTAATTGAATGAAATTTTTCACTGTCCGTCCAGCGTTGTGGTTGGTGGTCAGGCAAAAAGGCCAAGAAGCCTTTTCATTTTTTAAGAAATCTCATCCACGGGCAGGATGAGGTTTCCATCAGCAAATAAAAATAAAAATTTTAAAATTTAATTAATAACATGTCCCTGCTCACAGAGTCACATGAGGGGACAGGTTTTATAACATTTTAGAAAATCTTTATTTTTTAATGTTTTAAACTGTCCATCACCCTGGGGCAGCTCTGTGCCCGCACGTATGCGTGAAGCTCGCACTCGCCCTCTTCCCCCTCCCCCACACAGGCAGCGCTGAGCGCTGCAGCACGCGACTCACGCTGGGGGGGGCCTTAATTGGCTCGCCAGCGTGAAATCACAGTCCAACCCTGATCGCGGGCGGCGGTCGGCTTATTGACTGTTCCCGCCCGCCCTTGCTGAGCCCACCTGACGAGGGAAAAATCCTCCCCCAAAACTGGCCATCTGGGCACTGTGGGTCATCATCAGCAGCAGCATTGTATACAACCACAATCTGTAACATCATGGCCCCACTCTACCATTATGACCAGGCTGGGGGCTCAATCCTGGTTCAATGAAGAGTGCAGCAGGGCACCCCAGGAGCAGCACCAGGCATACCTAAAAATGAGATGTCAACTTGTTGAAGCTACAACACGGGACCACTTGCATGTCAAACAGTGGAAGCAGCATGCGATAACAGAGCTAAGCCATCCCACAACCAACATATCAGATCTAAGCACTGCATACCTGCCACAGCTAGTCATGAATGGTGGTGGACAATTAAACAACTCAATAGAGGAGTAGGCTCCGCAAATATCCCCATCCTCATTAATGGGGGGGCCCCAGTGTATTAATGCAAAAGACAAGGCTGAAGCATTTGCAACTATATTCAGCCATAAGTGCTGAGTGGATGATCCATTTTGGCCTCTTCCTGAGGCCCCCAGCATCATAGATGCCATTCTTCAGCCAATTCAATTCACTCCACGCGAAATCAAGAAAAGGCTGAAGACAATGGGCTCTGACAAAGGTCTACCAATAGTACTGAAGACTTGTGCTCCAGAACTAGCCGCACCCTAGCCAAACTGCGCCAGTAGAGTTACAACACTGTCATCTACCAGGCAATGTTGAAAATTGACCAAGTATGTCCTGCCAACAAAAAGCAGGATAAATTGAACCTGGCCAATTACCACCTCATCAACCTATTCTCAATCTTCAGCAAAGTGATGGAAAGTGTTGTCAACAGTGCTTTCAAACAACACTTACTGAGAAATAACCTGCTCACTGACGCTCAGTTTAGATCCCACCAGTACCACTCAGCTCCTGAGCTCATTACAGCTTTGGTCCAAACATGGACAAAAGAGCTGAACACAAGAGATGTGATGAGAGTGACTGCCCTTGACATCAAGACAGCATTTAACTGATTGTGGCATCAAGGAGCCTTAGCAAAACTGAAGTTGATGGAAATCAGGGGAAAAACTATCCGCTGGTTGGATTCATATATAGCACAAAGGAAAATGGTTGTGATTGTTGGAGGTCAATTATCTCAGTCCCAGGACATGACTGCAGGAGTTCCTCAGGGTAGTGTCTTAGGCCGAACCATCTTCAGTTGCTCATCAATGACCTTCCTTCCATCATAAAGTCAGAAGTGGGGATGTTCACTGATGATTGTACAATGTTCAGTACCACTCACAACTCCTCAGATACTGAAGCAGTCCATGCCTATATACTGCAAGGCCTGGACAACATTCAGGTTTGGGCTGACAAGTGGCAAGTAACATTTGTGCCACACAAATGCCAGGCAATGACCATGTCCAACAACAGAGAATCAAATCATCTCCTCTTGACATTCAATAGCATTACCATTGCTGAAGCCCCCACCACAACATCCTGGGTGTTACCATTGACCAGAAACTGAACTAGACATATAAATACTGTGGCTGCAAGAGCAGGTCAGAGGCTGGGAATTCTGCGGTGAGTAACTCACCTCCTGACTCCCTACAGCCTGTCCACCATCTACAAGGCACAAGTCAGGAGTGTGATGGAATACTTTCCACTTGCCTGGATGAGTGCAGCTCTAACATGCAAGAAGCTCAACAGCATCCAGGGCAAGGCAGCTAGCTTGATTGGCACTCCATCCACCACCTGAAACATTAACTCCCTCTTCTGCACAATGACAGCAGAGTGTACAATCTTCAAGATATACTGCAGCAACTCACCAAGGCTCCTTCGACAGCACCTTCCAAATCCTCAACCTCTACCACCTAGAAGGACAAGGGCAGCAGATAGAACAGAACACCGCCACCTGCAAGATTCCCCCCAAGCCACACATCATTCTGACTTGGAACTGTATCACCATTCCTTCACTGTCACTGAGTCAAAATCCTGGAACTTCCTTCCTTCGTAACAGCACTATGGATGTATCTACACCACATGAACTGCAGTTGTTCAAAAATGCGGCTCACCACCATCTTCTCAAGAACAATTAGGGATGGGCAGTAAATGCTAGCCTAGCCAATGATGCCTGCATCCTGTGAAAGAATAAAATTCACTTTAATTAGTTGATACAGCAAAGATAGTTCTTTCACAACCACAAGAATTGCCCATCAGTATATACGGTATTATGTAGCTACACAGTTCCATAATATACCTTGTTTTTCATATAGGGTAGGTCAGGAGTCCTATTCAACAACAGCTTTCACTTCTGAGCTTCAAGGGTATGATTATCATAGGCAAGGCACACTTCTATGAACTGTCTCTCCTTGGGATCACAACAGTCCCAATGGTGTAGCTTTCCAGAGTTTTTTTTCAACTGACCAAACAATGACACTTTGATTCACGGTTTTGCCAATTCTGGGAAAACACCTAGCTCTTTAGCTCTCTGAGCTATTCACACATTTCCAGGTTTTAGACATTTTAGCCAGCTTACACATCGCCTCCAAGGACTCTTGTCTCCTTTTGTGCCAACCAAAAAAACTGACCTTTGCCTGAGAGAAATTTGCTTATTTTCCTCACAAGAATTTAGAGTGTTGCTCTTTCTGCTTTCACTTTGTGTCTGTATCTGTGCCTTCAGCCTCCAGCTCCTCTGCCTGTAGGTCTCCTTTGTGTTGGCCACACGGCTTTTGTCTTAATTTCCTTCCTGTTGGCACTGCTTCCAGGTCAAGGGTTGTCAGGTCACATGGATCAGTATTTCTTATTATCAAAGAAAATTACAATTGATCTCTTGATGCAAACTCTGGAAAGTCCTTTTCAAACATTCTTAAAAACAATTACAGATTCCATAGACCTTTTAAAGAAATTACAAATTTTCCATACTTGTACTGCTTCCAGGTCAAAGATATTAAACGCTTTAAAAGAAAGATTGCTGGCTAGAAGAGCATCATAAGCATTAAGTTACTGCTGCAAAATCTCAGCCATCAGTGCTTCCAACCTTGACTGTGGAGATGAAACAGAAGCGGCCCAATGCCCTACCTGCCATCTTGCTAGCCTCTCGCCTCCCAGTCCATCTCCTGAGCTGGGAAGATTTCTCCCCATGGATCTATAAAGAAATAAGAGTAAAATTGAAACTAAAGAAAATGCATGCGCTAATACATAGGTAATAAAAGAGAGGATAATGAAAGGGAATATGAAAAGGTTAAAAAATAAGTGAAAAAGTCAATTAGGAAAACAGTCAAATTACAAAATTAAATTATTAAGGAATGTTAAAAGAAATATTGAAGCATTCGCTACAGGCACATGAGTACAAAAGAAAATCAGGCTAGGGACAGGGACCACTAAGGGAAACACATTAAACTTATAGGTAACAAGAGCAAAATGGCAGAAGTATTAAATAACTACTTCTCCTCGGTATTTAACTGAGAAATTAGCCAAGTGGCTATGATAATGGTGGAAGAGATCAAAAAAGATATAAAGATATTCAGGTTAGAAAGGGAGGAGATAATTGTTAAACTAATCAAACTTAAGGCCTGAATCATGTAAGGGCCCCACTCGCCGACATGTAAAATGACGCGTGGTGATTTCGGGCATGCATCCCGACGTCACCGCGCATCATTCAGATCTTCAGTTCGATGGGCGCGCACCAGAGTCGGCTGCGCGCCCGCCGAACTGTCAAAGGCCTTTTAAGGCCATTCATATAGCAATTAAAAGGATTAACAGAGCTGCCTGTCCAACGTTAAGGTTGGCGGGCAGGCAAAGAGCCCAGGCGGCCTTCGCATTTATCATGAAACCTCATCCACCGGCGGGATGAGGTTTCATGAAGGCTTTATAAATCAAATAAAATATTTTATTAAAATTCATTGACATGTCCCAGCTCATGTGACACTGTCACATAAGGGGAAATGTCGGAATTTTTTTTTCTCTTTATTTCAAATAATAATAATCAAAGTAATCTCCGAGGCAGCTCCATGCCTGAGGGAGATTTCTGCACTCTTTCGCGCGCATGTGCGAAAGAGTGCAGGCCCCAACTCTCCCTCCTTCCCCCGCCCGCACAGGGTGCGCATCACGCTGTGCAGGCCTTAATTGGCCCGCCCATGTAAAATGGCGGCGCGCAGCCAATCGCGGGTGGCAATCAGCTGCGTGCCTGCCCACGCCCGCTCCCGCTCAGCCCCCCCAACGTGGAGAAAATTCTCCCCTTAGAGAAGGTAAAACTCCTGGTTTGGATGGATTTTATCCATGCATGTTAAAAGAAGTTATAGAGCAGACAGCAGAGATAATTTATATGTGTAGAAAGGTCACTAGGCAAGAAGTAGTGCCAGAGGACTGGTGAACAGTTAAAGTGATTCCTATTTATGTAAAGGGAGATAAAACAAGCCCTTGCAGGGAACTATGGACCAATTAACTTAACACTGATGGGGAATTCAGGAGAAACTTCTTCACTTAGAGAGTGGTTACAATGTAGAACTCGCTACCATGGAGAATAGTTGAGGCAAATAGCATAAATTCATTCAGCAGCAGGGAAAAGTTGTTGAGTGTCAGAAAATCTAATATCTTCCACAGGAATAATTTCTGAGGCATTAAGCGGATAAAAATATCACACTACAGAAGCATGATATATATGAATTAGAAATTTAAATCATCAAGTATTTATTCTCCTCCTGTAAAAGCTTCTTTGCATTTTATATAAATATCATTATCTAACACTATAAATGCAAATAGTTATTATTCATTATAAACTATTAATGCAAATCCTTATTAAGCAAATATTCTGTAACAAGTGTTCAATCTAGTAGGGAAAGGGAAGTTATTATTGCTACATTGTTGCTAGAATTTTAAAAAATCTAGGAATTAAAATGCATCTATATTTTATTACTGTAATAAAAACAGAAAGTTCTGGAAATCTGTGGAGCGAAAAGAAGTTAACATTTCAGGTGAGTGACCTTTCATCAGACCATTTTTTACTCTCATTCCTTCTCTATTCTCTACCTTTATCCTCTAAGAGTTAAGTATAGATAATTGTATTTACACAAATTGTCATCCACAGCTCAATGGTAGTACTCTTGAACTCACAAGACTCGGAAGATAAGGTCCTCGCACTTGACCACATAATTTAGGCTAACATGTCAGTGTATTAATGAAGGCCCACTGCACTGTGGGTGATGCTATCTTTTGATGAGATGTTAATCCTTTCTTTTATCTCATGGACATAAAATATCCTACAACACTATTAAAAGAATATTAGAAGAGCAGGGGGAGTTCTCTCTCATTTGCTGACCAACACTATTTTCCCAAGCAGCGTCTAAAACTGGTGATCTGGTCATTATCACATTGTTATTTTTGGGACCTTGCTGAATGCAAATTGGCTGTTGCAGTTCCTCCACTGCATCAATGCCTACACTCCAAAAGTACCTAATTGATTGTGTAGCATTTTACAATGTCCTGAGGTTGCAAAAGGTGCAATTTAAGTGCAAGACTTTCTATAATTACAGAAGTGGAAATTCCTCTGCAATACAGTACTGTGTTCAAGTGTGTTGGCTTTTCAAGGTTTGTACATATTAGAATTTGAATTTCTGTCACCAAGATAAATGAGGTGAAATCCATGGTTGTTTATCAAGGTCATATTTTAATGTGGAGATTTGTTTTTGGCAAAGACTGAAATGCTTGTATTATTCCCCTCTCGGAGCTATTTTTCAACCCCTTGAAGACTACCCTCAACTACACCATTCGGTGCCAGAGAGGGGTGCACTGGCTGGCATTGATCACCAAATAGTTGTGCTGCTTAGACCAGTCAGGCATTTGTCCTTTTGTTTTTAACAAAATTCCTGCTGAGCGCTACGCTTGTAGCATAAAACTCACAGCGAGGTGTTCAGAGAGGAAAAAAAATCAGCTTCTGACTAATCTGTAAGCAGATTGTTCACGTCAAAATAATGTTCGTAAACTGGCACAATCAGTGAGGATATCCCTACCCGATCAGTGAAGCATATTCCCTGTTCAAAACCCAGTTCCTACAGGCTCTCCTGAGGAGCTGTTCAATAGAGGATTTCCTTAAAAAGGCAGGAACAAAAAAAAACAACATGAAACACTTAAAGGTCAGCTCTTTATGCTGAAAACAAATTCTGATAGATTGGGGAATGGCAGCTGGATACATTCAATATGCTATAGTGTCATTTATAAGTATAAATTAATATTCTAGTTCAGTACATCTGCATCATTTATGAATTTTGACTAATTTGATTTTAATATTTTACAAAGACACGCAAGTGCAGTAAAATAGGAATTAGTGGGTTACTGAACATCATACTAATAAATCAAAGGAAGAACTAACAAGGAATTATTATTAATTATATCAATTAGGGCTGCTCATACAACCTGACCAATTTAAAACGATAACTGAAGCCTGCAAACAAAGAGATGCTATCACTTAGCAGCACAATGTGTTCTGTTAACAGCTGTTCTCTACAACACATTAGCTCAAGAATTCTATTCACCTTACACATGCATCCAACGTGCTGGGATTCATCATCATGGCAGATGCGAGTGTCTCTTCAACTAAAATTTATTGGGTCCTCTTTTTTGGGGAAGTTAAGAAGTGCAATGTAGTGGAATTTAGAGGGCAAAAGTTCTGGAACATTTCTAGTCAGGAAACTACTGCTCCCAGGATTTAGCGGGACATGCTCAGTCATCAGAAAGTCTGCTGCCCTACTGATGCTCAGTTTTCAACTCAACCTGAAATTTTGCAATTAAAGATTATTAGAAGCCAAGTTGTAATTAACGTGTTGGCAATAGAAATTTAATCAGTGCCTCTTTACACACAGAGGAATCAATTTCTGCAGCCTTATTTCTATCTCATGAGGAAATAAAATTCAAAAACATGAATAATATCAAAATTAAGACACATCGATCACAGTAACTCAGTCTCTAACTACACATATGTACAAGGCAGGAAGATAATTATGAGCAATTTCTAATATCACTTTTTATCACAGCATTCTACTCTAATGGGTAAAGTTGAGTTTAAAGTTATATCGCCAAAGTTGTGTGTATTCAGGCCCCTTTTCACAGCTTTTGCAAATGCAGAAACTTGCAATTCAATTCTGAAATGGACTAAAATTGAATATTCAGGAAAATCCAAATTTATCCCAGTTTGGATATACCTGCCCCTTGAAAACTGATGTCCTTCTGTCCATGTGCAATGTTACTTCCATTGTCATGGAAGAGATTCCCTGCTCCCTAACAGCAATGCTGCTGCATAGGCTAAGAGTGACTACAGGAAAGTAGGTGCCCCACTTTATAAGCTATTTGTCGTTCAATAGCTACCATTATACTAGGCATTCAGTCCCCATCCCCACCCCGTTTCTCCCCCCTCCCCTTTTTTTTCAATAATTTATATAGATTCTTCTTTTCCCACCTATTTCCATTATTTTTAAATCTAAAACTAAAACTTTGTTAGTCTTTCCACCCCACCCCCACTCGAGCTGTACCTTGAGTATCCTGTCTTCCATTCTTAATTAGCACTTTTCTTAGACAATATCACCACCTTCAACACCTCTTTGATCCTTTTGTCTGTGACATCTTTTGATTATCTGCTCCTATCACTGCTTGCTTATCTCCACAATCACCACACCCTCAACTTCTCTCTCCCCCCGCCCCCCCACCTTAGACCAGCTTATATTTCATCTTTCTCCTAACTATACTCAGTTCTGCCGAAGGGTCATGAAGACTCGAAACGTTAACTGATTTCTTCTCCACCGATGCTGCCAGACCTGCTGAGTTTTTCCAGGTAATTCTGTTTTTGTTCCTGTTAAACTATTCACTTTCCATATTTGTCCAATGATTACATGTGCCCCATTCTTCTGGTTTTATCTCTATGTGCGGTGGGGAAAATGACTACAATAATGTTCGAATATCCCAGGTGGTTTATTTCCAAATATGTAACTTAGTGATGTATAATTTCAATTCGAGGTACAAGAGCAATTGCCTTCCCAGTCGACCTTTTATTTCAACTTTGTATTTGGAGTCACAGGGTCCAAGATTTGGTGCTTCTAAATCTGAAGCCTTGGCATTTTGGACTGTTGAGCAATTATCAGTGTGCCTTTTCTTAGCCTATTAGGAGACATTCGGTTGTCCCAGTGTCATCAAATGCAAAGTCTTTTAAAGGTGTCCTTATTTAGAGGGGCACAATTAATGAAGAACTTATGGGTTTACATAATAATAATTTGGTCCAGATTTTGCCGATATAATAACAACAACAATGTTAACCACTCACAAACATTACCCCATGAAACTGACAGCCACCTCTGATGTCTGCAGTACTGTTAAACATGGAAATCCAGAATCCAGAAGAATCCCTGCTCCTCCACAGGGCACACTGTTGAAGTCCCCAACAATGGCAAGTTATACTGAAGTGATGAGAATTTCCTCTCTTACACTGTAATGTTATTGTTTAAAAAGCTTGAGATGTTACAAAAGCAAAATACTGCAGATGCTGGGAATCTGCAATAAAAGCAGAAAATGCTGGAAATACTCAGCAGGTCAGACAGCATCTGTGGAGAGAAACAGAGTTAACATTTCAGATCATGATGATCCTTCACCAGAAGGCTGTAGAACACAGAGTTGAAAGCATGATCCACAGCTTCCTATTGCTTGTTGCGTCAATTCTCCGTCTTGCTCCCACTCTGACTTTTTTTGTCCTTGGCCTGTTGCAGTGTACCAATGAAGCTCAAAAAAAGCTCGAGGAACAGCACCTCATCTTTCAACTTGGCATTCTGCAGCCTTCTGGACCCAACATTGAGTTCAACAATTTTAGATCATATCTTCTGCCTCCATTTTGTTTCTTTTTTTTTGATTGTTGGTTTGGTTTTGTCTTGTTTCTTTCTTTATTCCTTCACATTGCATACAGGCTGCTGCTACCAGCCATTCACACCTTATTTGGACACATCTTTTGCTTCCTTACTAAATATGAGTATTGCTGAAAAACTCATGAATGGGCCTAAGACCGTCACTTTCGGCCCTGAAAAGGGCAAAGTATCTCAAAATTTGAGCAACAGGTGAAGCTAGCTGCTTCATGTTGCTACTATGCAGTAACAACATGAGTGGTATTCACCACTAACAGGATGCTGCCGTCAACCTAAAAAAGACATTCTGCCTATCACACAAATCAGTAATGTGGTATATGAATTTCAGTGCCAGTATGATGCTAGGTATGTAGGCTGTACATCCCAAAGACTAGTGGATCGTATCAAACAGCATGTCCCTTCCACTGTTTGCAACTTGCAAAGCAAAGACCATACTCAACCAGCCCATGCTTGCAAATCTCAAAACACAGTGTCCAACATTTGGTGTGATTCCGCAAATTGGACAACATTTGCTAAATAATCCAGTGTGGTAAAAAGTATGCTGACAACCATTGAGGATTGTCAGTCGAGCTCATAGTGCGGTGCATTTGCATTTACTGGAAGCTACATATATTAATACACAGGGCCCTGTTCTTTGCATACAGAAAGAACATATACACACATTGCGCCTGTTTCAGCTAAACAAAATAAGTGACAGCCATTTGCTGGTTCAATACTCAGGGCAATGCCTTGACCAATCAGAGCCAAGCTGCCTGGTTTAAATTTCAACCAATGCTTGTCAGTTAACTGTCAGTCACCATCAACTGGTGCATTCTCCATGGCAACCACTCTACCAATCAGGGTCCACTTGCCAACCAGTCCACACTCTTTTCTCATACAGTATAAAATTTTGTTCCATTTACATTTGTTATTCTGCGATTTATCCTGATGAGTGCAAGATGAAAAGCTTCGACAAAAAAGTCTCTTTTTCCAGCAATACTGAAGTTCTGTATACCCAATGACTATTCCTCTACTAAACCTATTATCACTCTCCTTGACTTTTGAACCATGAAATCTTATGTCATTCAATCTCTTCCGCCCATCCTATCATCGGCTTCCCCTTTTATTCTTTCACACCTTCCCCCATCCACTTGCTGAAAACCTATTGCATTTCTAACTTTTCTCAGTTCTGATCTGAATTTGTTTCTCACCATAGATGTTGTCTGACCTGCTCTTTCTAGCATCTTCTGTTTTTATTTTACTCAAGATGTTATGCCTTGTTAATGAATTGTAACTGGGTTTTAATGGTGTACTAAGTCACAACTATTGCTGAATTACCTCACTGGCCCTGGAAAATTAATTTTATTTTGTTCAATTCATGATATAAATTCCATATTTTTCAGAATAATAAAAAGTATTAAGATGTTTCAGCTTGTAATGTGCATGTCCCAATTTTTATTAAACTTCTGGAAAGCAATTAATACATGTAGAATCGCCAGTTGGGGAGTCCTTCAGCCATGCATGATTAAGAGGGGCATTCGCTGAAGTTTCAAAATGGCAGTGCTTGCATTAAATCAGAGTTATAAAAAGTGGACGGTAACTAGTGCATTTTACTTTCTGATTTGCTCTCCGTGATTGGCTGCTTACCCTGCTTGATGACATCACTGTTGCTGGACACATGGAAATCCATCTGACTTGGTGCCATATTCAAGTTAATATCAGGAAAGGTGAAATCTTTGTCACATCACTAGATCTTTGCAAGCAGCTTTCTTCGAGGTCAACAGTGAGCACTGTTGCTTTGCCTGTGACCACAAAATCTGGGCTATTATTTACATCGTCCACAATGCCTTCTAGCCCCTGTAGTGCCCACTGATCACAAAAGACCTCAGACATAGCTCTCCAGAGCCAACCGGGTGAGAACAAAGCTGTGGGCAGTCAGACTACCTCATATACTACATAGCGCAACCAATGGCCAATATTTGGTGGTGCAAGTCATGTTGGATTATGTACATTCCAGGTGCAACAAAATTATAAAAAGGAAACAGAAAACCATGTTTGAAGTCAGACTTAGAGCTTCTTATCGATAACCGATGCTTCACTTTAAACGATCACCAATTTGTTAAAACACATTGAGATGGATTGACATTTCTATAAACTTGTGCTATAAACTTTAATTCAGTATTTCTTTTCTATGATAGTAATTTTCTGTCAGTATTGACTGTTTAACTATTAATGAGTGGCCATTTGGCTGCTCTTTGGCCTTTCATCTTCAAACTTTGTTAGAAATAAATATAATCATAGAAGAATAATATCCATTCCCAAGACATCGATTGGAAACAATCACCCTATAGAGTTTCTTTTGTTTAAACCATTGGTGCCAAATAGGAAAGTCAGGATTTTAAACCACCCCCCACAAAAACCACAGACAAATGGTGCAAAATTCAGATCCATTCTCGTTCATTGGATGCTACAAGCCCCGTGCAGTAAGCATCAGCCCAAACTATGAAGAGCAGGCAGATCATGACTTAAATCAACCTGTAACAATGATTTGATGCCATTGCCGCCATTTTGGACCTTTGGATAATGCCCACTTTCAATCGTGCATAGCTGAAAGACTTCCCCAACTAGCAATTCTGCAAGTATTTATTGCTTTCCAGAGTTTATTAAAGTTGCTAAAGTCTACAGGAAGTGCTGTGTCCAGGTGATAAAGGGATTTGTCTTGACATCAAGGCTTTTGCACAAGCTAGTTGTTCCAAGATATGGGTGGAACAATAGGCATCCCTCTTGGAGTGCAGCATTTCTGGAAGACTCAGCAGAGGGTACGCAGAGCAGGGCATGCTGCTAGAAGAGGAAGGAGGATGAGGAGTGGGAGAAGAACTCTTAGCAGGATCTCTATATCGACTTAGGGTATTTAGGGTGTAAATCTCCTAACTTAATCTGAACCTCAATCCCAATAAGAACATCCTCACTGAAATCTTCCACTGCCACAGCCACAACTACAACCTCACAGCAGGGCAAAGATCACAAAGTCATTGCCTGTGAAGGTAACCGTGGTCAAGAACTTTAATGCTTTGGGCTCCTTCCAGGGTTGAAACTGAAGATATTTGCAACATCTTGCAGTTTGTCATCCACTGTTACCACTTTCTGGCTGGCCTGTCCATGAACAACTCATTCAATTATAATAACAGTAAAACCATCCAAACTCTCTGATCATCCAACAATCTTATCTAACCCTCCCTCTGCCACTGACCATCACAATATCCGCTTGACCACAATGGAAAAAAAAAACTAACACAAAATAAACATTCCGAGTAAAATTCATAAGTCGAAGCACACGTATTGCTTGCAAATGTGAACAAATCACCCTTGTGCATTCCTTTAGTTCCTATTTTTGGTGGAAAACTGCTGACTTTCAGTGGGGCAGATTGCAAATGGTGTTGGGGGATGACCTCAAGCAGCTCTGGGCCTAAAAGGCCTGACTTTAGACTGCATCACCTCAGCATTGGGAGCAAAAGTCTGGGCTGGCTGACAGGCAACAGCAAGGGCACTGGTAGAGTGGCAGTGGCAGAATGATAAATGCTGTCATACTGACATCTACTGACACTCTCCTGGGGCAGTCTCAGCAATCCTAGTAATTAGTCAAAGGACAGATTGCTGGGCCGCAATGAAACCATGCAAGTTCCTTTGAACATTACAGCAACTGTCTGAACTTGCGTGGTAGCAAGCTGAGTATACATGAGAGCAGTCTGACTTTGCATGGCTGATGTCTGGCCTTCCAATGCAGCACCCAGACATTGAGTGGCTTGTGCTTATGCTGCAATGGAAGGTGAGACATCAGCTATTAGACACTCCATCATGGCTCGGTTCTCAAGGTGAAGTGGCCACCACTTACATGCTGGAAAGATTGGGTTCCAAATTCTGTGTGAAGCCCTCTGCCAAAATTGGTGCTGGACTCCTCTGTGCTCCTTGACATTGTGCACAGGCTTTATGACTGACCTGACATTGCACCATACTTTTCATTGTGCATATCCATATCTTCTGTAGCCCAATGATTGAAGTACCCGTGTCCTCTACAGCAGAACTCGTTGTGGCGTCGCTTTTCAGCCACCACCTGTGCTCCTCTTTCCCTGAACCTGTTACAGACCACTCATGCCCCATGACTCACTATGTGTAGATCATGCTTCTATGCTTTCCTCTAAACTATGCGCAGTGTCAATATCTGAGCGTTTGGCTGTGAGTGTGAGAGTGTGATGGTATTTCTTCATCATTGGTGTCTTGTTGCTCTTGCACCACTCCCTGGCCAGGTGTCAGTGCTTGGGTATCTGAAAGGAGAAAGACACAAGAGTAGTTCTGTGAGGAGGGGAAGGTGGGAAATCAAGAGGTGCAGGCTCACACCATCTGAAGCTTGTAAATCAGAAGAGATTGCCGAATGAGGGGGAAGTTCAATCATACAATCATGCATGATTTCAGCCTGTGGCTGGTCACAGCTTCAGCAGTGACTATTCCAATGATGACAATCCCTGACTTCTCCATGGGGGTAAGGTCATATAGCCACACCTGTTCCTTTTCAGTTAGCTCCTGCTGCCTTTGGTTGTGCACCACCTTGTCCAGCAAGTGAGAGGTGTGGTTGAGTGTGGAGCAATGTATTTGGATGATGTGACTGTCATGGTTGAATAGGTGGCAGTGTGTGCAAGCTGTGAGATGTGGGTGTGAGGCCTGCAACAGTGCTAAGTATGTAAGAATGAGGTGAAGCTATGAATGTTTGGAAAGAGTCCTGATTGATAAAAGATTGTTGATAGGTGAGTGATGGTTGGAGTGGGGGGAGTGGGCAGCACTTGGTGTGTCGTGCATTGATTAGCGACTGGGGCCAGAGATGCAGTTGGTGAGATATGATACTTGAAGAGGAACTCATTAATCTTGACCACTCAAGTGAGTTCATTGAACTTTTTTGTGACATTTCAGGCAGATGCTCAAGGCTTGACTCCTGGCATTGACTTCCACAGATATCTGGCCCCACTACCTTCTAAGCATTTGCCTGGAGGGTCTCCTGGTCTACTGTGAATACATCTCTTGTCTCTTCCTTTGCATGTCCTCCATCAAGGCCTCCAGTGCGGCACACAGGAACCTTGGAGTATAGTCTCTCCCTTGTTGTGCCATTATTCAGCATCAAATCACATCAGAAGAACTTGTACAGGCCTTCAAAATCCTGCTCCAGCCACAATGCACCTCCCCTTTAGGAAGAGCAGGCTGGCTTTAAATAGTGCAGGCTAACTCTAATTTGTGCTAGCCTCCCATGATTTGTGTGCCTGCTGAGGTATCCAGTCACTCAACAGTACAGTGAATACTGACTGTATTGTAATGATCAGGCAACACAAAGTTGTTGAGCTGCCTGCATCACATTGAACAGACATTGGGTAATCATGCATCGTGAGCCCAACACTTATTATTAAGGGCTGTCCAGTTTAGCCCCAAGCATATTCATTTTTTTCATTAAAATGGGAATTTCTCTTTCCAACAACTTAAGGGGAATAAGAATCAATGTTATTTAATTATGTTCCTTTTTAATAAGCTGATGAGCAGAATCAACTCAATGGGGAGAATTTTACCACCGTCAGTGGGGTTGGGCAGGAGCGGGCGCGGGCGGGTGCATAGCCAATCGCCACCTGCGATCGGTTGCGTGCCGCCATTTTGCGTGGGCGTGCCAATTAAGGCCCGCCCAGCGTGATGGGCACCCGGAAGCGCTGAGTGTTCCCTGTGCGGACGGGGGGAGGAGGGAGAGTCAGGGCCTGCGCTCTTTCACGTGCATGCGTGCGAAAGAGCACAGAAATCTCCCTGAGGCACAGAGCTGCCTCAGGGAGATTAGTTTGATTTTTTAAAATTTTAATAAAGAAAAAGAAAAATTTTTAAGTCATGTCCCCTCATGTGACAGTGTCAATGAATTTTAATAAAAAAATTTATTTAATTTATAAACCCTTCATGAAACCTCATCCGGCCCATGGGTGAGGTTTCGTGATAAATGCGAAGGCCACATGGGTTCTTTGCCTGCTCGCCAACCTTACGGTTGGACAACCAGCTCAGTTAATAACTTCAATTAGTTTTTAAATGGCCTTAATAGGCCTTTGACAGTTCAGCAGGTACGCAGCGGAGTTGGCTGTGCGCCCGCTGAACTGAAGATCAGAATAACGCGCGGTGACTTTGAGGCTCACGCCCAATGTCACTGCGTGTCATTTTACATGTCGGCGAATGGGACCTGCCCCCGCACACCGACCCAAAGATTCTAGCCTATGGGTCTAATTTTATGACATAACATTGAGTGAAGAAAATGCTTTGGACTGTGACATTTTAACTAAGATCATGAATTTTATGAAGTCTATTGCCGTTGTAAATAGTATTATTAACTGCCCCCTCCTAGAAGTAAATCCTGTCTCCCCCTGTGATTGATCAAAACACCAGGGCCTGAATATTTCAGATGACGGGATTTCCCTTCCCACCATCCAAAGAATTGGCGGGAAGACATCCTCTCCAACTCTGCCTGCCCCGGAGCCATTTCAAGCTTGAATAAGCATCAAATGGCTCCAGGAGGGACATCGGCCCCTCACCCAGGAGGAAGTACTGCCTTGGAGAGCTGCCAGCCAATCTGATTGGCCAGCAGCTCTCTAGTCCCTGCAGTGACAGGACTTGCAGTGGACAGAAGAGGAATTGCATAAGGACGCTGGAGACTAAGTCCGGGCACTGGATGACAAGGTAAGTTTACGGGATCTCAGGGCAGGGAGGGTAGGAAGGCCTGGGGAGTGGGGGGGTGTGGAATGTGGGTGATTGGGGTGTTGGGGGAGAGGCTGGGACGGAGGGCGGTCCAACTGCCACTGGACCTTAAGCGGGCGAGGTGGGGTGGGGGGGGGAAGGTGCCCGAAGTTAGAAAGGGGCTTCTGATGGAGGTGCCCCCCACCCCACCCCTTCACCCGAGGCCTAACCCTGATCATTTTTGGGCTTCCCCATGTGCCTGGGAAATCCTCCCTCTAACCTAAAAATTGAGGCTGGGCAGGAAATGGTATTGGCCATGGCCATTTAAGAGCCTCATCTGGGGCAAGGGCGGATGGCCCGTCCAAGGCCTTGCCTGCCCCAGTGTGAAATCGCTGCGAGGTCGGGTGGGCAGGAACCCAGAGGGAAGCATGTTCCTTCTATTTCATGCTACCCGTCCCCCTCATCTAAATACTCACTGATGGGGGGAATGTGAAATTCAGGCCTAGAAATACAGATAATACAGAAATAACAGAAAACAGATGGTGGGGGGAAATAACACAAATTAGACAATCACTGTGAGCAAATCCTAATTTATTAATGAATTGTTTAACAGGTAAGGGATCTAAACCTATGGTCGCAGAGGCACCATTACTTTTATCATCATCAGTCCTGTCATGTTCAAGGCTTTAAGGGCCCCAGTAACCTAGAACATTGTTGGATTTGCTTTAGCTGTCAGGTAATGCACACCATTAGGGTAACCAAAAAGCTCCCTAAATTACATTGTAGATTATATTTGCTCCAACTTCTGGGTGAATTATTTATTTCATATTACGGGGAGCTCCTGACACTACCTTGTAGTGCTGACTTTGATAAGGTGCCACATCAAAGCTTACTACACAAAATAAGAGCACATTGTGTAGTGGGTAACATATTAGTACAGATGGAGGATTGGTTAGCTAACAGGAAGCAGAGAGTCAGGATAAATGGATCATTTTAGGGTTGGCAAACTGTAACTAGTGGAGTGCCATGGGCATCAGTCTATATCTGTGATTTAGATGAAGGGATCAAATGTATGGTTGCTAAATTTGTTGTTGGAGGTAGGAAAGTTAGGTGTGAAGGGGACATAAGGAGTCTGCAAAGGTATATAGATAGGTTAAGTGAGTGGGCAAAGGTTTGGCAGATGGAATGTAATGTGAAAATGTGAACGTGCCCACTTTGGCAGGGAGAATAGAGAAGCAGTATATTATTTAAATGGAGAGAGATTGCAGAACTCTGCAGTACAGAGGGATCTGGGTGTCCTTGTACATGAATCACAGAAAGTGAGCATACAGGTACAGCAAGTAATTAGGAAGGCAAATGGAATGCTGTTGTTTATTGCAAAGGAATGGAATACACAAATAGGGAAGTTTTACTACAGTTTTAGTTGGTGTGACTACCAACTGTGTACACTTTTGGCCTCCTCATTTAAGAAAGGGTATAACTGCATTAGAAGCAGTTCAGAGAAGGTTCACTTGCCTGATTCCTGGGATGAAGGGGTTATCTTATGAGGAAAGGTTGGACTAGTTGGGCCTGTTTCCATTGGAGTTTAGAAGAGTGAGCAGTGATCTTATTGCAACATGTAAGATCCTGAAGGGACTTGATAGGGTGGATATCGGGAGGATATTTCCTCTTGTGGGGAAGATGAGAACTAGAGGACACAGTTTAAGGAAAAGAAGTCTCCCCTTTAAGACAGAGATGAGGATTTTTTTTTCTTTCAGAAGCTCGTTAGTTCGTGGAACTCACTTCCCCAGAGACCAGTGGAAGCAGGGTTGTTGAATATTTTTAAGGCTGAGTTAGACAGATTCTTGATTGACAAAAGGGTCAAAGGGTAGGGGGCAGACAGGCAAGTTGAGTTGAGGCCACAATCAGATCAGCCATGATCTTACTGAATGGCAGAGCCTACTCCTGCTCCTAAGTCATATGTTTGTATGTATGTTCATATGCCTTATCAATGTGTGTTCATTTGGCTCTGAAAGGAAATGTTGCAATGAGGCAGCAATGTATCTTAGCAGATGAAAAAATTGCTGCACAGGATAAGATAAACAACTCAAGGCTGGAAACTGGAGTGTTTTCACATTCTGTCATAGCAATAAGGTCTCACAGGTAGCCCAAGGTTATGTCTCACTGAGGAATTGTAACCACACTCAGTTGTAATGCCATCAAAACACTAACTGTATGTGATATGGATTGATGGTCCTGTGATAATGTCTTTTCCATACATTGCACTTTGAGAGATAACTTCAGTTACATTACACAGAGACACAAATAATCTCAGCATTGCGAACAGTGATTATCCTTCACTGAGAGTGTGCTGTTTGACAGACTGGTTTGTGAGATACTTGGAAACGTCTGCACTTTCTGTATTAAAGCATTGCTATCTATGAAATTACATTTGTTATTTGACAGATAATTTGATGTGTTTATTGGGTGGGATATGTCACACTGTGTTCTATTAGTACCCAAGAGCAATTATGATCTCCAACAGCCAGTTTGCTTTGAGTAGTGACAATATGTAAACCTTGTCCGTCAAACTCTTTGGGTTGGGTCAATTACACTGTCGAGCCTAAACATTAATCATAATCAAATTAATCATATAAACTACAGGGGTAACTACAGAAGTTCAATTCCCAACATGGTAGCTGGGGAATTTAAATTTAATTAATTAATAAAATCTGGAATAAAATGTCAATATCAGCAATGGGGGCCATGAAGCAACTCAATTGTTATAAAGGCCTATTTTTGACTCTAGTCTCACAGCAAAGCAATTATATCTTAACTTCGCCCTGAAATGGCATTGCAGACCATTCCATTATATTGCAAAAGGCAGCTCACTACTGCCTTCCCAATGGCAATGAGGGATGGGCCCCAAGTGCTGTTTTTTCCTGCAATACCCACAACCCCTGATTGAATAATAAAACTATATTCGATTTGTGTATTAAACAACAAATCAACACTCACTATAAAGATTATCTATTGTGCTTGAATACACAACCCTTACTCATGTCAGTTTTGATAAATGGTCCTCACCTGAAATATTAACCTGTCTTTCTCCTTCATATGATGGCTGACAGAATGTGCATACTGCATTTATTTCAGATTTCAAGTGTTCATATTTCTTTTACCTGACTTCTGCACTTACATTTACTAATCCAGCAATAGCTCAGTTACTTTCTCCTAAGAATACAATGTACAATATGCATTGCAGCAATCCTAGCCTCACCTGGTTTCATAATCCAATAGTATTTTCACTTTGCAATGTTTGGGTTGGGTTTTTTTGAGCGAATATTATTTTTGACCGTATGTCACCAACAGCAGTGTCCATTAATTGGCTTAGATTAGGCCTACCTTTTCCTGTTTAAATATTTATCTGGTTTGCAATAGCTCTGCCTTCCCTTTTGCATTTACAATATGTTAAAATACTACCTGCTTTCTGATCAGCCATAATGTCACACATAGTTGGAAGCCTCATCATTAATTACAAGGTTAAATTCTGAGAATCTATTCAAAAGGCAAATAATGCAGAAATGATGATATATATTACTTGTTTTGATCTTTCGAAGGCCTGCTGAAAGACAGGGTGCATGCGCTTGAGAGTGCTAATAGGTACCCTCAAACTTTAAGGGCTTTGTCCACATGGCAGTTAAAAGCAGTAGCAATTTAACAGGCATCTTCTGTGCGAATCTGAAAATTCAATGTGACAGTTGCTAATAGAATTATAAATCTGAATAGGAAGACTGAGCATGAGAAAAAATTGAGGATACCGTCAACTCTCCTTCATATTCCAAAGCAGAAATCACTTAGTTCAAAGTTAACAAACCTTTTGAAATTTCTCCCAGTTAAGTAACTTGCTGGCTGCTTTTGAAGCATTCAAAAAGTGTTACTATGAATGCATCCTGTGTCATTTCTATTCTGTCAATCGCAGAATTGCATTCTTAGGAAACGTATGCTTCAATTTTGGTTTCATCTGCAAACTTATTAGTTACAATTCCGAAAAATATGCAGTGAATGAGATGGGAAGGGATGTATTAAGAAATATCTGAGATAGGGCTGATATGTAATTTCAATTATAATCTTCTTAGACTCCAATGAGAAAAAATATTAATTCTCCATTGGTTATTTTCCATATTTGGGTGATTCACACAAACACATTCTCAGGATAACTGCTCCTTTAAGAGAGTTTGGTTATTTTATCACGTGACATTAGCCTTATACTGCTCTATATCTAACTTGGGCTTTTCCCCGGTTAGGACTCAATATCATAAGGAGAGATTAAACATTACTCTGAGCGTTACTGTGGTGTTTCCGGTCTGTGGGTTTTGGGAATCATTTTCACTACACTGAGCTATTAGTTCCTACACAAAGGCTTTAATTAAACTCTCAACAGCTGTAAAATCCTACATTTGAAACCTTCAACAGCTAAAAGAACATCTTTTGTTTTGTAATAGCTTGTCTTGGCCAGTGCCTCCGCATGTGTGTTTGGTGACTTTTATCCAAAAATTCCAAGGGATGCAAAATTTTCCAGGAAAATTAGAATAAATAATAAATTCAGCTTGGCTGAAACAACAGTGTCTTTGCTCCTCAGCTCATTGATACATGCATTTAGAAGGCAGTGCTGTTCTTTAGGGAGGTTTGTAATAGACAAGTGGAACCTATAACAACTGAGTTTCCAGTGTCAAGTTATTGGATTGTGTTATTGGCAAGTTCAGCAATTTTTATGTGAGGGCAAAAGTGGTTTGGAGGAATCTCATCATAATCTACCCAAATTATTCTTCACTGGCACCACCACACACGTATCTGTGGAGATACTCAGTACAGCTTCTCCCATTTTACTTGGGGTCAGCACAGTGCTGGTTGATCACCCTTCTCCATCTCCTCCCCTCAGTCACCCATTCCCTTTCCAATCCCACTGTGTTTAAGTCACTTACCACCGCATCTTTCCATGTGATCTTAAGCCTTCCTCTTCTTCTTCTTCCTGGCAGTACCATCTCCATCACTCACCTCACCACATTTCCCTTCTCTCCGCAACAGATGACAATACCATTTCCATCTCTTCTCCTCTCTTCAAACTCCAACATCTTCTCTGAACAACCCCCCCAACCCCCGATGTGCTGGTTCTTGATATTGTCCTTTCTCGATACTCCACAAACATCCATCTCAGCGTCCACAAATCATTAGTATCCAGTCATTGTTCCCTTCTTGATGTTGCCCAAATTTCTGGACTGTATAACAATGCCAGGCTCACAATTGTCTTGTAGATTCTTCCTTTCAGTTTCAGTGATACTTTTCTATCACATAACACTCCACTTCACTTCCAATTACTCCAATCTGAGCTAACCTGTTGCTTAATTTTCATTTCTATACTTTCATTTTCTGCCACCACTGACCCCACTGAAATACTCATGAAACACCATCATTTAGATCATAAGAGATCTTGGAAGGCAGCCTAATATTATCCCATAAGTGACTGGAAGAAGGTGGGACTTTGAGTTTGTGACAGTGAAAAATATAATCACATGCCTTTTATCACATTCTTAAATATATTGCAGATATAATGATAAATAAATTTCATAATCTGAATTGGATCCTTGAACTTCTGTATAATCTAAAAATTAGAGCCAGAATTTTCTATTTCTATGCGCAAAGGGTGGTAGAAGTTTGAAATCTCTTCCAAAACATGCCAATTGATACCAGATCAATTGTTAAATTTAAAACTGAGATTTATAGATTTTGTTAACCAGAGTTAATCAGGGATTTGCGGCAAAGATGAGTATGCGGAGTTCGATCGCAGATCACCCGTGATCTCATTAGATGGTGGAACAGGCCCATGGGACTATGTGGCCTATTCTTGTTTCCATGTCCCTATGTTACAAGCGACAAAGACCTATATCTCGAGGATTGTTCATTCTTATGTTCCTTCATTCAGACAAATGTAGAGAGGCTATGAGGCATTAGAGACTGGACATGATTTTTGCTCTGAGGATGCAGTGGCATAATCAAGTCAGGCCCACTGCCTCTGGGGGAAGTTTGGAAGCAGCCACGGAGACAGGTGAATGCTGAGGCGGGCTGGTTAGAAGGCCTTGCCTCGGTTATCAGAGACTTCAGCCCAGTTGTATAAAAGGCTGTTAAGCCGTCTAGCCCCCACTCCTCACCCCTCATCCACTTTCCATACCCCCCATACCCCCAATGGCACCCATGCCTCCTCATATTATCATGCCACCTACATGCCCCCTCCCACCCTCAATGCCACCTTCACAGCCACTTACATCGTATATATTATGGACAGACCTCAGGATCCACGCGGAGATGAAAAAAAACTTCCAACAATCTATAAGTGCTCTCACTTATACACCTGATACTGAAAAAACTCTCATTCATTAACCCATTCAAAAATTTTAAATCCCCTCAAGTGGCCAATCTCTTATTAAAAAAAAATTCTAATCACTAATCACATTAAAGACAGCTAACCCAGTTTAATAGTCTCTTAAGCTGTCAATCAAATGTGAACTCAGGCCTCTTACTGGGATGCATTGTTTTGGAGCTTTTGCACCTCAGCCAGGCATTCATAAGAGACTCCGCTGTAAGTACAGCCCTTGCGAAATGTCAACAATGAAGTCTATTACAACTGTAGGCACAGATGGCTATTTCTTTCTTCTAAACTACACCAGATGACCTATCAGTCAATGCATTCCAGCAGTGGGTGTCTGGTTTGTTGACTCTAACTGATAGCTGCAGCCTTTTTCTTTTCATTTTTAAAGGGTTGTAGATTTAGATAACTTCAGATCATACCACTTAAACAGACCTATCTGTGCTTCACAAGCATTTATACTTTCTTCATGAATTCGCGACTCCCACACTATGAGTTAAGGCCCTAGGAACAGGGAAAATGGGGTGTGTCTGAACTCAGCACTAATTTCAAATGGCCTTGCTAAGTTTGGATTTCCTATCTACATGATTCATACCCTGTCCCCTTCCTCCTGCCAGCAAAAATGGCATCTGCCAGAAATGGCGGGCATGAACCTGCACCAGGTTCATGCCCACCATTTTTAAAGGCCTCCGGAGTCAACTCCAACCCTAGGTAACAGCATCAGAATTGCTAAGAATACCACACAATTTCTCAGATAAGTCAAGCTTAAGCCATTAAAGATGTCCTCACCTCTGTAGCACAATCAGATAGTGGGGAGAATAGGATATTTAAGGGTTAGGTAGACTTTGGCACACACATACCTTCACTGAGTACAAAAATACAGATTATCACTGAAAGCAAATCAAGTTAACCTTATTAGAACCGTGTTAGAAATATACACCAAGCCACAGTCTGAGTACATTGTAGGATAACCACAGCAGTAAGTAACCATTTTGAGAAACCAATTAGCGATTTTTGTATGCGTAGTGATATTAGTGATAATAGTGATCTTTGATGCCTCTGAGGCTTGACTATTTAAAGAAGGGGTATAGAGCTGGAATTGAATATCAACTGAAGATGTATGAATTGGTAGAACTTTTGGTTTTTAACCCTCAATTAGATAATGAGCAACTGATCCTGATTGAGTACCAATTAGTTAATGGTCATAAATTTTAAAAGAGTCAGTACTGCAGTAAGGAAACCATTTGAATGTGATACCACAGCAAGGTTGTGAACACGATTGTTTTTAAAGAATCTTGCACATGGCTAGTTTGATTTCCTCATGTGGCTGAATATTACGGTAGTGTATAGTTTAATCTACAGAGATTTTGTTGATCATTTTTATAAATGAATGCAAAAATGAAACTTTTATTCTAAAGTTGAAGTAGTTCATTTTGGTAGAAAGAATGAGGAGAGGCAACCTGGGGAATGAATGTACCAAAATCTTTGAAGGTGACAGGACAAGCTGAGAGGGCTGTTAAAAAGTCTGATAAATGCATCACGTATTAAAACAAAGAAGATGTGCTGAACTTTTATAAAACACCAGTTAGGCCCCAGCTGGAGTATTGTATCATTCTATAATTCTATGATGTGGGTTCAAAAATAATTCGTAAGAGTTAAAGATAAAAATATCTTAGATGCTGACATGTAAGTCGACTTTTGAAATTTCAGAAAATTCCTCCAAAACTGGGAGCTGACTTATACGTGAAGTATAAAAGTGAACCACCAGCGTGGGTGGATGGGTGCCATTTGGAAATGTCTTCGGTATCTGATGCAAAAAGTGAGCATGTCTTAAACCCCGAGCACCTTTGCAACACAGCCTGCATCACTTGCTTGATCACTTGCACCCAGTTATAAGGTACCAGTAAAGTAAAGCATGCATTTGTGGGGTGAAAAATTGAGGCTGACTACTAATGCTGAAAAGCAGGGTGTCAACTTATACCCCGAGTATATGAAAAAACATGATTTTCGGGGCCAGAAAAACGTGGTTGTCTTGACCTCAATAATTTACAGTGATGCAAGCACAGATCATCAGCAGATAGATGATATAGGACATATAATTCCGTGAAATTAAAGTCTGTTGTTTCTTATTTAAGAAACTTCACTCAGCTCTTAGTGTATTTCATTCAATTACTTGGGCCTGAATTTCATACTTAGCATGCGCGTCATGTTGGCAGGAACAGAAGCGAATGTGGAATCCGCTCCTGGCTGCAGTTGCATTGCAAACGCGATTTCACGCTGGATAGCCAATTAAGGTCTGCCGAGCGTGAAACACGCCCTTTCAATGGTCAGGAAGGGCCGGGCAGGGGTGGGAGACTGTCGGACGCCGGGTCCAATGGTGACCCGGTGGGTGCTTTAAAACCAGCAGAGGCAGCTCCCTGAAGGCTGCCAGGGGAGAACCTCCAGAGTCTGTCCAGTCGAGTGGAACAATGGCCTGACCAGTGGCTAGAAATGTCAGCCGGTCTTCTCTGGATAACTACTCCAGTAACATACCCAAATGCTGCTGCATTCTTGGTTAATCACAGAATCACAGAATCACACAGTGCAGAAGAGGTCCTTCGGCCCATCGAGTTTGCACCGACATGTGAGAAACACCTGACCTACCTATCCCATTTACCAGCACGTGGCCCATAGCCTTGAATGTTATGACATTCCAGGTACTTTTTAAAGGATGTGAGGCAACCCGCCTCCACCACCCTCCTAGGCAGTGCATTCCAGACCGTCACCACCCTCTGGGTTAAAAATGTTTTCCTCACATTCCCCCCTAAACCTCCTGCCCCTCACTTTGAACTTATGTACCCTCGTGACTGACCCTTCAACTAAGGGGAACAGCTGCTCCCTATCCACCCTGTCTATGCCCCTCATCACCTTGTACACCTCGATCAGGCCGCCCCTCAGTCTTCTCTGCTCCAAAGAAAACAACCCAAATCTCTCCAACCTCTCTTCATAACTTAAATGTTTCATCCCAGGCAACATCCCAGTGAATCTCCTCTGCACCCCCTCCAGTGCAATCACATCCTTCCTATAATGTGGCGACCAGAGCTGTACACAGTACTCCAGCTGTGGCCTCACCAAGGTTCTATACAACTCCAACATGATCTCCTTACTTTTGTAATCTATGCCTCAATTGATAAAGGCAAGTGTCCCATATGCCTTTTTCACCACCTCAATAACGTGCCCCCCCGCCTTCAGAGATCTATGGACACACATGCCAAGGTCCCTTTGTTCCTCAGAACTTCCTAGTGTCATGCCGTTCATTGAATACTTCCTTGTCAAATTACTCCTTCCAAAGTGTATCACCTCACACTTTTCAGGGTTAAATTCCATCTGCCATTTATCTGCCCATTTGACCATCCCGTCTATATCCTGTAGCCCAAGACACTCAACCACCCGGCCAATCTTTGTGTCATCCGCAAACTTACTAATCCTACCCCCCACATAGTCATCTATGTTGTTTATATAAATGACGAATAATAGGGGACCCAGCACAGATCCCAGTGGTACGCCACTGGACACTGGCTTCCAGTCACTAAAGCATCCTTTAAAAGTTCTCTTGCACACATTTCAAGAAATCCACTCCATCCAAGCCCTTAATACTATGTCTATCCCAATTAATGTTGGGAAAGTTGAAATCACCTAATATAATTACCCTATTGTTATTGTTTTTACATACCTCCGCAAATTGTGCACACATTTGCTCCTCAATTTCCCGCTGACTATCTGGGGGTCTATAATAAACACCTAACAATGTGGCTAGCCCTTTTTTATTCCTAAGCTCTACTCACAAAGCTTCATTCGATGCCCCCTCCAAGATATCATCTCTCCTCACTGCAGTAACTGAATCCATAGCTAATAATGCAATGTCTCCTCCTCTTTTACACCCTCCCCTGTCTCGCCTGAAGATTCTATATCCCGGAATGTTGAGCTGCCAATCCTGCCCCTCCCGCAACCACATCTCAATGATGGCTACTCTATCACAATTCCACTTGTCAATCCTTACCCTTAACTCATCTGTTTTACCTGTAATACTTCTGGCATTAAAGTAGATGCCATCCAGCCTTGCCTTACTCCCTTGAAACTTAATGCAGCTGTACTCCCTCTGACTAGATTGTTTTACTGTATTATGATGTGTCCCTATTCTGCTAGCATTCTGTGTCCCCTCCCCCTGCCAAATTAGCTTAAACTCCTCCCAACAGCACCAGCAAACTCACCCGCAAGGATGTTAGTCCCGCTCTGTTTCAGATGTAGACTGTCCCGCTTGTACAGGTCCCACCTTCCCCAGAAACGTTCCCAGTAATCCAGGAATCTAAAACCCTCCCTCCTGCACCAACTCATAAGCCACATATTCATCAACGCTATTCTCCTATTTCTGAGCTTGCTAGCACGTGGCACTGGGAGTAATCCAGAGATTACAACCCGAGAGGTCCTGCTTTTTCAGTCTACTGCCTTAGTCCCTGAATTCTTGATGCAAGACCTCATCCCTCTTTCTACCTATGTCATTGGTACCAACATGTACCATGACCTCTGCCTTATCACCCCTCCCCTTCAGGATGCCCTGCAGCCATTCAGTGACATCCCAGACCCTGGCACCAGGGTGGCAACACACCATCCTGCCTATCTGTTCCCTTGACTATAGAATCCCCTATAACTATTACTCTTCCTCTCTTCCTTCCCTCCTGTACAGACAGGCCACTTGTGGTGCCAGAAACTTGGCTCTGTCTACACTCCCTGGAGGAACCAGCACCCTCATCAGCCTCCAAAATGGAATACCAATTTGCAAGCGGGACCCCAGGGGACTCCTGAACTATCTGCCTGTTTCTCTTGGACTGTCTGGTGGTCACCCATTCCCTTCCTTCCTCAAGTCCCTTCAGCTGCGGTGTGACCACCTCTCTAAACGTGCTATCTACAATGCTCTTAGGCTCGCAGCTGCTCCATAGTGTCCCCAGTCGCCAATCCAGCTCTGAAACCTGGACTTCCAGGAGCTGCAGCTTGATGCACTTCCTGTACACATGCTGGTCCCAGGCACTGGAAATGTTCCCGGCTTCCCACATGGAGCATGAGGAGCACACCATGGCTTTGAGCTCAGCAGGTCTGGCAGCATCTGCGGAGAGGAACACAGTTAACGTTTCGAGTCCGTATGACTCTTCAACAGAACTTCAACAGTTCTGTTGAAGAGTCATACGGACTCAAAACGTTAACTGTGTTCATCTTCGCAGATGCTGCCAGACCTGCTGAGTTTTTCCAGGTATTTTTTTTTAAATTTTTTTTCTGGAGTTTTTTTGCTTTTACCTATGGCTTTGAGCTCTCCTGCCATGACTTATCCCTTTAAATTAAACCTTTTAAATCAATTACTCTAGGGCCCTACTTTCCTGATCCTCGTTACTACAGAATATACGAACTATAAACCACAAAAAGACCTTAAACTATAAGCGATAAAAGTAATAAATACGTACCCGACCTTACTCATTGCTTACCAGTCATTCCTTTCCCTTGTAGCCTCTACTGCTGTGACAGGGCAAGACCACTCTCTGTCGATTTAAGACGTTGGATAGCAAAGAAAAAATGCAAAGAGCATCTCTTCCCCTCTGCACCGAATTCCCCCTGTGCACCAAATTACCAATACCCACACTCACTCTGGCTGT
Source organism: Cetorhinus maximus (assembly GCF_964194155.1). Taxonomy (NCBI): domain Eukaryota; kingdom Metazoa; phylum Chordata; class Chondrichthyes; order Lamniformes; family Cetorhinidae; genus Cetorhinus; species Cetorhinus maximus. Next base: position 207,072,953 of record NC_135880.1, on the reverse strand, counting down.
GTCTCACTCACGATGAGGTCTCTCCCCTGCTTGTGAGCAAGCACACTGACTGTGTGCTTCTAATAGTCCCTTCCTTAAATAGAGCTGAGGTGAGCTGGAATGACTCACACTAGTTAAACTTCAGTTAGTAATCAACACCCATTCAGGCCCTAATCAGGCTTCAGGTGATTGACAGTTAACTGTCACACAGTCAGCTGAGTCAGCCACCTTACCAGAAGTCAAGAATTTTCTCAGTGGGGCTCTCACTCTGCTGTCATGCCTCTTGCTGGAAGTGTAGCAGAAATTCTACTTCTTCTCTTTGAATAATTTCTCCTTTATGTCTTTTCTTTAGTTGCCATATTCCCCATTTTACCTCCAGAACACTACAAATCACTTTTGTACAGACTTGTTAGAACAGAAAATTTGAATAATTCCTCAGTTAACTTATTGTAGTAAGTCAAACTCTGGTGAAATTAAATCTTTGGCCCAATCATTCAGCTATTGGTTAATGAAGCAAAGCCAGCTAAAGTGCCTTTAGTCTGAAGGTAGTTTCCTCATGAAATTTAAAGATGAATAAAATATTGAATTTGGTTCCACCTGTTTATGTTAGGCATGGAGGCCTTCTGTTCTGCCATGCTTTGTTAATCTGTTTTATAGTGTTACCATTAACACCATATATTATTACGTTCATTTGATGTGAGCGTCAACATGATATAAATTTTGCTTTTGTCTTAAGGGGCTGAGTATGCTTCACTTGTTTTGGAGGTGCCAATGGACGTGATGGCGCTAAACTTTATTGCACAGGCACTGAGTGGAGTTTGGCTTCAAAGGAAAGGGTCATTTCAAACATCCGGGATGGAGGCGGCACCCTTGGCATGGGGTTGAATCGGATCTTTGGCAGCCTAGCTGAAGGAGCTTTGGATTAAGGCGTCCCTGGTGTACCTGCCTCAATGAAGGATCCAGAGAATTTCCCCCATGTCCTCGCCGTGCTCCTCACCGGGCTCCTCTTCTGACCAGCCACTGGATTCATCATCTGTGGCCTGTGCAGCTGCCTCAAGCTCCTCTTCCTCCAGTGGGTCCCCCCTTTCCAGTGCCAGATTGTGGAGAGCGCAGCATACAACCACTATCAGTGACACCCACTCTGGAGGGTATTGTAGTGCTCCCGCTGAACGGTCCAGGCATTGGAAGTGCATCTTCAAAAGACCTATGGCCCACTCTACCACTGCCCTTTTGGAGGCATGACTCTTACTATAATGCTACTTTGCCACTGTTCTTGGGTAGTGGAGATGCTTCAGAAGCCATCTTTTCAAGGGTTAGCCCTTGTCACCCAGCAGCCATCCATCCAGTCGAGCTGGAGCAGTGAACAGGCTTGGCACCTGTGAGTGTCCGAGGATGTAAGCATTATGGGAGCTGTCAGGGTATCTTGCACAGACTTGCAGAATCTGCATTTTGTGGCCACAAACTATATGGACGTTCATCAAGTGGTATCCCTTCCTGTTTACAAAGGTCCTCGGCTAACCTGCTGGCACCTTGATGGCTACATGTATGCAGTTGATTGCACCCTGGATGCAGGGGAACCCAACAATTGTTACAAACTCTCTGGCCTTGTCCGTACATAAATGAATAAATGTCATTACCCGCCTGAACAGAGCTTCTGTCACCAGCTTTTGTGGGCAGCTGATTGGGACACTCCACAAAGACCCTCCACTGAGCCCTGGAAAGAGCTGGAGGCATAGACGTTGTGGGCCATTGTGACATTCAGAGCCACTGGCATGGGGTGTCCACCCACACAGTTGGAGGTGATCTCAGACTCAATCATCTGACAATTGGAGGTTGCAGTCTCCCTGAAAGGTGGAGCCTCCTTCAGCATTGCACCTCGGACATGTTGAGGTAGCTGCATCGCTGCCTGTAAACCCTGGCCGCAGAATAGTGGCATCTTCTGTGGCTCCTTTTGCCTTGGACTAACTGCTGACCCTGCACCCCTTGTGTTTGCGCCTCTCCTCCACAGGTACCTTCCCTGGAAGCTGTATTGGGACACCTGGACTCCTCTCCCTCCTGCCCCTCTCTTCCTCCTCAGAGGAGATGTTACTATCGAAGAGCACAATCCCTATTACTAGGGTAGCAGAAGGCTGCCTGATGCCTGGAAGGGTCCACATGGTCAAAATCCTCTAGGGGCCTTGGAAACACCAATGACTCCTGAAATGGAGTCGAGAAATGCTAAGACTGAAGCTCAGAGCAGTGATGAAGCTGTCAAATTCAAATAAGCAACCAGCAGCAAACTATCTCCTAAGCTCTTCATTATTCACAATGGCAATGCTGCAGACCAGTTTTATCCCACCCTAGAATGAGGTTTTGTTAAAAATGGGCTGCCGGCCTGCCTGTTTTACCCATGTGACGAGCGCGAAATCGCACTGGCAAAGTAAAATTGAGTACAATTGGCTTTTTAATGCCATAAGTGGCACTTTAGTTGTTGGCGGGCGCAGCTCCGACACCTGCGCATGCCCGCCGACCTGAAGATTGCTTGCATGCGGGATGATCTTGTGCCATTTCACGTCTGTTCGGGCCAGGTGCACGGCTGCCTGCGAGACATAAAATTCTGGCCTTGGATTCTCCTGGTCCTGTGAATGGGCTACATGAATTCATGCTTCTTGTTCTCATCAGTTACATCCTCCCTAACTTGTTAGGCAAACTAGTAATTGTGTAACAATGGCATGCCTTTTAAGAGCTGCTGTCGGAAATTTTAATGCTACCCAGCCAAGTGTGCAACAGAGCAAACTCTTTGAGCAAGCAATTCCTCCTCCACCAGCTTAACCAAACCTATGCCAACATTCAGCGTGACTTTGACCTTCCAGTGCATGTGGGCCTTCACCAATGGCCAGCTCAACTGTAAATTTGCTTTTTCTCCCAAAATCAATGTTTTAGGTCTTTGTCCTTTCAACAGCTGCATTAAATGCTATTATATCCCGTGGCGCATAGCTCTGTGTCAGGCAATGTGTGAGTCCTCAATAGGCAGCCTGAGAAGTGTCATTATGTTGAACTAAACAGCAAATTATAGACATGTTACACATCAACTTAGACCAAATTAATGAATTTTTATCAACAATTGTTGTTTGTTCAGAAGTGACCTTAGATTCTTCTGTTATGGAGCTGTCAGAGACACATCAAATGCAGACAATTCACTTTTCTCCAGACACACATTTTTCAACATACATTAACAATTACTTTGGGAAGCCCCATACATTCAACAATTACTAAAGCACAGAAAGTTGGGCTCTTAAAGTCTTTATCTCTGTTCTCCTCAGTAGAGCTAGCATATGAGCTTTGCCGTCTGGTGAGTTGTTTCCTGTGCTTTCCTTTCCATCGACACCTGCATTGACTCATGTATTCAATCCATCAGCAAGTGCAGACTTCTCTAACTCACTATCTGTGAGTCCCAGAATGCTCATGTCTGTGCTGATGTTTGGAAAGGTAAGAGCAAGTACCAGTGCATCTTTTGGATGGTTCACCTTCTTTGCCTGTGCAGTTCAGTTTCAAAACTCAAGTCATTTGTGAACCTGAGACTTGAGCACAAAAGTCAAAAATATTTTGATGACATTTCAGTGCTATACTGAGGGAGTGCAGCACTGTTGGAGATGCTATCTTTCAGATGAAAGGTTAAACCGAGGCTCCATCTGTCCTCTCAGGTGGGTGCAAAAGATCCCATGGCACTTTTTCAGAGGCGAGCAGGGAGCTATCCTTGATGTCCTGGGAAATATTTATCCCTCAATCAACATCACTAAAAATACTGATTTCCTGGTTATTATCACATTGCCATTAGTGGCACCATGCTGTGTGTAAATTGGTTTCCTACACGAGAACAGTGACAATGTTTCAAAAATGTACTTCATTGGCTGTAAAGTGCTTCCGGACATCCTGTGGTCATAAAATGCAATATATAAATAAAATGTTATCTTTTTTTTGAAAACAGCAGTGGAATTTATTACCAAGTTGCCACGAGCAACAAAGCCAGCTAGGTGGAAAGAGAAAAAGAAGTGAAGATACTCAGCTACTCTGTGGGTGATCTCTCTGCCTGCCACCTCCAATACTGCACATCTTCCCTCTGCCAATTATGTTGATGTCAGAGTTTATAATCTAGTGTGACTTCTTTCTCCTGTTATTGAAGTCTCCTTTTGGTTGTGTGCCTGTTTCACAGGAAGTATGATCGTGGATTAGTGTGCATCCTGTTGAAGGGTCGCACAGGTTCGTGGGGCAGCTTAACACAGTGTCCATGTTGGGAGGGTTAGCAACAAGTGAAGTGTGGAGAAGATGGAAAAGCAGTTGTGCGAGCTGTAGCAGGTATTAAATATGTGAATGCAACAAGAAAAAAGCATAATCACATTGCTCTGGGGACTTGGGTTCAAATCCCCCGACAGCAGATGGTGAAATTTGAATTCATTAAAAGTCTGATGATGACCACAAAACCATTGCCGATTGGTGTAAAAACCCATCTGGTTCACTAATGCCCTTTAGGGAAGGAAATCTGCCGTCCTTACTTGGTCTGGCCTACATGTGACTCCAGACCCACAGCAAAGTAGTTGACTCTTAAATGCCCTCTAAACAAGGGCAATTAGGGATGGGCAATAAATGCCCACATCCCATAAACAAATTTTTAAAAACTATCCACCTTTGAATAGTGCAGCTTCCCTTTACAAGCTGTAATCCTCCTTTAAGTGGCATAATCCCTGGTGGATTTTCACCCCTCCCAATTGGTGAGCTGCCTATCAGAAGTACCATTGTGCTGGAGGCTTGTCTGTTGAACTCAAATGATACCTGAACACAAAAGTTGATCAGTCCTGTCACTGACATCGAGCAGATGGAGTAGACACCTTTCCCAGTGCTCAATTGACATATTCTATGTATTATTGCTAAGAGTTAGTAGAAATAGAATTTTCCTTTTGTGATTTGTATTGGGAACAATCACGGAGAATACACTGAGATTACAGAGTAGAGGTAAAATTCCATAATAACCTACTTTTTGCCATGTTTTCATTATTCTTCAGATACAAGTAAATCAAACATAAAGAGCATTTGATGAAGGTCTCCATTGTGTTAGAGAAAGGCTTTTCCTTGAAATTCTTCTCAATGCTGCTGTATCATCATAATAGCAGAATCGCAGGGAGGCACTTCCCAAAAGGCAGAGAGAAAAAGCTGTATAAAAAAATATCTATGTCACATTTTCTGCATTTGCCAGCAGCTGATAGAAACATATGATCAGACTCCTAGGATGTGGGACTTTGCCATCAATTATCTGTCGTGTGGAATTACCTAGAGAGTGTGAGCTAAAGGAAGAATAACAACTTACATTTCTAAAGTGCCTTTAACATAGCAAGAAAAGCGCTCCACCAGAGGTAAAGTGTGAAATAGTTGGTGGGAATTGCTGAAGATGATGCTTTTTGTGCGGAGAAATAAAGTAGATGGATTTGAAGAGGGCATTCCAGAGAGTGGGGACAAGAAGGCTGAAGAATCTGCCAACCATTTATTAAATTAAAAGTAAAAAAAATGCTGCCAACACACCAGAAGTCCATCAACAATTGGAAAGGAGAAAACTCAATTAACACTTTGAGCATAGATGCTCTATCACAACTCATTTATTAAACTGATGTTTTTCTTTGATTATTGGTTTTCTGAAATATTAACAGCTAATTGCATGACGGAATTATAGCATTTTTTGTATTAATGCTTTCATTATTTATAAAAATGTTTCTGACTGTTATTAAACTATACATTTTTTTTACAGTTACTAGCACTGGAGCTGGTTTAGAGTAGACATATTAAATAAAGTGGGCAGAATTGTCCGTGCATGCTGGTGCCGAGCATGTTTGATGGTGTGAGCAGACAATATGGCAAGAAGGCCAAAAATCGGTTTCATGATGTCATGAAACCTGTTTATGATCGTCCGCTGAGCCCATTGATGGCAGGCCGCATTTCCACCATCGGATGTCGAAAACCTCATTGTAATACATCAGCATATCATTATAACGCTAGCCGCCAGATTCATTCTCCCCTCCCCTGCTTGATCATCCATGATTGCATGTCGACATGTTCCATAACAGCATATAAAAGGTGTGCGCCTGGCCGATTGCACTTTGAGGGGAACTCAGAGGTGAGTGCACAGTAACGTTGCAGAGCGCTTGCGAGGGACGCCTGTTGGACTTCAAGGTTGAAGCGCGTTGGTGGGGGGGGCGGTCAAAGACTACCCTGCAGTTGAGGCGACTGGGGTGGGGGGGTGCAAATGCTGCCCTGTGGTTGGGGTTACTTTGAGGGGGATTGGAAAAGGCTGCCCTATGGTTGGGGTGACTTTAGGAGGAGGGGGCAAAGGCTGCCCTGCAGTTGAAGCTGAAGCACATGCACGTGCGGGGTAGGGAGTGGTGGACAAGGGAAGCAGCCATGCATTAGGGAAACCTTGTATGAAGTGACCATTCCTCTGCAGCTGAGACAGTACTGGTGCAGCCACGTTGATATGATTGGAGTTGGGCCTCTAGCTTATCTGCCCACTCAAGCAACGCAGAGGCCTGAAAGTGCAATCAAATGCACCAGAGCTTTTCACCCCTCGGGCACAGACTGCAAACTAATGAGTGTTTTAATGGACTGCAGAACAGTTGGACAACTGGGCACATTGTACAACCTCCTTGCTAAAGCTGGCCATGGAGCAGTCACTGGTGGAGGCGATCACAGCCCCTTGCAATGTTACCACCCAGGTTTGCACCAGTCTGTCCCGTGGTTTAAGCTAACAATGCAAACTTGCAGCACTGGTTAGGAGAATGCCTGCGCCTGAGCTGAAAGCAGAGCCTGCAGTCCAATGGGCAAAGCTGCTGCCAATCAGTCAGGTGGAAGGGGGCGGAGGAAGGTGAGGTTTCGGGTGCCATGCAGCGCACTAATCTCTGGCCATCCAAGTGGGATGCATTAAGGGGCCTTCAGGCTTAACCAAGAAAGGTTCTTAGTACACCCATGCTAACCCATGTGTCTCTTTCATCCTGCAGGAGGAGTACATCAGGATCATGGAGCCCGGTGAACTAACTGTATGCCTTGTGGCATACAGAGAGTGAAGTCAATGGAGAAGAGAGCGACTGAGGCACCTGGCTGCGCAGAGAGAGCAGCAGAACCCTGTGGAAGAAGGGACAGTTGGGGGTCCTGCACATGCCACCGAAGAGCCGCAGCAAGCAGTCACTGGTTGGTGCCTAGTGAAACTCAGGGTCTATAGACGCCGCTTTTCATTTCCGCAGGTGACCAAGAACTAGCCTTGCCAGAGATCGCGCATGTCTAAGGAACTGGTCGGTCACATCTGCTAGCTACTGCAGGATTTGACACGATGGGGACAGGGCACCCACTGCCAGTAGTCATGAAAGTGACAGCGGCACTCAATTTCTATGCCAGTGGTTCCTTTCAGGGCTCCATAGGTGACCTATGTGGGATATCACAAGCCTCCACCCACAAATGCATCCATGATTTCACAGATGCCACCTTCATGAGGGGCACATAACTTTGTGCATTTCGCCTGGGACCAGGAGAGCCAGGATGTAAGAGCGATCGGATTTGCCCAGATCTCAGGAATCCCACAGGTGCAGGGTGCAATCAACTGCACTCACATGGCGCTCAGATCTCTGTCACAACACACGGTCAACTATGGCAACCACAAGGGATTCCACTCTCTGAATGTGCAGCTGGTGTGCGACCACCACAAACACATCCTGCAGGTCTGCGCATGGTTTCCAGGGAGCATGCACGACTCCTACATTCTCAGATGGTCACAGATCTCTGACATCTTCCAGGGTCCACAGAGGCTACAGGGATGGCTCCTCTGGGACAATGGCTACCCGCAGAGGATGTGGCTGATGATGCCTGTGCGGCGGCCTCAGACTGCAGCAGAGCGACACTATAATGAGGCTCATACTGCAACTTGCAACTTGGTGGAGCAAACCATCGAGATGCTGAAAATGTGGCTCCGATGCCAGGATTAGTCTGGTGAAACCCTGCAATATAGTCCACAGAGGGTGTTACGCATGGTTGTCGTCTGCTGCACCCTTTACAGCCTGGTGCTGCTAAGGGGAGAGGAGCTGCCTGAGGAGGAGATGCAGGAGCTGGAGGTCTCCTCTGATGAGCAGGACGTTGACTGTGATGAGGTTGAGGAGGTCCTCGAAGGCAACAATGATGGCGATGAGGCCCCTGCACTGGCCAGACGAGGCAAGTATTCTTGGGAGACCCTCATAGCTGCTAGATTTGTGGAGGATGCTGTAATAAGACACCGTTAAGATCCTCACATTATATCTATGAACGTTTGATTCCAGCCTGGCTTATTGAAGAGAAGAGTGACTTACCCTGTGATAATGCTGTTGGAGGCCAGCTATGTCATCAGCGATGGAGTTCAGCCTGCCCAGCAGTGCAGGAGTGACGTCTTGGACCAAGGTCCCCATAGTGGCCTCAGTGCATTGGCCGGTGCTATCACCTCAGCCTGAAGGCGGATGGCATCCTCCATCATGCCTTACAATCTGAGGAGTGCAGCGGACGTCCATTCCTGATGTTCCCGAGCTTGCCTTTGCAGCGCCAGCAATCGTGACATGACCAAGTGCAGAGTCATATGACCCAGACTCAGCAAATTTCTGGCCTCCAGCAGTCCTCCGAGTGCCGGACACCTGGGAAGTCCCTGCTGCCGCCTGCTATGAATCTGACAGTGCAATGTGCTCACCAGACTGTGATTTCGAGACAACTCTAAAGCTAGGTCCCACTGAGGTGTGTGTCTCTGTGCTGGTGGAGGTTGTGGGTGAGTGCTGTGACGGGGCTTCTAGGAGGGTGCTCTCAGATTCCTTTTCAGAGGTTTCTTTGCGGCTTGATTGGAGGCCCTGGGTCATGGACTCCGTAGGTTGTTTCCTAGATGTGCTTGCGAACGCAAAAAGAGATAATTAGTGCATGGCAGTGGTCTGTGAAACAGGACACATCACTCACGGCATGGTTGTCTGATGGATGTTGCACTGCTGGATCTTCACTTGGTAGAGCACCACTGACCTCAGCGTCGGCTTTGGAATGGTCCAGATCCTTGCTGGCCAGCTGGGTGGCTCTGTTTTCAAAGTCCACAAGGACCTTGATTTCAGGTATTCCTTCACCAGTCTGCGACCTGTCCCTGTTGTTGTGTGCCTGCATGTCCTGCATGAATAGAGATGGAGAGAGTGTAAGCAGGATGACTGCCAGGCCAGATGATAAGTATGACTGGCATGTGTAGGTCGTTGGTGGCTCCATGGACAGGATGAGGACAATGAAGGTATGTATGAGAGAGTGAATGGTGATGTCCCTTGAGCTGGCAGTGAGTGAGGGCCCTATGGATGTGTGATGGGTTCGTGAGTGTATGAGTTGTAAGCGATGAGAAGAGTGACTTACCCTGGCAGAACGGAGGAGGTCATTCATCCTCTTTCAGCACCGGGTGGCTGTCCTCTTTTGCCGGGCATTGGCGCTGACCACCGCTGCCACCGCCTCTCAAGCCAGATTGGAGATGTTGCTGCCCATCCTGCAGCCAGAGCAGGGGTAGAGGACATCACGGCGAGCCTCCACTGCATTCAAAAGGCACTTGAAGGACATGTCATTGAACCTGAGGGTTGCAGTATTTTTGCCTTTCAGGGCCATGTCTTCTGTGCAGCAGTCGTGGGCTGGAAGCGCTGAGAGGTGTGCACATGGCTGCACTTTAAATATGGTGCCCGGCGTGGTGAAGAGGCGAGATGATGGTGTGACAGGCGAATGAGAGCCCACCCACCATGGAAACAGCGTGTTACCTGGGAAGGCATAATTGATGCAGTGGTTTTGGGATGATACGGAGTGAAAAGCCGTCATTGCAGCTGGCGGGTAAAACATTATTTTACCCGCCCGCTACTGCACTTAGTGCAAATCTGGAACGATTCTGCCCAGTGTCTCAGATAAATGTGGTACGTTCACCTTCATGTAGATTGCATGCACCATTACTTCCTTCTGATATGATCTAAATTATAAATTATATCTAAATAGGCAGATTATTTTTACAAGTTACAAAGAGCATGAACGAAATCTAAATACAAAAATGCCAACCAGCAATCTCACTCCCAATTAACTATCCAGTAACAACCCTACCAAAAAGTGAGTCTGCGTAGATGTCAGATTGGCCTCAAACCACGTTATTCCTTGTGGACAAATAGCCTACTGGCATTCAATGTCAAAGATCATAAATGGGAAATGGCTACTTTGGTGAGTTGCTTAATGACTACAGGGAGAGCCCTGAAGAGGACTCAATTCTTTTAATGCAATCTCCTTGCAAAAGGGATCACAGAGAACAGCAAATTTATTCTTGCTCCACCCAGAAAACTTTCTGTCGTGCATGCATCTCCCAATGCCAAAATGTCAAAAGAACAAACTTTGCCCTGATTCCATAAACTTTAGTAGTTTCAGTGCTTGTGGTTCAGAACACTTCCACCCTGGCATTTATGCCAGTATGGGGTGCACTTTTGACTTTTTGGGACCCTGCTCTTTGAGGATATACTGACTAGAATGGATTTCAGCTGTGTTCCATGTGGCCTGTTTAGGCTCACCAGCCACAGTTGATCTTTGGTTTCAATTTTGCAAATACTTTAATTAAAAAGACTTGCAGATGGAATTTGTGCAAAACCCAATTCCTCATCCACCGTCTGTGTGTAACTGGTCTTCTGGGAGACATATTGCCTAAGTAGTTAAGGAAAAATACTGCAACTAATTGCAGCCTTAGAGATAGATTTGAGTTGATGAATCTGTTGGTTTATTGTATAAAACAGAAATGAAAGAACGTAAAATTTGTTCAAACAATAATTTTAGGATTCATTTGGTTAAAATTGAACAGTCAATAAGTACTTTGAATTTGAATTTCAGGTGCTCTGCACAGTTAGAGTCTCACATTAATTTGAAAATAATAACAATATTCTTTATTTCAAAACCACACCACTCGTGAAATTGTTGTTTTATGCAGTGATTGACAGTAGCATTGTGAGAGTCTATCATAAAGAAATATTGTCTAGTGCCATACTGTTGATTCAATAACAAGTTTGCTCTGTCTTCAATATATAACTAAACTAAGGACTCAACGAAGATTTATTCAGAATTTTTCAGCGGGCAATTCAGAAAAGAATCTTAGCCCAGAATTTGCACAGTCTTTGACAGCGAACAATCAGCGTTACCACGTTGAATCTGACCACAACAGGATTTAGCATCAGTGTAGATGAATGCAAAAATCTGAAGTTGTGATCTTGTTACTCACTGCTCTACCACAGGCTGTGCAGTGGACACCACCCAACCATCCAACGCCACCCCCTCCCTGCCCTCCAGAGTCAGCAATAAGTAAAATCAATTGATCTGGTGAGAACTTTCCCTTCTCCACACACATATTGTTGTTAGTAGCCCCGTAAAAAAGTTCAACCTTGTTCAGTCAGTCAGTCCGGTGCCAGTGGAGATTTAACGGTGATCTGGGCAATAACCCAGGTTGACCCTGAACAATATTATTCATGCTTTCAATTTTCTGGTTTACTGTCGGTGAGGATTCTTTAATGTGATTGGTTGCTTGGACAGCTTGATGACATCACTGCAGCTCAACTCTGCATCAGTCAGATAATTTTAACTCTTTGCACACTTGACATGAAAATGGGCAGAAAGCCAACCTCTTAAAACTCTGCCCAATTTTCCAATCGACTTCCTGTGCTGGCTAGTAACACACAATAAGTAAGTCTGATTTGAGGGTACATCATAAGAAAATAGCTGCCCTTTGCTGTTTTTCTTATGGTTGGCTTGCTAACCATGCAGATCATCTACATAGTCATAAGACGATAAGACCATAAGACGTACAAGCAGAAGCAGGCCTTTCGGCCCATCGAGTCTGCTCTGCCATTCAATGAGATCATGGCTGATCTAATAATCCTCAACTCCACTTTCCTGCCTTTTCCCCATAACCCTTGATCCCATACTGATTAAAAAATTGTCTATCTCAGCCTTGGATATACTTAATGACCCAACCTCTACAACTCACTGCGGTAAATAATTCCACAGATTGACTACCCTCTGAGAGAAGAAATTCCTCTTCATCTCTGCCTTAAATACTCTGAGACTATGCCCTCTGTTCCTAGACTCTCAAACAAGGGGAAACAACCTCTTAGCATCTATGCTGTCAAGCCCCCTAAGAATCTTATATGTTTCAATAAGGTCGCCTCTCATTCTTCTAAACTCCAATGATCACAAGCCCAACCTACTCAACCTTTCATCATAAGAAAATCCCTCCATACCCGGGATCAACCTAGTGAACCTTCTCTGGACTGCCTCCATAGTCTATGCTTGTTCAGACAGTGTTAATGGAATAATATTAGTATCTACATCATATAGGGTTTAGCCAATTCATAGAAACTAATTCAAACTGTGCAGCTCCCTCTGACCCCAGGGAAGTTTGTCAAGGGAGATGTGCGAAAAAAAAGACTGCAGATTCCTTACACATCCTCATTGCTGAAGCCACTCGTATGTTGATAAGAGGTACACTTACAATACATAAGATGATCAATATCTGTCATTGCATCATAACCAGTCCCCTTGTGCATTCAACCAGTGTTGAATGCCAGAAGGCATATGGATTTGCACTCAGCCATAAGAGAGTGAAACAAAGATCTTCACTGTTTCACAGGTGTATTGATTTATTTTCTCTCAAAATGAACTCTAATGTTGCAATTAATACAGTAGAGCCAGGATGAGCTGAACTGCAATGTGATCTCCAGGTTTGATGCACAGGACTGGCCTGCATGCAGTTATGTTGAGTTCCACATTCAATGTATGTAGTATGTCTTGACATGCAGATGAAATCACCACGAGATTTGTATCAATCCCCAGTTATCTGAAGATAATGGAGCATTAAGTGGAATCCATCATGTATCTCTTCTCAAAGATGCATTCCTATGAACTTGATGCTATTCTACAGAGAACTGCAAGCTTGAATGGTGGGAGTTCACTCTGAAACCAAGTTAGTGTAAATAGCTCAGCACAATTTATGCCTAATCAATTGCTGCTTCTCAATCATTGCTCATTGTGCATTAATACAAATCTTGCACTCATCAGGACATTTTGCAAGAATACCAATATAAGGGGAAAGCAACAATTTATACTGTATGTGAAGAGAGTGGTTGGCAAATGAACTCTGATTGGTAGAGGTGTTGCCATGGGGAATGCAGTCGGGTTCGAAATGTGGCACATGCGTATGTACTGGAAGCTACATATATTAATACACAGGACCCTGTTCTTTGCAGACAGAAAAAACATGTACACATATTGTACCTGTTTCAGCTAAACAAAATAAGTGACAGCCATTTGCTGATTCATTCCTCAGGGCAATGCCTTGACCAATCAGGGTCAAGCTGCCTGGTTTGAATTACAAACAATTCTTGGCAATTAACTGTCAGTCACCATCACTGGTGCATTCTCCATGGCAATGCCTCTACCAATCAGAGTCCACTTGCCAACCAATCAGTACTCTCTCCACGTACAGTATAAATTGCTGCTTTCCCCTAATATTGGTAATTTTGCAAAGTGTGATGAGTGCAAGATAAAAAGCTTTGACATGTCTCTTTTTTCAGCAATACTCAGGTTCAGTACTACCAAGCGTCTATTTAATGCAAATCTAGTTACCAATGTCTTTTTCAAGACTAAGCCTAAATACCTAATTTTCCTAATGAGATTTCAGGCTGCAACCAAATTAACTATTGTATAACTGTTATTCCGACTTTCACTGCTGCTGTATCCTTAAAGTCACCCTACTGCAAACTGACATTATAATGCAGTTAAAGTGATCCATAAACAGAACTATCACAGCAAACCGATCAAACAGCAAACTTTTAAGAACTTGGCAACATACCCTCACAAATGATAGGAATAACAACAGAACACCACCATGTGGCTTTCATATTACGTTTTCATGTTGCCGATGGTAGTCCGAATGGGACCATAAAAGTAAAAGACATATATGTTGAACAGAATTGATGTGCCCACTTGCGTCGGGTGTGTTCGATGGCATGAGCGGGCAATATGGTCAGAAGGCCAAAAGTCAGTTTCACAATGTTGTGAAACTAGTTTGTGATCGTCTGCTCAGTCTGTTGATGGTGGGCCGCGTTCCCCGCCATCAGATGTTGGGAACCCCATTGTAATACATCAGCATATCCTTATAAGGCCAGCCCGCCGGACTCATCTGCCTTCCGCTGGATTGTCCGCCCACATTGGCGGGAAAACACGCCGGTGTGAACACATCTTGAAAAGTGTGACGTGCAAAAGTCGGGACTTACTGCCAGGGCCTTGCTCACAATACGGACACCCGAGGAGCAGAAAATACTGGAGCCTGACGGCAACAGCACACTGGAGGAACGTCCATGGCATGCTGGGTGGATTCTCATGGACATGGCTCTGCTGTGAAGCAGCTCACAGAAGCTGAAAAGTTACTGTTGCCGCCCACAAAGGATGATGGTGGAGGGATGGGAGAGAGAGGTCTAGAATCAACTGGGAGAGGAAGAGGTGTCGGGGTGAGGTTGGGAGGGGTGGAATGAAGGTGTCAGGGAATGGTGAGGTTGGGATGGGGGGAATGAAGGTGTTGGGGGAATGAAGGCATTGGGGGGAGGTTGGAAGAGGGGGAGGGGGCATGTGGGAAAGAGGGTAGTGGGAAAGAAGATAGAAACTGGGGAGGTAGGTGTAAGAGGGGTGTAAAGTGTAAGGGAAGGAGTTCGGAGGGAGGAAGGAGCTTGGAGATGGGAGAAAGTCCAGGGGAGGAAGGAGTATAGAGAGAGGAGGGAGTCCAGGGGGAGGAAGGAGTGCAGAGAAGGGAGGAGTCTGGAGGGAGGAGTGCAGAGATGGGAGGAGTCCAGGGGAGGCAAGGATTGTGGAGATGGGAGGGAGTAAGGATGGAGGAAGAAGTAAGGGTGGAGTAAAGCTGGAGGAAGAAGTGAGGCTGGAGGAAGGGGTAAGGCTGGAGGAAGGAGTCAGGAGGAGAGAAGGACAAAGGGTGGTGGAAAAAGCAAGGGTGTCTGAGGGAATCAGGAAGAGGAAGTGATTAAGCGGGGGTGAGCCCAGGCCGGGTGGGAGGACTAAGGGGGTGGGGATGGGGTTCCGGGGTGGAGGAAGGATTCTGGGAGGCTAAAGGGCCCAGAGGAGGTAAGGAGTTTCAGGGAAGAAGGGGTCAGGACTGGGGAAGGGGTTTCAGTGGAGAAGGGGTCTGGAGGGGGGCATGTCTAAGTGAGTGTGCAAAGGAGGGGTCTGATGGGTCCATGACTGTCTCCTGGGGAGCGAACTGGGGGTGTGCATGGTATGAGGGAATGGTGAGAGTGACTAAGGATAGAATGAGGCGCGAGGGTGGCAGGGTGAGAGTTCAACGGTAGTGGTAGAAGGGACAGTGAGTGTGGTTGGTGGGGACTCAGAGGCAGACACGGACTCTGAGGGTGGGAAGGAGGAGGGCGAGGAGGTTAATGTGGATGGGGGTGGGATTTTCAGGAAGGAAGAGACGTGCACGTTCACCTGGGCATCCCCGAAGGAAAAGGGCTGAGGCTGGTAGGTCATGGATGGGAGGTGAAAGGTGATGGCAGGTGGGCCAACTGTGATGGGGGCAAGGAAGTGGGTGACTGGGGGAAGGTAATGGAAGGGGGATCGGAAGTAAAACCGAATTAGCACCGTGCTGTCCAAATCGAAAGTGAAACGTGAGTCGTGGTGGGCGAGATCAGGTGCTGAATTGGAGTGTGATCAGTGGCTGGGTGGAGATGCAGGTCAGCTCAGATGGACAAATGAAAGCAAACCCCAACAGGCGGCATTCAAAATGCTCAGGACATTGAGATGAGTGTGATACAGGAAGTATCTGCGTACATGGGAGGATGCTTGCACGAGGCTCCGAAAAGCCCTGCCACACACACACTTCTCCCTCCAGAATCACTCGTGGGTCGGCTGCTCCCTCTGCGGTGACAGAGGATGAGGTTGAGGGTCTCACAGGCAAAGAGGACTCGAAGGGAGTGGACAGCCTCTGAGATTCCTGAGTAGATAACCCTGGGGGGTCCAGCTGTCGCTCCTCCCCCCTTTGGGTGCCCGAGGGCATCCGCCTGATTCGTTGAGGGGAAGAAGCACTTGGAGGGATGTCGAGGTGCCCCGTTTCCCTCTCGTGTTGCCACTGCAGAAACTCATCCATGGCTCCTGCTATGGAGTGCAGGTCTGCGGGCATCTCCGCGTTCTGCTGGACCAAGGTCTCCATGGTGTCCACCATCCTCCTCATGAGACCTCCATATATGCACATGTGGGCACCACTGCATTAAGGAGCAGGCGAACACCACTCCTCCAGCTTGCAAGCCTCTCTGTTGAGCTCTGCGTGATGTTTCCCCCGCCTTCTGCTGACTCTCCAGGATGAGTTGGAAGGCCTAATCCAGAGGTTCATCATCTGACTTGGACCTCACAGATGCCTCTTTCCCAGCAGTCCCCTGAGTGCCGGGGAGCTCAGCTGAACCTGCCTCCTCTTGTGGTGGGTTTGGGACGCTACAGCGTGAAAAGCCGCAATTGCAGCCAGCAGGTAAACATCGTTTTACCCGCCCGCTACCACATTTAGTACAAATCTGAGATGATTCTGCCCATTGGCTTATGCATTAAATTCTGAATTTATATTTTAAAAATATGCTGTAAATGGAGTGAGATCTGTGCGGTTTATCTTGCCCCAATTTTAATTTCAAATGTAAATGTTTCTCTGAAAGATAAAGCATAACCTTTCTGTTTTATATAGCTATGGAAGTGTACTGGTTATGTCGCTGGGCTAGTAATCCAGGGAAAGTAAATTCATATCTCGCTCTGGCAGTTTTTGAATTTGAATTTTGTTTAAAAAAATCTGGAAATAAAATCTGCTGTCACTGAAAGTTATCGTAAAGTTGTTAATCAATTGGTGTCCTTTAAGGAAGGAAACCTGCCATCCTGAGCTGTTCTGGCCTATATGTGATTCAAGTCGCCCACCAACATGCTTCACTTGGCCTAGCAAGCCACTCTGTTATATCAAACTGCTACAAAAATATAAGGCTCACCATCACTTTCTCAAGGCAACTAGGGAAGAGGGTTAAATGCAATCCTTGCTACCAATGCCCACATAGAATTATAAAACCGTCAGCACAAAAGGAGGCCAAACAACTGGAGTGTGAATAAAATAATTTGCAGACATTGATATAGCTTTAAAAAGAAAATAAAAAACAATGGACGGAATTTTTCTGATGGCGAGATTTCCTGCCCTGCCATTGGAGAACTCGATGGGGACTGCACCCCTGCCTATCAGGCCTGTCCCACAGTTATGTCCAGGAATGTAAATTGGCTAGAGGTAGGACTTCTTCCTCTTACTCGGACGGGGTCCTGCCTCAGAAAGCTGCCTACCAGCCCAGCTGCCAGGACCGTTGGCCACTGTGGGGACTACAAGTAGCCCCAGAGCCGAAGTGCCGGGGCATCAGGAAACATGGAAGTCCGGGGTCTCACAGCAAGGAAAGGAGGGGAGTCCCAGGCGGTGGGTGCAGGGGTTTGCGGGGCAGGGGGTGGGGTGGGGTGGGGGGTGGCTGTGCTGTGATTTGATGGGCAGGTAGGGTCAGAGAATCCAGGGGGCCCAGACCATGGTGGGAAGAGGTGGGGGGGCACTTGATCTCGAAAGTGGGTCAGTAATGGAGGCTCCACGCTCTTCCGCCCAAGGTTCAAGCAGGATAATGTGACAGGCTTCCTCCCCATCCTTGATCTTCTTCTATTGATTGGCCACTTAAGGGCATCAATTGGCAAAGATGGGTGGGCTCCCCATAAAATTGCAGGCAGAACAGTGGGGGCAGATGGGAAGGTAGCGGGAAGTCCACACCAGGAATTTTACAAGCCCCTTCTGCCTGCAAACCTGCTGACGGGTTCCTATAAAATTCAGCCCAATGTCTTAAAAGTTGGACCAAAACTGAATGGGGTGTGATCCTGGTGCAGTGCACAATGCATGTGCCTAAGCATGTCCTCCTATTTGTATATACAGGGAGTCCTGTTCAAGAACCCACTCTGGGAGCATATAAAGGAGCCTTTACTGATATGGCAGGTGGCATATTTCTGGTATGCTCATCCCCACCCCTAATATTAGACCTTTAGATACTAATTTTGTGATTTTCAAGCAGGAACCACATGATCCACATTTTTTACAATGCAATTTTCTTACATTACAATAAAACCATTTTGTGTAATAGTGAGAAGGCTGTACTAATTAGTGTAATCATATTTAAAACAGTGTTGAAGATTGGCATCTGTAATTTGCATAATAGCTTATCCACCTGAATTGAAATAAAGCACTAATTCTACCACATACACATGTAAGTGTTAATATGGAGCTCACTTGTGTCTGGTGCATGATAAGATTATGTAAATCAGGAAGCCTGCAAGATAGAGCAATGACATTTTTAGCAGATGAGCAAACAATAACCATAGATAGTACAAAGGAAAATATGATGACAAGAACATTGAGGTAAAGTAGGCTTTGTTTAAGTTGTTTTAATTTGCAGGTATAAATCAAATAAATTTGACTGATTACAGGTGGTGGCGAAAGTGACACAGCCAGCCAAGCAAATCAGATCGGTAATGATCCCCAACATGAACAGGTAAAATTCTGAGCCTCAACGTTAGCTTGAATGCAGTGAAAAAAACCCAAATGATTGACACATTTTACTCGTGTAATACCAACACTGATATCTTTGGCGGCTAGCAAGTGAATCTTTGGGTTAAGTACTACATTATTGGTGTCACTCTTTGGTTTCATTAGTTATTTAGCTCAAAGACTTCTTTCACAGATTAAACGTCTGTGACTTGCAGCATACAATATCTGGCCAGGGTGATGAATGGTGATACCTTGAACAGCTGTTGAACCTTTGTGAAGTTGTCATTCTGGTGGTAACCTTGTCAGGTGTTTGACGTGCCCTTGGACACCTCACAGAAGTGAATGGCAGCAAATGTCAGGGGCACATGCATCTGTGGGATTGCTTTGGGCAGGGACAGAATGAGATAGGGAAAGCTATGTAGTGTCAAAACATAATTTGTAAATGGCTAAGAGCAACAATAGACCCTTGCAAATGAACTTTGTCATATATTGTTGCTCTTTTTTGCCATTTTATATTATTTTAGAATTTACCTTTTAAAATGTGTCATTATATATAACATACAGCACAAAAGCAGACAATTGGACTGAACTGGTCCATGCTCCTCACTAGCTTCCCCCCCAACTTCTTCGTCTCACCCAATCACATTCTTCTATTCCTTTCTCCAACACGCGTTTATTATAGCTTTCCCTTAAATTGGTTCTGAATATAACCTGCATCATTGCATCATCTACAATTGAGTTGCACTGAATAAAAAGGTGGACATTGCCAGTTACTTTTTTGAAATTAGTCAAAGTTTTTGACTTGATAGGTGTCTGAATCCCGACTTGAAAATGTGACAGACGGTGTTACAGGAAGTGTTACTCTCTCAAGAAATGCATGGTATACATGACATTTAATATTACATTGAATTTATTTGAAAATCTGCTGCCTGTGTTCTAACTCAC